>NW_027182268.1:22379526-23744526 GCF_029961685.1 Aristolochia californica | reverse complement strand
AGATTCAAATGACCAATGGATCCAAACTATTTAAAGAGAATAAAAAATGCTCATTAAATTCTCAATTGAACGTGCGGTGGTATATTTATCCGAGTCTAACAAGTCATTATTTTGCCCATTTTAAAAAATTTGACGTAACAATCATAGATGATTATAAAGTGATTTATCATCCGTAACGGGCTATATTTTTTTAAGAAACGACTTAAGGATTGATTTTCAACACTCAGTTAAAAATCTTCCGCCACCCATTTTTCCCAACGATTGCAAAACATAAGATATAAAAACTAAAAAGAGCTTACAATCCCTAAAAATTACAGACACTCTTTGGAATTATCTCTCTCTACGTTTGTGCATTGTGCTTTTCCATATTATATGTACACTTTTTTCTTAAATCAAAACTGTGTTTTCGCTCTCCCTTCATCCCGAAAAAAAAAGGCAAAAAGCTCACAACAAAATAAAAATTTTGTAGTTGATGTATGGAAAAAATTTAAAACAATAACAAATGTAAATAAATAAAATTTATTCACTCAACACAAATGAACACAAGCAACTTTTTACTCTGCTTCGGTTGATGATAGTGCAACTGTTTGTTGCTTCTTACTAACCCATGAGATGATACCACTTCCAAAGAAGAATCCGTAGCCAGTAACGGATTTTCTCATGTCAATATCTGTCATCAAAGAGCTGGTGCACCCACTTTGGTTGTGGCTTCCGTGGGGGTGCACTAGGTTGGCTTGTTGTTTCTTTTTTAACAGAAACATCTTCTACATCACTCACTGTCTGTTCAGTAGGCACTTGGTGAGTTACTTCGTCGGTTGGTGACAAAATGGTAGGATCATTATCCTCCATTGAGAGTGGTCGCTCATTAAACACCACGTCTCGGCTTATGACTAAATTCTTGGCCTCTGCATCATAGAGTCTATATACTTTAGACTCTTAACTATAACCCAAGAAGATACATTTCTTGCTCTTGTCATCTAATTTCTTTCTTTTTTCTTTGGGAATATGTACAAAACACTCACACCCAAATTTTCTTAAATGAGACACAGAAGGTTTCATGCCTGAGTAAGCCTCATTTGGAGTCTTTTCATTCAATGCTTTTGTGGAGCATCGATTTAGGACATATACTGCTGTATTTACTGCTTCTCCCCAGAACATATCTGGTAGCCCAACACCTTTTATCATGCACCGAGCCATTTCCACCACCGTTCGATTTCGACGTTCAACTACACCATTTTGTTCTGGTGTATGTGGAGCAGTAAGTTGGCGTTTGATGCCAATTGAATTACAGTAGTTAGAGAATTCAGCAGAACAGAATTCCCCCCCACGATCTGTAGGAAACTTCTTCACAGTTGCTGCGTTCTCATTTGTCACTTGCTTATGCCACACCTTGAATTTTGCAAGAGCATCAGCCTTGTCCTGAAGGAAGTACACCCACATCTTTCTACTGTAATCGTCGACTAACAGCATAAAGTAGAAAGATCCTCCTAACGCCATCATAGTCATTTTCCCACAGAGATCAGCATGTACCAACTCTAGAGGAGCCTTTGATTTGTTTTGACTCTCTTTGGGAAATGACTTTCTTTGTTGCTTGCCTAGCATACAAGCTTCACAAGGTTCTTCAATTACATCAATTGAAGGCAAATCTGTCACCATATTTTTCTTCTGCATTTCCTTCAACACATGAAAGGAAATGTGTTCGAATCTTTCATGCCAAATTTGACTATTTTTTGGCATCAACAATAGCAGAAAGTGAGTTGATTTCATAAAGGTTATCCCTGCGGATACCTCTTGCAACTATGTTCTCATTTTTATCAAGAATAAGAGATTCATTTTTCTTGAACCGTACCTCCAAATCTTTATCTGTAATTGCAGCTACGGACAACAGGTTTCTTGAGATTTGGGGAACAAATAGAACATCCGCTATCTTCTTACTTTCTCCATCATCAGACTTAATGGATATGGTGCCTATCCCTTCAACGGGACGTCTCGCATTATTCCCGACCACCACGTTCATTGGTTGTTGTAGAGGATTTAAAGAATCGTATAATTCTTTCTTGCTGGTCATGTGTCGGGAAGCTCCAGAATCTAACACCCATGTACTCTTTTGTTGTACATGAGCACTAGAGCATGATTCCTCTATGACAGTGAACAGAGGAAGCTCAATTTCTACAGAATTTGCATATTCTCTATTCTTCTAGTTTTGTCTTACCGTGCCGTTCTTCTCATCGTGGATTCGTGTTCTACAATCTTTGACAGCATGGCCCTTCTTGTTACAGTAATAACACGATCCAAAGAACTTCTTACTCTTTGGTTTCTTCTTTGTTTCATTGCTAACCTTTGCTTTTGCTGTGAAGGCAGAGTCAGACTGATTATCTTTACCTTTTAGCCTCATCTCCTCCTCCATCAATAAGGCAGAGAAATCTTCAAAGGTCAACGGAGGATCACGAACTTGTGTATTGAGTGCTGTCACGAGGCCGTCAAATTTTTGTGGCAGTACTCGAATACATCTTCGAGCAAGTTCCTTTGTTGACTTGGCTATACCAACAGAAGCCATTTTATCATGTATGTTTTTCATCCTAGTAATAAAAGACTCTGCTGCCTCATTTTCACTTAATCTTTTAGCAACAAGTTGATTTTCCAGATTTTGGATATGAGTCTGGTTCCTCATTTCATACTGATTTTTCAGTACGTTCCATGCTTCATTCGCCTTCGAAGTATGGTGAATCAGGGTGAGGACAGAATCTTGAATACTTGTGACAATTGCACAAAGTGCATCAGCATTCTTCCTTCTCCAATCTTTGACGAGCTGAGGATTAGGAGGAGTGATCTTTTCACCATTGGTGACAGCAACAGGTTCAGTATCAACTCCCAGAACTATATCAAGAAGTTCATAGGAGTCCAGAATCGTAGTGATTTTGAACTTCCACAGGAGATAATTCGTGCCATCAAGTTTGCCTTCTGTGAAAGCTGGGGGACAAATATGTATTGCTGGTACAGAACCAGAACTAGCAGTAGAGCTACTAGGCTTAAGATCAGTCATGATGTTGTGCTTTACGACAGATGATTGTTGTTAAGAGTTCCCTAGAGCTCTGATACCATGTAAAACAGAGTAAGCTCAGCCCAGGAACATCTAAACAGTAATCAAGAAGAAAGCCAACACTGATCTATTACAAATATGATAAGAAACTTCGTCCCACCACACACTCTAGAAGAGCTTCAATGGTTTCTGGACTGAACAGAAATTACAAGAAGAAACTAAACAATAAAACAGAGTAATGAAGAAGGAATAGCTCTCATTTTTTGGATACCAATGCAGCTGAAGAACACCTCTATTTATAAGTGTTTTTCATCTAGGAAGCTTGTAGAGCAAGCCATCTAGGAAGCTTGTAGAGCAAGCCATCTAGGAAGCTTGTAGAGCACACCACCTAGGAAACTTGTAGAGCAAGCCATCTAGGAAGCTTGTAGAGCAAGCCATCCCGTTGTCCTCCACATTGGCACTTGGTGATGCAATCGTGACACGTGCTTACCATGGGGTCAGCCCCATTAGACCCCCGAACCCTACTATCCGTTTTACAGTTTCTTCACAAGTAACCATTGTGGTCACAATTTGACCTCATCAGCATCTAAGCTGGAACCGTTAACTAATTACTCACTATCGACATTGGCGCTCCTCATACTTGGGGGCCAGTGAATACATTACATTAACGGTAACTTGAGAGAGGTGGGCATTGAAACACTAACAGATTTGAATTCAACACTCAGTTAAAAATCGCCCGCCTCCCCCATTTCCCGACGATTGTAAAACCTTAGATATAAAAACGAAAAAGAGCTTACAATCCCTTAAAATTACAGACACTCTTCGGAATTATCTCTCTCTACATTAGTGTATAGTGCTTTTCCATTTTAGATGTATACTTTGTTCAAAAAACAAAACTTTGAGTTTTCGCTCTCCCTTCATCCCGGAAAAAAAAGGCAAAGAGCACACAACAAAATAAAACTTTTATAGCTAATGTATGGAAAAAATTTAAAACAATAACAAATTTAAAAAATAAAATTTATTCACACAACACAAATGAACACAAAAGTTTTGTTATCCGAGTTTGGGAAATTCCACTAGTTTAACCCTAATAGCTTGGAATTTTACAAGAAAGAGATTTCTTCTACACCTGTTTTAAAAATGGATATGCATGTTTGAAACATGATAAAGATGCAAATGAGCTATGGATGCAAAGCTTTTAAAGAGAATAACAAACGCTCATTAAATTCTAGAGTGAACTTGCGGTGGGATATTTACCCGAGTCAAACATGCTATTATTTTGTCCATTTGCAAAAAGCCGACATAATAATCATAGATATTTTAAAGTGATTTATCATGCGTAATGGGCTATATTTTTGTACGAAATGATTTTTGGATTGGTAGTCAACACTCAGTAAAAATCCCATGCCCCCCCTTTTCCCGACTATTGTAAAACCTGAGATATAAAAACGAAAAAGTGCTTACAATCTCTAAAAATTACAAACACTCTTTGGAATTATAACTCTCTACATTTCTGCATTGTGCATTCCGTTTTAGATGTACACATTTTTCTTAAATCAAAACTTCAAGTATTTCGCTCTCCCTTCATCCCGTAAACAAAAAACGCAAATAGATCACAACAAAATGAAAATTTTATAGTTGATGTACGGAAAAAATTTAAAACAATAAAAAAATTAAATAAAGAAAATTTATTCACACACCACAAATGAACACAAAATTTTTGTTATCCAAGTTTGGTTAACTCGTCCAACACTAATATTTTGGAATTTTACATGAAGGAGATTTTTTCTACACATGTTTTAAAAATGGATATGCATGCTAGAAACACGTTAGAGATTCAAATGACCTATGGATCCAAAGTTTTTAAAGATAATAACAAACACTCATTAAATTCTCAAGTGAACGTGCGGTGGGATATATTGCCCGAGTTAAACATGCCATTATTTTGCCCATTTTAAAAAATTTGACCTAACAATCATAGATGATTGTAAAGTGATTTGTCATGCGTAACGGGCTATATTTTAGTAAGAAATGACTTATGGATTGGACGTCAATACTCAGTTAAAAATCGCCCGCCTCCCTCTTTTCCCGACGATTACAAAACCTTAGACATAAAAACGAAAAAGTGCTTACGATCCCTAAAAATTACAGACACTCTAGGGAATTATCTCTCTCTACATTTGTGCATTATGCATTTCCGATTTAGATGTACACATTTTTCTTAAATCAAAACTTCAAGATTTTTCACTCTCCCTTCATCCCATAAACAAAAAAGGCAGATAGATCACAACAAAATGAAAATTTTATAGTTGATGTACGGAAAAAATTTAAAACAATAAAAGAAGTAAATAAAGAAAATTTATTCACACACCACAAATGAACACAAAAGTTTTTTTATCCTTGTTTGGGAAACTCCACTAGTCCAACACTAATATCTTGGAATTTTACATGAAGGAGTTTTTTTCTACACATGTTTTAAAAATCGATATGCATGCTAGAAACATGTTAAAGATTCAAATGACCTATGGGTCCAAAGCTTCTAAAGAGAATAACAAACACTCATTAAATTCTCAAGTGAACGTGCGGTGGGATATCTGCACGAGTCAAAAAAACCATTATTTTGCCCATTTTCAAAAATTTGACCTAACGATCATAGATGATTGTAAAGTGATTTATGGTGCGTAACGGGCTATATTTTTGTAAGAAATGACTTATGGATTGCAATTCAAAACTCAGTTAAAATTCGCCTGCCACCCATTTTTCTTGACGATTGTAAAACCTGAGATATAAAAACTAAAAAGAGCTTACAATCCCTAAAAATTACAAACACTCTTCGAAATTATCTCTCTCTACATTTTTGCATTGTGCTTTTCCATTTTAGATGTACACTTTTTTCTAAAATCAAAACTTTGAGTTTTCGCTCTCCCTTCATCCCGAAAACAAAAAAGGCAAAAAGCTCACAACAAAATAAAAATTTTATAGTTCATGTATGGAAAAAATTTAAAACAATAACAAATGTAAATAAAGAAAATTTATTCACACAACACAAATGAACACAAAAGTTTTGTTATCCAAGTTTGGGAAATTCCACTAGTTTAACCCTAATAGCTTGGAATTTTACAAGAAAGAGATTTCTTCTACACATATTTTAAAAATGGATATGCATGTTTGAAACATGATAAAGATGCAAATGAGCTATGGATGCAAAGCTTTTAAAGAGAATAACAAACGCTCATTAAATTCTAGAGTGAACTTGCGGTGGGATATTTACCCGAGTCAAACATGCTATTATTTTGTCCATTTGCAAAAAGCCGACATAATAATCATAGATATTTTAAAGTGATTTATCATGCGTAATGGGCTATATTTTTGTACGAAATGATTTTTGGATTGGGAGTCAACACTCAGTAAAAATCCCATGCCCCCCCTTTTCCCGACTATTGTAAAACCTGAGATATAAAAACGAAAAAGTGCTTACAATCTCTAAAAATTACAAACACTCTTTGGAATTATAACTCTCTACATTTCTGCATTGTGCATTTCCGTTTTAGATGTACACATTTTTCTTAAATCAAAACTTCAAGTATTTCGCTCTCCCTTCATCCCGTAAACAAAAAACGCAAATAGATCACAACAAAATGAAAATTTTATAGTTGATGTACGGAAAAAATTTAAAACAATAAAAAAATTAAATAAAGAAAATTTATTCACACACCACAAATGAACACAAAATTTTTGTTATCCAAGTTTGGTTAACTCGTCCAACACTAATATTTTGGAATTTTACATGAAGGAGATTTTTTCTACACATGTTTTAAAAATGGATATGCATGCTAGAAACACGTTAGAGATTCAAATGACCTATGGATCCAAAGCTTTTAAAGATAATAACAAACACTCATTAAATTCTCAAGTGAACGTGCGGTGGGATATATTGCCCGAGTTAAACATGCCATTATTTTGCCCATTTTAAAAAATTTGACCTAACAATCATAGATGATTGAAAGTGATTTGTCATGCGTAACGGGCTATATTTTAGTAAGAAATGACTTATGGATTGGACGTCAATACTCAGTTAAAAATCGCCCGCCTCCCTCTTTTCCCGACGATTACAAAACCTTAGACATAAAAACGAAAAAGTGCTTACGATCCCTAAAAATTACAGACACTCTAGGGAATTATCTCTCTCTACATTTGTGCATTATGCATTTCCGATTTAGATGTACACATTTTTCTTAAATCAAAACTTCAAGATTTTTCACTCTCCCTTCATCCCATAAACAAAAAAGGCAGATAGATCACAACAAAATGAAAATTTTATAGTTGATGTACGGAAAAAATTTAAAACAATAAAAGAAGTAAATAAAGAAAATTTATTCACACACCACAAATGAACACAAAAGTTTTTTTATCCTTGTTTGGGAAACTCCACTAGTCCAACACTAATATCTTGGAATTTTACATGAAGGAGTTTTTTTCTACACATGTTTTAAAAATCGATATGCATGCTAGAAACATGTTAAAGATTCAAATGACCTATGGGTCCAAAGCTTCTAAAGAGAATAACAAACGCTCATTAAATTCTCAAGTGAACGTGCGGTGGGATATCTGCACGAGTCAAAAAAACCATTATTTTGCCCATTTTCAAAAATTTGACCTAACGATCATAGATGATTGTAAAGTGATTTATGGTGCGTAACGGGCTATATTTTTGTAAGAAATGACTTATGGATTGCAATTCAAAACTCAGTTAAAATTCGCCTGCCACCCATTTTTCTTGACGATTGTAAAACCTGAGATATAAAAACTAAAAAAAGCTTACAATCCCTAAAAATTACAAACACTCTTCGAAATTATCTCTCTCTACATTTTTGCATTGTGCTTTTCCATTTTAGATGTACACTTTTTTCTAAAATCAAAACTTTGAGTTTTCGCTCTCCCTTCATCCCGAAAACAAAAAAGGCAAAAAGCTCACAACAAAATAAAAATTTTATAGTTCATGTATGGAAAAAATTTAAAACAATAACAAATGTAAATAAAGAAAATTTATTCAAACAACACAAACGAACACAAAAGTTTTGTTATCCAAGTTTGGGAAATTCCACTAGTTTAACCCTAATAGCTTGGAATTTTACAAGAAAGAGATTTCTTCTACACATATTTTAAAAATGGATATGCCTGTTTGAAACATGTTAAAGATGAAAATGAGCTATGGATGCAAAGCTTTTAAAGAGAATAACAAACACTCATTAAATTCTAGAGTCAACTTGCGGTGGGATATTTACCCGAGTCAAACATGCCATTATTTTGTCCATTTGGAAAAAAGTCGACATAATAATCATAGATGATTGTAAAGTGATTTATCATGCATAACGGGCAATATTTTTGTAAGGAATGACTTGTGGATTGGAAGTCAACACTCAGTCAAAAATCCCCTGCCTCCCCCTTTTCACAACGATTGCAAAACCTGAGATATAAAAAAGAAAAAGTGCTTATAATCCCTAAAAATTATAGACACTTTTTGGAATTATCTCTCTTTACATGTGTGCATTTTGCATTTCCGTTTTAGATGTATACATTTTTCCTACATCAAAACTTTGAGTTTTTCGCTCTCCCTTCATCCCGTAAACAAAAAAGGCAAATAGATCACAACAAAATGAATTTTATAGTTGATGTACGGAAAAAATTTAAAACGAAAAAAAAGTAAATAAAGAAAATTTATTCACACACCACAAATGAACACAAAAGTTTTGTTATCCAAGTTTGGGAAACTCCACTAGTCCAACACCATTATCTTGGAATTTAACATGAAGGAGATTTTTTCTACTCATGTTTTAAAAATGGATATGCATGTTTGAAACATGTTAAAGATGCAAATGAGCTATGGATGCAAAGCTTTTAAAGGGAATAACAAACGCTCATTAAATTCTCAAGTGAACTTGCGATGGGATATTTACCCGAGTCAAACATGTCATTATTTTGCCCATTTGCAAAAAGCCAACATAATAATCATAGATGATTGTAAAGTGATTTATCAAGCATAACGGGCTATATTTTTGGAAGAAATGACTTTTGGATTGGGAGTCAACACTCAGCTAAAAATCCCCCGCCACCCCCTTTTCCCGAAAATTGCAAAACCCTAGATATAAACACGATAAAGAGCTTACAATCCCTAAAAATTACTGACACTCTTCGGAATTATCTCTCTCTACATTTGTGCATTGTACTTTACCATTTCAGATGTACACATTTTTCTTAAATGAAAACTTCGAGTTTTTAGCTCTCCCTTCATCCCATAAACAAAAAAGGCAAAAAGATCACAGCAAAATGAAAATTTTATAGTTGATGTACGGAAAAAATTTAAAACAATAAAAAAAGTAAATAAAGAAAATTTATTCATACACCACAAATGAACACAAAAGTTTTGTTCTCCAAGTTTGGGAAATTCCACTAGTCCAACACCAATATCTTGGAATTTTACATGAAGGAGATTTTTTCTACACATGCTTTAAAAATGGATATGCATTCTAGAAACATCTTAAAGATTCAAATGACCTACGGATCCAAAGCTTTTACAGAGAACAACAAACGCTCATTAAATTCTCTAGTGAACGTGCGGTGGGATATTTGCCCGAGTCAAACAAGCCATTATTTTGCCCATTTTCAAAAAGTTGACCTAACAATCATAGATGATTGTAATGTGATTTGTCATGCGTAACAGGCTATATTTTTTTTAAGAAATGACTTATGGATTGGAAGTCAACACTCAGTTAAAAATCACCCGCCTCCCCCTTTTTCCGAACGAATGCAAATGCTGAGATATAAAAACTAAAAAGAGTTTACAATCCCTAAAAATTACAGACACTCTTAGAAATTATCTCTCTCTCCATTTTTGCATTGTGCTTTTCCATTTTAGATGTACACTTTTTTCTTAAGTCAGAACTTTGTGTTTTCGCTCTCACTTCATCCCGTCAACAGAAAAGGCAAATAGATCACAACAAAATAAATATTTACAGTTGATGTGTGGAAAAAATCTAAAACAATAACTAATGTAAATAAAAAATATTTATTCACACACCACAAATGAACACAAAAGTTTTGTTCTCCAAGTTTGGGAAATTCCACTAGTCCAACACCAATATCTTGGAATTTTACATGAAGGAGATTTTTTCTACACATGCTTTAAAAATGGATATGCATTCTAGAAACATCTTAAAGATTCAAATGACCTATGGATCCAAAGCTTTTATAAAGAATAACAAACACTCATTAAATTCTCAAGTGAACGTGCGGTGGGATATTTACCCGAGTCTAACATGTCATTATTTTGTCCATTTTCAAAAATTTGACCTGACAATCGTAGATGATTGTAAAGTGATTTATCAGGCGTAACGGACTATATTTTTTTAAGAAATTATTTATGGATTGCGATTCAACACTCAGTTAAAAATCCTCCACCACCCGTTTTTCCCGACGATTGCAAAACCAGAGAGATAAAAACTGAAAAGAACTTAGAATCCCTAAAAATTACAGACACTCTTCGGAATTATCTCTCTCTATATTTGTGCATTGTGCTTTTCCATTTTAGATGTACAGTTTTTCTTAAATCAAAACTTTGAGTTGTCACTCTCCCTTCATCCCGAAAGAAAAAAAGTCAAAAAGCTCAACACAAAATAACAATTTTATAGTTGATGTTTGGAAAAAATTTAAAACAATAAAAAACGTATATAAAGAAAATTTATTCACACAACACAAATGAACACAAAATTTTTGTTATCCAAGTTTTGGAAATTCCACTTGTTTAACCCTAATGGCTTGGAATTTTACAAGAAAGAGATTTCATCTACAAATGTTTTAAAAATGGATATGCATGTTTGAAACATATTAAAGATGCAAATGAGCTATGGATGCAAAGCTTTTAAAGAGAATAACTAACACTAATTAATTTTTCAAGTGAACTTGCGATGGGATATTTACCCGAGTCAAACATGCCATTATTTTGCCCATTTGCAAAAAGCCGACATAATAATCATAGATGATTGTAAACTGATTTATCAAGCATAACGGGCTATATTTTTGGAAGAAATGACTATTGGATTGGGACTCAACACTCAGCTAAAAATCCCCCGCCACCCCCTTTTCCCGACGATTGCAAAACCTGAGATATAAAAACGATAAAGAGCTTACAATCCCTAAAAATTACAGACACTCTTCGGAATTATCTCTCTATACATTTGTGCATTGTACTTTGCCATTTTAGATGTACACTTTTTTCTTAAATCAAAACTTTGATTTTTTCGCTCTCCCTTCATTCCGTAAACAAAAAAGGCAAATAGATCACAACAAAATGAAAATTTTACAGTTGATGTACGGAAAAAATTTAAAACAATAAAAAAAGTAAATAAAGAAAATTTATTCACACACCACAAATGAACACAAAAGCTTTGTTCTCCAAGTTTGGGAAATTCCACTAGTCCAACACCAATATCTTGGAATTTTACATGAAGGAGATTTTTTCTACACATGCTTTAAAAATGGATATGCATTCTAGAAACATGTTAAAGATTCAAATGACATATGGATCCAAAGCTTTTGCGGAGAATAACAAACGCTCATTAAATTCTCTAGTGAACGTGCAGTGGGATATTTGCCCGAGTCAAACAAGCCATTATTTTGTCCATTTTTAAAAAGTTGACCTAACAATCATAGATGATTGTCATGTGATTTTTCATGCGTAACGGGCTATATTTTTGTAAGAAATGACTTATGGATCGGAAATTAACACTCAATTAAAAATCGCCCGCCTCCCCCCTTTCCCTACGATTGCAAAACCTTAGATATAAAATTAAAAAGTTCTTACGATCTCTAAAAATTACAGACACTCTTTGGAATTATCTCTCTCTACATTTGTGCATTGTGCATTTCCATTTTAGATGTACACTTTTTTCTTCAGTCAGAACTTTGTGTTTTCTCTCTCACTTCATCCCGTCAACAGAAAAGGCAAATAGATCACAACAAAATAAAAATTTAAAGTTGATGTTTGGAAAAAATCTACAAAAATAACTAATGTAAATAAAAAATATTTATTCACACCACAAATGAACACAAATTTTTTGTTATCCATGTTTGGGAAATGCCATTAGTCCAACCCTAATAGCTTGGAATTTTAGCTGAAGGAGATTTTTTTTACACATGTTTTAAAAATGGGTATGCATGCTTGAAACATGTTAAAGATTCAAATGACCTATGGATCCAAAGCTTTTATAGAGAATAACAAACACTCATTGAATTCTCAAGTGAACGTACGGTGGGATATTTACCCGAGTCTAACATGTCATTATTTTGCCCATTTTGAAAAATTTGACCTGACAATCTTAGATGATTGTAAAGTGATTTATCAGGCGTAACGGACTCTATTTTTGTAAGAAATTATTTATGGATTGCGATTCAACACTCAGTTAAAAATCCTCCACCACCCGTTTTCCCGACGATTGCAAAACCAGAGAGATAAAAACTGAAAAGAGCTTACAATCCCTAAAAATTACAGACACTCTTCGGAATTATCTCTCTCTACATTTGTGCATTGTGCTTTTCCATTTTAGATGTACAATTTTTTCTGAAATCTAAACTTTGAGTTGTCACTCTCCCTTCATCCCGAAAGCTAAAAAGGCAAAAAGCTCAACACAAAATAAAAATATTATAGTTGATGTATGGAAAAAATTTAAAACAATAAAAAATGTAAATAAAGAAAATTTATTCACACAACACAAATGAACACAAAATTTTTGTTATCCAAGTTTGGAAAATTCCACTTGTTTAACCCTGATGGCTTGGAATTTTACAAGAAAGAGATTTCTTCTACACATGTTTTAAAAATGGATATGCATGTTTGAAACATGTTAAAGATGCAAATGAGTTATGGATGCAAAGCTTTTAAAGAGAATAACAAACGCTAATTAATTTTTCAAGTGAACTTGCGATGGAATATTTACCCGACTCAAACATGCCATTATTTTGCCCATTTGCAAAAAGCCGACATAATAATCATAGATGATTGTAAACTGATTTATCAAGCATAATGGGCTATATTTTTTGGAAGAAAAGACTTTTGGATTGGGAGTCAACACTCAGTTAAAAATCCCCCGCCACCCCCTTTTCCCGACGATTGCAAAACCTGAGATATAAAAACGATAAAGAGCTTACAATCCCTAAAAATTATAGACACTCTTCGGAATTATCTCTCTCTACATTTGTCCATTGTACTTTACCATTGTAGATGTACACTTTTTTCTTAAATCAAAACTTTGATATTTTCGCTCTCCCTTCATTCCGTAAACCAAAAAGGCAAATAGATCACAACAAAATGAAAATTTTATAGTTGATGTACGGAAAAAATTTATAACAATAAAAAAATTAAATAAAGAAAATTTATTCACACACCACAAATGAACACAAAAGTTTTGTTCTCCAAGTTTGGGAAATTCCACTAGTTCAACACCAATATCTTTGAATTTTACATGAAAGAGATTTTTTCTACACATGCTTTAAAAATGGATATGCATTCTAGAAACATGTTAAAGATTCAAATGACCTATGGATCCAAAGCTTTTACAAAGAATAAAAAACGCTCATTAAATTCTCTAGTGAACGTGCGGTGGGATATTTGCCCGAGTCAAACAAGCCATTATTTTGCCCATTTTTAAAAAGTTGACCTAACAATCATAGATGATTGTAATGTGATTTTTCATGTGTAACGGGCTATATTTTTGTAAGAAATGACTTATGGATCAGAAATTAACACTCAATTAAAAATCACCCGTCTCCCCCTTTTCCCGACGAGATCAAAACCTTAGATATAAAAATGAAAAAGTTCTTACGATCCCTAAAAATTACAGACACTCTTTAGAATTATCTCTCTCTATATTTGTGCATTGTGCATTTACATTTTAGATGTACAGTTTTTTCTTAAGTGAGAACTTTGTGTTTTCGCTCTCACTTCATCCCGTCAACAGAAAAGGCAAATTGATCACAACAAAATAAAAAATTTACAGTTGATGTGTGGAAAAAATTTAAAACAATAACTAATGTAAATAAAAAATATTTATTCACACACCACAAATGAACACAAAATTTTTGTTATCCATGTTTGGGAAATTCCATTAGTCCATCCCTAATAGCTTGGAATTTTACAAGAAGGAGATTTTTTTTACACATGTTTTAAAAATGGGTATGCATGCTTGAAACATGTTAAAGATTCAAATGACCTATGGATCCAAAGCTTTTATAGAGAATATCAAACACTCATTGAATTCTCAAGTGAACGTGCGGTGGGATGTTTACCCGAGTCTAACATGTCATTATTTTGCCCATTTTAAAAAATTTGACCTGACAATCATAGATGATTGTAAAGTGATTTATCAGGCATAACGGACTATATTTTAGTCAGAAATGACTTATGGATTGCGATTCAACACTCAGTTAAAAATCCTCCACCGCCCATTTTTCCCGACGATTGCAAAACCAGAGAGCTAAAAAATAAAAAGAGCTTACAATCCCTAAAAATTAAAGACACTCTTCGGAATTATCTCTCTCTAAATTTGTGCATTGTGCTTTCCCATTTTAGATGTACACTTTTTTCTGAAATCAAAACTTTGAGTTTTCACTCTCCCTTCATCCCGACAGCTAAAAAGGCAAAAAGCTCAACACAAAATAAAAATTTTATAGTTGATGTATGGAAAAAATTTAAAACAATAAAAATTGTAAATAAAGAAAATTTATTCACACAACACAAATGAACACAAATTTTTGTTATCCAAGTTTGGGAAATTCCACTTGTTTAACCCTAATGGCATGGAATATTGCAAGAAAGAGATCTCTTCTACACATATTTTAAAAATGGATATGCATGTTTGAAACATGTTAAAGATGCAAATGAGCTATGGATGCAAAGATTTTAAAGAGAATAACAAACGCTCATTAAATTCTCAAGTGAACTTGCGATGGGATATTTACCCTAGTCAAACATGCCATTAATTTGCCCATTTGCAAAAAGTCGACATAATAATCATAGATGATTGTAAAGTAATTTATCATGCATAACGGGCTATATTTGTGTAAGAAATGACTTTTGGATTGGCAGTCAACACTCAGTTAAAAATCCCCGCCACCCCCTTTGCCCGACGATTGCAAAACCTCAGATATAAAAACGATAAAGAGCTTACAATCCCTAAAAATTATAGACACTCTTCAGAATTATCTCTCTCTACATTTGTGCATTGTAGTTTGCCATTTAAGATGTACACTTTTTTCTTCAATTAAAACTTTGAGTTTTTGCCCTCCCTTCATTCCGTAAACAAAAAAGGCAAATAGATCACAACAAAAAGAAAATTTTATAGTTGATGTACGGAAAAAGTTAAAAATAATAAAAAAAGTAAATAAAGAAAATTTATTCACACACCACAAATGAATACAAAAGTTTTGTTATCCAAGTTTGGGAAACACCACTAGTCCAACACCAATATCTTTGAATTTTACATGAAAGAGATTTTTTCTACACATGCTTTAAAAATGGATATGCATTCTAGAAACATGTTAAAGATTCAAATGACCTATGGATCCAAAGCTTTTATAGAGAATAACAAACGCGCATTAAATTCTCTAGTGAACGTGCGGTGGGATATTTGCCCGAGTCAAACAAGCCATTATTTTGCCCATTTTTAAAAGGTTGACCTAACAATCATAGATGATTGTAATGTGATTTTTCATGCGTAACGGGCTATATTTTTGTAAGAAATGACTTATGGATCGGAAATTAACACTCAATTAAAAATCACTCGTCTCCCCCTTTTCCCGACGAGATCAAAACCTTAGATATAAAAATGAAAAAGTTCTTACGATCCCTAAAAATTACAAACACTCTTTGGAATTATCTCTCTCTACATTTGTGCATTGTGCATTTCCATTTTAGATGTACACTTTTTTCTTAAGTCAGAACTTTGTGTTTTCGCTCTCACTTCATCCCGTCAACAGAAAAGGCAAATAGATCACAACAAAATAAAAAATTTACAGTTGATGTGTGGAAAAAATTTAAAAAAATAACTAATGTAAATAAAAAATATTTATTCACACACCAAAAATGAACACAAAATTTTTGTTATCCATGTTTGGGAAATTCCATTAGTCCATCCCTAATAGCTTGGAATTTTACAAGAAGGAGATTTTTTTTACACATGTTTTAAAAATGGGTATGCATGCTTGAAACATGTTAAAGATACAAATGACCTATGGATCCAAAGCTCTTATAGAGAATATCAAACACTCATTGAATTCTCAAGTGAACGTGCGGTGGGATGTTTACCCTAGTCTAACATGTCATTATTTTGCCCATTTTAAAACTTTTGACCTGACAATATTTTAGTAAAAAATGACTTATGGATTGCGATTCAACACTCAGTTAAAAATCCTCCACGGCCGATTTTTCCCGACGATTGCAAAACCAGAGAGCTAAAAAATAAAAAGAGCTTACAATCCCTAAAAATTAAAGACACTCTTCGGAATTATCTCTCTCTAAATTTGTGCATTGTGCTTTTCCATTTTAGATGTATACTTTTTTCTGAAATCAAAACTTTGAGTTTTCACTCTCCCTTCATCCCGACAGCAAAAAAGGCAAAAAGCTCAACACAAAATAAAAATTTTATAATTGATGTATGGAAAAAATTTAAAACAAAAAAAAATATAAATAAAGAAAATTTATTCACACAACAAAAATGAACACAAATTTTTGTTATCCAAGTTTGGGAAATTCCACTTGTTTAACCCTAATGGCATGGAATTTTACAAGAAAGAGATTTCTTCTACACATGTTTTAAAAATGGATATGCTTGTTTGAAACATGTTAAAGATGCAAATGAGCTATGGATGCAAATCTTTTAAAGAGAATAACAAACGCTCATTAAATTCTCAAGTGAACTTGCGATGGGATATTTACCCGAGTCAAACATGCCATGATTTTGCCCATTTGCAAAAAGTCGACATAATAATCATAGATGATTGTAAAGTGATTTATCTGGCATAACGGGCTATATTTTTGTTAGAAATGACTTTTGGATTGGGAGTCAACACTCAGTTAAAAATCCCCCGCCACCCCCATTTCCTGACGATTGCAAAACCTGAGATATAAAAATGATAAAGAGCTTACAATCCCTAAAAATTACAGACACTCTTCAGAATTATCTCTCTCTACATTTGTGCTTTTTACTTTACCATTTTAGATGTACATTTTTTTCTTCAATTAAAACTTTGAGTTTTTGCTCTCCCTTCATTCCGTAAACAAAAAAGGCAAATAGATCACAACAAAATGAAAATTTTATAGTTGATGTACGGAAAAAATTAAAAACAATAACAAATATAAAGAAAGAAAATTTATTCATACAACACAAATGAAGACAAAAATTTTGTTATCCAAGTTTGGGAAATTCCAATAGTTTAACCCTAATAGCTTGGAATTTTACAAGAAATAGATTTCTTCAACACATGTTTCAAAAATAGATATGCATGTTTGAAACATGTTAAAGATGAAAACGAGCTCTGGATGCAAAGCTTTTAAAGAGAATAACAAACGCTCATTAAATTCTCAAGTGAACGTGAGCTGGGATATTTGCCCGGGACAAACAAGCCATTATTTTGCCCATGAGCAAAAAGCTGACATAATAATCATAGATGACTGTAAAGTGATTTATCATGCGTAACGGGCTTTATTTTTTTAAGAATTGACTTTTGGATTGGGAGTCAACACTCAGTTAAAAATCCCCCGCCTCCCCCTTTTCCCGACGATTGCAAAACCTGAGATATAAAAACGAAAAAGTGCTTACAATCCCTAAAAATTACAGACACTCTTTGGAATTATCTCTCTCTACATTTGTGCATTGTGCATTTCCATTTTAGATGTACACAATTTTCTTAAATCAAAACTTCGAGTTTTTCGCTCTCCCTTCGTCCCGTAAACAAAAAAGGCAAATAAATCACAACAAAATGAAAATTTTATAGTTGATGTACGAAAAAAATTTAAAACAATAAAAAAAGTAATTAAAGAAAATTTATTCACACACCACAAATGAACACAAAAGTTTTGTTATCCAAGTTTTGGAAATTCCACTAGTCCAACACTAATATCTTTGAATTTTACATGAAGGAGATTTTTTCTACACATGTTTTAAAAATGGATATGCATGCTAGAAACATGTTAAAGATTCAAATGACCTATGGATCCAAAGCTTTTAAAGAGAATAAAAAACGCTCATTAAATTCTCAAGTGAACGTGAGGTGGGATATTTGCCCGAGACAAACAAGCCATTATTTTGCCCATTTTGAAAAAGTTGACCTAACAATCATAGATGATTGTAAAGTGATTTGTCATCCGTAACGGGCTATATTTTTGTAAGAAATGATTTAGGGATTGGAAGTCAACATTCGGTTAAAAATCGCTCGCCTCCCTCTTTTCCGAACGATTAGAAAACCTTAGATATAAAAACGAAAAAGTTCTTACGATCCCTAAAAATTACAAAACCTCTTTGGACTTATCTCTCTCTACATTTGTGCATTGTGCACTTCCATTTTAGATGTACACTTTTTTCTTAAATCCAAACTTTGAGTTTTCGCTCTCCCTTCATCCCGTAACAGAAAAGGCAAATAGATCACAACAAAATAAAAATTTTATAGTTGAAGTGTGGAAAAAATTTAAAACAATAACTAATGTAAATAAAAAATATTTATTCACACACCACAAATGAACACAAAAGTTTTGTTATCCATGTTTGGAAATATCCATTAGTCCAACCCTAATAGCTTAGAATTTTACATGAAGGAGATTTTTTCTACACAAGTTTTAAAAATGGATATGCATGCTTGAAACATGTTAAAGATTCAAATGTCCTATGGATCTAAAGCTTTTAAAGAGAATAACAAACTCTCATTAAATTCTCAAGTGAACGTGCGGTGGGATATTTGCCCGAGTCAAACATGCCATTATTTTGCCCATTTTCAAAAAGTTTACCTAACAATCATAGATGATTGTAAAGTGATTTGTCATGCGTAATGGGCTATATTTTTGTAAGCAATTATTTATGGATTGGAAGTCAACACACAGTTAAAAATCGCCCGCCTCCCCCTTTTCCCGACGATTGCAAAACCTGAGATATAAAAACGAAAAAGTGCTCACGATCCCTAAAATTACACACACACTTTGGAATTATCTCTCTCTACATTTGTGCATTGTGCATTTCCATTTTAGATGTACTCTTTTTTTCTTAAATCAGAACTCTGGATTTTCGCTCTCCCTTCATCCCGTAACAAAAAAGGCAAGTAGATCACAACAAAATAAAATTTTATAGTTGATGCGTGGAAAAAATTTTAAAAAATAAGTAATGTTAATAAAAAAATATTTATTCACACACCACAAATGAACACAAAAGTTTTGTTATCGATGTTTGGGTAATTCCATTAGTCCAACCCAAATAACTTGAAATTTTACATGAAGGAGATTTTTTCTACACATGTTTTAAAAATGGATGTGCATGCTTGAAACTTGTTAAGGATTCAAATGACCTATGGATCCAAAGCTTTTAAAGAGAATAACAAACGCTCATTAAATTATCAAGTGAACGTGCGGTGGGAGATTTACCAGAGTTTAACAAGTCATTATTTTGCCCATTTTCAAAAATTTTACCTAACAATCATAGATGATTGTAATGTGATTTATCATGCGTAACGGGCAATATTTTTGTTAGAAATGACAATTGGATTGCAATTCAACACTCAGTTAAAAATCCTCCACCACCCATTTTTTCGGACGATTGCACAACCTGAGATATAAAAACTAAAAAGAGCTTACAATCCCTAAAAATTACAGACACTATTCGGAATTATCTCTTTCTACATTTGTGCATTGTGCTTTTCCATTTTAGTTGTACACTTTTTTCTTAAATCAAAACTTTGAGTTTTCGCTCTCCCTTCATCCCGAAAACAAAAAAGCCAAAAAGCTCACAACAAAATAAAAATTTTGTAGTTGATGTATGGAAAAAATTTAAAATAATAACAAATGTAAACAAATAAAATTTAATCACACAACACAAATGAGCACAAAAGTTTTGTTATCCAAGTTTGGGAAATTCTACTAGTTTAACCCTAATAGCTTGGAATTTTACAAGAAAGAGATTTATTCTACACATGTTTTAAAAATGGATATGCATGTTTGAAGCATGTTGAAGATGCAAATGAGCAATGGATGCAAAGCTTTTAAAGAGAATAACAAACGCTCATTAAATTCTCACGTGAACTTGCAGTGGGATATTTACCCGAGTCAAACATGCCATTATTTTACCCATTTGCAAAAAGTTGACATAATAATCATAGATGATTGTAAAGTGATTTATCAGTCATAACGGGCTATATTTTTGAAAGAAATGACTTTTGGATTTGGAGTCAACACTCAGTTAAAAATCCCCCGCCCTCCCCTTTTCCCTACGATTGCAAAACCTTAGATATAAAAACGAATAAGTGCTTACGATCCCTAAAAATTACAGACACTCTTTGGAATTATTTCTCACTACATTTGTGGATTGTGCATTTCTATTTTAGATGTACACATTTTTCTTAAATCAAAACATCAAGTTTTTCACTCTCCCTTCAACCCGTAAACAAAAAAGACAAAAAGATCACAACAAAATGAAAATTTTATAGTTGATGTACGAAAAAAATTTAAAACAATAAGAAAAGTAAATAAATAAAATTTATTCACACACCACAAATTAACACAAAAGTTTTGTTATCTAAGTTCGGGAAATTCCACTAGTCCAACACTAATATCTTGGAATTTTACATGAAGGAGATTTTTTCTACACATGTTTTAAAAATGGATATGCATGCTAGAAACTTGTTAAAGATTCAAATGACCTATGGATGCAAAGCTTTTAAAGAGAATAACAAACGCTCATTAAATTCTCAAGAGAACGTGTGGTGGGATATTTGCCCGAGTCAAACAAGCTATTATTTTGCCCATTTTCAAAAAGTTGACCTAACAATCATAGATGATTGAAAAGTGATTTTTCATGCGTAACGGGCTATATTTTTGTAAGAAATGACTTATGGATTGGAAGTCAACACTGAGTTAAAAATCGCCCGCCTCCCCCTTTTCCCTACGATTGCAAAACATTAGATATAAAAACAAAAAAGTGCTTACGATCCCTAAAAATTACAGACACACTTTGCAATTATCTCTCTCTACATTTGTGCATTGTGCATTTCCATTTTAGATGTACACTTTTTTCTTAAATCTGAACTTTGAGTTTTCTCTCTCCCTTCATCCCGTAAACAGAAAAGGCAAAAAGATCACAAAAAAATAAAAATTTCATAATTGATGTGTGGAAAAAATATAAAACAATAACGAATGTAAATAAAAAATTCATATTCACACACCACAAATGAACACAAAAGTTCAGTTATCCAAGTTGGGGAAATTCCATTAGTCCAACCCTATTAAGATTGGAATTTTACATGAAGGAGATTTTTTCTACACATGTTTTAAAAATGGATATGCTACTTGAAACATGTTAAAGATTCAAATGACCTATGGATTCAAAGCTATTAAAGAGAATAAGAAACGCTCATTAAATTCTCAAGTGAACGTGCGGGGGGATATTTACCCGAGTCTAACAAGTCATTATTTTGCCCATTTTCAAAAATTTGACTTAACAGTCATAGATGATTGTAAAGTGATTTATCATGCGTAACGGGCTATATTTTTGTAAGAAATGACTAATGGATTGCAATTCAACACTCAGTTAAAAATCCTATGCCACCCATTTTTCCCGACGATTGAGAAACCTGAGATATAAAAACGAAAAAGTGCTTACAATCCCTAAAAATTTTAGACACTCTTTGGAATTATCTCTCTCTACATTTGTGCATTTTGCATTTCATTTTTAGATGTACATATTTTTCTTAAATTAAAACTTTGAGTTTTTCGCTCTCCCTTCAACCCGTAAACAAAAAAGACAAAAAGATCACAACAAAATGAAATTTTATTGTTGATGTATGGAAAAAATTTAAAAAAATAAAAATAGTAAATAAAAAAAATTTATTCACACACCACAAATGAACACAAAAGTTTTGTTATCTAAGTTCGGGAAATTCCACTAGTCCAACACTAATATCTTGGAATTTTACATGAAGGAGATTTTTTCTACACATATTCTAAAAATGGATATGCATGCAAGAAACAAGTTAAAGATTCAAATGACCTATGGATCCAAAGCTTTTAAAGAGAATAACAAACGCTCATTAAATTCTCAAGAGAATGTGCGGTGGGATATTTGCCCGAGTCTAACAAGCCATTATTTTGCCCATTTTCAAAAACTTGACCTAACAATCATAAATAATTGTAAAGTGATTTGTCATGCGTAACGGGCTATATTTTTGTAAGAAATGACTTATGGATTGGAAGTCAACACTCAGTTCAAAATCGTATGCCTCCCCTTTTCCTGACAATTGCAAAATCATAGATATAAAAACAAAAAAGTGCTTACGATCCCTAAAAATTTCAGACACTCTTTGGAATTATCCCTCTCTACATTTGTGCATTGTGCATTTCCATTTTAGATGTACACTTTTTTCTTCAATATGAACTTTGAGTTTTCGCTCTCTCTTCATCCTGTAAACAGAAAAGGCAAATAGATCACGAAAAAATAAAAATTTTATAGTTGATGTGTGGAAAAAATTTAAAACAATAACTAATTTAAATAAAAAATATTTATTCACACACCACAAATGAACACAAGATTTTTGTTATCCAAGTTTGGGAAATTCCATTAGTCGAACCCTAATAACTTGGAATTTTACATAAAGGATATTTTTTCTACACATGTTTTAAAAATCAAAGAGTGCATACGATCCCTAAAACATACAGACACTCTTTGAAAATATCTCTCTCTACATTTGTGCATTGTGCATTTCCATTTTAGATGTACACTTTTTTCTGAAATCAAAACTTTCAGTTTTCACTCTCCCTTCATCCCGTAAGAAAAAAAGGCAAAAGGTTCAACACAAAATAAAAATTTTATAGTTGATGTCTGGAAAAAATTAAAACAATAAAAAATATAAATAAGGAAAATTTATTCATACAACACAAATGAACACAAAATTTTTGTTATCCAAGTTTGGGAAATTCCACTTGTTTAACCCTAATGGCTTGAAATTTTACAAGAAAGAGATTTCTTCTACACATGTTTTAAAAATGGATATGCATGTTTGAAACATGTTAAAGATGCAAATGAGCTATGAATGCAAAGCTTTTAAAGAGAATAACAAACCTCATTAAATTCTCAAGTGAACTTGCGATGGGATATTTACCCGAGTCAAACATGCCATTATATTGCCCATTTGCAAAAAGCCGACATAATAATCATAGATGTTTGTAAAGTGATTTATCATGCATAATGGGCTATATTTTTGTAAGAAATGACTTTTTGATTGGGAGTCAACACTTAGTTCAAAATCCCCCGCCACCCCCATTTCCCGACGATTGCAAAACCTGAGATATAAAAAAGATAAAGAGCTTACAATCCCAAAAAATTACAGACACTCTTCGGAATTATCTCTCTCTACATATGTGCATTGTACTTTTCCATTTTAGATGTACACTCTTTTCTTAAATCAAAACTTTGAGTTTTTGCACTCCCTACATCCTGAAAACAATAAAGGCAAAAAGCTCACAACAAAATAAAAATTTTATAGTTGATGTATGGAAAAAATTTTAAACAATAACAAATGTAAATAAAGAAAATTTATTCACACAACACAAATGAAGACAAAAATTTTGTTATCCAAGTTTGGGAAATTCCACTAGTTTAACCCTAATAGCTTGGAATTTTACAAGAAATAGATATCTTCTACACATGTTTTAAAAATGGATATGCTTGTTTGAAACATGTTAAAGATGCAAAAGAGCTATGGATGCAAAGCTTTTAAAGAGAATAACAAACGCTCATTAAATTCTCATGTGAACTTGTGGTGGGATATTTACTCGAGTCAAACATGCCATTATTTTGCCCATGTGCAAAAAGTTGACATAATAAAAATATATGATTGTAAAGTAATTTATCATGCATAACGGGCTTTATTTTTTTAAGAAAATACTTTTGGATTGGGAGTCAACACTCAGTTAAAAATCCCCCGCCTCCCCCTTTTCCCGACGATTGCAATACCTGAGATATAAAAAAGAAAAAGTGCTTACAATCCCTAAAAATTACAGACACTCTTTGGAATTATCTCTCTCTACATTTTTGTATTGTGCATTTCCATTTTAGATGTACACATTTTTCTTAAATTAAAACTTCGAGTTTTTCGCTCTCCCTTCGTCCCGTAAACAAAAAAGGCAAACAGATCACAACAAAATAAAAATTTTATAGTTGCTATACGGAAAAAATTTAAAACAATAAAAAAAGTAATTAAAGAAAATTTATTCGCACACCACAAATGAACACAAAAGTTTTGTTATCCAAGCTTTTAAAGAGAATAAAAAACGCTCATTAAATTCTCAAGTGAACGTACGGTAGGTTATTTGCTCAAGTCAAACAAGCCATTATTTTGCCCATTTTCAAAAAGTTGACCTACCAATCATAGATGATTGTAAAGTGATTTGTCATGCGTAATGGGCTATATTTTTTTAAAAAAATGACTTATGGAGTGGAAGTCAACACTCAGTTAAAAATCGCCCGCCTCCCCCTTTTACCGACGATTGCAAAACCTTAGATTTAAAAACGAAAAAGTGCTTACGATCCCTAAAAGTGACAGACTCTCTTTGGAATTATCTCTCTCTACATTTGTGCATTATGCATTTGCATTTTAGATGTACACTTTTTTCTTAAGTCAGAACTTTGAGTTTTCACTCTCCCTTCATCCCGTAAACAGAAAAGGCAAATAGATCGCAACAAATGAAAAACTTTATAGTTGACGTGTGAAAAAAATTTAAAACAATAATTAATGTAAATAAAAATTATTTATTCACACACCACAAATGAACACCAAAGTTTTGTTATCGAAGTTTGGGAAATTCCATTAGTCGAACCTAATAACTTGGAATTTTACATGAAGGAGATTTCTTCTCCACATGTTTTAAAAATGGATGTGCATGCTTGAAACATGTTAAGGATTCAAATTACCTATGGATCCAAAGCTTTTAAAGAGAATAACAAACGCTCATTAAATTATCAAGTGAACGTGCGGTGGGATATTTAGTAGAGTTTAACAAGTCATAGATAATTGTAATGTGATTTATCATGCGTAATGGGCTATATTTTTGTAAGAAATGATTTATGGATTGCAATTCAACACTCAGTTAAAAATCCTCTGCCGCCCATTTTTCCTGACGATTGCGAAACCTGAGATATAAAAACTAAAAAGACCTTACAATCACTGAAAATTACAGACACTATGCCGAATTATCTCTCTCTACATTTTTGCATTATGCTTTTCCATTTTAGATGTACACTTTTTTTTAAATCAAAATTTTGAGTTTTCGCTCTCGCTTCATCCCGAAAAAAAAAAAGGCAAAAAGCTCACAACAAAATAAAAATTTTATAGTTGATGTGTGGAAAAAATTTAAAATAATATCAAATGTAAATAAAGAAAATTTATTCACACAACACAAATGAACACAAAAGTTTTGTTATCCAAGTTTGGGAAATTCTACTAGTTTAACCCTAATAGCTTGGAATTTTACAAGAAAGAGATTTATTCTACACATGTTTTAAAAATGGATATGCATGTTTGAAGCATGTTGAAGATGCAAATGAGCTATGGATGCAAAGCTTTTAAAGAGAATAACAAACGCTCATTAAATTCTCACGTGAACTTGCAGTGGGATATTTACCACAGTCTAACATGTCATTATTTTGCCCATTTTAAAAAATTTGACCTGGCAATCATAGATGATTGTTAAGTGATTTATCAGGCATAACAGACTATATTTTTGTAAGAAATTACTTATGGATTGCGATTCAACACTCAGTTAAAAATCCTCCTCCACCCATTTTTCCCGACGATTGCAAAACCAAAGAGATAAAAACTAAAAAGAGCTTACAATTCCTAAAAATTACAGACACTCTTCGGAATTATCTCTCTCTACATTTGTGCATTGTGCTTTTCCATCTTAGATGTACACTTTTTTCTGAAATCAAAACTTTAAGTTTTCACTCTCCCTTCATCCCGAAAGCAAAAAAGGCAAAAGGCTCAACACAAAATAAAAATTTTATAGTTGATGTCTGGAAAAAAATTAAAACAATAAAAAATGTAAATAAGGAAAATTTATTCATACAACACAAATGAACACAAAATTTTTGTTATCCAAGTTTGGGAAATTCCACTTGTTTAACCCTAATGGCTTGGTATTTTACAAGAAAGAGATTTCTTCTACACATGTTTTAAAAATGGATATGCATGTTTGAAACATGTTAAAGATGCAAATGAGCTATGGATGCAAAGCTTTTAAAGAGAATAACAAATGCTCATTAAATTCTCAAGTGAACTTGCGATGGGATATTTACCCGAGTCAAACTTGCCATTATTTTTCCCATTTGCAAAAAGCCGACATAATAATCATAGATGTTTGTAAAGTGATTTATCATGCATAATTGGCTATATTTTTGTAAGAAATGACCTTTTGATTGGGAGTCAACACTCAGTTCAAAATCCCCCGCCACCCCCATTTCCCGACGATTGCAAAACCTGAGATATAATTAAGATAAAGAGCTTACAATCCCTAAAAATTACAGACACTCTTTGGAATTATCTCTCTCTACATATGTGCATTGTACTTTTCCATTTTACATGTACACTGTTTCTTAAATCAAAACTTTGATTTTTTGCACTCCCTACATCCTGAAAACAAAAAAGGCAAAAAGCTTACAACAAAATAAAAATTTTATAGTTGATGTATGGAAAAATTTTAAAAAAATAAAAAATGTAAATAAATAAAATTTATTCACACAACACAAATGAAGACAAAAAATGTTTTATCCAAGTTTGGGAAATTCCACTAGTTTAACCCTAATAGCTTGGAATTTTACAAGAAATAGATATCTTCTACACATGTTTTAAAAATGGATATGCTTGTTTGAAACATGTTAAAGATGCAAAAGAGCTATGGATGCAAAGCTTTTAAAGAGAATAACAAACGCTCATTAAATTCTCATCTGAACTTGCGGTGGGATATTTACTCGAGTCAAACATGCCATTATTTTGTCCATGTGCAAAAAGCTGACATAATAATCATAGATGATTGTAAAGTGATTTATCATGCGTAAGAGGCTTTATTTTTTTAAGAATTGACTTTTGGATTGGGAGTCAACACTCAGTTAAAAATCCCCCGCCTCCCCCTTTTCCCGACGATTGCAAAACCTGAGATATAAAAACGAAAAAGTGCTTACAATCCCTAAAAATTACAGACTCTCTTTGGAATTATCTCTCTCTACATTTGTGCATTGTGCATTTCCATTTTAGAAGTACACATTTTTTTTAAATAAAAACTTCGAGTTTTTCGCTCTCCCTTCATCCCGTAAACAAAAAATGCAAATAGATCACAACAAAATGAAAATTTTATATTTGATGTACGAAAAAAATTAAAAACAATAAAAAAAGTAAATAAAAAAAATTTATTCACAGACCACAAATGAACACAGAAGTTTTGTTATCCAAGTTTGGGAAATTCCACTAGTCCAACACTAATATCTTGGAATTTTACATGAAGGAGATTTTTTCTACACATGTTTTAAAAATGGATATGCATGCTAGAAATATGTTAGAGATTCAAATGACCTATGGATCCAAAGCTTTTAAGGAGAATAAAAAACACTTATTAAATTCTCAAGTGAACGTGTGGTGTGATATTTGCCCGAGTCAAACAAGCCATTATTTTGCCCATTTTCAAAAAGTTGACCTAAAAATCATAGATGATTGTAAAGTGATTTGTCATGTGTAACGGGCTATATTTTTGTCAGAAATGACTTATGGATTGGAAGTCAACACTCAGTTAAAAATCGCTCGCCTCCCCTTTTTCCCTATGATTGCAAAACCTTAGATATAAAAATGAATAAGTGATTACGATCCCTAAAAATTACAGACACTCTTTGGAATTATCTCTCTCTACATTTGTGGATTGTGCATTTCCATTTTAGATGTACACTTTTTTCTTAAATTAGAACTTTGAGGTTTTTCTCTCCCTTCATCCCGTAAACAGAAAAGGTAAATAGATCACAACAAAATAAAAATTTAATAGTTGATGTGTGGAAAAAATTTAAAACAATAAGTAATGTAAATAAAAAATATTTATTCACATACCACAAATGAACACAAAAGTTTTGTTATCTAAGTTTGGGAAATTCCGTTAGTCCAACTGTAATAACTTGGAATTTTACATGAAGGAGATTTTTTCTACACATGTTTTAAAAATGGATATGCATGCTTGAAACATGTAAAAGATTCAAATGTCCTATGGATCCAAAGCTTTAAAGGAGAATAAAAAACGCTAAATAAATTATAAAGTGAAAGTGCGGTTGGATATTTATCCGAGTCTAAGAAATTATTATTTTGCCCATTTTCAAAATTTTGACCTTAAAATCAAATATGATTGTAAAGTGATTTGTCATGCGTAACGGGCAATATTTTTGTAAGAAATGACTTATGGATAGCAATTCAACACTCAGTTAAAAATCCTCCGCCACCCATTTTTCCCGACGATTGCAAAACCTGAGATATAAAAACTAAAGTGCTTACAATCCCTAAAAATTACAGACACTCTTCGGAATTATCTCTCTCTACATTTGTGCATTGTGCTTTTCAATTTTACATGTACACTTTTTTCTTAAATCAAAACTTTGAGTTTTCGCCCTCCCTTCATGCCGAAAAAAAAAAACAGGCAAAATGCACACAACAAAATAAAAATTTTGTAGTTGATGTATCGAAAAAATTTAAAACAATAACAAATGTAAATAAAGAATATTTATTCACACACCACAAAAGAACACAAAAGTTTTGTTATCCAAGTTTGGGAAATTCCATTAGTCCAACCCTAATAACTTGGAACTTTACATGAAGGAGATTTTTTCTACACATCTTTTAAAAAAGGATATGCATGCTTGAAACATGTTAAAGATTCAAATGTCCTATGGATCCAAAGTTTTTAAGCAGAATAAAAAACGCTAAATAAATTCTAAAGTGAAAGTGCAGTGGGATATTTACCCGAGTCTAATAAGTCATTATTTTGCCATTTTCAAAATTTTGACCTAACAATCATAGATGATTGTAAAGTGATTTATCATGCGTAACGGGAAATATTTTTGTAAGAAATGACTTATGGATACCAATTCAACACTCAGTTAAAAATCCTCCGCCACCCATTTTTCCCGACGATTGCAAAACCTGAGATATAAAAACTAAAGTGCTTACAATCCCTAAAAATTACTGACACTCTTTGGAATTATCTCTCTCTACATTTGTGCATTATGCTTTTCCATTTTAGATGTACACTTTTTTCTTAAACCAAAACTTTGAGTTTTCGCTCTCCCTTCATCCCGAAAACAAAAAAAGCAAAAAGCTCACAACAAAATAAAAATTTTATAGTTGATGTATGGAAAAAATTTAAAACAATAAAAAATGTAAATAAAGAAAATATATTCACACAACACAAATGAACACAAAAGTTTTGTTATTCAAGTTTGGCAAATTCCACTAGTTTAACCCTAATAACTTGGAATTTTACAAGAAAGAAATTTCTTCTACACATGTTTTAAAATTGGATATGCATGATTGAAACATGTTAAAGATTCAAATGAGCTATGGGTGCAAACCTTTCAAAGAGAATAACAAACGCTCTTTAAATTCGCAAGTGAACTTGCGGTGGGATTTTTACCCGAGTCCAACATGCCATTATTTTGCCCATTTGCAAAAAGCTGACATAATAATCATAGATGATTGTAAAGTGATTTATCAGTCGTAACGGGCTACATTTTTGTAAGAAATGACTTTTGGATTGGGAGTCAACATTCAGTTAAAAATCCCCCGCCTCCCCCTTTTCCCGACGATTGGAAAACCAGAGATATAAAAACGAAAAAGTGCTTACAATCCCTTAAAATTACAGACACTCTTTGGAATTATCTCTCTCTACATTTGTGCTTTGTGCATTTCCGTTTTATATGTACACATTTTTGTAAAATAAAAATTTCAATTTTTTCGCTCTCCCTTCATCCCGTAAACAAAAAAGGCAAATAGATCACAGCAAAATGAAAATTTTATAGTTGATGTACGGAAAAAATTAAAAACAATAAAAAATTAAATAAGAAAATTTATTCACACACCACAAATGAACACAAAAGTTTTGTTATCCAAGTTTGGGAAATTCCACTAGTCCAACACTAATATCTTCGAATTTTACATGAAGGAGATTTTTTGTACACATGTTTTAAAATTTGATATGCTTGCTTGAAACATGTTAAAGATTCAAATGTCCTATGGATCCAAAGCTTTTAAGGAGAACAAAAAATGTAAATAAATTCTCTAGTGAAAGTGCGGTGGGATATTTACCCGAGTTTAAGAAGTCATTATTTTGCCCATTTTCAAAATTTTGACCTAACAATCATAAATGATTTTAAAGCGATTTATCATTCGTAACGGGCTATATTTTTGTAAGAAATGACTTAAGGATAGTAATTCAACACTCAGTTAAAAATCCTTCGCCACTCATTTTTCCCGACGACTGTAAAACCAGAGATAGAAAAACTATAAAGTGCTTACAATCTCTAAAAATTACTAACACTCTTCGGAATTATCGCTCTCTACATTTGTGCATTGTGCTTTCCCATTTTAGATGTACATTTTTTTCTTAAATCAAAACTTTGAGTTTTCGCTCTCCCTTCATCCCGAAAACAAAAAAGGGAAAAAGCTCACAACAAAATAAAAATTTTATAGTTGATGTATGGAAAAAAATTTAAAACAATAACAAATGTAAAAAAAGAAAATTTATTCACACAACACAAATGAACACAAAAGTTTTTTTATCCAAGTTTGGGAAATTCCACTAGTTTAACCCTAATTGCTTGGAATTTTACAAGAAAGAGATTTCTTCTATGCATGTTTTAAAAATGGATATGAAAGATTGAAACATGTTAAAGATTCAAATGAGCTATGGATGCAAAGCTTTCAAAGAGAATAACAAAAGCTCATTAAATTCTCAAGTGAACTTGCGGTGGGATATTTACCCGAGTCAAACATGCCATTATTTTGCCCATTTGTAAAAAGCTGACATAATAATCATAGATGATTGTAAAGTGATTTATCAGTTGTAACGGGCTATATTTTTGTAAGAAATGACTTTTGGATTGGGAGTCAACACTCAGTTAAAAATCCCCCGCCTCCCCCTTTTCCCGAAGATTGGAAAACCTGAGATATAAAAACGAAAAAGTGCTTACAATCCCTAAAAATTTTAGACACTCTTATGAATTATCTCTCTCTACATTTGTGCATTGTGCATTTCCGTTTTAGATGTACACATTTTTCTTAAATCAAAACTTCGAGTTTTTCGCTCTCGCTTCAACCCGTAAACAAAAAAGACAAAAAGATCACAACAAAATGAAAATTTTACAGTTGATGTACGGAAAAAAATTTTAAAATAAAAAATTAAATAAAGAAAATTTATTCACACACCACAAATGAACACAAAGTTTTGTTATCTCAGTTCAGGAAATTCCACTACTCCAACACTAATATCTTGGAATTTTACATGAAGGAGATTTTTTCTACACATATTTTAAAAATGGATATGTATGCTAGAAACATGTTAAACATTCAAATGACCTATGGATCCAACTCTTTTAAAGAGAATAACAAACGCTCATTAAATTCTCAAGTGAACGTGCGGTGGGATATTTGCCCGAGTCAAACAAGCCATTATTTTGCCCATTTTCAAAAAGTTGACCAAACAATCATAAATAATTGTAAAGTGATTTGTCATGCGTAAAGGGCTATATTTTTGTAAGAAATGACTTATGGATTGGAAGTCAATACTCAGTTCAAAATCGCCTGCCTCCTCTTTTCCTGACGATTGGAAAATCTTAGATATAAAAACAAAAAAGTGCTTACGATACCTAAAAATTACAGACACTCTTTGGAATTATCCCTCTCTACATTTGTGCATTTTGCATTTCCATTTTAGATGTACACTTTTTTCTTAAATCAGAACTTTGAGTTTTCGCTCACCCTTCATCCTGTAAACAGAAAAGGCAAATAGATCACGAAAAAATAAAAATTTTATAGTTGATGTGTGGAAAAAATTTAAAACAATAACTAATTTAAATAAAAAATATTTATTCAGACACCACAAATGAACACAAAAGTTTTGTTATCCAAGTTTGGGTAATTTCATTACTCCAACCCTAATAGCTTGGAATTTTACATGAAGGAGATTTTTTCTTCACATGTTTTAAAAATGAATATGCATGCTTGAAACATGTTAAAGATTCAAATGATCTATGGATCCAAAGCTTTTAAAAAGAATAACAAATGCTCATTAAATTCTCAAGTGAACGTGCAGTGGGATATTTACCTGAGTCTAAGAGGTCATTATTTTTCCCATTTTCAAAAATTTGACTTAACAATCATACATGATTGTAAAGTGATTTATCATGCATAACGGGCTATATTATTGTAAGAAATGACTTATGGATTGCGATTCAACACTCAGTTAAAAATCTTCCGCCACCTATTTTTCCCGACGTTTGCAAACCTGAGATATAAAAACTAAAAAGAGCTTACAATCCCTACAAATTACAGATACTCTTCGGAATTATCTCTCTCTAAATTTGTGCATTTTGCTTTTCCATTTTAGATGTACACTTTTTTCTTAAATCAAAACTATGAGTTTTCGCTCTCCCTTCATACTATAAACAAAAAAGGCAAAAAGTTCGCAACTAAATAAAAATTTTATAGTTGATGTATGGAAAAAATTTAAAAAGATAACAAATGTAAATAAAGAAAATTTATTCACACAACACAATTGAACACAAAAGTTTTGTTATCCAAGTTTGGGAAATTCCACTAGTTTAACCCTAATAGCTTGGAATTTTACAAGAATGGATATGCATGTTTGAAACATGTTAAAGATGCAAATGAGCTATGGATGCAAAGCTTTTAAAGAGAATAACATATGCTCATTAAATTCTCAAGTGAACTTGCGGTGGGGTGTTTACCTGAGTCAAACATGCCATTATTTTACCCATTTGCAAAAACCCGACATAATAATCATAGATGATTGTAAATTGATTTATCAGTCGTAACGGGCTTTGTTTTTGTAAGAAATGACTTTTGGATTGGGAGTCAACACTTAGTTAAAAATCCCCCGCCTACTCCTTTTCCCGACGATTGCAAAACCTGAGATATAAAAACGAAAAAGTTCTAACAATCCCTAAAAATTACAAACACTCTTTGGAATTATCTCTCTCTACATTTGTGCATTGTGCATTTCCACTTTAGATGTACACATTTTTCTTAAATAAAAAATTTGAGTTTTTTGCTCTCCCTTCATCCCGTAAACTAAAAAGGCAAATAGATCACAACAAAATGAAAATTTTATAGTTGATGTATGGAAAAAATTTAAAACAATAAAAAAATTAAATAAAGAAAATTTATTAACACACCACAAATGAACACAAAAGTTTTGTTATCCAAGTTTGGGAAATTCCACTAGTCCAACACAAATATCTCTGAATTTTACATGAAGGAGATTTTTTCTGCACATGTTTTAAAAATGGATATGGATGCTTGAAACATGTTAAAGATTCAAATGACCTATGGATCCAAAGCTTTTAAAGAGAAAAACAACCGCTCATTAATTTCTCAAGTGAACGTGTGGTGGGATATTTGCCCGAGTCAAACAAGCCATTATTTTGCCCATTTTCAAAAAGTTGACCTAACAATCATAGATGATTGTAAAGTGATTTGTCGTGCGTAACGGGCTATATTTTTGTACGAAATGACCTATGGATTGGAAGTCAACACTTAGTTAAAAATCGCCCTCCTCCCCCTTTTCCCGATGATTGGAAAACCTTAGATAAAAAAACGAAAAAGGGCTTATGATCCCTAAAAATTAAAGACACACTTTGGAATTATCTCTCTCTACATTTGTGCATTGTACATTTCCGTTTTAGGTGCACACTTTTTTCTTAAATCAGAACTTTGAGTTTTCGCTCTCCCTTCATCCCGTAAACAGAAAAGCCAAATAGATCACACCAAAATAAAAAAATTATAGTTGATGTGTGAAAAAAATTAAAAACAATAACTAATGTAAATAAAAAATATTTATTCACACACCACAAAAGAACACAAAAGTTTTGTTATCCAAGTTTTGGAAATTCCATTAGTCCAACCATAATAGCTTGGAATTTTACATGAAAGAGATTTTTTCTACACATGTTTTAAAAATGGATATGCATGCTTGAAACATTTTATTGATTCAAATGAGCTATGGATCCAAAGCTTTTAAAGAGAATAACAAATTGTCATGAAATTCTCAAGTGAACATGCGGTGGGTTATTTACCCGAGTCTAATAAGTCATTATTTCGCCCATATTCAAAAATTTTAACTAACAATCATAGATGATTGTAAAGTGATTTCTCATGCGTAACGGGCTATATTTTTGTAAGAAACGACTTATGGATTGCAATTCAACACTCAGTTAAAAATTTTTCGCCACCCATTTTTCCCGACGATTGCAAAACCTAAGATATAGAAACTAAAAAGAGCTTACAATCCCTAAAAATTACAGAAACTCTTCGGAATTATCTCTCTCTACATTTCTGCATTGTGCATTTCCGTTTTAGATGTACCCATTTTTCTTAAATCAAAACTTCAAGTTTTTCGCTCTCCCTTCATCCCGTAAACAAAATAGGTAAATTGATCACAACAAAATGAAAATCGTATAGTTGATGTGAAAAAAAATTTAACACAATAAAAATGTAAATAAATAAAATTTATTCACACACTACAAATGAAAACAAAAGTATTGTTACCCAACTGTGGGTAATTCCACTGATCCAACACTAATATCTTGGAATTTTACATGAAGGAGATTTTTTCTACACATGTTTTAAAAATGGATATGCATGATACAAACTTGTTAAAGATCCAAATGACCTATGGATCCAAAGTTTTTAAAGAGAGTAACAAATGCTCATTAAATTCTCAAGTGAACGTGCGGTGGGATATATGTCTGAGTCAAACAAGCCATGATTTTGCCCATTTTAAAAAAGTTGACCTAAGAATCTTAGATGATTGTAAAGTGTTTTGTCATGCGTAACGGGCTATATTTTTGTATGAAATGACTTATGAATTGGAAGTCAACACTCAATTAAAAATCACCCGCCACCCGCTTTTCCCGACGATTGCAAAACCATAGATATAAAAATGAAAAAGTGCTTACGATCCCTAAAAATTGTTAACACTCTTTGGAATTATCTCTCTCTACTTTTGTGCATTGTGCATTTCTATTTTAGATGTACACTTTTTTCTTAAATCAGAACTTCGAATTTTCGCTCTCCATTCATCCTGTAAATTGAAAAGGAAAATAGATCACAACAAAATAAAAATTATATAGTTGATGTGTGGAAAAAATTTAAAAAAATAACTAATGTAAATAAAAAATATTTATTCACACACCACAAATGAACACAAAAGTTTTGTTATCCAAGTTTGGGAAATTCCATTAGGCCCTAATAGCTTGGAATTTTACATGAATGAGATTTTTTTTACACATGTTTTAAATATTGATATGCATGCTTGAAACATGTTAAATATTCAAATGACATATGGATCCAAAGCTTTTAAAGAGAATAACAAACGCTCATTAAATTCTCAAGTGAACGTGCGGTGGGATATTTGCCCGAGTCAAACAAGCCATTATTTTGTCCATTTTCAAAAAGTTGACCTAACAATCATAGATGAGTGTAAAGTGATTTTTCATGCCTAATGGGCTATATTTTTGTAAGAAAAGACTTATGGATTGGAAATCAACACTCAGTTAAAAATCGCCCGCCTCCCCCTTTTTCCGACAATTGTAAAACCTTAGATATAAAAATGAAAAAGTGCTTACGATCCCTAAAAATTACAGACACTCTTTGGAATTATCTCTCTCAACATTTGTGCATTCTGCATTTCCATTTTAGATGTACACGTTTTTCTTAAATCATAACTTTCAGTTTTCGCTCTCCCTTCATCCCGTAAATAGAAAAGGCAAATAGATCACGAAAAAATAAAATTTTTATAGTTGATGTGTGGAAAAAATTTAAAACAATAACTAATTTAAATAAAAAATATTTATTCACAGACCACAAATGAACACAAAAGTTTTGTTATCCAAGTTTGGGAAATTCCATTACTCCAACCTTAATAGCTTGGAATTTTACATGAAGGAGATTTTTTCTACACATGTTTTAAAAATTGATATGCATGCTTGAAACATGTTAAAGATTCTAATGATCTATGGATCCAAAGTTTTTAAAGAGAATAACAAACACTCATTAAATTCTCAAGCGAACGTGCGGTGGGATATTTACCCGAGTCTAAGAGGTCATTATTTTTCCCATTTTCAAAAATTTGACTTAACAATCATACATGATTGTAAAGTGATTTATCATGTGTAACGGGCTATATTTTTGTAAGAAATGACTTATGGATTGCAATTCAACACTCAGTTAAAAATCTTCCGCCACCCATTTTTCCCGACGATTACAAAACATGAGATATAAAAACTAATAAGAGCTTACAATCCCTAAAAATTACAGACACTCTTCGGAATTATCTCTCTCTACATTTGTGCATTGTGCTTTTCCATTTTATATGTACAATTTTTTCTTAAATCAAAACTTTGAGTTTTCGCTCTCCCTTCATACTATAAACAAAAAAGGCAAAAAGCTCGCAACAAAATAAAAATTTTATAGTTGATGTATGGAAAAAATTTAAAAAGATAACAAATGTAAATAAAGAAAATTTATTCACTCAACACAATTGAACACAAAAGTTTTGTTATCCAAGTTTGGGAAATTCCACTAGTTTAACCATAATAGCTTGGAATTTTACAAGAAAGAGATTTCTACTACACATGTTTTAAAAATGGATATGCATCTTTGAAACATGTTAAATATGCAAATGAGCTATGGATGCAAAGCTTTTAAAGAGGATAACATACGCTCATTAAATTCTCAAGTGAACTTGTGGTGGGGTGTTTACCTGAGTCAAACATGCCATTATTTTACCCATTTGCAAAAAGCCGACATAATAATCATAGATGATTGTAAATTGATTTATGAGTCGTAACGGGCTTTGTTTTTGTAAGAAACGACTTTTGGATTGGGAGTCAACACTCAGTTAAAAATCCCCCGCCTCCTCCTTTTCTCGACGATTGCAAAACCTGAGATATAAAAACGAAAAAGTGCTAACAATCCCTAAAAATTACAAACACTCTTTGGAATTATCTCCCTCTACATTTGTGCATTGTGCATTTCCACTTTAGATGTACACATTTTTCTTAAATAAAAAATTCGAGTTTTTCGCTCTCCCTTCATCCCGTAAACAAAAAAGGCAAATAGATCACAACAAAATGAAAATTTTATAGTTGATGTACGGAAAAAATTTAAAACAATAAAAAAGTTAAATAAAGAAAATTTATTCACACAGCACAAATGAACACAAAAGTTTTGTTATCCAAGTTTGGGAAATTCCACTAGTCCAACACTAATATCTCTGAATTTTACATGAAGGAGATTTTTTCTGCACATATTTTAAAAATAGATATGGATGCTTGCAACATGTTAAAGAATCAAATGACCTATGGATCCAACGCTTTTAAAGAGAATAACGACCGCGCATTAATTTCTCAAGTGAACGTACGGTGGGATATTTGCCCGAGTCAAACAAGCCTTTATTTTGCCCATTTTCAAAAAGTTGACCTAACAATCATAGATGATTGTAAAATGATTTGTCGTGCGTAACGGAATATATTTTTGTACGAAATGACCTATGGATTGGAAGTCAACACTCAGTTAAAAATCGCCCTCCTCGCCCTTTTCCCGATGATTGGAAAACCTTAGATATAAAAACGAAAAAGGGTTTACGATCCGTAAAAATTAAAGACACACTTTGGAATTATCTCTCTCTACATTTGTGCATTGTGCATTTCCGTTTTAGGTGCACACTTTTTTCTTAAATCTGAACTTTGAGTTTTCGGTCTCCCTTCATCCCGTAAACAGAAAAGCCAAATAGATCACACCAAAATAAAAAAATTATATTTGATGTGTGGAAAAAATTAAAAACAATAACTAATGTAAATAAAAAATATTTATTCACACACCACAAATGAACACAAAAGTTTTGTTATCCAAGTTTGGGAAATTCCATTAGTCCAACTCTAATAGCTTGGAATTTTACATGAAGGAGATTTTTTCTACACATGTTTTAAAAATGGATATGCATGCTTGAAACATTTTAAAGATTCAAATGACCTATGGATCCAAAGCTTTTAAAGAGAATAACAAATTGTCATTAAATTCTCAAGTGAACGTGTTGTGGGTTATTTACCCAAGTCTAATAAGTCATTATTTCGCCCATTTTCAAAAATTTTAACTTACAATCATAGATGATTTTAAAGTGATTTCTCTTGCGTAACGGGCTATATATTTGTAAGAAACGACTTATGGATTGCAATTCAACACTCAGTTAAAAATTTTCCGCCACCCATTTTTCCCGATTGCAAAACCTGAGATATAAAAACTAAAAAGAGCTTACAATCCCTAAAAATTACAGAAACTCTTCGGAATTATCTCTCTCTACATTTCTGCATTGTGCATTTTCGTTTTAGATGTACCAATTTTTCTTAAATCAAAACCTTGAGTTATTCGCTCTCCCTTCATCCCGTAAACAAAATAGGTAAATTGATCACAACAAAATGAAAATCTTATAGTTGAGGTGAAAAAAAAATTAAAACAATAAAAATGTAAATAAATAAAATTTATTCACACACTACAAATGAACACAAAAGTTTTGTTATCCAACTGTGGGTAATTCCACTAGTCTAACACTAATATCTTGGAATTTTACATGAAGGAGATTTTTTCTACACATGTTATAAAAATGGATATGCATGATACAAACATGTTAAAGATCCAGATGACCTATGGATCCAAAGTTTTTAAAGGGAGTAACAAACGCTCATTAAATTCTCAAGTGAACGTGCGGTGGGATATATGCCTGAGTCAAACAAACCATGATTTTGCCCATTTTAAAAAAGTTGACCTAAGAATCTTAGATGATTGTAAAGTGTTTTGTCATGCGTAACGTGCTATATTTTTGTAAGAAATGACTTATGAATTGGAAGTCAACACTCAAATAAAAATCACCCTCCTCCCGCTTTTCCCGACGATTGTAAAACCATAGATATAAAAACGAAAAAGTGCTTATGATCCCTAAAAATTGTTAACACTCTTTGGAATTATCTCTCTCTACATTTGTGCATTGTGAATTTCCATTTTAGATGTACACTTTTTTCTTAAATCAGAACTTCGAGTTTTCGCTCTCCATTCATCCTGTAAATAAAAAAGGAAAATAGATCACAACAAAATAAAAATTATATAGTTGATGTGTGGAAAAAAATTAAAAAAATAACTAATGTAAATAAAAAATATTTATTCACACACCACAAATGAACACAAAAGTTTTGTTATCCAAGTTTGGGAAATTCCATTAGTCGAGCCCTAATAGCTTGAAATTTTACATGAAGGAGATTTTTTTTACACATGTTTTAAAAATTGATATGCATGATTGAAACATGTTAAAGATTCAAATGACATATGGATCCAAAGCTTTTAAAGAGAATAACAAACGCTCATTAAATTCTCAAGAGAACGTGCGGTGGGATATTTGCCTGAGTCAAACAAGCCATTATTTTGCCCATTTTCAAAAAGTTGACCTAACAATCATAAATAATTGTAAAATGATTTGTCATGCGTAATGGGCTATACTTTTGTAAGAAATGACTTATGGATTGGAAGTCAACACTCAGTTCAAAATTGCCTGCCTCCTCTTTTCCCGACGATTGGAAAAACTTAGATAGAAAAACTAAAAAGTGCTTACGATCCCTAAAAATTATAGACACTCTTTGGAATTATCCCTCTCTACATTTGTGCATTTTCCATTTCCATTTTAGATGTACACTTTTTTCTTAAATCAGAACTTTGACTTTTCGCTCTCCCTTCATCCTGTAAACAAAAAAGGCAAATAGATCATGAAAAAATAAAATTTTTATAGTTGATGTGTGGAAAAACTTTAAAACAATAACTAATTTAAATAAAAAATATTTATTCACACACCACAAATGAACACAAAAGTTTTGTTATCCAAGTTCGGGAAATTCCATTAGTCGAGCCCTAATAGCTTGGAATTTTACATGAAGGAGATTTTTTTTACACATGTTTTAAAAATTGATATGCATGCTTGAAACATGTTAAAGATTCAAATGACATATGGATCCAAAGCTTTTAAAGAGAATAACAAACGCTCATTAAATTCTCAAGAGAACGTTCGGTGGGATATTTGCCCGAGTCAAACAAGCCATTATTTTGCCCATTTTCAAAAAGTTGACCTAACAATCATAAATAATTGTAAAATGATTTGTCATGCGTAACGGGCTATATTTTTGTAAGAAATGACTTATGGATTGGAAGTCAAGACTCAGTTCAAAATCGCATGCCTCCTCTTTTCCCGACGATTGGAAAATCTTTGATATAAAAACTAAAAAGAGCTTACAATCCCTAAAAATTACAGACACTCTTCGGAATTATCTCTCTCTACATTTGTGCATCGTGCTTTTCCATTTTTGATGTACACTTTTTTCTTACATCAAAACTTTGAGTTTTCGCTCTCCCTTCATCCCGGAAACAAAAAAGGCAAAAATCTCACAAAAAAATAAAAATTTTATAGTTGATGTATGCAAAAAATTTAAAAACAATAACAAATGTAAATAAAGAAAATTTATTCATACAACACAAATGAACACAAAAGTTTTGTTATCCAAGTTTGGTAAATTCCACTAGTTTAACCCTAATAGCTTGGAATTTTACAAGAAAGAGATTTCTACTACACATGTTTTAAAAATGGATATGCATGTTTGAAACATGTTTAAGATGCAAATGAGCAATGGATGCAAAGCTTTTAAAGAGAATAACAAATTCTCATTATATTCTCATGTGAACTTGTGGTGGGATGATTACCTGAGTCAAACATGCCATTATTTTGCCCATTTTCAAAAAGCAGACATAATAATCATAGATGATTGTAAAGTGATTTATCAGTCATAACGGGCTATATTTTTGTACGAAATGACTTTTGGATTGGGAGTCAACACTCAGTTAAAAATCCTCCACCTCCCCCTTTTCCCGACGGTTGCAAAACCAAATATATAAAAATGAAAAAGTGCTTACAATCCATAAAAATTACAAACACACTTTGGAATTATCTCTCTCTACATTTGTGCTTTGTGCATTTCCGTTTTAGATGTCCACATTTTTCTTAAATGAAAACTTCGAGTTTTTGGCTCTCCCTTCATCCCGTAAACAAAAAAGGCAAATAGATCACAACAAAATGAAAATTTTATAGTTGATGTAAGGAAAAAATTTGAAACAATAAAAAAATTAAATAAAGAAAATTAATTCACACACCACAAATGAACACAAAAGTTTTGTTATCCAAGTTTGGGAATTTCCACTAGTCCAACACTAATATCTTCAAATTTTACATGAAGGAGATTTTTTCAACACATGTTTTAAAATGGATATGCATGCTAGAAACATGTTAAAGATTCAAATGACCTATGGATCCAAAGTTTTTAAAGAGAATAACAAACGCTCATTAAATGGTCAAGTGAACGTCCAGTTGGATATTTCCTCGAGTCAAACAAGCCATTATTTTGCCCATTTTCAAAAAGTTGACCTAACAATCATAAATAATTGCAAAGTGATTTGTCATGCGTAACGGGCTATATTTTTTTAAGAAATGACTTATGGATTGGAAGTCAACACTCAGTTAAAAATCGCCTGCCTCCCACTTTTCCAAACGATTGCAAAACCTTAGATATAAAAACGAAAAAGAGCTTACAATCCTTAAAAATTACAGACACTCTTTGGAATTATCTCTCTCTACATTTGTACATTGTGCATTTCTATTTTAGATGTACACTTTTTTCTTAAATCAGAACTTTGAGTTTTCGCTCTCCCTTCATCCAGAAAAGAGAAAAGGCAAATAGATCACAAAAAACTAAAAATTTTAAAGTTCACGTGTGCAAAAAATGTAAAACAATAACTAATGTAAATAAAAAATATTTATTCACACACCACAAATGAACACAAAAGTTTTGTTATCCAAGTTTGGGAAATTCCACTAGTTTAACCCTAATTGCTTGGAATTTTAAAAGAAAAAGATTTCTACTACACATGTTTTAAAAATGGATATGCATGTTTGAAACATGTTAAAGATGCAAAGCTTTTAAAGATAATAACAAACACTCATTAAATTCTCAAGTGAACTTGCGGTGCGATACTTACCCGAGTCAAACATGCCATTATTTTGCCCATTTGTAAAAAGCTGACATAATAATCATAGATGATTGTTATGTGATTTATCAGTCTTAACGGGCTATATTTTTGTAAGAAATGACTTTTGGATTGGGAGTCAACACTCAGTTAAAAATCCCCCGCCTCCCCCTTTTCCCGACGATTGCAAAACCTGAGATATAAAAACGAAAAAGTGCTTACAATCCCAAAAAATTATAGACACTCTTTGGAATTATCTCTCTCTACATTTGAGCATTGTGCATTTCTGTTTTAGATGTACACATTTTTCTTAAATCATAACTTCGAGTTTTTCGCTCTCCCTTCCTCTCGTAAACAAAAAAGGCAAATAGATGCCAACAAAATGAAAATTTTATAGAGTATGTACGGAAAAAATTTAAAACATTAAAATATATATATATAAAAAAAATTTATTTACACACCACAAATGAACGCAAAAGTTTTGCTACCCAAGTTTGGGAAATTCCACAAGTCCAACACTAATATCTTGGAATTTTACATGAAGGAGATTTTTTCTACACATGTTTTAAAAATGGATATGCATGCTAGAAACATGGTAAGGATTCAAATGACCTATGGGTCCAAAACTTTTAAAGAGAATAACAAACGCTCATTAAATTCTCAAGTGAACGTGTGGTGGGATATTTGCCCGAGTCAAACATGTGATTTGTCATGTGTAACAGGCTATATTTTTATATGAAATGACTTATGGATTGGAAGTCAAAACTCAGTTAAAAATCGACCGCCTCCCCCTTTTCCAGACGATTGCAAAACCATAGATATAAAAATGAAAAAGTGCTTACGATACCTAAAAATTACAGACACTCTTTGAAATTATCTCTCTCTACATTTGTGCATTGTGCATTTCCATTTTTGAAGTACACTTTTTTTTTTAAATCAAAACTTCGAGTTTTCGCGCTCCCTTCATCCCGTAAACAGAAAAGGCAAATAGATCACAGAAAAATAAAAATTTTATAGTTGATGTGTGGAAAAAATTTAAAACAATAATTAATGTAAATAAAAAATATTTATTCACACACCACAAATGAACACAAAATTTTTGTTATCCAAGTTTTGGAAATTCCATTAGTCCAACCCTAATAGCTTGGAATTTTACATGAAGGAGATTTTTTCTACACATATTTTAAAAATGGATATGCATGCTAGAAACATGTTAAAGATTCAAATGACCTATGGATCCAAAGCTTTTAAAGAGAATAACAAACGCTCATTAAATTCTCAAGTGAACGTGCGGTGGGATATTTACCCGAGTCTAACAAGTCATTATTTTGCCCATTTTCAAAAATTTGACCTAACAATCATAGATGATTGTAAAGTGATTTATCATGCGTACCGGGCTATATTTTTGTACGAAATGACTTATGGATTGCAATTCAACACTCAGTTAAAAATCCTCCCCCACCATTTTTCTCGACGATTGCAAAACCTTAGATATAAAAACTAAAAAGAGCTTACAATTCCTAAAAATTACCGACACTCTTCGGAATTATCTTTCTCGACATTTGTACAATGTGCTTTTCCATTTTAAATGTACATTTTTTCTTAAATCGAAACTTTGACTTTTCGCTCTCCCTTCATCCCGAAAACAAAAAAGGCAAAAAGCTCACAATAAAATAAAAAATTTATAGTTGATGTATGGAAAAAATTTAAAACAATAAAAAATGTAAAGAAAGAAAATTTATTCAGACAACACAAATGAACACAAAAGTTTTGTTATCCAAGTATGGGAAATTCCACTAGTTTAACCTTAATAGCTTGGAATTTTAAAAGAAAGAGATTTGTACTACACATGTTTTAAAAATGGATATGCATCTTTGAAACATGTTAAAGATGCAAATGAGTTATGGACACAATGCTTATAAACAGAACAACAAACGCTCATTAAATTCTAATCTGAACTTGCGGTGGGATACTTATCCGACTCAAACATGCCATTATTTTGCCCAGTTGCAAAAAGCTGACATAATAATCATAGATGATTGTAAAGAGATTTATCAGTCTTAACAGGCTATATTTTTGTAGGAAATAACTTTTGGATCGGGAGTCAACAATCAGTTAAAAATCCCCCGCCTCCCCCTTTTCCCGACGATTACAAAACCTGAGATATAAAAATGAAAAAGTGCTTACAATACCTAAAAATTACAGACACTCTTTGGAATTATCTCTCTCTACATTTGTGCATTGTGCATTTCCGTACGGAAAAAATTTAAAACAATAAAAAAAGTAAATGAAGAAAATTTATTCACACACAAGAAATGAACACAAAAGTTTAGTTATCCATTTTTGGGAAATTCCACTAGTCCAACACTAATATCTTGGAATTTAACATGAAGGAGATTTTTTCTACACATGTTTTAAAAATGGATATGCATGCTAGAAAAATGTTAAAGATTCAAATGACGTATGGATCCAAAGCTTTTAAAGAGAATAACAAACACACATTAAATTCTCAACTGAGCATGCGGTGGGATATTTGCCCGAGTCAAACAAGCCATTATTTTGTCCATTTTCAAAAATTTTACCTTACAATCATAGATGATTGTAAAGTGATTTTTCATGCCTAATGGGCTATATTTTTGTAAGAAATGACTTATGGATTGGAAATCAACACTCAGTTAAAAATCGCCCGCCTCCCCCTTTTCCCGACGATTGCAACACCTTAGATATAAAAATGAAAAAGTGCTTACGATCCCTAAAAATTACAGAAACTCTTTGGAATTATCTCTCTCAACATTTTTGCAATGTGCATTTCCATTTTAGATGTACACTTTTTTCTTAAATCAGAACTTTGAGTTTTCGCTCTCCCTTCATCCCGTAAATAGAAAAGGCAAATAGATCACAACAAAATAAAAATTTTATTGTTGATGTGTGGAAAAAATTTAAAACAATAACTAATGTAATTAAAAAATATTTATTCACACACCACAAATGAACACAAAATTTTTGTTATGCAAGTTTGGGAAATTCCATTAGTCCAACCCTAATAGCTTGGAATTTTACATGAAGGAGTTTTTTTCTACACACGTTTTAAAAATGGATATGCACGCTTGAAACATGTTAAAGATTCAAATCACCTATGGATCCAAAGCTTTTAAAGAGAATAACAAATGCTCATTAAATTATCAAGTGAACGTCCGGTGGGATATTTGCCTAAGTCAAACAAGCTATTATTTTGCCCATTTTCAAAAAGTCGACCTAACAATCGTAGATGATTGTAAAGTGATTTTTTGTGCGTAACGGGCTATATTTTTGTAAGAAATGACTTATGGATTGGAAGTCAACACTCAGTTAAAAGTCGCCCGCCTCCCCCTTTTCCCGACGATTGCAAAACCTGAGATATAAAAACTAAAAAGAGCTTACGATCCCTAAAAATTACAGACACTCTTCGGAATGATCTTTCTTTACATTTGTGCATTGTGCTTTTCCATTTTTGTTGTACACTTTTTTCTTAAATAAGAACTTTGAGTTTTTGCTCTCCCTTCATCCCGTAAACAGAAAAGGCAAATAGATCACAACAAAATAGAATTTTGTAATTGATGTGTGGAAAAAATTTAAAACAATAAATAATGTAAATAAAAAATATTTATTCACACACCACAAATGAACACAAAATTTTATTATCCAAGTTTGGGAAATTCCACTAGTCCAACACTAATATTTTGGAATTTTAAATGAAGGAAATTTTTTTCTACACATGTTTTAAAAATGGATTTACATGCTAGAAACATGTTAAAGATTCAAACGACCTATGGATCCAAAGCTTTTAAAGAGAATAACAAATGCTCATTAAATTCTCAAGTGAACGTGGGGTGGGAAATTTGCCTTAGTCAAACAAGCCATTATTTTGCCCATTTTCAAAAAGTTGACCCAACAATCATAGATGATTTTAAAGTGATTTGTCATGCGTAATGGGCTATATTTTTGTAAGAAATGAATTATGGATTGCAATTTAACACTCAGTTAAAAATCCACGACCACCCATTTTTCCCGAAGATTACAAAACCTGAGATATAAAAACTAAAAAGATCCTACAATCCCTAAAAATTACAGACACTCTTCGGAATTATCTCTCTCTACATTTGTGCATTGTGCTTTTCCATTTTAGATCTACTCTTTTTTCTTAAATCAAAAAACTTTGAGTTTTCGCTCTCCCTTCATCCTGAAAACAAAAAGGCAAAAAGATCACAAAGAAATAAAAATTTAAAACAATAAAAAATGGAAATAAGGAAAATTTATTCACACAACACAAATAAACACAAAAGTTTTGTTATCCAAGTTTGGGAAATTCCACTAGTTTAACCCTAATAGCTTGCAAATTTACAAGAAAGAGATTTCTTCTACACATGTTTTAAAAATGGTTGTGCATGTTTGAAACATGTTAAAGATGCAAATGAGCTATGGATGCAAAGCTTTTAAAGAGAATAACAAACGCTCATTAAATTCTCAAGTGAACTTGCGGTGGGATATTTACCCGAGTCAAACATGCCATTATTTTGCCCATTTTCAAAAAGCTGACATAATAATCATAGATGATTGAAAAGTGTTTTATCATGCGTAACGGGCTATATTTTTGTAAGAAATGACTTTTGGATTCGGTGTCAACACTTGATTAAAAATCCCCCGCCTCCCCCTTTTCCTAACGATTGCAAAACCTGAGATATAAATACAAAAAAGTGATTACAATCCCTAAAAATTACAGACACTCTATGGAATTATCTCTCTCTAAATTTGTACATTGTGCATTTATATTTTAGACGTACACATTTTTCGTAAATCAAAACTTTGATTTTTTCGCTCTCCTTTCTACCCGTAAACAAAAAAGGCAAATAGATCACAAGAAAATAAAAATTTTATAGTTGATGTGTGGAAGAAATTTAAACAATAAAAAAATTAAATAAATAAAATTTATTCACACACCACAAATGAACTCAAAAGTTTTGTTATCCAAGTTTGGGAAATTCCACTAGTCCAACACCAATATCTTGGAATTTTACATGATGGAGATTTTTTCTACACATGTTTTAAAAATGGATATGCATGCTAGAAACATGTTAAAGATTCAAATGACCTCTGGATCCAAAGCTTTTAAAGAGAATAGCAAACGCTCATTAAATTCTCAAGTGAACGTGCAGTAGGATATTTGCTCGAATCAAACAAGCCATAGATGATTGTAAAGTGATTTGTCATGCATAATGGGCTATATTTTTTTAAGAAATGACTTATGGATTGGAAGTCAACACTCAATTAAAAATCGCCCCCCTCCCCCTTTTCCCGACGATTGCAAAACCTTAGATACAAAAACGAAAAAGTGCTTATGATCACTAAAACTTACAGACACTCTTTGGAATTATCTCTCTCTACATTTGTGCATTGTGCATTTCCATTTTAGATGTACACTTTTTTCTTAAATCAGAACTTTGTGTTTTCTCTCTCCCTTCATCCCGTAAACAGAAAAGGCAAATAGATAACAACAAAATAAAAATTTTATTGTTGATGTGTGGAAAAAAATTTAAACAATAACTAATGTAAATAAAAAATATTTATTCACACACCTAAAATGAACACAAAAGTTTTGTTATCCAATTTTGGGAAATTCCATTTGTCCAACACTAATAGCTTGGAATTTTACTAGAAGGAGATTTTTTCTACACTTGTTTTAAAAATGGATATGCATATTTGAAACATGTTAAAGATTCAAATGACCTATGGATCCAAAGCTTTTAAAGAGAATAAGAAACGATCATTAAATTTTCTAGCGAATGTGCGGTGGGATATTTACCCGAGTCTAACAAGTCACTATTTTTCCCACTTTCAAAAACTTGACCTAACATTCATAGATGATTGTAAAGTGATTCATCATGCGTAACGGGCAATATTTTGTAAGAAATGACTTATGGATTGGAATTAAACACTCAGTTAAAAATCCACTGCCACCCATTTTTCCCGACGATTGCAAAACCGGAGATATAAAAACTAAAAAGAGCTTACAATCCCTAAAAATTACAGATACTCTTCGGAATTATCTCTCTCTACATTTGTGCATTGTGCTTTTCCATTTTAGATGTACACTTTTTTCTTAAATCAGAACTTAGTTTTCGCTCTCCCTTCATCCCTTAAACAGAAAAGGCAAATAGATCACAACTAAATAAAATTTTATAATTGATGTGTGGAAAAAATTTAAGCAATAACAAATGTAAATAAAAAATATTTATTCACACACCACAAATGAAGACAAAAGTTTTGTTAACCAAGTTTGGGAAATTCCATTAGTCCAACCCTAATAGCTTGGAATTTTACATGAAGAAGATTATTTTTACTCATGTTTTAAGGGATATGCATGCTTGAAACATGTTAAAGATTCAAATGACCTATGGATCCAAAAAATTTAAAGAGAATAAGAAATGCTCATTAAATTCTCAAGTGAACGTGCGGTGGGATATTTACCCGAGTCTAACAAATCATTATTTTGCCCATTTTCAAAAATTTGACCTAACAATCATAAATGATTGAAAGTGATTTATCATGCGTAATGGGCTATATTTTTGTAAGAAATGACTTATGGATTGCAATTCAACACCCAGTTAAAAATCCTCCGCAACCCATTTTTCCCGACGATGGAAAGCGTGAGATATAAAAACTAAAAAGAGCTTACAATCCCTAAAAATTACTGAAACTCTTCGGAATTATCTCTCTTTATATTTGTGTATTGTGCTTTTCCATTTTATATGTACACTTTTTTCTTATATCAAAACTTCGAGTTTTTCGCTCTCCCTTCATCCCGTAAAAAAAAAAGGAAAATAGATCACAACAAAATGAAAATTTTATAGTTGATGGACGGAAAAAATTTAAAACAATAAAAAAGTGAATAAAAAATATTTATTCACACACCACAAATGAACACAAAAGTTTTGTTATCCAAGTTTGGGAAATTCCACTAGTCCAACACTAATATCTTGGAATTTTACATGAAGGAGATTTTTTCTACAGATGTTTTAAAAATGGATATGCATGCTAAAAACATGTTAAAGATTCAAATGACCTATGGATCCAAAGCTTTTAAAGAGAATAACAAATGCTCATTAAATTCTCAAGTGAACGTGCGGTAGGAAATTTGCCCGAGTGAAACAGCCATTGTTTTGCCCATTTTCAAAAAGTTGACCTATCAATCATTGATGATTATAAAGTGATTTGTCAAGTGTAACGGGCTATATTTTTATAAGAAATGACTTCTGGATTTTAATTCAACACTTAGTTATAAATCCGCCGCCACCCAATTTTCCCGATAATTGCAAAACATGAGATATAAAAACTAAAAAGAGCTTCCAATCCCTAAAAAATTTTGACACTCTGAGGAATTATCTCTCTCTACATTTTTGCAATGTGATTTTGCATTTTAGATCTACTTTTTTTTCTTAAATCAAAACTTTGAGTTTTCGCTCTCCCTTCATCCTGAAAACAAAAAGGCAAAAAGATCACAAAGAAATAAAAATTTAAAAAAATAAAAAATGTAAATAAAGAAAATTTATTCACACAACACAAATGAACACAAATTTTTTGTTATCCAAGTTTGGGAAATTCCACTTGTTTAACCCTAATGGCTTGGAATTTTACACGAAAGAGATTTCTTCTACACATGTTTTAAAAATGGATATGCATGTTTGAAACATGTTAAAGATGCAAGTGAGCTATGGATGCAAATCTTTTCAAGAGAATAACAAACGCTCATTAAATTCTCAAGTGAACTTGCGATGTGATATTTACCCGAGTCAAACATGCCTTTTTTTTGCCCATTTGCAAAAAGCCGACATAATAATCATAGATGATTGTAAAGTGATTTATCATGCATAACGGGCTATATTTTTGTAAGAAATGACTTTCGGATTGGGAGTCAACACTCAGTTAAAAATCCCCCGCCACCCCCTTTTCCCGATTGCAAAACCTGAGATTTAAAAACGATAAAGAGCTTACAATCTCTGAAAATTACAGACACTCTTCGGAATTATCTCTCTCTACATTTGTGTATTTTACTTTACCATTTTAGATGTACACTTTTTTCTTAAATCAAAACTTTGAGTTTTTGCTCTCCCTTCATTCCGTAAATAAAAAAGGCAAATGGATCACAACAAAATGAAAATTTTATAGTTGATGTACGGAAAAAATTTAAAACAATAAAAAAAGTAAATAAAGAAAATTTATTCACACATCATAAATGAACACAAAAGTTTTGTTATCCAAGTTTGGGAAACTCCACTAGTCCAACACCAATATCTTGGAATTTTACATGAAGGAGATTTTTTCAACACATGCTTTAAAAATGGATATGCATTCTAGAAACATGTTAAAGATTCAAATGACCTATGGATCCAAAGCTTTTACAGAGAATAAAAAACGCTCATTAAATTTTCTATTGAACGTGCGGTGGCATATTTGCCCGAGTCAAACAAGCCATTATTTTGCCCATTTTCAAAAAGTTGACCTAACAATCCTAGATGATTGTAATGAGATTTTTCATGCGTAACGGGCTATATTTTTGTAAGAAATGACTTATGGATCGGAAATTAACACTCAATTAAAATTCGCCCGCCTCCCCCTTTTCCCCACGATTGCAAAACCTTAGATATAGAAATGAAAAAGGGCTTACGATCCCTAAAAATTAAACACACTCTTTAGAATTATCTCTCTCTACATTTGTGCATTGTGCATTTCCATTTTAGATGTACACTTTTTTCTTAAGTCAGAACTTTGTGTTTTCGCTCTCACTTCATCCCGTAAACAGAAAAGGCAAATAGATCACAACAAAATAAAAATTTTCCAGTTGATGTGTGGAAAAAATTTAAAACAATAACTAATGTAAATAAAAAATATTTATTCACACACCACAAATGAACACAAAATTTTTGTTATCCAAGTTTGGGAAATTCCATTAGTCCAACCCTAATAGCTTGGAATTTTACAAGAAGGAGATTTTTTCTACACATGTTTTAAAAATGGTTATGCATGCTTGAAACACCTATGGATCCAAAGCTTTTATAGAGAATAAAAAACACTCATTGAATTCTCAAGTGAACGTGCGGTGGGATATTTAGCCGAGTCTAACATGTCATTATTTTGCCCATTTTAAAAAATTTGACCTGACAATCTTAGATGATAGTAAAGTGATTTATCAGGCGTAACGGACTATATTTTTGTAAGAAATTACTTATGGATTGCGATTCAACACTCAGTTAAAAATCCTCCACCACCCATTTTTCCAGACGATTGCAAAACCAGAGAGATAAAAACTAAAAAGAGCTTACAATCCCTAAAAATTACAGACACTCTTCGGAATTATCTCTCTCTACATTTGTGCATTGTGCTTTTCCATTTTAGATGTACACTTTTTTCTGAAATCAAAACTTTCAGTTTTCACTCTCCCTTCATCCCGTAAGAAAAAAAGGCAAAAGGTTCAACACAAAATAAAAATTTTATAGTTGATGTCTGGAAAAAAATTAAAACAATAAAAAATGTAAATAAGGAAAATTTATTCATACAACACAAATGAACACAAAATTTTTGTTATCCAAGTTTGGGAAATTCCACTTGTTTAACCCTAATGGCTTGGAATTTTACAAGAAAGAGATTTCTTCTACATATGTTTTAAAAATGGATATGCATGTTTGAAACATGTTAAAGATGCAAATGAGCTATGAATGCAAATCTTTTAAAGAGAATAACAAACCTCATTAAATTCTCAAGTGAACTTGCGATGGGATATTTACCCGAGTCAAACATGCCATTATATTGCCCATTTGCAAAAAGCCGACATAATAATCATAGATGTTTGTAAAGTGATTTATCATGCATAATGGGCTATATTTTTGTAAGAAATGACTTTTTGATTGGGAGTCAACACTCAGTTCAAAATCCCCCGCCACCCCCATTTCCCGACGATTGCAAAACCTGAGATATAAAAAAGATAAAGAGCTTACAATCCCTAAAAATTACAGACACTCTTCGGAATTATCTCTCTCTACATATGTGCATTGTACTTTTCCATTTTAGATGTACACTCTTTTCTTAAATCAAAACTTTGAGTTTTTGCACTCCCTACATCCTGAAAACAATAAAGGCAAAAAGCTCACAACAAAATAAAAATTTTATAGTTGATGTATGGAAAAAATTTTAAACAATAACAAATGTAAATAAAGAAAATTTATTCACACAACACAAATGAAGACAAAAATTTTGTTATCCAAGTTTGGGAAATTCCACTAGTTTAACCCTAATAGCTTGGAATTTTACAAGAAATAGATATCTTCTACACATGTTTTAAAAATGGATATGCTTGTTTGAAACATGTTAAAGATGCAAAAGAGCTATGGATGCAAAGCTTTTAAAGAGAATAACAAACGCTCATTAAATTCTCATGTGAACTTGCGGTGGGATATTTACTCGAGTCAAACATGCCATTATTTTGCCCATGTGCAAAAAGCTGACATAATAAAAATAGATGATTGTAAAGTGATTTATCATGCGTAACGGGCTTTATTTTTTTAAGAAAATACTTTTGGATTGGGAGTCAACACTCAGTTAAAAATCCCCCGCCTCCCCCTTTTCCCGACGATTGCAAAACCTGAGATATAAAAAAGAAAAAGTGCTTACAATCCCTAAAAATTACAGACACTCTTTGGAATTATCTCTCTCTACATTTTTGTATTGTGCATTTCCATTTTAGATGTACACATTTTTCTTAAATTAAAACTTCGAGTTTTTCGCTCTCCCTTCGTCCCGTAAACAAAAAAGGCAAACAGATCACAACAAAATGAAAATTTTATAGTTGCTATACGGAAAAAATTTAAAACAATAAAAAAAGTAATTAAAGAAAATTTATTCGCACACCACAAATGAACACAAAAGTTTTGTTATCCAAGCTTTTAAAGAGAATAAAAAACGCTCATTAAATTCTCAAGTGAACGTGCGGTAGGTTATTTGCACAAGTCAAACAAGCCATTATTTTGCCCATTTTCAAAAAGTTGACCTACCAATCATAGATGATTGTAAAGTGATTTGTCATGCGTAATGGGCTATATTTTTTTAAAAAAATGACTTATGGAGTGGAAGTCAACACTCAGTTAAAAATCGCCCGCCTCCCCCTTTTACCGACGATTGCAAAACCTTAGATTTTAAAACGAAAAAGTGCTTACGATCCCTAAAAGTGACAGACTCTCTTTGGAATTATCTCTCTCTACATTTGTGCATTATGCATTTGCATTTTAGATGTACACTTTTTTCTTAAGTCAGAACTTTGAGTTTTTGCTCTCCCTTCATCCCGTAAACAGAAAAGGCAAATAGATCGCAACAAATGAAAAATTTTATAGTTGACGTGTGAAAAAAATTTAAAACAATAATTAATGTAAATAAAAATTATTTATTCACACACCACAAATGAACACCAAAGTTTTGTTATCGAAGTTTGGGAAATTCCATTAGTTGAACCTAATAACTTGGAATTTTACATGAAGGAGATTTTTTCTCCACATGTTTTAAAAATGGACGTGCATGCTTGAAACATGTTAAGGATTCAAATTACCTATGCATCCAAAGCTTTTAAAGACAATAACAAACGCTCATTAAATTATCAAGTGAACGTGCGGTGGGATATTTAGCAGAGTTTAACAAGTCATAGATAATTGTAATGTGATTTATCATGCGTAACGGGCTATATTTTTGTAAGAAATGATTTATGGATTGCAATTCAACACTCAGTTAAAAATCCTCTGCCACCCATTTTTCCTGACGATTGCGAAACCTGAGATATAAAAACTAAAAAGACCTTACAATCACTGAAAATTACAGACACTATGCCGAATTATCTCTCTCTACATTTTTGCATTGTGCTTTTCCATTTTAGATGTACACTTTTTTTTAAATCAAAATTTTGAGTTTTCGCTCTCGCTTCATCCCGAAAAAAAAAAAGGCAAAAAGCTCACAACAAAATAAAAATTTTATAGTTGATGTGTGGAAAAAATTTAAAATAATATCAAATGTAAATAAAGAAAATTTATTCACACAACACAAATGAACACAAAAGTTTTGTTATCCAAGTTTGGGAAATTCTACTAGTTTAACCCTAATAGCTTGAAATTTTACAAGAAAGAGATTTATTCTACACATGTTTTAAAAATGGATATGCATGTTTGAAGCATGTTGAAGATGCAAATGAGCTATGGATGCAAAGCTTTTAAAGAGAATAACAAACGCTCATTAAATTCTCTCGTGAACTTGCAGTGGGATATTTACCCCAGTCTAACATGTCATTATTTTGCCCATTTTAAAAAATTTGACCTGGCAATCATAGATGATTGTTAAGTGATTTATCAGGCATAACAGACTATATTTTTGTAAGAAATTACTTATGGATTGCGATTCAACACTCAGTTAAAAATCCTCCTCCACCCATTTTTCCCGACGATTGCAAAACCAAAGAGATAAAAACTAAAAAGAGCTTACAATCCCTAAAAATTACAGACACTCTTCGGAATTATCTCTCTCTACATTTGTGCATTGTGCTTTTCCATTTTAGATGTACACTTTTTTCTGAAATCAAAACTTTAAGTTTTCACTCTCCCTTCATCCCGAAAGCAAAAAAGGCAAAAGGCTCAACACAAAATAAAAATTTTATAGTTGATGTCTGGAAAAAAAAATTAAAACAATAAAAAATGTAAATAAGGAAAATTTATTCATACAACACAAATGAACACAAAATTTTTGTTATCCAAGTTTGGGAAATTCCACTTGTTTAACCCTAATGGCTTGGTATTTTACAAGAAAGAGATTTCTTCTACACATGTTTTAAAAATGGATATGCATGTTTGAAACATGTTAAAGATGCAAATGAGCTATGGATGCAAAGCTTTTAAAGAGAATAACAAACGCTCATTAAATTCTCAAGTGAACTTGCGATGGGATATTTACCCGAGTCAAACTTGCCATTATTTTGCCCATTTGCAAAAAGCCGACATAATAATCATAGATGTTTGTAAAGTGATTTATCATGCAGAATGGGCTATATTTTTGTAAGAAATGACTTTTTGATTGGGAGTCAACACTCAGTTCAAAATCCCCCGCCACCCCCATTTCCCGACGATTGCAAAACCTGAGATATAATTAAGATAAAGAGCTTACAATCCCTAAAAATTACAGACTGTCTTTGGAATTATCTCTCTCTACATATGTGCATTGTACTTTTCCATTTTACATGTACACTCTTTTCTTAAATCAAAACTTTGAGTTTTTGCACTCCCTACATCCTGAAAACAAAAAAGGCAAAAAGCTTACAACAAAATAAAAATTTTATAGTTGATGTATGGAAAAAATTTAAAAAAATAAAAAATGTAAATAAATAAAATTTATTCACACAACACAAATGAAGACAAAAAAATTTTTATCCAAGTTTGGGAAATTCCACTAGTTTAACCCTAATAGCTTGAAATTTTACAAGAAATAGATATCTTCTACACATGTTTTAAAAATGGATATGCTTGTTTGAAACATGTTAAAGATGCAAAAGAGCTATGGATGCAAAGCTTTTAAAGAGAATAACCAACACTCATTAAATTCTCATCTGAACTTGCGGTGGGATATTTACTCGAGTCAAACATACCATTATTTTGTCCATGTGCAAAAAGCTGACATAATAATCATAGATGATTGTAAAGTGATTTATCATGCGCAACGGGCTTTATTTTTTTAAGAATTGACTTTTGGATTGGGAGTCAACACTCAGTTAAAAATCCCCCGCCTCCCCTTTACTCGACGATTGCAAAACCTGAGATATAAAAACGAAAAAGTGCTTACAATCCCTAAAAATTACAGACTCTCTTTGGAATTATCTCTCTCTACATTTGTGCATTGTGCATTGTGCATTTCCATTTTAGATGTACACATTTTTTTTAAATAAAAACTTCGAGTTTTTCGCTCTCCCTTCATCCCGTAAACAAAAAATGCAAATAGATCACAACAAAATGAAAATTTTATATTTGATGTACGAAAAAAATTAAAAACAATAAAAAAAGTAAATAAACAAAATTTATTCACAGACCACAAATGAACACAGAAGTTTTGTTATCCAAGTTTGGGAAATTCCACTAGTCCAACACTAATATCTTGGAATTTTACATGAAGGAGATTTTTTCTACACATGTTTTAAAAATGGATATGCATGCTAGAAATATGTTAGAGATTCAAATGACCTATGGATCCAAAGCTTTTAAGGAGAATAACAAACACTTATTAAATTCTCAAGTGAACGTGTGGTGTGATATTTGCCCGAGTCAAACAAGCCATTTTTTGCCCATTTTCAAAAAGTTGACCTAAAAATCATAGATGATTGTAAAGTGATTTGTCATGTGTAACGGGCTATATTTTTGTCAGAAATGACTTATGGATTGGAAGTCAACAGTCAGTTAAAAATCGCTCGCCTCCCCCTTTTCCCTATGATTGCAAAACCTTAGATATAAAAATGAATAAGTGCTTAAGATCCCTAAAAATTACAGACACTCTTTGGAATTATCTCTCTCTACATTTGTGGATTGTGCATTTCCATTTTAGATGTACACTTTTTTCTTAAATTAGAACTTTGAGTTTTTTCTCTCCCTTCATCCCGTAAACAGAAAAGGTAAATAGATCACAACAAAATAAAAATTTAATAGTTGATGTGTGGAAATAATTTAAAACAATAAGTAATGTAAATAAAAAATATTTATTCACATACCACAAATGAACACAAAAGTTTTGTTATCTAAGTTTGGGAAATTCCATTAGTCCAACTGTAATAACTTGGAATTTTACATGAAGGAGATTTTTTCTACACATGTTTTAAAAATGGATATGCATGCTTGAAACATGTAAAAGATTCAAATGTCCTATGGATCCAAAGCTTTAAAGGAGAATAAAAAACGCTAAATAAATTATAAAGTGAAAGTGCGGTTGGATATTTATCCGAGTCTAAGAAATTATTATTTTGCCCATTTTCAAAATTTTGACCTTAAAATCAAATATGATTGTAAAGTGATTTATCATGCGTAACGGGCAATATTTTTGTAAGAAATGACTTATGGATAGCAGTTCAACACTCAGTTAAAAATCCTCCGCCACCCATTTTTCCCGACGATTGCAAAACCTGAGATATAAAAACTAAAAAGTGCTGACAATCCCTAAAAATTACTGACACTCTTCGGAATTATCTCTCTCTACATTTGTGCATTGTGCTTTTCAATTTTACATGTAGACTTTTTTCTTAAATCAAAACTTTGAGTTTTCGCCCTCCCTTCATGCCAAAAAAAAAAAAGGCAAAATGCACACAACAAAATAAAAATTTTGTAGTTGATGTATCGAAAAAATTTAAAACAATAACAAATGTAAATAAAGAATATTTATTCACACACCACAAAAGAACACAAAAGTTTTGTTATCCAAGTTTGGGAAATTCCATTAGTCCAACCCTAATAACTTGGAACTTTACATGAAGGAGATTTTTTCTACACATCTTTTAAAAAAGGATATGCATGCTTGAAACATGTTAAAGATTCAAATGTCCTATGGATCCAAAGTTTTTAAGCAGAATAAAAAATGCTAAATAAATTATAAAGTGAAAGTGCGGTGGGATATTTACCCGAGTCTAGTAAGTCATTATTTTGCCATTTTAAAAATTTTGACCTAACAATCGTAGATGATTGTAAAGTGATTTATCATGCGTAACGGGAAATATTTTTGTAAGAAATGACTTATGGATACCAATTCAACACTCAGTTAAAAATCCTCCGCCACCCATTTTTCCCGACGATTGCAAAACCTGAGATATAAAAACTAAAGTGCTTACAATCCCTAAAAATTACTGACACTCTTCGGAATTATCTCTCTCTACATTTGTGCATTATGCTTTTCCATTTTAGATGTACACTTTTTTCTTAAACCAAAACTTTGAGTTTTCGCTCTCCCTTCATCCCGAAAACAAAAAAAGCAAAAAGCTCACAACAAAATAAAAATTTTATAGTTGATGTATGGAAAAAATTTAAAACAATAAAAAATGTAAATAAAGAAAATATATTCACACAACACAAATGAACACAAAAGTTTTGTTATTCAAGTTTGGCAAATTCCACTAGTTTAACCCTAATAACTTGGAATTTTACAAGAAAGAAATTTCTTCTACACATGTTTTAAAATTGGATATGCATGATTGAAACATGTTAAAGATTCAAATGAGCTATGGGTGCAAACCTTTCAAAGAGAATAACAAACGCTCATTAAATTCGCAAGTGAACTTGCGGTGGGATTTTTACCCGAGTCAAACATGCCATTATTTTGCCCATTTGCAAAAAGCTGACATAATAATCATAGATGATTGTAAAGTGATTTATCAGTCGTAAGGGGCTACATTTTTGTAAGAAATGACTTTTGGATTGGGAGTCAACATTCAGTTAAAAATCCCCCGCCTCCCCCTTTTCCCGACGATTGGAAAACCAGAGATATAAAAACGAAAAAGTGCTTACAATCCCTTAAAATTACAGACACTCTTTGGAATTATCTCTCTCTACATTTGTGCTTTGTGCATTTCCGTTTTATATGTACACATTTTTGTAAAATAAAAATTTCGAGTTTTTCGCTCTCCCTTCATCCCGTAAACAAAAAAGGCAAATAGATCACAGCAAAATGAAAATTTTATAGTTGATGTACGGAAAAAATTAAAAACAATAAAAAATTAAATAAGAAAATTTATTCACACACCACAAATGAACACAAAAGTTTTGTTATCCAAGTTTGGGAAATTCCACTAGTCCAACACTAATATCTTCGAATTTTACATGAAGGAGATTTTTTGTACACATGTTTTAAAATTGGATATGCTTGCTTGAAACATGTTAAATATTCAAATGTCCTATGGATCCAAAGCTTTTAAGGAGAACAAAAAATGTAAATAAATTCTCTAGTGAAAGTGTGGTGGGATATTTACCCGAGTCTAAGAAGTCATTATTTTGCCCATTTTCAAAATTTTGACCTAACAATCATAAATGATTTTAAAGCGATTTATCATTCGTAACGGGCTATATTTTTGTAAGAAATGACTTAAGGATAGCAATTCAACACTCAGTTAAAAATCCTCCGCCACTCATTTTTCCCGACGACTATAAAACCAGAGATATAAAAACTATAAAGTGCTTACAATCTCTAAAAATTACTAACACTCTTCGGAATTATCGCTCTCTACATTTGTGCATTGTGCTTTCCCATTTTAGATGTACATTTTTTTCTTAAATCAAAAATTTGAGTTTTCGCTCTCCCTTCATCCCGAAAACAAAAAAGGCAAAAAGCTCACAACAAAATAAAAATTTTATTGTTGATGTATGGAAAAAAATTTAAAACAATAACAAATGTAAAAAAATAAAATTTATTCACACAACACAAATGAACACAAAAGTTTTTTTATCCAAGTTTGGGAAATTCCACTAGTTTAACCCTAATTGCTTGGAATTTTACAAGAAAGAGATTTCTTCTATGCATGTTTTAAAAATGGATATGCAAGATTGAAACATGTTAAAGATTCAAATGAGCTATGGATGCAAAGCTTTCAAAGAGAATAACAAAAGCTCATTAAATTCTCAAGTGAACTTGCGGTGGGATATTTACCCGAGTCAAACATGCCATTATTTTGCCCATTTGTAAAAAGCTGACATAATAATCATAGATGATTGTAAAGTGATTTATCAGTTGTAACGGGCTATATTTTTGTAAGAAATGACTTTTGGATTGGGAGTCAACACTCAATTAAAAATCCCCCGCCTCCCCCTTTTCCCGAAGATTGGAAAACCTGAGATATAAAAACGAAAAAGTGCTTACAATCCCTAAAAATTTCAGACACCCTTATGAATTATCTCTCTCTACATTTGTGCATTGTGCATTTCCGTTTTAGATGTACACATTTTTCTTAAATCAAAACTTCGAGTTTTTCGCTCTCGCTTCAACCCGTAAACAAAAAAGACAAAAAGATCACAACAAAATGAAAATTTTACAGTTGATGTACGGAAAAAAATTTTAAAAATAAAAAATTAAATAAAGAAAATTTATTCACACACCACAAATGAACACAAAAGTTTTGTTATCTCAGTTCGGGAAATTCCACTAGTCCAACACTAATATCTTGGAATTTTACATGAAGGAGATTTTTTCTACACATATTTTAAAAAGGGATATGTATGCTAGAAACATGTTAAACATTCAAATGACCTATGGATCCAAATCTTTTAAAGAGAATAACAAACGCTCATTAAATTCTCAAGTGAACGTGCAGTGGGATATTTGCCCGAGTCAAACAAGCCATTATTTTGCCCATTTTCAAAAAGTTGACCAAACAATCATAAATAATTGTAAAGTGATTTGTCATGCGTAAAGGGCTATATTTTTGTAAGAAATGACTTATGGATTGGAAGTCAATACTCAGTTCAAAATCGCCTGCCTCCTCTTTTCTTGACGATTGGAAAATCTTAGATATAAAAACAAAAAAGTGCTTACGATACCTAAAAATTACAGACACTCTTTGGAATTATCCCTCTCTACATTTGTGCATTTTGCATTTCCATTTTAGATGTACACTTTTTTCTTAAATCAGAACTTTGAGTTTTCGCTCACCCTTCATCCTGTAAACAGAAAAGGCAAATAGATCACGAAAAAATAAAAATTTTATAGTTGATGTGTGGAAAAAATTTAAAACAATAACTAATTTAAATAAAAAATATTTATTCAGACACCACAAATGAACACAAAAGTTTTGTTATCCAAGTTTGGGTAATTTCATTACTCCAACCCTAATAGCTTGGAATTTTACATGAAGGAGATTTTTTCTTCACATGTTTTAAAAATGAATATGCATGCTTGAAACATGTTAAAGATTCAAATGATCTATGGATCCAAAGCTTTTAAAAAGAATAACAAATGCTCATTAAATTCTCAAGTGAACGTGCAGTGGGATATTTACCCGAGTCTAAGAGGTCATTATTTTTCCCATTTTCAAAAATTTGACTTAACAATCATACATGATTGTAAAGTGATTTATCATGCGTAACGGGCTATATTTTTGTAAGAAATGACTTATGGATTGCGATTCAACACTCAGTTAAAAATCTTCCGCCACCTATTTTTCCCGACGTTTGCAAAACCTGAGATATAAAAACTAAAAAGAGCTTACAATCCCTACAAATTACAGATACTCTTCGGAATTATCTCTCTCTACATTTGTGCATTGTGCTTTTCCATTTTAGATGTACACTTTTTTCTTAAATCAAAACTATGAGTTTTCGCTCTCCCTTCATACTATAAACAAAAAAGGCAAAAAGTTCGCAACTAAATAAAAATTTTATAGTTGATGTATGGAAAAAATTTAAAAAGATAACAAATGTAAATAAAGAAAATTTATTCACACATCACAATTGAACACAAAAGTTTTGTTATCCAAGTTTGGGAAATTCCACTAGTTTAACCCTAATAGCTTGGAATTTTACAAGAAAGAGATTTCAACTACACATGTTTTAAAAATGGATATGCATGTTTGAAACATGTTAAAGATGCAAATGAGCTATGGATGCAAAGCTTTTAAAGAGAATAACATATGCTCATTAAATTCTCAAGTGAACTTGCGGTGGGGTGTTTACCTGAGTCAAACATGCCATTATTTTACCCATTTGCAAAAACCCGACATAATAATCATAGATGATTGTAAATTGATTTATCAGTCGTAACGGGCTTTGTTTTTGTAAGAAATGACTTTTGGATTGGGAGTCAACACTTAGTTAAAAATCCCCCGCCTACTCCTTTTCTCGACGATTGCAAAACCTGAGAAATAAAAACGAAAAAGTTCTAACAATCCCTAAAAATTACAAACACTCTTTGGAATTATCTCTCTCTACATTTGTGCATTGTGCATTTCCACTTTAGATGTACACATTTTTCTTAAATAAAAAATTTGAGTTTTTTGCTCTCCCTTCATCCCGTAAACTAAAAACGCAAATAGATCACAACAAAATGAAAATTTTATAGTTGATGTATGGAAAAAATTTAAAACAATAAAAAAATTAAATAAAGAAAATTTATTAACACACCACCAATGAACACAAAAGTTTTGTTATCCAAGTTTGGGAAATTCCACTAGTCCAACACAAATATCTCTGAATTTTACATGAAGGAGATTTTTTCTGCACATGTTTTAAAAATGGATATGGATGCTTGAAACATGTTAAAGATTCAAATGACCTATGGATCCAAAGCTTTTAAAGAGAAAAACAACCGCTCATTAATTTCTTAAGTGAACGTGTGGTGGGATATTTGCCCGAGTCAAACAAGCCATTATTTTGCCCATTTTCAAAAAGTTGACCTAACAATCATAGATGATTGTAAAGTGATTTGTCGTGCGTAACGGGCTATATTTTTGTACGAAATGACCTATGGATTGGAAGTCAACACTTAGTTAAAAATCGCCCTCCTCCCCCTTTTCCCGATGATTGGTAAACCTTAGATAAAAAAACGAAAAAGGGCTTACGATCCCTAAAAATTAAAGACACACTTTGGAATTATTTCTCTCTACATTTGTGCATTGTACATTTCCGTTTTAGGTGCACACTTTTTTCTTAAATCAGAACTTTGAGTTTTCGCTCTCCCTTCATACCGTAAACAGAAAAGCCAAATAGATCACACCAAAATAAAAAAATTATAGTTGATGTGTGGAAAAAATTAAAAACAATAACTAATGTAAATAAAAAATATTTATTCACACACCACAAAAGAACACAAAAGTTTTGTTATCCAAGTTTTGGAAATTCCATTAGTCCAACCATAATAGCTTGGAATTTTACATGAAGGAGATTTTTTCTACACATGTTTTAAAAATGGATATGCATGCTTGAAACATTTTATTGATTCAAATGAGCTATGGATCCAAAGCTTTTAAAGAGAATAACAAATTGTCATGAAATTCTCAAGTGAACATGCGGTGGGTTATTTACCCGAGTCTAATAAGTCATTATTTCGCCCATATTCAAAAATTTTAACTAACAATCATAGATGATTGTAAAGTGATTTCTCATGCGTAACGGGCTATATTTTTGTAAGAAACGACTTATGGATTGCAATTCAACACTCAGTTAAAAATTTTCTGCCACCCATTTTTCCCGACGATTGCAAAACCTAAGATATAAAAACTAAAAAGAGCTTACAATCCCTAAAAATTACAGAAACTCTTCGGAATTATCTCTCTCTACATTTCTGCATTGTGCATTTCCGTTTTAGATGTACCCATTTTTCTTAAATCAAAACTTCAAGTTTTTCGCTCTCCCTTCATCCCGTAAACAAAATAGGTAAATTGATCACAACAAAATGAAAATCTTATAGTTGATGTGAAAAAAAATTTAACACAATAAAAATGTAAATAAATAAAATTTATTCACACACTACAAATGAACACAAAAGTATTGTTACCCAACTGTGGGCAATTCCACTGATCCAACACTAATATCTTGGAATTTTACATGAAGGAGATTTTTTCTACACATGTTTTAAAAATGGATATGCATGATACAAACTTGTTAAAGATCTAAATGACCTATGGATCCAAAGTTTTTAAAGAGAGTAACAAATGCTCATTAAATTCTCAAGTGAACGTGCGGTGGGATATATGTCTGAGTCAAACAAGCCATGATTTTGCCCATTTTAAAAAAGTTGACCTAAGAATCTTAGATGATTGTAAAGTGTTTTGTCATGCGTAACGGGCTATATTTTTGTATGAAATGACTTATGAATTGGAAGTCAACACTCAATTAAAAATCACCCGCCACCCGCTTTTCCCGACGATTGCAAAACCATAGATATAAAAATGAAAAAGTGCTTACGATCCCTAAAAATTGTTAACACTCTTTGGAATTATCTCTCTCTACTTTTGTGCATTGTGCATTTCTATTTTAGATGTACACTTTTTTCTTAAATCAGAACTTCGAATTTTCGCTCTCCATTCATCCTGTAAATTGAGAAGGAAAATAGATCTCAACAAAATAAAAATTATATAGTTGATGTGTGGAAAAAATTTTAAAAAATAACTAATGTAAATAAAAAATATTTATTCACACACCACAAATGAACACAAAAGTTTTGTTATCCAAGTTTGGGAAATTCCATTAGGCCCTAATAGCTTGGAATTTTACATGAAGGAGATTTTTTTTACACATGTTTTAAATATTGATATGCATGCTTGAAACATGTTAAATATTCAAATGACATATGGATCCAAAGCTTTTAAAGAGAATAACAAACGCTCATTAAATTCTCAAGTGAACGTGCGGTGGGATATTTGCCCGAGTCAAACAAGTCATTATTTTGTCCATTTTCAAAAAGTTGACCTAACAATCATAGATGAGTGTAAAGTGATTTTTCATACCTAATGGGCTATATTTTTGTAAGAAAAGACTTATGGATTGGAAATCAACACTCAGTTAAAAATCGCCCGCCTCCCCCTTTTTTCGACAATTGTAAAACCTTAGATATAAAATTGAAAAAGTGCTTACGATCCCTAAAAATTACAGACACTCTTTGGAATTATCTCTCTCAACATTTGTGCATTGTGCATTTCCATTTTAGATGTACACGTTTTTCTTAAATCATAACTTAGAGTTTTCGCTCTCCCTTCATCCCGTAAATAGAAAAGGCAAATAGATCACGAAAAAATAAAATTTTTATAGTTGATGTGTGGAAAAAATTTAAAACAATAACTAATTTAAATAAAAAATATTTATTCACATACCACAAATGAACACAAAAGTTTTGTTATCCAAGTTTGGGAAATTCCATTACTCCAACCCTAATAGCTTGGAATTTTACATGAAGGAGATTTTTTCTACACATGTTTTAAAAATTGATATGCATGCTTGAAACATGTTAAAGATTCTAATGATCTATGGATCCAAAGTTTTTAAAGAGAATAACAAACACTCATTAAATTCTCAAGCAAACGTGCGGTGGGATATTTACCCGAGTCTAAGAGGTCATTATTTTTCCCATTTTCAAAAATTTGACTTAACAATCATACATGATTGTAAAGTGATTTATCATGTGTAACGGGCTATGTTTTTGTAAGAAATGACTTATGGATTGCGATTCAACACTCAGTTAAAAATCTTCCGCCACCCATTTTTCCCGACGATTGCAAAACTTGAGATATAAAAACTAATAAGAGCTTACAATCCCTAAAAATTACAGACACTCTTCGGAATTATCTCTCTCTACATTTGTGCATTGTGCTTTTCCATTTTATATGTACAATTTTTTCTTAAATCAAAACTTTGAGTTTTCGCTCTCCCTTCATACTATAAACAAAAAAGGCAAAAATCTCACAAAAAAATAAAAATTTTATAGTTGATGTATGCAAAAAATTTAAAAACAATAACAAATGTAAATAAAGAAAATTTATTCATACAACACAAATGAACACAAAAGTTTTGTTATCCAAGTTTGGCAAATTCCCCTAGTTTAACCCTAATTGCTTGGAATTTTACAAGAAAGAGATTTCTACTACACATGTTTTAAAAATGGATATGCATGTTTGAAACATGTTTAAGATGCAAATGAGCAATGGATGCAAAGCTTTTAAAGAGAATAACAAATGGATATGCATGTGAACTTGTGGTGGGATGATTACCTGAGTCAAACATGCCATTATTTTGCCCATTTGCAAAAAGCAGACATAATAATCATAGATGATTGTAAAGTGATTTATCAGTCATAACGGGCTATATTTTTGTACGAAATGACTTTTGGATTGGGAGTCAACACTCAGTTAAAAATCCTCCACCTCCCCCTTTTCCCGACGGTTGCAAAACCAAATATATAAAAATGAAAAAGTGCTTACAATCCATAAAAATTACAAACACACTTTGGAATTATCTCTCTCTACATTTGTGCTTTGTGCATTTCCGTTTTAGATGTACACTTTTTTCTTAAATGAAAACTTCGAGTTTTTGGCTCTCCCTTCATCCCGTAAACAAAAAAGGCAAATAGATCACAACAAAATGAAAATTTTATAGTTGATGTAAGGAAAAAATTTGAAACAATAAAAAAATTAAATAAAGAAAATTAATTCACACACCAAAAATGAACACAAAAGTTTTGTTATCCAAGTTTGGGAATTTCCACTACTCCAACACTAATATCTTCGAATTTTACATGAAGGAGATTTTTTCAACACATGTTTTAAAATGGATATGCATGCTAGAAACATGTTAAAGATTCAAATGACCTATGGATCCAAAGTTTTTAAAGAGAATAACAAACGCTCATTAAATGGTCAAGTGAACGTCCAGTTGGATATTTGCTCGAGTCAAACAAGCCATTATTTTGCCCATTTTCAAAAAGTTGACCTAACAATCATAAATAATTGCAAAGTGATTTGTCATGCGTAACGGGCTATATTTTTGTAAGAAATGACTTATGGATTGGAAGTCAACACTCAGTTAAAAATCGCCTGCCTCCCACTTTTCCAAACGATTGCAAGACCTCAGATATAAAAACGAAAAAGAGCTTACAATCCTTAAAAATTACAGACACTCTTTGGAATTATCTCTCTCTACATTTGTACATTGTGCATTTCCATTTTAGATGTACACTTTTTTCTTAAATCAAAACTTTGAGTTTTCGCTCTCCCTTCATCCAGAAAAGAGAAAAGGCAAATAGATCACAAAAAAATAAAAATTTTAAAGTTCATGTGTGCAAAAAATTTAAAACAATAACTAATGTAAATAAAAAATATTTATTCACACACCACAAATGAACACAAAAGTTTTTTTATCCATGTTTGGGAAATTCCATTAGTCCAACCCTAATAGCTTGGAATTTTACATGAAGGACATTTCTTCTACACATGTTTTAATAATGGATATGCATGCTTGAAACACGTTAAAGATTCAAATGACCTATGGATCCAAAGCTTTTAAAGAGAATAACAAATGCTCATTAAATTCTCAAGTGAACGTGCGGTGGGATATTTACCCGTGTCTAACACGTCATTATTTTGCCCATTTTCAAAAATTTGACCAAACAATCATAGATGATTGTAAAGTGATTTATCATGCATAACGGGCTATATTTTGATAAGAAACGACTTATGGATTGCGATTTAACACTCAGTTAAAAATCTTCCGCCACCCATTTTTCCCGACGATTGCAAAACATGAGATAAAAAAACTAAAAAGAGCTTACAATCCCTAAAAATTGCAGACTCACTTCGGAATTATCTCTTTCTACATTTGTGCATTGTGCTTTTCCATTTTAGATGTACACTTTTTTTTTTAAATCAAAACTTCGAGTTTTCACTCTCCCTTCATTCCTAAAAGAAAAAATGCAAAAAGCTCACAACAAAATAAAAACTTTATCGTTGATGTATGGAAAAAAATTTAAAACAATTACAAATGTAAATAAAGAATGTTTATTCACACAAAAAAAATGAACACAAAAGTTTTGTTATCCAAGTTTGGGAAATTCCACTAGTTTAACCCTAATAGCTTGGAATTTTACAAGAAAGAGATTTCTACTACACATGTTTTAAAAATGGATATGCATGTTTGAAACATGTTAAAAATGCAAATGAGCTATGGATGCAAAGCTTTTATAGAGAATAAAAAACGCTCATTAAATTCTCAAGTGAACTTGTAGTGGGATATTTACCTGAGTCAAACATGCCATTATTTTGCCCATTTGCAAAAAGCTGACATAATAATCATAGATGATTGTAAAGTGATTTATTAGTCGTAACGGGCTATATTTTTGTAAGAAATGACTTTTGGATTGGGAGTCAACACTCAGTTAAAAATCCCCCGCCTCCCCTTTTTCCTGACGATTGCAAAACCTGAGATATAAAAACGAAAAAGTGTTTACAATCCCTAAATATTACAGACACTCTTTGGTATTATCTCTCCCTACATTTCTGCATTGTGCATTTCCGTTTTAGATGTACACATTTTTCTAAAATCAAAACTTTGAGTTTTTCGCTCTCCCTTCATCCCGTAAACAAAAAAGGCAAATAGATCACAACAAAATGAAAATTTTACAGTTGATGTACGGAAAAAATTTAAAACAATAAAAAAAGTAAATAAAGAAAATTTATTCACACACCACAAATGAACACAAAATTTTTGTTATCCAAGTTTGGGAAATTCCACTAGTCCAACACTAATATCTTGGAATTTTACATGAAGGTGATTTTTTCTACACATGTTTTACAAATGGATATGCATGCTAGAAACATGTTAACGATTCAAATGACCTATGGATCAAATGCTTTTAAACAAAATAACAAATGCACATTAAATTCTCAAGTGAACGTGCGATGGGATATTTCCCCAAGTCATACAAGTCTTTATTTTGCCCATTTTAAAAATTGACCTAACAATAATAGATGATTGTAAAGTGATTTGTCATGTGTAACGGGCTATATTTTTGTAAGAAATGACTTCTGGATTGGAAGTCAACACTTAGTTAAAAATCTCCCGCCTCCCCCTTTTCCCGACGATTGCAAAACCCTAGATATAAAAATGAAAAATTGCTTACGATCCCTAAAAATTACAGACACTCTTTGGAATTATCTTTCTCTACATTTGTGCATTGTGCATTTCCATTTTAGATGTACACTTTTTTCTTAAATCAGAACTTTGAGTTTTCGCTCTCCCTTCATCGTTAAACAAAAAAGGCAAATAGATCACAACAAAATAAAAAATTTATAGTTGATGTGTGGAAAAAATTTAAAACAATAACTAATGTAAATAAGAAATAATTAGTCACACACCAAAAATGAACACACAACTTTGGTTATCCAAGTTTTGGAAATTCCATTAGTCCAACCCAAATAGCTTAGAATTTTACATGAAGGACATTTTTTCTACACATGTTTAAAAAATGGATATGCATGCTTGAAACATGTTAAAGATTCAAATGACCTATGGATCCAAAGCTTTTAAAGAGATAAACAAATGCTCATTAAATTCTCAAGTGAACGTGCGGTGGGATATTTACCCGAGTCTAACAAGTCATTATTTTGCCCATTTTCAAAAATTTGACCTAACAATCATAGATGATTTTAAAGTGATTTATCATGCGTAACGGGCTATATTTTTGTAAGAAATGACTTACGGATTACAGTTTAACCCTCAGTTAAAAATCCTTCGCCACCCATTTTTCCCAACGATTGCAACACCTGAGATATAAAAACTAAAAAGTGCTTACAATCCCTAAATATTACAGACACACTTCGGAATTATCTCTCTATACATTTGTGCATTGTGCTTTTCCATTTTAGATGTACCCTTTTTTCTTAAATCAAAACTTTTAGTTTTCGCTCTCCCTTCTTCCCGAAAACAAAAAAGGTAAAACGCTCACAACTTTTAGTTTTCGCTCTCCCTTCTTCCCGAAAACTAAAAAGGCAAAAAGCTCACACACCACAAATGAACACAAAAGTTTTGTTATCCAAGTTTGGGAAATTCCACTAGTTTAACCCTAATTGCTTGGAATTTTAAAAGAAAAAGATTTCTACTACACATGTTTTAAAAATGGATATGCATTTTTGAAACATGTTAAAGATGCAAATGAGCTATGGATGCAAAGCTTTTAAAGATAATAACAAACGCTCATTAAATTCTCAAGTGAACTTGCGGTGGGATACTTACCCGAGTCAAACATGCCATTATTTTGCCCATTTGTAAAAAGCTGACATAATAATCATAGATGATTGTGATGTGATTTATCAGTCTTAACGGGCTATATTTTTGTAAGAAATGACTTTTGGATTGGGAGTCAACGCTCAGTTAAAAATCCCCCGCCTCCCCCTTTTCCCGACGATTGCAAAACCTGAGATATAAAAACGAAAAAGTGCTTACAATCCCAAAAAATTATAGACACTCTTTGGAATTATCTCTCTCTACATTTGAGCATTGTGCATTTCTGTTTTAGATGTACACATTTTTCTTAAATCATAACTTCGAGTTTTTCGCTCTCCCTTCCTCTGGTAAACAAAAAAGGCAAATAGATGCCAACAAAATGAAAATTTTATAGAGTATGTACGGAAAAAAATTAAAACATTAAAAAAATATATATAAAAAAAAATTATTTACACACCACAAATGAACGCAAAAGTTTTGCTACCCAAGTTTGGGAAATTCCACAAGTCCAACACTAATATCTTGGAATTTTACATGAAGGAGATTTTTTCTACCCATGTTTTAAAAATGGATATGCATGCTAGAAACATGGTAAGGATTCAAATGACCTATGGGTCCAAAACTTTTAAAGAGAATAACAAACGCTCATTAAATTCTCAAGTGAACGTGTGGTGGGATATTTGCCCGAGTCAAACATGTGATTTGTCATGTGTAACAGGCTATATTTTTATATGAAATGACTTATGGATTGGAAGTCAAAACTCAGTTAAAAATCGACCGCCTCCCCCTTTTCCAGACGATTGCAAAACCATAGATATAAAAATGAAAAAGTGCTTACGATACCTAAAAATTACAGACACTCTTTGAAATTATCTCTCTCTACATTTGTGCATTGTGCATTTCCATTTTAGAAGTACACTTTTTTTTTTTAAATCAAAACTTCGAGTTTTCGCGCTCCCTTCATCCCGTAAACAGAAAAGGCAAATAGATCACAGAAAAATAAAAATTTTATAGTTGATGTGTGGAAAAAATTTAAAACAATAATTAATGTAAATAAAAAATATTTATTCACACACCACAAATGAACACAAAAGTTTTGTTATCCAAGTTTTGGAAATTCCATTAGTCCAACCCTTATAGCTTGGAATTTTACATGAAGGAGATTTTTTCTACACATGTTTTAAAAATGGATATGCATGCTAGAAACTTGTTAAAGATTCAAATGACCTATGGATCCAAAGCTTTTAAAGAGAATAACAAACACTCATTAAATTCTCAAGTGAACGTGCGGTGGGATATTTACCCGAGTCTAACAAGTCATTATTTTGCCCATTTTCAAAAATTTGACCTAACAATCATAGATGATTGTAAAGTGATTTATCATGCGTACCGGGCTATATTTTTGTACGAAATGACTTATGGATTGCAATTCAACACTCAGTTAAAAATCCTCCCCCACCATTTTTCTCGACGATTGCAAAACCTGAGATATAAAAACTAAAAAGAGCTTACAATTCCTAAAAATTACCGACACTCTTCGGAATTATCTTTCTCGACATTTGTACAATGTGCTTTTCCATTTTAAATGTACATTTTTTCTTAAATCGAAACTTTGACTTTTCGCTCTCCCTTCATCCCGAAAACAAAAAAGGCAAAAAGCTCACAATAAAATAAAAAATTTATAGTTGATGTATGGAAAAAATTTAAAACAATAAAAAATGTAAAGAAAGAAAATTTATTCAGACAACACAAATGAACACAAAAGTTTTGTTATCCAAGTATGGGAAATTCCACTAGTTTAACCTTAATAGCTTGGAATTTTAAAAGAAAGAGATTTGTACTACACATGTTTTAAAAATGGATATGCATCTTTGAAACATGTTAAAGATGCAAATGAGTTATGGACGCAATGCTTATAAACAGAACAACAAACGCTCATTAAATTCTAATCTGAACTTGCGGTGGGATACTTATCCGACTCAAACATGCCATTATTTTTCTACACATGTTTTAAAAATGGATATGCATGCTTGAAACATGGTAAAGATTCAAATGACCTATGGACGCAAAGCTTTTAAAGAGAATAACAAACGCTAATTAAATTCTCAAGTGATCGTGCGGTGGGATATTTGCCCGAGTAAAACAAGCCATTATTTTGCCCATTTTCAAAAATTTGACCCAACAATCATAGATTGTAAAGTGATTTGTCATGCATAAGGGGCTATATTTTTGTAAGAAATGACTTAAGGATTGCAATTCAATACTCAGTTAAAAATCCTCCGCCACCCATTTTTCCCGACGATTGCAAAACCTGAGAAATAAAAACTAAAAAGAGCTTACAATCCCTAAAAATTATAGACACTCTTCCGAATTATCTCTCTCTACATTTGTGCATTGTGCTTTTCCATTTCAGATGTACACTTTTTTTTTTAAATCAAAACTTTGAATTTTTGCTCTCACTTTATCCCGAAACCAAAAAAGCCAAAAAGCTCACAACTAAATAAAATTTTTATAGTTGAAGTATGGAAAAAATTTATAAAAATAACAAATGTAAATAAAGAAAATTTATTCACACAACACAAATGAACACAAAAGTTTTTTGATCCAAGTTTGGGAAATTCCACTAGTTTAACCCTAATAGATTGGAATTTTACAAGGAAGAGATTTCTCCTACACATGTTTTAAAAATGGATATGCATGTTAGAAACATGTTAAAGATGCAAATGAGCTAAGGATGCAAAGCTTTTAAAGAGAATAAAAAACACTCATTAAATTCTCAAGTGAACTTGCGGTGGGATACTTACCCGAATCAAACATGCAATTATTTTGCCCATTTGCAAAAAGATGACATAATAATCATAGATGATTCTAAAGTGATTTATCAGTCATAACGGGCTATATTTTTGTAAGAAATGACTTTTGGATTGGGAGTCAACACTCAGTTAAAAATCCCTTGCCTCCCCCTTTTCCCGACGATTGCAAATCCTGAGATATAAAAACGAAAAAGTGCTTCCAATCCTTAAAAATTACATACAGTCTTTGTAATTATCTCTCTCTACATTTGTGCATTGTGCATTTCCGTTTTAGATGTACACATTTTTCTTAAATCAAAACTTCAATTTTTTCGCTCTCCCTTCATCCCGTAAACAAAAAAGGCAAATAAATCACAACAAAATGAGAATTTTATAGTTGATGTATGAAAAAAATTTAAAACAATAAAAAAAGTAAATAAAGAAAATTTATTCACACAGCACAGATGAACACAAAAGTTTTGTTACCCAAATTTGGGAAATTCCATTAGTCCAACCCTAATAGCTTGGAATTTTACATGAAGGAGATTTTTTCTACACATGTTTTAAAAATGGATATGCATGGTTGAAACATGTTAAAGATTCAAATGACCTATGGATCCAAATATTTTAAAGAGAATAACAAACGCTCATTAAATTCTCATATGAACGTGCGGTGGGATATTTACCAGAGTCTAACAAGTCATTACTTTGCCCATTTTCAAAAAATTGACCTAACAATCATAGATGATTGTAAAGTGATTTACCTTGCGTAACGGGCTATATTTTTGTAAGAAATGATTTATGGATTGCAATTCAACACTGAATTAAAAATCCTCCGCCACCGATTTTTCTCGGCGATTGGTAAACTTGAGATATAAAAACTAAAAAGAGCTTACAATCCCTAAAAATTACAGACACTCTTTGGAATTATCTCTCTCTACATTTGTGCATTGTGCGTTTCCATTTTAGATGTACACTTTTTTCTTAAATCAAAACTTTGAGTTTTCGCTCTCCCTTCATCCCGAAAACAAAAAAAGCAAAAAGCTCAAAACAAAATAAAAATATTATAGTTGATGTATGGAAATTTTTTTAAAAAATAACAAATGTAAATAAAGAAAATTTATTCACACAACAAAAATGAACACAAAAGTTTTGTTGTCCAAGTTTGGGAAATTCCACTAGTTTAACCCTAATAGGTTGGAATCTTACAAGAAAGATATTTCTTCTACACATGTTCTAAAAATGGATATGCATGTTTGAAACATGTTAAAAATGCAAATGAGCTATGGATGCAAAGCTTTTAATGTAAAATTCTCAAGTGAACTTGCGGTGGGATATTTACCCGAGTTAAACTTGCCATTATTTTGCCCATTTGAAAAAAGCCGACATAATAATCATAGATGATATTAAAGTGACTTGTGATACGTAACGGGCTATATTTTTGTAAGAAATGACTTTTGGATTGGGAGTCAACACTTAGTTAAAAATCCCCCGCCTCCCCCTTTTCCCGACGATTGCAAAACCTGAGATATAAAAACAAAAAAGTGCTTCCAATCCTTAAAAATTACATACACTCTTTGAAATTATCTCTCTCTACATTTGTGCATTGTGAATTTCCGTTTTAGATGTACACATTTTTTTTAAATTAAAACTTCGAGTTTTTCGCTCTCCCTTCATCCCGTAATCAAAAGAGGCAAAAAGATCAGAACAAAATGAAAATTTTATAGTTGATGTACCGAAAAAATTTAAAAAAATAAAAAAAGTAAAAAAATAAAATTGATTCACTCTGCACAAATGAACACAAAAGTTTTGTTATCCAAATTTGGGAAATTCTACTAGTCCAACATATCTTGGAATTTTACATGAAGTAGATTTTTTCTACACATGTTTTAAAAATGGATATGCATGCTAGAAACATGTTAAAGATTCAAATGACCTATGGATTCAAAACATTTAAAGAGAATAACAAGCGCTCATTAAATTCTCAAGTGAACGTGCGGTGGGATATTTGCCCGAGTCAAACAAGCCATTATTTTGCCGATTTTCAAAAAGTTGACATAACAATCATAGATGATTGTAAAGTGATTTGTCATATATAACGGGCTATATTTTGATAAGAAATGACTTATGGATTGGAAGTCAACCCTCAGTTAAAAATCGCCCGCCTCCCCCTTTTCCCGACGATCGCAAAACTTTAGATATAAAAATAAAAAAGTGCTTATGATCCATAGAAATTACATATAATCTTTGGAATTATCTCTCTCTACATTTGTACATTGTGCATTTCCATTTTAGATGTACACTTTATTCTTAAATCAGAACTTTGAGTTTTCGCTCTCCCTTCATCCCGTAAACAAAAACGGCAAATAGATCACAACAAAATAAAAATGTTATAGTTGATGTGTGGAAAAAATTTAAAACAACAACTAATGTAAATAAAAAATATTTATTCAGACACCACAAATGAACACAAAAGTTTTGTTATCCAAGTTTGGGAAATTCCATTAGTCCAACCCTAATAGCTTGGAATTTTACACGAAGGATATTTTTTCTACACATGTTTTAAAACTGGATATGCATGTTTGAAAGATATTAAAAATGCAAATGAGCTATGGATGCAAAGCTTTTAAAGAGAATAACAATCGCTTATTAAATTTTCAAGTGAACTTTCGGTGGGATACTTACCCGAGTCAAACATGGCATTATTTTTCCGATTTGCAAAAAGCTGACATAATAATCAAAGATGATTGTAAAGTGATTTATCAGTCATAATGGGCTATATTTTTTCAAGAAATGACTTTTGGTTTGGGAGTCAACACTCAGTGAAAAATCCCCCGCCTTCCCATTTTCCCGTCCATTGCAAAACCTGAGATCTAAAAACAAAAAAGTGCTTCCAATCCCAAAAAATTACAAACTCTCTTTGGAATTATCTCTCTCTACATCTGTGCATTGTGCATTTCCGTTTTAGATGTACACATTTTTCTTAAATAAAAACTTTGAGTTTTTCGCTCTCCCTTCATTCCGTAAACAAAAACGCAAATAGATCACAACAAAATGATAATTTTATAGTTGATGTACGGAAAAAATTTAAAACAATAAAAAAAGAAAATAAAGAAAATTTATTCACACACCACAAATGAACACAAAAGTTTTGTTATCCAAGTTTGGGAAATTCCACTAGTCCACCACTAATATCTTGGAATTTTACATGAAGGAGATTTTTTCTACACATGTTTTAAAAATGGATATGCATGCTAGAAACATGTTAAAGATTCAAATGACCTATGCATCCAAAGCTTTTAAAGAGAATAACAAGCGCTCATTAAATTCTTAAGTGAACGTGCGGTGAGCTATTTGCCCGAGTCAAACAAGCCATTATTTTGCCCATTTCCAAAAAGTTGACCTAACAATCCATAGATGATTGTAAAGTGATTTGTGATGCGTAACGGGCTATATTTTTGTAAGAAATGACTTATAGATTGGAAGTCAACACTCAGTTAAAAATCCCCCGCCTCCCCCTTTTCCCGACGATTGCAAAACCTGAGATATAAAAACAAAAAAGTGCTTCCAATCCTTAAAAATTACATACACTCTTTGAAATTATCTCTCTCTACATTTGTGCATTGTGAATTTCCGTTTTAGATGTACACATTTTTTTTAAATTAAAACTTCGAGTTTTTCGCTCTCCCTTCATCCCGTAATCAAAAAAGGCAAAAAGATCAGAACAAAATGAAAATTTTATAGTTGTACCGAAAAAATTTAAAAAAATAAAAAAAGTAAAAAAATAAAATTGATTCACTCTGCACAAATGAACACAAAAGTTTTGTTATCCAAATTTGGGAAATTCTACTAGTCCAACATATCTTGGAATTTTACATGAAGTAGATTTTTTCTACACATGTTTTAAAAATGGATATGCATGCTAGAAACATGTTAAAGATTCAAATGACCTATGGATTCAAAGCATTTAAAGAGAATAACAAGCGCTCATTAAATTCTCAAGTGAACGTGCGGTGGGATATTTGCCCGAGTCAAACAAGCCATTATTTAGCCGATTTTCAAAAAGTTGACATAACAATCATAGATGATTGTAAAGTGATTTGTCATGCGTAACGGGCTATATTTTGATAAGAAATGACTTATGGATTGGAAGTCAACCCTCAGTTAAAAATCGCCCGCCTCCCCCTTTTCCCGACTATCGCAAAACCTTAGATATAAAAATAAAAAAGTGCTTACGATCCATAGAAATTACATAAAATCTTTGGAATTATCTCTCTCTACATTTGTACATTGTGCATTTCCATTTTAGATGTACACTTTATTCTTAAATCAGAACTTTGAGTTTTCGCTCTCCCTTCATCCTGTAAACAAAAACGGCAAATAGATCACAACAAAATAAAAATGTTATAGTTGATGTGTGGAAAAAATTTAAAACAACAACTAATGTAAATAAAAAATATTTATTCAGACACCACAAATGAACACAAAAGTTTTGTTATCCAAGTTTGGGAAATTCCATTAGTCCAACCCTAATAGCTTGGAATTTTACACGAAGGATATTTTTTCTACACATGTTTTAAAACTGGATATGCATGTTTGAAAGATATTAATAATGCAAATGAGCTATGGATGCAAAGCTTTTAATGAGAATAACAATCGCTCATTAAATTTTCAAGTGAACTTTCGGTGGGATACTTACCCGAGTCAAACATGGCATTATTTTTCCCATTTGCAAAAAGCTGACATAATAATCATAGATGATTGTAAAGTGATTTATCAGTCGTAATGGGCTATATTTTTGCAAGAAATGACTTTTGGTTTGGGAGTCAACACTCAGTGAAAAATCCCACGCCTTCCCTTTTTCCCGTCCATTGCAAAACCTGAGATATAAAAACGAAAAAGTGCTTCCAATCCCAAAAAATTACAAACTCTCTTTCGAATTATCTCTCTCTACATTTGGGCATTGTGCATTTCCGTTTTAGATGTACACATTTTTCTTAAATAAAAACTTTGAGTTTTTCGCTCTCCCTTCATTCCGTAAACAAAAAACGCAAATAGATCACAACAAAATGAAAATTTTATAGTTGATGTACGGAAAAAATTTAAAACAATAAAAAAAGAAAATAAAGAAAATTTATTCACACACCACAAATGAACACAAAAGTTTTGTTATCCAAGTTTGGGAAATTCCACTAGTCCAACACTAATATCTTGGAATTTTACATGAAGAAGATTTTTTCTACACATGTTTTAAAAATGGATATGCATGCTAGAAACATGTTAAAGATTCAAATGACCTATGCATCCAAAGCTTTTAAAGAGAATAAAAAGCGCTCATTAAATTCTTAAGTGAACGTGCGGTGGGCTATTTGCCCGAGTCAAACAAGCCATTATTTTGCCCATTTCCAAAAAGTTGACCTAACAATCCATAGATGATTGTAAAGTGATTTGTGATGCGTAACGGGCTATATTTTTGTAAGAAATGACTTATAGATTGGAAGTCAACAATCAGTTAAAAATTGCCTACCTCCCCTTTTTCCCGATGATTGCAAAACCTTAGATATAAAAACAAAAAAGTGCTTACAATCCATAGAAATTACAGATAGTCTTTGGAATTATCTCTCTCTACATTTGTGCACAGAGCATTTCCATTTTAGATGTACATTCTTTTCTTAAATGAGAACTTTGAGTTTTCGCTCTCCCTTCATCCCGTAAACAGAAAAGGCAAATAGATCACAACAAAATAAAAAAATTATAGTTGATGTGTGGAAAAAATTTAAAACAATAACTAATGTAAATAAAAAATATTTATTCACACACCACATTTGTACAGAAATTTTTTGTTGTCAAAGTTTGGGAAATTCCATTAGTCCAACCCTAATAGCTTGGAATTTTACATGAAGGATATTTTTTCTACACATGTTTTAAAAATAGATATGCATGTTTGAAACATGTTAAAGATGCAAATGAGCTATGGATGCAAAGCTTTTAAAGAGAATAACAAACACTCATTAAATTTTAAAGTGAACTTGCGATGGGATACTTACCTGAGTCAAACATGCCATTATTTTGCCTAAAGATGCAAATGAGCTATGGATGCAAAGCTTTTAAAGAGAATAACAAACGCTCATTAAATTTTAAAGTGAACTTGCGATGGGATACTTACCCGAGTCAAACATGCCATTATTTTGCCTATTTGCAAAAAACTGACATAATAATCATAGATGATTGTAAAGTGATTTATCAATCGTAACGGGCTATATTTTTTTAAGAAATGACTTTTGGATTGGGAGTCAACACTCAGGTAAAAATCCCCCGCCTCCCCCTTTTCCAGACGATTGCAAAACCTGAGATATAAAAACGAAAAAGTGCTTCCAATCCCTAAAAATTCCAGACACTCTTTGGAATTATCGCTCTCTACATTTGTGCATTGTGCATTTCTGTTTTAGATGTACACATTTTTCTTAAATCAAAACTTCGAGTTTTTCGCTCTCCATTCAAACTATAAACAAAAAAGGCAAATAGATCACAACAAAATGAAAATTTTATAGTTGATGTACGGAATAATTTAAAACAATAAAAAAAGTAAATAAAGAAAATTTATTCACACACAACAAATGAACACAAAAGTTTTGTTATCCAAGTTTGGGAAATTCCACTAGTTTAACCCTAATAGCTTGGAATTTTACAAGGAAGAGATTTCTTCTACACATGTTTTAAAAATGGATATGCATGTTTGAAACATGTAAAAGATGCAAATGAGCTATGGATGCAAAGCTTTTAAAGAGAATAACAAATACTCATTAAATTCTCTAGTGAACTTGTAGTGGGATACTCAAGTCAAACATGCCATTATTTTGCCTATTTGCAAAAAGCTGACATAATAATCAAAGATGATTCTAAAGTTATTTATCAGTCGTAACGGGCTATATTTTTGTAAGAAATGACTTTTGGATTGGGAGTCAGCACTCTGTTAAAAATCCCCCGCCTCCCCGTTTTCCAGGCGATTGCAAAACCTGAGATATAAAAACAAAAAAGTGCTTCCAATCCCTAAAAATTACAGACACTCTTTGGAATTATCTCCCTCTACATTTGTGCATTGTGCATTTCCATTTTAGATGTACTCATTTTTCTTAAATCAAAACTTCGAGCTTTTCTCTCTCCCTTCATCCCGTAAACAAAAAAGGCAAATAGATCACAAAAAAATGAAGATTTTATAATTAATGTACGAAAAAAATTTAAAACAATAAAAGAAGTAAATAAAGAAAATTTATTCACACACCACAAATGAACACAAAAGTTTTGTTATCCAAGTTTGGGAAATTCCACTAGTCCAACACTAATATCTTGGTATTTTACATGAAGGAGATTTTTTCTACACATGTTTTAAAAATGGATATGCATGCAAGAAACATGTTAAAGATTCAAATGACCTATGTATCCAAAGCTTTTAAAGAGAATAACAAACGCTCATTAAATTCTCATGTGAACGTGCGGTGGGATATTTGCCCGAGTAAAACAAGTCATTATTTTGCCCATTTTCAAAAAGTTGACCTAACAATCTTAGAGTATTGTAAAGTGATTTGTCATGCATAACGGGCTATATTTTTGTAAGAAATGGCTTATGGATTGGAAGTCAACACTCAGTTAAAAATCGCCCGCCTCCCCCTTTTCCCGACGATTTCAAAACCTTAGATATAAAAATGAAAAAGTGCTTACGATCCCTAAAAGTTACAGTCACTCTTTGGAATTATCTCTCTCTGCATTTGTGCATTGTGCATTGCCATTTTAGATGTACAGTTTTTTCTAAAATCAGAACTTTGTGTTTTCGCTCTCCTTCATCCCGTAAACAGAAAAGGCAAATTAATCACAACAAAATAAAAATTTTATAGTTGATGTGTAGAAAAAATTTAAAACAACAACTAATGTAAATAAAAAATATTTATTCAGACACCACAAATGAACACAAAAGTTTTGTTATCCAAGTTTGGGAAATTCCATTAGTCCAACCCTAATAGCTTGGAATTTTACATGAAGGATATTTTTTCTACACATGTTTTAAAAATGGATATGCATGTTTGATAGATGTTAAAGATGCAAATGAGTTATGGATGCAAAGCTTTTAAAGAGAATAACAATCGCTCATTAAATTTTCAAGTGAACTTGCGGTGGGATACTTACCCGAGTCAAACATGCAATTATTTTCCCCATTTACAAAAAGCTAACATAATAATCATAGATGATTGTAAAGTGATTTATCAGTCGTAACGGGCTATATTTTTGTAAGAAATGACTTTTGGTTTGGGAGTCAACATTTAGGTAAAAATCCCCCGCCTCCCCTTTTTCCCATCGATTGCAAAACCTGAGATATAAAAAAGAAAAAGTGCTTCCAACCCCTAAAAATTATAGACTCTCTTTAGAATTATCTCTCTCTACGTTTGTGCATTGTGCATTTCCGTTTTAGATGTACACATTTTTCTTAAATAAAAACTTCGAGTTTTTCCCTCTCCCTTCATCCCGTAAACAAAAAAGGCAAATAGATCACAACAAAATGAAAATTTTATAGTTGATGTACGGAAAAACTTTTAAAACAATAAAAAAAGTAAATAAACAAAATTTATTCACACACCACAAATGAACACAAAAGTTTTGTTATCCAAGTTTTGGAAATTCCACTTGTCCAACACTAATATCTTGGAATTTTACATGGAGGAGATTTTTTCTACACATGTTTTAAAAAAGGATATGCATGCTAGAAACATGTTAAAGATTCAAATGACCTATGGATCCAAAGCTTTTAAAGAGAATAACAAACGCTCAATAAATTCTCAAGTGAACGTGCGGTGAGATATTTGCCCGAGTCAAACAAGCCATTATTTTGCGCATTTTCAAAAAGTTGACCTAACAATCATAGATGATTGTAAAGTGATTTGTCATGCGTAATGGGCTATATTTTTTTAAAAATTTACTTATGGATTGGAAGTCAACACTCAGTTAAAAATCGACCCCCTTCCCATTTTCCCGACGATTGCAAAACCTTAGAGATAAAAAAACCTTAGATATAAAAACGAAAAAGTGCTTACAATCCCTAAAAATTACAGACACTCTTTGGAATTATCACTCTCTACATTTGTGCATTGTGCATTTCCGTTTTAGATGTACACATTCTTCTTAAATTAAAACTTCGAGTTTTTTGCTCTCCCATCATCCTGTAAACAAAAAAGGTAAATTGATCACAACAAAATGAAAATTTTATAGTTGATGTAGGGAAAAATTTTAAAACAAAAAAAAGTGAATAAAGAAAATTTATTCACACACCACAAATGAACACAAAAGTTTTGTTATCCAAGTTTGGGAAATTCCTTTAGTCCAACCCTAATAGCTTGGAATTTTACATGAAGGAGATTTTTTCTACACATGTTTTAAAAATGGATATGCATGCTAGAAACATGTTAAAGATTCAATTGACCTATGGATCCAAATATTTTAAAGAGAATAACAAACACTCATTAAATTCTCATGTGAACGTGCGGTGGGATATTTACCCGAGTCTAACATGTCATTATTGTGGCCATTTTCAAAAATTTGACTTAACAATCAAAGATGATTGTAAAGTGATTTACCATGCGTAACGGGCTATATTTTTGTAAGAAATGACTTATGGATTGCAATTCTACACTCAGTTAAAAATCCTCCGCCACCCATTTTTCTCGACTATTGCAAAACATGAGATATAAAAACAAAAAAGAGCTTACAATCCCTAAAAATTATAGACACTCTTGGGAATTATCTCTCTCTACATTTGTGCATTGTGCTTTTCCATTTTGAAGAACACTTTTTTCTAAAATCAAAACTTTGAGTTTTCGCACTCCCTTCATCCCGAAAACAAAAAAGGCAAAAAGCTCACAACAAAATAAAAACATTATAGTTGATGTATGGAAAAAATTTAAAACAATAACAAATGTAAATAAAGAAAATTTATTCACACAACACAAATGAACGCACAAGTTTTGTTATCCAAGTTTGAGAAATTCCACTAGTTTAACCCTAATAGCTTGGAATTTTACAAGAAAGAACTTTCTTCTACACATGTTCTAAAAATGGATATGCATGTTTGAAACATGTTAAAAATGCAAATGACCTATGGATGCAAATATTTTAATGTGAATAACAAACGCTCATTAAATTCTCAAGTGAACTTGCGGTGGGATATTTACCCAAGTCAAACATGCCATTATTTTTGCCCATTTGAAAAAACCGATATAATAATCATAGATGATTGTAAAGTGACATGTCATTCATAACGGGCTATATTTTTGTAAGAAATGACTTATGGATTGGGAGTCAACACTCAGTTAAAAATCCCCCGCCTCCCCCATTTCCCAACGATTGCAAAACCAGAGATATAAAAACAAAAAAGTGCTTCCAATCCCTAAAAATTACATACACTCTTTGGAATTATCTCTCTCTACATTTTTGCATTGTGCATTTCCGTTTTAGATGTACAAATTTTTCTTAAATCAAAACTTCGAGTTTTTGGCTCTCCGTTCATCCCGTAAACAAAAAAGGCAAAAATATCACAACAAAATGAAAATTTTATAGTTGATGTACGGAAAAAATTTAAAAAAATAAAAAAAGTAAATAAATAAAATTTATTCACACAGCACAAATGTACACAAAAGTTTTGTTATTCAAATTTGGGAAATTCCACTAGTCCAACACTAATATCTTGGAATTTTACATGAAGAAGATTTTTTCTATACATATTTTAAAAATGGATATGCATGCTAGAAACATGTTAAAGATTCAAATGACCTATGTATCCAAATCTTTTAAAGAGAATAACAAACGCTCATTAAATTCTCAAGTGAACGTGCGGTGGGCTATTTGCCTGAGTCAAACAAGCTATTATTTTGCCCATTTTCAACAAGTTGACCTAACAATCATAGATGAATGCAAAGTGATTGGTCAAATGTAACGGGCTATATTTTTGTAAGAAACGACTTATGAATTGGAAGTCAACACTCAGTTAAAAATCGCCCGCCTCCCCTTTTTCCCGACTATTGCAAAGCCTTAGATATAAAAACAAAAAAGTGCTTACGACCCCTAAAAATTACAGACACTCTTTGGAATTATCTCTCTCTACTTTTGTGCATTGTGCATTGTGCATTTCCATTTTAGATGTACACTTTTTTCTTAAATCAAAACTTTGAGTTTTCGCTCTCCCTTCATCCCGTAAACAGAAAAGGCAAATAGATCACAACAAAATAAAAATTTTATAGTTGATGTGTGGAAAAAATTAAAAACAATAACCAATGTAAATAAAAAATATTTATTCACACACCACAAATGAACACAAAAGTTTTGTTATCCAAGTTTGGGAAATTCCATTAGTCCAACCCTAATAGCTTGGAATTTTACATGAAGGAGATTTTTTCTACACACGTTTTAAAAATGGATATGCATGCTTGAAACATGTTAAAGATTAAAATGACCTATTGATCCAAAGATTTTAAAGAGAATAACAAACACTAATTAAATTCTCATGTGAACGTGCGGTGAGATATTTACTCGAGTCTAACAAGTCATTATTGTGGCCATTTTCAAAAATTTGACCTAACAATCAAAGGTGATTGTAAAGTGATTTTCCATGCATAACGGGCTATATTTTAGTAAGAAATGACTTATGGATTGCAATTAACCACATAGTTAAAAATCCACCGTGACCCATTTTTCCAAACAATTGCAAAATCTGAGATATAAAAACTAAAAAGAGCTTACAATCCCTAAAAATTACAGACACTCTTCAGAATTATCTCTCTCTACATTTGTGCATTGTGATTTTCCATTTTAGATGTACACTTTTTTCTTAAATCAAAACTGTGAGTTTTCGATCTCCCTTCATCCCGAATAAAAAAGGCAAAAAGCTCACAACAAAATAAAAATTTTATAGGTTATGTATGGAATTTTTTTTTAAAATAAAAAATGTAAATAAAGAAAATTTATTCACACAACACAACTGAACACAAAAGTTTTGTTATCCGAGTTTAGGAAATTCCATTAGTTTAACCCTAATAGCTTGGAATTTTACAAGAAAGAGATTTCTTCTACACATGTTTTAAAAATGGATATGCATGTTTGAAACATGTTAAAGATGCAAATGAGCTATGGATGCAAAGCTTTTTAAGACAATAACAAACGCTAATTAAATTCTCAAGTGAACTTGCGATGGGATATTTACCCGAGTCAAACATGCCATTATTTTGCCCATTTGCAAAAAGCTGAACTAATAAACATAGATGATTGTAAAGTGATTTATCATGCGTAACGGGCTATATTTTTGTAAGAAATGACTTTTGGATTGGGAGTCAACACTCAGTTAAAAATCCCCCGCCTCCCCCTTTTCCCGATGATTGCAAAACCTGAGACATAAAAACGAAAAAGTGCTTACAATCCCTAAAAATACAGACACTCTTAGTAATTATCTCTCTCTACATTTTTGCATTGTGCATTTCCATTTTAGATGTACACATTCTTCTTCAATCAAAACTTCGAGTTTTTTGCTCTCCCTTCATCCCGTAAACAAAAAAGGCAAATAGATCACAACAAAATCAAAATTTTATAGTTGATGTAGGGAAAAATTTTAAAACAAAAAAAAAGTAAATAAAGAAAATTTATTCACACGCCACAAATGAACACAAAAGTTTTGTTATCCAAGTTTGGGAAATTCCATTAGCCCAACCCTAATAGCTTGGAATTTTACATGAAGGAGATTTTTTCTACACATGTTTTAAAAATGAATATGCATGCTTGAAACAAGTTAAAGATTCAAATGGCCTATGGATCCAAAGCTTTTAAAGAGAATAACAAACACTCATTAAATTCTCATGTGAACGTGCGGTGGGATATTTACCCAAGTCTAACAAGTCATTATTTTGCCCATTTTCAAAAATTTGACCTAACAATCATAGATGATTGTAAAGTGATTTACCATGCGTAACGGGCTATATTTTTGTAAGAAATGACTTATGGATTGCAATTAAACACTCAGGTAAAAATCCTCTGCCACCCATTTTTCCCGACGATTGCAAAACCTGAGTTTTAAAACTAAAAAGAGCTTACAATCCCTAAAAATTACAGACACTCTTCGAAATTTTCTCTCTCTACATTTGTGCATTGTGTTTTCCCATTTTAGATGTACACTTTTTTCTTGAATAAAAACTTTGAGTTTTCGATCTCCCTTCATCCCGAAAACAAAAAAGGCAAAAAGATCACAAAAAAATAAAAATTTTATAGTTGAAGAATAAAAAAAATTTAAAAAAATAACAAATGTAAATAAAGAAAATTTTTTCACACAACACAAATGAACACAAAATTTTTGTTATCCAAGTTTAGGAAAATTCATTAATTTAACCCTAATAGCTTGGAATTTTACAAGAAAGAGATTTCTTCTACAAATGTTTTAAAAATGGATATGCATGTTTGAAATATGTTAAAGATGTATGGTTGCAAAGCTTTTACAGAGAATAACAAACGCTCATTAAATTCTCAAGTGAACTTGCGGTGGGATATTTACCTGAGTCAAACATGCCATTATTTTGCCCATTTGCTAAAACATGACATAATAATGATAGATAATTGAAAAGTGATTTATCTTGCGTAACAGGCTATATTTTTGTCAGAAACGAGTTTTCTATTGGGAGTCAACACTGAGTTAAAAATCCCCCGCCTCCCCCTTTTCCTGACGATTGTTAAACCTGAGATATAAAAATGAAAAAGTGCTTAGAATCCCTAAAAATTATAGACACTCTTTGGAATTATCTCTCTCTGCATTTGTGCATTGTGCATTTCCGTTTTAGATGTACACATTTTTCTTAAATCAAAACTTCGAGTTTTTCGCTCTCCCTTCATCCCCGCAACAAAAAAGGCAAATAGATCACAACAAAATGAAAATTTTATAGTTGATGTTGGGAAATTCCACAAGTCCAACACTAATATCTTGGAATTTTACATGAAGGAGATTTTTTCTACACGTTTTAAAAATGGATATGCATGCTAGAAACATGTTAAAGATTCAAATGACCTATGGATGCAAAGCTTTTAAAGAGAATGACAAACGCTCATTAAATTCTCAAGTGAACGTGCGGTGGGATACTTGCCCGAGTCAAACAAGCCATTATCTTACCCATTTTCAAAATGTTCACCTAACAAACATAGATGATTGTAAAGAGACTTGTCATGCGTAACGGGCTATATTTTTTTAAGAAATGACTTATGGATTGGAAGTCAACACTCAATGAAAAATCGCCCACCTCCCCCTTTTCCCGATGATTACAAAACCTTAGATATAAAAACGAAAAAGTGCTTACAATCCCTAGAAATTATAGACACTCTTTGGAATTATCTCTCTCTACATTTGTGCATTGTGCATTTCCATTTTAGATGTACACCTTTTTCTTAAATCAGAACTTTGAGTTTTCGCTCTCCCTTCATCCCGTAAACAGAAAAGGCAAATAGATCACAACAAAATAAAAATTTTATAGTTGATGTGTGGAAAAAATTTAAAACAATAACTAATATAAATAAAAATTATTTATTCACACACCACAAATAAACACAAAATTTTTGTTATCCAAGTTTGGGAAATTCTGTTAGTCCAACCTTAATAGCTTAAAATTTTACATGATGGAGATTTTTTCTACACATGTTTTAAAAATGGATATGCATGCTTGAAACATGTTAAAGATTCAAATGACCTATGGATCCTAAGCTTTTCAAGAGAATAACAAACGCTCATTAAATTTTTAAGTGAACGTGCGGTGGGATATTTACCCGAGTCTAACAAGTCATTATTTGGCCCATTTTCAAAAATTTGACCTAACAATCATAGATAATTGTAAAGTGATTTATCATGTGAAACGGGCAATATTTTTGTAAGAAATGACTTATGAATTGCAATTCAACACTCAGTTAAAAATCCTCCGCCACTCAATTTTCCTAACGATTGCAAAACCTGAGATATAAAAACTAAAAAGAGCTAACAATCCCTAAAAATTACAGACACTCTTCGGAATTATCTCTCTCTACATTTGTGCATTGTGCTTTTCCATTTTAGATGTACACTTTTTTCTTAAATCAAAACTTTGTGTTTTCGCTCTCCCTTCATCACGAAAACAAAAACGGCAAAAAGCTCACAGCAATATAAAAATTTTATAGTTGATGTATGGAAAAAATTTAAAACAATAACAAATGTAAATAAATAAAATTTATTCACACCACACAAATGAACACAAAAGTTTTGTTATCCAAGTTTGGAAAATTCCAATAGTTTTACCCTAATAGCTTGGAATTTTAAATGAAAGAGATTTCATCTACACAAAATTTAAAAATGGATATGCATGTTTGAAACATGTTAAAGATTAAAATGACCTATGGATCCAAAGCTTTTAAAGAGAATAACAAACGCTCATTAAATTCTCAAGTGAGCGTGCGGTGGGATACTTGCCCAAGTCAAACAAGCCATTATTTTGACATTTTAAAAAGTTGTCCTAACAATCATAGATGATTGTAAAGTGTTTTGTTATGCATAGCGGGCTATATTATTGTAAGAAAGGACTTATGAATTGGAAGTCAACACTCAGTTAAAAATAGCCCGCCTCCCCCTTTCCCGACGATTGCAAAACCTTAGATATAAAAATGAAAAAAGTGATTACGATCCCTAAAAATTATAGACACTCTTTGGAATTATCTTTGTCTACATTTGTGCATTGTGCATTTCCATTTTATATATACACTTTTTTCTTAAATCAGAACTTTTAGTTTTCGCTCACCCTTCATCCCGTAAACCGAAAAGGCAAATAGATCACTACAAAATAAAAATTTTATAGTTGATGTGTGGAAAAATTTAAAACAATAACTAATGTAAATAAAAAATATTTATTCACACACCACAAATGAACACAAAAGTTTTGTTATCCCAGTTTGGGAAATTCCACTAGTTTAACCCTCATAGCTTGGAATTTTAAATGAAAGAGAATTATTCTACACATATTTTAAAAATGGATATGCATGTTTGAAACATGTTAAAGACGCAAATGACCTATGGATGCAAAGCTTTTAAAGAGATTAACAAAAGCTCATTAAATTCTCAAGTGAACTTGAGGAGGGATATTTACCCGAGTCAAACACCATTATTTTGCCCATTTTCAAAAAGCTCACATAATAATTATAGATGATTGTAAAGTGATTTATCATGTGTAAGGGGTATATTTTTGAAAGAAATGACTTTTGGATTCGGAGTCAACACTCAGTTAAAAATCACCGCCTCCCCCTTTTCCCGACGATTGCAAAACCTGAGATATAAAAACGAAAAAGTGCTTACAATCCCTAAAAATTACAGACACTCTTTGGAATTATCTCTCTCTATATTTTTGTATTGTGCATTTCATTTTTAGATGTACACATTTTTCTTAAATCAAAACTTCGAGTTTTACGTTCTCCCTTCATCCCGTAAACAAAAAATGCAAATTGATCACAACAAAAAGAAATTTTATAGTTGATGCACGCAAAAAATTTAAAACAATTAAAAAAGTAAATAAAGAAAATTTATTCACACACCACAAATGAACACAAAAGTTTTGTTATCCAAGTTTGGGAAATTCCACTAGTCCAACACAAATATCTTGGAATTTTACATGAAGGAGATTTTTTCTACACATGTTTTCAAAATGGCTATGCATGCTAGAAACATGTTAAAGATTCAAATGACCTATGGATCCAAAGCTTTTAAAGAGAATAACAAACGCTCATTAAATTCTCAAGTGAACGTGCGCTGGGATATTTGCCCGAGTCAAACAAGCCATTATTTTACCCATTTTCAAAAAGTTGACCTAACAATCATAGATGATTGTAAAGTGATTTGTCTTGCGTAACAGGCTATATTTTTTGTTAGAAATGACTTATGGATTGGAAGTCAACACTCAGTCAAAAATCGCCCACCTACCCCTTTTCCCGACGATTGCAAAACCTTAGATATAAAAATGAAAAAAGTGCTTACGATCCCTAAAAATTATAGACACTCTTTGGAATTATCTCTGTCTACATTTGTGCATTGTGCATTTCCATTTATATATACACTTTTTTCTTAAATCAGAACTTTTAGTTTTCGCTCACCCTTCATCCCGTAAACCGAAAAGGCAAATAGATCTCTACAAAATAAAAAGTTTATAGTTGATGTGTGGAAAAATTTAAAACAATAACTAATGTAAATAAAAAATATTTATTCACACACCACAAATGAACACAAAAGTTTTGTTATCCCAGTTTGGGAAATTCCACTAGTTTAACCCTCATAGCTTGGAATTTTAAATGGAAGAGATTTATTCTACACATATTTTAAAAATGGATATGCATGTTTGAAACATGTTAAAGACGCAAATGAGCTATGGATGCAAAGCTTTTAAAGAGATTAACAAAAGCTCATTAAATTCTCAAGTGAACTTGAGGAGGGATATTTACCCGAGTCAAACACTCCATTATTTTGCCCATTTTCAAAAAGCTCACATAATAATTATAGATGATTGTAAAGTGATTTATCATACGTAAGGGGTATATTTTTGAAAGAAATGACTTTTGGATTGGGAGTCAACACTCAGTTAAAAATCCCCGCCTCCCCCTTTTCCCGACGATTGCAAAACCTGAGATATAAAAACGAAAAAGTGCTTACAATCCCTAAAAATTACTGACACTCTTTGGAATTATCTCTCTCTATATTTTTGTATTGTGCATTTCATTTTTAGATGTACACATTTTTCTTAAATCAAAACTTCGAGTTTTACGTTCTCCCTTCATCCCGTAAACAAAAAATGCAAATTGATCACAACAAAAAGAAATTTTATAGTTGATGCACGCAAAAAATTTAAAACAATTAAAAAAGTAAATAAAGAAAATTTATTCACACACCACAAATGAACACAAAAGTTTTGTTATCCAAGTTTGGGAAATTCCACTAGTCCAACACAAATATCTTGGAATTTTACATGAAGGAGATTTTTTCTACACATGTTTTCAAAATGGCTATGCATGCTAGAAACATGTTAAAGATTCAAATGACCTATGGATCCAAAGCTTTTAAAGAGAATAACAAACGCTCATTAAATTCTCAAGTGAACGTGCGCTGGGATATTTGCCCGAGTCAAACAAGCCATTATTTTACCCATTTTCAAAAAGTTGACCTAACAATCATAGATGATTGTAAAGTGATTTGTCTTGTGTAACAGGCTATATTTTTTGTTAGAAATGACTTATGGATTGGAAGTCAACACTCAGTCAAAAATCGCCCACCTCCCCCTTTTCCCGACGATTGCAAAACCTTACATATAAAAAGGAAAAAGTGCTTACGATCCCATAAAATTACAGGCACTCTTTGGAATTATCTCTCTCTACATATAAAAAGGAAAAAGTGCTTACGATCAAATAAAATTACAGGCACTCTTTGGAATTATCTCTCTCTACATTTGTGCATTATGCATTTTCATTTTAGATGTACACTTTTTTCTTAAATAAAAACTTTGAGTTTTCGCTCTCCCTTCATCACGTAAACTTAAAAGGCAAACAGATCACAACAAAATAAAAATTTTATAGTTCATGTGTGGAAAAAATTTTAAACAATAACTAATGGAAATAAAAAATATTTATTCACACACCACAAATGAACACAAAACTTTTTTTTATCCAAGTTTGGCAAATTCCATTAGTCCAACCCTAATAGCTTGGAATTTTACATGAAGGAGATTTTTTCTACACATGTTTTAAAAATGGATATGCATGCTTGAAACATGTTAAAGATTCAAATGACCTATGGATCCAAAGCTTTTAAAGAGAATAACAAACGCTCATTAAATTCTCAAGTGAACGTGCGTGGGATATTTTCCCGAGTCTAACAAGTCATTATTTTTCCCATTTTCAAAAATTTAACCTAACAATCATAGATGATTGTAAAGTGATTTAATATGCGTAATGGGCTATATTTTTGTAAGAAATGACTGATGGATTGCAATTCAACACTCAGTTAAAAATCCTCCCCTACCCATTTTTCCCGACGATTACAAAACCTGAGATATAAAAACTAAAAAGAGCTTACAATCCCTAAAAAATATAGACACTCTTAGGAATTATATCTCTCTATAATTGTGCATTATGCTTTTCCATTTTAGATGTACACTTTTTTCTTAAATCAAAACTTAGAGTTTTCGCTCTCCCTTCATCCCGAAAACAAACAAGGCTTTTAGCTTACAACAAAATCAAAATTTTATAGTTGATGTATGGAAAAAATTTAAAACAATAAAAAATATAAATAAAGAAAATTTATTCACCGAACACAAATGAACACAAAAGTTTTGTTACCCAATTTAGGGAAATTCCACTAGTGTAACCCTAATAGCTTGGAATTTTACAAGAAAGAGATTTTTTTTACACATGTTTTAAAAATGGATATGCATGTTTGAAACATGTTAAAGATGCAAATGAGCTATGGATGCAAAGCTTTTAAAGAGAATAACAAACGCTCAATAAATTCTCAAGTGAACTTGCGGTGGGATATTTACCTGAGTCAAACATGCCATTATTTTGCCAATTTGCAAAAAGTCGACATAATAATCATAGATGATTGTCAAGTGATTTATCATGCGTAACGGGCTACTTGTTTGTAAGAAATGACTTTTGGATTGGAAGACAACACTCAGTTAAAAATCCCCTGCCGCCCCCTTTTCCCGACGATTGCAAAACCTGAGATATAAAAACGAAAAAGTGCGCACAATCCCTAAAAGTTACTGACACTCTTTGGAATTATCTCTCTCTACATTTGTGCATTGTGCATTTCCGTTTTAGATGTACACATTTTTGTTAAATCAAAACTTTGAGTTTTTCGCTCTCCCTTCATCCCGTAAACAAAAAAGGCAAATAGATCACAACAAAAAGAAAATTTTATAGTTGATGTACTCAAAAAATTTAAAAATTTAAAAAAAGTAAATAAAGAAAATTTATTCACACACCACCAATGAACACAAAAGTTTTGTTATCCAAGTTTGGGAAATTCCACTAGTCCAACACTAATATCTTGGAATTTTACATGAAGGAGATTTTTTCTACACACGTTTTAAAAATGGATATGCATGCTAGAAACATGTTAAAGATTCAAATGACCTGTGGATCCTAAGCTTTTAAAGAGAATAACAAACGCTCATTAAATTCACAAGTGAACGTGCGGTGGGATATTTGCCCGAGTCAAACAAGCCATTATTTTGCCCATTTTCAAAAAGTTGACCAAACAATCATAGATGATTGTAAAGTGATTTGTCATGCGTAACGGGCTATATTTTTGTAAGAAATGACTTATGGATTGGAAGTCAACACTCAGTTAAAAATCGCCCGCCTCCCCCTTTTCCCGACGATTGCAAAACCTTACATATAAAAATGAAAAAGTGCTTACGATCCCTAAAAATTTCAGACAATCTTTGGAATTATCTCTCTCTAAATTTGTGCATTCTGCATTTCCATTTTAGATGTACACTTTTTTCTTAACTAAGAACTATGAGTTTTCGCTCTCCCTTCATCCCGTAAATAGAAAAGGCAAGTAGATCACAACAAAATAAAAATTTTATAGTTGTTGTGTGGAAAAAATTTAAAACAATAACGAATGTAAATAAAAAATATTTATTCACACACCAAAAATGTACACAAAATTTTGTTTTCCAAGTTTGGAAAATTCCATTAGTCCAACCCTATTTGCTTGGTTTTACATGAAGGAGATTTTTTCTACACATGTTTTAAAAATGGATATGCATTCTTGAAACATGTTAAAGATTCAAATGACCTATGGATCCAAAGCTTTTAAAGAGAATAACAAACGCTCATTAAATTCTCAAGTGAACGTGCGATGGGATATTTACCCGAGTCAAACAAGTCATTATTTTGCCCATTTTCAAAAATTTGACCTAACAATCATAGATGATTGTAAAGTGATTTATCATGCGTAATGGGCTATATTTTTGTAATAAATGACTTATGGATTGCAATTCAACACTCAGTTAAATATCCTCTGCCAACCATTTTTCCCGACTATTGCAAAACCTAAGATATACAAACTAAAAAGAGCTTACAATCCCTAAAAATTACAGACACTCTTTGGAATTATCTCTCTCTAAAATTGTGCATTATGCTTTTCCATTTTAGATGTACACTTTTTTCTTAAATCAAAACCTTAAGTTTTTCGCTCTCCCTTCATCCCGAAAACCAACAAGGCTTTTAGCTTAATACAAAATTAAAATTTTATAGTTAATGTATGGAAAAAAATTAAAACAATAACAAATATAAATAAAGAAAATTTATGCACCCAATTTTGGGAAATTCCACTAGTTTAACCCAATTAGCTTGGAAATTTACATGAAAGAGATTTCTTCTACACATGTTTTAAAATGGATATGCAGGTTTGAAACATGTTAAAGAAGCAAATGAGCTATGGATGCAAAGCTTTGATAGAGAATAACAAACGCTCATTAAATTCTCAAGTGAACTTGCGGTGGGATATTTGCCCGAGTCAAACATGGCATTATTTTGCCCATTTGCAAAAGGCTGACATAATAATCATAGATGATTGTAAAGTGATTTATCATGCGTAATGGGCTATATTTTTGTTAGAAATGACTTTTGGATTGGGAGTGAACACTCAGTTAAAAATCCCAGCCTCCTCCTTTTCCCGACGTTTGCAAAACCTGAGATATAAAAACAAAAAAGTTCTTACGAAAAAGCTTTTAGTTTTCGCTCTCACTTCATCCCGTAAATAAAAAAGGCAAAAAGCTCACAACAAAATAAAATTTTTATAGTTGATGTGTGGAAAAAATTTAAAACAATAACTAATGTCAATGAAGAAAATTTATTCACACACCAGAAATGAACACAAAAGTTTTGTTATCCAAGTTTGGGAAATTCCACTAGTCTAACTCTAATATCTTGCAATTTTACATGAAGGAGATTTTTTCTACACATGTTTTAAAATTGGATATGCATGCTTGAAACATGTTAAAGATTCAAATGACCTATGAATGCAAAGCTTTTAAAGAGAATCACTAACGCTCATTAAATTCTAAAGTGAACTTGCGGTGGGATATTTACCTGAGTCAAACATGCTATTATTCTGCCCATTTGCAAAAAGCTGACATAACGATCATAGATGATTATAAAGTGATTTATCATGCGTAATGGGCTATATTTTTTTAAGAAATAAATTTTGGATTGGGAGTCAACATTCAGAAAAAACTCCCCCGCCTCCACCTTTTCCCGACGTTTGCAAAACCTGAGATATAAAAATGAAAAAGTGCTTACAATCCCTAAAAATTACAGACACTCTTTGGAATTATCTCTCTCTACATTTGTGCATTGTGCATTTCCATTTTAGATGAAATTTTTTTTCTTAAAACAGAACTTTGAGTTTTTGGTCTCCCTTCATCCCGTAAAAAAAAAAAGGTAAATAGTTCACAACAAAATGAAAATGTAATAGTAATGTGTGGAAAAAATTTTAAACAATAACTAATGTACATAAAGAAAATTTATTCACACACCACAAATGAGCACAAAATTTTTGTTATCCAAGTTTGGGAAATTCCACTTGTCCAACCCTAATAGCTTGGAATTTTACATGAAGGAGATTTTTTCTACACATGTTTCAAAAATGGATAGGCATGCTTGAAACATGTTAAATATTCAAATGACCAATGGATCCAAAGCTTTTAAAGAGAATAACAAACGCTCATTAAATTCTCAAGTGAACCTGCGGTGGGATATTTACCCGAGTCTAACAAGTCATTATTTTGCCCATTTTTAAAAATTTGACCTACCAATCATAGATGATTGTAAAGTGATTTATCATGCGTAATGGGCTATATTTTTGTAAGAAATGACTTATGGATTGCAATTCATCACTCAGTTAAAAATCCTCCGGCACCCATTTTTCTAGACGATTGCAAACCTGAGATATAAAAACTGAAAAGAGCTTACCATCCCAAAAAAATACAGACACTCTTCAGAATTATCTCTCTCTACATTTTTGCATTGTGCTTTTCCATTTTAGGTGTACACTTTTTTCTTAAATCAAAACTTTGAGTTTTCGGTCTCCCTTCATCCCGAAAACAAAAAAAAGGCAAAAAGCTCACAACAAAATAAAAATTTTATAGTTGATGTGTGGAAAAAATTTAAAACAATAAAAAATTTAAATAAAGAAAATTTATTCACACAACACAAATGAACACAAAAGTTTTGTTATCCAAGTTTGGGAAATTCCACTAGTTTTAACCCTAATAGCTTGGAATTTTACAAGAAAGAGATTTCTACTACACATGTTTTAAAAATGGATATGCATGTTTGAAACATGTTAAAGATGCAAATGAGCAATTGATGCAAAGCTTTTAATGAGAATAACAAATGCTCAATAAATTCTCAAGTGAACTTGCGGTGGGATATTTACCCGAGTCCAACAGTCCATTATTTTGCCCATTTGCAAAAAGCCGACATAATAATCATAGATGATTGTAAAGTGATTTATCATGCGTAACGGGCTATAGTTTTCTAAGAAATGACATTTGGATTGGGAGTCAACACTCAGTTACAAATCCCTTGCCTCCCCCTTTTTCCGACGATTGCAAAACCTGAGGTACAAAAACGAAAAAGTGCTTACAATCCCTTAACATTAAAAACATTCTTTTGGAATTATCTCTCTCTACATTTGTATAATGTGCATTTATGTTTTAGATGTACACATTTTTCTTAAATCAAAACTTCGAGTTTTTCGCTCTCCCATCATCCCGTAAATTAAAAAGGCAAATAGATCACAACAAAATGAAAATTTTATAGTTGATGTATGGAAAAAATTTAAATCAATAAAAAAAGTAAATAAAGAAAATTCGTTCGCACACCACAAATGCACACAAAAGTTTTGTTATCCAAGTTTGGGAAATTCCCCTCGTCCAACACCAATATCTTGAAATTTTACATGAAGGAGATTTTCTATACATGTTTTAAAAATGGATATGCATGCTTGAAATATGTTAAAGATTCAAATGACATATGGATCTAAAGCTTTTAAAGAGAATAACAAACGCTCATTAAATTCTCAAGTGAACGTGCGGTGGGATATTTGCCTGAGTCAAACAAGCCATTATTTTGCCCATTTTCAAAAAGTTGGCCTAACAATCATAGATGATTGTAAAGTAATTTCTCATGCGTAACGGGCTATATTTTTGTAAGAAATGACTTATGGATTGGAAGTCAACACTCAGTTAAAAATCGCCCACCTCCCCAATTTCCCGACGATTGCAAAACCTTAGATATAAAAATGAAAAAAGTGCTTACGATCCCTAAAAATTTCAGACACTCTTTTGAATTATCTCTCTCTACATTTGTGCATTGTGCATTTTCATTTTAGTTGTACACTTTTTTCTTAAATCAGAACTTTGAGTTTTCGCTCTTCCTTCTTCCCGTAAACAGAAAAGGCAAATAGATCACAACAAAATAAAAATTTTACAGTTGATGTGCGGAAAAAATTTAAAAAAAAACTAATGTAAATAAAAAATATTTATTCACACACCACAAATGAACGCCCAAGTTTTGTTATACAAGTTTGGGAAAATCCATTAGTCCAACCCTAATAGCTTGAAATTTTACATGAAGGAGATTTTTTCTACACCTGTTTTAAAAATGGATATGCATGCTTGAAACATGTTAAAGATTCAAATGACCAAAGGATCCAAAGCTTTGAAAGAGAATAACAAACGCTCATTAAATTCTCAAGTGAGTCCGGTGGGATATTTACCCGAGTCTAAAAGGCCATTATTTTGCCCATTTTAAAAAAGTTGACCTAACAATCATAGATGATTTTAAAGTGATTTGTCATGCGTAACGGGCTATATTTAGTAAGAAATGACTTATAGATTGCAATTCAACACTCAGTTAAAAATCCTCCCCCACCCATTTTTCCCGACGATTGCAAAACCTTAGAGATAAAAACGAAAAAAGTGCTTACGATCCCTAAAAATTTCAGACACTCTTTTGAATTATCTCTGTCTACATTTGTGCATTGTGAATTTTCATTTTAGTTGTACACTTTTTTCTTAAATCAGAACTTTGAGTTTTCGCTCTTCCTTCTTCCCGTAAACAGAAAAGGCAAATAGATCACAACAAAATAAAAATTTTATAGTTGATGTGCGGAAAAAATTTAAAACAATAACTAATGTAAATAAAAAATATTTATTCACACACCACAAATGAACGCAAAAGTTTTGTTATACAAGTTTGGGAAAATCTATTAGTCCAACCCTAATAGCTTGGAATTTTACATGAAGGAGATTTTTTCTACACCTGTTTTAAAAATGGATATGCATGCTTGAAACATGTTAAAGATTCAAATGACCAAAGGATCCAAAGCTTTTAAAGAGAATAACAAACGCTCATTAAATTCTCAAGTGAGTCCGGTGGGATATTTTCCCGAGTCTAACAAGCCATTATTTTGCCCATTTTAAAAAAGTTGACCTAACAATCATAGATGATTGTAAAGTGATTTGTCATGCGTAACGGGCTATATTTTGTAAGAAATGACTTATAGATTGCAATTCAACACTCAGTTAAAAATCCTCCCCCACCCATTTTTCCCAACGATTGCAAAACCTGAGATATAAAAACTAAAAAGCGCTTACAATCCCTAAAAATTACAGACACTCTTTGGAATTATATCCCTCTACAATTGTGCATTGTGCTTTTCCATTTTAGATGCACACTTTTTTCTTAAATCAAAACTTTGAGTTTTCGCTCTCCCTTCATCCCGAAAACAAACAAGGCAAAAAGCTTACAACAAAATGAAAATTTTATAGTTGATGTATGGAAAAAATTTAAAACAAGAACAAATATAAATAAAGAAATTTATTCACCCAACACAAATGAACACAAAAGTTTTGTGATCCAATTTTGGGAAATCCCACCAGTTTAACCCTAATAGCTTGGAATTTTACAAGAAAGAGATTTCTTCTACACATGTTTTAAAAATTGATATGCATGTTTGAAACATGTTAAAGATGAAAATGAGCTATGTATGCAAAGCTTTTAAAGAGAATAACGAACGCTCATTAAATTCTCAAGTGAACTTGCGGTGGGATATTTACCCGAGTCAAACATGCCGTTATTTTGCCCATTTGCAAAAAGCTGACATACTAATCATAGATGATTGTAAAGGGATTTCTCATGCGTAACGGGCTATATTTTTGTAAGAAATAACTTTTGGATTGGGAGTCAACACTCAGTTAAAAATCACTCGCCTCCCTCTTTTCCCGACGATTGCAAAACCTGAGATATAAAAACGAAAAAGTGCTTACAATCCCTAAAAATTACAGACACTCTTAGGAATTATCTCTCTCTACATTTGTGCATTGTGCATTTCCGTTTTAGATGTATACATTTTTCTTAGATCAAAACTTCGAGTTTTTCGCTCTCCCTTCATCTAGTAAATAAAAAAGGCAAATAGATCACAACAAAATAAATGTTTATGGTTGATGTACGGAAAAAAATTAAAACAATAAAAAAAGTAAATAAAGAGAATTTTTTCACACACCACAAATGAACAGAAAAGTTTTGTTATCCAAGTTTGGGAAATTCCACTAGTCCAACACTAATATTTTGGAATTTTCTATACATGTTTTAAAAATGGATATGCATGCTAGAAACATGTTAAAGATTCAAATGACCTATGGATCCAAAGTTTTTAAAGAGAATAATAAACGCTCATTAAATTCTCAAGTGAAGATGCGGTGGGATATTTGTCCGAGTCTAACAAACCATTATTTTGCCCATTTTCAAAAAATTGACCTAACAATCATAGATGATTGAAAAGTGATTTGTCATGCGTAACGGACTATGTTTTTGTAGGAAATGACTTATGGATTGGAATTCAACACTCAGTTAAAAATCCCCCACCTGCCTCTTTTCCTGACGATTGCAAAACCTTAGATATAAAAACGAAAAAGTGCTTATGATCCCAAAAAATTACATACACTCTTAGGAATTATCTCCCTCTACATTTGTGCATTATGCATTTCATTTTTAGATGTACACTTTTTTCTTAAATCAGAACTTTGAGTTTTCACTCTCCCTTCATCCCGTAAACAAAAAAGGCAAATAGATCACAAAAAAATAAAAATTTTAAAGTTGATGTGGAAAAAATTTAAAACAATAAATAATGTCAATAAAGAAAATTTATTCACACACCACAAATGAACACAAACATTTTGTTATCCAAGTTTGGGATATTCCAGTTGTCCAACACTAATAGCATGGAATTTTACAGGAAGGAGATTTTTTCTACACATGTTTTAAAAATGGATATGCATGTTTGAAACATGTTAAAGATTCAAATGACCTATGGATCCAAAGTTTTTAAAGAGAATAACAAACGCTCATTAAATTCTCAAGTGAAGGTGCGGTGGGATATTTACTCGAGTCTAACAAGTCATTATTTTGCCCATTTTCAAAAAGTTGATCTAACAAACATAAATGATTGTAAAGTGATTTGTCATGCGTATCGGGCTATATTTTTGTAAGAAATGACTTATCGATTGGAAGTCAACAATTAGTTAAAAATCCCCCGCCTCCCTGTTCTCCCTTTGATTGCAAAACCACAGATATAAAAACGAAAAACTGCTTACGATCCCTAAAAATTACAGACAATCTTTTGAATTATCTCTCTCTACATTTATGCATTGTGCATTTCCATTTTAGATGTACACTTTTTTCTAAAATCAGAACTTTTAGTTTTTGCTCTCCCTTCATCCCATAAACGAAAAAGGCAAAAAGATCACAACAAAATAAAAATTTTATTGTTGATGTGTGGAAAAAATTTGAAACAATAACTAATGTAAGTAAACAAAATTTTTTTTTTCCAAGTTTTGGAAATTCCACTAGTCCAACCCTAATAGCTTGGAATTTTACAAGAAAGCAATTTTTTTCTACACGTGTTTTAAAAATCTGTAAGCATGCTTGAAACATGTTAATGATTCAAATGACCTATGGATCCAAAGCTTTTAAAAATAATAATAAATTTTCATTAAATTCTCAAGTGAACGTGTGGTGGGATATTTGCCTGAGTCAAAAGAGCCATTATTTTGCCCATATTCAAAAAGTTGACCCAACAATCATAGATGATTTTAAAGTGATTTATCATGCATAACGAGCTATTTTATTGTTAGCAATGACTTATGGATAGCAATTCAACACTCAGTTAAAAATCCCCTGCCTCTCCCTTTTCCCTACGATTCCAAAACCTGAGATATAAAAACGAAAAAGGGCTTACAACCCCTAAAAAATACTGACACTCTTTGGAATTATCTCTCTCTACATTAGTGCATTGTTCTTTACCATTTTAGATGTACACTTTTTCTTAAATAAGAACATTGAGTTTTCGCTCTCACTTCATCCCGTAAACAAAACAGGCAAAAAGATCACAACAAAATAAAAATTTTATAGTTCATGTGTGGAAAAAATTTAAAACAATAACTAATGTCAATGTATAAAATTTATTCATACACCACAAATGAACACAAAAGTTTTTTTATCCAAGTTTGGGAAATTCCATTAGTCCAACCCTAATTGCTTGGAATTTTACATGAAGGAGATTTTTTCTACACAAGGTTTAAAAATTGATATGCATGCATGAAACATGGTAAAGATTCAAATGACCAATGGATCCAAAGCTTTTAAAGAGAATAACAAACGCTCATTAAATTCTCAAGTGAACGTGCGGTGGGATATTTATCCGAGTCTAACAACTCATTATTTTGCCCATTTTCAAAAATTTTACCTACCAATCACAGATGATTGTAAAGTGATTTATGATGCATAACGGGTTATATTTTTGTAAGAAATGACTTATGGATTGCAATTCAACACTCAGTTAAAAATCTTCCGCCAGCCATTTTTCCCGACGATTGCAAAACCTGAGATATAAAAACTAAAAAGAGCTAACAATCCCTAAAAATTATAGACACTCTTCAGAATTATCTCTCTCTACATTTGTGCATTGTGCTTTTCCATTTTAGATGTACACTTTTTTCTTAAATCAAAACTTTGAGTTTTCGCTCTGCCTTCATCCCGAAAACAAAAAAAAGGCAAAAAGCTCACAACAAAATAAAAAATTTATAGTTGATGTGTGGAAAAAATTTAGATAAAGAAAATTTATTCACATAACACATATGAACACAAAAATTTTGTTATCCATGTTTGGGAAATTCCACTAGTTTAACCCTAATAGCTTGGAATTTTACAAGAAAGAGATTTCTACTACACATGTTATAAAAATGGATATACATGTTTGAAACATGTTAAAGATGCAAATGAGCTGTGGATGCAAAGCTTTTAAAGAGAATGAAAAACGCTCATTAAATTCTTAAGTGAACTCTCGGTGGGATATTTACGTTAATTAAACATGCCATTATTTTGCCCATTTGCAAAAAGCTGACATAATAACAATAAATGATTTTAAAGTGATTTATCTCGTGTAACGGGCTATATTTTTTTAAGAAATAACTTTTGGATTGGGAGTCAACACTTAGTTAGAAATCCCCCGCCTCCCTCTTTTCCCGACAATTGCAAAACCTGAGATATAAAAACGAAAAAGTGCTTACAATCCCTAAAAATTACAGACACCCTTCCAAATTATCTCTCTCTATATTTGTGTATTGTGCATTTCCATTTTAGATGTATTCATTTTTTTAAATTAAAACTTTGAGTTTTTCGCTCTCCCTTCATCCCGTAAACAAAAAAGGCAAATACATCACAAAAAACTGAAAAATTTATAGTTGATGTACGAAAAAAATTTATAACGATAAAAAAATAAATAAAGAAAATTTATTCACACATCACAAATGCACACAAAAGTTTTGTTATCCAAGTTTGGGAAATTCCACTAGTCCAACACTAATATCTTGGAATTTTACTTGAAGGAGATTTTTTCTACACAAGTTTTAGAAATGGATATGCATGCTAGAAACATGTTAAAGATTCAAATGACAAATGGATCTAAAGCTTTTAAAGAGAATACTAAACGCTCATTAAATTCTCAAGTGAACGTGCGGTGGGATATTTGCCCGAGTCTAACAAGCAATTATTTTGCCCATTTTCAAAAAGTTGACCTAACAATCATAGATGATTGTAAAGTGATTTGTCATGCATAAAGGGCTATATTTTTGTAAGAAATGACTTATGGATTGGAAGTCAACACTCAGTTAAAAATCGCCCACCTCCCCAGTTTCCTGACGAATTCAAAACCTTAGATAAAAACGAAAAAAGGCTTTCGATCCCTAAAAATTACCGACACTCTTTGGAATTATCTCTCTCTACATTTGTGCATTATGCATTTACATTTTAGATGTACACTTTTTTGTTCAATCAAAACTTTGAGTTTTCGCTCTCCCTTCATCCCGTAAACAGAAAAGGCAAATAGATCACAATAAAAAAAAAAATTATAGTTTATGTGCGGAAAAAATTTTAAAAAATAACTAATGTAAATAAAAAATATTTATTCACACACCAAAAATGAACACAAAAGTTTTGTTATCCAATTTTGGGAAATTCCATTAGTCCAACCCTAATTGCTTGGAATTTTAAATGAAAGAGATTTTTTCTACACATGTTTTAAAAAGGGATATGCATGCTTGAAACTTGTTAAAGATTCAAATGATCTATGGATCCAAAGCTTTTAAAGTGAATAACAAACACTTATTAAAATCTCAAGTGAACGTGTGGTGGGATATTTACACCGAGTCTAACAAGTCATTATTTTGCCCAATTTAGAAAATTTGACCTAAAAATCATAGATGATTGTAAAGTGATTTATCATGCGTAACGGGCTATATTTTTGTATGAAATGACTTATGGACTGCAATTCAATAGAGTTAAAAATCCTTCGCCACCCATTTTTCCCGACGATTGCAAAACCCAAGATAAAAAAACTAAAAAGAGCTTACAATCCCTAAAAATTACAGACACTCTTCCGAATTATCTGTCTCTTCATTTGTGCATTGTGCATTTCCATTTTAGATGTACACTTTTTTCTTAAATCAAAACTTTGAGTTTTCTCTCTCCCTTCATCCCGAAAACAAAAATGGCAAAAAGTACACAACAAAATAAAAATTTTATAGTTGATGTATGGAAAAAATTTAAAACAATAACAAATGTAAATAAAGACAATTTATTCACACAACACAAATGAACACAAAAGTTTTGTTATCCAAGCTTGGGAAATTCCACTAGTTTAACCCTAATAGCTTGGAATTTTACAAGAAAGAGATTTCTACTACACATGTTTTAAAAATGGATATGCATGCTTGAAACATGTTAAAGATGCAAATGAGCTATAGATGCCAAGCTTTTAATCAGAATAACAAATGCTCATTAAATTCGCAAGTGAACTTGCGGTGGGATATTTACCCGAGTCAAACATGCCATTATTTTGCCCATTTGCAAAAAGCTGACATAATAATCATAGATGATTGTAAAGTGATTTATCATGCGTAACGGGCTATATTTTTGTAAGAAATGACTTTTGGATTGGGAGTCAACACTTAGTTAAAAACCTCCCGCCTCCCCCTTTCACGACGATTGCAAAACCTGAGATATAAAAATGAAAAAGTGGTTACAATCCCTAAAAATTACAAACACTCTTTGGAATTATCTATCTCTACATTTGTGCATTGTGCATTTCCGTTTTAGATGTACACATTTTTCCTAAATCAAAATTTCGAGTTTTTCGCTCTCCCTTCATCCCGTAATAAAAAAAAGGGAAATAGATCACAACGAAATAAAAATTTTATAGTTCACGTACGGAAAAAATTTAAAACTATTAAAAAAGTGAATAAACAAAATTTATTCACACACCAAAAATGCACACAAAAGTTTTGTTATCCAAGTTTGGGAAATTCGACCAGTCCAACACTAATATCTTGGAATTTTACCTGAAAGAGATTTTTTCTGCACATGTTTTAAAAATGGATATGCATGCTAGAAACATGTTAAAGATTCAAATGACCTATGGATCCATAGCTTTTAAAGAGAATAACAAACGCTCATTAAATTCTCAACTGAACGTGCGATGGGATATTTGCCCGAGTCAAACGTGCCATTATTTTGCCCATTTTCAAAAAGTTAACCTAACAATCATAGATGATTATAAAGTGATTTGTCATGCGTAACGGGCTATATTTTCGTAAGAAATGACTTATGGATTGGAGGTCAATAATCAGTTAAAAATTGCCCGCCTCCCCCGTTTCCCGACGATTGTAAAACCTTAGATATAAAAACATAAAACTTCTTACGATCCCTAAAAATTGTAGACACTCTTTGGAATTATCTCTCTCTACATTTGTGCGTTGTGCATTTCCATTTTAGATGTACACTTTTTTCTTAAATCAGAACTTTGTGTTTTCGCTCACCCTTCATCTCGTAAACAGAAAAGGCAAAAAGATCACAACAAAATAAAAATTTTATAGTTGATGTGTGTAAAAAATTTAAAACAATAACTAATGGAAATAAAAATTATTTATTCACACACCAAAAATGTACACAAAAATTTTGGTATCCAAGTTTGGAAAATTCCATTAGTCCAACCCTAATAGCATGGTTTTACATGAAGGAGATTTTTTCTACACAAGTATTAAAAAGGGATATGCATGCTTCAACCATGTTAAAGATTCAAAATACCTATGGATCCAAAGATTTTAAAGAGAATAACAAACGCTCATTAAATTCTCAAGTGACTGTGCGATGGGATATTTACTCGAGTCTAACAAGCCATTATTTTGCCCATTTTCAAAAATTTTACCTAACAATCATAGATGATTGTAAAGTGATTTATCTTACGTAACGGGCTATATTTTTGTAAGAAATGACTTATGGATTGCAATTCAACAGTCAGTTAAAAATCGTCCGCCACCCATTTTTCCCGATGATTGCAAAACTTGAGATATAAAAACTAAAAAGATCTTAAAATCCCTAAAAAATATTGACACTCTTTGAAATTATCTCTCTCTACAATTGTGCATTGTGCTTTTCCATTTTAGATGTACACTTTTTTCTTAAATCAAAACTTGGAGTTTTCGCTCTTCCTTCATCTCGAATACAAACAAGGCTTTTACTTTACAACAAAATGAAAATTTTACTGTTGATGTATGGAAAAAATTTAAAACAATATCAAATATAAATAAAGAAAATTTATTCACCCAACACAAATGAACACAATAGTTTTGTTATCCAATTTTGGGAAATTCCACTAGTTTGACCCTAATATTTTTTGAAATTTAATAGAAAGAGATTTCTTCTACACATGTTTTAAAAATGGATATGCAAGTTTGAAACATGTTAAAGATGCAAATGAGCTATGGATGCAAAGCTTTTAAAGAGAATAACAAACACTCATTAAACTCTCAAGTGAACTTGCGGTGGGCTATTTACCCGAGTGAAACATGCCATTATTTTACCCATTTGCAAAAAGCTGACATAATAATCATAGAGTATTGTAAAGTGATTTATCATGCGTAATGGGCTATATTTTTGTAAGAAATGACTTTTGGATTTGGAGTCAACACTCAGTTAAAAATCCCCCGCCACCCCCTTTTCCCCACGATTGCAAAACTTGAGATATAAAAGCGAAAAAGTGATTACAATCCCAAAAAATTACAGACACTCTTTGGAATTATCTCTCTCTACATTTGTGCATTGTGCATTTCTGTTTTAGATGTACACATTTTTCTTAAATCAAAACTTCGAGTTTTTTGCTCTCCCTTCATCCAGTAAAAAAAAAAAGGTATATAGATCACAACAAAATGAAAATTTTATAGGTGATGTACGATAAAAATTTAAAAAAATAAAAAAATTAGATAAAGAAAATTTATTCACACAAATGCACACAAAAGTTTTGTTATCCAAGTTTGGGAAATTCCACTAGTCCAACACTAATATCTTGGAATTTTACATGAAAGAGATTTTTTCAACACATGTTTTAAAAATGGATATGCATGCTAGAAACATGTTAAAGATTCAATTGACCTAAGGAACCAAAACTTTTAAAGAGAATAAAAAGTTTCATTAAATTCTCAAATGAACTTGCTGTGGGATATTTGCCCGAGTCAAACAAGCCATTATTTTGCCCATTTTCAAAAATTTGACCTAACAGTCATTGATGATTGTAAAGTGATTTGTCATGTGTAACGGGCTATATTTTTGTTAGAAATGACTTATGGATTGGAAGTCAAAACTCAGTTAAAAATCAGCAGCACACCCCCCCCCCCCCCCCCCCCCCCCCCCCCCCCCCTTTTCCCCACGATTGCAAAACCTTAGATATAAAAACAAAAAAGTGCTTACGATCCCTAAAAATTACAGAAACTCTTTGGAATTATCTCTCTCTACATTTGTGCATTGTGCATTTCCATTTTAGATGTACACTTTTTTCTTAAATCAGAACTTTGAGTTTTCGCTCTCCCTTCATCCCGTGAATAGAAAAGGCAAATAGATCACAAAAAAATAAAAAATTTATAGTTGATGTGTGGAAAAAAATTTAAACAATAAGTAATGTAAATAAAAAATATTTATTCACCCAACAGAAATGAACACAAAAGTTTTGTTATACAATTTTGGGAAATTCCACTAGTTTAACCCTAATAGCTTGGAATTTTACAAGAAAGAGATTTCTACTACACATGTTCTAAAAATGAATATGCAAGTTCGAAACGTGTTAAAGAATCAACTGAGCTGTGGATGCAAAGCTTTTAAAGAGAATAACTAACGCTCATTAACTTCTCACGTGAACCTGCGGTGGGATATTTACCCGAGTCAAACATGCCATTATTTTGCCCATTTGCAAAAAGCTGACATAATAATCATAGATGATTGTAAAGTGATTTATCATGCATAACGGGCTATATTTTTGTATGAAATGACTTTTGGATTGGGAGTCATCACTTAGTTCCAACACCCCCCCCCCCACCCCACCCCCCCCCCCCCCCCCTTTTCGCGACGATTGCAAACCCTGAGATATAAAAACGAAAAAGTGCTTACAATCCCTAAAAATTAGAGACACTCTTTGGAATTATCTCTCTCTTCATTTGTGCATTGTGCATTTCCATTTTAGATGTACACTTTTTTCTTAAATCAAAACTTTGAGTTTTCGCTCTCCCTTCATCCCGAAAAAAAAATGGCAAAAAGTTCACAACAAAATAAAATTTTTATAGTTGATGTATGGAAAAAATTTAAAACAATAACAAATGTAAATAAAGAAAATTTATTCACACAACACAAATGAACACAAAAGTTTTGTTATCGAAGTTTGGGAAATTCCACTAGTTTAACCCTAATAGCTTGGAATTTTACAAGAAAGAGATTTCTACTACTCATGTTTTAAAAATGGATAGGCATGCATGAAACATGTTAAAGATGCAAATGAGCCATAGATGCAAAGCTTTTAATCAAAATAAAAAAACGCTCATTAAATTCTCAAGTGAACTTGCGGTGGGATATTTACCCGAGTCAAACATGCCATTATTTTGCCCATTTGTAAAAAGCTGACATAATAATCATAGATGATTGTAAAGTGATTTATCATATGTAACGGCTATATTTTTGTAAGAAATTACTTTTGGATTGGGAGTCAACACTTAGTTAAAAACCCCCCGTCTCCCCCTTTTCGCGACGATTGCAAAACTTGAGATATAAAAACGAAAAAGTGCTGACAATCCCTAAAAATTATAGACACTCTTTGGAATTATCTCTCTCTACATTTGTGCATTGTCAATTTCCATTTTAGATGTACACATTTTTCTTAAATCAAAATTTCGAGTTTTTCGCTCTCCCTTCATCCAGTAATAAAAAAAGGGAAATGGATCACAAAAAAATGAAAATTTTATAGTTGACGTACGGAAAAAATTTAAAACTATTAAAAAAGTAAATAAAGAAAATTTATTCACACACCACAAATGCACATAAAAGTTTTGTTATCCAAGTTTGGGAAATTCCACTAGTCCAACACTCTTGGAATTTTACCTGAATGTGATTTTTTCTGCACATGTTTTAAAAATGGATATGCATGCTAGAAACATGTTAAAGATTCAAATGACCTATGGATCCATAGCTTTTAAAGAGAATAACAAACGCTCATTAAATTCTCAATTGAACGTGCGGTGGGATATTAGCCCGAGTCAAACATGCCATTATTTTGCCCATTTTCAAAAAGTTGACCTAACAATCATAGTTGATTGTAAAGTGATTTGTCATGCATAACGGGCTATATTTTTGTAAGAAACGACTTATGGATTGGAGGTCAACACTCAGTTAAAAATTGCCCGCCTTCCCCATTTCCCGACGATTGCAAAACCTTAGATATAAAAATATAAACTTCTTATGATCTCTAAAAATTATAGACACTCTTTGGAACTATCTCTCTCTACATTTGTGCGTTGTGCATTTCCATTTTAGATGTACACTTTTTTCCTAAATCAGAACTTTGTGTTTTCACTCACCCTTCATCCTGTAAACAGAAAAGGCAAAAAGATCACAAAAAAAATAAAAAATTTATAGTTGATGAGTGGAAAAAATTTAAAAAAATAACTAATGCAAATAAAAATTATTTATTGACACACCAAAAATGTACACAAAAATTTTGGTAACCAAGTTTGGAAAATTCCATTAGTCCAACCCTAATAGCTTGTTTTTACATGAAGGAGATTTTTTCTACACAAGTTTTAAAAAAGGATATGCATGCTTGAAACATGTTAAAGATTCAAATTATCTATGGATCCAAAGATTTTAAAGAGAATAACAAACGCTCATTAAATTATCAAGTGACTGTGCGGTGGGACATTTACTCGAGTCTAACAAGCCATTATTTTGCCCATTTTCAAAAATTTTACCTAACAATCATAGATGATTGTAAAGTGATTTATCATGCGTAACGGGCTATATTTTTGTAAGAAATGACTTATGGATTGCAATTCAACAGTATGTTAAAAATCGCCCGCCACCCATTTTTCCCGATGATTGCAAAACTTGAGATATAAAAACTAAAAAGAGCTTACAATCCCTAAAAAATATTGACACTCTTTGGAATTATCTCTCTCTACAATTGTGCATTGTGCTTTTCCATTTTAGATGTACACTTTTTTCTTAAATCAAAACTTGGAGTTTTCGCTCTCCCTTCATCTCGAATACAAACAAGGCATTTAGCTTACAACAAAATAAAAATTTTATTGTTGATGTAAGGAAAAAATTTAAACCAATATCAAATATAAATAAAAAAAATTTATTCACCAAACAAATGAACACAAAAGTTTTGTTATCCAATTTTTGGAAATTCCACAAGTTTGACCCTAATATTTTGGAATTTTACAAGAAAGAGATTTCTTCTACACATGTTTTAAAAATGGAGATGCATGTTTGAAACATGTTAAAGATGCAAATGAGCTATGGATGCAAAGCTTTTAAAGAGAATAACAAACGCTCATTAAATTCTCAAGTGAACTTGCGGTGGGATATTTACCCGAGTCAAACATGCCATTATTTTACCCATTTGCAAAAAGCTGACATAATAATCATAGAGTATTTTAAAATGATTTATCATGCGTAACGGGCTATATTTTTGTAAGAAATGACTTTTGGATTTGGAGTCAACACTCAGTTAAAAATCCCCCGCCACCCCCTTTTCCCGACGATTGCAAAACTTGAGATATAAAAATGAAAAGTGCTTACAATCCCTAAAAATTACAGACACTCTTTGGAATTATCTCTCTCTACATTTGTGCGTTGTGCATTTCTGTTTTAGATGTACACATTTTTCTTGAATCAAAACTTCGAGTTTTTCGCTCTCCCTTCATCCTTAAAAAAAAAATAAAAGGCATATAGATCACGACAAAATGAAAATTTTATAGGTGATGTACAAAAAAAATTTAAAATAATAAAAAAAGTAGTTAAAGAAAAATTATTCACAATCCACAAATGAACACAAAAGTTTTGTTATCCAAGTTTGGGAAATTCTACTAGTCCAACACTAATATCTTGGAATTTTACATGAAGGAGATTTTTTCAACAGATGTTTTAAAAATGGATATGCAAGCTAGAAACATGTTAAAGATTCAAATTACCTATGGATCCAAAAATTTTATAGAGAATAAAAATTTTCATTAAATTCTCAAATGAACATGGGGTGGGATATTTGCCCGAGTCAAACAAGCCATTATTTTGCCCACTTTTAAAAATTTGACCTAACAATCATTGATGATTGTAAAGTGATTTGCAAGAGTAACGGGCTATATTTTTTTAGGAAATGACTTATGGATTGGAAGTCAACACTCAGTTAAAAATCACCCGCCTCCCTCATTTCCCGACAATTTCAAAACCTTAGATATAAAAACGAAAAAGTGCTCACGATCCCTAAAAATTACAGACACTCTTTGGAATTATATCTGTCTACAATTGTGCATTGTGTTTTTCCATTTTAGATGTACACTTTTTTCTTAAATCAAAACATTGAGTTTTCGCTCCCCCTTTATCCCGAAAACAAAAAAGGCAAAAAGCTTACAACCAAATGAAATTTTATAGTTGATGTATAGAAAAAATTTAAAACAATAACAAATATAAATAAATAACATTTATCACCCAACAGTAATGAACACAAAAGTTTTGTGATCCAATTTTGGGAAATTCCACTAGTTTAACCCTAATAGCTTGAAATTTTACAAGAAAGAGATTTCTTCTACACATGTTTTAAAAATTGATATGCATATTTGAAACATGTTAAAGATGCAAATGAGCTATGTATGCAAAGCTTTTAAAGAGAATAACAAACGCTCATTAAATTCTCAAGTGAACTTGCGGTGGGATATTTACCCGAGTCAAACATGCCGTTATTTTGCCCATTTGCAAAAAGCTGACATACTAATCATAGATGATTGTAAAGGGATTTATCATGCGTAACGGGCTATATTTTTGTAAGAAATGACTTTTGGATTGGGAGTCAACACTCAGTTACAAATCCCCCGCCTCCCTCTTTTCCCGACGATTGCAAAACCTAAGATATAAAAACGAAAAAGAGTTTACATTCCCTAAAAATTACAGACACTCTTTGGAATTATCTCTCTCTACATTTTGCATTGTGCATTTCCGTTTTAGATGTATACATTTTTCTTAGATCAAAACTTCGAGTTTTTCGCTCTCCCTTCATCCAGTAAATAAAAAAGGCAAATAGATCACAACAAAATAAAAATTTTATAGTTGATGTATGGAAAAAATTTAAAACAATAAAAAAAGTAAACAAATAAAATTTATTCACACACCACAAATGAACACAAAAGTTTTGTTATCCAAGTTTGGGAAATTCCACTAGTCCAACAATAATATCTTGGAATATTACATGAAGGAGATCTTTTCTATACATGTTTTAAAAATGGTTATGCATGCTAGAAACATGTTAAAGATTCAAATGACCTATGGATCCAAAGTTTTTAAAGAGAATAACAAATGCTCATTAAATTCTCAAGTGAACATGCGGTGGGATATTTGCCCGAGTCTAACTAACCATTATTTTGCCCATTTTCAAATAGTTGACCTAACAATCATAGATGATTGAAAAGTGATTTGTCATGCGTAATGGACTATATTTTTTTAAGAAATGACTTATGGATTGGAATTCAACACTCAGTTAAAAATCCCCCGCCTCCCTCTTTTCCCGACGATTGCAAAACCTTAGATATAAAAACGAAAAAGTGCTTACGATCCCTAAAAATTACTTACACTCTTAGGAATTATCTCTCTCTACATTTGTGCATTCTGCATTTCATTTTTAGATGTACACTTTTTTCTTAAATCAGAACTTTGAGTTTTCGCTCTCCCTTCATCCCGTAAACAAAAAAGGCAAATACATCACAAAAAATTAAAAATTTTAAAGTTGATGTGGAAAAAATTTAAAACAATAACTAATTTCAATAAAGAAAATTGATTCACACACCACAAATGAACACAAACATTTTGTTATCCAAGTTTGGGATATTCCAGTTGTCCAACACTAATAGCTTTGAATTTTGCAGGAAGGAGATTTTTTCTACACATGTTTTAAAAATGGATATGCATGTCAGAAACATGTTAAAGATTCAAATGACCTATGGATCCAAAGTTTTTAAAGAGAATAACAAACGCTCATTAAATTCTCAAGTGAACGTGCGGTGGGATATTTACCCGAGTTTAACAAGTCATTATTTTGCCCATTTTCAAAAAGTTGATCTAACAAACATAAATGATTGTAAAGTGATTTGTCGTGCGTATCGGGCTATATTTTTGTAAGAAATGACTTATCGATTGGAAGTCAACACTTAGTTAAAAATCCCCCGCCTCCCCCTTTTCCCTTCATTTGCAAAACCATAGATATAAAAACGAAAAACTGCTTACGATCCCTAAAAATTACAGAAACTCTTTTGAATTATCTCTCTCTACATTTGTGCATTGTGCATTTTCATTTTAGATGTACACTTTTTTCTTAAATCAAATCTTTTAGTTTTCGCTCTCCCTTCATCCCATAATCAAAAAAGGCAAAAAGATCACAACAAAATAAAATTTTTATTGTTGATGTGTGGAAAAAATTTAAAACAATAACTAATGTAAATAAAGAAAATTTATTCACACACCACAAATGAACACAAAAGTTTTGTTATCCTTGTTTTGGAAATTCCACTAGTCCAACCCTAATAGCTTGGAATTTTACAAGAAAGAGATTTTTTCTACACATGTTTTAAAAATGGATATGCATGCTTGAAACATGTTAATGATTCAAATGACCTATGGATCGGAAGATTTTAAAAAGAATAACAAATGCTCATTAAATTCTCAAGTGAATGTGTGGTGGGATATTTGCCTGAGTCAAAAGAGCAATTATTTTACCCATATTCAAAAAGTTACCCAACAATCATAGATGATTTTAAAGTGATTTATAATGCTTAATGAGCTATATTATTGTTAGAAATGACTTATGGATTGCAATTCAACTCTCAGTTAAAAATCCCCTGCCTCCCCCTTTTCCTGACGATTGCAAAACCTGAGAAATAAAAACGAAAAAGGGCTTACAACCCCTAAAAAATACTGACACTCTTTGGAATTATCTCTCTCTACATTAGTGCATTGTGCTTTACCATTTTAGATGTACACTTTTTTCTTAAATAAAAACTTTGAGTTTTCGCTCTCACTTCATCCCGTAAACAAAAAAGGCAAAAAGATCACAACAAAATAAAAATTTTATAGTTGATGTGTGGAAAAAATTTAAAACAATAAATAATGTCAATGAAGAAAATTTATTCACACACCACAAATGAACACAAAATTATTGTTATCCAAGTTTGGGAAATTCCACTAGTCCAACCCTAATATCTTGGAATTTTACATGAAGGAGATTTTTTCTACACATGTTTTAAAAATGGATATGCATGCTTGAAACATGTTAAAGATTCAAATGACCAATGGATGCAAAGCTTTTAAAGAGAATAACAAACGCTCATTAAATTCTAAAGTGAACTTGCGGTGGGATATTTACCCGAGTCAAACATGCTATTATTCTGCACACTTGCAAAAAGTTACATTAACAATCATAGATGATTGTAAAGTGATTTATCCTGCGTAATGGGATATATTTTATTAAGAAATGAATTTTAGATTGGGAGTCAACACTCAGTTAAAAATCCTCCGCCTCCACCTTTTCGCGACGTTTGCAAAACCTGAGATATAAAAATGAAAAAATGCTTAAAATCCCTAAAAATTACATACACTCTTTGGAATTGTCTCTTTCTACATTTGTGCATTGTGCATCTCCATTTTAGATGTACACATTTTTCATAAATATAAACTTCAAGTTTTTCGCTCTCCCTTTAACCCGTAAACAAAAAATGTAAATAGATCACAAAAAATAAAAATTTTATAGTTGATGTGTGGAAAAAATTTAAAATGATAACTAATGTAAATGAATAAAATTTATTCACACACCACAAATGAGCACAAAAGTTTTGTTATCCAAGTTTGGGAAATTCCACTAGCCCAACACTAATATCTTGGCAATTTACATGAAGGAGATTTTTTCTACAATTGTTTTAAAAATGGATATGCATGCTAGGAACATGTTCTAGATGCAAATGAGCTATGGATCCAAAGCTTTTAAAGAGAATAACAAACGCTCATTAAATTCTCAAGTGAACGTGCGGTGGGATAATTGCCCGAGTCAAACAATCCATTATTTTGCCCATTTTGAAAACGGCAACCGAACAATCATAGATGATTGTAAAGTGATTTGTCATGAGTAACGGACTATATTTTTGTAAGAAATGACTTATGGATTGGAAGTCAACAGTCAGTTGAAAATCTCCCGCCTCCCCCATTTCCCGACGATTGCAAAACCTTCGATATAAAAATGAAAAAGTACTTATGATCCCTAAAAATTACTGACACTCTTTGGAATTATCTCTCTCTACATTTGTGCATTGTGCATTTCCATTTCAGATGTACACTTTTTTCTTAAATCAGAACTTTGAGTTTTCGCTCTCCCTTCATCCCGTAAAAAAAAAAGGCAAACAGTTCACAACAAAATAAAAATTTAATAGTAAGGTATGGAAAAAATTTTAAAAAATAACTAATGTAAATAAAAAAAATTTATTCACACACCACAAATGAACACAAAATTTTTGTTATCCAAGTTTGGGAAATTCCGCTTGTCCAACCCCAATAGCTTGGAATTTTACATGAAGGAGATTTTTTCTACACATGTTTTAAAAATGGATATGCATGCTTGAAACATGTTAAAGATTCAAATGACCTATGGATCCAAAACATCTAAAGAGAATAACAAGCGCTCATTAAATTCTAAAGTGAACGTGCGGTGGGATATTTACCAGAGTCAAACAAATCATTATTTTTCCCATTTTCAAAAATTTGACATAACAATCATAGATGATTATAGAGTGATTTATCATGCGTAACGGGCTGTATTTTTGTAAGAAATGACTTATAGATTGCAATTCAACACTCAGTTAAAAATCCCCCGTCACCCCCTTTTCCCGATGATTGCAAAACCTAAGATATAAAAAATAAAAAGAGCTTACAATCCCTAAAAAATATAGACACTCTTTGGAATTATCTCTCTCTACATTTGTACATTGTGCTTTTCCATTTTAGATGTACACTTTTTTCTTAAATCAAAACTTTGATATTTCGTTCTCCCTTCATCCCGAAACCAAAAAAAGGCAAAAAACTCACAACAAAATCAAAATTTTATAGTTCATCTATGGAAAAAATTTAAAACAATAAAAAATGTAAATAAGTAAAATTTATTCACACAACACAAATTACCACAAAAGTTTTGTTATCCAAGTTTGGGAAATTCCACTAGTTTAACCTTCATAGCTTGGAATTTTACAAGAAAGAGGTTTCTTCTACACATGTTTTAAAAAAGGATATGCCTGTTTGAAACATGTTAATGATGTAAATGAGCTATGGATGCAAAGCTTTTAAACAGAATTGCAAATGCTCATTAAAATTCTCAAGTGAACTTGCAGTGGGATATTTACCCGAGTGCAACACGCCATTATTTTGCCCATTTGTAAAAAGCTGGCATAATAATCATAGAGTATTGTAAAGTGCTTTATCATGCGTAACAGGCTTTATTTTTTTAAAAAATGACTTTTGGATTGGGAGTCAATACTCTGTTAAAAATCCCCCGCCTCCCCCTTTTCCCGATGATTGCAAAACCTGAGATATAAAAATGAAAAAGTACTTACAATCCCTAAAAATTACAAACACTCTTTGGAATTATCTTTCTCTACATTTGTGCATTGTGTATTTCCATTTTAGATGTACAGTTTTTTCTTAAATCAAAACAACGAGTTTTTCGCTGTCCCTTGTTCTGTAAACAAAAAAGGCAAATAGATCAAAACAAAATGAAAATTTTATTGTTGATTCACGGAAAAAATTTAAAACAATAAAAAAAGTAAATAAAGATAATTTATTCACACACCACAAATGAACACAAAAGTTTTGTTATCCAAGTTTGGGAAATTCCACTAGTCCAACACTTATATCTTGGAATTTTACATGAAGGAGATTTTTTCTACACATATTTTAAAAATGGATATGCATACTAGAAACATGTTAAAAATTCAAATGACCTATGGATCCAAAGTTTTTAAAGAGAATAACAAACGCTCATTAAATTCTCAAGTGAACGTGTGGTGGGATATTTGCCCGAGTCTAACAAACCATTATTTTGCCCATTTTCAAAAAGTTGACCTAACAATCATAGATGATTGTAATGTGATTTGTCATGCGTAACGGGCTATATTTTTGTAAGAAATGACTTATGGATTGGAAGTACACACTCAGTTAAAAATCCCTCGCCTCCCGCTCTTCCCGACGATTGCAAAACCATAGATATAAAACCAAAAAAGTGCTTACAATCCATACAAATTACAGACACTCTTTGGAATTATCTCTCTCTACATTTGTGCATTGTGCATTTCCATTTTAGATGTACACTTTTTTCTTAAATCAGAACTTTGAGTTTTCTCTCTCCCTTCATCCCGTAAAAAAAAAAGGCAAATAGATCACAACAAAATAAAAATTTTATAGTTGATGAGTGGAAAAAATTGAAAAATATAACTTATGCCAATAAAGAAAATTTATTCACACACCACAAATGAACACAAAAATTTTGTTATCCATGTTTTGGAAATTCCTCTAATCCAACCCTAATAGCTTGAAATTTTACAAGAAAGAAATTTTTTCTACACTTGTTTTAAAAATGGATATGCATGCTTGAAACATGTTAATGATTCAAATGACCTATGGATCCAAAGCTTTTAAAAAGAATAACAAACGCTCATTAAATTCTCAAGTGAACATGCGGTGGGATATTTGCCCGAGTCAAAAGAGCCATTATTTTGCCTAAATTCAAGAAGTTGACTCAACAATCATAGATGATTTTAAAGTGATTTATCATGCATAACGAGCTATATTTTTGTAAGAAATGACTTATGGATTGCAATTCAACACTCTGTTAAAAATCCCCCGCCTCCCCCTTTTCCCGACGATTGCAAAACCTCATATATAAAAATGAAAAAGGGCTTACAACCACTTAAAAATACTGACACTCTTTGGAATTATCTCTCTCTACATTTGTGCATTGTGCTTTTCCATTTTACATGTGCCCTTTTTTCTTAAATCAGAACTTTTAGTTTTCGCTCTCACTTCATCCCGTCAACAAAAAAGGCAAATAGATCACAAAAAAATATAAATTTTATAGTTGATGTGTGGAAAAAATTTAAAACAATAACTATTGTCAATGAAGAAAATTTATTCACACACCACAAATGAACATAAAAGTTTTGTTATCCAAGTTTGGGAAATTCCACTAGTCCAACCCTAATAGTTTGGAATTTTACATCAAGGAGATTTTTTCTACACATGTTTTAAAAATGGATATGCATGCTTGAAACATGTTAAAGATTCAAATGACCTATGGATGCAAAGCTTTTAAAGAGAATAAAAAATGCTCATTACATTCTAAAGTGAACTTGCCGCGGGATATTTACCCGAGTCAAACATGCCATTATTCTGCCAATTTGCGTAACGAGCAATATTTTTTTAAGAAATGAATTTTGGATTGGGAGTCAACACTCAGTTAAAAATCACCCGCCTTCACCTTTTCCCGACATTTGCAAAACCTAAGATATAAAAACGAAAAAGTGCTTACAATCCCTAAAAAATACAGAAACTTTTTAAAATTATCTCTTTCTAAATTTGTGCATTGTGCATTTCCATTTTAGATGTACACTTTATTCATAAATCAAAACTTCGAGTTTTTGGCTCTCCCTTTATCCCGTAAACAAAAAAGGCAAAAAGATCACAACAAAATAAAAATTTTATAGTTGATGTGTGGAAAAAATTTAAAACAATAACTAATGTAAATGAAGAAACATTATTCATAAACCACAAATGATCACAAAAGTTTTGTTATCCAAGTTTGGGAAATTTCACTAGTCGAACCCTAATAGCTTGGAATTTTACATGAAGGGTTTTTTTTTCTACACATGTTTTAAAAATGGATATGCAGGCTTGAAACATGTTAAAGATTCAAATGACCTACGGATCCAAAGATTTTAAAGAGTATAACAAACGCACATTAAATTCTCAAGTGAACGTGCGGTGGGATTTTTACCCGAGTCCAACAAGTCATTATTTTGCCCATTTTCAAAAAATTGACCTAACAATCATAGATGATTGTAAAGTGATTTATCATGCATAACGGGCTATATTTTTTTAAGTAATGACTTATGGATTGCAATTCAACACTCAGTTAAAAATCCCCCGCCATCCCCTTTTCCCGACGATTGTAAAACCTGAGATATAAAAACTAAAAAGAGCTTACAATACCTAAAAAATATAGACACTCTTTGGAATTATATCTCTGTACATTTGTTCATTGTGCTTTTCCATTTTAGATGTACACTTTTTTCTAAAATCAAAACTTTCAGTTTTCGCTCTCCCTTCATTCCAAAAACCAAAATGGCAAAAACTTGACAACAAAATGAAAATTTTATAGTTGATGTATGGAAAAAAATTTAAAACAATAACAAATGTAAATAAAGAAAATTTATTCTCACAACACAAATGAACACAAAAGTTTTGTTATCAGAGTTTGGGAAATTCCACTAGTTTAACCCTAATAGCTAGCAATTTTACAGGAAAGTTATTTCTTCTACACATGTTTTAAAAATGCATATGCATGTTTGAAACATGTTAAATATGCAAATGAGCTATGGATGCAAAGCTTTTAAAGAGAATAAAAAATGCTCATTAAATTCTCAAGTGAACTTGGGGTGGGATATTTACCCGAGTCAAACATGCCATTATTTTGCCCATTTGCAAAAAGTTGAAATAACAAACATAGATGATTGTAAAGTGATTTATCATGCATAACGGGCTATATTTTTGTAAGAAATGACTTTTGGATTGGGAGTCAACACTCAGTTAAAAATCCTCCGCCTCCCCCTTTTCTCGACGAATGCAAAACCAGAGATATAAAAACGAAAAAGTGCTTACAATCCCTAAAAAATACAGACACTCTTTGGAATTATCACTCTCTACATTTGTGCATTGTACGTTTCCATTTAAGATGTCCAGTTTTTTCTTAAATCAAAACTTCGAGTTTTTCACTCTCACTTCATCCTGTAAACAAAAAAGGCAAATAGATCACAACAAAATGAAAATTTTATAGTTGATGTACAGAAAAAATTTAAAACAATCAATAAAGTAAATAAAGAAAATTTATTCACACACCACAAATGAACACAAAAGTTTTGTTATCCAATTTTTGGAAATTCCACTAGTCCAACACAATTATCTTGGAATTTTACATGGAGGAGATGTTTTCTACATGTGTTTTAAAAATGGATATGCATGCTAGAAGCATGTTAAAGATTCAAATGACCTATGGATCCAAAGTTTTAAAAAACCCTCATTAAATTCTCAAGTGAACGTGCGGTGGGATATTTGCCCGAGTCAAACAAGCTATTATTTTGCCCATTTTATAAAAGTTGACCTAACAATCATAGATGATAGTAAAGTGATTTGTCATGCGTAACGGGCTATATTTTTTTAAGAAATGACCTATGGATTGGAAGTCAACACTCAGGTAAAAATCCCCCGTCTCCCCCTTTTCCCAACGATTGCAAAACCTAAGATATAAAAACAAAAAAGTACTTATGATCCCTAAAAATTACAGACACTCTTTGGAATTATTTGTGCATTGTGCATATCCTTTTTAGATGTACACTTCTTTCTTAAATCATAACTTTGAGTTTTTGCCCTCCCTACATCCCGTAAAAAAAAAGGCAAATAGATCACAACAAAATAAAAATTTTATAGTTGATGTGTGGAAAACATTTAAAACAATAACTAATGTAAATAAAGAAAATTTATTCACACATCACAAATGAGCACAAAAGTTTTGTTATCCAAGTATGGGAAATTCCACTTGTCCAACCCTAATAGCTTGGAATTTTACATGAAGGAGATTTTTTCTACACATGTTTTAAAAATAGATATGCATGCTTGAAACATGTTAAAGATTCAAATGACCTATGGATCCCAATCATTTAAAGAGAATTACAAACGCCCATTAAATTCTTGAATGAACGTGCGGCGGGATATTTACCCGAGTCTAACAAGTCATTATTTTGCCCATTTTCAAAAATTCTACCTAACAATCATAGATGATTGTAAAGTGATTTATAATGTGTAACGAGCTATATTTTTTTAAGAAATGACTTACGGATTGCAATTCAACACTCAGTTAAAAATCCCCCGCCACCCCCTTTTCCCGACGATTGCAAAACCTGAGATATAAAAACTTAAAAGAGCTTACAATACCTAAAAAATACAGACACTCTTTGGAATTATCTCTCTCCACATTTGTGCATTGTGCTTTTCCATTTTAGATATACACTTTTTTGTTCAATCAAAACTTAGAGTTTTCGCTCTCCCTTCATCCTGAAAACAAAAAAGGCAAAAAGCTCACAACAAAATGAAAATTTTATAGTTGATGTATGGAAAAAAATTTAAAACAATAAAAAATGTAAATAAAGAAAATTTATTCACACAACACAAATGAACACAAAAGTTTTGTTATCCAAGTTTGGGAAATTCCACTAGCTTAACCCTAATAGCTTGGAATTTTACAAGAAAGAGATTTCATCTACACATGTTTTAAAAATGGATATGCATGTTTGAAACATGTTCAAGATGCAAATGAGCTATGGATCCAAAACTTTTAAAGAGAATAACAAACGCTCATTAAATTCTCAAGTGAACGTGCGGTGGGATATTTGCCCGAGTCAAACAAGCCATTATTTTGCCCATTTTGAAAACGGCAACCAAACAATCATAGATGATTGTAAAGTGATTTTTCATGAGTAACGGACTATATTTTTGTAAGAAATGACTTACGGATTGGAAGTCAACACTCAGTTAAAAATCCCCCGCCTCCCCCTTTTCCCGACGATTGCAAAACCTTGGATATAAAAATGAAAAAGTGCTTACGATCCCTAAAAATTACAGACACTCTTTGGAATTATCTCACTCTACATTTGTGCATTGTGCATTTCGATTTTAGATGTACACTTTTTTCCTAAATCAGAGCTTTGAGTTTTCGCTCTCCCTTCATCTCGTTAAAAAAAAGGCAAATAGATCACAACAAAATAAAAATTTAATAGTAATGTTTGGAAAAAATTTAACAATAACTAATTTAAATAAAGAAAATTTATTCACTCACCACAAATGAACACAAAAGTTTTGTTATCCAAGTTTGGGAAAGTCCACTGTCCAACCCTAATAGCTTGAAATTTTACATAAAGGAGATTTTTTCTACACATGTTTTAAAAATGGATATGCATGCTTGAAACATGTTAAAGATTTAAATGACCTATGGATCCAAAGTATTTAAAGACAATAACAAACGCTCATTAAATTCTCAAGTGAACGTGCGGCGGGATATTTACCCGAGTCTAACAAGTCATTATTTTGCCCATTTTTAAAAATTCTACCTAACAATCATAGATAATTTAAAAGTGATTTATAATGCATAACGGGCTATATTTTTTTAAGAAATGACTTATGGATTGCAATTCAACACTCAGTTAAAAATCCCCCTCCACCCCCTTTTCCCAACGATTGCAAAACCTGAGATATAAAAACTAAAAAGTGCTTTCAATCCCTAAAAAATACAGACACTCTTTGGAATTATCTCTCTCTACATTTGTGCGTTGTGCTTTTCCATTTTAGATGTACACTTTTTTCTTAAATCAAAACTTTGAGTTTTCGCTCTCCCTTCATCCTGCAAACGAAAAAGGCAAAAAGCTCACAACAAAATGAAAATTTTAGAGTTGATGTACGGAAAAAATTTAAAAAAATAACAAATGTAAATAAGAAAATTTTATTCACACAACACAAATGACCACAAAAGTTTTGTTATCCAAGTTTGGGAAATTCCACTAGTTTAACCTTGATAGCTTGGAATTTTACAAGAAAGAGGTTTCTTCTACACATGTTTTAAAAATGGATATGCATGTTTGAAACATGCTAATGATGCAAATGAGCTATGGATGCAAAGCTTTTAAAGAGAATTACAAACGCTCATTAAATTCTCAAGTAAACTTGCTGTGGGATATTTACCTGAGTCAAACATGCCATTATTTTTCCCATTTGCAAAACGTTGGCTTAACAATCATCGATGATTTTAAAGTGATTTATCATGCATAACGGGCTATATTTTTGTAAGAAATGACTTTTGGTTTGGGAGTCAACACTCAGTTAAAAATCCCCCGCCTCCCCCTTGTCCTGACGATTGCAAAACCTGAGATATAAAAACGAAAAACTGCTTACTATCCCTAAAAATTATAGACACTCTTTATAATTTTCTCTCTCTACATTTGTGCATTGTGTATTTCCATTTTCTAAAATCAAAACTTCGAGTTTTTCGCTGTCCCTTCTTCCCATAAACAAAAAAGGCAAATAGTTCACAACAAAATGAAAATTTTATTATTGATGTACGGAAAAAATTTAAAACAATAAAAAATTTAATAAAGAAAATTTATTCACACACCACAAATGAACACAAAAGTTTTGTTATCGAAGTTTGGGAAATTCCACTAGTCCAACACTTATATCTTGGAATTTTACATGAAGGAGATTTTTTCTACACATGTTTTAAAAATGGATATGCATGCTAGAAACATGTTAAAAATTCAAATGACCTATGGATCCAAAGCTTTTAAAGAGAATAACAAACACTCATTAAATTCTCAAGTGAACGTGCGGTGGGATATTTGCCCGAGTCAAACATGCCATTATTTAACCCATTTTCAAAAATTTTGACCTAACAATCATATTTGATTGTAAAGTGATTTGTCATGCGTAACGGCTATATTTTTTATAAGAAATGACTTATGGATTGGAAATCAACACTCAGTTAATACTCCCCCGCCTCCCCCTTTTCCCGACGATTGCAAAACCTTAGATATAAAAACAAAAAAGTGCTTACGATCCCTAAAAATTACAGACACTTTTTGGAATTATCTCTCTCAACATTTGTGTGTAGTGCATTTCAATTTTAGATGTACACTTTTTTCCTAAATCAGAACTTTGAGTTTTCGCTATCCCTTCATCTTGTAGACAAAAAAGGCAAATAGGACACAACAAAATAAAAATTTTATAGTTGATGTGTGGAAAAAATTTAAAACAATAACTAATGTAAATAAATAAAATTTATTCACACACCACAAATGAACACAAAAGTTTTGTTATCCAAGTTTGGGAAATTCCACTAGTCTAACCGTAATAGCTTGGAATTTTACATGAAGGAGATTTTTTCTACTCATGTTTTAAAAATGGTTATGCATGCTTGAAACATGTGAAAGAGTCAAATGACCTATGGATCCAAAGCTTTTAAAGAGAACTACAAAAGCTCATTAAATTCTCCAGTGAACGTGCGGTGGGATATTTGCCCGAGTCAAACAAACAATTATTTAACCCAATTTCAAAAAGTTGACCTAACAATGACAGATGATTGTAAAGTGATTTGTCAAGCATAACGGGCTATATTTTTGAAAGAAATGACTTATGGATTGGAAATCAACCCTTAGTTAAAAATCCCCCGCCTTCCCCTTTTGCCGACGATTACAAAATCTTAGAGATAAAAACGAAAAAGTGCTAACGATCCCTAAAAATTACAGACACTCTTTAGAATTATCTCCCTGTACATTTTTGCATTGTGCATTTCCATTTTAGATGTACACTTTTTTCTTAAATCAGAACTTTGAGTTTCTGCTCTCACTTCAACCTGTAAACAAAAAAGGCAAATAGATCACAACAAAATAAAAATTTGATAGTTGATGTGTAGAAAAAATTTAAAACAATAACCAACGTAAATAAAAAAAATTTATTCACTAACCAAAAATGACCACAAAAGTTTTTTTATCCAAGTTTGGGAAATTCCACTTGTCCAAACTGAATAGCTTGGAATTTAACTTGAAGGAGATTTTTTCTACACATGTTTTAAAAATGGATATGCATGCTTGAAGCATGTTAAAGATTCAAATGACCTATCGATCCAAAGCTTTTAAAGACAATAACAAATGCTCATTAAATTCTCAAGTGAACGTGCGATGAGATATTTACCCGAGTCTATCAACTCATTATTTTGCCCATTTTTAAAAGTTTGACCTACAATCATAGATGATTGTAAAGCGATTTATAATGCGTAACAGGCTATATTTTTGTAAGAAATGACTTATGGATTGCAATTCAACACTCAGTTAAAAATCCCCCGCCACCCCCTTTTCCTGACGATTGCAAAACCTGAGATACAAAAACTAAAAAGAGCTGACAATCCCTAAAAAATACAGACACTCTTTGGAATTATCTCTCTCTACATTTGTGCATTGTGCATTTCCATTTTAGAAGTACACTTTTTTCTTAAATCAAAACTTCGAGTTTTTCGCTCTCCCTTCATCCCGTAAAAAAAAAAGGCAAATAGATCACTAAAAAATGAAAATTTTATTGTTGATGTACGGAAAAAATTTAAAACAATAAAAAATGTAAAAAAAAAAATTTATTCACACACCACAAATGAACACAATTGTTTCGTTATCCAAGCTTCAGAAATTTCACTAGTCCAACACTAATAGCTTGGAATTTTACATGAAGGAGATTTTTTCTACTCATGTTTTAAAAATAGTTATGCATGCTTGAAACATGTGAAAGAGTCAAATGACCTATGGATCCAAAGCTTTTAAAGAGAACAACAAACGCTCATTAAATTCTCCAGTGAACGTGCGGTGGGATATTTGCCCGAGTCAAACAAACAATTATTTAACCCATTTTCAAAAAGTTGTCCTAACAATGACAGATGATGGTAAAGTGATTTGTCAAGCGTAACGGGCTATATTTTTGAAAGAAATGACTTATGGATTGGAAATCAACCCTCAGTTAAAAATCCCCCGCCTCCCCCTTTTCCCGACGATTACAAAATCTTAGAGATAAAAACGAAAAAGTGCTAACGATCCCTAAAAATTACAGACACTCTTTAGAATTATCTCCCTGTACATTTTTGCATTGTGCATTTCCATTTTAGATGTACACTTTTTTCTTAAATCAGAACTTTGAGTTTCTGCTCTCACTTCAACCTGTAAACAAAAAAGGCAAATAGATCACAACAAAATAAAAATTTGATAGTTGATGTGTAGAAAAAATTTAAAACAATAACCAACGTAAATAAAAAAAATTTATTCACTCACCAAAAATGAACACAAAAGTTTTTTTATCCAAGTTTGGGAAATTCCACTTGTCCAAACTGAATAGCTTGGAATTTAACTTGAAGGAGATTTTTTCTACACATGTTTTAAAAATGGATATGCATGCTTGAAGCATGTTAAAGATTCAAATGACCTATCGATCCAAAGCTTTTAAAGACAATAACAAATGCTCATTAAATTCTCAAGTGAACGTGCGGTGAGATATTTACCCGAGTCTATCAAGTCATTATTTTGCCCATTTTCAAAAGTTTGACCTACAATCATAGATGATTGTAAAGTGATTTATAATGCGTAACGGGCTATATTTTTGTAAGAAATGACTTATGGATTGCAATTCAACACCCAGTTAAAAATCCCCAGCCACCCCCTTTTCCTGACGATTGCAAAACCTGAGATAGAAAAACTAAAAAGAACTGACAATCCCTTAAAAATACAGACACTCTTTGGAATTATCTCTCTCTACATTTTTGCATTGTGCATTTCCATTTTAGAAGTACACTTTTTTCTTAAATCAAAACTTCGAGTTTTTCGCTCTCCCTTCATCCCGTAAAAAAAAAAAGGCAAGTAGATCACTACAAAATGAAAATTTTATTGTTGATGTACGAAAAAAATTTAAAACAATAAAAAATTTTAAAAAAAAAATTATTCACACACCACAAATGAACACAATTGTTTCGTTATCCAAGTTTCAGAAATTCCACTAGTCCAACACTAATAGCTTGGAATTTTACATGAAGGAGATTTTTTCTACACAAGTTTTAAAAATGGATATGCATGTTTGAAACATGTTAAAGATTCAAATGACCTATGGATCCAAAGTTTATAAAGAGAATAACAAACACTCATTAAATTCTCAAGTGAACGTGCGGTGGGATATTTGCCCGAGTCAAACAAACAATTATTTAACCCATTTTCAAAAAGTTGACCTAACAATGACAGATGATTGTAAAGTGATTTGTCAAGCGTAACGGGCTATATTTTTGAAAGAAATGACTTATGGATTGGAAATCAACCCTCAGTTAAAAATCCCCCGCCTCCCCCTTTTCCCGACGATTACAAAATCTTAGAGATAAAAACGAAAAGTGCTAACGATCCCTAAAAATTACAGACACTCTTTAGAATTATCTCCCTGTACATTTTTGCATTGTGCATTTCCATTTTAGATGTACACTTTTTTCTTAAATCAGAACTTTGAGTTTCTGCTCTCACTTCAACCTGTAAACAAAAAAGGCAAATAGATCACAACAAAATAAAAATTTGATAGTTGATGTGTAGAAAAAATTTAAAACAATAACCAACGTAAATAAAAAAAATTTATTCACTCACCAAAAATGAACACAAAAGTTTTTTTATCCAAGTTTGGGAAATTCCACTTGTCCAAACTGAATAGCTTGGAATTTAACTTGAAGGAGATTTTTTCTACACATGTTTTAAAAATGGATATGCATGCTTGAAGCATGTTAAAGATTCAAATGACCTATCGATCCAAAGCTTTTAAAGACAATAACAAATGCTCATTAAATTCTCAAGTGAACGTGCGGTGAGATATTTACCCGAGTCTATCAAGTCATTATTTTGCCCATTTTCAAAAGTTTGACCTACAATCATAGATGATTGTAAAGTGATTTATAATGCGTAACGGGCTATATTTTTGTAAGAAATGACTTATGGATTGCAATTCAACACCCAGTTAAAAATCCCCCGCCACCCCCTTTTCCTGACGATTGCAAAACCTGAGATAGAAAAACTAAAAAGAACTGACAATCCCTTAAAAATACAGACACTCTTTGGAATTATCTCTCTCTACATTTTTGCATTGTGCATTTCCATTTTAGAAGTACACTTTTTTCTTAAATCAAAACTTCGAGTTTTTCGTTCTCCCATCATCCCGTAAAAAAAAAAGGCAAGTAGATCACTACAAAATGAAAATTTTATTGTTGATGTACGAAAAAAATTTAAAACAATAAAAAATTTAAAAAAAAAAATTATTCACACACCACAAATGAACACAATTGTTTCGTTATCCAAGTTTCAGAAATTCCACTAGTCCAACACTAATAGCTTGGAATTTTACATGAAGGAGATTTTTTCTACACAAGTTTTAAAAATGGATATGCATGTTTGAAACATGTTAAAGATTCAAATGACCTATGGATCCAAAGTTTATAAAGAGAATAACAAACACTCATTAAATTCTTAAGTGAACGTGCGGTGGGATATTTACCTGAGTCTAACAAGTCATTATTTTGCCCATTTTCAAAAAGTTGACCTAACAAACATAGATGATTGTAAAGTGATTTGTCATGTGTATCGGGCTATATTTTTGTAAGAAATGACTTATGGATTGGAATTCAACACTCAGTTAAAAATCCCCTGCCTCCCCCTTTTCCCGACGATTGCAAAACCTGAGACATAAAAGCAAAAAAGTGCTTACAATCCCTAAAAATTACAGACACTCTTTGGAATTATCTCTCTCTACATTTGTGCATTGTGCATTTCCATTTTAGATGTACACTTTTTTTTTAAATCAGAACTTTCAGTTTTCGCTCTCCCTCCATCCCGTAAACTAAAAAGGTAAATAAATCACAACAAAATAAAAATTTTATAGTTGATGTGTGGAAAAAATTTAAAAAAATAAATAATTTAAATAAATTTTACTCACTCACCACATATGAACACAAAAGTTTTGTTATCCAAGTTTGAGAAATTCCACTAATATAACCCTAATAGCTTGGAATTTTACATGAAGGAGATTTTTCTACACGTGTTTTAAAAATGGATATGCATGCTTGTAACATGTTAAAGACTCAAATGATCTATGGATCCAAAGCATTTAAAGAGAATAACAAATGCTCATTAAATTCTCAAGTGAAAATGCAGTGGGATATTTATCCAAGTGTCACAAGTCGTTATTTTGCCAATTTTCAAAAATTTGACCTAACAATCATAGATGATTGTAAAGTGATTTATCATATGTAATGGGCTATATTTTTGTAAGAAATGACTTATGGATTGCAATTCAACACTCAGTTAAAAATCTCCCGCCCCTTTTCCTGACGATTGCGATACCTGAGAAATAAAAACTAAAAAGAGCTTAGAACCCCTAAAAAATACATTTGTGCATAGTGCTTTTCAGTTTAAGATGTACACTTTTTTCTCAAATCAAAGCTTTGAGTTTTCGCTCTCCCTTCATCCCGAAAACAAAAAAGACAAAAAGCTCACAATAAAATGAAAAGTTTATAGTTGATATATGGAAAAAAAAATTAAAACAATAACAAATGTAAATGAAGAAAATTTATTCACACAACACAAATGAATATGGAAGCCAGAAACATGTGAAAGATTCAAATGACCTATGGATCCAAAGCTTTTAAAGAGAATAACAAACGCTTAATAAATTCTCAAGTGAACGTGCGGTGGGATATTTGCCCGAGTCAACCAAGCCATTATTTTGCCCATTTTCAAAAAGTTGACCTTACAATCATAGATAATTGTAAAGTGATTTGTCATGCGTAACGGGCGATATTTTAGTAAGAAATGACTTAGGATTGGAAGTCAACACTCAGATAAAAATGAAAAAGTGCTTACGATCCCTAAAAATTAAAGACACTCTTTGGAATTATCTCTTTCTAAATTTGTGCATTGTGCATTTCCATTTTAAATGTACACTTTTTTCTTATATCAGAATTTTGAGTTTTCGCTCTCCCTTCATCCCGTAAACAAGAAAGGCAAATAGATCACAACAAAATAAAAATTTTATAGTTGATGTGTGGAAAAAATTTAAAACAATAACTAATGTAAGTAAAGAAAATTTATTCACAACCACAAATGAACACAAAAGTTTTGTTATCGAAGTTTGGGAAATTCCACTAGTCCAACCGTAATAGCTTGCAATTTTACATGAAGGAGATTTTTTCTACACATGTTTTAAAAATGGATATGCATGCTTGAAACATGTTAAAGATTCAAATGACCTATGGATCCAAAGGTTTTAAAGAGAACAACAAACGCTCATTATATTCTCAAGTGAACATGCGGTGGGATATTTGCCCGAGTCAAACAAGCCATTATTTTGCCCATTTTCAAAAGGTTGACCTAACAATCATAGATGATTGTAAAGTGATTTGTCATGCGTAACGGGCTATATTTTGTAAAGAAATGACTTATGGATTGGAAGTCAACACTCAGTTAAAAATCCCCCGCCTCCCCCTTTTCCAGACGATTGTAAAACCTTAGATATAAAAACGAAAAAGTGCTAATGATTCCTAAAAATTACAGATACTCTTTGGAATTATCTCTCTGTACATTTGTGCATTATGCATTTCCATTTTAGATGAACACTTTTTTCTTAAATCAGAACTTTGAGTTTTCACTCTCACTTCATCCCGTAAACAAAAAAGGCAAATAGATCACATCAAAATAAAAATTTTATAGCTGATGTGTAGAAAAAATTTAAAACAATAACCATTGTAAATAAAAAAAAAAATTCACACATCACAAATGAACACAAAAGTTTTGTTATCCAAGTTTGGGAAATTCCACTTGTCCAACTCTATTAGCTTGGAATTTTACTTGAAGGAGATTTTTCCTACACATGTTTTAAAAATGGATATGCATGCTTGAAACATGTTAAAGATTCAAATGGCCTATGGATCCAAAACTTTTAAAGTGGATAACAAACGCTCATTAAATTCTCAAGTGATTGTTCGGTGGGATATTTACCCGAGTCTAAAGAGTCATTTTTTTGCCCATTTTCAAACATTTGACCTAAAAATCATAGATGATTGTAAAGTGATTTATCATGCATAACGGGCTATATTTTTGTAAGAAATGACTTCTGGATTGCAATTCAACACTTAGTTAAAAATCCCCCGCCACCCCCTTTTCCCGATGATTGCAAAAGTTGAGATATAAAAACTAAAAAGAGCTTACAATCCCTAAAAAATTCAGACACTCTTTGGAATTATCTCTCTCTACATTTGTGCATTGTGCTTTTCCATTTTAGATGTACACTTTTTTCTTAAATCAAAACTTGGAATTTTCACTCTCCCTTCATCCCGAAAACAAAAAAGGCAAAAAGCTGACTACAAAATGAAAATTTTATAGTTGATGTATGGAAAAAAATTAAAACAATAACAAATGTAAATAAAGAAAATTTATTCACACAACACAAATGAACACAAAAGTTTTGTTATCAAAGTTTGGGAAATTCCACTAGATTTACCCTAATAGCTTGGAATTTTACAAGAAGGAGATTTCTTCTACACATGTTTTAAAAATGGATAAGCAAGCTTGAAACATGTTAAAGATGCAAATGAGCTATGGATGCAAAGGTTTTCAAGAGAATAAAAAACGCACATTAAATTCTCAAGTTAACTTGCGGTGGGATATTTACTCGAGTCAAACAATCCATTATTTTGCCCATTTTCAAAAAGCTGACATACCAATCATAGATGATTCTAAACTGATTTATCAAGCGTAATGGGCTATATTTTTGTAAGAAATGACTTTTGGATTGGGAGTCAACACTCAGTTAAAAATCCCCCGCCTCCCCCTTTTGCTGTCAATTAAAAAACACGAGAAATAAAAACGAAAAAGTGCTTTCAATCCCTTAAAATTGCAGACACTCTTCTGAATTATCTCTCTCTACATTTGTGCATTGTGGATTTCCATTTTAGATGTACAGTTTTTTCTTCAATCAAAACTTTGAGTTTTTCGCTCTCCCATCATCCCGTAAACAAAAAAGGCCAATAGATCACAACAAAATGAAAATTTTATTGTTGATGTATGGAAAAAAATTAAAACAATAAAAAAGTAAATAAATAAAATTTATTCACACACCACAAATGAACTCAAAAGTTTTGTTATCCAAGTTTGGGAAATTCCACTAGTCCAACACTAATATCTTGGAATTTTACATGAAGTAGATTTCTTCTACACATGTTATAAAAATGAATATGCATGCTTCAAACATGTTAAAGATTCAAATGACCTATGGATCCAATGCTTTTAAAGATAATAACAAACGCTCATTAAATTCTCAAGTGAACGTACGATGGGATATTTACCCGAGTCTAACAAGTCATTATTTTGCCTATTTTCAAAAAGTTGACCTAACAATCATAGTTGATAGTAAAGTGATTTATCATGAGTAACGGGCTATATTTTTGAAATAAATGACTTATGGATTTCAATTCAACACTCAATTAAAAATCCCCCGCCACCCCCTTTTCCCGACGATTGCAAAACCTGAGATATAAAAATAAAAAGAGCTTACAATCCCTTAAAAATACAGACACTCTTTGGAATTATCTCTCTCTACATTTGTGCATTGTGCTTTTCATTTTAGATGTACACTTTTTTCTTCAATCAAAACTTTGAGTTTTCGCTCTCCCTTCATCCCGAAAACAAAAAAGGCAAAAAGCTTACAACAAAATGAAAATTTTATAATTGATGTATGGAAAAAATTTAAAACAATAAAAAATTTAAATAATGAAAATTTATTCACACAACACAAATGAAACAAAAGTTTTTTTATCCAAGTTTCGGAAATTCCACTAGTTTAACCCAAATAGCTTGGAATTTTACAAGAAAGAGATTTCTTTTCCACATGTTCTAAAAATGGATATGCATGTTTGAAACATGTTAAAGATGCAAATGAGCTATGAATGCAAAGCTTTTAAAGAGAATAACTCATTAAATTCTCAAGTGAACTTGCGGTGGGAAATTTACCCGAGTCAAATAATCCATTATTTTACCCATTAGCAAAAAGTTGTCATAACAATCATAGATGATTGTAAAGTGATTTATCATGCGTAACTGGCTATATTTTTTTAAGAAATGACTTCTGGATTTTGAGTCAAGACTCAGTTAAAAATCTCCCGCCTCCCCCTTTTCCCGGCGACTACAAAACCTGAGATATAAAAACGAAAAAGTCCTTACAATCCCTAAAAATTATAGACACTCTTTGGAATTATCTCTCTCTACATTTGTGCATTGTGCATTTCCATTTTATATATACACTTTTTTCCTAAATCAAAACTTCGAGTTTTTCCCTCTCCCGTCATCCCGTAAACAAAAAAGTCAAATAGTTCACAACAAAATAAAAAATTATAGTTGATGTGTGGAAAAAAATTAAAATAATAACTAATGTAAATGAATAAAATTTATTCACACACCACAAATGAACACAAAAGTTTTGTCATCTAAGTTTGGGAAATTCCACTAGTCAAACCCTAATAGCTTGCAATTTTACATGAAGGAGATTTTTTCTGCACATATTTTAAAAATGAATATGCATGCTTGAAACATGTTAAAGATCCAAATGACGTATGCATGCAAAGCTTTTAAAGACAATAAAAAATGCTCATTAAATTCTCAAGTGAATGTGCGGTAGGATATTTGCCTCCGTCAAAGTAGCCATTATTTTGCCCATTTTCAAAAAGTTGACCTAAGAACCATAGATGATTGTAAAGTGATTTGTCATGTGTAATGGGCTATATTTTTGTAAGAAATGACTTATGGATTGGAAGTCAACACTCAGTTAAAAATCCCCCGCCTCCCCCTTTTTCCGATGATTGCAAAACCTTAGATATAAAAACGAAAAAGTTCTTACGATCCCTTAAAATTAAAGACACTCTTCGTAATTATCTCTCTCTACATTTGTGCATTGTGCATTTCCATTTTAGATGTACACTTTTTTCTTAAATCAGAACTTTGAGTTTTCGCTGTCCCTTCATCCTGTAAACAAAAAAGGCAAATTGATCACAACAAAATATAAATTTTATAGTTGATCTGTGGAAAAAATTTAAAACAATAACTAATGTTAATTAAGAAAATTTATTCACACACCACTAATGAACACAAAAGTATGTTGTCCAAGTTTGGGAAAATCCACTTGTCCAACCCTAATAGCTTAGAATTTTACATGAAGGAGACTTTTTCTACACATGTTTTAAAAATGGATATGCATTATTGAAACAAGTTAAAGATTCAAATGACCTATGGATCCAAAGCTTTTATAGAGAATAACAAACGCTCATTAAATTTTCATGTGAGTGTGCGGTGGGATATTTACCCGAGTCTAACAAGTCATTATTTTGCCCATTTTCAAAAAGTTGACCTAACAATCATAGATGATTGTAAAGTGATTTGTCATGAGTAACGGGCTATATTTTTTTAAGAAATGACCTATGGATTGGAAGTCAACACTCAGTTAAAAATCCCCCACCTCCCCCTTTTCCCGAAGATTGAAAAATCTAAGATATAAAAGTGAAAAAGTGGTGACGATCCTTAAAAATTACAGAAACACTTTGGAATTATCTCTCTCTACATTTGTGCATTGTGCATTTCCATTTTAGATGTTCAATTTTTTCTTAAATCAGAATTTTGAGTTTTTGCTCTCCCTCCATCCCGTAAACAAAAAAGGCAAATAGATCACCACAAAATAAAAAATTTATAGTTGATGTGTGGAAAAAATTTAAAACAATAACTAATGTCAAAAAATAAAATTTATTCACACGCCACAAATGAACACAAAAGTTTTTTTATCCAATTTTGGGAAATTCCACTTGTCCAACCCTTATTGGTTGGAATTTTACATGATGGAGATTTTTTTAACACATGTTTTAAAAATGGATATGCATGCTTCAAAAAAATGTTAAAGATTCAAATGACCTATGGATCCAAAGCTTTTAAAGATAATAACAAACGCTCTTTAAATTCTGAAGTGAACGTGCGGTGGTATATTTACACGAGTCTGACAAATCATTATTTTGCCCGTTTTCAAAAATTTGACCTAACAATCATAGATGATTATAAAGTGATTTATCATGCGTAACGGGCTATATGTTTGTAAGAAATGACTTATGGATTGCAATTCAACACTCAGTTAAAAATCCCCCGCCACCCCCTTTTCCCGACATTTGGAAAACCTGAGATGTAAAAACTTAAAAGAACTTACAATCCCTAGTTGATGTATGGAAAAAATTTAAAATAAAAACAAATGTAAATTAAGAAAATTTATTCACACAACACAAATGAACACAAAAGTTTTCTTATTAAAGTTTGGGAAATTCCACTAGATTTACCCAAATAGCTTGGAATTTTACAAGAAGGGGATTTCTTCTACACATGTTTTAAAAATGGATATGCATGCTTGAAACATGTTAAAGATGCAAATGAGCTCTGGATGCAAAGCTTTTCAAGAGAATAACAAACGCACATTAAATTCTCAAGTGAACATGCGGTGCGATATTTACTCGAGTCAAACAATCCATTATTTTTCCCATTTTCAAAAAGCTGACATAACAATCATAGATGATTGTAAACGGATTTATCAAGCATAACGGGCTATATTTTTGTAAGAAATGACTTTTGGATTGGGAGTCCACACTCAGTTAAAAATCCCCTGTCTCCCCCTTTTCCTGTCAATTACAAAACACTAGATATAAAAATGATAAAGTGCTTACAATCCCTAAAAATTGCAGACACTCTTCTGAATTATCTCTCTCTTCGAGTTTTTCGCTCTCCCTTCATCCCGTAAAAAAAAGCCAATAGATCACAACAAAATGAAAATTTTATTGTTGATGTATGGAAAAAAATTAAAACAATAAAAAAATTAAATAAAGAAAATTTATTCACACACCACAAATGAACACAAAAGTTTTGTTATCCAAGTTTGGGAAATTCCACTAGTCCAACACTAATATCTTGGAATTTTACATGAAGTAGATTTCTTCTCCACTTGTTATAAAAATGAATATGCATGCTTGATACATGTTAATGATTCAAATGACCTATGGATCCAATGCTTTTAAAGAGAATAACAAACGCTCATTAAATTCTCAAGTGAACGTGCGGTGGGATATTTACCCGAGTCTAACAAGTCATTATTTTGCCCATTTTCAAAAAGTTGACCTAACAATCATAGATGATTGTAAAGTGATTTATCATGCGTAACGGGCTATATTTTTTTAAGAAATGACTTATGGATTTCAATTCAACACTCTATTAAAAATCCCCCACAACCCCCTTTTCCTGACGATTGCAAAACCTGAGATATAAAAATAAAAAGAGCTTATAATCCCTAAAAAATACCGACACCCTTTGGAATTATCTCTCTCTACATTTGTGAATTGTGCTTTTCCATTTTAGATGTACACTTTTTTCTTAAATCAAAACTTTGAGTTTTCGCTCTCCCTTCATCTCGAAAACTAAAAAGGCAAAAAACTCACAACAAAATGAAAATTTTATAGTTGATGTATGGAAAAAATTTAAAAGAAAAAGAAATGTAAATAAAGAAAATTTATTCACACAACTCAAATGAACACAAAAGTTTTGTTATCCAAGTTTGGGAAATTCCTCTAGTTTAACCCTAAAAGCTTGGAATTTTAGAAGAAGGAGATTTTTTCTACACATGTTTGAAAAATGGATATGCATGCTTGAAACATGTTAAAGATTAAAATAAGCTATTGATGCAAAGCTTTTATAGAGAATAAAAAAAAGCTCATTAAATTCTCAACTGAACTTGTGGTGGGATATTTACCCTAGTCAAATAATCCATTATTTTGCCCATTTGCAAAAAGCTGACATAACAATCATAGATGATTGTAAAGTGATTTATCATGCGTAACGGGCTATATTTTTGTAAGAAATGAATTTTGGATTGGGAGTCAACACTCAGTTAAAAATCCCCCGCCACCCCCTTTTTTCGACGATTGCAAAACCTGAGATATAAAAACGAGACAGTGCTTACAATCCCCAAAAATTACAGACACTCTTTGGAATTATCTCTCTCTACATTTGTGCATTATGCTTTTCCAATTTAGAAGGACACTTTTTTCTTGAATCAAAACTTTGAGTTTCCGTTCTCCCTTCATCCCAAAAACAAAAAAGGCAAAAAGATCACAACAAAACGAAAATTTTATAGAGTATGTATGGAAGAAATTGAAAACAATAACATAAGTAAATAAATAAAATTTATTCACACACCTCAAATGAACACAAAAGTTTTGTTATCGAAGTTTGGGAAATTCCACTAGTCCAACACTAATATCTTTGAATTTTACATGAAGGAGATTTTTTCTACACATGTTTTAAAAATTGATATGCATGCAAGTAACATGTTAAAAATTCAAATGACCTGTGGATCCAAAGCTTATAAAGAGAACAACAAACGCTCATTAAATTCTCAAGTGAACGTGCGGTGGGATATTTGCCCGAGTCAAACAAGCCATTATTTTGCCCATTTTCAAAAAAGTTTACCTAACAATCATAGATGATTCTTAAGTGATTTGTCATGCATAACGGGCAATATTTTTGTAAGAAATGACTTATGGATTGGAAGTCAACACTCAGTTAAAAATCCCCCGCCTCCCCCTTTACGCGAGGATTGCAAAACCTTAGATATAAAAACGAAAAACTGCTTACTATCCCTAAAAATTACAGACACTCTTTTGAATTATCTCTCTCTACATTTGTGCATTGTGCATTTCCATTTTAGATATACACTTTTTTCTTAAATCAGAACATTGAGTTTTTGTTCTCCCTTCATCCCGTAAACAAAAAAGGCAAATAGATCACAACAAAATAAAAATTTTATAGTTGATGTGTGGAAAAAATTTAAAACAACAACTAATGTCAATAAAGAAAATTTATTCACACACCACAAATGAACACAAAAGTTTTGTTATCCATGTTTGGGAAATTCCACTTGTCCAACCCTAATAGCTTGAAATTTTACATGAAGGAGAATTTTACTACACATATTTTAAAAATGGATATGCGTGCTTGAAACATGTTAAAGATTCAAATGACCTTTGGATCCAAAGCTTTTAACAAGAATAACAAACGCTCATTAAATTTTCAAGTGAACATGCGGTGGGATATTTACCCGAGTCTAACAAGTCATTATTTTCCCATTTTCAAAAATTTGACCAAACAATCATAGATGATTGTAAAGTGATTTATCATCCGTAACGGGCTATATTTTTGTAAGAAATGACTTATGGATTGCAATTCATTACTCAGTTAAAAATCCCCCGCCACCCCCTTTTCCCGACGACCTCTAAACCTGAGATATAAAAATTGAAAAGAGCTTACAATCCCTAAAAAATACCGACACTCTTTGGAATTATCTCTCTCTACATTTTTGCATTGTGCTTTTCCATTTTAGATGTACATTTTTTTCTTAAATAAAAACTTTGAGTTTTCGCTCTCCATTTATCCCGAAAACATAAAAGGCTAAAAGCTCACAACAAAATTAAAATTTTATAGCTTATGTATAGAAAAAATTTAAAACAATAACAAATTTAAATAAATAAAACTTATTCACACAACACAAATGAACACAAAAGTTTTGTTTTCCAAGTTTCGGAAATTCCACTAGTTTAACCCTAATAGCTTGGAATTTTACAAGAAGAAGATTTTTTCTACACATGTTTTAAAAATGGATATGCATGCTTGAAACATGTTAAAGATTCAAATGAGCTATGGATGCAAATCTTTTAAAGAGAATAACAAACGCTCGTTAAATTTTCATGTGAGCGTGCGGTGGGATATTTACCCGAGTCTAACAAGTCATTATTTTGCTCATTTTCAAAAAGTTGACCTAACAATCATAGATGATTGTAAAGTGATTTATCATGAGTAACGGGCTATATTTTTGTAATAAATGACTTATGGATTGCAATTCAACCCTCAGTTAAAAACCCCCGCCACCCCCTTTTCCCGACGACTTCTAAACCTAAGATATAAAAACTGAAAAGAGCTTACAATCCCTATAAAATACAGACACGCTTTGGAATAATCTCTCTCTACATTTGTGCATTGTGAATTTCTATTTTAGATGTACACTTTTTTCTTAAATCAAAACATTGAGTTTTCACTCTCCCTTTATCCCGAAAACAAAAAAGGCAAAAAGCTCACAACAAAATGAAAATTTTATCTTTGATGTTTGGAAAAAATTTAAAACAATAAAAAATGTAAATAAATAAAATTTATTCACACAGCACAAATGAACGCAAAAGTTTTGGTCTCCAAGTTTTGGAAATTCCACTTGTTTAACACTAATAGCTCTGAATTTTACAACAAGAAGATTTTTTCTACACATGTTTTAAAAATGGATATGCATGCTCGAAACATGTTAAAGATTCAAATGAGCTATGGATGCATAGCTTTTAAAGATAATAACAAACGCTCATTAAATTCTCAAGTGAACTTGCGGTGGGATATTTACCCAAGTCAAATAATCCATTATTTTGCCCATTTGTAAAAAGTTGACATAACAATCATAGATGATTGTAAAGTGATTTATCATGCGTAACGGGCTATATTTTTGTTAGAAACGACTATTGGATTGGGAGTCAACACTCACTTAAAAATTCCCCGCCTCCCCCTTTTCCTGACGATTGCAAAACCTGAGATATAAAAACGTAAAAGTGCTTACAATCCCTAAAAATTACAGACACTCTTTGGAATTATCTCTTTCCACATTTGTGCATTGTGAATTTCAATTTTTGATGCACACTTTTTTTCTTAACTCAAAACTTCGAGTTCTTTGTTCTCCCTTCACAACAAAATGAAAATTTTATTGTTGATGTACGGAAAAAATTTAAAACAATAAAAAATTAAATAAAGAAAATTTATTCACACACCACAAATGAACACAAAACTTTTGTTATCCATATTTGGGAAATTCCACTTGTCCAACCTAATAGCTTAGGAATTTTACATGAAGGAGATTTTTTCTACACATGTTTTAAAAATGGATATGCATGCTTAAAACATGTTAAAGATTCAAATGACCTATGGATCCAAAGCTTTTAAAGATAATAACAAACGTTCATTAAATTCTCAAGTGAACGTGTAGTAGGATATTTGCCCGAGTCAAAAGAGCCATTATTTTGTCCATTTTTAAAAAGTTGACTTAACAATCATAGATGATTGTAAAGTGATTTATCATGCGTAACGGGCTATATTTTTGTAAGAAATGACTTTTGGATTGGAAGTCAACACCAAGTAAAAAATCCCACGCCTCTCCCTTTTCCCGACGATTGCAAAACCTAAGATATAATAACGAAAAAGTGCTTACAATCCCTAAAAATTACAGACACTCTTTGGAATTATCTCTCTCTACATTTGTGCATTACGTATTTCCATTTTTTAGGTATACTTTTTTCTTAAATCAAAACTTCGAGTTTTTCGCTCTCCCTTCATCCCGTAAACAAAAAAGGCGAATAGATCACAACAAAATGAAAATTTAATAGTTGATCTACGCAAAAAATTTAAAACAATAAAAAAATTATGTAAAGAAAATTTATTCACACACCACAAATGAACACAAATGTTTTGTTATCCAAGTTAGGAAAATTCCACTAGTGCAACACTAATAACTTGGAATTTCACATGAAGGAGATTTTTTCTACACATGTTTTAAAAATGGATATGCATGCTAGAAACATGTTGAAGATTCAAATGACCTATGGATCCAAAGCTTTTAAAGAGAATAACAAACGCTCATTAAATTCTCAAGTGAACATGTGGTGGGATATTTGCCCGAGTCAAACAAACCATTATTTTGCCCATTTTCAAAAAGTTGACTTAACAATCATAGATGATTGTAAAGTGATTTATCATGCGTAACGGGCTATATTTTTGTAAGAAATGACTTATGGATTGGAAGTCAACCCTCAGTTAAAAATCCCCCTGCCTCCCCCTTTTCCCGACAATTACAAAACCTTAGAAATAAAAACGAAAAAGTGTTTACGATCCCCAAAAATTACAAAAACTCTTTGGAATATCTCTCTCTACATTTTTGCATTGTACATTTCCATTTTAGATGTACACTTTTTTCTTAAAAAAAACTTTGAGTTTTCGCTCTCCCTTCATCCCGTAAACAAAAAAGGCAACTAGATCACAACAATATAAAATATTTATAGTTGATGTGTGGAAAAAATTTAAAACAATAACTAATGTCAATAAAGAAAATTTATTCACACACCGCAAATGAACACAAAAGTTTTGTTATCCAAGTTTGGGAAATTCCACTTGTCCAACCCTAATAGCTTGGAATTTTACAAGAAGGTGATTTTTTCTTCACATGTTTTAAAAATGGATATGCATGCTTCAAAAATATGTTAAAGATTCAAATGACCTATGGATCTAAAGCTTTTAAATAGAATAACAAACGCTCTTTAAATTGTCAAGTGAACGTGCGGTGGGATATTTACCCGAGTCTAACAACTCATTATTTTGCCCATTTTCAAAAATTTGACCTAACAATATTAGATGATTGTAAAGTGATTTATCATGAGTAACGGGGTATATTTATGTAAGAAATGACTTATGGATTGCAATTCAACACTCAGTTAAAAATCCCCGCCACCGCCGTTTCCTGACGATCGCAAAACCTGAGATATAAAAGCTAAAAAGAGCTTAAAATCCCTAAAAAATACAGACACTCTTTGGAATTATCACTTTGTACATTTGTGCATTGTGCTTTTCCGTTTTAGATGTACATTTTTTTCTTAAATCAAAACTTTGAGTTTTCGCTCTTCCTTCATCCCGAAAAGAAAAAAGGCAAAAAGATCACCACAAAATGAAAATTTTATAGTTGATGTATGGAAAAAATTTAAAACAATAAAAATTTAAATAAAGAAAATTTATTCACACAACACAAATGAACACAAAAGTTTTCATATCAAAGTTTGATAAATTCCACTAGTTTAACCTAATAGCTCTGAACTTTACAAGAGAGCAATTTCTTCTACACATGCTTTAAAAATGGATATGCATGCTTGAAACATGTTAAAGATTCAGATGAGCTATGGATGCAAAGCTTTTAATGAGAATAAAAAACGCTCATTAAATTCTCAAGTGAACTTGCGGTGGGATATTTACCCGTGTCAAACAATCCATTATTTTGCCCATTTGAAAAAAGCTGACATAACAATCATAGATGATTGTAATGTGATTTATCATGCATAACACGCTATATTTTTGTAAGAAATGACATTTGGTTTGGGAGTCAACAATCAGTTAAAAATCCCCCGCCTCCCCCTTTTCCCGACTATTGCAAAACCTGAGATATCAAAACAAAAAAGTGCTTACAATCCCTAAAAATTATAGACACTCTTTGGAATTATCTCTTTCTACATTTGTGCATTGTGCATTTCCATTATAGATGTACACTTTTTTCTCAAATCAAAACTTTGAGTTTTTTACTCTCCCTTCATCCCGTAAACATAAAAGGCAAATAGATCACAACAAAATGAAAATTTTATTGTTAATGTACAGAAAAAATTTAAAACAATTAAAAAGTAAATAAAGTAAAATTATTCACACACCTCAAATGAACACAAACGTTTTGTTATCCATGTTTGGGAAGATCCACTAGTCCAACACTAATATATTGGAATTTTACATGAAGGAGTTTTTTTCTACACATGTTTTAAAAATGGATATGCATGCTTGAAACATGTTAAAGATTCTAATGACCTATGGATCCAAAGTTTTTAAAGAGAATAAAAAACGCTCATTAAATTCTCAAGTGATCGTGCGGTGGGATATTGACTCGAGTCTAACAAGTTATTATTTTGCCCATTTTCAAAAAGTTGACCTAACAATCATAGAATATTGTAAAGTGATTTAGAATGCAATTGTAACGGGCTATATTTTTTTAAGAAATGACTTATGGATTGCAATTCAATACTCAGTTAAAAATCCCCCGCCACCCCCTTTTCCTGACGATTGCAAAACCTGAGATATAAAAACTAAAAAGAGCTTACAATCCCTAAAAATATAGACACTCTTTTGAGTTATCTCTCTCTAAATTTGTGCATTGTGATTTTCCATTTTAGATGTACATTTTTTTCTTAAATAAAAACTTTGAGTTTTCGCTCTCCTTTCATCCCGAAAACATAAAAGGCAAAAAGCTCACAACAAAATGAAAATTTTATAGTTGATGTATAGAAAAAATTAAAAACAATGACAAATGTAAATAAATAAAATATATTCACACAACACAAATGAACACAAAAGTTTTTTTTTCCAAGTTTGGGAAATTCAACTAGTTTAACGCTAATAGCTTGGAATTTTACAAGAAGGAGATTTTTTCTACACATGTTTTAAAAATGGATATCCATGCTTGAAACATGTTAAAGATTCAAATAAGCTATGGATGCAAATCTTTTAAAGAGAATAACAAACGCTCATTAAATTTTCATGTGAGCGTGGAGTGGGATATCTACCCGAGTCTAACAAGTGATTATTTTGCCCATTTTAAAAAAGTGGACCTAACAATCATAGATGATTGTAAAGTGATTTATCATGAGTAACGGGCTATATTTTTGAAATTAATGACTTATGGATTGCAATTCAACACTCAGTTAAAAATCCCCTACCACCCCCTTTTCCCGACGACTTCTAAACCTGAGATATTAAAACTGAAAAGAGCTTACAATCCCTAAAAAATATAGACGCTCTTTGGATTAATCTCTCTCTACATTTGTGCGTTGTGAATTTCCATTTTAGATGTACACTTTTTTCTTAAATCAAAACTTTGAGTTTTCGCTCTCCCTTCATCCCGAAAACAAAAAAGGCAAAAAGCTCACAACAAAATGAAAATTTTATCTTTGATGTTTGGAAAAAATTTAAAAAAATAAAAATGTAAATAAATAAAATTTATTCACACAACACAAATGAACACAAAATTTTTGTTCTCCAAGTTTGGGAAATTCCACTAGTTTAACACTAATAGCTCTGAATTTTACAACAAGAAGATTTTTTCTACACATGTTTTAAAAATGGATATGCATGCTTGAAACATGTTAAAGATTCAAATGAGCTATGGATGCATAGTTTTTAAAGAGAATAACAAACGCTCATTAAATTCTCAAGTGAACTTGCGGTGGGATATTTACCCGAGTCAAATAATCCATTATTTTGGCCATTTGTAAAAAGTTGATATAACAATCATAGATGATTGTAAAGTGATTTATCACGCGTAACGGGTTATTTTTTTTAAGAAATGACTTTTGGATTGGGAGTCAACACTTAGTTTAAAATCCCCCGCCTCACCCTTTTCCCGACAATTGCAAAACCTGAGATATAAAAACGAAAAAGTGCTTACAATCCCTAAAAATTACAAACACTCTTTCGAATTATCTCTCTCTACATTTGTGCATTGTGAATTTCAATTTTTGATGCACACTTTTTTCTTAAGTCAAAACTTCGAGTTCTTTGCACGCCCTTCATCCCGTAAACAAAAAAGGTAAATAGATCACAACAAAATGAAAATTATATTGTTGATGTACGGAAAAAAAATTAAAACAATAAAAAAATGAAATAAAGAAAATTTATTCACACACCACAAATGAACACAAAAGTTTTGTTATCCATGTTTGGGAAATTCCACTTGTCCAACCCTAATAGCTTTGGAATTTTACATGAAGGAGTCTTTTTCTACACATGTTTTAAAAATGCATATGCATGCTTAAATCATGTTAAAGATTCAAATGACCTATGGATCCAAAGCTTTTAAAGATAATAACAATCGTTCATTTAATTCTCAATTGAACGTGTAGTAGGATATTTGCCCGAGTCAAAAGAGCCATTATTTTGCCCATTTTTAAAAAGTTGACTTAACAATCATAGATGATTGTAAAGTGATTTATAATGCGTAACGGGCTATATTTTTGTAAGAAATGACTTATGGATTGGAAGTCAACACTAAGTTAATAATCTCACGCCTCCCCCTTTTCCCGACGATTGCAAAACCTGAGATATAAAAATGAAAAAGTGCCTACAATCCCTAAAAATTACAGACACTCTTTGGAATTATCTCTCTCTACATTTGTGTATTGTGCATTTCCATTTTTTATGTATACTTTTTTCTTCAATCAAAACTTTGAATTTTTCGCTCTTCCTTCATCCCGTAAACAAAAAAGGCAAAAAGATCCCAACAAAATGAAAATTTTATAGTTGATCTACGCAAAAATTTTAAAACAATAAAAAAAGTTTATAAAGAAAATTTATTCACACACCACAAATGAACACAAATGTTTTGTTATCCAAGTTTGGAAAATACCACTAGTCCAACACTAATATCTTGGAATTTTACATGAAGGAGATATTTTTTACACATGTTTTAAAAATGGATATGCATGCTAGAAACATGTTGAAGATTCAAATGACCGATGGATCCAAAGCTTTTAAAGAGAATAACAAACTCTCATTAAATTCTCAAGTGAACATGCGGTGGGATATTAGCCGAGTCAAACAAGCCATTATTTTGCTCATTTGAAAAAGTTGACTTAACAATCATAGATGTTTGCAAAGTGATTTATCATGCGTAATGGGCTATATTTTTGTAATAAATGACTTATGGATTGGAAGTCAACCCTCAGTTAAAAAACCCCCCGCCTCCCCCTTTTCCCGACAATTACAAAACCTTAGAAATAAAAATAAAAAAGTGTTTACGATCCCCAAAAATTACAGACACTCTTTGGAATATCTCTCTCTACATTTTTGCATTGTGCACTTCCATTTTAGATGTACACTTTTTTTCTGAAATAAAACTTTGAGTTTTCGCTCTCCCTTCATCCCGTAAACAAAAAAAGCAAATAGATCACAACAATATAAAACATTTATAGTTGATGTGTGGAAAAAATTTAAAACAATAACTAATGTCAATAAAAAAAATTTATTAACACAACACAAATGAACACAAAAGTTTTGTTATCCAAGTTTGGGAAATTCCACTTGTCCAATCCAAATAGCTTGGAATTTTACAAGAAGGAGATTTTTTCTACACTTGTTTTAAAAATGCATACGCATGCTTCAAAAATATGTTAAAGATTCAAATGTTCAAATGACCTATGGATCCAAAGCTTTTAAATAGAATAACAAATGCTCATTAAATTGTCAAGTGAACGTGGGGTGGGATATTTACCCGAGTCTAACAAGTCTTTATTTTGCCCATTTTCAAAAATTTGACCTAACAATCTTAGATAATTGTAAAGTAATTTATCATGAGTAACGGGCTATATTTATGTAAGAAACAACTTATGGATTGCAATTCAACACTCAGTTAAAAATCCCCGCCAGCTCCGTTTCCCGACAATCTTAAAACCAGAGATATAAAAAATAAAAAGAGCTTACAATCCCTAAAAAATATAGACACTCTTTGGAATTATCTCTTTGTACATTTGTGCATTGTGCTTTTCCAATTTAGATGGACACTTTTCTCTTAAATCAAAACTTTGAGTTTTCGCGCTCCCTTCATCCCGAAAAGAAAAAAGGCAAAAAGCTCACAACAGAATGAAAATTTTATAGTTGATGTATGGAAAAAATTTAAAACAATAAAAAATTTAAATAAAGAAAATTTATTCACACAACACAAATGAACACAAAAGTTTTCTTATCAAAGTTTGGGAAATTCCACTAGTTTAACCCTAATAGCTCTGAACTTTACAAGAAAGAGATTTCTTCTACACATGTTTTAAAAATGGATATGCATGCTTGAAACATGTTAAAGATTCAGATGAGCTATGGATGCAAAGCTTTTAAATAGAATAAAAAACGCTCATTAAATTCTCAAGTGAACTTGCGGTGGGATATTTACCCGAGTCAAACAATCCATTATTTTGGCCATTTGCAAAAAGCTGACATAACAATCATAGATGATTGTAAAGTGATTTATCATGCGTAACAGGCTATATTTTTGTAAGAAATGATTTTTGGATTGGGAGTCAACAATCAGTTAAAAATCCCCCGCCTCCCCCTTTCCCCGACGATTGCAAAACCTGAGATATCAAAACGAAAAAGTGCTTACAATCCCTAAAAATTATAGACACTCTTTGGAATTATCTCTCTCTAAATTTGTGCATTGTGCATTTCCATTATAGATGTACACTTTTTTCTAAAATCAAAACTTTGAGTTTTTCACTCTCCCTTCATCCCGTAAACAAAAAAGGCAAATAGATCACAACAAAACGAAAATTTTATTGTTAATGTACAGAAAACATTTAAAAAAATTAAAAAGTAAATAAAGTAAAATTATTCACACACCTCACATGAACACAAAAGTTTTGTTATCTAAGTTTGGGAAGTTCCACTAGTCCAAAACTAATATATTGGAATTTTACATGAAGGAGTTTTTTTCTACACATGTTTTAAAAATGGATATGCATGCTTGAAACATGTTAAAGATTCTAATGACCTATGGATCCAAAGCTTTTAAAGAGAATAACAAACGCTCATTAAATTCTCAAGTGAACATGCGATGGGATATTGACCCGAGTCTATCAAGTCAATATTTGCCCATTTTCAAAAAGTTGACCTAACAATCATAGAATATTGTAAAGTGATTTAGCATGCAATCGTAATGGGCTATATTTTTTTAAGAAATGACTTATGGATTGGAATTCAACACTCAGTTAAAAATCCCCCGCCACCCCCTTTTCCCGACGATTGCAAAACCTGAGATATAAAAACTTAAAAGAGTTTAAAATCCCTAAAAGATATAGACACTCTTTTGAATTATCTCTCTCTAAATTTGTGCATTGTGATTTTCCATTTTAGATGTACATTTTTTTCTTAAATAAAAACTTTGAGTTTTCGCTCTCCATTTATCCCGAAAACATAAAAGGAAAAAACCTCACAACAAAATGAAAATTTTATAGCTGATGTATTGAAAAAATTAAAAACAATAACAAATGTAAATAAAGAAAATTTATTCACACAACACAAATGAACACAAAAGTTTTGTTTTACAAGTTTGGGAAATTCCACTAGTTTAACCCTAATAGCTTGGAATTTTACAAGAAGGAGATTTTTTCTACACATGTTTTAAAAATGGATATGCATGCTTGAAACATGTTAAAGATTTAAATGAGCTATGGATGCAAAGCTTTTAAAGAGAATAACAAACGCTCATTAAATTTTCATGTGAGCGTGCGGTGGGATATTTACCCGAGTCTAACAATTCATTATTTTGCCCATTTTCAAAAGGTTGACCTAACAATCATAGATGATTGTAAAGTGATTTATCATGAGTAACAGGCTATATTTTTTTAATTAATGACTTATGGATTGCAATTCAACACTCAGTTAAAAATCCCTCGCCACCCCCTTTTCCCGACGACTTCTAAACCTGAGATATAAAAACCTAAAAGAGCTTACAATCCCTAAAAAATAAAGACACTCTTTGGAATAATCTCTCTCTACATTTGTGCATTGTGAATTTCCATTTTAGATGTACACTTTTTTCTTAAATCAAAACTTTGAGTTTTCACTCTTCCTTCATCCCGAAAAAAAAAATGGCAAAAAGCTCACAACAAAATGAAAATTTTATCTTTGATGTTTGGAAAAAATTTAAAACAATAAAAAATGTAAGTAATTAAAATTTTTTCACATAACACAAATGAACACAAAATTTTTGTTCTCCAGGTTTGGGAAATTCCACTAGTTTAACACTAATAGCTCTGAATTTTACAAGAAGTGATTTATCTTGCGTAACGGGCTATATTTTTGTTAAAAACCACTTTTGGATTGGGAGTTAACACTCAGTTAAAAATCCCCCGCCTCACCCTTTTCCCAACGTTTGCAAAACCTGAGAAATAAAAACGAAAAAGTGCTTACAATCCTTAGAAATTAAAGACACTCTTTGGAATTATCTCTCTCTACATTTGTGCATTGTTCATTTCCATTTTAGATGTACACTTTTTTATTAAATCAAAACTTTGAGTTTTTCGCTCTCCCTTCATCCCGTAAACAAAAAAGGAAAATAGGTCACAACAAAATGAAAATTTTATTGTTGATGTATGGAAAAAATTTAAAACCATAAAAAAAATTAAATAAAGAAAATTTATTTACACACCACAAATGAACACAAAAGTTTTGTTATCCAAGTTTGGGAAATTCCTTTAGTCCAACACTAATATCTTGGAATTTTACATGAAGGAGATTTTTTCTACACATGTTTTAAAAATGGATATGGATGCTAGAAACAAGTTAAAGATTCAAATGACCTATGGATCCAAAGCTTTTAAAGAGAATAACAAATGCTCATTAAATTCTCAAGTGAACGTGCGGGGGGATATTTGCCCGAGTCAAACAAGGCATTATTTTGCCCATTTTACAAAAGTTGACCTAACAATCATAGATCAATGTAAAGTGATTTTTCATGCGTAACAGGCTATATTTTGGAAAAAAATGACTTATGGATTGTAATTCAACACTAAGTTAAAAATCCTCGCCACCTCCTTTTCTTGACGATTGCAAAACCTGAGATGTAAAAACTAAAAAGAGCTTACAATCCATAAAAAATATAGACACTCTTTGGAATTATCTCTCTCTACATTGTGCTTTTCCATTTTAGATGTACACTTTTTTCTTAAATGAAAACTTTGAGTTTTCACTCTCCCTTCATCCCGAAAACAAAAAAGGCAAAAAGCTCACTACAAAATGAAAATTTTATAGTTGATGTATGTAAAAAATTTAAAACAACAACAAATGTAAATAAAGAAAATTTATTCACACAACACAAATGAACACAAAAGTTTTGTTATCAAAGTTTGGGAAATTCCACTAGTTTTACCCTAATAGCTTGGAATTTTACAAGAAGGACATTTCTTTTACACATGTTTTAAAAATGGATATGCATGCTTAAAACATGTTAAAGATGCAAATGAGCTATGGATGCAAAGCTTTTAAAGAGAATACCAAACGCTCATTAAATTCTCAAGTGAACTTGTGGTGGGATATTTACTCGAGTCAAACAATCCATTATTTTGCCCATTTTCAAACAATTGACATAACAATCATAGATGATTGTAAATTGATTTATCAAGCGTCACGGGCTATATTTTTGTGAGAAATGACTTTTGGATTGGGAGTCAACACTCACTTAAAAATCCCCCGCCTCCCCCTTTTCTTGACAATTACAAAACACGAGATATAAAAATGAAAAAGTGCTTACAATCCCTAAAAATTACAGACACTCTTCTGAATTATCTCTCTCTATATTTGTGCATTGTGCATTTCCATTTTAGATGTAATCTTTTTTCTTAAATCAAAACTTCGAGTTTTTCGCTCTCCCTTCATCCCGTAAACAAAAAACGCCAATAGATCACAACAAAATGAAAATTTTATTGTTGATGTATGGAAAAAAATTAAACCAATAAAAAAAGTAAATAAAGAAAATTTATTCACACACCACAAATGAACTCAAAAGTTTTGTTATCCAAATTTGGGAAATTCCACTAGTCCAACACTAATATCTTGCAATTTTACATGAAGGAGATTTCTTCTACACATGTTATAAAAATGAATATTCATGCTTGAAACATGTTAAAGATTCAAATGACCTATGGATCCAATGCTTTTAAAGAGAATAACAAACGCTCATTAAATTCCCAAGTGAACATGCGGTGGGATATTTACCCAAGTCTAACAAGTCGTTATTTTGCCCATTTTCAAAAAGTTGACCTAACAATCATAGATGATTGAAAAGTGATTTATCATGTGTAACGGGCTACATTTTTGTAAGAAATGACTTATGGATTGCAATTACACACTCAGTTAAAAATCCCCCGCCACCCCCTTTCCCGACGATTGCAAAACCTGAGATATAAAAATAAAAAGAGCTTACAATCCCTAAAAAATACAGACACTCTTTGGAATTATCTCTCTCTACATTTGTACATTGTGCTTTTCCATTTTAGAAGTAAAACTTTTTCTTAAATCAAAACTTTGAGTTTCCGCTCTCCCTTCATCCCGAAAACTAAAAAGGTAAAAAGCTCACAACAAAACAAAAATTTTATAGTTGATGTATGGAAAAAATTTTAAACAAAAAGAAATGTAAATAAAGAAAATTTATTCACACAACTCAAATGAACACAAAAGTTTTGTTATCCAAGTTTGGGAAATTCCTCTAGTTTAACCCTAAACACTTGGAATTTTACAAGAAGGAGATTTTTTCTACACATGTTTGAAAAATGGATATGTATGCCTTAAACATGTTAAAGATTCAAATGAGCTATTGATGCCAAGCTTTTAAAGAGAATAACAAACGCTCATTATATTCTCATGTGAACTTGCATTGGGATATTTACCCTAGTCAAACAATCCAATATTTTGCCCATTTTCAAAAAGCTGTCATAACAATAATAGATGATTGTAAAGTGATTTATCTTGCGTAACGGGCTATATTTTTGTAAGAAATGACTTTTGGATTGGGAGTCAACACTCAGTTAAAAATTCCTCTCCACCCCCTTTTCCCGACGATTGCAAAATCAGAGATATAAAAACGAAAAAGTGCTTACAATGCCCAAAAATTACAGACACTCTTTGGAATTATCACTCTCTACATTTCTGCATTATGCTTTTCTATTTTAGAAGTACACTTTTTTCTTCAATCAAAACTTTGAGTCGCCGCTCTCCCTTCATCCCGAAAACAAAAAAGGCAAAAAGCTCACAACGAAAAGAAAATTTTATAGTTGATGTATGGAAAAAATTTAAAACAATAACAAAAGTAAATAAAGAAAATTTATTCACACACCACAAATGAACACAAAAGTTTTGTTATCGAAGTTTGGGAAATTCCACTAGACCAACACTAATATCTTTGAATTTTACATGAAGGAGATTTTTTCTACAATTGTTTTAAAAATGGATATGCATGCTAGAAACATGTTAAAGATTCAAATGACCTGTGGGTCCAAAGCTTTTAAAGAGAATAACAAACGCTCATTAAATTCTCAAGTGAACGTGCGGTTGGATATTTACCCAAGTCTAACAAGTCATTATTTTGCCCATTTTAAAATATTTTACCTAACAATCATAGATGATTGTAATGTGATTTATCATGCATAACGGGCTATATTTTTGTAAGAAATGACTTATGGATTGTAATTCAACACTCAGTTAAAAATCCCACGCCACCCACTTTTCCCGAAGATTACAAAACCTGACATATTAAAACTAAAAAGAGTTTGCCATCCCTAAATAATACAGACACTCTTTGGAATTTTCTCTCTCTAAATTTGTGCATTGTGCTTTTCCATTTTAGATGTTCACTTTTTTCTTATTTCAAAACTTTGAGTTTTTGCTCTCCCTTCATCCCAAAAAGAAAAAAAGGCAAAAAGCTCTCAACAAAATGAAAATTTTATAGTTGATGTATGGAAAAAATTTAAAACAATAACAAATGTAAATAAAGAAAATTTATTCACACAACACAAATGAACACAAAAGTTTTGTTATCCAAGTTTGGGAAATTCCACAAGTTTAACCCTAATAGCTTGGAATTTAACAAGAAAGAGATTTCTTCTACACATGTTTTAAAAAAGGATATGCATGTTTGAATCATGTTAAAGATGCAAATGAGCTATGGATGCAAAGCTTTTAAAGAGAAACAAATGCTCATTAAATTCTCAAGTGAACTTGCGGTGGGATATTTACCCGAGTCAAACAATTCATTATTTTGCCCAATTGCAAAAAGCTGACATACGAATCATAGATGATTGTAAAGGTATTTATCATGCGTAACAGGCTATATTTTTTTAAGAAATGACTTTTGGATTGGGACTCAACACCTAGTTAAAAATCCCCCGCCTCCCCCTTTTCACGACAATTGCAAAACCAGAGATATAAAAACGAAAAAGTACTTCCAATCCCATAAAATTACAGACACTCTTTGGAATTATATCTCTCTACATTTGTGCACTGTGCATTTCGATTTTAGATGTAAAATTTTTTCTTAAATCAAAACATTGAGTTTTTTGCTCACCATTCATCCCGTAAAAAAACAAGTCAAATAGATCACAACAAAATGAAAATTTGATTGTTGATGTACAGAAAAAATATAAAACAATCAAAAAATTAAATTAAGAAAATCTATTCACACATCACAAATGAACACAAAAGTTTTGTTATCCAAGTTTGGGAAATTCTACTAGTCCAACACTAATATCTTGGAATTTGACATGAAGGAGATTTTTTCCACACAAGTTTTAAAAATGGTTATGCATGCTAGAAACATGTTAAAGATTCAAATGACCAATGGATCCAAAGCTTTTAAAGAGAATAACATATGGTCATTAAATTCTCAAGTGAATGTGCGGTGGGGAATTTGCCCGAGTCAAAAAATTTTTTTTTCCCAATTTCAAAAAGTTTACCTAACAATCATAGATGATTGTAAAGTCAATTGTCATTCGTAACAGGCTATATTTTGTTAAGAAATGACTTATGGATTGGAAGTCAACACTCGGTTAAAAATCCCCCGCCTCCCCTTTTTCCCAACGATTGCAAAACCTTAGATATAAAAATGAAAAAGTACTTACGATCCTTAAAAATTACAGACACTCTTTGGAATTATCTCTCCCTACATTTGTGCATTGTGCATTTCCATTTTAGATGTACACTTTTCTCTTAACTCAGAACATTGAGTTTTCGCTCTCCCTTCATCCCGTAAACAAAAAAGGGAAATAGATCACAACAAAATAAAAATTTTATAGTTGATGTGTGGAAAAAATTTAAAACAACAACTAATGTCATTAAAGAAAATTTATTCACACACCACAAATGAACACAAAAGTTTTGTTATCCATGTTTGGGAAATTCCACTTGTCCAACCCTAATAGCTTGGAATATTACATGAAGGAGATTTTTTCTACACATGTTTTAAAAATGGATATGCATGCTTGAAACATATTAAAGTTTGAAATGACCTATGGATCCAAAGCTTTTAAAGAGAATAACAAACGCTCATTAAATTCTCAAGTGAACGTGCGGTGGGTTATTTACCCGAGTCTAACAAGTCATTATTTTGCCCAATTTCAAAAAGTTGACCTAACAACTATAGATGATTGTAAAGTGATTTATCATGAGTAATAGGCCATATTTTTGTAATAAATGACTTATGGATTGCAATTCAACACTCAGTTAAAAATCCCCCGTCACCCCCTTTTCCCGACGACTTCTAAACCTGAGATATAAAAACTAAAAAGAGCTTACAATCCCTAAAAAATACAGACACTCTTTGGAATTATCTCTCTCTACATTTTTCCATTGTACTTTTCCATTTTAGATGTACTTTTTTTTCTTAATTGAAAACTTTGAGTTTTCGCTCTCCATTCATCCCGAAAACAAAAAAGGCAAACAACTCACAACAAAATGAAAATTTTATAGCTGATGTCTAGAAAAATTTTAAATAATCAAAAATTTAAATAAAGAAAATTTATTCACACAAAACAAATGAACACAAAAGTTTGGTTTTCCATGTTTGGGAAATTCCACTATTTTAATCCTAATAGCTTGGAATTTTACAAGAAGGAGATTTTTTCTACACATGTTTTAAAAATGGATATGCATGCTTGAAACATGTTAAAGATTCCAATGATCTATGGATGCAAAACTTTTAAAGAGAATAACAAACGCTCATTAAATTCTCAAGTGAACTTGCAATGATATATTTACACGAGTCAAACAATCCATTATTATACCCATTTGAAAAAAGTTGGCATAACAATCGTGGAAGATTGTAAATTTATTGATCATGCGTAATGATTGTATTTTTGAAAGAAATGACTTTTGGATTGGGAGTCAACACTCAGTTAAAAATCCCCTGCCTCCCCCTTTTCCCGACGATTGCAAAACCTGAGATATAAAAACAAAAAAGTGCTTACAATCCCTAAAAATTACAGACATTCTTTGGAATTATCACTCTCTACATTTGTGCATTGTTAATTTCCATTTTAGATGTACACTTTTTTCTTAAATCAAAACTTTGAGTTTTCGATCTCCCTTCATCCCGAAAACAAAAAAGGCAAAAAGCTCACAACAAAATGAAAATTTTATATTTGATGTTTGGAAAAAATTTAAAAGAATAAAAAATGTAAATAATTGAAATTTATTCACACAACACAAATGAACACAAAAGTTTTGTTCTCCAATTTTGGGTAATTCCACTAGTTTAATACTAATAGCTCTGAATTCTACAAGAAGGAGATTTTTCCTACACATGTTTTAAAAATGGATATGCATGCTTGAAACATGTTAAAGATTCAAATGAGCTATGGATGGATAGCTTTTAAATGGAATAACAAACGCTCATTAAATTCTCAAGTGAACTTGCGGTGGGATATTTACCCTAGTCAAATAATCCATTATTTTGCCCATTTGTAAAAAGTTGACATAACAATCATCGATGATCGTAAAGCGATTTATCATGCATAACGGGCTATATTTTTGTAAGAAATGACTTTTGGATTGGGAGTCAACACTCACTTAAAAATCCCCCGCCTCCCCCTTTTCCCGACAATTGCAAAACCTGAGATATAAAAACGAAAAAGTGCTTACAATCCCTAAAAATTACGGACACTCTTTGGAATTTTCTCTCTCAAAATTTTTGCATTGTGAATTTCCATTTTTGATGCACACTTTTTTCTTAAATCAAAACTTCTAGTTCTTTGCTCTCCCTTCATCCCGTAAACAAAAATGGTAAATAGATCACAACAAAATGAAAATTTTATTGTTGATGTACAGAAGAAATTTTTAAAAATAAAAAACTTAAATAAACAAAATTTATTCACACACCACAAATGAACACAAAAGTTTTGTTATCCAAGTTTTGGAAATTCCACTAGTCCAACACTAATATCTTGGAATTTTACATGAAGGAGATTTTTTCAACACATGTTTTAAAAATGGATATGCATGCTAGAAACATGTTAAAGATTCTAATGACCTATGGATCCAATGCTTTTAAAGAGAATAACAAACGCTCATTAAATTCTCAAGTGAACGTGCGGTGGGAAATTTGCCGGAGTCAAACAAGCCATTATTTTGCCCATTTTCAAATAGTTGACCTAACAATCATAGATGATTGTAAACTGATTTTTCATGCGTAACGGGCTATATTTTTCTAAGAAATGACTTATGGATTGCAATTCAACACTCAGTTAAAAATCCTCCGCTACCCCCTTTTCCCGACGATTGCAAAACCTGGGATATAAAAACTAAAAAGAGCTTACAATCCCTAAAAGATATAGACACTCTTTGGAATTATCTCTCTTTAAATTTTGTCATTGTGCTTTTCCATTTTACATGTACACTTTTTTCTTAAATAAAAACTTTGAGTTTTCGCTCTCCCTTCATCTGGAAAACAAAAAAGGCAAAAAGCTCATAACAAAATTAAAATTTTATAGTTGATGTATGGAAAAAATTTAAAACAATAACAAATTTAAAAAAAGAAAATTTATTCACACAGCTCAAAGGAATATAAAAGTTTTGTTATCCAAGTTTGGAAAATTCCACTAGTAAACCCTAATAGCTTGGAATTTTACAAGAAGGAGATTTTTTCTACACATGTTTTAAAAATGGATATGCATTCTTGAAATATGTTAAAGATTCAAATGAGCTATGGATGCAAAGCTTTTAATGAGAATAACAAACGCTCATTAAATTCTCAAGTGAACTTGTGGTGGGATATTTACCCGAGTCAAAAATCCATTATTTTGCCGATTTGCAAAAATCTGACATAACAATAATAGATGATTGTAAAGTGATTTATCATGCTTAACGGGTTATATTTTTGTAAGAAATGACTTTTGGATTGGGAGTCAACACTCATTAAAAAATCCCACGCCTCCCCCTTTTCCCGATGATTGCAAAACCTGAGATATAAACAGGAAAAAGTGCTTACAATCCCAAAAAAATACAGACACTCTTTGGAATTATCTCTCTCTACATTTATACATTGTGCATTTCCAGTTTAGATCTACACTTTTTTTTTAAATATGAACTTCGAGTTTTCGCTCTTCCTTCATCCTGTAAAAAGAAAAGGCAAATAGATCACAACATAATGAAAATTTTATTGTTGATGTCCGGAAAAAATTTAAAACAATAAATAAAGTAAATAAGGAAAATTTATTCACACACCACAAATGAACACAAAAGTTTTTTCATCCAAGTTTGGGAAATTCCACTAGTAACACTAATATCTTGGAATTTTACATGAAGGAGATTTTTCTACACATGTTTTAAAAATGGATATGCATGCTAGAAACATGTTAAAGGTTCAAATGACCTATGGCTCCAAAGCTTTTAAAGAGAATAACAAACACTCATTAAATTCTCAAGTGAACGTGCGGTGGGATATTTGCCCGAGTCAAACAAGCCATTATTTTGCCCATTTTCAGAAAGTTGACCTAACAATCATAGATGATTGTAAAGTGATTTGTCATGTGTAACGGGCTATATTTTTGTAAGAAATGACTTAAGGATTAGAAGTCAACACTCAGTTAAAAATCCCCCGCCTCCTTCTTTTCCCGATGATTGCGAATCCTTAGATATAAAAACAAAAATGTGCTTACGATTCCTAAAAATTACAGACACTCTTTGAAATTATCTCTTTATACATTTGTGCAATTTGCATTTCCATTTTAGATGTACACTTTTTTCTTAAATTAGAACTTTAAGTTTTCGCTCTCCCTTCATCCGGTAAACCGAAAGGGCAAGATGACAACACAATAAAAATTTTATAGGTTATGTATGGAAAAAAATTAAATCAATAACTAATGTCAATAGAGAAAATTTATTCACACACCACAAATGAACACAAAATTTTTGTTATCCAAGTTTGGGAAATTCCACTTGTCCAACTCTAATAGCTTGGAGTTTTACTTGAAGGAGATTTTTTCTACACATGTTTTAAAAATGGATATGCATGCTTGAAACATGTTAAAGATTCAAATGACCTACGAATCCAAAGCTTTTAAAGAGAATAAATAACGCTTATTAAATTCTGAAGTGAACATGCGGTGGGATATTTGTCCGAGTCAAACAAGCCATTATTTTGCCCATTTTCAAAAAGTTGACCTAAAAATCATAGATGATTGTGAAGTGATTTGTCATCCGTAACAGGCTATATTTTTGTAATAAATGACTTATGGATTGGAAGTCAACACTCAGTTAAAAATCCCGCGCCTCCCCCTTTTCCCGACGATTGCAAAACCTTAGATATAAAAATGAAAAAGTGTTGACGATCCTTAAAAATTACAGACACTCTTTGGAATTATCTCTCTCTACATTTATGCATTGTGCATTTCCATTTTAGATGTACAGTTTTTTGTTAAATCAGAATTTTGAGTTTTCACTCTTCCTTTATCCCGTCAACAGAAAAGGCAAATAGATCACAACAAAAGAAAAAATTTATAGTTGATGTGTGAAAAAAATTTAAAACAATAACTAATGTAGATGAAGAAAATTTATTCACACACCACAAATGAACACAAAAGTTTTGTTATCAAAGTTTGAGAAATTCCACATGTCCAACCCTAATAGCTTGGAATTTTACATGAAGGAGATTTTTTCTACACATGTTTTAAAAATGAATATGCATGATTGAAACATGTTGAAGATACAAATGAGCTATGGATGCAAAGCTTTTAAAAAGAATAACAAACGCTCATTAAATTCTCAAATGAACTTGTGGTGGGATATTTACCCAAGTCAAACAATCCATTATTTTTCCCTTTTGCCAAAAGCTGACATAACAATCATAGATGATTGTAAAACGATTTGTCTAGTGTTATGGGGTATATTTTTGTAAGAAATGACAGAAGGATTGGGAGGCAACACTCAGTTAAAAATCCCCGCCTTTCCCTTTGTCCGACGATTGCAAAACCTAAGATATGAAAATGAAAAAGTTCTTACAATCCCTAAAAATTACAGATACTCTTTGGAATTATATCTCTCTACATTTGTGCATTGTGCATTTCCATTTTAGATGTACACTTTTTTCTTAAAAAACATAACAAATGTAAAGAAATAAAATTTATTCACACACCACAAATGAACACAAAAGTTTTGTTATCCAAGTTTGGGAAATTCCATTAGTTTAACCCTAATAGCTTGGAATTTTACAAGAAAGAGATTTTTTCTACACATGTTTTAAAAATGGATATGCATGTTTGAAAAATGTTAAATATGCAAATGAGCTATGGATCAAAAGCTTTTAAATAGAATAACAAACGCTCATTAAATTCTCAAGTGAACGTGCGGTGGGATATTTGCCCGAGTCAAACAAGCCATTATTTTGCCCTTATTCAAAAAGTTGACCTAACAATCATAGATGATTGTAAAGTGATTTATCATACGTAACGGGCTATATTTTTGTAAGAAATGACTTTTGGATTCGGAGTCAACACTCGATTAAAAATCCCCCGCCTCCCCCTTTTCCCGACGATAGCAGAACCTGAGATATATAAAAAAAAGTGCTAAAATCCCTAAAATTGACATACACTCTTTGGAAATATCTCTCTCTACATTTGAGCATTGTGCATTTCCATTTTAGATCTACACTTTTTTCTTAAAACAAAACTTTGAGTTTTTCGCTCTCCCTTCATCCCGTATACAAAAAAGTCAAATAGATCACAACAAATAAAAACTTTTACAGTTGATGTATGGAAAAATTTTAAAACAATAAAAAAATTAAATAAATAAAATTTATTCACACACCACAAATGAATATAAAATTTTTTTTATCCAAGTTTTGAAAATTCCACTAGTCCAACCCTAATATCTCCGAATTTTACATGAAGGAGATTTTTTCTACACATGTTTTAAAAATGAATATGCATGCTAGAAACATATTAAAGATTCAAATGACCTATGGATCCAAAGATTTTAAAAAGAATAACAAACGCTCATTAAATTCTCAAGTGAACGTGCGGTGGGATATTTGCCCGAGTCAAACAGGCCATTATTTTGCCCATTTTCAAAAAGTTGACCAAACAATCATAAATGATTGTAAAGTGATTTATCATGCGTAACAGGCTTTATTTTTGTAATAAATGAATAATGGATTGGAAGTTAACCCTAAGTTAAAAATCCCCTCCTCCCCCTTTTCCAGATGAATGCAAAATTTTAGATATAAAAACGAAAAAGTGCTTACAATCCCTAAAAATTACAGACATTCTTTGGAATTATCTCTCTCTACATTTGTGCTGTGTGCATTTCTATTTTAGATGTACACTTTTTTCTTAAATCAGAACTTTGAGTTTTCGCTCTCCCTTCATCCCGTAAACAAAAAAGGCAAATAGATACAACAAAATGAAAATTTTATAGTTGATGTATGAAAAAAAATTAAAACAATAACGAATGTAAATAATGAAAATTTATTCACACACCACAAATGAACACAAAAGTTTTGTTATCCAAGTTTGGGAAATTATACTAGTCCAACCCAAATAGCTTGGAATTTTACATGAAGGAGATTTTTTCTACACATGTTTTAAAAATGGATGTGCATGCTTGAAACATGTTAAAGATTCAAATGACCTATGGATGCAAAGTTTTTAAAGAGAATAACAAATGCTCATTAAATTCTAAAGTGAACGTGCGGTGGGATATTTACCCGAGTCTAACAAGTCATTATTTTGCCCACTTTCAAAAAGGTTACCTAACAATCATAGTTGATTGTAAAGTGAATTATCATGCGTAACGGGCTATATTTTTGTAAGAAATGACTTATGGATTGCAATTAAACACTCAGTTAAGAAACCCCCGCCTCCCCCTTTTCTTTATGATTGCAAAACCTGAGATATAAAACTAAAAATAGCTTACAATCCCTAAAAAATACAGACACTCTTTGGAATTATCTCTCTCTACATTTGTACATTGTGCTTTTCCATTTTAGATCTACACTTTTTTCTTAAATCAAAACTTTAAGTTTGCGCTCTCCCTTTATCCCGAAAACAAAAAAGGTAAAAAGCTCACCACAAAATGAAAATTTTATAGTTGATGTATGAAAAAAATTTAAAACAATAAAAAATGTAAATAAAGAAAATTTATTCACACACCACAAATTAACACATAAATTTTGTTATCCAAGTTTTGGAAATTCCACTAGTTTAACCTTAATAGCTTGGAATTTTACAAGAAAGAGATTTCTTCTAAACATGTTTTAAAAATGGATATCCATGTTTGAAACATGTTAAAGATGCAAATGATCTATGGATGCAAAGCTTTTAAAGAGAATAACAAACGCTCATTAAATTCTAAAGTGAACGTGCGGTGGGATATTTACCCGAGTCTAACAAGTCATTATTTTGCCCACTTTCAAAAAGGTTACCTAACAATCATAGTTGATTGTAAAGTGAATTATCATGCGTAACGGGCTATATTTTTGTAAGAAATGACTTATGGATTGCAATTAAACACTCAGTTAAGAAACCCCCGCCTCCCCCTTTTCTCGATGATTGCAAAACCTGAGATATAAAACTAAAAATAGCTTACAATCCCTAAAAAATACAGACACTCTTTGGAATTATCTCTCTCTACATTTGTACATTGTGCTTTTCCATTTTAGATCTACACTTTTTTCTTAAATCAAAACTTTAAGTTTTCGCTCTCCCTTTATCCCGAAAACAAAAAAGGTAAAAAGCTCACCACAAAATGAAAATTTTATAGTTGATGTATGAAAAAAATTTAAAACAATAAAAAATGTAAATAAAGAAAATTTATTCACACACCACAAATTAACACATAAATTTTGTTATCCAAGTTTTGGAAATTCCACTAGTTTAACCTTAATAGCTTGGAATTTTACAAGAAAGAGATTTCTTCTACACATGTTTTAAAAATGGATATCCATGTTTGAAACATGTTAAAGATGCAAATGATCTATGGATGCAAAGCTTTTAAAGAGAATAACAAACGCTCATTAAATTCTCAAGTCAACTTGCAGTGGGATATTTACCCCAGTCAAACTTGCCATTATTTTCTCCTTTTGCAAAAGGCTGACATAAAAATCATAGATGATCAGAAAGTGATTTATCAAGCGTAACGGGCTATATTTTTGTAAGTAATGAATTATGGATTGGAAGTCAACCCTAAGTTAAAAATCCCCCGCCTCCCCCTTTTCCCGACGAATGCAAAACTTTAGATATAAAAACGAAAAAGTGCTTACAATCCCTAAAAATTACAGACTCTTTGGAATTATCTCTCTCTACATTTTTGCATTGTGCATTTCTATTTTAGATGTACACTTTTTTCTTAAATCAGAACTTTGTGTTTTCGCTCTCCGTTCATCCCGTCAACAAAAAAGGCAAATAGCTACAACCAAATGAAAATTTTGTAGTTAATGTATGAAAAAAAATTAAAACAATAACAAATGTAAATAAAGAAAATTTATTCACACACCACAAATGAACACAAAAGTTTTGTTATCCAAGTTTGGGAAATTCCACTAGTCCAACACTAATAGCTTGGAATTTTACATGAAGGAGATTTTTCTACAAATGTTTTAAAAATGGGTGTGCATGCTTGAAACATGTTAAAGATTCAAATGACCTATGGATGCAAAGTTTTTAAAGAGAATAACAAATGCTCATTAAATTCTAAAGTGAACGTGCGGTGGGATATTTACCCGAGTCTAACAAGTCATTATTTTGCCCACTTTGAAAAAGGATACCTAACAATCATAGTTGATTGTAAAGTGAATTATCATGCGTAACGGGCTATATTTTTGTAAGAAATGACTTATGGATTGCAATTCAACACTCAGTTAAGAAACCCCCACCTCCCCCTTTTCTCGATGATTGCAAAACCTGAGATATAAAACTAAAAATAGCTTACAATCCCTAAAAAATACAGACACTCTTTGGAATTATCTCTCTCTACATTTGTACATTGTGCTTTTCCATTTTAGATCTACACTTTTTTCTTAAATCAAAACTTTAAGTTTTCGCTCTCCCTTTATCCCGAAAACAAAAAAGGTAAAAAGCTCACCAGCAAATGAAAATTTTATAGTTGATGTATGAAAAAAATTTAAAACAATAAAAAATGTAAATAAATAAAATTTATTCACACACCACAAATTAACACATAAATTTTGTTATCCAAGTTTGGGAAATTCCACTAGTTTAACCTTAATAGCTTGGAATTTTACAAGAAAGAGGTTTCTTCTACACATGTTTTAAAAATGGATATCCATGTTTGAAACATGTTAAAGATGCAAATGATTTATGGATGTAAAGCTTTTAAAGAGAATAATAACAAACGCTCATTAAATTCTCAAGTCAACTTGCAGTGGGATATTTACCCCAGTCAAACTTGCCATTATTTTCCCCTTTTGCAAAAGGCTGACATAACAATCATAGATGATCGTAAAGTGATTTATCAAGCGTAACGGGCTATATTTTTGTAAGTAATGAATTATGGATTGGAAGTCAACCCTAAGTTAAAAATCCCCCGCCTCCCCCTTTTCCCGACGAATGCAAAACTTTAGATATAAAAACGAAAAAGTGCTTACAGTCCCTAAAAATTACAGACACTCTTTGGAATTATCTCTCTCTACATTTGTGTATTGTGCATTTCTATTTTAGATGTACACTTTTTTCTTAAATCAGAACTTTGTGTTTTCGCTCTTCGTTCATTCTGTCAACAAAAAAGGCAAATAGATACAACCAAATGAAAATTTTGTAGTTGATGTATGAAAAAAAATTAAAACAATAACAAATGTAAATAAAGAAAATTTATTCACACACCATAAATGAACACAAAAGTTTTGTTATCCAAGTTTGGGAAATTCCACTAGTCCAACCCTAATAGCTTGGAATTTTACATGAAGGAGATTTTTTCTACAAATGTTTTAAAAATGGATATGCATACTTGAAACATGTTAAATATTCAAATGACCTATGGATGTAATGCTTTTAAAGAGAATAATAAACGCTCATTAAATTCTAAGGTGAACGTGCGGTGGGATATTTACTCGAGTATAACAAGTCATTATTTTGCCCACTTTCAAAAAGGTTACCTAACCATCATAGTTCGTAAAGTGAATTATCATGCGTAACGGGCTATATTTTTGTAAGAAATGACTTATGGATTTCAATTCAACACTCAGTTAAGAAACCCCCGCCTCCCCCTTTTCCAGATGATTGCAAAACCTGTGAAATAAAAATAAAAATAGATTACAATCCCTAAAAAATATAGACACTCTTTGGAATTATCTCTCTCTACATTTGTTCATTGTGCTTTTCCATTTTAGATGTACACTTTTTTCTTAAATCAAAACTTCAAGTTTTCGCTCTCCCTTTATCCCGAAAAAAAAAAAGGTAAAAAGCTCACAACAAAATGAAATTTTTATAGTTGATGTATGGAAAAAATTTAAAACAATAAAAATGAAAATAAAGAAAATTTATTCACCACAAATGAACACATAAGTTTTGTTATCCAAGTTTTGGAAATTCCACTAGTCGAACCCTAATAGCTTTGAATTTTACATGAAGGAGATTTTTTCTACACATGTTCTAAAAATGGATAAGCATGCTTGAAACATGTCAAAAATTCAAATGACCTATGGATCCAAAGCTTTTAACGATAATAACAAACGCTCATTAAATTCTCAAGTGAACGTGAAGTGGGATATTTACACCAGTCTAACAAGTCATTATTTTGCCCATTTTCAAAAAGTTGACCTAACAATCATAGATTGTAAAGTGATTTATCATGCGTAATGGGCTATATTTTTGTAAGAAATGACTTATGGATTGCAATTCAAAAGTCTGTTAAAAATCCCCTGCCTCCCCCTTTCCCGATGATTGTAAAACCTGAGATATATAAACTAAAAAGAGCTTAAAATCTCTAAAAAATAAAGACACTCTTTGGAATTATCTCTCTCTACATTTGTGCATTGTGCTTTTCCATTTTAGATATACACTTTTTTCTTAAATCAAAACTTTTAGTTTTCGCTCTCCCTTCATCCCGAAAACAAAAAGGCAAAAAGATCACAACAAAATTACAATTTTATAGTTCATGTACGGAAAAAATTTAAAACAATAACAAATGTAAATAAAGAAAATTTATTCACACACCACAAATGAACACAAAATTTTTGTTATCCAAGTTTGGGAAATTCCACTAGTTTAACCCTAATAGCTTGGAATTTTACAAGAAAGTGATTTCTTCCTCACATGTTTTAAAAATGGATATGCATATTTGAAACATATTAAAGATTCAAATGAGGTATGGATGCAAAGCTTTTATAGAGAATAACAAACGTTCAATAAATTCTCGAGTAAACTTGGATATTTACTCGAGTCAAACATGCCATTATTTTGCCCATTTGCAAAAGGCTGACATAACAATCATAGATGATTGTAAAGTAATTTATCATGCGTAACGGGCTAAATTTTTGTAAGAAATGACTTTTGGATTGGGAGTCAACACTCAGTTAAAAATCCCCTGCCTCCCCCTTTTCCCGACGATTACGAAACCTGAGATATAAAAACAAAAAAGGGCTTATAATCCCAAAAAAATAATAGACACTCTTTGGAATTATCTCCCTCTACATTTGTGCATTGTGCATTTCAATTTTAGACGTACACTTTTTTCTCAAATCAAAACTTTTTGTTTTTTGCTCTCCCTTCTTCCCGTAAACAATAAAGGCAAAAAGATTACAACAACATGAAAATTTAATAGTTGATGTATGGAAAAAATTTAAAACAATAAAAAAATTAAATAAATAAATTTATTCAAATATTTTGTTATACAAGTTTGGGAAATTCCACTAGTCCAATCCTAATATCTTGGAATTTTACATGAGGGAGATTTTTTCTACACATGTTTTAAAAATGGATATGCATGCTAGAAATATGTTTAAGATTCAAATGACCTATGGATCCAAAGCTTTTAAAGAGAATAACAAACGCTAAATAAATTCCCAAGTGAACGTGTTGTGGGATATTTACCAGAGTCAAACATGCCATTATTTTGCCCATTTGCAAAAGGCTGACATAACAGTCATAGTTGATTTTAAAGATATTTATCATGTGTAACGGGTTAATTTTTGTAAGAATTGATTTTTGGATTGGGAGTCAACACTCAGTTAAAATTCCCCCGCCTCCCCTTTTCCCAACGATTGTAAAACCTTAGATATATAAAAAAAGGGCTTACAATCCTTTAAATTTACAGACACTCTTCCGAATTATCTCTCTCTACATTTGTGCATTGTGCATTTCAATTTTAGATGTACACTTTTTTCGTAAATCAAAACTTTGAGTTTTTCGCTCTCCTTTTATCCCGTAAACAAAAATGGCAAATAGACCACAACAAAATAAAAATTTTATAGATGATGTATGGAAAAAATTTAAAACAATAAAAAAATTAAATAAAGAAAATATTTTCACACACCACAAATGAACACAAAAGTATTGTTATCCAAGTATGGGAAATTCCACTAGTAGAACCCTAATATCTTGGAATATTACATCAAGGAGATTTTTTGTGCACATGTTTTAAAAATGGATATGTATTGTAGAAACATGTTAAAGATTCAAATGACCTAAGGATCCAAAGCTTTTAAAGAGAATAACAAACGCTCATTAAATTCTCAAGTGATCGTGCGGTGGGATATTTGCCCGAGTCAAACAGCCATTATTTTGCCCATTTTCTAAAAGTTGACCTACCAATCATAGATAATTGTAAAGTGATCTATCATGCGTAACGGGCTATATTTTTGTAAGAAATAACTTATGGATTGGAAGTCACCACTCAGTTAAAAATCCCCCGCCTCCCCCTTTTTCGGGCGATTGCAAAACCTTAGATATAAAAACGAAAAAAGTTCTTACAATCCCTAAAAACTACAGACACTCTTTTTAATTATCTCTCTCTACATTTGTGCATTGTGCATTTCCATTTTTTATGTACACTTTTTTCTTAAATCTGGACTTTGTCATTTCGCTCCCCCTTCATCCCTTAAAAAAAAAAAGGAAAATAGATCACAACAAAATGAAATTTTATAGTTGATGTATGGAAAAAATTAAAAACAATAACAAATGTAAATAATGAAAATTTATTCACACACCGCAAATGAACACAAAAGTTTTGTTATCCAAGTTTGGGAAATTCCACTAGTCCAACCCTAATAGCTTGGAATTTTTTAAGAAGGAGATTTTTTCTACACTTGTTTTAAAAATGGATAAGCATGCTCGAAACATGTTAAAGATTCAAATGATCTATGTATCGAAAGCTTTTAAAGAGAATAACAAACGCTCATTAAATTCCCAAGTGAACGTGTGGTGGGATATTTACACGAGTCTAACAAGTCATTATTTTGCCTATTTTCTAAAGGTTGACTTTAACAATCATAGATGATTGTAAACTGATTTATCATGTGTAAGGGCCTATATTTTTGTAAGAAATGACTTATGGATTGCAATTCAACAATCAGTTAAAGATCCCCCACCTCCCCCTTTTCCCGACGATTTAAAACCTGAGATATAAAAACTAAAAAGAGCTTACAATCCCTAAAAAATACAGACACTCTTTGGAATTATCTCTCTCTACATTTGTGCATTGTGCTTTTCCATTTTAGATGTACACTTTTTTCTTACATCAAAACTTTTAGTTTTCGCTCTCCCTTCATCCTGAAAACAAAAAAGACAAAAAAAGCTCACAGCAAAATGAAAATTTTATAGTTGATGTATGGAAAAAATTTAAAACAATAACAAATGTAAATAAAGAAAATTTATTCACACACCACAAATGAACACAAAAGTTTTGTTATCCAAGTTTAGGAAATTCCACTAGTTTAACCCTAATAGCTTGGAATTTTAAGAGAAAGGGATTTCTTCTACACGTGTTTTAAAAATGGATATACATGTTTGAAACATGTTCAAGATTCAAATGAGCTACGGATGCAAAGCTTTTAAACATGTTCAAGATTCCCATTTGCAAAAGGCTGACATAAAAATCATAGATGATTGTAAAGTGATTTATCGTGCGAAACTGGCTATATTTTTGAAAGAAATGACTTTTGGATTGGGAGTCAACACTCAGTTAAAAATCCCCCTCCTCCCCCTTTTCCCGATGATTGGAAAACCTGAGATATAAAAACGAAAAAGTGATTACAATCCCTAAAAATTACAGACACTCTTTGGAATTATCTCTCTCTACATTTGTGCATTGTGCATTTCAATTTTAGATGTACACTTTTTTCATAAATCAAAACTTTGAGTTTTCGCTCTCATTTCATCCTGTAAACAAAAAGGCAAATAGATCACAACAAAATGAAAATTTTATAGTTCATGATGGAAAAAATTTAAAACAATAAAGAAAGTAACGAAAGAAAATTTATTCACACACCAAAAATGAACACAAAAGTTTTGTTATCCATGTTTGGGAAATTCCACTAGTCCAACCCTAATATCTTGGAATTTTACATGAACGAGGTTTTTTCTACACATGTTTTAAAAATGGATATGCATGCTAGAAACATGTTAAAGAATCAAATGAGCTATGGATCCAAAGCTTTTAATGAGAATAACAAAGGTTCATTAAATTCTCAAGTGAACGTGCGGTGGGATATTTGCCCAAGTCAAACAAGCCATTATTTTGCCCATTTTTAAAAAGTTGACTTAACAATCATAGAAGATTGTAAAGTGAGCTATCATGCGTAACGGGCTATATTTTTGTAGGAAATGACTTAATTATATGAAGTGAACACTCAATTAAAAATCCCTCGCCTCCCCCTTTTCTCAACGATTGCAAAACCTTAGATATAAAAAAGAAAAAGTGCTAACAATCCCTAAAAATTACTGTCACTCTTTGGAATTATCTCTCTCTAATTTTGTGCATTGTGCATTTCTATTTTAGATGTACAATTTTTTCTTAAATCAGAACTTTGAGTTTTCGCTCTCCCTTCAACCCGTAAACAAAAAAGGCAAATAGATCACAACAAAATGAAAATTTTATAGTTGATGTTTGGAAAAAATTTAAAACAATAACAAATGTAAATAATGAAAATTTATTCACAGTCCAAAAATGAACACAAAAGTTTTGTTTTCCAAGTTTAAGAAATTCCACTAGTCCAACCCTAATAGCTTGGAATTTTACATGAAGGAGATTTTTTCTACACATGTTTTAAAAATGGATAAGCATGCTTGAAACAAGTTAAAGATTCAAATGACCTCTGGATCAAAAGCTTTTAAAGAGAATAACAAATGCTCATTAAATTCTCAAGTGAACGTGCGGTGGGATATTTTTGAAAGAAATGACTTATGGATTGCAATTCAAAACTCAGTTAAAAATCCCCCGCCTCCCCCTTTTTTCGATGATTGTAAAACCTGAGATATAAAAACTAAAAAGAGCGTACAATCCCTAAAGAAAAAAGACACTCTTTGGAATTATCTCTCTATACATTTGTGCATTGTGCTTTTCCATTTTAGATGTACACTTTTTTCTTATATCAAAACTTTTAGTTTTCGCTCTCCCTTCATCCCGAAAAAATAAAAGGCAAAAAGCTCACAACAAAATGAAAATTTTATAGTTGATGTATCAAAAAATTTAAAACTATAAAAAATGTCTATAAAGAAAATTTATTCCCACACCACAAATGAACACAAAAGTTTTGTTATCCAAGTTTGCGAAATTCCACTAGTTTAACCCTAATTGCTAGGAATTTTACAAGAAAGAGATTTCTTCTACACATGTTTTAAAAATGGATATGCATATTTGAAACATGTTAAAGATGCAAATGAGCTATGGATGCAAAGCTTTTAAAGAGAATAACAAGCGCTCAATAAATTCTCAAGTGAACTTGCGATGGGCTATTTACCCGAGTTAAACATGCCATTATTTTGCCCATTTGCAAAAAGCTGACATAAAAATCATAGATGATTGTAAAATGATTTATCATGCGTAACGGGCTATATTTTTGTAAGAAATGACTTTTGGATTGGGAGTCAACACTTAGTTAAAAATCCCCCGCCTCCCCCTTTTCCCGACGATTACAAAACCTGAGATATAAAAACGAAAAAGTGATTACAATCCCTAAAAATAAAAAAACTCTTTGGAATTATCTCTCTCTACATTTCTGCATTGTGCATTTGCATTTTAGATGTACATTTTTTTCTTAAATCAAAACTTGGAGTATTTCGCTCTCCCTTCATCCCGTAAACAAAAAAGTCAAATAGATCACAACAAAATGAAAATTTTATAGTTCTTGTATGAAAAAATTTTAAAACAATAAAAAAGTAAGTAAATAAAATTTATTCACACACCACAAATGAACACAACAGTTTTGTTATCCAAGTTTAGGAAATTCCACTAGTCCAACCCTAATATCTTGGAATTTTACATGAAGGAGATTTTTTCTACAGATGTTTTAAAAATGGATATGCATGATAGAAACATGTTAAAGAATCAAACGAGCTATGGATCCAAAGCTTTTAAAGAGAATAACAAACTTTCATTAAATTCTCAAGTGAACGTGCGGTGGAATATTTGCCCAAGTCAAACAAGCCATTATTTTTCCCTTTTTTAAAAAAGTTGACTTAACAATCATAAATGATTGTAAAGTGATTTATCATGCATAACGAGCTATATTTTTGGAAGAAATGACTTATGGATTGGAAATCAACGCACAGTTAAAAATCCCCCGCCTCCCCCTTTTCCCGACGATTGCGAAACCTTAGGTATAAAAACGAAAAAGTTCTTACAATTCCTAAAAATTATAGTCATTCTTTGGAATTATCTCTCTGTAATTTTGTGCATTGTGCATTTCCATTTTAGATGTACACTTTTTATTTAATCAAAACTTTGATTTTCGCTCTCCCTTCAACCCGTAAAATAAAAAGGCAAATAGATCACAACAAAATGAAAATTTTATAGTTGATGTATGGAAAAAAATTAAAACTATAACTAATTTAAATAATGAATATTTATTCACACACCACAAATGAACACAAAAGTTTTGTTATCCAAGGTTGGGAAATTCCACTAGTCCAACCCAAATAGCTTGAATTTTACATGAAGGATATTTTTTCTACACATGTTTTAAAAATGGATAAGCATGCTTGAAACATGTTAAAGATTCAAATGACCTATGGATCCAAAGCTATCAAAAGAGAATAACAAATGCTCATTAAATTCTCAAGTGAACGTGCGGTGGGATATTTACCCTAGTCTAACAAGTCATTATTTTGCCTATTTTCAAAAAGTTGACCTAACAATCATAGATGATTGTAAAGTGATTTACCATGCGTAACAGGCTAAATTTTTGTTAGGAATCACTTATGGATTGCAATTCAAAACTCAGTTAAAAATCCCCCGCCTTCCCCTTTTCCCTACGATTGCAAAACTTGAGATATAAAAACTAAAATGAGCTTACAATCCCTAAAAAATAAAGCCACCCTTTGGTATTATCTCTCTCTAAATTTTTGAATTGTGCTTTTCCATTTTAGATGTACATTTTTTTCTTAAATCAAAACTTTTAGTTTTCGCTCTCCCTTCATCCCGAAAACAAAAAAGGCAAAAACCTCACAACAAAATGAAAATTTTATAGTTGATGTGTGGAAAAAATTTAAAATAATAACAAATGAAAATAAAGAAAATTCATTCACACACCACAAATGAACACAAAAGTTTTGTTATCCAAGTTTGGGAAATTCCACTAGTTTAACCTTAATAGCTTGGAATTTTATAAGAAAGAGATTTCTTCTACACATGTTTTAAAAATGGATATGCATATTTCAAACATGTTAAAGATGCAAATGAGCTATGGATGCAAAGCTTTTAAAGAGAATAACAAACGCTCAATAAATTCTCAAGTGAGCTTGGATATTTACCTGAGTCAAACATGTCATTATTTTGCCCATTTGCAAAAGGCTGACATAACAATCATAGATGATTGTAAAGTGATTTATCATGCGTAACGGGCTATATTTTTTTAAGAAATGACTTTTGGATTGGGAGTGAACACTCAGTTAAAATTCCCTTGCCTCCCCCTTTTCTGTCGATTACAAAACCTGAGATGTAAAAATTAAAAAGTGCTTACAATCCCTAAAAATTATAGACACTCATTGGAATTATCTCTCACTACATTTGTGCATTGTGCATTTCCATTTTAGATGTACACTTTTTTCTTAAATCAAAACTTTGAGTTTTTCGCTCTCCCTTCATCCCGTAACAAAAAAGGAAAAAACATCACAACAAAATGAAAATTTTATAGTTGATGTAAGGAAAAAATTTTAAACAATAAAAAATTAAATAAATAAAATTAATTCAAAAGTTTTGTTATCCAAGTTTGGGAAATTCCACTAGTCCAACCCTAATATCTTAGAATTTTACATGAAGGAGATTTTTTCTACGCATGTTTTAAAAATGGATATGCATGCTAGAAACATGTTAAAGATTCAAATGACCTATGGATCCAAAGCTTTTAAAGAAAATAACAAACGCTCAATAAATTCTCAAGTGAACGTGTGGTGAGATATTTCCCGAGTCAAACAAGCCATTATTTGGCCCGTTTTCAAAAAGTTGACTTAAAAATCATAGATGATTGTAAAGAGATTTATCAAGCGTAACGGGCTATATTTTTTTTAAGAAATGACTTATGGATTGGAAGTCAACACTCAGTTAAAAATCCCCTGCGTCCCCCTTTTCCCGATGATTGCAAAACCTTAGATATAAAAAATAAAAAGTGCTTACAATCCCTAAAAATTACAGACACTCTTTGGAATTATCTCTTTCTACATTTGTGCCTTGTGCATTTCCATTTTAGACGTACACTTTTTTCTTAAATCAGAACTTTGAGTTTTCGCTTTCCCTTCATCCCGTAAACAAAAAAGGCAAATTGATTACAACAAATTGAAAATTTTATAGTTGATGTATGGAAAAAATTTAAAACAATAAAAAATGTAAATAAAGAAAATTTATTCACATACCACAAATGAACACAAATTTTTTGTTATCCAAGTTTGGGAAATTCCACTAGTCCAACCCTAATTGCTTGGAATTTTACATGAAGGTGATTTTTTCTACACATGTTTTAAAAATGGATATGCATGCTTGAACATGTTAAATATTCAAATGACCTATGAATCCAAAGCTTTTAAAGAGAATAACAAACTCCCATTAAATTATTAAGTGAACATGCGATGGGATATTTGCTCGAGTCAAACAAGCCTTTATTTTGCCCATTTTCAAAAAGTTGACCGAACAATCATAGATGATTGTAAAGTGATTTATCATGCGTAAAGGGCTATATTTTTGTAAGAAATGACTTATGGATTGGAAGTCAACACTCAGTTAAAAATCCCCCACCTGCCCCTTTTCTTGACGATTGCAAAACCTTAGATTTAAAAATTTAAAAGTGTTTACAATCCCTTAAAATTATAGACACACTTTTGAATTATCTCTCTCTACATTTGTGCATTGTGCATTTGCATTTTAGATGTATAATTTTTTCTTAAATCAGAACTTTGAGTTTTCGCTCTCCCTACATCCCGTAAACCAAAAAGGCAAATAGATCACAACAAAACAAAAATTTTATAGTTGATGTATGGAAAAAATTTCAAACAATAACAAATGTAAATAAAGAAAATTTATTCACACTCCACAAATGAACACAAAAGTTTTCTTATCCAAGTTAGGAAAATTCCACTATTCCAACCCTAATATCTTTGCATTTTACATGAAGGAGATTTTTTCTACACATGTTTTAAAAATGGATACGCATGCTTAAAACATGTTAAAGTTTCAAATGACCTATGGATCCAAAGATTTTAAAGAGAATAACAAACACTCATTAAATTCTCAAGTGAATATGCAGTGGGATATTTACTCGAGTCTAACAAGTCATTATTTTGCCCATTTTAAAAAGTTGACCTTACAATCATAGATGATAGTAAAGTGATTTATTATGCATAACGGGCTATATTTTTGTAAGAAATGACTTATGGATTGGAAGTCAACACTCAGTTAAAATTCCACTGCCCCTTTTCCGACTATTGCAAAACCTTAGATATAAAAACGAAAAAATGCTTACGATCACTAAAAATTATAGACACTCTTCGGAATTACCTCCCTCTACATTTTTGCATTGTGCATTTCCATTTTAGAAGTACACTTTTTTCTTAAATCAGAACTTTGAGTTTTCGCTCTCCCTTCATTCCGCAAACAAAACAGGCAAATAGATCACAACCAAATGAAAATTTTATAGTTGATGTATGGAAAAAATTTAAAACAATAACAAATTTAAATAAATAAAATTTCTTCACACACCTCAAATCAACTCAAAAGTTTTGTTATCCAAGTTTGGGAAATTCCACTAGTCCAACCCTAATAGCTTGGAATTTTACATGAAGGAGATTTTTTCTACACATGTTTTAAAAAGGGATCTGCATGCTTGAAACATGTTAAAGATTCAAATGACCTATGGATCCAAAGCTTTTAAAGAGAATGACAAACGCTCATTAAATTCTCAAGTGAACGTGCAGTGGCATATTTACTCGAATCTAACAAGTCATTATTTTGCCCATTTTCAAAAGTTGACTTAACAATCATTGATGATTGTAAAGTGATTTATCATGCGTAACGGGCTATATATTTGTAAGAAATGACTAATGGATTGTAATTCAACACTCTGTTAAAAATTCCCCGCCTCCCCCTTTTCCCGACGATTACAAAACCTGAGATATAAAAACTAAAAAGAGCTTACAATCCCTAAAAAATACAAACACTCTTTGGAATTATCTCTCTCTACATTTGCGCATTGTGCTTTTCGATTTAGATGTACACTTTTTTCTTAAATCAAAACTTTTAAGTTTTCGCTTTCCCTTCATTCCGAAAACGAAAAAGGCGCTCACAACAAAATAAAACTTTTAAAGTTGATGTATGGAAAAAATTTAAAACAACAACAAATTCAAATAAATAACATTTATTCACTCACCACAAATGAACACAAAAATTTTGTTATCCAAGTTTGCGAAATTTCACTAGTTTAACCCTAATAGCTAGGAATTTTACAAGAAAAAGATTTCTTCTACACATGTTTTAAAAATGGATATGCATGTTTGAAATATGTTAAAGAAGCAAATGATCTACAGATGCAAAGCTTTTAAAGAGAATAAAAAACGCTCATTAAATTCACAAGTGAACTTGCGGTGGATATACCCGAGTCAAACTTGTCATTATTTTTCCCATTTGCAAAAGGCTGACATAACAATCATAGATGATTGTAAAGTGAATTATTATGCGTAAGGGGCTATATTTTTGTAAGAAATGACTTTTGGATTGGGAGTCAACACTCAGTTAAAAATCTCCCGCCTCCCCCTTTTCCTGACGATTGTAAAACCTGAGATATAATAACGAAAAGGTGCTTACAATACCTAAAAATTACAGACACTCTTTGGAATTATCTCTCTCTACATTTGTGCATTATGAATTTCCATTTTAGATGTACACTTTTTTCTTAAATCAAAAGATTGAGTTTTTCGCTCTCCCTTCATCCCGTAAACAAAAAAGGCAAATAGATCACAAAAAAATGAAAATTTTATAGTTGATGTGGGGAAAAAATTTAAAAAAATAAAATAAATAAATAAATATAATTTATTCACACAACACAAATGAACACAAAAGTTTTGTTATCCATGTTTGGGAAATTCCACAAGTCCAACCGTAATATATTGGAATTTTACATGAAGGAGATTTTTTCCATACATATTTTAAAAATGGATATGGATGCTAGAAACATGTTAATAATTCAAATGACCTATGGATCCAAAGTTTTTAAAGAGAATAACAAAAGCTCATTAAATTCTCAAGTGAACGTGCGGTGGGATATTTGCCCGAGTCAAACAAGCCATTATTTTGCCCATTTTCAAAGAGTTGACCTAACAATCATAGATGATTGTAAACTGATTTATTATGCGTAACGGGCTATATTTTTGTAAGAAATGACTTATGGATTGGAAGTCAACACTCAGTTAAAAATCCTCTGCCTCCCCCTTTTCCCGACTATTGCAAAACCTTAGATATAAAAATGAAAAACTGCTTACAATCGCTAAAAATTATAGACACTCTTTGGAATTATCTCTCTCTACATTTGTGCATTGTGCATTTCCATTTTAGAAGTACACTTTTTTCTTAAATCAGAACTTTGAGTTTTCGCTCTCCCTTCATCCCGTAAACAAAATTGGCAGATAGATCACAACCAAATGAAAATTTTATAGTTGAAGTATGGAAAAAATTTAAAACAATAACAAATTTAATTAAAGAAAATTTCTTCACATAGCACAAATCAACTCAAAAGTTTTGTTATCCAAGTTTGGGAAATTCAACTAGTCCAAACCTAATAGCTTGGAATTGTACATGAAGGAGATTTTTTCTACACATGTTTTAAAAAGAGATATGCATGTTTGAAACATGTTAAAGATTCAAATGACCTATGGATCCAAAGCTTTTAAAGAGAATAACAAACGCTCATTAAATTCTCAAGTGAACGTGCTGTGGGATATTTACCCGAGTCTAACAAGTCATTATTTTTCCCATTTTAGAGAATTTGACCCAACAATCAAAGATGAATGAAAAGAGATTTATCATGCGTTACGGGCAATATTTTTGTAAGAAATGACTTAAGGATTGCAATTCTAGACTCTGTTAAAAATCCCCCGCCTACCCCTTTTCCCAGCAATTGCAAAACCTGAGATATAAAAACTAAAAAGAGCTTAAAATTCCTAAAAATTACAGACACTCTTTGAAATTATCTCTCTCTACATTTGTGCATTGTGCTTTTCCATTTTAGATGTACACTTTTTTCTTAAATCAAAACTTTAAGTTTTCGCTCTCCCTTCATCCCGAAAACAAAAAAGGATAAAAGCTCACAACAAAATGAAAATCTTATAGTTAATGTTTGGAAAAAATTTAAAACAATAACAAATGTAAATAAAGAAAGTTTATTCACACACCACAAATGAACACAAAAGTTTTGTTATCCAAGTTTGGGAAATTCCACTAGTTTAACCCTAATAGCTTGGAAGTTTACAAGAAAGAGATTTCTTCTACACATATTTCAAAAATGGATATGCATGTTTGAAACATGTTAAAGATGCAAATGAGCTATGGATGCAAAGCTTTTAAAGAGAATAACAAACACTCATTAAATTCCCAAGTGAACTTGGATATTTACCCGAGTCAAACATGCCATTATTTTTCCCATTTGCAAAAGGCTCACATAACAATCATAGATGATTGTAAAGTGATTTATCATGCGTAACGGGCAATATTTTTTGTAAGAAATGACTTTTGGATTGGAAGTCAACACTCAGTGAAAAATCCTCTGCCTCCCCCTTTTCCCGAAGGTTGCAAAACTGTAAATATAAAAACGAAAAAGTGCTTACAATCCCTAAAAAATACAGACACTCTTTGGAATTATCTCTCTCTAAATTTGTGCATTGTGCTTTTCCATTTAAGTGTACACTTTTTTCTTAAATCAAAACTTTAAGTTTTCGCTCTCCCCTCATCCAGAAAAGAAAAAAGGCAAAAAGCCCACAAAAAAATAAAAAATTTGTAGTTGATGTAAGGAAATTTTTTTAAAAATTAAGAATGAAATAAATAAAATTTATTCACACCCCACAAATGAACACAAAAGTTTTGTTATCCATGTTTGGGAAATTCTACTAGTTTAACCCCAATAGCTTAGAATTTTACAAGAAAGAGTTTCTTCTACACATGTTTTAAAAAAGGATATGCATGTTTGAAACATGTTAAAGATGCAAATGAGCTATGGATGAAAATCTCTTAAAGAGAATAACAAACACTCATTAAATTCTCAAGTGAACTTGTGGTGGGATATTTACCCGAGTCTATAATGCCCTTATTTTTCCCATTTGCAAATAGCTGACATAACAATCACAGATGATTGTAAAGTGATTTTTCATGCGAAACGGGCTATATTTTTGTAAGAAATGACTTTTGGATTGGGAGTCAACACTCAGTTAAAAAAGCCCAGTCTCCCCCTTTTCCCGATGATTGTAAAACCTGAGATATAAAAAAAAAAGTGCTTACAATCTTACAGACACTCTTTGGAATTATCTCTCTCTACATTTGTGCATTGTGCATTTCCTTTTTAGATGTACACTTTTTTCTTAAATCAAAACTTTGAGTCTTTCTCTCTCCCTTCATCCCGAAAACAAAAAAGGCAAATAGCACAACGAAATGAAAATTTTATAGTTGATGTATGGAATAAGTTTAAAATAATAAAAAAAGTAAATAAAAAAAATTTATTCACACACCACAAATGAACACAAAAGTTTTGTTATACAAGTTTGGGAAATTCCACTGGTCCAACCCTAATATCTTGGAATTTTACATGAAGGAGATTTTTTCTACACATGTATTAAAAATGGATATGCATGCTAGAAACATGTTAAAGATTCAAATGACCTATGGATCCAAAACTTTTAAAGAGAATAACAAACGCTCATTAAATTCTCAAGTAAACGTGCGGTGGGATATTTGCCCGAGTCAAACAAGCCATTATTTTGCCCATTTCCAAAGTGTTGACCTAATAATCATAGATGATTGTAAACTGATTTATTATGCGTAACGAGCTATATTTTTGTATGAAATGACTTATGGATTGGAAGTCAACACTCAGTTAAAAATCCTTCGCCTTCCCCTTTTCCCGACGATTGCAAAACCTTAGATATAAAAACAAAAAAGTGTTTTCAATCCCTAAAACTTACAGACACTCTTTGGAATTATCTCTCTCTACATTTGTACAATGTACATTTCCATTTTAGATGTACACTTTTTTCTTAAATCAGAACTTTGAATTTTCGCTCTCCTTTCATTCCCTAAAAAAAAGAAAAATAGATCACAACAAAATGAAAATTTTATAGTTGATGCATGGAAAAAATTTAAAAAAATAACAAATGTAAATAAATAAAATTTATTCACACACCACAGATGAACACAAAATTTTAGTTATCCAATTTTGGCAAAATTCCACTAGTCCAACCCTAATAGCTTGGAATTTTACATGAAGGAGATTTTTTCTACACATGTATTAAAAATGGATACGCATGCTTGAAACATGTTAAATATTCAAATGACCTATGGATCCAAATCTTTTAAAGAGAATAACAAATGCTCATTAAATTCTCAACTGAACTTGCGGTGGGATATTTACCCGAGTCAAACATGCCATTATTTTGCCCATTTGCAAAAGGCAGACATAACAATTTTAGATGGTATTAAAGTGATTTATCATGCGTAATGGGCTTTATTTTTTTAAGTAATGACTTTTGGATTGAGAGTCAACACTCAGTTAAAAATTCCCCGCCTCCCCCTTTTCTCGACGATTGTAAAATCTAAGATATAAAAACGAAAATGTGCCTACAATCCCTAAAAATTAAAAACACTCTTTGGAATTATCTCTCTCTACACTTGTACATTGTGCATTTCCATTTTAGATGTACACTTTTTTCTTAAATCAAAACTTTGAGTTTTTCGCTCTCCCTTCATCCCGTAAACAAAAAGGTAAAAAGATCACAACAAAATGAAAAAATTTTAGTTGATGTATGGAAAAAATTTAAAACAATAAAAAAAGTAAATAAAGAAAATTTATTCACACACCACAAATGAACACAAAAGCTTTGTTATCATTGTTTTGGAAATTCCACTATTGCAACCCTAATAGCTTGGAATTTTACATGAAGGTGATTTTTTCAACACGTTTTGAAAATGGATATGCATGCTAGAAACATGTTAAAAATTCAAATGACCTATGGATCCAAAGCTTTTAAAGAGAATAACAAACGCTCATTAAATTCTAAAGTGAACTTGTGGTGGGATATTTACCTGAGTCTAAACAGTCATTACTTTTTCCAATTTCAAAAAGTTTACCTAACAATGATAGATGATTGTAAAGTGATTTATCATGCGTAACGGGCTATATTTTTGTAGGAAATGACATATGGATTGCAAACCAACACTTTGTTAAAAATCCCCCGCCGCCCCTTTTCCCGACGGTTGCGAAACCTGAGTTATCAAAATGAAAAAAGAGCTTACAATCCCTAAAAAATACAGACACTCTTTGGAATTATCTCTCTCTATATTGATGCATTGTGCTTTTCCATTTTAGATGTACATTTTTTTCTTAAATCAAAATATTAAGTTTTCGCTCTCCCTTCATCCCGAAAACAAAAAGGCAAAAACCTCACAACAAAATGTAAATTTTATAGTTGATGTATGCAAAAAATTAAAACAATAAGAAATGTAAATAAATAAAACTTATTCACACTCCACAAATGAACACAAAAGTTTTGTTATCCAAGTTTGGGAAATTCCACAAGTTTAACCCTAATAGCTTGGAATTTTACAAGAAAGAAATTTCTTCTACACAACTTTTAAAAATAGATATGCATGTTTGAAACATGTTAAAGATTCAAATAAGCTATGGATGCAAAGCTCTTAAAGAGAATAATAAACACTCATTGAATTCTCAAGTGAACTTGCAGTGGGAAACATGCAATTATTTTGCCCATTTGCAAAAGGCTGACATAACAATCATAGATGATTGAAAAGTGATTTACCATGCGTAACAGGCTATAATTTAGTAAGAATTGACTTTTGGATTGGGAGTCAACACTCAGTTAAAAATACCCTGCCTACCCCTTTTCCTGACGATTGCAAAACCTGAGATATAAAACAGAAAAAGTGCTTACAATCCCTAAAAATTATAGACACTCTTTGGAATTATCTCTCTCTACATTTGTGCATTTCCATTTTAGATGTACACTTTTTTCATAAATCAAAACTTTGAGTTTTTCGCTCTCCCTTTATCTTGCAAACAAAAAAGGGAAATGAATCACAACTAAATGAAAATTTTATAGTTGATGTATGGAAAAAATTAAATAAAGAAAATTTATTCACACACCAGAAATGAACACAAAAATTTGGTTATCCAAGTTTGGGAATATCCACTAGTCCAACCATAATATCTTGGAATTTTACATGAAGGAGATTTTTTCTACACATGTTTTAAAAATGGATATGCATGCTAGAAACATGTTAAAGATTCAAATGACCTATGCATCCATAGCTTTTAAAGAAAATGACAAAAGCTCAATAAATTCTACAGTGAACTTTCGGTGGGATATTGGCCCGAGTCAAACAAGCCATTATTTTGCCCATTTTCAAAGAGTTGACCTAACAATCATAGATGATTGTAAATGGATTTATTTTGCGAAACGGGCTATATTTTTGTAAGAAATGACTTATCAATTGGAAGTCAACACTCAGTTAAAAATCCTCTGCCTCCCCCTTTTCCCAACTATTGCAAAACCTTAGATATAAAAACAAAAAAATGCTTACAATCCCTAAAACTTATAGACACTCTTTGGAATTATCTCTCTCTACATTTGTGCACTACGAATTTCCATTTTATATGTACACTTTTTCTTAAATCAGAACTTTGAGTTTTCGCTCTCCCTTCATCCCGTAAACAAAACAGGCAAATTGATCACAACAAAATGAAAAATTTATAGTTGATGTATGGAAAAAATTTAAAAAAATAAAAAATGTATATAAAGAAAATTTATTCACACACCACAAATGAACACAAAATTTTTGTTATCCAAGTTTGGGAAATTCCACTAGTACAGCCCAAATAGATTAGAATTTTAAATGAAGGAGATTTTTTCTACACATGTTTTAAAAATGGATATGCATATTTGAAACCTATTAAAGATTCAAATAACCTATGGATCCAAAGCTTTTAAAGAGAATAAAAAACGCTAATTAAATTCTCAAGTGAACGTGCGGTGGGATATTTTCCCGAGTCTAACAAGTCATTATTTTGCCCATTTTCAAGTGATGAATGTAAAGTGATTTATCATGCGTAACGGGCTATATTTTTGTAAGAAATGACTTATGAATTGCAGTTCAACACTCAGTTAAAAATCCCTGGTCTCCCTTTTCCCGACGATTGCAAAACCAGATATATAAAAACTAAAAAGAGCTTACAATCCCTAAAAAATACAGACTCTCTTTGGAATTATCTCTCTCTAAATTTGTGCATTGTGATTTTCCATTATAGATGTACACTTTTTTCTTAAATCAAAACTTTAAGTTTTCTCTCTCCTTTCATCCCGTAAACAAAAAAGGCAAATAGATCACAACAAAATGAAAATTTTATAGTTGATGTATGGAAAAAATTTAAAACAATAAAAAAAGTAAATAAAGAAAATTTATTCACACACCACAAATGAACACAAAAGTTTTGTTATCATAGTTTGGGAAATTCCACCAGTCCAACCCTAATCTCTTGGAATTTTACATGAAAGTCATTTTTTCTACACATGTTTTAAAAATGGATATGCCTGCTAGAAACATGTTAAAGATTCAAATGACCTATGCATCCAAAGATTTTAAAGAGAATAAAAAACGCTCATTAAAGTCTCAAGTGAACTTGCGGTGGGATATTTGCCCGAGTCAAACAAGCCATTATTTTGCCCATTTTAAAAGAGTTGACCTAATAATCATAGATGATTGTAAACTGATTTATTATGCGTAACGGGCAATATTTTTGTAAGAAATGACTTTTGGATTGGAAGTCAACACTCAGTTAAAAATCCTCCGTCTCCCCCTTTTCCCAACAATTGCAAAACTGTAGATATAAAAACGAAAAAGTCCTTACAATCCCTAAAAAATACAAACACTCTTTGGAATTATCTCTCTCTAAATTTGTGCATTGTGAGTTTCCTTTTTAGATGTACACTTTTTTCTTAAATCAAAACTTTAAGTTTTCGCTTTCCCCTCATCCAGAAAAGAAAAAAGGCAAAAAGCACACAACAAAATGAAAATTTTGTAGTTGATGTAAGGAAAAAGTATAAAAAAATTAAGAATGTAAATAAAGAAAATTTATTCACACCCCACAAATGAACACAAAAGTTTTGTTATCCATGTTTGGGAAATTCTACTAGTTTAGCCCTAATAGCTTGGAATTGTACAAGAAAGAGATTTCTTCTACACATGTTTTAAAAATGGATATGCATGTTTGAAACATGTTAAAGATGCAAATGAGCTATGGATGCAAAGCACTTAAAGAGAATAAGAAACACTCATTAAATTTTCAAGTGAACTTGCGGTGGGATATTTACCCGAGTCATTCATGCCCTTATTTTGCCCATCTGCAAAAGGGTGACATAACAATCATAGATGATTGTAAAGTGATTTTTCATGCGTAACGGGCTATATTTTTGTAAGAAATGACTTTTGGATTGGGAGTCAACACTAAGTTAAAAATGCCTCGCCTCCCCCTTTTCCCAATGATTGTAAAACCAGAGATATAAAAACGAAAAAGTGCTTACAATCCCTAAAAATTACAGACACTCTTTTGGAATTATCTCTCTCTACATTTGTGCATTGTGCATTTCCTTTTTAGATGTACACTTTTTTCTTAAATTAAATCAAAACTTAGAGTTTTTCGCTCTCCCTTAATCCCGTAAACAAAAAAGGCAAATAGATCACAACAAATTGAAAATTTTATAGTTGATGTACGGAAAAAATTTAAAACAATAAAAAAAGTAAATAAATAAAATTTATTCACACACCACAAATGAACACAAAAGTTTTGTTATCCAAGGTTGGGAAATTCCACTGGTCCAACCCTAATATCTTGGAATTTTACATGAAGGAGATTTTTTCTACACATGTTTTAAAAATGGATATGCATGCTAGAAACATGTTAAAGATTCAAATGAACTATGCATCCAAAGTTTTTAAAGAGAATAAAAAACGCTCATTATATTCTCAAGTGAACGTGCGGTGGATATTTGCCCGAGTCAAACAAGCCATTATTTTGCCCATTTGCAGAGTGTTAACCTAACAATCATAGATGATTGTAAACTGATTTATTATGCGTAACGGGCTATATTTTTGTACGAAATGACTTATGGATTGGAAGTCAACACTTAGTTAAAAATCGTTCGCCTCCCCTTTTTCCGATGAATGTAAAACCTCAGATATAAAAACAAAAAATTGCTTACAATCCCTAAAAGTTACAGACACTCTTTGGAATTATCTGTCTCTACATTTGTGCAATTTGCATTTCCATTTTAGATGTACACTTTTTTCTTAAATAAGAACTTTGTGTTTTCGCTCTCCCTTCATCCCGTAAAAAAAAAAGCCAAATAGAACACAACAAAATGAAAATTTTATAGTTGATGTATGGAAAAAATTTAAAACAGTAACAAATGTAAATAAATAAAATTTATGCACACACCACAAATGAACACAAAATTTTTGTTATCCAAGTTTAGGAAATTCCACTAGTCCAACCCTAATAGCTTGGAATTTTACATGAAGGAGATTTTTTCTACACATGTATTAAAAATGGATATGCATGCTTGAAACATGTTAAAGATTCAAATGACCTATGGATCCAAAGCTTTTAAAGAGAATAACAAACGCTCATTAAATTCTTAAGTGAACTTGCGGTGGGATATTTACCCCAGTCAAACATGCCATTATTTTGCCCATATGCAAAAGGCTGACATAACAATTATAGATGGTAGTAAAGTGATTTATCATGCGTCATGGGCTTTATTCTTTTAAAAAATGACTTATGGATTGAGAGTCAACACTCAGTTAAAAATCCCCTGCCTCCCCCTTTTCCCGACGATTGTAAAATCTCAGATATAAAAATGAAAAAGTGCCTACAATCCCTAAAAATTACAGACACTCTTTGGAATTATCTCTCTCTACATTTGTACATTGTACATTTCCATTTTAGATGTATACTTTTTTCTTAAATCAAAACATTGAGTTTTTTGCTCTCCCTTCATCCCGTGAACAAAAAAAAAAGTAAATAAAGAAAATTTAGTCACACACCACAAATGAACACAAAATCTTTGTTATCCAAGTTTTGGAAATTCCACTATTGCAACCCTAATAGCTTGGAATTTTACATGAAGGTGGATTTTTCTACACGTTTTGAAGATGGATATGCATGCTAGAAACATGTTAAAAATTCATATGACCTATAGATGCAAAGCTTTTAAAGAGAATAAAAAACGCTCATTAAATTCTGAAGTGAACGTGTGGTGGGATATTTACCGTAGTCTAACAAGTCATTAATTTTCCCAATTTCAAAAAGTTGACCTAACAATGATAGATGATTTTAAAGTAATTTATCATGCATAACGTGCTATATTATTGTAGGAAATGACACTTTTTTCTTAAATGAAACTTTTATAGTTGATGAATCGAAAAAATTTAAAACTATAAAAAATTTCTATAAAGAAAATTTATTCCCACACCACAAATGAACACAAAAGTGTTGTTATCCAAGTTTGGGAAATTCCACTAGTTTAACCCTAATTTCAAGGAATTTTACTAGAAAGAGATTTCTTCTACACATGTTTTAAAAATGGATATGCACATTTGAAACATGTTAAAGATGCAAATGAGCTATGGATGCAAAGCTTTTAAAGAGAATAAAAAACGCTCATTAAATTCTCAAGTGAACTTGCGGTGGGATATTTACCCGAGTCAAACTTGCCATTATTTTGCCCATTTAAAAAAGCCGACATACTAATCATAGATGATTGTAAAGTGACATGTCATTTGTAACGGGCTATAATTTTGTAAGAAATGACTTTTGGATTGGGAGTCAACACTCAGTTAAAAATCCCCAGCCTCCCCCTTTTCCCAACGATTGCAAAACCTGAGATATAAAAACAAAAAAGTGCTTACAATCCCTTAAAATTACAGAAACTCTTTGGAATTATCTCTCTCTACATTTGTGCATTGTGCTTTTCCATTTTCGTTGTACAGTTTTTTGTTAAATCAAAACATCGAGTTTTTCGCTCTCCCTTCATCCCGTAAACAAAAAAGGCAAATAGATCACAACAAAATGAAAATTTTATTGTTGATGGACGGAAAAAATTTAAAACAATAAAAAATAAAGTAAATATATTCACACACCACAAATGAACACAAAAGTTTTGTTATCCAAGTTAGGGAAATTCCACTAGTCCAACACTAATATCTTGGAATTTTACATAAAGGAGATTTTTTCTACACGTTTTAAAAATTGATATGCATACTAGAAACATGTTAAAGATTCAAATGACCTATGGATCCATAGCTTTTAAAGTGAATAACAAACGCTCATTAAATTCTCAAGTGAACGTGCGGTGGGCTATTTGCCTGAGTCAAACAAGCCATTATTTTGCCCATTTGCAAAAAGTTGACCTAACAATCATAGATGATTGTAAAGTTATTTGTCATGCATAACAGGGTATATTTTTGTAAGAAATGACTTATGGATTGGAAGTCAACAGTCAGTTAAAAATCCACCGCCTCCCCCTTTTCCCGACGATTGGAAAACCTTAGATTTAAAAAAGAAAAATTGCTTACGATCCGTAAAAATTACAGACAATCTTTGGAATTGTCTCTCTCTACATTTGTGCATTGTGCATTTCCATTTTAGATGTACACTTTTATCTTAAATAAGAACTTTGAGTTTTCGCTCTCCCTTCATCCCCTAGACAAAAATGGCAAATAGATGACAACAAAATAAAATTTTATAGTTGATGTGTGGAAAAAATTTAAGACAATAACTAATGTAAATAAAAAAATTTATTCACACACCACAAATGAACACAAAAGTTTTGTTATCCAATGTTGGAAAATTCCACTTGTCCAACCCTATTAGCTTGGAATTTTACATGAAGGAGATTTTTTCTACACATGTTTTAAAAATGGATATGCATGCTTGAAACATGTTAAACATTCAAATGACCTATGGATCCAAAGCTTTTAAACAGAATAACAAATGCTCATTAAATTCTCAAGTGAACGTGTGGTGGGATATTTACCCAAGTCTAACAAGTCATTATTTTGCCCTTTTTCAAAAATTTGACATAACAATCATAGATGATTGTAAAGTGATTTATCATGCGTAATGGGCTATATTTTTGTAAGAAATGACTTATGGATTGCAATTCAACATGCAGTTAAAAATCCCCCGCCACCCCCTTTTCCTAACGATTGCAAAACCTGAGATATAAAAACTACAAAGAACTTACAGTCCCTAAAAAGTACAGACACTCTTCGAAATTATCACCCTCTACATTTGTCCATTCTGCTTTTCCATTTTAGATGTACACTTTTTTCTTAAATCAAAATATTAAGTTTTTGCTCTCCCTTCATCCCAAAAACAAAATAGGCTTAAACCTCACAACAAAATGAAAATTTTAAAGTTGATGTATGGAAAAAATTGAAAAAAATAACAAATGTAAATAAAGAAAATTTATTCACACTCCACAACTGAACACAAAAGTTTTGTTATCCAAGTTTGGGAAATTCCACTAGTTTAACCCCAGTAGCTTGGAATTTTGCAAGAAAGAGATTTCTTCAACACATGTTTTAAAAATGGATATGCATGTTTGAAACATGTGAAAGATGAAAATGAGCAATGGATGCAAATCTTTTAATGAGAATAACAAACGCTAATTAAATTCTCAAGTGAACTTGCGGTGGGATATTTACCTGAGTCTAACAAGTCATTATTTTGCCCATTTTCAAAAAGTTAACCTAACAAAGATAGATGATTGTAAAGTGATTTTTCATGCATAACGGGTTATATTTTGGTAGGAAATGATTTATGGATTGCAAATCAACACTTAGTTAAAAATCCCCTGCCCCCCCTTTCCCGACGATTGTAAAACCTGAGATATAAAAATGAAAAAGAGCTTACAATCCCTAAAAAATACAGACACTCTTTGGAATTATCTCTCTGTACATTTGTGCATTGGGCTTTTCCATTTTAGATGTACACTTTTTTCTTAAATCAAAACATTAAGTTTTCGCTCTCCCTTCATCCCGAAAAGCAAAAAGGCAAAAACCTCACAACAAAATGAAAATTTTATAGTTGATGTATGGGAAAAATTTAAAACAATAACAAATGTAAATAAAGAAAATTTATTCACACTCCACAAATGAACACAAAAGTTTCGTTATCCAAGTTTGGGAAATTTCACTTGTTTAACCCTAATAGCTTGGAATTTTGCAAGAAAGAGATATCTTCTACCCATGTTTTAAAAATGGATATGCAAGTTTGAAACATGTTAAAGATGGAAACAAGCAATGGATGAAAAGCTTTTAAAGAGAAAAAAAAATGCTCATTAAATTCTCAAGTGAACTTGCGGTGGGATATTTACTCGAGTCAAACATGCCATAATTTTGCCCACTTACAAAAGGCTGACATAACAATCATAGATGATTGTAAAGTGATTTACCATGCATAACGGTCTATATTTTTGTAACCATTGACTTTTGGATTGGGAGTCAACACTCAGTTAAAAATCTCCTGCCTCCCCCTTTTCCCGACGATTGCAAAACCTGAGATATTAAAACGAAAAAGTGCTTACAATCCCTAAAAATTACAGACACTCTTTGGAATTCTCTCCATCTATATTTGTGCATTGTGCATTTCCATTTTAGATAACACTTTTTTCTTAAATCAAAATATTCAGTTTTTCGCTCTCCCTTCATCCTGTAAACAAAAAAGTGAAATAGATCACAACAAAATGAAATTTTTTTTGTTGATGTATGGAAAAAATTTAAAACAATAAAAAAAAGTAAATAAAGAAAATTTATTCACACACCACAAATCAACAAAAAAGTTTTGTTATCCTAGTTTATGAAATTCCACTAGTCCAACCCTAATATAGTGGAATTTTACATGAAGGAGATTTTTTGTACACATGTTTTAAAAATGGATATGCATGCTAGAAACATGTTTTAGATTCAAATGACCTATGGATCCAAAGCTTGTAAAGAGAATAAAAAACGCTCATTAAATTCTCATGTGAACGTGCGGTGGAATATTTGTCCGAGTCAAACAAACCATTATTTTCCTCTTTTTCAAAGAGTTGACGTAACAATCATAGATGATTGTAAAGTGATTTATCATGCATAACGGGCTATATTTTTGTAAGAAATGACTTATGGATTGGAAGTCAACACTCAGTTAAAAATCCCCCACCTCCCCCTTTTTCCCAATGATTGCAAAACCTTAGATATAAAAACGAAAAAGTGCTTACAATCCCTAAAAATTATAGACACTTTTTGGAATTATCTCTCTCTCCATTTTTGTATTTTGCATTTCCATTTTAGATATATACTTTTTTCTTTAATCAGAACTTTGAGTTTTCGCTCTCCCTTCATCTCAAAAACAAAAAAGGCAAATAGATCACAACAAAATAAAAATTTTATAGTTGATGTGTGGAAAAAATTTAAAACAATAACTAATGTAAATAAAGAAAATTTATTCACACACCACAAATGAACACAAAAGTTTTTTTTTCCAAGTTTTGAAAATTCCACTTGTCCAACCCTAATAGCTTGCAATTTTACATGAATTGAGATTTTTTCTACACATATTTTAAAAATGGATATGCATGCTTGAAACATGTTAAAGATTCAAATGACCTACGGATCAAAAGCTTTTAAAGAGAATAACAAACACTCATTAATTTCTCAAGTGAACGTGCGGTGGGATATTTACCCAGAGTCTAACAAATCATTATTTTGCCCATTTTCAAAAATTTGACCTAACAATCATAGATGATTGTAAAGTGATTGATCATGCGTAACGGGCTATATTTTTTTCAGAAATGACTAATGGATTGCAATTCAACACTCAGTTAAAAATCCCCCACCACCCCCTTTTTCTGACGATTGCAAAACCTGAGATATAAAAACTAAAAAGAGCTTACAATCCCTAAAAAATACAGACAGTCTTTGGAATTACCTCTCTCTACATTTGTGCATTGTGCTTTTCCATTTTATATGTACACTTTTTTCTTAAATCAAAACTTTCAGTTTTCGCTCTCCCTTCATCCTGAAAACAAAAAAGGCAAAAACCTCACAACAAAATAAAAATTTTATAGTTGATGTGTGGAAAAATTTTAAAACTATAACTAATGCAAATAATGAAATTTTATTCACACACCACAAATGAACACAAAAGTTTTGTTATCCAAGTTTGGGAAATTCCACTTGTCCAACCCTAATAGCTTTGAATTTGACATGAAGGAGATTTTTTCTACACATGTTTTAAAAATGGATATGCATGCTTGAAACATGTTAAAGATTCAAATGACCTATGGATCCAAAGCTTTTAAAGAGAATAACAAACGCTCATTAAATTCTCAAGTGAACTTGCGGGGCGATATTTACACGAGTCGAACAAGTCATTATTTTGCCCATTTTCAAAAATTTGACCTAACAATCATAGATGATTTTAAAGTGATTTATCATGCGTAACGGGCTATATGTTTGTAAGAAATGACTTTTGGATTGGGAGTCAACACACAGTTAAAAATTCCCCGCCTCCCCCTTTTCTCGACGATTGCAAAACTGAGATATAAAAACAAAAAACAGCTTACAATCCCTAAAAATTACAGACACTCTTTGGAATTATCTCTCTCTCCATTTGTGCATTGTGCATGTCCATTTTAGTTGTACACTTTTTTCTGAAATCAAAACTTTGATTTTTTTGCTTTCCCTTCATCCCATAAACAAAAAAGGCAAATAGATCACAACAAAATGAAAATTTTATTGTTGATGTACAGAAAAAATTAAAAATATAAAAAAAGTAAATAAAGAAAATTTATTCACACCCCATAAATGAACACAAAAGTTTTGTTATCCAAGTTTGGGAAAGTCCACTAGTCCAACACTAATATCTTGGAATTTTACAAGAAGGAGATTTTTTTTACACCTGTTTTAAAAATGGATATGCATGCTAGAAACATGTTAAAGATTCAAATGACCTATGGATCCAAATATTTTAAAGAGAATAATAAACGGTCATTAAATTCTCAAGTGAACGTGTGATAGATGCCATATTCTGACATGAGAACTAGGTTAATTATAATAGAATAACCTTTATAATTGTGTTATAGGTGGTTATTTATCGGTTTTCAAATGAAACGTGCATTTATTGAATTTGGCATTAATCACTGTCGATATTGCATATTTTTCTCTCCTGAATTATATTTCATTGTTTTGAAGGTTTATTTCTTTCTTAAATGATTTTTATGGATTCAATTATGGAATTTCAGGAGAATTTTGGTGGAGAAGGAGATATTTACCAAAATGCCCTTAGTAAAATGGAGGTATTTTTTGAGCGCAAATCATATTAAAAGAAAAGGAAAAATCATATTAAAGGGGGAGAGCATCGAGAGAAGAGGGGGGCCATCGACCAAAACAGAGGACGAGGGGACCGAAATAGGGGAAAACCCGAGAGAAGTTTGCCACCGTCGTTCGCCACGCCACTGTCGTCCACTGCCATCCGGCAACCGAGAATAGACCCGAAGAGAGCTCGATAGAGTCTCCGTCGCGGTGAGTTCGAATGTGCCAATTTCGTCTCACCAGGCTGAGAGGTGATCCAAGAGGGCTTCTCCGGTGCCAATCCCGCATTTCGACCATCCTCCAATGTCGATTACGTATTTCTGACCATTCCCGGAGCTATTTCGACTCCGACCGAGACTCGTGAGAGCCGGTTAGAGGACTTCAGCTCTGTTTCGTTCTTCACCAGACGTCACGTCCGTCCGTCGACTTCTATCCTTCGTTGTCAGCGTCGTCTCTACCTTCAGCCACTCACTCTTGCTACCTGAAGCCATCAATTTCAGGAAATTACAGCACCCGTGAGAACGAGTCTGCTGCCCGAGCGAGAGGAAGGAGAAGGGGAGTAATTCGTCATTTTTGAATTTAAGTTTTCTATAGTTTGAACTTAGGTCTTGAATGTTTATTAAATGTGATTTGATAATTAATGTTTATTGAATATTCGTTTTCCGAATATTTGATTAAATTAGCTAGTTAGGGTAGGATTATAATTTAGGTTGGATTTTGGTATTTTAATCCGATTTTTGTCTTTCACTCAATGCGCTTGAGAGAGGCACGAATCACCGTAAAATCCAGAGTTGACGTTTCCTATTGTGCAAGTAGTTAAAAAGATGATTGCTTGATAATTTAGGATATAATTAGTGTTTAGTTCAGATTAATTCATCATATTTGGTTAGGCTAGTTGACTGAACAATACACAAATTTCAGTCCTCCCTGTGGATATGACCCTCGCTTCCTACTAAATTACATGAACGATTCATACGCTTACGAGGTATAAAAGTTGATGTAATTAAATTTTACATCAACGTGCGGTGGGATATTTGCCAGAGTTAAACAAGCCATTAATTTGCCCATTTTCAAAAAATTGACCTAACAATCAAGATGATTGTAAAGTGATTTTTCAAGCGCAACGGGCTATATTTTTTTAAGAAATGACTTACGGATTGGAAGTCAACACTCAGTTAAAAATCCCCCGCCTCCCCCTTTTCCAGACGATTGCAAAAACTTAGATATAAAAACGAAAAAGTGCTTACGATCCCTAAAAATTACAAACACACTATGGAATTATCTCACTCTACATTTGTGCATTGTGCTTTTCCATTTTAAATGTACACTTTTTTCTTAAATCAAAACTTTGAATTTTCCCTCTCCCTTCATCCCGAAAACAAAAAAGGCAAAAACCTCACAACAAAATGAAAATTTTGTAGTTGATGTATGGAAAAAATTTAAAACAATAACAAATGTAAATAAAGAAAATTTATTCACAAAACACAAATGAACCGAAAAGTTTTGTTATCCAATTTTGGGAAATTCCACTAGTTTAACCCTAATAGCTAGGAATTTTACAAGAAAGAGATTTCTTCTACACATGTTTTAAAAATGGATATGCATGTTTGAAACATGTTCAAGATGCAAATGAGCTATGAATGCAAAGTTTTTAAAGTGAATAACAAACGCTCATTAAATTCTCAAGTAAACTTGCGGTGGGATATTTACCCCAGTCAAACATGCCATTATTTTGCCCATTTGTAAAAAGTTGACATAACAATCATAGATGATTGTAAAGTGATTTATCATCAGTAATGGCTATATTTTTTTAAGAAATGAGCTATGGATTGGAAGTCAACACTCAGTTAAAAATCCCCCGCTTCCTCCTTTTCCCAACGATTGCAAAACCTTAGATTTAAAAAACAAAAAGTGCTTACAATCCCTAAAAATTACAGACACACTTTGGAATTATCTCTCTCTACATTTGTGCATTGTGCATTTCAATTTTAGATGGACACTTTTTTCTTAAATCAGAACTTTGAGTTTTCGCTCTCCCTTCATCCTGTAAACAAAATAGGCAAATTGATTACAACAAAATGAAAATTTTATAGTTGATATATGGAAAAAATTTAAAATAATAAAAAATTTAAATAAATAAAATTTATTCACACACCACAAATGAACACAAAAGTTTTGTTATCCATGTTTGGGAAATTCCACTAGTCCAACACTAATATCTTGGAATTTTACATGAAGGAGATTTTTTCTACACCTGTTTTAAAAATGGATATGCATGCTAGAAACATGTTAAAGATTCAAATGACCTATGGATCCAAAGCTTTTAAAGAGAATAACAAATGCTCATTAAATTCTCAAGTGAACGTGCGGTGGGATATTTGCCCGAGTCAAACAAGTCATTATTTTGCCCACTTCGAAAAATTGACCCAACAATCATAAGTGATTGTAAAGTGGTTTGTCATGCGTAACAGGCTATATTTTTTAAAGAAATGACTTATGGATTGGAAATCAACACTCAATTAAAAATCCCCCGCCTCCCCCTTTTCCCGACGATTGCAAAACTTTAGATATAAAAACTAAAAAGTGCTTACGATCCCTAAAAATTACAGACACTCTTTGGAATAATCTCTCTTTAAATTTGTGCATTGTGCGTTTCAATTTTAGATGTACACTTTTTTATTAAATCAAAACTTCGTGTTTTTCGCTCTCCCTTCATCCCGTAAACAAAAAAGGCAAATAGATCTCAACAAAATGAAAATTTTATTGTTTATGTATGGAAAAAATTTAAAACAATATAAAAAGTAAATAACAAAAATTTATTCACACACTACAAATGAACACAAAAGTTTTGTTATCCAAGTTTGGGAAATTCCACTAGTCCAACACTAATATCTTGGAATTTTACATGAAGGAGATTTTTTCTACACCTGTTTTAAAAATGGATATGCATGCTAGAAACATGTTAAAGATTCAAATGACCTATGGATCCAAAGCTTTTAAAGAGAATAACAAACGCACATTAAATTCTCAAGTGAAAGTGCGGTGGGATATTTGCCTGAGTCAAAGAAGCCATTATTTTGCCCATTTTCAAAGGGTTGACCTAATAATCATAGATGATTGTAAACTGATTTATTATGCATAACGGGCTATATTTTTGTAAGAAATGACTTATGGATTGGAAGTCAACACTCAGTTAAAAATCCTATGCCTCCTCCTTTTCCCGACTATTGCAAAAACTTAGATATAAAAATGAAAAAGTGCTTACAATCGCTAAAACTTATAGACACTCTTTGGAATTATCTCTCTCTACATTTGTGCATTGTGCAATTCCATTTTGGAAGTACACTTTTTTCTTAAATCAGAACTTTGAGTATTCACTCTCCCTTCATCCCGTAAACAAAATAGGCAAATAGATCACAACCAAATGAAAATTTTATAGTTGATGTATGGAAAAAATTTAAAACAATAACAAATTTAAATAAAGAAAATTTATTCGCACACCACAAATCATCTCAAAAGTTTTGTTATCCATGTTTGGGAAATTCCACTAGGCCAACCCTAATAGATTGGAATTTTACGTGAAGAAGATTTTTTCTACATATGTTTTAAAAAGGGATATGCATGCTTGAAACATGTTAAATATTCAAATGACCTATGGATCCAAAGCTATTAAAGAGAATAACAAACGCTCATTAAATTCTCAAATGAACGTGTGGTGGGATATTTACCCGAGTCTAACAAGTCATTATTTTTCCCATTTTCAAAAATTTGACCTAAAAATCATAGATGAATGTAAAGTGATTTATCATGCATAAAGGGCAATATTTTTGTATGAAATGACTTATGGATTGCAATTCAAAACTCAGTTAAAAATCCCCCGCCTCCCCCTTTTCCCAACGATTGCAAAACCTGAGATATAAAAACTATAAAGAGCTTACAATCCCAAAAAAATACAGACACTCTTTGGAATTATCTCTTTCTAAATTTGTGCATTGTGATTTTACATTTTAGATGTATACTTTTTTCTTTAATCAAAACTTTAATTTTTCGCTCTCCCTTCATCACGAAAACAAAAAAGGCAAAAAACTCCAAACAAAATGAAAATTTTATAGTTGATGTATAGGAAAAATTTAATAAAATAAAAATGTAAATAAATAAAATTTATTCACACACCACAAATGAACACAAAAGCTTTGTTATCCAAGTTTGGGAAATTCCACTAGTTTAACCCTAATAGCTTGGAATTTTACAAGAAAGAGATTTCTTCTAGACATGTTTTAAAAATGGATAAGCTTGTTTGAAACATGTTAAAGATGCAAAGGAGCTATGGATGCAAAGCTCTTAAAGAGAATAACAAACGCTCATTAAATTCTCAAGTGAACTTGCTGTGGGATATTTACCCGAGTCAAACATGCTATTATTTTGCCCATTTGAAAGAAGCTGACATAACAATCATAGATGATTGTAAAATTATTTATCTTGCATAACGGGCTATATTTTTTGAAGGAAATGACTTTTCGATTTGGAGTCAACCCTCAGTTAAAAATCCCCCGCCTCCCCCTTTTCCCTACGATTACAAAACCTGAGATATATAAACGAAAAACTTCTTACAATCCCTAAAAATTAAAGACACTCTTTGGAATTATCTCTCTCTACATTTGTGCATTGTGCATGTCCATTTTAGATGTACACTTTTTTCTTAAATCAAAACTTTGAGTTTTTCGCTCTCCCTTCATCCCGTAAACAAAAAAGGCAAATAGATCACAACAAAATGAAAATTTTATTGTTGATGTATGGAAAAAATATAAAACAATAATAAAAGTAAATAACAAAAATTTATTTACACACCACAAATGAACACAAAAGTTTTGTTATCCAAGTTTGGGAAATTCCACTAGTCCAACACTAATATCTTTGAATTTTACATGAAGGAGATTTTTTCTACACCAGTTTTAAAAATGGATATGCATGCCAGAAACATGTTAAAGCTTCAAATGACCTATGGATCCAAAACTTTTAAAGAGAATAACAAACACTCATTAAATTCTCAAGTGAACGTGCGGTGGAATATTTTCCTGAGTCAAACAAGCCATTATTTTGCCCACTTTCAAAAAATTGACCCAACAATCATAGATGATTGTAAAGTGGTTTGTCATGCGTAACGGGCTATATTTTTTTACGAAATGACTTATGGATTGGAAATCAACACTCAGTTAAAAATCCTCTGCCTCCCCCTTTTCCCAACGATTGTAAAACCTTAGATATAAAAACTAAAAAGTGCTTACGATCCCTAAAAATTACAGACACTCTTCGGAATAATCTCTCTCTAAATTTGTGCATTGTGCATTTCTATTTTAGATGTACACTTTTTTCTTAAATCAAAACTTCGAGTTTTTCGCTCTCCCTTCATCCCATAAACAAAAAAGGCAAATAGATCACAACAAAATGAAAATTTTATTGTTGATGTATGGAAAAAATTTAAAACAATAAAAAAAGTAAATAACGAAAATTTATTCACACACCCCAAATGACCACAAAAGTTTTGTTATCCAAGTTTGGGAAATTCCACTAGTCCAACACTAATATCTTGGAATTTTACATGAAGGTTTTTTCTACATCTGTTTTAAAAATGGATATGCATGTTAGAAACATGTTAAAGATTCAAATGACCTATGGATCCAAAGCTTTTAAAGAGAATAACAAATGCTCATTAAATTCTCAAGTGAATGTGCGGTGGGATATTTGCCCGAGTCAAACAAGCCATTATTTTGCCCATTTTCAAAGACTTGACCTAACAATCATAGATGATTGTAAACTGATTTATTATGCGTAACGGGCTATATTTTTCTAAGAAATGACTTATGGATTGGATGTCAACACTCAGTTAAAAATCCTCTGCCTCCCCCTTTTCTTGACTATTGCAAAACCTTAGATATAAAAACGAAAAAGTGCTTACAATCGCTAAAAATTATAGACACTCTTTGGAATTATCTCTCTCAACATTTGTGCATTGTGCATTTCAATTTTAGAATTATAATTTTTTCTTAAATCAGAACTTTGAGTTTTCACTCTCCCTTCATCCCGTAAACAAAACAGGCAAATAGATCACAACCAAATGAAAATTTTATAGTTGATGTTTGGAAAAAATTTAAAACTAAAAAATGTAAATAAAGAAATTTTATTCACACACCACAAATGAACACAAAAGTTTTGTTATCCAAGTTTGGGAAATTCCACTAGTTTAAACCTAATAGCTTGGAATTTTACAAGAAAGAGATTTCTTCTACACATGTTTATAAAATGGATATGCATGTTTCAAACATGTCAAAGATGCAATTGAGCTATGGATGCAAAGCTTTTCAAGAGAATAACAAACACTCATTAAATTCTCAAGTGAACTTGCCGTGGGATATTTACCCGAGTCAAACATTCCATTATTTTTCCCATTTGCAAAATGCTGACAAAACAATCATAGTTGATTGCAAAGAGATTTATCATGCATAACGGGCAATATTTTTTTAAGAAATGACTTTTGGATTGGAAGTCAACACTCAGTTCAAAATCCTCCGCCTCCCCCTTTTCCCGACAATTGCAAAACTGTAGATATAAAAACGAAAAAGTGCTCACAATCCCTAAAAAATACAGACACTCTTTGGAATTATCTCTCTCTAAATTTGTGCATTGTGCTTTTCCATTTTAAATGTACACTTTTTTCTTAAATCAAAACTTTAAGTTTTCACTCTCCCCTCATCCAGAAAAGAAAAAAGGCAAAAAGCTCACAACAAAATGAAAATTTTGTAGTTGATGTGAGGAAAAAATATAAAAAAATTAAGAATGTAAATAAAGAAAATTTATTCACACCCCACAAATGAACTCAAAATTTTTGTTATCCATGTTTGGGCAATTCTACTAGTTTAACCCTAATAGCTTGGAATTTTACAAGAAAGAGATTTCTTCTACACATGTTTTAAAAATGGATATGCATGTTTGAAACATGTAAAAGATGCAAATGAGCTATGGATGCAAAGCTCTTAAAGAGAATAAGAAACACTCATTAAATTTTCAAGTGAACTTGCGGTAGGATATTTACCCGTGTTAATCATGCCCTTATTTTTCCCATCTGCAAAAGGGTGACATAACAATCATAGATGATTGTAAAGTGATTTTTCATGCGTAACCGGCTATATTTTTGTAAGAAATGACTTTTGGATTGGGAGTCAACACTCAGTTAAAAATGCCCCGCCTCCTCCTTTTCCCGATGATTGTAAAACCTGAGATATAAAAACGAAAAAGTGCTTACAATTCCTAAAATTTACAGACACTCTTTGGAATTATCTCTCTCTACAATTGTGCATTGTGCAATTCCTTTTTAGATGTACACTTTTTTCTTAAATTTAAACTTTGAGTTTTTCGCACTCCCTTCATCCCGTAAACAAAAAAGGCAAATAGATCACAACAAAATGAAAATTTTATAGTTGATGTATGGAAAAAATTTAAAACAGTAAAAAAAGTAAATAAAGAAAATTTATTCACACACCACAAATGAACACAAAAGTTTTGTTATCCAAGTTTGGGAAATTCCACTGGTCCAACCCTAATATCTTTGAATTTTACATGAAGGAGATTTTTTCTACACATGTCTTAAAAATGGATATGCATGCTAGAAATATGTTAAAGATTCAAATGAACTATGCATCCAAATTTTTTAAAGAGAATAACAAACGCTCATTATATTCTCAAGTGAACGTGCGGTTGATATTTTCCCGAGTCAAACAATATATTATTTTGCCTATTTGCAAAGTGTTGACCTAAGAATCATAGATGATTGAAACTGATTTATTATGCGTGACGGGCTATATTTTTGTAAAAAATTACTTATGCATTGGAAGTCAACACTCAGTTAAAAATCCTTCGCCTCCCCCTTTTCCCGACGATTACAAAACCTTAGATATAAAAACGAAAAAGTGCTTACAATTACTAAAAATTACAGACACTCTTTGGAATTATTTGTCTCTACATTTGTGCAAGGTGCATTTCCATTTTAGACGTACACTTTTTTCTTAAATCCAAACTTTGAGTTTTCGCTATCCCTTCATCCCGTAAAAAAAAAGGTAAATAGATCACAACAAAATGAAAATTTTAAAGTTGATGTATGGAAAAAATTTTAAAAAATAAAAAATGTAAATAAATAAAATTTATTCACACACCACAGATGAACACAAAATTTTTGTTGTCCAAGTTTGGGAAATTCCACTAGTCCAACCCTAATAGCTTGGAATTTTACATGAAGGAGATTTTTTCTACACATGTATTAAAAATGGATATGCATGCTTGAAACATGTTAAAGATTCAAATGACCTATGGATCCAAAGCTTTTAAAGAGAATAACAAACACTCATTAAATTCTCAAGTGAACTTGCGGTGGGATATTTACCCGAGTCAAACATGCCATTATTTTGCCCATTTGCAAAAGGTTGACATAACAATTATAGATGGTAGTAAAGTGATTTATTATGCGCAATGGGTTTTATTTTTTTAAGAAATGACTTTTGGATTGAGAGTCAACACTCAGTTAAAAATCCCCCGCCTCCCCCTTTTCCCGACGATTGTAAAATCTCAGATATAAAAACGAAAAAGTGCCTACAATCCCTAAAAATTACAGACACTCTTTGGAATTATCTCTCTCTACGTTTTTACATTGTGCATTTCCATTTTAGATGTATAGTTTTTTCTTAAATCAAAACTTTGAGTTTTTCGCTCTCCCTTCATCTCGTAAACAAAAAAGACAAATAGCTCACAACACAAGGAAATTTTTTTAGTTGATGAATGGAAAAAATGTCAAACAATAAAAAAACTAAATAAAGAAAATTTATTCACACACCACAAATGAACACAAAAGCTTTGTTATCCAAGTTTTGGAAATTCCACTATTGCAACCCTAAGAGCTTGGAATTTCACATGAAGGTGATTTTTTCTACACGTTTTGAAAATGGATATGCATGCTAGAAACATGTTAAAAATTCAAATGACCTATGGATCCGAAGCTTTTAAAGAGAATAACAAACGCTCATTAAATTCTCAAGTTAACATGTGGTGGGATATTTACCTGAGTCTAACAAGTCATTATTTTTTCCAATTTCAAAAAGTTGACCTAACATTGATAGATGATTGTAAAGTGATTTATCATGTGTAACAGGCTATATTTTTTTAGGAAATGACATATGGATTGCAAATGAACACTCTGTTAAAAATCCCCCACCTCCCCTTTTCCCGACGATTGCAAAACCTGAGATATAAAAATGAAAAAGGTGCTTACAATCCCTAAAAAATACAGACACTCTTTGGAATTATCTCTCTCTATATTTGTACATTGTGCTTTTCCATTTCAGATGTACACTTTTTTCTTAAATCAAAACATTAATTTTTCGCTCTCCCTTCATCCTGAAAACAAAAAAGGCAAAAACCTCACAACAAAATGAAAATTTTATAGTTGATGTATGAAAAAAAAATTAAAACAATAAGAAATGTAAATAAATAAAATTTATTCACACTCCACAAATGAACACAAAAGTTTTGTTATCTAAGTATGGGAAATTCCACTAGTTTAACCCTAATAGCTTGGAATTTTACAAGAAATAAATTTCTTCTACACAATTTTTAAAAATGGATATGCATGTTTGAAATATGTTAAAGATACAAATGAGCTATGGATACAAAGATTTTAAAGAGAATAACAAACACTCATTAAATTCTCAAGTGAACTTGCAGTGGGATATTTACCCGAGTCAAACATGCCATTATTTTGCCCATTTGCAAAAGGTTGACATAACAATTATAGATGGTAGTAAAGTGATTTATCATGCGCAATGGGTTTTATTTTTTTAAGAAATGACTTTTGGATTGAGTGTCAACACTCAGTTAAAAATCCCCCGCCTCCCCCTTTTCCTGACGATTGTAAAATCTCAGATATAAAAACGAAAAAGTGCCTACAATCCCTAAAAATTACAGACACTCTTTGGAATTATCTCTCTCTACATTTGTACATTGTGCATTTCCATTTTAGATGTACAGTTTTTTCTTAAATCAAAACTTTGAGTTTTTCGCTCTCCCTTCATCTCGTAAACAAAAAAGACAAATAGCTCACAACACAAGGAAATTTTTTTAGTTGATGAATGGAAAAAATGTCAAACAATAAAAAAACTAAATAAAGACAATTTATTCACACACCACAAATGAACACAAAAGCTTTGTTATCCAAGTTTTGGAAATTCCACTATTGCAACCCTAAGAGCTTGGAATTTCACATGAAGGTGATTTTTTCTACACGTTTTGAAAATGGATATGCATGCTAGAAACATGTTAAAAATTCAAATGACCTATGGATCCAAAGCTTTTAAAGAGAATAACAAACACTCATTAAATTCTCAAGTTGACATGTGGTGGGATATTTACCTGAGTCTAAAAAGTCATTATTTTTCCCAATTTCAAAAAGTTGACCTAACATTGATAGATGATTTTAAAGTGATTTATCATGTGTAACGGGATATATTTTTTTAGGAAATGACATATGGATTGCAAATCAACACTCTGTTAAAAATCCCCCACCTCCCCTTTTCCCGACGATTGCAAAACCTGAGATATAAAAATGAAAAAGGTGCTTACAATCCCTAAAAAATACAGACACTCTTTGGAATTATCTCTCTCTATATTTGTGCATTGTGCTTTTCCATTTCAGATGTACACTTTTTTCTTAAATCAAAACATTAAGTTTTCGCTCTCCCTTCATCCTGAAAACAAAAAAGCCAAAAACCTCACAACAAAATGAAAATTTTATAGTTGATGTATGAAAAAAATTTAAAACAATAAGAAATGTAAATAAAGAAAATTTATTCACACTCCACAAATGAACACAAAAGTTTTGTTATCCAAGTATGGGAAATTCCACTAGTTTAACCCTAATAGCTTGGAATTTTACAAGAAATAAATTTCTTCTACACAAATTTTAAAAATGGATATGCATGTTTGAATTATGTTAAAGATGCAAATGAGCTATGGATACAAAGATTTTAAAGAGAATAACAAACACTCATTAAATTCTCAAGTGAACTTGCGGTTGGATAATTACCCGAGTCTAACATGGCATTATTTTGCCCATTCGCAAAAGGCTGACACAACAATCATAGATGATTGTAAACTGATTTGTTATGCCAAATGGGCTATATTTTTTTAAGAAATGACTTATGGATTGGAAGTCAACACTCAGTTAAAAGTCCACTGCCTCCCCCTTTTCCCGACTATTGTAAAACCTTAGATATAAAAACGAAAAAGTGCTTACAATCCGTAAAAAATACAGAGACTCTTTGGAATTATCTCTCTCTACATTTGTGCATTGTGTATTTCCATTTTAGATGTACACTTTTTTCTTAAATCAGAACCTTGAGTTTTCGCTCTCCCTTCATCCCGTAAACAAAACAGGCAAATTGATCACAACAAAATGAAAATTTTATAGTTGATGTATGGAAAAAATTTAAAACAATAAAAAATGAAAATAAAGAAAATTTATTCACACACCACAAATGAACACAAAATTTTTGTTATCCAAGTTTGGGAAATTCCACTAGTTTAACCCTAATAGCTTGGAATTTTACAAGAAAGAGATTTCTTCTACACATTTTTTAAAATGGATATGCATGTTTCAAACATGTTAAAGATGCAAATGAGCTATGGATGCAAAGCTTTTCAAGAGAATAACAAACACTCATTAAATTCTCAAGTGAACTTGCAGTGGGATATTTACCCGAGTCAAACATTCCATTACTTTTCCCATTTGCAAAATGCTGACATAACAATCATAGATGATTGTAAAGAGATTTATCATGCGTAACGGGCAATATTTTTTGTAAGAAATGACTTTTGGATTGGAAGTCAACACTCAGTTAAAAATCCTCCGCCACCCCCTTTTCCCGACAATTGCAAAACTGTAGATATAAAAACAAAAAAGTGCTTACAATCCCTAAAAAATACAGACACTCTTTGTAATTATCTCTCTCTAAATTTGTTCATTGTGCTTTTCCATTTTAAATGTACACTTTTTTCTTCAATCAAAACTTTAAGTTTTCGCTCTCCCCTCATCCAGAAAAGAAAAAAGGCAAAAGGCTCACAACAAAATGAAAATTTTGTAGTTGATGTGAGGAAAAAAATATAAAAAAATTAAGAATGTAAATAAAGAAAATTTATTCACACCCCACAAATGAACACAAACGTTTTGTTATCCATGTTTGAGAAATTCTACTAGTTTAACCCTAATAGCTTGGAATTTTACAAGAAAGAGATTTCTTCTACCCATGTTTTAAAAATGGATATGCATGTTTGAAACATGTAAAATATGAAATGAGCTATGGATGCAAAGCTCTTAAAGAGAATAAGAAACACTCATTAAATTTTCAAGTGAACTTGCGGTGGGATATTTACCCGTGTTAATCATGCCCTTATTTTTCCCATCTGCAAAAGGGTGACATAACAATCATAGATGATTGTAAAGTGATTTTTCATGTGTAACGGGCTATATTTTTGTAAGAAATGACTTTTGGATTGGGAGTCAACACTCAGTTAAAAATGCCCCGCCTCCTCCTTTTCCCGATGATTGTAAAACCTAAGATATAAAAACGAAAAAGTGCATACAATTCTTAACATTTACAGACACTCTTTGGAATTATCTCTCTCTACAATTGTGCATTGTGCATTTCCTTTTTAGATGTACACTTTTTTCTTAAATTAAAACTTTGAGTTTTTCGCACTCCCTTCATCCCGTAGACAAAAAAGGCAAATAGATCACAACAAAATGAAAATTTTATAGTTGATGTATGGAAAAAATTTAAAACAATAAAAAAAGTAAATAAAGAAAATTTATTCACACACCACAAATGAACACAAAAGTTTTGTTATCCATGTTTGGGAAATTCCACTGGTCCAACCCCAATATCTTGGAATTTTACATGAAGGAGATTTTTTCTACACATGTTTTAAAAATGGATATGCATGCTAGACACATGTTAAAGATTCAAATGAACTATGCATCCAAATTTTTTAAAGAGAATAACAAACGGTCATTATATTCTCAAGTGAACGTGCGGTTGATATTTGCCCGAGTCAAACAAGCTATTATTTTGCCCATTTGCAAAGTGTTGACCTAAGAATCATAGATGATTGTAAACTGATTTATTATGCGTGACGGCTATATTTTTGTAAAAAATGACTTATGCATTGGAAGTCAACACTCAGTTAAAAATCCTTCGCCTCCCCCTTTTCCTGACGATTGCAAAACCTTATATATAAAAACGAAAAAGTGCTTATAATCCCTAAAAATTACAGACACTTTGGAATCATCTGTCTCTACATTTGGGCAATGTGCATTTCTATTTTAGACGTACACTTTTTTCTTAAATCAGAACTTTGAGTTTTCGCTCTCCCTTCATCCCGTAAAAAAAAAGGTAAATAAATCACAACAAAATGAAAAATTTTAAAGTTGATGTATGGAAAAAATTTTAAAAAATAAAAAATGTAAATAAATAAAATTTATTCACACACCACAGATGAACACAAAATTGTTGTTGTCCAAGTTTGGGAAATTCCACTAGTCCAACCCTAATAGCTTGCAATTTTACATGAAAGAGATTTTTTCTACACATGTATTAAAAATGGATAAGCATGCTTGAAACATGTTAAAGATTCAAATGACCTATGGATCCAAAGATTTTAAAGAGAATAACAAACGCTCATTAAATTCTCAAGTGAACGTGCGGTGGGATATTTGCCCGAGTCAAAGAAGCCATTATTTTGCCCATTTTCAAAGGGTTAACCTACCAATCATAGATGATTGTAAACTGATTTATTATGCGTAACGGGCTATATTTTTGTAAGAAATTACTTATGGATTGGAAGTCAACACTCAGTTAAAAATCCTATGCCTCCTCCTTTCCCCAACTATTGCAAAACCTTAGATATAAAAATGAAAAAGTGCTTACAATCGCTAAAAATTATAGACACTCTTTGGAATTATCTCTCTCTACATTTGTGCATTGTGCATTTCGATTTTAGAACTACACTTTTTTCTTAAATCAGAACTTTGAGTATTCGCTCTCCCTTCATCCCGTAAACAAAACAGGCAAATAGATCACAACCAAATGAAAATCATATAGTTGATGTATGGAAAAAATTTAAAACAATAGCAAATTTAAATAAAGAAAATTTATTCACACACCACAAATCATCTCAAAAGTTTTGTTATCCATGTTTGGGAAATTCCACTAGGCCAACCCTAATAGGTTGGAATTTTACGTGAAGAAGATTTTTTCTACACATGTTTTAAAAAGGGATATGCCTGCTTGTAACATGTTAGAGATTCAAATGACCTATGGATCCAAAGATTTTAAAGAGAATAACAAACGCTCATTAAATTCTCAAGTGAACGTGCGGTGGGATATTTACCCGAGTCTAAAGAGTCATTATTTTGCCCATTCTCAAAAAGTTGACCTAAAAATCATAGATGAATGTAAAGTGATTTATCATGCATTAAGGGCTATATTTCTGTATGAAATGACATATGGATTGCAAATCAACACTCTGTGAAAAATCCCCCACCTCCCCTTTTCACGACGATTGCAAAACCTGAGATATAAAAATGAAAAAGGTGCTTACAATCCCTAAAAAATATAGACACTCATTGGAATTATCTCTCTCTATATTTGTGCATTGTGCTTTTCCATTTCAGATGTACACTTTTTTCTTAAATCAAAACATTAAGTTTTCGCTCTCCCTTCATCCCGAAAACAAAAAAGCCAAAAACCTCACAACAAAATGAAAATTTTATAGTTGATATATGAAAAAAATTTAAAACAATAAGAAATGTAAATAAAGAAAATTTATTCACACTCCACAAATGAACACAAAAGTTTTGTTATCCAAGTATGGGAAATTCCACTAGTTTAACCCTAATAGCTTGGAATTTTACAAGAAATAAATTTCTTCTACACCAGTTATTAAAATGGATATGCATGTTTGAAATATGTTAAAGATGCAAATGAGCTATGGATGCAAAGATTTTAAAGAGAATAACAAACACTCATTAAATTCTCAAGTGAACTTGCGGTTGGATAATTACCCGAGTCTAACATGGCATTATTTTACCCATTTGCAAAAGGCTGACACAACAATCATAGATGATTGTAAAGTTATTTATCATGCGTAACAGGCTATAATTTTGTAAGAATTGACTTTTGGATTGGGAGTCAACACTCAGTTAAAAATCCCCTGCCTCCCACTTTTCCCGACGATTGCAAAACCTGAGATATAAAAACGAAAAAGTGGTTAAAATCCCTAAAAATTATAGACACTCATTGGAATTATCTCTCTCAACATTTGTGCATTGTGCATTTCCATTTTAGATGTACACTTTTTTCATAAACCAAAACTTTGAGTTTTTCGCTCTTCCATCATCCTGTAAACAAAAAAGGGAAATAGATCATAACAAAATGAAAATTTTATAGTTGATGTATGAAAAAAATTAAAAAAAAATTAAAATTAAATAAATAAAATTTATTCACACACCACAAATGATACAAAATTTTTTTTATCCAAGTTTGGGAATATCCACTAGTCCAACCCTAATATCTTGGAATTTTACATGAAGGAGATTTTTTTTACCTATGTTTTGAAAATGGATATGCATGCTAGAAACATGTCAAAGTTTCAAATGACCTATGCATCCATAGCTTTTAAAGAGAATAACAAAAGCACAATAAATTCTCAAGTGAACTTGCGGTGGGATATTGGCCTGAGTCAAACAAGACATTATTTTGCCCATTTTTAAAGAGTTGAACAGACAATCATAGATGATTGTAAACTTATTTATTATGCGAAATGGGCTATATTTTTGTAAGAAATGACTTATGGATTGGAAGTCAACACTCAGTTAAAAGTCCACTGCCTCCCCCTTTTCCCGACTATTGCAAAACCTTAGATATAAAAATGAAAAAGTTCTTACAATCCGTAAAAATTACAGAGACTCTTTGGAATTATCTCTCTCTACATTTGTGATTGTGTATTTCCATTTTAGATGTACACTTTTTTCTTAAATCAGAACTTTGAGTTTTCGCTCTCCCTTCATCCCGTAAACAAAATAGGCAAATTGATCACAACAAAATGAAAATTTTATAGTTGATGTATGGAAAAAATTTAAAACAATAAAAAATATAAATAAATAAAATTTATTCACACACTACAAATGAACACAAAAGTTTTGTTATCCATGTTTGGGAAATTCCACGAGTCCAACACTAATATCTTGGAATTTTACATGAAGGAGATTTTTTCTACACCTGTTTTAAAAATGGATATGCATGCTAGAAACATGTTAAAGATTCAAATGACCTATGGATCCAAAGCTTTTAAAGAGAATAACAAACGCTCATTAAATTCTCAAGTAAACGTGCGGTGGGATATTTGCCCGAGTCAAACAAGCCATTATTTTGCCCACTTTGAAAAAATTGACCCAACAATTTTAGGTGATTGTAAAGTGGTTTGTCATGTGTAACGGGCTATATTTTTGAAAGAAATGACTTATGGATTGGAAATCAACACTCAGTTAAAAATCCCCCGCCTCCCGCTTTTCCCGATGAATGCAAAACCTTAGATATAAAAACTAATAAGTGCTAACAATCCCTAAAAATTACAGACACTCTTTGGAATAATCTCTCTTTAAATTTGTGCATTGTGCATTTCAATTTTAGATGTACACTTTTTTATTATATCAAAACTTCGAGTTTTTTGCTCTCCCTTCATCCCGTAAACAAAAAAGGCAAATAGATCACAACAAAATGAAAATTTTATTGTTGATGTATGGAAAAAATTTAAAACAATATAAAAAGTAAATAACTAAAATTTATTCACACACCACAAATGAACACAAAAGTTTTGTTATCCAAGTTTGGGAAATTCCACTAGTCCAACACTAATATCTTGGAATTTTACATCAAGGAGATTTTTTCTACACCTGTTTTAAAAATGGATATGCATGCTAGAAACATGTTAAAGATTCAAATGACCTATGGATCCAAAGCTTTTAAAAAGAATAACAAACGCTCATTAAATTCTCAAGTGAACGTGCGGTGGGATATTTGCCCGAGTCAAAGAAGCCATTATTTTGCCCATTTTCAAAGGGTTGACCTAAGAATCATAGATGATTGTAAACTGGTTTATTATGCATAACGGGCTATATTTTTGTAAGAAATGACTTATGGATTGGAAGTCAACACTCGGTTAAAAATCCTATGCCTCCTCCTTTTCCCAACTATTGCAAAACCTTAGATATAAAAATGAAAAAGTGCTTACAATCGCTAAAAATTATAGGCACTCTTTGGAATTATCTCTCTCTACATTTGTGCATTGTGCATTTCCATTTTAGAAGTACACTTTTTTCTTAAATCAAAACTTTGAGTATTCGCTCTCCCTTCATCCCGTAAACAAAACAGGCAAATAGATCACAACCAAATGAAAAGTTTATAGTTGATGTATGGAAAAAATTTAAAACAATAACAAATTTAAATAAAGAAAATTTATTCACACACCACAAATCATCTCAAAAGTTTTGTTATCCATGTTTGGGAAATTCCACTAGGCCAACCCTAATAGGTTGGAATTTTACGTGAAGAAGATTTTTTCTACACATGTTTTAAAAAGGGATATGCATGCTTGTAACATATTAAAGATTCAAATGACCTATGGATCCAAAGCTTTTAAAGAGAATAACAAACGCTCATTAAATTCTCAAGTGAACGTGCGGTGGGATATTTACCCGAGTCTAAAGAATCATTATTTTGCCCATTTTCAAAAAGTTGACCTAAAAATCAGAGATGAATGTAAAGTGATTTATCATGCATAAAGGGCTATATTTTTGTATGAAATGACTTCTGGATTGCAATTCAAAACTCAGTTATAAATCCCCCGCCTCCCCCTTTTCCCGATGATTGCAAAACCTGAGATATAAAAACTAAAAAGAGCTTACAATCCCTAAAAAATACAGACACTCTTTGGAATTATCTCTTTCTAAATTTTTTCATTGTGCTTTTCCATTTTAGATGTATACTTTTTTCTTTAATCAAAACTTTAAGTTTTCGCTCTCCCTTCATCCCGAAAACAAAAAAGGCAAAAAACTCAAAACAAAATGAAAATTTTATAGTTGATGTATAGGAAAAATTTTAAAAAATAAAAATGTAAATAAATAAAATTTCTTCACACACCACAAATGAACACAAAAGTTTTGTTATCCAAGTTTGGGAAATTCCACTAGTTTAACCCTAATAGCTTGGAATTTTACAACAAAGAGATTTCTTCTACACATGTTTTAAAAATGGATATGCTTGTTTGAAACATGTTAAAGATGTAAAGCTCTTAAAGAGAATAACAAACGCTCATTAAATTCTCAAGTGAACTTGCGGTGGGATATTTACCCGAGTCAAACATGCCATTATTTTGCCCATTTGGAAAAAGCTGACATAACAATCATAGATGATTGTAAAACTATTTATCTTGCATAACGGGCTATATTTTTGTAAGAAATTACTTATGGATTGAAAGTCAACACTCAGTTAAAAATCCTCTGCCTCCCCCTCTTCCTGACTATTGCAAAACCTTTGATATAAAAACGAAAAAGTGCTTACAATCGCTAAAAATTATAGACACTCTTTGGAATTATCTCTCTCAACATTTGTGCATTGTGCATTTCCATATTAGAAGTATAATTTTTTCTTAAATCAGAACTTTGAGTTTTCGCTCTCCCTTCATCCCGTAAACAAAACAGGCAAATAGATCACAACCAAATGAAAATTTTATAGTTGATGTTTGGAAAAAATTTAGAACAATAACAAATGTAAATAACGCAAGTTTAGTCACACACCACAAATGAAGACAAAAGTTTTGTTATCCAAGTTTGGGAAATTCCACTAGTTTAACCCTAAAAGCTTGGAATTTTACAAGAAAGAGATTTCTTCTACACATTTTTAAAATGGATATGCATGTTTCAAACATGTTAAAGATGAAAATGAGCTATGGATGCAATGCTTTCAAGAGAATAACAAACACTCATTAAATTCTCAAGTGAGCTTGCGGTGGGATATTTACCCGAGTCAAACATTCCATTATTTTTCCCATTTGCAAAATGCTGACATAACAATCATAGATGATTGTAAAGAGATTTATCATGCGTAACGGGCAATATTTTTGGAAGAAATGACTTTTGGATTGGAAGTCAACACTCAGTTAAAAATCCTCCGCCTCCCCCTTTTCCCGACAATTGCAAAACTGTAGATATAAAAACGAAAAAGTGCTTACAATCCCTAAAAAATACAGACACTCTTTTGAATTATCTCTCTCTAAATTTGTGCATTGTGCTTTTCCATTTTAAATGTACACTTTTTTCTTAAATCAAAACTTTAAGTTTTCGCTCTCCCCTCATCCAGAAAAGAAAAAAGGCAAAAAGCTCACAACAAAATGAAAATTTTGTAGTTGATGTGAGGAAAAAATATAAAAAAATTAAGAATGTAAATAAATAAAATTTATTCACACCCCAGAAATGAACAGAAAAGTTTTGTTATCCATGTTTGGGAAATTCTACTAGTTTAACCCTAATTGGTTGGAATTTTACAAGAAAGAGATTTCTTCTACACATGTTTTAAAAATGGATATGCATGTTTGAAACATGTAAAAGATGCAAATGAGCTATGGATGCAAAACTCTTAAAGAGAATAAGAAACACTCATTAAATTTTCAAGTGAACTTGCGGTGGGATATTTACCCGTGTTAATCATGCCCTTATTTTTCCCATCTGCAAAAGGGTGACATAACAATCATAGATGATTGTAAAGTGATTTTTCATGTGTAACGGGCTCTATTTTTGTAAGAAAAGACTTTTGGATTGGGAGTCAACACTCAGTTAAAAATGCCCCGCCTCCTCCTTTTCCCGATGATTGTAAAACCTGAGATATAAAAACGAAAAAGTGCTTACAATTCTTAAAATTTACAGACACTCTTTGGAATTATCTCTCTCTACAGTTGTGCATTGTGCATTTCCTTTTTAGATGTACATTTTTTTCTTAAATTAAAACTTTGAGTTTTTCTCACTCCCTTCATCTCGTAAACAAAAAAGGCAAATAGATCACAACAAAATGAAAATTTTATAGTTGATGTATGGAAAAAATTTAAAAAAATAAAAAAAGTAAATGAAGAAAATTTATTCACACACCACAAATGAACACAAAAGTTTTGTTATCCAAGTTTGGGAAATTCCACTGGTCCAACCCTAATATCTTGGAATTTTACATGAAGGAGTACTTTTTCTACACATGTCTTAAAAATGGATATGCATGCTAGAAACATGTTAAAGATTCAAATGAACTATGAATCCAAATTTTTTAAAGAGAATAACAAACGCTCATTATATTCTCAAGTGAACGTGCGGTTGATATTTGCCCGAGTCAAACAAGCTAATATTTTTCCCATTTGCAAAGTGTTGACCTAAGAATCATAGATGATTGTAAACTGATTTATTATGCCTGACATGCTATATTTTTGTAAAAAATGACTTATGCAATGGAATTAAACACTCAGTTAAAAATCCTTCGCCTCCCCCTTTTCTCGACGATTGCAAAACCTTAGATATAAAAACGAAAAAGTGCTTACAATCCCTAAAAATTACAGACACTCTTTGGAATTATCTGTCTCTACATTTGTGCAATGTGCACTTCCATTTTAGACGTACACTTTTTTCTTAAATCAGAACTTTGAGTTTTTGCTCTCCCTTCATCCCGTAAAAAAAACGATAAATAGATGACAACAAAATGAAAATTTTAAAGTTGATGTGTGGAAAAAATTTTAAACAATAAAAAATGTAAATAAATAAAATTTATTCACACACCACAGATGAACACAAAATTTTTGTCGTCCAAGTTTGGGAAATTCCACTAGTCCAACCCTAATAGCTTTGAATTTTACATGAAGGAGATTTTTTCTACACATGTATTAAAAATGGATATGCATGCTTGAAACATGTTAAAGATTCAAATGACCTATGGATCCAAAGCTTTTAAAGAGAATAACAAACACTCATTAAATTCTCAAGTGACCTTGCGGTGGGATATTTACCCGAGTCAAACATGCCATTATTTTACCCATTTGCAAAAGGTTGACATAAAAATTATAGATGGTAGTAAAGTGATTTATCATGCGCAATGGGTTTTATTTTTTTAAGAAATGACTTTTGGATTGAGAGTCAACACTCAGTTAAATATCCCCCGCCTCCCCCTTTTCCTGACGATTGTAAAATCTCAGATATAAAAACGAAAAGGTGCCTACAATCCCTAAAAATTACAGACACTCTTTGAAATTATCTCTCTCTACATTTGTACATTGTGCATTTCCATTTTAGATGAACAATTTTTTCTTAAATCAAAACTTTGAGTTTTTCGCTCTCCCTTCATCCCGTAAACAAAAAAGACAAATAGCTCACAACACAAGGAAATTTTTTTAGTTGATGAATGGAAAAAATGTAAAACAATAAAAAAAATAAATAAAGAAAATTTATTCACACACCACAAATGAACACAAAAGCTTTGTTATCCAAGTTTTGGAAATTCCACTATTGCAACCCTAAGAGCTTGGAATTTCACATGAAGGTGATTTTTTCTACACGTTTTGAAAATGGATATCCATGCTAGAAACATGTTAAAAATTCAAATGACCTATGGATCCAAAGCTTTTAAAGAGAATAACAAACGCTCATTAAATTCTTAAGTGAACATGTGCTGGGATATTTACCTGAGTCTAACAAGTCATTATTTTTCCCAATTTCAAAAAGTTGACCTAACATTGATAGAGCAAAATGCAAAAATGTAGAGAGAGATAATTCCAAAGAGTTTCTGTATTTTTTAGGGATTGTAAGCTCTTTCTAATTTTTATATCTCAGGTTTGGCAATCGTCGGGAAAACGTGGTGGCGGAGGAATTTTAACTGAGTGTTGAATTGCAAACCATAAGTCATTTCTTACAAAAATATAGCCCGTTAGGCAGGATAAATCACTTTACAATCATTTAGGATTGTTAGGTCAAATTTTTGAAAATGGGAAAAATAATGACTTGTTAGACTCGGGTAAATATCCCACCGCACGTTCACTTGAGAATTTAATGACCGTTTGTTATTCACTTTAAAAGCTTTGGATCCATAGGTCATTTGAATCTTTAACATGTTTCAAGCATGCATATCGATTTTGAAAACATGTGTAGAAAAAATCTCCTTTATGTAAAATTCCAAGCTATTAGGGTTGGACAACTGGAATTTCCCAAACTTGGATAAAAAAACCTTTGTGTTCATTTGTGGTGTGTGAATAAATTTTCTTTATTGACATTAGTTATTGTTTTAAATTTTTTTCACACATCAACTATAAATTTTTTATTTTGTTCTGATCTATTTGCCTTTTTTGTTTACGGGTTGAAGGGAGAGAAAAAACTCAAAGTTCTGATTTAAGAAAAAAGTGTACATCTAAAATGGAAATGCTCAATGCACAAATGTAGAGAGAGATAATTCCAAAGAGTGTCTGTAATTTTTAGGGATCATAAGCACTTTTTCATTTTTATATCTAAGGTTGTGCAATCGTCGGGAAAAGGGGAAGGCGGGGGATTTTTAACTGAGTGTTGAATTCCAATCAATAAGTCATTTCTTTCAAAAATATAGCCCGTTATGCATGAAAAATAACTTTACAATCATCTATTATTGTTAGGTATACTTTTTGAAAATGGGCACAATAATGGCTTGTTTGACTCTGGCAAATATCCCACCGCACGTTCACTTGAGAATTTAATGAGCATTTGCTATTCTCTTTAAAAGCTTTGGATCCATAGGTCATTTGAATCTTTAACATGTTTCTAGCATGCATATCCATTTTTAAAACATGTGTAGAAAAAATCTCCTTCTTGTAAAATTCCAAGATATTAGAGTTGGACTAGTGGAATTTCCCATACTTGGATAACAAAACTTTTGTGTTCATTGGTATTGTCTGAATAAATTTTCTTTATTTACATTAGTTATTGTTTTAAATTTTTTCCATACATCAACTACAAAATTTTCATTTTGTTGTGAGCTTTTTGCCTTTTATGTTTACGGGATGAAGGGAGAGCGAAAACTCTAAGTTTTGATTTAAGAAAAAAGTGTACATCTAAAATTGAAAAGCCCAATGCAAAAATTTAGATAGAGATAATTCAAAAGATTGTCTATATTTTTTAGGTATTGTAAGCTCTTTATTGTTTTTATATCTCAAGTTTTGCGATCATCAGGAAATGGAGGTGGCGGGGGATTTTTAACTGAGTGTTGAATTGCAATCCATAAGTCTTTTCTTACAAAAATATAGCCCTTTATGCATGACAAATCACTTTACAATCATCAATGATTGTTAGGTCAAATTTTTGAAAATGGGCAAAATAATGACTTGTTAGACTCGGGTAAATATCCCACCACACGTTCACTCTAGAATTTAATGACGTTTGTTATTCTCTTTAAAAGCTTTGGATCCATAGGTCATTTGAATCTTTAACAAGTTTCAAGCACGCATATCCATTTTTAAAACATGTGTAGAATAAATCTGTAAAATTCCAAGCTATTAGGGTTGGACATGTGGAATTTCCCAAACTTGGATAACAAAAATTTTGTGTTCATTTGTGGTGTGTGAATAAATTTTCTTTATTGACATTAGTCATTGTTTTAAATATTTTCCACACATCAACTTTTAAATTTTTATTTTGTTGTGATCTATTTGCCTTTTTTGTTTACGGGATGAAGGGAGAGTGAAAACTCAAAGTTCTAATTTAAGAAAATAACTGTACATCTAGAATGGAAATGCACAATGCACAAATGTAGAGAGAGATAAGTCCAAAGAGTGTCTGTAATTTGTAGGTATCGTAAGAAGTTTTTCGTTTTTATATCTAAGGTTTTGAAATCGTCGAGAAAAGGGGGAGGCGGGGGATTTTTAACTGAGTGTTGACTTCCAATCCATAAGCCATTTCATTCAAAAATATAGCCCGTTACGCATGACAAATCCCTTTACAATCATCTATCATTGTTAGGTAAACTTTTTGAAAATGGGCACAATAACGGCTTGTTTGACTCGGGCAAATAACCCACCGCACGTTCACTTGATAATTTAATGAGCGGTTGTTATTCTCTTTAAAAGCTTTGGATCCATAGGTCATTTGAATCTTTAACATGTTTCTTGCATGCATATCCATTTTTAAAACATGTGTAGAAAAAATCTCCTTCATGTAAAATTCCCTGATATTAGTGTTGGACTAGTGGAATTTCCCAAACTTGGATAACAAAACTTTTTTGTTCATTTGTGGTGTGTGAATAAATTTTATTTATTTACTTTTTTTATTGTTTTAAATTTTTTACGTACATCAACAATAAAATTTTCATTTTTTTGTGATCTATTTGCCTTTTTTGTTTACGGGATGAAGGGAGAGCGAAAAACTCGAAGTTTTGATTTAAGAAAAAATTTTACATCTAAAAATGAAATGCACAATGCACAAATGTAGAGAGAGATAATTCCAAAGAGTGTCTGTAATTTTTAGGGATGGTAAGCACTTTTCCATTTTTATATCTCAGGTTTTGCAATCGTCGGGAAATGGGGGAGGCGGGCGATTTTTAATTGAGTGTTGACTCCCAATCCAAAAGTCATTTCGTACAAAAATATAGCCCGTTGCGCATGATAAATCACTTTACAATCATCTATGATTTTTATGTCAGCTTTTTGCAAATGGGTAAAATAATGGATTGTTTGACTCGGATAAAATACACACCAAAAGTTCACTTGAGAATTTAATGAGCGTTTGTTATTCTCTTTAAAAGTTTTCCATCCATAGCTCATTTGCATCTTTAGCATGTTTCAAACATGCATATCCATGTTTAAAACATGTCTAGAAATAATCTTTTTCTTGTAAAACTCCAAGCTATTAGGGTTAAAGTAGTGGAATTTCCCAAACTTGGATAACAAAACTTTTGTGTTGTGTATATAAATTTTCTTTATTTACATTCGTTATTGTTTTAAATCTTTTCCATACATCAACTATAAAATTTTCATTTTGTTGTGAGCTTTTTGCCTTTTTTGTTTTCGGGATGAAGGGAGAGCGAAAACTCAAAGTTTTGATTTAAGAAAAAAGTGTACATCTAAAATGGAAAAGCACATTGCACAATTGTAGGGAGAGATAATTCCAAAGAGTGTCTGTATTTTTTAGGTATTGTAAGCACTTTTATGTTTTTATATGTCAGTTTTGCAATCGTCGGGAAAAGGGGGTGGCGGGGGATTTTTAACTGAGTGTTGAATTGCAATCCATAAGTATTTCCTTAAAAAAATATAGCCCGTTATGCATGATAAATCACTTTACCAACATCTATAATTGTTAGGTCAAATTTTTAAAAATGGGCAAAATAATGACTTGTTAGACTCGGGAATATATCCCACCGCACGTTCACTTGAGAATTTAATGAGCGTTTGTTATTCTCTTTAAAATCTTTGGATCCATAGGTCATTTGAATCTTTAACATGTTTCAACCACGCATATCCATTTTTAAAACATGTGTAGAAAAAATCACCTTCATGTAAAATTCCAAGCTAGTCGGGTTGGACAAGTGGAATTTCCCACATTTGGATAAAAATACTTTGGTGTTCATTTGTGGTGTGTGAATCAATTTTATTTATTGACATTAGTTATTGTTTAAATTTTTTCCACACATTAACTATAGAATTTTTATTTTGTTGTGATCTATTTTCTTTTTTTGTTTACGGGATAAAGGGAGAGCGAAAAACTCGAAGTTTTGATTTAAGAAAAAATTTTACATCTAAAAATGAAATGCACAATGCACAAATGTAGAGACAGATAATTCCAAAGAGTGTCTGTAATTTTTAGGGATTGTAAGTACTTTTCCATTTTTATATCTCAGGTTTTGCAATCGTCGGGAAACGGGGGAGGCGGGCAATTTTTAATTGACTGTTGACTCCCAAACCAAAAGTCATTTCTTACCAAAATATAGCCCGTTACTCACGATAAATCACTTTACAATCATCTATGATTGTTATGGTTGCCTTTTGAAAATGGGCAAAATAATGGCTTGTTTGACTCGGGTAAATATCCCACCGCAAGTTAACTTGAGAAACCTGAGAATTTAATGAGCGTTTGTTATTATCTTTAAAAGCTTTACATCCACAGATCATTTGAATCTTTAACATGTTTCTAGCTTGCACATCCATTTTTAAAACATGTGTAGAAAAAATCTTACTTGTAAAATTCCAAGCTATTAGGATTCAACTAGTGGAATTTTCCAAACTTGGATAGGAAAACTTTTGTGTTCATTTGTGTTGCGTGAATAATTTCTTTATTTACATTAGTTATTGCTTGAAATTTTTTCTATACATCAACTATAAAATTTTCATTATGTTGTGAGCTTTTTGCCTTTTTTGTTTTCGGGATGAAGTGAGAGCGAAAACTCAAAGTTTTGATTTAAGAAAAAAGTGTACATCTAAAATGGAAAAACAATATGCACAAATGTAGAGAGAGATAATTCGAAAGAGTGTCTGAATTTTTTAGGGATTGTAAAGTCTTTTTAATTTTTATATCTCAGGTTTTGCAATCGTCGGGAAAAGGGGGTGGCGGAGGATTTTTAACTGAGTGTTGAATTGCAATCCATAAGTCATTTCTTTAAAAAATATAGCCCGATACGGATGACAAATCACATTACAATCATCTATGATTGTTAGGTATACTTTTTGAAAATGGGCAAAATAATGGCTTGTTTGACTCGAGCAAATATCCCACCGCACATTCACTTCAGAATTTAATGAGCGTTTGTTAATCTCTTTAAAAGCTTTGGATCCATAGATCTTTTGAATCTTTAACATGTTTCTAGCATGCATATCCATTTTTAAAACATGTGTAGAAAAAATCTCCTTCGTGTAAAATTCCAAGAAATTAGTGTTGGACTAGTGGAATTTCCCAAACTTGGATAACAAAACTTTTGTGTACATTTCTGGTGTGTGAATAAATTTTCTTAATTTAATTTTTTTATTGTTTTAAATTTTTTCCGTACATAAACAATAAAATTTTCATTTTGTTGTGATCTATTTTCCTTTTTTGTTTACAGGATGAAGGGAGAGCGAAAAACTCGATGTTTAATTTAAGAAAAAAGTGTACACCTAAAATAGAAATGCACAATGCACAAATGTAGAGAGAGCTAATTCCAAAGAGTGTCTGTAATTTTTAGGGATTGTAAGCACTTTTTCTTTTTTATATCTCAGGTTTTGCAATCGTCGGGAAAAGGGAGAGGCGGGGGATTTTTAATTGAGTGTTAACTCCCAATCCAAAAGTCATTTCTTACAAAAAATATAGCCCGTTACGCTTGATAAATCAATTTACAATCATCTATGATTGTTATGTGAGCTTTTTTTTCAAATGGACAAAATAATGGATTCTTTGACTCGGGTAAATATCCCACCGCTAGTTCACTTGAGAATTTAAAGAGCATTTATTATTCTCTTTAAAAGCTTTGCATCCATAGCTCATTTGCATCTTTAACATGTTTCAAACATGCATATCCATTTTTAAAACATGTGTAGAAGAAATCTCTTTCTTGTAAAATTCCAAGCTATTAGGGTGAAACTAGTGGAATTTCCCAAACTTGGATAACAAAACTTTTGTGTTCATTTGTGTCGTGTGAAAAGAATTTCTTTATTTACATTTGTAATTGTTTTAAATTTTTTCCATACATCAACTAAAAAATTTTCATTTTGTTGTGAGCTTTTTGCCTTTTTTGTTTTTGGGATGAAGGGAGAGTGAAAACTCGAAGTTTTGAATTAAGAAAAAAGTGTACATCTAAAATGGAAAAGCACAATGCACAAATGCAGAGAGAGATAATTCCAAAGAGTGTCTGTATTTTTTAGTGATTGTAAGCTCTTTTTAGTTTTTATATCACAGGTTTTTTGATCGTCGGGAAAAGGGGGTGGGGGGGGGGGGGGGATTTTTAACTCCATGTTGAATTGCAATCCATAAGTCATTTCTTACAAAAATATAGCCCGTTACGCATGATAAATCACTTTACAATCAACTATGATCGTTAGGTCAAATTTTTGTAAATGGGCAAAATAATGACTTGTTAGACTCAGGTAAATATCCCACCGTACGTTCACATGAGAATTTAATGAGCGTTTGTTATTATCTTTAAAAGCATTGGATCAATAGGTCATTTGAATCTTTAACATGTTTCAACCATGCATATCCATTTTTAAAATATGTGTAGAAAAAATCTACTTCATGTAAAATTCCAAGCTATTAAGCTTGGACTAGTGCAATTTCCCAAACATGGATAACAAAAATTTTGTGTTCATTTTTTGTGTGTGAATAAATTTTCTTTATTGACATTAGTTATTGTTTTAAATTTTTTCCACACATGAACTATAAAATTTTTATTTTGTGTTGATCTATTTGCCTTTTTTGTTTACGGGATGAAGGGAGAGCGAAAACTCAAAGTTCTGATTTAAGAAAAAAGTGTACATCTAAAATGGCGATGCACACTGCACAAATGTTGAGAGAGATAATTCCAAAGAGTGTCAGTAATTTTTAGGGATCGTAAGCAATTTTTTGTTTTATATCTAAGGTTTTGCAATCGTCCGGAAGAGGGGCAGGCGGGGGATTTTTAACTGAGTGATGACTTCCAATCCATAAGTGATTTCTTTCAAAAATATAGCCCATTACGCATGACAAATCACTTTACAATCATCTATGATTGTTTGGTCAAATTTTTGAAAATGGGCAAAATAATGTCTTGTTTGACTCGAGAAAATATCCCACCGAATGTTCACTTGAGAATTTAATGTGCGTTTGTTATTCTCTTTAAAAGCTTTGGATCCATAGATCATTTGAATCTTTAACATGTTTCTAGCATGCATATCAATTTTTAAAACATGTGTAGAAAAAATCTCCTTCGTGTAAAATTTCAAAATATTACTGTTGGACTAGTGGAATTTCCCAAACTTGGATAACAAAACTTTTGTGTTCATTTGTGGTGTGTGAATAAATTTTCGTAATTTAATTTTTTTATTGTTTTAAATTTTTACCGTACATCAACAATAAAATTTTCTTTTTGTTGTGATCTATTAGCCTTTTTTGTTTACGGGATGAAGGTAGAGCGAAAAACTCGAAGTTTTGATTTAAGAAAAAAGTGTACATCTAAAACAGAAATGCACAATGCACAAATGTAGAGAGAGATGATTCCACAGAGTGTCTGTAATTTTTAGGAATTGTAAGCACTTTTTTGCTTTTATATCTCAATTTTTGCAAACATCGGGAAAAGGGGGAGGCGGGGGATTTTTTACCGAGTGTTGACTTCCAATCCATTAGTTATTTCTTACAAAAATATAGCCCGTTATGCATGATATATCACTTTACAATCATCTATGATTATTACCTCAGTTTTTTGCAAATGGGCAAAATAATGGACTGTTTGACTCGGGTAAATATCCCACTGCAAGTTCACTTTAGAATTTAATGAGCGTTTGTTATTCTCTTTAAAAGCTTTGCATCCATAGATCATTTGCATCTTTAACATTTTTCAAACATGCATATCCATTTTTAAAACATGTGTAGAAGAAATCTCTTTCTTGTAAAATTCCAAGCTATTAGGGTTAAACTAGTGGAATTTCCCAAACTTGGATAACAAAACTTTTGTGTTCATTTATGTGTGTGAATAAATTTTCTTTATTTACTTTTTTATTTTTTTAAATTTTTTCCTTACATCAACGATAAAATTTTCATTTTGTTGTGATCTATTTGCCTTTTTAATTTACAGGATTAAGGGAGCGCGAAAAACTCAAAGTTTTGATTTAAGAAAAAAGTGTACATCTAAACTGGAAATGCACAATGCACAAATGTAGAAAGAGATAATTCCAAAGAGTGTCTGTAATTTTTAGGGATTGTAAGCACTTTTTTCGTTTTTATATCTCAGGTTTTGCAATCATCGGGAAAAGGGGGAGGCGAGGGATTTTTAACTAGGTGTTGATTACCAATCCAAAAGTCTTTTCTTACAAAAATATAGCCAGTTACGCATGATAAATCACTTTAAAATCATCTATGTTTGTTATGTCAGATTTTTGCAACTGGGCAAAATAATGGATTGTTTGACTCGGGTAAATATCCCACCGCAAGTTCTCTTAAGAATTTAATGAGCGTTTGTTATTCTCTTTAAAAGCATTGGATCAATAGGTCATTTGAATCTTTAACATGTTTCAACCTTGCATATCCATTTTTAAAATATGTGTAGAAAAAATCTCCTTCATGTAAAATTCCAAGTTATTAAGCTTGGACTAGTGCAATTTCCCAAACTTGGATAACAAAACTTTTGTATTCATTTGTAGTGTGTGAATAAATTTTCTTTATTGACATTAGTTATTGTTTTAAATTTTATTCCACACATCAACTATAAATTTTTTATTTTGTGTTGATCTATTTGCCTTTTTGTTTTTGGGATGAAGGGAGAGCGAAAACTCAAAGTTGTGATTTAAGAAAAAAGTGTACATCTAAAATGGCGATGCACACTGCACAAATGTTGAGAGAGATAATTCCAAAGAGTGTCCGTAATTTTTAGGGATCGTAAGCAATTTTTTGTTTTTATATCTAAGGTTTTGCAGTCGTCGGGAAGAGGGGCTGGCGGGGAATTTAATGTGTGTTTGTTATTCTCTTTAAAAGCTTTGGATCCATAGATCATTTGAATTTTTAACATGTTTCTAGAATGCATATAAAATTTAAAAACAAGTGTAGAAAAACTCTCCTTCATGTAAAATTCAAAGATATTAGTGTTGGACTAGTGGAATTTCCCAAACTTGGATAAAAACACTTTTCTGTTTATTTGTGGTGTGTGAATAAATTTTCTTAATTTACTTTTTTTATTGTTTTAAATTTTTTCCGTACATCAACAATAAAATTTTCATTTTGTTGTGATCTATTAGCCTTTTTGGTTTACCGGATGAAGGTAGAGTTTAAGAAAAAAGTGTACATCTAAAATGGAAATGCACAATTCACAAATGTAGAGAGAGATAATTCCATAGAGTGTCTGTAATTTTTAGGGATTGTAAGTACTTTTTCGTTTTTATATCTCAGGTTTTGCAATCGTCGGGAAAAGGGGGAGGCGAGGGATTTTTAACGTGGTTTTGATTACCAATCCAAAAGTCATTTCTTACAAAAATATAGCCCGTTATGCATAATAAATCACTTTAAAATCATCTATGTTTGTTATGTCAGATTTTTGCAAATGGGCAAAATAATGGATTGTTTGACTCGGGTAAATATCCCACCGCAAGTTCACTTGACAATTTAATGATCGTTTGTTATTATCTTTTAAAACTTTGCATCCATAGCTCATTTGCATCTTTAACATATTTCAAACATGCATATCCATTTTTAAAACATGTGTAGAAGAAATCTCTTTCATGTAAAATTTCAAGCTATTAGGGTTAAACTAGTGGAATTTCCCAAACTTGGATAACAAAACTTTTGTGTTCATTTGTGTTGTGTGAATAAATTTTCTTTATTTACATTAGATATTGTTTTAATTTTTTTCAATACACCAACTATAAAATTTTCATTTTGTTGTGAGCTTTTTGCCTTTTTTGTTTTCGGGATGAGGGAGAGCGAAAACTCAAAGTTTTGATTTAAGAAAAAAGTTACATCTAGAATGGAAATGCAATATGCACAAATGTAGAGAGAGATAATCCAAAGAGTGTCTGTATTTTTTAGGGATTGTAAAGTCTTTTTAATTTTTATATCACATGTTTTATAATCGTCGGGAAAAGGGGGTGGCGGAGGATTTTTAACTGAGTGTTGAATTGCAATCCATAAGTCATTTGTTATGTGAGCTTTTTTTTCAAATGGGCAAAATAATTGATTGTTTGACTCGGGTAAATATCCCACCGCAAGTTCACATGAGAATTTAATGAGCATTTGTTATTCTCTTTAAAAGCTTTGCATACATAGCTCATTTGCATCTTTAACATGTTTCAAACATGCATATCCATTTTTAAAACATGTGTAGAAGAAATCTCTTTCTTGTAAAATTCCAAGCTATTAGGGTTAAACTAGTGGAATTTCCCAAACTTGGATAACAAAAATTTTGTGTTCATTTGTGTTGGGTCAAAAAAATTTCTTTATTTACATTTGTAATTGTTTTAAATTTTTTTCATACATCAACTATAAAATTTCCATTTTTTTGTGAGCTTTTTTCCTTTTTTGTTTTCGGGATGAAGGGAGAGTGAAAACTCCAAGTTTTGAATTAAGAAAAAAGGATACATCTAAAATGGAAAAGCACAATGCAAAAATGTAGAGAGAGATATCATAGGTTTTCAAGTATTTTTAGGGATTGTAAGCCCTTTTTAGTTTTTATATCACAGGTTTTGCAATCGTCGGGAAAAGGGGGTGGGGGGGGGGGGGGGGGGGGGGGGGGGATGTTTAACTGAGTGTTGAATTGCAATCCATAAGTCATTTATTACAAAAATATAGCCTGTTACGCATGATAAATCACCTTACAATCATCTATGATTGTTAGGTCAAATTTTTGAAAATGGGCAAAATAATGACTTGTTAGACTCGGGTAAATATCCCACCGTACGTTCACTTGAGAATTTAATGAGCGTTTGTTATTCTCTTTAAAATATTTGGATCAATAGGTCATTTGAATCTTTAACATGTTTCAACAATGCATATGCATTTTTAAAACACGTGTAGAAAAAATCTCCTTCATGTAAAATTCCAAGCTATTAGGGTAAGACTAGTGCAATTTCCCAAACTTGGATAACAAAACTTTTGTGTTCATTTGTGGTGTGTGAATAAATTTTCTTAATTTACTTTTTTTATTGTTTTAAATTTTTTCCGTACATCAACAATAAAATTTTCATTTTGTTGTGATCTATTAGCCTTTTTTGTTTACGGGATGAAGGTAGAGCGAAAAACTCGAAGTTTTTATTTAAGAAAAAATTGTATATCTAAAATAGAAATGCACAATGCACAAATGTAGAGAGAGATAATTCCAGAGAGTATCTGTAATTTTTAGGGATTGTAAGCACTTTTCTGCTTTTATGTCTCAGGTTTTGCAATCGTCAGGAAAATGGGGAGGCGGGGGATTTTTTACTGAGTGTTGACTTCCAATCCATAAGTTATTTCTTAAAAAAATATAGCCCGTTACGCATGATAAAACACTTTAAAATCATCTATGATTGTTATGTCAGCTTTTTGCAAATGGGCAAAATAATCGACTGTTTGACTCAGGTAAATATCCCACTGCAAGTTCACTTGAGAATTTAATGAGCGTTTGTTATTCTCTTTAAAAGCTTTGCATCCATAGCTCATTTGCATCTTTAACATGTTTCAGACATGCATATCCATTTTTAAAACATGTGTAGAAGAAATCTCTTTCTTGTAAAATTTCAAGCTATTAGGGTTAAACTAGTGGAATTTCCCAAACTTGGAGAACAAACTTTTTTGTTCATTTATGTGTGTGTATAAATTTTCTTTATTTAATTTTTTATTGTTTTCAATTTTTTCCGTACATCAACGATAAAATTTTCATTTTGTTGTGATCTATTTGCCTTTTTTGTTTATGGAATGAAGGGAGCGCGAAAAACTCGAAGTTTTGATTTAAAAAAAAAGTGTACTTCTAAAATGGAAATGCACAATGCACAAATGTAGAGAGAGATCATTCCAAAGACTGTCTGTAATTTTTAGGGATTGTAAGCACTTTTTCGTTTTTATATCTCAGGTTTTGCAATCGTGGGGAAAAGGGGGAGGCGGGGGATTTTTAACTGAGTGTTGATTACCAATCCAAAAGTCATTTCTTACAAAAATATAGCCTATTACACTTGATAAATCACTTTAAAATCATCTATGTTTGTTATGTCAGATTTTTGTAAATGGGCAAAATAATGGATTTTTTGACTCGGGTAAATATCCCACCGCAAGTTCACTTGAGAATTTAATGAGCGCATGTTATTCTCTTTTAAAAGCTTTGCATCCATATCTCATTTGCATCCTTAACATGTTTCAAACATGCATATCCATTTTTAAAACATGTGCAGAAGAAATCTCTTTCATGTAAAATTCCAATCTATTAAGGTTAAACTAGAGGAATTTCCCAAACTTGGATAACAAAACTTTTGTGTTCATTTGGGTTTGTGAATAAATTTTCTTTATTTACATTAGTTATTGTTTTAAATTTTTTCAATACATCAACTATAAAATTTTCATTTTGTTGTGAGGTTTTAGCCTTTTTTGTTTTCCGGATGAGGGAGAAAGAAAACTCAAAGTTTTGATTTAAGAAAAAAGTGTACATCTAAAATGGAAAAGCAATATGCACAAATGGAGAGAGAGATAATTCCAAAGAGTGTCCGTATTTTTTAGGGATTGTGAAGTCTTTTTAATTTTTATATCTCAGGTTTTGCAATCGTCGGGAAAAGGGGGTGGCGGAGGATTTTTAACTGCGTGTTGAATTGCAATCCATAAGTCATTTCTTAAAAAAATATAGCCTGTTACGCATGACAAACCACATTACAAGCATCTATGATTGTTAGGTCAACTTTTTGAAAATTGGCAAAATAATGGCTTGTTTGACTCGGGCAAATATCCCACCGCACATTCACTAGAGAATTTAATGACCGTTTGTTATTCTCTTTAAAACCTTTGGATCCTTAGATCATTTGAATTTTTAACATGTTTCTGGCATCCATATCCATTTTCAAAACATGTGTAGAAAAAATCTCCTTCGTGTAAAATTCCAAGAAATTAGTGTTGGACTAGTGGAATTTCCCAAACTTGGATAACAAAACCTTTGTGTTCATTTGTGGTGTGTGAATAAATTTTCTTAATTTACTTTTTTTATTTCTTTAAATTTTTTCCGTACGTAAACAATAAAATTTTCATTTTGTTGTGATCTATTTGCCTTTTTTGTTTACGGGATGAAGGTAGAGCGAAAAACTCGATGTTTTTATTTTAGAAAAAAGTGTACAACTAAAATAGAAATGCACAATGCACAAATGTAGAGAGAGATAATTCCAAAGAGTGTCTGTAATTTTTAGGAATTTTAAGCTCTTTTTTGCTTTTATATCTCAGGTTTTTCAATCGTGGGGAAAAGGGGGAGGCGAGGGATTTTTTACTGGGTGTTGACTTCCAATCCATTAGTTATTTCTTACAAAAATATAGCTCATTACGCATGATAAATCACTTTACAATCATCTATGATTGTTATGTCTGCTTTTTGCAAATGGACAAAATAATGGACTGTTTGACTCGGGTAAATATCCCACTCCAAGTTCACTTTAGAATTTAATGAGCGTTGTTATTCTCTTTAAAAGATTTGCATCCATAGCTCATTTGAATCTTTAACATGTTTCAAACATACATATCCATTTTTAAAACATGTGTACAAGAAATCTCTTTCTTGTAAAATTCCAAGCTATTAGGGTTAAACTAGTGGAATTTCCCAAACTTGGATAACAAAACTTTTGTGTTCATTTGTGTTGTGTGAATAAATTTTATTTATTTACATTAGTTATTGCTTTAAATTTATTCAATACATCTACTATAAAATTTTCATTTTGTTGTGAGCTTTTTGGCTTTTTTTTTTCGGGATGAGGGAGTGCGAAAACTCAAATTTTTTATTTAAGAAAAAAGTGTACATCTAAAATGGAAATGAACAATGCACAAATGTAGAGAGAGATAATTTCAAAGAGTGTCTGTAATTTTTAGGGCTTGTAAGCACTTTTTCGTTTTTATATCTCAGGTTTTCCAATCGTCGGGAAAAGAGGGAAGCGGGGGATTTTTAACTGAGTGTTGATTACCAATCCAAAATTCATTTGTTACAAAAATATAGCCCATTACGCATGATAAATCACTTTAAAATCATCTATGTTTTTTATGTCAGATTTTTGCTAATGGGCAAAATATTGGATTGTTCGACTCGGGTAAATATCCCACCGCAAGTTCACTTGAGAATTTAATGTGTTTGTTATTCTCTTTTAAAAGCTTTGCATCCACAGCTCATTTGCATATTTAACATGTTTCAAACATTCTTGTCCATTTTTAAAACATGTGTAGAAAAAATCTCTTTCTGGTAAAATTCCAAGCTATTAGGGTTAAACTAGTGGAATTTCCCAAACTTGGATAACAAAACTTTTGTGTTCATTTGTGTTGTGTGAATAAATTTTCTTTATTTACATTATTTATTGTTTTAAATTTTTTCTATAAATCAACTATAAAATTTTCATTTTTTTGTGAGCTTTTTGTCTTTTTTGTTTTCGGGATGAGGGAGAGCGAAAACTCAATGTTTTGATTTAAGAAAAAAGTGTACATCTAAAATGGAAAAGCAATATGCACAAATGTAGAGAGAGATAATTCCAACGAGTGTCTGTATTTTTTAGGGATTGTAAAGTCTTTTTAATTTTTATATCTCAGGTTTTGCAATCGTCGGGAAAAGGGGTCTGCGGAGGATTTTTAACTGAGTGCTGAATTGCAATCCATAAGACATTTATTACAAAAATATAGCCTGTTACGCATGACAAATCACATTACTATCATCTATGATTGCAAGGTATACTTTTTGAAAATGGGAAAATAATGGCTTGTTTGACTCGAGCAAATATCCCACCGCACATTCACTTGAGAATTTAATGAGTGTTTGTTATTCTCTTTAAAAGCTTTGGATCCATAGATCATTTAAATCTTTAACATGTTTCAAGCATGCATATCCATTTTTAAAACATGTGTAGAAAAAATCTCCTTCGTCTAAAATTCCTAGAAATTAGTGTTGGACTAGTGGAATTTCCCAAACTTGGATAACAAAACTTTTGTGTTCATTTGTGGCGTGTGAATAAATTTTCTTAATTTAATTTTTTTATTGTTTTAAGTTTTTTTCCGAACATAAACAATAAAATTTTCATTTTGTTGTGATCTATTTGCATTTTTTGTTTTCGAGATTAAGGAAGAGCGAAAAACTCGATGTTTTTACTTAAGAAAAAAGTGTACATTTAAAATAGAAATGCACAATGCAAAAATGTAGAGAGAGATAATTCTAAAGAGTGTCTGTAATTTTTAGGGATTGTAAGCACTTTTTCGTTTTTATTACTCAGGTTTTGCAATCGTCGGGAAAGGGAGAGGCGGGGGATTTTTAACTGAGTGTTAACTCCCCATCCAAAAGTCATTTCTTACAAAAGTATAGCCCGTTACGCATGATAAATCACTTTAGAATCATCTATGATTGTAATGTGAGGTTTTTTTTTCAATTGGGCAAAATAATGGATTGTTTGACTCGGGTAAATATCCCACCGCAAGTTCATTTGAGAATTTAATGAGCGTTTGTTATTCTCTATAAAAGCTTTGCATCCATAGCTCATTTGCATTTTTAACATGTTTCAAACATGCATGTCCATTTTTAAAACATTTGTAGAAGAAATCTCTTTCTTGTAAAATTCCAAGCTATTAGGGTTAAACTAGTGCAATTTCCCAAACTTGGATAACAAAACTTTTGCGTTCATTTGTGTTGTGAGAATAAATTTTATTTATTTACATTAGTTATTGTTTTAAATTTTTTCAATACATCAACTATAAAATTTTCATTTTGTTGTGAGCTTTTTCCCTTTTTTTTTTTTTCGGGATGAGGGAGAGCGAAAACTCAAAGTTATTATTTAAGAAAAATGTGTACATCTAAAATGGAAAAGCAATATGCACAAATTTAGAAAGAGATAATTCCAAATAGTTTCTGTATTTTTTAGGGATTGTAAAGTTATTTTAATTTTTATATCTCAGGTTTTGCAATCGTCAGGAAGAGGGGGTGGCGGTAGATTTTTAACTGAGTGTTGAATTGCAATCCATAAGTCATTTCTTACAAAAATATAGCCCGTTATGCATGAAAAATCACATTACAATCATCTATGATTGTCAGGTATACTTTTTGAAAATGGGCAAAATAATGGCTTGTTTGACTCGGGCAGATAGCCCACCGCACATTCACTTGAGAATTTAATAAGCGTTTGTTATTCTCTTTAAAAGCTTTGGATCCATAGATCAATTGAATCTTTAACATGTTTCTAGCATGCATATCCATTTTTCAAATATGTGTAGAAAAAATCTCCTTCGTGTAAAATTCAAAGAAATTAGTGTTGGACTAGTAGAATTTCCCAAACTTGGATAACAAAACTTTTGTGTTCATTTGTGGTGTGTGAATAAATTTTCTTTATAGATATTAGTTATTGTTTTAATCTTTTTCCAAACATCAACTATAAATTTTTTATTTTGTGTTGATCTATTTCCCTTTTTTGTTTACGGGATGGAGGGAGAGCGAAAAACTCAAAGTTCTGATATAAGAAAAAAGTGTACATCTAAAACGGCAATGGACACTGCACAAATGTTGAGAGAGATAATTCTAAAGAGTGCCTGTAATTTTTAACCATTGTCAGCAATTTTTTGTTTTTATATCTAAGGTTTTGCAATCGTCGGAAGAGGAGCAGGCGGGGGATTTTTAACTAAGTGTTGACTTCCAATCCATAAGTCATTTCTTACAAAAATGTAGCCCGTTACACATGACAAATCACTTTACAATCATCTATGATTGTCAGGTCAACTTTTTGAAAATGGGCAAAATAATGGCTTGTTTGACTCGGGTAAATATCCCACCGCTCGTTCACTTGAGAATTTAATGAGTGTTTGTTATTCTCTTTAAAAGCTTTGGATCCATAGATCATTTGAATCTTTAACATGTTTCTAGCATCCATATCAATTTTTAAAACATGTGTAGAAAAAATGTCCTTCGTGTAAAATTCCAAGATATCAGTGTTGGACTAGTGGAATTTCCCAAACTTGGATAACAAAAATTTTGTGTTCATTTGTGGTGTGTGAATAAATTTTCTCAATTTACTTTTTTTATTGTTATAAATTTTTTCCGTACATCAACAGTAAAATTTTCATTTTGTTGTGATCTATTACCCTTTTTTGTTTACGGGATGAAGGAAGAGCGAAAAACTCGAAGTTTTGATTGAAGAACAAAGTGTACATCTAAAATAGAAATGCATAATGCACAAATGTAGAGAGAGATAATTCCAAAGAGTGTCTGTATTTTTTAGGGATTGTAAGCACTTTTTAGTTTTTATATCATAGGTTTTGCAATCATCGGGAAAAGGGGGATGGGGGGGGGATATTTAACTGATTGTTGAATTGCAATCCATAAGTCATTTCTTTCAAAAATATAGCCCGTTACGCATGATAAATCACTTTCCAATCATCTATGAATGTTAGGTCAAATTTTTGAAAATGGGCAAAATAATTACTTGTTAGACTCGGGTAAATATCCCATCGTACGTTCACTTGAGAATTTAATGAGTGTTTCTTATTCTCTTTAAAAGTTTTGGATCAATAGGTCATTTGAATCTTTAACATGTTTCAACCATGCATATCCATTTTTAAAACATATGTAGAAAAAATCTCCTTCATGTAAAATTCCATGTACTAGGGTTGGGCTAGTGCAATTTCCCAAACTTGGATAACAAAATTTTTGTGTTCATTTGTGGTGTGTGAATAAATTTTCTTTATTGACATTCGTTATTGTTTAAAATTTTTTCCACTCATCAACTATAAAATTTTTATTTTGTGTTGATCTATTGGCCCTTTGTGTTAAGGGGATGAAGGGAGAGCGAAAACTCAAAGTTCCGATTTAAGAAAAAAGTATACATCTAAAATGGCATGCACACTGCACAAATATTGAGAGAGATAATTCCAAAGAGTGTCTATAATTTTTAGGGATCGTAAGCAATTTTTTGTTTTTATATCTAAGGTTTTGCAATTATCAGGAAGAGAGGCGGGCGGGGGATTTTTAACTGAGTGTTGACTTCCAATCCATAAGTCATTTCTTACAAAAATATAGCCCGTTATGCATGACAAATCACTTTACAATCATCTATGATTGTTAGGTCAACTTTTCGAAAATGGGAAAAATAATGGCTTGTTTGACTCGGGCAAATATCCCACCGCACGTTCACTTGAGAATTTAATGAGCGTTTGTTATTCTCTTTAAAAGCTTTGGATCCATAGATCATTTGAATCTTTAACATGTTTCTAGCTTGCATATGAATTTTTAAAACATGTGTAGAAAAAATCTCCTTCATGTAAAATTCCAAGATATTAGTGTTGGACTAGTGGAATTTCCCAAAATTGGATAACAAAACTATTGTGTTCATTTGTGGTGTGTGAATAAATTTTCTCAATTTAATTATTTTATTGTTTTAAATTTTTTCTGCACATACACAATAAAATTTGCTTTTTGTTGTGATCTATTAGCCTTTTTTATTTACGGGATGAAGGTAGAGTGAAAACTCGAAGTTTTGAATTAAGAGAAAAGTGTACATCTAAAATTGAAAAGCTCATTACACAAATGTAGAGAGAGGTAATTCCAAAGAGTGTCTGTATTTTTTAGGGATTGTAAGCTCTTTTTAGTTTTTATATTATAGGTTTTGCGATCGTCGGGAAAAGGGGGAGGGGGGGGGGGGGGGGGGGGGGGGGATTTTTAACTGAGTGTTGAATTGCAATCCATAACTCATTTCTAACAAAAATATAGCACGTTACACATGATAAATCATTTTCCAATCATCTATGATTGTTAGGTCAAATTTTTGAAAATGGGCAAAATAATGACTTGTTAGACTCGGGTAAACATCCCACCGTACGTTCACTTGAGAATTTAAAGAGCATTTGTTATTCTCTTTAAAAGATTTGGATCAATAGGTCATTTGAATCTTTAACATGTTTCAACCATGCATATCCATTCTTAAAACATGTGTAGAAAAAATTTCCTTCGTGTAAAATTCCAAGCTATTAGGGTTGGACTAGTGCAATTTCCCAAACTTGGATAACAAAACTTTTGTGTTCATTTGTGATGTGTGAATAAATTTTCTTTATTGACATTCGTTATTGTTTTAAATTTTTTCCACACATCAACAATAAAATTATTATTTTGTGTTGATCTATTTGCCTTTTTTTTTAACGGGATGAAGGGAGAGTGAAAACTCAAAGTTCTGATTTAAGAAAAAAGTGTACAACTAAAATGGCAATTCACAATGCACACATATTGAGAGAGATAATTCCAAAGAGTGTCTGTAATTTTTAGGGATCGTAAGCAATTTTTTGTTTTTATATCTAAGGTTTTGCAATCATCGGGAAGAGGGGCAGGCGGGGGATTTTTAACTGAGTGTTGACTTCCCATCCATAAGTCATTTCTTACAAAAATATAGCCCGTTACGCATGAAAAATCACTTTACAATCATCTATGATTGTTAGGTCAACTTTTCGAAAATGGGAAAAATAATGGCTTGTTTGACTCGGGCAAATATCCCACCGCACGTTCACTTGAGAATTTAATGAGCGTTTGTTATTCTCTTTAAAAGCTTTGGATCCATAGATCATTTGAATCTTTAACATGTTTCTAGCGTGCATATGAATTTTTAAAACATGTGAAGAAAAAATCTCCTTCATGTAAAATTCCAAAATATTAGTGTCGGACTAGTGGAATTTCCCAAACTTGGATAACAAAACTATTGTGTTCATTTGTGGTGTGTGAATAAATTTTCTCAATTTACTTTTTTTATTGTTTCAAATTTTTTCCGTACATACACAATAAAATTTGCTTTTTGTTGTGATCTATTAGCCTTTTTTGTTTATGGGATGAAGGTAGAGTGAAAACTCGAATTTTTGAATTAAGAGAAAACTGTACATCTAAAATTGAAAAGCACAATGCACAAATGTAGACAGAGGTAATTCCAAAGAGTGTCTGTATTTTTTTAGGGATTGTAAGCTCTGTTTAGTTTTTATATCTTAGGTTTTGCAATCGTCGGGAAAAGGGGGGGGGGGGGGGGGGGGGGGGGGGATTTTTAACTGAGTGTTGAATTTCAATCCATAAGTCATTTCTTACAAAAATATAGCCCGTTACGCATGATAAATCACTTTCCAATCATCTATGTTTGTTAGGTCAAATTTTTGAAAATGGGCAAAATAATGACTTGTTAGACTCGGGTAAACATCCCACCGTACGTTCACTTGAGAATTGAATGAGCATTGGTTATTCTCTTTAAAAGCTTTGGATCAATAGGTCATTTGAATATTTAACATGTTTCAACCATGCATATCCATTCTTAAAACATGTGTAGAAAAAATTTCCTTCGTGTAAAATTCCAAGCTATTAGGGTTGGACTAGTGCAATTTCCCAAACTTGGATAACAAAACTTTTGCGTTCATTTGTGGTGTGTGAATAAATTTTCTTTATTGACATTCGTTATTGTTTTAAATTTTTTCCACACATCAACTATAAAATTTTTATTTTGTGTTGATCTATTTGCCTTTTTTTTAACTGGATGAAGGGAGAGCGAAAACTCAAAGTTCTGATTTAAGAAAAAAGTATACAACTAAAATGGGAATGCACAATGCACACATATTGAGAGAGATAATTCCAAAGAGTGTCTATAATTTTTAGGGATCGTAAGCAATTTTTTGTTTTTATATCTAAGGTTTTGCAATCATCGGGAAGAGGGGCAGGCGGGGGATTTTTAACTGAGTGTTGACTTCCAATCCATAAGTCATTTCTTACAAAAATATAGCCCGTTACGCATGACAAATCACTTTACAATCATCTATGATTGTTAGGTCTACTTTTCGAAAATGGGAAAAATAATGGCTTGTTTGACTCGGGCAAATATCCCACCACACATTCACTTGAGAATTTAATGAACGTTTGTTATTCTCTTTAAAAGCTCCGGATCCATAGATCATTTGAATCTTTTACATGTTTCTAGCATGCATATCAATTTTTAAAACATGTGTAGAAAAAATCTCCGTCGTGTAAAATTCCAAGATATTAGTGTTGGACTAGTGGAATTTCCCAAACTTAGATAACAAAACTTTTGTGTTCATTTATGGTGTGTGAATAAATTTTCTCAATTTAATTTTTTTATTGTTTTAAATTTTTTCCGTACATACCCAAGAAAATTTTCATTTTGTTGTGATCTATTACCCTTTATTGTTTACGGGATGAAGGTAGAGCGAAAAACTCGAAGTTTTGATTTAAGAAAAAAGTGTACATCTAAAATAGAAATGCGCAATACACAAAAGTAGAGAGAGATAATTCCAAAGAGTGTTTGTAATTTATAGGGATTGTAAGCACTTTTTTTCTTTTGTATCTCAGGTTTTGCAATCGTCGGGAAAAGGGGGAGGCGGGGGGATTTTTTTTCTGAGTGTTGACTTCCAATCCATATGTTATTTCTTACAAAAATATAGCCGGTTACGCATGATAAATCACTTTACATTCATCTATGATTGCTAAGTTAGCTTTTTGCAAATGGGCAAAATAATGGACTGTTTGACTCGGGTAAATATCCCACAGCAAGTTCACTTGAGAATTTAATGAGCGTTTGTTATTCTCTTTAAAAGCTTTGCATCCATAGCTCATTTGCATCTTTAACATGTTTCAAACATGCATATCCATTTTTAAAACATTTGTAGAAGAAATCTCTTTCTCGTAAAATTCCAAGCTATTAGGGTTAAACTAGTGGAATTTCCCAAACTTGGATAACAAAACTTTTGTGTTCATTTATGTGTGTGAATAAATTTTCTTTATTTACTTTTTTATTGGTTTAAATTTTTTTCGTACATCAACAATAAAATTTTTATTTTGCTGTGATTTATTTGCCTTTTTTGTTCACGAGATGAAGGGAGCGCGAAAAACTCGAAGTTTTGATTTAAGAAAAAAGTGTACATCTAAAATGGAAATACACAATGCAAAAATTAAGAGAAAGATAATTCCATAGAGTGTCTGTAATTTTAGGGATTGTAAGCCCTTTTTCATTTTTATATCTCAGGTTTTGCAATCGTTGGGAAAAGGGGGAGGCGGGGGATTTTTAACTGAGTGTTGGTTACCAATCCGAAAGTCATTTCTTACAAAAATATAGCCCGTTACGCATGATAAATCACTTTAAAATCATCTATGTTTGTTATGTCAGTTTTTTGCAAATGGACAAAATAATGGATTGTTTGACTCGGGTAAATATCCCACCGCAAGTTCACTTGAGAATTTAATGAGCGTTTGTTATTCTCTTTTAAAAGCTTTGCATCCATAGCTCATTTGCAGCTTTAACATGTTTCAAACATGCATATCCATTTTTAAAACATGTGTAGAAGAAATCTATTTCTTGTAAAATTCCAAGCTATTAGGGTTAAACTAGTGGAATTTCCCAAACTTGGATAACAAAACTTTTGTGTTCATTTGTGTTGTGTGAATAAATTTTATTTATTTACATTAGTTATTGTTTTAAAATTTTTCAATACATCAACTATAAAATTTTCATTTTGTTGTGATCTATTAGCCTTTTTTGTTTACATGATGAAGGTAGAGCGAAAAACTCGAAGTTTTGATTTAAGAAAAATTGTCTATCTAAAATAGAAATGCAAAATACACAAATGTAGAGAGAGATAATTCCAGAGAGTATCTGTAATTTTTAGGGATTGTAAGCACTTTTCTGCTTTTATATCTCAGGTTTTGCAATCGTCAAGAAAAGGGGGAGGCGGGGGACTTTTTACTGAGTGTTGACTTCCAATCCATAAGTTATTTCTTACAAAAATATAGCCCGATACGTATGATAAATCACTTTAAAATCATCTATGATTGATATGTCAGCTTTTTGCAAATGGGCAAAATAATAGACTGTTTGACTCAGGTAAATATCCCACTACAAGTTCACTTGAGAATTTAATGAGTGTTTGTTATTCTCTTTAAAAGTTTTGCATCCATAGCTCATTTGCATCTTTAACATGCTTCAAACATACATATCCATTTTCAAAACATCTGTAGAAGAAATCTCTTTCTTGTAAAATTCCAAGCTATTAGGGTTAAACTAGTGGAATTTCCCAAACTTGGAGAACTAACTTTTTTGTTCATTTATGTGTGTGAATAAATTTTCATTATTTAATTTTTTATTGTTTTAAATTTTTTCCGTACATCAACGATAAAATTTTCTTTTTGTCGTGATCTACTTGCCTTTTATTTTTTACGGGATGAAGGGAGCGCGAAAAACTCGAAGTTTTGATTTAAGAAAAAAGTGTACAACTAAAATGGAAATGCACAATGCACAAATGTAGAGAGAGATAATTCCAAAGAGTATCTGTAATTTTTAGGGATTGTAAGCACTTTTTCTTTTTTACATCTTTGGTTTTGCAATCGTCGGGAAAAAGGGGAGGCATGGGATTTTTAACTGAGTGTTTATTACAAATCCAAAAGTCATTTCTTACAAAAATATAGCGCGTTACACTTGATAAATCACTTTAAAATCATCTATGTTTGTTATGTCAGATTTTTTCAAAAAGGCAAAATTATGGATTGTTTGACTCGGGCAAATATCCCACCGCACGTTCACTTGAGAATTTCATGTGCGTTTGTTATTCTCTTTAAAAGCTTTGGATCCATAGATCATTTGAATCTTTAACACTTTTCAAGCATGCATATCAATTTTTAAAATATGTGTAGAAAAAATCTCCTTCGTGTAAAATTCCAAGATATTAGTGTTGGATTTGTGGAATTTCCCAAACTTGGATAACAAAACTTTTGTGTTCATTTGTGGTGTGTGAATAAATTTTCTTAATTTACTTTTTTTATTGTTTAAAATTTTTCCGTACATCAACAATAAAATTTTCATTTTGTTGGGATCTTGTAGCCTTTTTGGTTTACGGGATGAAGGTAGAGCGAAAAACTCGAATTTTTGATTTAAGAAAAAAGTGTACATCTAAAATAGAAATGCACAATGCACAAATGTAGAGAGAGATAATTCCAAAGAGTGTCTATAAGTTTTAGGAATTGTAAGCACTTTTTTGCTTTTATATCTCAGTTTTTGCAATCGTCGGGAAAAGGGGGAGCCGGGGGATTTTTTACTGAGTGTTGACTTCCAATCCATTAGTTATTTCTTACAAAAATATAGCCCGTTACGCAAGGTAAATCACTTTACAATCATCTATGATAGTTATGTCAGCTTTTTGCAAATGGGCAAAATAATGGACTGTTAGACTCGGGTAAATATCCCACAGCAAGTTCACTTTAGAATTTAATGAGCGTTTGTTATTCTCTTTAAAAGCTTTCCATCCATAGCTCATTTGCATATTTAACATGTTTCAAACATGCATATCCATTTTTAAAACATGTGTAGAAGAAATCTCTTTCTTGTAAAATTCCAAGCTATTAGGGTTCAACTAGTGGAATTTCCCAAACTTGGATAACAAGGCTTTTGTGTTCATTTATGTGTGTGAATAAATTTTATTTATTAACTTTTTTATTGTTTTAAATTTTTTCCGTTCATCAACGATAAAATTTTCATTTTGTTGTGATCTATTTGCCTTTTTTTTTTTACGAGATGAAGGGAGCGCGAAAAACTCGAAGTTTTGATTTAAGAAAAAAGTGTACATCTAAGAGGGAAATGCACAATGCAAAAATGTAGAGAGAGATATTCCATACAGTGTCTATAATTTTTTGGGATTGTAAGCACTTTTCCGTTTTTATATCTCAGGTTTTACAATCGTGGGGAAAAGGGGGAGGCGGGGGATTTTTAACTGAGTATTGATTACCAATCCAAAAGTCATTTCTTACAAAAATATAGCCCGTTACGCATGATAAATCACTTTAAAATCATCTATGTTTGTTATGTCAGATTTTTGCAAATGGGCAAAATAATGGATTGTTTGACTCGGGTAAATATCCCACCGCAAGTTCACTTGAGAATTTAATGAGCGTTTGTTATTCTCTTTTAAAAGTTTTGCATCCATAGCTCATTTTCATCTTTAACATGTTTCAAACATGCATATCCATTTTTAAAACCTGTGTAGAAGAAATCTCTTTCTTGTAAAATTCCAAGCTATTAGGGTTAAACTAGAGGAATTTCCCAAACTTGGATAACAAAACTTTTGTGTTCATTTGCGTTGTGTGAATAAATTTTCTTTATTTACATTAGTTATTGTTTTAAATTTTTTCAATACATCGACTATAAAATTTTCATTTTGTTGTGAGCTTTTTGCCTTTTTTTTTTCGGGATGAGGGAGAGCGAAAACTCAAAGTGTTGATTTAACAAAAAAGTGTACATCTAAAATAGAAATGCACAATGCATAAATGTAGAGAGAGATAATTCCAAAGAGAGTCTGTAATTTTTAGGGATTGTAAGCACTTTTTCATTTTTATATCTCAGGTTTAGTAATCGTCTAGAAAGGGGAGAGGCGGGGAATTTTTAGCAGAGTGTTAACTCCCAATATAAAAGTCATTTCTTACAAAAAAAATAGACCGTTATGCTTGATAAATCATTCTACAATCATCTATGATTATTATGTGAGCTTTTTTTTCAAAAGGGCAAAATAATGGATTGTCTGACTCGGGTAAATATCGCACTGCAAGTTCACTTGAGAATTTAATGAGCATTTGGTATTCTATTTAAAAGCTTTGCATCCATAGCTCATTTGCATCTTTAACATGTTTCAAACATGCATATCCATTTTTAAAACATGTGTAGAAGAAATCTCTTTCTTGTAAAATTTCAAGCTATTAGGGTTAAACTAGTGGTTTTTCCCAAACTTGGGTAACAAAACTTTTATGTTCATTTGTGTTGTCTGAAAAAAATTTCTTTATTTACATTCATATTTTTTTTAAATTTTTTCCATACATCAACTATAAAATTTCATTTTGTTGTGTGATTTTTGCCTTTTTTTTTTCGGGATGGAGTGAAAACTCCCTGTTCTGAATTTAGAAAAAAGAGTACATCTAAAATGGAAAAGCACAATGCACAAATGTAGTGAGAGATAATTCCACAGAGTGTCTATATTTTTTAGGGATTGTAAGCACTTTTTAGTTTTTATCTCACAGGTTTTGTAATCGTCAGGAAAAGGGGGGGGGGGGGATGGGGGGGGGATTTTTAACTGAGTGTAGAATTGCTATCCATAAGTCATTTCTTACAAAAATATAGCCTGTTACGCATGATAAGTCACTTTACAATCATCTATGATTGTTAGGTCAAATTTTTGAAAATGGGCAAAATAATGACTTGTTAGACTCGAGTAAGTATCCCTCCGTACGTTCACTTGAGAATTTAATGAGCGTTTGTTATTCTCTTTGAAAGGTTTAGATCAATACATCATTTGAATCTTTAACATGTTTAACCATGCATATCCATTTTTTAAACATGTGTAGAAAAAATCTCCTTCATATAAAATTCCAAGCTATTAGGGTTGGACTTGTGCAATTTCCCAAACTTGGATAACAAAACTTTTGTGTTCAGTTGTGGTGTGTGAATAAATTTTTCTTTATTGACATTAGTTATTGTTTTAATTTTTTTCCACACATCAACTATAAAATTTTTATTTTGTGTTCATCTATTTCCCTTTTTTGTTTACGGGATGAAGGGAGAGCGAAAACTGAAGGTTCTGATTTAAGAAAAAAATGTACATCTAAAACGGCAATGCACACTGCACAAATGTTGAGATAGATAATTCCAAAGACTGTCTGTAATTTTTAGGGATCGTAAGCAATTTTTTTGTTTTTATATCTAAGGTTTTGCAATCGTCAGGAAGAGGGGCAGGCGGGGGATTTTTAACTGAGAGTTGACTTCCAATCCATAAATCATTTCTTACAAAAATATAGCCCATTATGCATGACAAATCACTTTACAATCATCTATGATTGTTAGGTCAACTTTTTGAAAATGGACAAAATAATGGCTTGTTTGAGTCGGGTAAATATCCCACCGCATTTTCACTTGAGAATTTAATGAGTGTTTGTTATTCTCTTTAAAAGCTTTGGATCCATAGATCATTTGAATCATTAACATGTTTCTAGCATGCATATCAATTTTTAAAACATGTGTAGAAAAATCCTCCTTCGTGTAAAATTCCAAGATATTAGTGTTCGACTAGTAGAATTTCCCAAACTAGGATAACAAAACTTTTGTGTTCATTTGTGGTGTGTGAATAAATTTTTTTAATTTACTTTTTTTATTGTTTTAAATTTTTTCCGTACATCAAAAGTAAAATTTTCATTTTGTTGTGATCTATTAGCCTTTTTTGTTTACGGGATGTAGGTAGAGTCAAAACTCGAAATTTTGAATTAAGAAAAAAGTGTACATCTAAAATTGAAAAGCACAATGCACAAATGTAGAGAGAGATAATTCCAAAGAGTGTCTGTATTTTTTAGGGATTGTAAGCTCTTTTTAGTTTTTATATCATAGGTTTTGCAATCGTCGGGAAAAGGGGTTGGGGCGGGGGATTTTTAACTGAGTATTGAATTGCAATCCATAAGTCATTTCAAACAAAAATATAGCCCGTTATGCATGATAAATCACTTTCCAATCATCTATGATTTTCAGGTCAAATCTTTGAAAATGGGCAAAATAATGACTTGTTAGACTCGGCTAAATATCTCACCGTACGTTCACTTGAGAATTTAGTGAGCGTTTGTTATTCTCTTTAAAAGCTTTGGATCAATAGGTCATTTGAATCTTTAACATGTTTCAACCATGCATATCTATTTTTAAAACTTGTGTAGAAAAAATCTCCTTCATGTAAAATTCCAAGCTATTAGGGTTGGACTAGTGCAATTTCCCAAACTTGGATAACAAAACTTTTGTGTTCATTTGTGGTGTGTGAATAAATTTTCTTTATTGACATTCGTTATTGTTTTAAATTTTTTCCACACATCAACTATAAAATTTTTATTTTGTGTTGATCTATTAGCCTTTTTTGTTAATAGGATGAAGGGAGAGCGAAAATTCAAAGTTCTGATTTAAGAAAAAAATGTAGATCTAAAATGGGATTGCACACTGCACAAATATTGAGAGAGATAATTCCAAAGAGTGTTTGTAATTTTTAGGGATCGTAAGCAATGTTTTTGTTTGTATATCTAAGGTTTTGCAATTATCGAGAAGAGGGGCAGGCGGGGGATTTTTAACTGAGTGTTGACTTCCAATCCATAAGTCATTTCTTTCAAAAAATATAGCCCATTACGCATGACAAATCACTTTACAATCATCTATGATTGCTAGGTCAACTTTTTGAAAATGGGAAAAATAATGGTTTGTTTGACTCAGGCTAATATCCCACCGTCCACTTGAGAATTTAATGAGCTTTTGTTATTCTCTTTAAAAGCTTTGGATCCATAGATCATTTGAATCTTTAACATTTTTCTAGCATGCATATCAATTTTTAAAACATGTGTAGAAAAAATCTCCTTCGTGTAAACTTCCAAGATATTAGTGTTGGACTAGTGGAATTTCGCATACTTGGATAACAAAACTTTTGTGTTCATTTGTGGTGGTGTGAATAAATTTTCTCAATTTACTTTTTTTATAGTTTTAATTTTTTTCCGTACAGACACAATAAAATTTTCATTTTGTTGTGATCTATTACCCTCTTTTGTTTACAGGATGAAGGTTGAGCAAAAAACTCGAAGTTTTGATTTAAGAAATAATTGTAGATATAAAATAGAAATACACAATGGACAAATGTAGAGAGAGATAATTCCAAAGTGTGTCTGTAATTTGTAGGGATTGTAAGCACTTTTTTGCTTTTATATCTCAGGTTTTGCAATCGTCTGGAAAAGGGGGAGGCGGGGGCTTTTTTACTGAGTGTTGACTTCCAATCCATAAGTTATTTCTTACAAAAATATAGCCCGTTACGCATGATAAATCACTTTAAAATCATCAATGACTGTTATGTCACCTTTTTGCAAATGGGCAAAATAATGGATTGTTTGACTCAGGTAAATATCCCACCGCAAGTTCACTTGACAATTTATTGAGCGTTTGTTATTCTCTTTTAAAAGCTTTGCATCCATAGATCTTTTGCATCTTGAACATGTTTCAAACATGCATATCCATTTTTAAAACATGTGTAGAACAAATCTCTTTCTTGTAAAATTCTAAGGTATTAGGGTTAAACTAGTGGAATTTCCCAAAATTGGATAACAAAACTTTTGTGTTCATTTGTGTTGTGTCAATAAATTTTCTTTATTTACATTAGTTATTGTTTTAAATTTTTTCAATACATCAACTATAAAATTTTCATTTTGTTGTGATCTTTTTGTCTTTTTTGTTTTCGGGATGAGGGAGAGCGAAAACTCAAAGTTTTGATTTAAGAAAAAAGTTTACATCTAAAATGGAAAAGCAATTTGCACAAATGTAGAGTGAGATAATTCCAAAGAGTGTCTGTATTTTTTAAGGATTGTAAAGTCTTTTTAATTTTTATAACTCATGTTTTGCAATCGTCGGGAAAAGGGGTGGTGGAGGATTTTGAACTGAGTGTTGAATTTCTTACAAAAATATAGCCCATTACGCATGACAAATCACATTACAATCATCTATGATTGATAGGTATACTTTTTGAAAATGGGCAAAATAATGGCTTGTTTGACTCGGGCAAATATCCCACCGCACATTCACTTGAGAATTTAATGAGCGTTTGTTATTCTCTTTAAAAGCTTTGGATCCATAGATCATTTGAATCTTTAACATGTTTCAAGCATGCAAATCCATTTTTAAAAGATGTGTAGAAAAAATCTCCTTCGTGTAAAATTCCAAGAAATTAGTGTTGGCCTAGTGGAATTTCCCAAACTTGGATAACAAAACTTTTATGTTCATTTGTGGTGTGTGAATAAATTTTCTTAATTTACTTTTTTTCTTGTTTTAAATTTTTTCCGTACATAAACATTAAAATTTTCATTTTGTGGTAATCTATTTGCCTTTTTTGTTACGGGATGAAGGGAGAGCGAAAAACTCAATGTTTTTATTTAAGAAAAAAGTGTATATCTAAAGTAGAAATGCACAATGGACAAATGTAGAGAGAGATAATTCCAAAGAGTGTCTGTAATTTTTAGGGATTGTAAGCACTTTTTTGTTTTTATATCTCAGGTTTTGCAATCATCGGGAAAAGGGAGAGGCGGGGGATTTTTAATTCAGTGTTAACTCCCAATCCAAAAGTCATTTCTTACAAAAATATAGCCCATTACGCTTGATAAATCACTTTAAAATGATCTATGATTGTTATGTGAGATTTTTTTTCAAATGGGCAAAATAATGGAATATTTGACTCGGGTAAATATCCCAACGCAAGTTCACTTGAGAATTTAATGAGCGTTTGTTATTCTCTTTAAAAGCTTTGCATCCATACCTCATTTGAATCTTTAACATGTTTCAAATATGCATATCCATTTTTAAAACATGTGTAGAAGAAATCTCTTTCTTGTAAAATTCCAAGCTATTAGGGGTTAAACTAGTGGAATTTCCCAAACTTGGATAACAAAACTTTTGTGTTCATTTGTGTTGTGTGAAAAAAATTTCTTTATTTACATATGTAATTGTTTTAAATATTTTCCATACATCAACTATAAAATTTTCATTTTGTTGTGAGCTTTTTGCTTTTTGTGTTTTCGGGATGAAGGGAGAGTGAAAGCACAAAGTTTTGAATTAAGAAAAAAGTGTACATCTAAAATGGAAAAGCACAATGCACAAACGTTGAGAGAGATAATTCCAAAGACTGTCTGTAATTTCTAGGGATCGTAAGCTATTTTTTGTTTTCATATCAAAGGTTTTGCAATCATAGGGAAGAGGGGCTGGCGGGGGATTTTTAACTGAGTGTTGACTTCCAATCCATCAGTCATTTCTTACAAAAATATAGGCCGTTACGCATGACAAATCACTTTACAATCATCTATGATTATTAGGTCAACTTTTTTAAAATGGGCAAAATAATGGCTTGTTGGACTCGGGCAAATATCCCACCGCACGTTCACTTGAGAATTTAATGAGCGTTTGTTATTCTCTTTAAAAGCTTTGGATCCATAGATCATTTGAATCTTTAAGATGTTTCTAGCATGCATATATATTTTTAAAACATCTGTAGAAAAAATCTCTTTCGTGTAAAATTCCAAGATATTAGTGTTGGACTAGTGGAATTTCCCAAACTTGGATAAAAAAACTTTTGTGTTCATTTGTGGTGTGTGAATAAATTTTCTTAATTTACTTTTTTTATTGTTTTAAATTTTTTCCGTACATCAACAATAAAATTTTCATTTTGTTGTGATCTATTAACCTTTTTTGTTTACGGGATGATGGTAGAGCGAAAAACTCGAAGTTTTGATTTAACAAAAAAGTGTACATCTAAAATAGAAATGCACAATGCACAAATGTAGAGAGAGATAATTCCAAAGAGTGTCTGTAATTTTTAGGGATTGTAAGCACTTTTTTGCTTTTATATCTCAGGTTTTGCAATCGTCGAGAAAAGGGGGAGGTGGGGCATTTTTTACTGAGTGTTGACCTCCAATCCATAAGTTATTTCTTACAAAAATATAGCCCGTTACGCATGATAAATCACTTTACAATCATCTATGATTGTTATGTCAGCTTTTTCCAAATGGGCAAAATAATCGACTGTTTGACTCGGGTAAATATCCCACTGCAAGTTCACTTGAGAATTTAAATAGCGTTTGTATTCTCTTTAAAAAATTTCCATCCATAGCTCATTTGCATCTTTAACATGTTTCAAACATGCATATCCATTTTTAAAACATGTCGAAGAAATCTCTTTCTTGTAAAATTCCAAGTTATTAGGGTTAAACAAGTGGAATTTCCCAAACTTGGATAACAAAACTTTTGTGTTCATTTATGTGTGTGAATAAATTTTATTTATTATTTTTTTATTGTTTTAATTTTTTTCCGTAAATCAACGATAAAATTTTCATTTTGTTGTGATCTATTTGCCTTTTTTGTTTACGGGATGATGAGAGCGTGAAAAACTCCAAGTTTTGATTTAAGAAAAAAGTGTACATCTAAAATGGAAATGCACAATGAACAAATGTAGAGAGAGATAATTTCAAAGATAGTCTGTAATTTTTAGGGATTTTAAGCACTTTTTCATTTTTATATCTTTGGTTTTCCAATCGTCGGGAAAAGGGGGAGGCGGGGGATTTTTAATTGAGTGTTGATTACCAATCCAAAAGTCATTTCTTACAAAAATATAGTCCGTTATGCATGATAAATCACTTTAAAATCATCTATGTTTGTTATGTGAGATTTTTGCAAATGGGCAAAATAATGGATTGTTTGACTCGGGTAAATATCCCACCGCAAGTTCACTTGAGAATTTAATGAGTGTTTGTTATTCTCTTTTAAAAGCTTTGTATACATAGCTCATTTGCATCTTTAACATGTTTCAAACATGCATATCAATTTTTAAAACATGTGTAGAAGAAATCTCTTTCTTGTAAAATTCCAAGCTATTAGGGTTAAACTAGTGGAATTTCCCAAACTTGGATAACAAAACTTTTGTGTTCATTTGTGTTGTGTGAATAAATTTTCTTTTTTTACATTAGTTATTGTTTTAAATTTTTTCAATACATCAAGTACAAAATTTTCATTCTGTTGTGAGCTTTTTGCCTTTTTTGTTTTCGGGATGAAGTGAGAGCGAAAATTCCAAGTTTTGAATTAAGAATAAAGTGTACATCTAAAATAGAAATGCACAATGCACAAATGTAGAGAGAGATAATTCCAAAGAGTGTCTGTAATTTTAAGGGATTTTAAGCACTTTTTTATATCTCAGGTTTCGCAATCGTCGGGAAAAGGGAGAGGCGGGGGATTTTTAAATGAGTGTTAACTCCCTATCCCAAAGTCATTTCTTAAAAAAATATAGCCCGTTACGCTTGATAAATCACTTTACAATCATCTATGATTGTTATGTGAGCTTTTTTTTCAAATGGGCAAAATAATGGATTGTTTGACTCGGGTAAATATCCCACCCCAGGTTCACTTGAGAATTTAATGAGTGTTTGTTATTCTCTTTAAAAGCTTTGCATCCATAGCTCATTTGCATCTTTCACTTGTTTCAAACATGCATATCCATTTTTAAAACATGTGTAGAAGAAATCTCTTTCTTGTAAAATTCCAAGCTATTAGGGTTAAATTAGTGGAATTTCCCAAACTTGAATAACAAAACTTTTGTGTTCATTTGAGTTGTGTGAAAAAAATTTCTTTACTTACATTTGTAATTGTTTTAAATTTTTTCCATACATCAACTATAAAATTTTCATTTTCTTGTGAGCTTTTTGTCTTTTTTGTTTTCGGGATGAAGGGAGAGTGAAAACTCCAAGTTTTGAATTAAGAAAAAAGTGTACATCTAAAATGGAAAAGCATAATGCACAAATGTAGATAGAGATAATTTCCAAAGAGTGTCTGTATTTTTTAGGGATTGTAAGCTCTTTTTAGTTTTTATATCACAGGTTTTGCAATCGTCGGGAAAAGGGGGTGGAGGGGGGGGGGGGGGGGGGGGGGGGGTGTTTAACTGAGTGTTGAATTGTAATCCAGAAGTCAGTTCTTACAAAAATATAGCCCGTTACGCATGATATATCACTTTACAATCATCTATGATTGTTAGGTCAAATTTTTGAAAATGGGCAAATTAATGACTTGTTAGACTCGAGTAAATATCCCACCGTATGTTCACTTGAGAATTTAATGAGCGTTTGTTATTCTCTTTAAATGCTTTGGAACAATAGGTCATTTGAATCTTTAACATGTTTCAACTATGCATATCCATTTTTAAAACATGTGTAGAAAAAATCTCCTTGATGTAAAATTCCAAGCTATTAGGGTTGGACTAGTGCAATTTCCCAAACTTGGATAGGAAAACTTTTGTGTTCATTTATGGTGGGTGTATAAATTTTCTTTATTGACACTAGTTATTGTTTTAAACTTCTTCCACACATCACCTATAAAATTTTTATTTTGTGTTGATCTATATTCCTTTTTTGTTTACGGGATGAAGGGAGAGCGAAAACTCAAAGTTCTGATTTCAGAAAAAAGTGTACATCTAAAATGGCAATGCACACTGGACAAATGTTGAGAGAGATAATTCCAAAGAGTGTCTGCAATTTTTAGGGATCGTAAGCAATTTTTTGTTTTTATATCTAAGGTTTTGCAATCGTCGGGAAGAGGGGCTGGCGGGGGATTTTTAACTGAGTGTTGACTTCCAATCCATAAGTCATTTCTTACAAAAATATAGCCCGTTACGCATGATAATTCACTTTACAATAATCTATGATTGTTAGGTCAACTTTTTGAAAATGGGCAAAATAATGGCTTGTTTGACTCGGGCAAATATCCCACCGCACATTCACTTGAGAATTTAATGAGCATTTGTTATACTCTTTAAAAGCTTTGGATCCATAGATCATTTGAATCTTGAGCATGTTTCTAGCATGCATATCAATTTTTAAAACATGTGTAGAAAAAATCTCCTTCGTGTAAAATTCCAAGATATTAGTTTTTGGACTAGTAGAATTTCCCAAACTTGGATAACAAAACTTTTGTGTTCATTTGTGGTGTGTCAATAAATTTTCTTAATTTACTTTTTTTATTGTTTTAAATTTTTTCCGTACATCAACAATCAAATTTTCATTTTGTTGTGATCTATTAGCCTTTTTTGTTTACGGGATGAAGGTAGAGGGAAAAACTCGAAGTTTTGATTTAATAAAAAAGTGTACATCTAAAATAGAAATGCACAATGCACAAATGTAGAGAGAGATAATTCCAAAGAGTGTCTATAATTTTTAGGGATTGTAAGCACTTTTTTACATTTATATCTCAGGTTTTGCATTCGTCGGCAATAGGGGGAGACGGGGGATTTTTTACTAAGTGTTGACTTCCAATTCATAAGTTATTTCTTAAAAAAATATAGCCCATTACACATGATAAATCACTTTACAATCATCTATGATTGTTATGTCAGCTTTTTGCAAATGGGAAAAATAATGGACTGTTTGTCTTGGGTAAATATCCCACTAAAAGTTCACTTGAGAATTTAATGAGTGTTTGTTATTCTATTAAAAACTTTGCATCCATAGCTCATTTGCATCTTTAACATGTTTCAAACATGCATATCCATTTTTAAAACATGTGTAGGAGAAATCTCTTTCTTGTAAAATTCCAAGCTATTAGGGTTAAACTTGTGGAATTTCCCAAACTTGGATAACAAAACTTTTGTGTTCATTTATGTGTGTGAATAAATTTTATTTATTTAATTTTTTATTGTTTTAAATTTTTCCGTTCATCAACAATAAAATTTTCATTTTGTTGTGATCCATTTGCCTTTTTTGTTTACGAGATGAAGGGAGCGCGAAAAACTCGTAAGTTTCTATTGAAGAAAAAAGTGTACATCTAAAATGCAAATGCACAATGAACAAATGTAGAGAGAGATAATTCCATAGAGTGTCGGTAATTTTTAGGGATTGTAAGCACTTTTTCGTTTTTATTTCTCAGGTTTTGCAATTGTCGGGAAAAGGGGGAGGCGGGGGATTTTGAACTGAGTGTTGATTACCAATCCCAAAGTCATTTCTTACAAAAATATAGCCCGTTACGCATGATAAATCACTTTAAAATCATCTATGTTTGTTATGACAAATTTTTGCAAATGGGCAAAATAATGGATTATTTGACTCGGGTAAATATCCCACCACAAGTTCACTTGACAATTTAATGAGCGTTTGTTATTCTCTTTTAAAAGCTTTGCATCCATAGATCTTTTGCATCTTTAACATGTTTCAAACATGCATCTCCATTTTTAAAACATGTGTAGAAGAAATCTCTTTCTTGTAAAATTCCAAGCTATTAGGGTTAAACTAGTGGAATTTCCCAAACTTGGATAACAAAACTTTTGTGTTCATTTGTGTTGTGTGAATAAATTTTCTTTATTTACATTTGTTATTGTTTTAAATTTTTTCAATACATTAACTATAAAATTTTCATTTTGTTTTGAGCTTTTTATCTTTTTTGTTTTCGGGATGAGGGAGAGCGAAAATTCAAAGTTTTGATATAAGAAAAAAGTGTACATCTAAAATGGAAAAGCAATATGCACAAATATAGAGTGAGATAATTCCAAAGAGTGTCTGCATTTTTTAGGGATTTTAAAGTATTTTTAATTTTTATAACTCATGTTTTGCAATCGTCGGGAAAAGGGGTGGCGGAGGATTTTGAACTGAGTGTTGAATTGCAATCCATAAGTCATTTCTTACAAAAATATAGCCCGTTACGCAAGACAAATCACATTACAATCATCTATGATTGTTAGGTATACTTTTTGAAAATGGGCAAAATAATGGCATGTTTGACTCGGGCAAATATCCCACTGCACATTCACTTGAGAATTTAATGAGCGTTTGTTATTCTCTTTAAAAGCTTTGGATCCATAGATCATTTGAATCTTTAACATGTTTCTAGCATGCAAATCCATTTTTAAAACATGTGTAGAAAAAATCTCCTTCGTGTAAAATTCCAAGAAATTAGTGTTGGACTAGTGGAATTTCCCAAACTTGGATAACAAAACGTTTATGTTCATTTGTGGTGTGTGAATAAATTTTCTTAATTTAATTTTTTTATTGTTTTAAATTTTTTTCGTACATAAAAATTAAAATTTTCATCTTGTTGTGATCTCTTTGCCTTTTTTGTTACGGGATGAAGGGAGAGCGAAAAACTCAATGTTTTTATTTAAGAAAAAAGTGTATATCTAAAATAGAAATGCACAATGCACAAATGTAGAGAGAGATAATTCCAAAGAGTGTCTGTAATTTTTAGGGATTGTAAGCACTTTTTCTTTTTTATATCTCAGGTTTTGCAATCATCGGGAAAAGGGAGAGGCGGGGGATTTTTAATTCAGTGTTAACTCCCAATCCAAAAGTCATTTCTTACAAAAATATAGCCCGTTACACTTGATAAATCACTTTAAAATCATCTATGATTGTTATGTGAGCTTTTTTTTCAAATGGGCAAAATAATGGAATATTTGACTCGGGTAAATATCCCAACGCAAGTTCACTTGAGAATTTAATGATCGTTTGTTATTCTCTTTAAAAGCTTTGCATCCATAGCTCATTTGCATATTTAACATGTTTCAAACATGCATATCCATTTTTAAAACTTGTGTAGAAGAAATCTCTTTCTTGTAAAATTCCAAGCTATTAGGGTTAAACTAGTGGAATTTCCCAAACTTGGATAACAATACTTTTGTGTTCATTTTTGTTGTGTGAAAAAAAATTTCTTTATTTACATTTGTAAATGTTTTAAATATTTTCCATACATCAACTATAAAATTTTCATTTTGTTGTGAGCTTTTTGCCTTTTTTGTTTTCGGGATGAAGGGAGAGTGAAAGCACAATGTTTTGAATTAAGAAAAAAGTGTACATCTAAAATGGAAAAACACAATGCACAAATATAGAGAGAGATAATTCCAAAGAGTGTCTGTATTTTTTTGGGATTGTAAGCTCTTTTTAGTTTTTATATCATAGGTTTTGCAATCGTCAGGAAAAGGAGGTAGGGGGGGCTGGGAGGATTTTTAACTGAGTGTTGAATTGCAATCTATAAGTCATTTCTTACAAAAATATGGCCCGTTACGCATGATAAATCACTTTCCAATCAGCTATGATTGTTAGGTCAAATTTTTGAAAATGGGCAAAATAATGACTTGTTAGACTCGGATAAATATCCCACCGTACGTTCACTTGAGAATTTAATGAGCGTTTGTTATTCACTTTAAAATCTTTGGATAAATAGGTCATTTGAATCTTTAATATGTTTCAACCATGCATATCCATTTTTAAAACATGTGTAGAAAAAATCTCCTTCATGTAAAATTCCAAGCTATTAGGGTTTGACTAGTGCAACTACCCAAACTTGGATAACAACACTTTTCTGTTCATTTGTGGTGTGTGAATAAATTTTCTTTATTGACTTTCGTTATTGTTTTAAATTTTTTCCACACATCAACTATAAAATTTTTATTTTGTGTTGATCTATTTGCCTTTTTTGTTTACGGGATGAAGGGAGAGCGAAAAGTCAAAGTTCTGATTTCATAAAAAAGTGTACATCTAAAATGGCAATGCACACTGCACAAACGTTGAGAGGGATAATTCCAAAGAGTGTCTGTAATTTTTAGGGATCGTAAGCAATTTTTTTTTTTTATATCTAAGGTTTTGCAATCATCGGGAAGAGGGGCAGGCGGGGGATTTTTAACTGAGTGTTAACTTCCAATCCATAAGTCATTTCTTACAAAAATATAGCCCGTTACGCATGAAAAATACTTTACAATCATCTATGATTGTTAGGTCAACTTTTTGAAAAAGGGCAAAATAATGGCTTCTTTGACTCGGGCAAATATCCCACCGCATGTTCACTTGAGAATTTAATGAGCGTTTGTTATTCTCTTTAAAAGCTTTGGATACATAGATCATTTGAATCTTTAAGATGCTTCTAGCATGCATATCAATTTTTAAAACATCTGTAGAAAAAATCTCTTTCGTGTAAAATTCCAAGACATTAGTGTTGCACTAGTGGAATTTCCCAAACTTGCATAACAAAACTTTTGTGTTCATTTGTGGTGTGTGAATTAATTTTCTTAATTTACTTTTTTTATTGTTTTAAATTTTTTCCGTACATCAACAATAAAATTTTCATTTTGTTGTGATCTATTAGCCGTTTTTGTTTACGGGATGAAGGTTGAACTAAAAACTCAAAGTTTTGATTTAAGAAAAAAGTGCACATCTAAAATAGAAATGCACAATGCACAAATGTAGAGAGAGATAATTCCAAAGAGTGTCTGTAATTTTTAGGGATTGTAAGCACTTTTTTGCTTTTATATCTCAGGTTTTGCCATCGTCAGGAAAAGGGGGAGGTGGGGGAATTTTTTACTGAGTGTTGACTTCCAATCCATAAGTTATTTCTTACAAAAATATAGCCCGTTTCGCATGATAAATCACTTTACAATCATCTATGATTTTTATGTCAGCTTTTTGCAAATGGGCAAAATAATCGGCTGTTTGACTCGGGTAAATATCCCACTGCAAGTTCACTTGAGAATTTTAATAGCGTTTGTTATTATCTTTAAAAACTTTCCATTCATACCTCATTTGCATCTTTAACATGTTTCAAACATGCATATCCATTTTTAAAACATGTGTAGAAGAAATCTCTTTCTTGTAAAATTCCAAGCTATTAGGGTTAAACTAGTGGAATTTCCCAAGTTTGGATATCAAAACTTATGTGTTCATTTATGTGTGTGAATAAATTTTCATTATTTACTTTTCTATTTTATTAAATTTTTTCCGTACATCAACGATAAAATTTTCATTTTGTTGTGATCTATTTGCCTTTTTTGTTTACAGGAAGAAGGGAGCGCAAAAAACTCGAAGTTTAGATTTAAGAAAAAAGTGTACATCAAAAATTGAAATGCACAATGCACAAATGTAGAGAGAGATAATTCCAAAGAGTGTCTGTAATTTTTAGGGATTGTAAGCACCTTTTCGTTTTTATATCTCAGGTTTTACAATCGTCGGGAAAAGGGGGAGGCGGGGGATTTTTAACTGAGTGTTGATTCCCAATCCAAAAGTCATTTCTTACAAAAATATAGCCGTCATGCATGATAAATCACTTTAAAATCTTCTATGATTGTTATGTCAGATTTTTTTAAATGGGCAAAATAATCGATTGTTTGACTCGGGTAAATATCTCACCACAAGTTCACTTGAGAATTTAATCAGCTTTTGTTATTCTCTTTTAAAAGATTTACATCCATGGCTCATTTGCATCTTTAACATGTTTCAAACATGCATATCCATTTCTAAAACATGTGTAGAAGAAATATCTTTCTTGTAAAATTTCAAGCTATTAGGGTTAAACTCGTAGAATTTCCCAAACTTGGATAAGAAAACTTTTGTGTTCATTTGTGTTGTGTGAATGAATTTTCTTTATTTACATTAGTTATTGTTTTAAATTTTTTGAATACATCAACAATAAAATTTTCATTTTGTTGTGAGCTTTTTGCATCTTTTGTTTTTGGGATGGAGGGAGAGCGAAAACCCAAAGTTTTGATTTAAGAAAAAAATGTACATCTAAAATGAAAAAGCACAATGCACAAATGTAGAGAGAGATAATTCCAAAGTGTGACTGTACTTTTTAGGGATTGTAGCACTTTTTAGTTTTTCTATCTCATGTTTTGCAATCGTCGGGAAAAGGGGTGGCGGGTGATTTTTAACTGAGTGTTGAATTGCAATCCATAAGTGATTTCTTACAAAAATATAGCCCGTGACGCATGATAAATCACTTTACAGTCATCTATGATTGTTAGGTCAAATTTTTAAAAATGGGCAAATTAATGACTTGTTAGTTATTGTTTAAAATTTTTTCCACACATCAACTATAAAATTTTTATTTTGTTGTGGTCTAATTCCCTTTTTTTTTTACGGGATGAAGGGAGAGTGAAAACTCAAAGTTCTGATTTAAGAAAAAAGTTTACATCTAAAATAAAAATGCACAATACACAAATGTAGAGAGAGATAATTCCAAAGAGAGTCTGTAATTTTTAGGGATCGTAAGCACTTTTTCATTTTTATATCTAACGTTTTGCATTCGACGGGAAAAGGGGGAGGCGGGGGATTTTTAACTGAGTGTTGACTCCCAATCCGAAAGTCATTTCTTAAAAAAATATAGCTTGTTACGCAAGATAAATCACTTTACAAGCATCTATGATTGTTATGTCTGCTTTTTGCAAATGGGAAAAATAATGGATTGTGTGACTTGGGTAAATATCCCACCGCAAGTTCACTTGAGAATTTAATGAGCTTTTGTTATTCTCTTTAAAATATTTGCATCAATAGCTCATTTGCAACTTTAACATGTTTCAGACATGCATATCCATTTTTAAAACATGTGTAGAAGAAATCTATTTCTTTTAAAATTCCAATATATTACGGTTAAACTAGTGGATTTCCAAAACATGGATAAAAAAAACTTTGGTGTTCATTTGTGTTGTGTGAATAAATTTTCTTTTTTTACATTTGTTATTGTTTTAAATTTTTTCCATATATAGACTATAAATTTTTATTTTGTTGTGAGCTTTTTGCCTTTTTTGTTTTCGGGATGAAGGGAGAGTGAAAACTCAAAGTTTTGATTTAAGAAAGAAGTGTACATCTAAAATGGAAAAGCACAAAGGACAAATGTAGAGAGTGATAATACCAAAGAGTGTCTATATTTTTTAGGTAATGTAAGCTTCATTTAGTTTTTATATCTTAGGTTTTGCAATCGTTGGGAAAAGGGGGTGGCGGGGGATTTTTAACTGAGTGTTGAATTGCAATCTATAAGTCATTTCTTACAAAAATATAGCCCGTTACGCATGATAAATAATTTTACAATCATCTCTGATTGTTAGGTCAAATTTTTGAAAATGGGCAAAATAATGGCTTGTTAGACTTGGGAAATATCCCACCGCACGTTCACTTGAGAATTGAATGAGCGTTTGTTATTCTCTTTAGAAGCTTTGGATCCCTAGGTCATTTGAATCTTTAACATGTTTCTAGTATGCATATCCAATTTTTAAAACATGTGTAGAAAAAAGCACCTTCATGTAAAATTCCAAGATATTAGTGTTCGACTAGTGGAATTTCCCAAACTTGAATAACAAAACTTTTCCGTTCATTTGTGGTGTGCGAATTTTCTTTATTTAATTTTTTTATTGTTTTAAATTTTTTCCGTCCATAAAAAATAAAATTTTCATTTTCTTGTGATCTATTTGCCTTTTGTGTTCATTTGTGTTGTGTGAATAAATTTTTTTTTTTTTTACGTTAGTTATTGTTTTAAATTTTTTCCATACATCAACTATAAAATTTTCATTTTGTTGTGAGCTTTTTGCCTTTTTTGTTTTCGGGATGAAGGGAGAGCGAAAACTCAAAGTTTATATTTAAGAAAAAAGTGTACATCTAAAATGGAGATGCACAATCCACATATGTAGAGAGAGATAATTCCAAAGAGTGTCTGTAATTTTTAGGGATTGTAGCACTTTTTCGTTTTTAAATCACAGGTTTTGCAATAAACGGGAAAAGGGGGAGGAGGGGGCTTTTTAACTGAGTGTTGAGTACCAATCCAAAAGTCATTTCTTACAAAAATATAGCCCATTACGCATGATAAAACACTTTACAATCATCTATGATTTATATGTCAGCTTTTTGCAAATGGGCAAAATAATGGATTGTTTGACTCGGGTAAATATCCCACCGCAAGTTCACTTGAGACTTCAAAGAGTGTTTGTTATTCTCTTTAAAAGCTTTGCATCCATAGCTCATTTGCATCTTTAACATGTTTCTAACATGCATATCCATTTTTAAAACATGTTTAGAAGAAATCTCTTTCTTGTAAAATTCCAAGCTATTATGGTTAACTATAAAATTGGATAACAAAACTTTTGTGTTCATTTGTGTTATGTGAATAAATTTTCTTTATTTACATTTGTTATTGTTTTAAATTTTTTCCATACATCAACTATAAAATTTTCATTTTGTTGTGAGCTTTTTGCCTTTTTGTTTTCGAGATGATGGGAGAGCGAAAACTCAATGTTTTGATTTAAGAAAAAAGTGTACAAAAAAAAATGAAAAAGCACAATGCACATATGTAGGGAGAGATAATTCCAAAGAGTGTCCGTATTTTTTAGGGATTGTAAGGTCTTTTTAGTTTTTATAACTCAGGTTTTGCAATCATTGAGAAAAGGGGGTGGCGGGGAATTTATAACTGAGTGTTGAATTGCAATGCATAAGTCATTTCTTACAAGAATATAGCCCGTTACGCATGATTAATCACTTTACAATCGTCTATGATTGTTTGGTCAGCTTTTTGCAAATGGGCAAAATAATGGATTGTTTGATTCGTGTAAATATCCCACTGCACGTTCACTTGAGAATTTATTGAGCGTTTGTTATTCTCTTTAAAATCTTTGGATCCATAGGTCATTTGTATCTTTAACATGTTTCAAGCATGCATATAAATTTTTAAAACATGTGTAGAAAAAATCTCCTTCATGTAAAATTCCAAACTATTAGGGTTGGACAAGTGGAATTTCCCAAACATGGATAACAAACTTTTCTGTTCATTTGTGGTGTGTGAATAAATTTCTTTATTGACATTAGTTATTGTTTTAAATGTTTTACACACATCAACTATAAAATTGTTTATTTTGTTGTGGTCTATTTGCCATTTTTGTTTACGGGATGAAGATAGAGCGAAACCTCAAAGTTCTGATTTAAGAAAAAAATGTATATCTAAAATGGAAATGCACAATGCAAAAATGTAGAGAGAGATAATTCCAAAGAGTGTCTGTAATTTTTAGGGATGGTAAGCACTTTTTACTTTTTATATCTAAGGTTTTGCAATCGTCGGGAAAAGGACAAGGCGGGGGATTTTTAACTGAGTGTTGACTTCCAATCCATAAGTCAATTCTTACAAAAATATAGCCTGTTACGCATGACAAATCACTTTACTATCATCTATGATTGTTAGGTCAACTTTTTGAAAATGGGCAAAATAATGACTTGTTAGACTCGAGTAAATATCCCACCACATGTTCACTTGAGAATTTAATGAGCGTTTGTTATTCTCTTTAAGAGCTTTGGATCCATAGGTCATTTGAATCTTTAACATGTTTCAAGCATGCATATCCATATTTAAAACATGTGTAGAAAAAATTTCCTTCATGTAAAATTCCAATCTATTAGGGTTGGACAAGTGGAATTTCCCAAACATGTGAATAAATTTTATTTATTGACATTAGTTATTTTTTTAACATTTTTCTACAAATCAACTAAATTTTTTTTATTTTGTTGTGATCTATTTGCCCTTTTTGTTTACCATATGAAGGCGAGCAAAAATTTAAAGTTCTGATCTAAGAAAAAAGTGTACATCTAAAATGGAAATGCACAATGCACAAATGTAGAGAGAGATAATTCCAAGGACAATCTGTAATTTTTAGGGATCGTAATCACTTTTCATTTTTATATCTAAGGTTTTGCAATCGCCGGGAAAAGGGGGAGGCGGGGGATTTTTAACTAAGTGTTGACTTCCAATCCATAAGTCATTTCTTACAAAAATGTAGCCCGTTACGCATGACCAATCACTTTACAATCATATATGATTGTTAGGTCAACCTTTTGAAAATGGGCAAAATAATGGTTTGTTTGACTCGGGCAAATATCCCACCGCACGTTCACTTGAGAATTTAATGAGCGTTTATTATTCTCTTTAAAGGCTTTGGATCCATAGATCATTTGAATCGTTAACATGTTCCTAGCCTGGATATCCATTTTTAAAACATGTGTAGAAAAAATCTCCTTCGTGTAAAATTCCAAGATATTAGTGTTGGACTAGTGGAATTTCCCAAACTTGGCTCACAAAAATTTTGTGTTCATTTGTGGTGTGCGAATAAATTTTCTTAATTTAATTTTTTATATTTTTTATTTTTTCCGTAGATCAACAATAAAATTTTCATTTTGTTGTGATCTATTAGCCTTTTTTGTTTACGGGATGAAGGTAGAGCGAAAAAATCAAAGTATTGATTTAAGAAAAAAGTGTACATCTAAAATTGAAATGCGCAATGCACAAATGTAGAGTGAGATAATTCCAAAGAGGGTGTTTAATTTTTAGGGATTGTAAGCACTTTTTCGTTTTTATTTCTCAGGTTTTACAATTGTTAGGAAAAGGGGGAGGCAGGTGATTTTTAAATGAGTGTTAACTCCCAATCCATAATTCATTTCTTACAAAAATATAGCCCGTTACGCATGATAAATCACTTTACAATAATCTATGATTGTTATGTCAGCTTTTTGCAAAAGCGCAAAATAATGGATTGTTTGACTCGGGTAAATATCCCACCGCAAGTTCACTTGAGAATTTAATGAGCGTTTGTTATTCTCTTTAAAAGCTTTGCATCCATAGCTCATTTTCATCTTTAACTTGTTTCAAACATGCATATCCATTTTTAAAACATGTGTAGAGGAAATCTCTTTCTTGTAAAATTCCAAGCTATTAGGGTTAAACTAGTGGAATTTCCCAAAACTTGGATAACAAAACTTTTGTGTTCATTTGTGTTGTGTGAATAAATTTTTTTTTTTTTACGTTAGTTATTGTTTTAAATTTTTTCCATACAACAACTATAAAATTTTCATTTTGTTGTGAGCTTTTTGCCTTTTTTGTTTTCAGGATGAAGGGACAACGAAAAATCAGAGTTTTGATTTAAGAAAAAAGTGCACATCTAAAATGGAAAAGCACAATGCACATATGTAGAGAGAGATAATTCCAAAGAGTGTCTATATTTTTAAGGGATTGTAAGCTCTTTTTAGTTTTTATATCTCAGGTTTTGCAATCGTCGAGAATGGGGGGTGGCGGGGAATTTATAATTGAGTATTTAATTGCAATGCATAAGTCATTTCTTACAAGAATATAGCCCGTTACACATGATAAATCACTTTACAATCATCTATGATTGTTAGGTCAGCTTTTTGCAAATGGGCAAAATAATGGATTGTTTGACTCGGGTAAATATCCCACCGCACGTTCACTTGAGAATTTAATGAGCGTTTGTTATTCTCTTTAAAATCTTTGGATCCATAGCTCATTTTTATCTTTAACATGTTTCAAGCATGCATATCAATTTTTAAAACATGTGTAGAAAAAATCTCCTTCATGTAAAATTCGAAGCTATTAGGGTTGGACAAGTGGAATTTTCCAAACATGGATAACAAACTTTTGTGTTCATTTGTGGTGTGTGAATAAATTTCTTTATTGACATTAGTTATTGTTTTAAATTTTTTCCACCCCTCAACTATAAAATTTTTTATTTTCTTGTGATCTATTTGCCATTTTTGTTGGGATGAAGGGAGAGCGAAACCTCAAAGTTCTGATTTAAGAAAAAAGTGTATATCTAAACTGGGAATGCACAGTGCACAAATGAAGAGAGAGATAATTCCAAAGAGTATCTATAATTTTAAGGGATCATAAGGACTTTTTCATTTTAATATCTAGGTTTTGCAATCGTCGGGAAAAGGAGGAGGCAGGGGATTTTTAACTGAGTGTTGACTTCTAATCCATAAGTCAATTCTTACAAAAATATAGCCTGTTACGCATGACAAATCACTTTACAATCATCTATGATTGTTTGGTCAACTTTTTGAAAATGGGCAAAATAATGACTTGTTAGACTCGGGTAAATATCCCATCGCACGTTCACTTGAGAATTTAATGAGCGTTTGTTATTCTCTTTAAGAGCTTTGGATCCATAGGTCATTTGAATCCTTAACATGTTTCAAGCATGCATATCCATATTTAAAACATGAGTAGAAAAAATTTCCTTCATGTAAAATTCCAATCTATTAGGGTTGGACAAGTGGAATTTCCCAAACTTAGATAACAAAACTTTTGTGTTCATTTGTGGTGTGTGAAAAATTTTCTTTATTGATATTAGTTATTTTTTTTAAATTTTTCTACAAATCAACTAGAAAATTTTTATTTTGTTGTGATCTATTTGCCCTTTTTGTTTACCATATGAAGGGCGAGCGAAAACTCAAAGTTCTGATCTAAGAAAAAAGTGTACATCAAAAATGGAAATGCACAATGCACAAATGTAGAGAGAGATAATTCCAAGGAGTGTCTGTAATTTTTAGGGATCGTAAGCACTTTTTCGTTTTTATATCTAAGGTTTTGCAATTGTAGGGAAAAAGGGGAGGCTGGGGATTTTTAACAAAGTGTTGACTTCCAATCCATAAGTCATTTCTTACAAAAATGTTGCCCATTACGCATGACAAATCACTTTACAATCATCTATGATTGTTTGGTCAACCTTTTGAAAATGGGCAAAATAATGGCTTGTTTGACTCGGGTAAATATCCCACCGCACCTTCACTTGAAAATTTAATGAGCGTTTGATATTCTTTTTAAAAGCTTTGGATCCATAGATCATTTGAATCTTTAACATGTTTCTAGCTTGCATATCCATTTTTAAAACATGTGTAGAAAAAATCTCCTTCGTGTAAAATTCCAAGATATTAGTGTTGGGCTAGTGGAATTTCCCAAACTTGGATAACAAAACTTTTGTGTTCATTTGTGATGTGTGAATAAATTTTCTTAATTTAATTTTTTTTATTTTTAATTTTTTCCGTACATCAGCAATAAAATTTTCATTTTGTTGTGATCTATTAGCCTTTTTGGTTTACGGGATGAAGGTAGAATGAAAAAATCAAAGTTTTGATTTAAGAAAAAAGTGTACATCTAAAATAGAAATGCAATTGTCGAGAAAAGGGGGAAGAGGGGAATTTTTAACAGTGTTAACCCCCAATTCAAAAGTCATTTCTTACAGAATATAGCCCGTTACGCATGATAAATCACTTAACAGTCATCTATGATTGTTATGTCAGTTTTTTGCAAATGGGGAAAATAATGGATTGTTTGACTCGGGTAAATATCCCACCGCAAGTTCATTTGGGAATTTAATGAGCGTTTGTTATTCTCTTTAAAAGCTTTCCATCCATAGCTCATTTGCATCTTTAACATGTTTCAAACATGCATATCCCTTTTTAAAACATGTATAGAAGAATTCTTTTTCTTGTAAAATTCCAAGCTATTAGGGTTAAACTAGTGGAATTTCCCAAACTTGGATAGCAAAACTTTTGTTTTAATTTATGTGTGTGAATAAATTTTATTTATTTACTTTTTTATTGTGTTAAATTTTTTTCGTCCATCAACAATAAAATTTTCATTTTGTTGCGATCTATTTACCTTTTTTGTTTACTGGATGAAGGGAGAGCGAAAAACTCGAAGTTTTGATTTAAGAAAAAACTGTACATCTAAAATGGAAATGTACAATGCAAAAATGTAGAGAGAGATAAATCCAAAGAGTGTCTTTAATTTTTAGGGATTGTAAGCACTTTTTCGTTTTTATATCTCAGGTTTTCCAATCGTCGGGAAAAGGGGGAGGCAGGGGATTTTTAACTGAGTGTTGATTCCCAATCCAAAAGACATTTCTACAAAAATATAGCCCGTTACGCATGATAAATCACTTTAAAATCATCTATGATTTTTATGTCAGATTTTTTCAAATCGGCAAAATAATGGATTGTTTGACTCGGGTAAATATCCCACCGCAAGTTCACTTGAGAATTTAATAAGCATTTGTTATTCTCTTTAAAAGCTTTGCATCCATAGCTCATTTGCGTCTTTAACATGTTTCAAACATGCATATCCATTTTTAAAACATGTGTAGAAGAAATCTCTTTCTTGTAAAATTCCAAGCTATTAGGGTTAAACTAGTGAAATTTCCCAAACATGGATAACAAAACTTTTGTGTTCATTTGTGCTGTGTGAATAAATTTTCTTTATTTACATTAGTTATTGTTTTAAATTTTTTCCATACATCAACTATAAAATTTTCATTTTGTTGTGAGCTTTTTGACTTTTTTGTTTTCGGGATGAAGGGAGAGCGAAAACTCAAATTTTTGATTTAGGAAAAAAGTGTACATCTAAAATGGAAAAGCACAATGCACAAATGTCGAGAGAGATAATTCCAAAGTGTGTCTGTATTTTTTGGGGATTGTAAGCTCTTTTTAGTTTTTATATCTCAGGTTTTGGAATCGTCGAGAAAATGGGGTGGCGGGGGATTTTTAACTGAGTGTTGAATTGCAATCCATATGTCATTTCTTACTAAAATATAGCCCGTTACGCATGATAAATTACTTTACAATAATCTATGATTGTTAGGTCAAATTTTTGAAAATGGGCAAAATAATGACTTATTAGACTCGTGAAAATATCCCACCGCACGTTCACTTGAGAATTTAATGAGTGTTTCAAGCATCTTTAAAAAATTTATTTGGATCCATAGTTCATTTGGATCCATAGTTCATTTGAATCTTTAACATGTTTCAAATCTACACATAGTTCATTTGGATCCATAGTTCATTTGAATCTTTAACATGTTTCAAGCATGCATATCCTTTTTTAAAACATGTGTAGAAAAAATCTCCTTCATGTAAAATTCCAAGCTATTAGGGTTGGACAAGTGGAATTTCCCAAATTTGGACAACAAAAATTGTGTTCATTTGTGGTGTGTGAATAAATTTTCTTCATTTAAATTAGTTATTATTTTAAATGTGTTCCACACATCAACTATAAATTTTTTATTTTGTTGTGGTCTATTTCCCTTTTTTGTTTACAGGATGAAGGGAGAGCGAAAACTTCAAGTTCTGATTTAAGAAAAAATGTATATCTAAAATGAAAATGCACAATGCAAAAATGTAGAGAGAGATAATTCCAAAGATTGTCTGTAATTTTTATGGATCGTAAGCACTTTTTCGTTTTTCTAGCCAATGTTTTGCAATCGTCGGGAGAAGGGGGAGGTGGTGGGTTTTTAACTGAGTGTTGACTTCCAATCCATAAGTCATTTCTTACAAAAATATAGCCCGTTATACATGTCAAATCACTTTACAAACATCTCTGATTGTTAGGTCAACTTTTTGAAAATGGGCAAAATAATGGCTTGTTTGACTTGGGCAAATATCCCACCGCACGTTCACTTGAGAATTTAATGCACGTTTGTTATTCTCTTTAAAAGATTTGGATCCATAGGTCATTTGAATCTTTAACATATTTATAGCATGTGTAGAAAAAATCTCCTACATGTAAAATTCCAAGATATTAGTGTTGGACTAATGGAATTTCCCAAACTTGGATAACAAAACTTTTGCATTCATTTGTGGTGTTTCAATAAAATTTTTTTATTTACTTTTTTTTATTTTTTTAATTTTTTTCGTACTTAAACAATAAAATTTTTATTTTGTTGTAATCTATTTGCCTTTTATGTTTACGGGATGAAGGGAGAGCCAAAAACTCGAAGTTTTGATTTAAGAAAAATGTGTAAATCTAAAAGGGAAATGCACAATGCACAAATATAGAGAGAGACAATTCCAAAGAGTGTCTGTAATTTTTAGGGATTGTAAGCACTTTTTCGTTTTTGTATCTTAGGTTTTGCAATGTCGGTAAAAGGGGGAGGCCGGGGAATTGTAACTGAGTGTTGAATCCCAATCCAAAAGTCATTTCTTATAAAAATATAGCCCGTTACGCATGATAAATCACTTTACAATCATCTATGATTGTTATATCAGCCTTTTGCAAAAGGGAAAATAAAGGTTTGTTTGACTCGGGTAAATATCCCACCGCAAGTTCACTTTAGAATTTAATGAGCGTTTGTTATTCACTTTAAAAGCTTTGCATCCACAGCTCATTTGAATCTTTAACATGTTTCAAGCATGAATATCCATTTTTTAAACATGTGCAGAAAAAATCTCCTTCTTGTAAAATTCCAACCTATTAGGGTTAAACTAGTGGAATTTCCCAAACTAGGATTACAAAACTATTGAGTTCATTTGAGTTGTGTGAATAAATTTTCTTCATTTACATTTGTTATTGTTTTAAATTTCTTCCATACATCAATTGTAAAATTTTCATTTTGTTGTGAGCTTTTTGCCTTTTTTGTTTTCGGGATGAAGGGAGAGCGAAAACTCAAAGTTTTGATTTAAGAAAAAAGTATACATCTAAAATCGAAAAGCACAATGCACATATGTAGAGAGAGATAATTCCAAAGAGTGTCTAAAATTTTTAGGGATTGTAGCACTTTTTTGTTTTTATATCTCAGGTTTTGCTATAATCGGGAAAAGGGGGAGGTGGGGGCTTTTTAACTGAGTGTTGACTCCCAATCCAAAAGTCATTTCTTACAAAAATATAGCCCGTTACACATGATAAATCACTTTACAATCATCTATGATTGTTATATCGGCTTTTTGCAAATGGGCAAAATAATGGATTGTTTGACTCGGGTAAATATCCCACCACAAGTTTACTTGAGAATTCAATGAAAGTTTGTTATTCTCTTTAAATGCTTTGCATCCATAGCTAATTTGCATCTTTAACATGTTTCAAACATGCATATCCATTTTTAAAACATATGTAGAAGAAATCTCTTTCTTGTAAAATTCCAACCTATTATGGTTAAACTAGTGGAATTTCCCAAACTTAGATAACAAAACTTTTGTGTTCATTTGTGTTGTGTGAATAAATTTTCTTTATTTAAATTTGTTATTGTTTTAATTTTTTTCCATAGATCAACTATAAAATTTTCATTTTTTTGTGAGCTTTTTGCCTTTTTTTTTTTCGGGATGAAGGGAGAGCGAAAACTCAATGTTTTGATTTAAGAGAGAAGTGTACATCTAAAATGGAAAAGCACGATGCACATATTTAGAGAGAGATAATTCCAAAGAGTGTCTTTATTTTTAAGGAATTGTAAGCTCTTTTTAGTTTTTATATCTCAGGTTTTGCAATCATCGAGAAAAGTGGGCGGCTGGGAATTTATAACTGAGTGTTGCATTACAATCCATAAGTCATTTCTTACAAGAATATAGCCCGTTACGCAAGATAATTCACTTTACAATAATCTATGATTGTTAGGTCAGTTTTTTGCAAATGGGCAAAATAATGGATTGTTGGACTTGGATAAATATCCCACCGCACGTTCACTTGAGAATTTAATGAGCGTTTTTTATTCTCTTTAAAATCTTTGGATCCATAGGTCATTTGTATCTTTAACATGTTTCAAGCATACATATCAAATTTTAAAACATGTGTAGAAAAAATCTCCTTTATGTAAAATTCGAAGCTATTAGGGTTGGACAAGTGGAATTTCCCAAACATGGATAACAAACTTTTGTGTTCATTTGTGCTGTGAGAAAAAAGTTTCTTTATTGACATTAGTTATTGTTTTAATTTTCCACACATCAACTATAAAATTTTTATTTATTTGTGATCTATTTGCGTTTTTTGTTTACGGGATGAAGGGAGAGTGAAACCTCAAAGTTCTGATTTAAGAAAAAATTGTACATCTAAAATGGAAATCCACAATGCACAAATGTAGAGAGAGATAATTCCAAAGTGTGTCTATAATTTTTAGGGATCGTAAGCACTTTTTCGTTTTTATATCTAAGGTTTTGCAATCCTCGGGAAATGGTGGAGGCGGTGGATTTTTAATTGAGTGTTGACTTCCTATCCATAATTCAATTCTTACAAAATTATAGCATGTTATGCATGACAAATCACTTTACAATCATCTATGATTGTTAGGTTAACTTTTTGAAAATGGGCAAAATAATAACTTGTTAGACACGGGCAAATATCCCACCGCACGTTCACTTGAGAATTTAATGAGCGTTTGTTATTCTCTTTAAGAGCTTTGGATCCATAGGTCATTTGAATCTTTAACATACTTCAAGCATGCATATCCATTTTTAAAACATGTGTAGAAAACATCTCCTTCATTTAAAATTCCAATCTATTAGGGTTGAACATGTGGAATTTCCCAAACTTGGATAACAAAACTTTTGTATTCATTTGTGGTGTGTGAATAAATTTTCTTTATTGACATTAGTTAATTTTTAAAAAATTTTCTACAAATCAACTAGAAATTTTTTATTTTGTTGAGATCTATTTGCCCTTTTTGTTTACCGTATGAAGGGCGAGCGAAATCTCAAAGTTCTGATCTAAGAAAAAAGTGTACATCTACAATGGAAATGCACAATGCACAAATGTAGAGAGAGATAATTCCGAGTGTCTGTAATTTTTAGAGATCGTAAGCACTTTTTCGTTTTTATATCAAAGGTTTTGCCATCATCGGGAAAAGAGGGGAGGTGGGGGATTTTTAACTAAGTGTTGACTTCCAATCCATAAGTCATTTCTTACAAAAATGAAGCCCGTTACGCATGACAAATCACTTTACAATCATCTATGATTGTTAGGTCAAATTTTTGAAAATAGGCAAAATAATGGCTTGTTTGACTCGGGCAATATCCCCCCCCACGTTCACTTGAGAATTTAATGAGCGTTGCTTATTCTCTTTAAAAGCTTTGGATCCATAGGTCATTTGAATCTTTAACATGTTTCTAGCATGCATATCCATTTTTAAACTTGTGTAGAAAAAATCTCCTTCATGTAAAATTCCAAGATATTAGTGTCGGACTAGTGGAATTTCCGAAACTTGGATAACAATACATTTGTGTTCATTTGTGGTGTGTGAATAAATTTTATTTTCTATATTTTTTTATTGTTTTAAAATTTTTTCCGTACATCAACAATAAAATTTTTATTTTGTTGTGATCTACTTGCCTTTTTTGTTTAAGGGATGAAGGGAGAGTGAAAAACTCAGAGTTTTGATTTAAGAAAAAATTGTACATCTAAAATGGAAATGCACAATGCACAAATGTCGAGAGAGATAATTCCAAAGAGTGTTTGTAATATTTAGGGATTGTAAGCACTTTTTCGTTTTCATATATCAGGTTTCGCAATCGTCGCAAAAAGGGGGAGGCGAGGGATTTTTAACTGAGTGTTGACTCCCAAACCAAATGTCATTTATTACAAAAATATTGCCCGTTACATATGATAAATCACTTTAAAATCATCTATGATTGTTATGTCAGCTTTTTGCAAATGGGCAAAATAATGGACTGTTTGACTCGGGTAAATATCCCACCGCAAGTTCACTTGAGAATTTATTGAGCGTTTGTTACTATCTTTAAATGCGTTGCATCCATAGCACATTTGAATCATTAACATGTTTCAAACTAGCATATCCACTTTTAAAACATGTGTAGAAAAAATCTCCTTCATATAAAATTCCAAGCTATTGGGTTGGAGAAGTGAAATTTCCCAAACTTGGATAACAAAACTTTTGTGTTCATTTGTGGTGTGTGAATAAATTTTGTTTATTGGCATTAGTTATTGTTTTAAATTTTTTCCACACATCAACTATAAAAATTTTATTTTGTTGTGATCTATTTGGCATTTTTGTTTACGGGATGAAGGGAGAGCGAAAACTCAAAGTTTTTATTTATGAAAATGGGCAAAATAATGGATTGTTGGACTCGGATAAATATCCCATCGTACGTTCACTTGAGAAATTAAGGAGCGTTTGTTATTCTCTTTAAAAGCTTTGGATCCATAGGTCATTTGAATCTTTAACATGTTTCAAGCATGAATATCCATTTTTAAAACATGTGTAGAAAAAATCTCCTTCAAGAAAAATTCCAAGCTATTAGAGTTGTACAAGTGGAATTTCCCAAACTTGGATAACAAAACTTTTGTGTTCATTTGTGGTATATGAATAAATTTTCTTTATTGACATTAGTTATTATTTTAAATTTTTTCCACACATCAACTATAAAATTTATATTTTGTTGTGATCTATTTGCCTTTTTCTGTTTACAGGATGAAGGGAGAGCGAAAACTTCAAGTTCTGATTTAAGAAAAAAGTGTACATATAAAATGGAAATGCACAATGCAAAAATATAGAGAGAGACATTCCAAAGAGTGTCTGTAATTTTTAGGAATCGTAAGCACATTTTCGTCTTTATATCTCAGGTTTTGCAATCGTCATGAAAAGATGAGGCAGGGGATTTTTAACTGAGTGTTGACTCCCAATCCAAAAGTCATTTCTTACAAAAATATAGCCCGTTACGCATGATAAATCACTTTACAATCATCTATGATTGTTTTGTCAGCTTTTTGCAAATGGGTAAAATAATGGATTGTTTGACTCGGTTAAATATCCCACCGCAAGTTCACTTGAGAATGTAATGAGTGTTTGTGATTCTCTTTAAAAGATTTGCATCCATAGCTCATTTGCATCTTTAACATGTTTCAAGCATGCATATCCATTTTTAAAACATGTGTAGAAGAAATCTTCTTCTTGTAAAATTCAGATCCATTAGGGTTAAACTAGTGGAATTTCCGAAACTGTGATAAGAAAAATTTTGTATTCATTTGTGTTGTGTGAGTAAATTTTCTTTATTTACATTTGTAATTTTTTTAAATTTTTTCCATACATCAACTATAATATTGTCATTTGGTTGTGAGCTTTTTGCCTTTTTTCTTTTCGGGATAAAGGTTGAGCGAAAGCTGAAAGGTTTGATTTAAGAAAAAAATGTACATCTAAAATTTAAAACCACAATGTAAAAATGTAGAGAGTGATAATTCCAAAGAGTTTTTGTATTTTTTAGGGATTGTAAGCTCGTTTTAGTTTTTATATCTCAGGTTTTGTAATCATCGGGAAAAGGGGGTGGTGGGGGATTTTTAACTGACTGTTGAATAGCAATCCATAAGTCATTTCTTAAAAAAAATATAGCCCGTAATTCATGAAAAATCACTTTACAATCATCTTTGATTGTTAGATCAAATTTTTGAAAATGGGCAAAATAAAGACTTGTTAGAAACGAGTTAATATCCCCCGCACGTTCACTTGAGAATTTAATCAGCGTTTGTTATTCTCTTTAAAAGTTTTGGATCCATAGGTCATTTTAATCTTTAACAAGTTTCAAGCATGCATATCCATTTTAAAAAACATGTGTAGAAAAAATCTCCTTCATGTAAAATTCCAAGCTTCTAGGGTTGGACAAGTGGAATTTCCCAAACTTGGATAACAAAACTTTTGTGTTCATTTGTGGTGTGTGAATAAATTTTATTTCTCGACATTACTTATTGTTTTAAATTATTTCCACACATCAACTATAAAATTTTTATTTTGTTGTGATCTATTTGCCTTTTTTGTTTACGGGATGAAGGGAGAGCGAAAACTCAAAGTTCTGATTTAAGAAAAAAGTGTACATCTAAAATGGAAAGGCACAATCCACAAATGTAGAGAGAGATAATTCCAAAGAGTGTCTGTAATTTTTAGGGATCGTAAGCACTTTTTTGTTTTTATATCTAAGGTTTTCCAATCGTCGAGAAAAGGGGGAGGCGGGGGATTTTTAACTGAGTGTTGACTTCCAATCCATAAGTCGTTTCTTACAAAAATATAGCCCGTTACACATGACAAATAACTTTACAATCATCTATGATTGTTAGGTCAACTTTTTGAAAATGGGTAAAATAATGGCTTGTTTGACTCGGGCAAATAATCCACCTCACGTTGACTTGAGAACTTAATGAGCGTTTGTTATTCTCTTTAAAAGTTTTGGATCCATAGGTCATTTGAATCTTTAACATGTTTCTAGCATGCATATCCATTTTTAAAACATTTTTAGAAAAAATCTCCTTATTGTAAAATTCCGCGATATTATTGTTGGACAAGTGGAATTTCAAAAATATGGATAACAAAACCATTGTGATCATTTGTGGTGTGTGAATTAATTTTCTTTATTTACTTTTTTTACTGGCTTAAATTATTTCCGTACATCAACAATAAAATTTTCATTTTGTTGTGATCTATTTGCCTTTTTTGTTTACGGGATGAAGGGAGAGCGAAAAAATCAAACTTTTGATATAAGAAAAAAATGTAAATGTGCAAAAATGTATAGAGAGATAAATCCAAAGTGTGTTTGTAATTTTAGGGATTGTAAGCACTGTTTCGTTTTTATATCTCAGGTTTTGCAATCGTCGGGAAAAAGGGAGGGCGGGGATTTTTAACTGAGTGTTGACTCCCAATCCAAAAGTCATTTCTAACAAAAATATAGCCCGTTACGCATGATAAATCACTTTACAATCTATGATTGTTATGTCAGCTTTTTTCAAATGGGCAAAATAATGGATTGTTTGACTTGGGCAAATATCCCACCGCAAGTTCACTTGAGAATTTAATGAGCGTTTGTTATTCTCTTTAAAATCTTTGCATCCATAGCTCATTTGAATCTTTAACATGTTTCTAGCACGCATATCCATTTTTAAAACATGTGTAGAAAAAATCTCCTTCTTGTAAAATTCCAAGCTATTAGGGTTAAACTAGTGGAAGTTCCCAAACTTGGATAACAAAACTTTTGTCTTCATTTGTATTGTGTGAATAAATTTTTTTTATTTACATTTGTTATTTTTTTAAATTTTTTTCCATACATCAACTATAAAAGTTCCTTTTTGTAGTGAGCTTTTTGCCTTTTTTTTTTTGGGATGAAAGGAGAGCGAAAACTCAAAGTTTTGATTTTAGAAAAAAGTGTACAACTAAAATGGAAATGCACAATGAAAAAATGTAGAGAGAGATAATTCCAAAGAGTTTCTCTATTTTTTAGGGATTGTCAACTCTTTTTAGTTTTTATATCTCAGGTTTTGCAATTGTCGGGAAAAGGGGGTGGCGGGTGATTTTTAACTGAGTGTTGAATTGCTATCCATAAGTAATTTCTTACTAAAATATAGACTGTTACGCATGATAATTCACTTTACAATCATCTATGATTGTTAGGTCAACTTTTTGAAAATAGGCAAAATCACGACTTGTTAGACTCGGGTAAATATCCCCCCACACATTCACTTGAGAATTTAATGAGCATTTGTTATTCTCTTTAAAAGCTTTGGATGCATTGGACATTTGAGTCTTTACATTGTTTCTAGCTTGCATATCCATTTTTAAAATATGTGTAGAAAAAATATCCTTCATGTAAAATTCCAAGCTATTAGGGTTGGACAAGTGGAATTTGCCAAACTTGGATAACAAAACTTTTGTGTTCATTTGTGGTGTGTGAATAAATTTTTTTTATTGACATTAGTTATTGCTTTATATTTTTTCCACACATCAACTATAAAATTTTTATTTTTTTGTGAACTATTTGCCTTTTTTGTTTACGGGATGAAGGGAGAGCGAAAACTCAAAGTTCTGATTTAAGAAAAAAGTATACATCTAAAATGGAAATGCACAATGTACAAATGTAGAGAGAGATAATTCCAAAGATTGTCTATAATTTTTAGGGATCGTAAGTACTTTTTTGTTTTTATATCTAAGTTTTTGCAATCGTCGGGAAAAGGGGGAGGCGCGGGATTTTTAACTGAGTGTTGACTTCCAATCCATAAGTCATTTCTTACAAAAAATATAGCCCGTTACTCATGACAAATCACTTTACAATCATCTATGATTGTGAGGTTAACTTTCAGAAAATGGGGAAAATAATGGCTTGTTTGACTCGGGCAAATATTCCACTGCACGTTCACTTGAGAATTTAATGAGCGTTTGTTATTCTCTTTAAAAGCATTTGATACATAGGTCATTTGAATCTTTAACATGTTTCTAGTATGCATATCCATTTTTAAAGCATGGGTAGAAAAAATCTCCTTCATGTAAAATTCCAAGATATTAGTGTTGGGCTAGTGGAATTTCCCAAACTTGGATAATAAAACTTTTGCGTTCTTTTGTGGTGTAAGAATAAATTTTCTTTGTTAACTTTTTCATTGTTTAAAATTTTTTCTGTACATCAACAATAAAATTTTCATTTTGTTGTGATCTATTTGCCATTTTTTTTACAGGATGAATGGAGAGAGAAAATCTCAAACTTTTGATTTTAGAAAAAAGTGTACATCTAAAATGGAAATGCACAATGTACAAATTTAGAGAGAGATAATTCAAAAGAGTATCTTTAATTTTTAGGGATTGTAAGCACTTTTTCATTTTCATATCTTAGGTTTTGCAATCTTCTGGAAAAGGGGGAGGCGGGGATTTTTAACTGAGTGTTGCCTCCAATTCCATAAGTCATTTCTTACAAAACTATAGCCCGTTACGCATGATAAATCGCTTTACAATCATTTATGATTGTTATGTCAGCTTTTTATAAATGGGCAAAATAATGGATTGTTTGACTCTGGTAAATATCCCACCGCAAGTTCATTTGAGAATTTAATGAGGGTTTGTTATTCTCTTAAAAAGCTTTGCATCCATAGCTCATTTGTATCTTTAACATGTTTCAAACATGCATATCCATTTTTAAAACATGTGTCGAAAAAATCTCCTTCATGTAAAATTCCAAGATATTAGTGTTGGACTAGTGGAATTTCCCAAACTGGGATGACAATACTTTTGTGTTCATTTGTGGTGTATGAATAAATTTTCTTTACTTACTTTTTTTATTGTTTTAAATTTTTTCCAGACATCAACAATAAAATTTTCATTTTTTTGTCATCTATTTGCCATTTTTGTTTGCGGGATGAAGGGAGAGCGAAAAACTTGAACTTTTGATTTCTTTCCATACATCAACTATAAAATATTCATTTTGTTGTGAGCATTTTGCCTTTTTTTTCGGGATGAAGGGAGAGCGAAAACTTAAAGTTTTGATTTAAGAAAAAAAGTGTACATCTTAAAAGGGAAAGCACAATGCACAAATATAGAGAGAGATAATTCCAAAGATTGTCTGTACTTTTTAGGGATTGTAAGCTTTTTTTAGTTTTTATATCTATGGTTTTGCAATCATCGGGAAAAGGGGGAGGTGAGGGATTTTTAATTGAGTGTTGAATTGCAATACATAAGTCATTTCTTACGAAAATATAACCCGTTACGCATAATAAATCACTTTACAATCATCTATTATTGTTAGGTCAACTTTTTGAAAATGGGCAAACTAATGACTTGTTAGACTTGGGTAAATATCCCACCGCACGTTCACTTGAGACTTTAATGAGCATTTATTTTTCTTTTTAAAAGCCTTGGATCCATAGGTCATTTGAATCATTAAAATGTTTCAAGCATGCATGTCCATTTTTAAAACATTTGTAGAAAAAATTTCCTACAAGTAAAATTCCAAGCTGTTTGGGTTGGACTAGTGGAATTTCCCAAACTTGGATAACAAAACTTTTGTGTTCATTTGTGGTGTGTGAATAAATTTTCTTCATTTTAATTTTTTTATTGTTTTAAATTTTTTCTATACATCAACTATAAAATTTTCATTTTGTTGTGATCCATTTACCTTTTTTGTTTACGGGATGAAGGGAGAGCGAAAAACTCAAAGTTTTGATTTAAAAAAAAATTGTACATCTAAAATGGAAAGGCACAATGCACAAATGGAGAGAGACATAATTCTAAAGAGTGTCTGTAATTTTTATGGACTTTAAGTGCTCTTTCGTTTTTATATCTAAGGTTTTGCAATCGTCGTGAAAAGGAGGAGGCGGGGGATTTTTAACTGAGTGTTGACCCCCAATCCAAAAGTCATTTCTTAAAAAAATATAGCCCATTACGCATGATAAATCACCTTACAATCATCTATGATTTTTATGTCAGCCTTTTGCAAATGGGCAAAATAATGGCATGTTTGACTCAGGTAAATATCCCACCGCAAGTTCACTTGAGAATTTAATGAGCGTTTGTTATTCTATTTAAAAGCTTTGCATCCATATCTCATTTGCATCTTTAACCTGTTTCAAACATGCATATCCATTTTTAAAACATCTGTAGAAGAAATCTCTTTGTTGTAAAATTCCAAGCTATTAGGGTTAAACTAGTGGAATTTCCCAAACTTGGATAACAAAATTTATGTGTTTATTTGTGGTGTGTGAATAAATTTTCTTTATTTACATTTTTATTGTTTTAAATTTTTTTCATACATCAACTATAAAATTTTCATTTTGTTGTTAGCTTTTTGCCTTTTTTGTTTACAGGATGAAGGGAGAGCGAAAACTTAAAGTTTTGATTGAAGAAAAAAGTGTACATCTAAAATGGATCAGCACAATGCACAAATGTAGAGAGAGATAATTCCAATGAGAGTCTGTATTTTTTAAGGATTATAAGCTATTTTTAGTTTTTATATCTCAGGTTTTGCAATCGTTAGGAAGAGGGGGAAGCAGGGGATTTTTAACTGAGTGTTGAATTGCAATCCTTGAGTCATTTCTTCCACAAATTTAGCCCGATACGCATGATAAATCACTTTACAATCAACTATGATTGTTAGGTCAACCTTTTGAAAATGGGCAAAATAATGACTTGTTTGACTAGGGTAAATATCCCATCGCACGTTCACTTGAGAATTTAATGTGCGTTTGTTATTCTCTTTAAAAGCTTTGAATCCATAGGATATTTGAATCTTTAACATGTTTCAAGCATGCATATCCATTTTTAAAACATGTGAAGAAAAAATCTCTTTCACGTAAAATTCCAAGCTATTAGGGTTGGACTAGTGGAATTTCCCAAACTTGGATAACAAAACTTTTGTGTTCATTTGTGGTGGTTGAATAAATTTTATTTATTTACATTTATTATTGTTTTAAATTTTTTCCGTACATCAACTATAAAATATTTATTTTGTTGTGATCTATTTGCCTTTTTTGTTTACGGGATGAAGGGAGAGCGAAAACTCAAAGTTCTGATTTAAGAAAAAAGTGTACATCTAAAATGGAAATGCACAATGCACAAATGTAGAGAGAGATAATTCCAAAGAATGTCTGTAATTTTTTGGGGATGTAGGCACTTTTTCGTTTTTATATCGAAGGTTTTCTATTGTCGGGAAATGGGGGAGGCGGGGGATTTTGAACTGAGTGTTCACTTCCAATCCATAAGTCATTTCTTACAAAAATATAGCCAGTTACGCATGATAAATCACTTTACAATCATTTATGATTGTTAGGTCAACTTTTTGAAAATGGGCAAAGTAATGGCTTGTTTGACTCGGGCAAATATCCCACAGCACGTTCACTTGAGAATTTAATGTGCTTTTGTCATTCTCTTTAAAAGCTTTGGATCCATAGGTCATTTGAATCTTTAACTTGTTTCTAGCATGCATATCCATTTTTAAAACATGTGTACAAAAAATCTTCTTCATGTAAAATTCCATGATATTAGGGTTGGACTAGTGGAATTTCCCAAACTTGGATAACAAAACTTTTGTGTTCATTTTTGTTGTGTGACTAAATTTTCTTTTTTAAATTTTTTTATTGTTGTAAAATTTTTCCATACATCATCTAAAAAATTTTCATTTTGTTGTGATCTATTTGCCTTTTTTGTCTACGGGATGAAGGGAGAGCGAAAAACCCAAAGTTTTGATTTAAGAAAAAAGTGTACATCTAAAATTGAAATGCACAATTCACAAATGTTGAGAGAGATAATTCCAAAGAGTGTCTGTAATTTTTAGGGATTGTAAGCAGTTTTTCGTTTTTATATCTCTGGTTTTGCAATTGTCGGGAAAAGGGGGAGTCGGGGGATTTTCAACTGAGTGTTGACTCCCAATCTGAAAGTCATTTTTTACAAAAATATAGCCCGTTACGCATAATAAATTACTTTACAATCATCTATGAATGTTATGTGAGCCTTTTAAAAATGGCCAAATTAATGGCAAGTTTGACTCGAGTAAATATCTTACCGCAAGTTCACTGGAGAATTTAAAGAGCGTTTGTAATTCTCTTTAAAAGCTTCGCATCCATAACTCATTTGCATCTTTAACATGTTGGAAGCATTCATATCCATTTTTAAAACATGTGTAGAAGAAATCTCTTTCTTGTAAAATTCCAAGCTATTGGGGTTAAACTAGTGGAATTTCCCAAACATGGATAACAAAACTTTTGTGTTCATTGGTGGAGTGTGAATAAATTTTCTTTATATACATTTCTTATTTTTTTAAATTTTTTCCATACATCAATGATAAAATTTTCATTTTGTTGTGAGCTTTTTACCATTTTTGTTTTCGGGATGAAGGGAGAGCGAAAACACAAAGTTTTGATTTAAGAAAAAAAGTGTACATCTAAAATGTAAAAGCACAATGCACAAATGTAGAGAGGGTAAATTCCAAAGAGTGTCTGTATTTTTAGGGATTGTAAGCACTTTTTCGTTTTTATATATCAGGTTTTGCAATCGTCGGGAAAAAGGGGAGGCGGGGGATTTTTAACTGAGTGTTGACTACCATTCCAAAAGTCATTTCTTCCAAAAATATATCCCGTTATGCATAATAAATCACTTTACAATCATCTGTGATTGTTATGTCAGCCCTTTGAAAATGGGTAAAGTAATGGTATGTTTGACTCGGGTAAATATCCCACCGCAAGTTCACTTGAGAATTTAATGAGCGTTTGTTATTCTCTTTAAAATCTTTGCATCCATAGGTCATTTGAATCTTTAAAATGTTTCAAGCATGCATATAAATTTTTAAAACATGTGTAGAAAAAATCTCCTTCATGGAAAATTCCAAGCTATTTGGGTTGGACAAGTGGAATGTCCCAAACTTGGATAACTAAACTTTTGTGTTCATTTGTGGTGTGTGAATAAATTTTCTTTATTTACATTTTCTATTGTTTTAAATTTTTTTATACATTAACTCTAAAATTTTCATTTTGTTTTATCTATTTTCCTTTTTGGTTTACAGGATGAAGGAGAGCGAAAACTCAAAGTTCTAATTTAAGAAAAAAGTGTACATCTAAAATAGAAATGCACAATGCACAATGCACAAATGTAGAGAGAGATAATTCCAAAGTGTGTCTACAATTTTTAGGGATTGTCAGCACTTTATCTTTTTTATATGTAAGGTTTTGCAATCGTCGGGAAAAGGGGGAGGCAGGGGATTTTTAACTGAGTGTTGATTTCAAATCCATAAGTCATTTCTTACAAAAATTGAGTCCGTTACGCATGATAAATCACTTTACAATCATCTAAGATTGTTAGGTCAACATTTGGAAAATGGGAAAAATAATGACTTGTTTCACTCGGGCAAATATCCCACCACATTCACTTGAGAATTTAATGAGCGTTTGTTATTCTCTTTAAAATCTTTGGATCCATAGGTCATTTGAATCTTTAACATGTTTCTAGCATGCATAATCATTTTTAAAACCTGTGTTGAAAAAATCTCCTTCATGTAAAATTCCAAGATATTAGGGTTGGACCAGTGGAATTTCCCAAACTAGGATAACAAAACTTTTGTGTTCATTTGTGGTGTGTGAATAAATTTTCTTTATTTAATTTTTTCATTGTTTTAAATTTTTTTCCATACATCAACTATAATATTTTCATTTTGTTGTGATCAATTTGCCTTTTTTGTTTAAGGGATGAAGGGTGAGCGAAAAACTCAAAGTTTTTATTTAAGAAAAAAATGTGCATCGAAAATGGAAATGCACAATGCACAAATGTAGAGAGAGATAATTCAAAAGAGTGACTATAATTTTTAGGTTTTGTAAGCACTTTTTTGGTTTTATATCTCAGGTTTTTTTATCGTTGGGAAAAGGGGGAGGCATGGGATTTTTAACTTAGTGTTGACTCCCTATCCAAAAGTAATTTATCACAAAAACATAGCCCGTTACGCATGATAAATCACTTTACAATCATCTATGATTGTTATGTCAGATTTTTAAAAATGGGCAAAATAATGGCATGTTTGACTCGCGTAAATATCCCACCGCAAGTTCACTTGAGAATTTATTGAACGTTTGTTATCAAAAGCTCATTTGCATCTTTAACATGTTTCAAACATGCATATCCATTTTTAAAACATGTGTAGAAGAAATATCTTTCTTTTAAAATTCCAAGCTATTAGGGTTAAACTAGTAGAATTTCCCAAACATGGATAACAAAACTTTTGTGTTCATTTGTGGTGTGTGAATAAATATTCTTTATTTACATTTGTTTTTGTTTTAAATTTTTTCCTTAAATCAACTATAAAATTTTCATTTTTTTGTGAGCTTTTAGCCTTTTTTGTTTTCGGGTTGAAGGGAGTGCGAAAATTCAAAGTTTTGATTTAAGAAAAAGTGTACATATAAAATTGAAAAGCACAATGCACAAATGTAAAAAGAGATATTTCCAAAGAGTGTCTGTATTTTTTAGGGATTGTAAGCTCTTTTTTGTTTTTATATCTCAGGTTTTGCAATCGTCGGGAAAAGGGGGAGGCGGGGGATTTTTTACTGAGTGTTGACTTCCAATCCATAAGTTATTTCTTACAAAAATAATGCTCGTTACGCATGATAAATCACTTTACAATCATCTATGATTGCTTGGTCACCTTTTTGAAAACGGGCAAATATCCCACCGCACGTTCACTTGAGAATTTATTGAGCGTTTATTATTCTTTTTAAAAGCTTTGGATCCATAGGTCATTTGAATCTTTAACATGTTTCTAGCATGCATATCCATTTTTAAAACATGTGTTGAAAAAATCTCCTTCTTGTAAATTTCCTAGATATTAGGGTTGGATTAGTGGAATTTCCCTAACTTGAATAACAAAAATTTTGTGTTCATTTGTGGTGAATGAATAAATTTTCTTTATTTACTTTTTTATTGTTTAAAATTTTTTCCATACATCAACTATAAAATTTTTATTTTGTTGTGAACTATTTCCCTTTTTGTTTTACGGGATAAAGGGAGAGCGAAAACTCAAAGTCCTGAATTAAGAAGAAAGTGTACATCTAAAATGGAAATTCACAATGCACAAATGTAGAGAGAGATAATTCCAAAGAGTGTCTGTAATTTTTACTTATTGTAAGCACTTTTTCGTTTTTATATCAAAAGTTTTGTAATCGTCGGGAAAAGGGGTTGTTGGCAGGGGATTTTTAACTGAGTGTTGAGTTCCAATCCATAAGTCATTTCTTACAAAAATATAGCCTGCTACGCATGATAAATCAGTTTACATCATCTATGATTGTCAGGTCAACTTTTTCAAAATGGGCAAAATAATGGATTGTTTGACTCGAGCAAATATCCCACCGCACGTTCACTTGAGAACTTAATGAGGATTTTTTATTCTCTTTAAAAGCTTTGGATCAATAGGTCATTTGAATCTTTAACATGTTTCAAGCATGCATATCTATTTTGAAAACATGTGTACAAAAAATCTCCTTCATGTAAAATTTCAAGATATTAGGGTTGGACTAGTGGAATTTCCCAAACTTGGATAACAAAACTTTTGTGTTCATTTTTGGTGTGTCAATTAATTTTTTTATTTAATTTTTTATTGTTTTAAATTTTTTCCATTCATCAACTCTACAATTTTCATTTTGTTGGGATCTATTTGCCTTTTTTGTTTACGGGATGAAAGGAGAGTGAAAAACTCAAAGTTTTTATTTAAGAAAAAGTGCACATCTAAAATGGAAATGCACAATGCACAAATGTAGAGAGAGATAATTCACAAGAGTGTCTGTTATTTTCAGGGATTGTAAGCACTTTTTCTTTTTTATATCTCAGTTTTGCAATCGTCGGGAAAAGGGGGAGGCGAGGGATTTTTAACTGAGTGTTGACTTCCAATCCAAAAGTCATTTCTTACAAAAATATAGCCCGTTATGCATGATAAATAACTTTACAGTCATCTATGATTGTTATGTCAACCTTTTGCAAATGGGCAAAATAATGGTATGTTTGACTCGGGTAAATATCCCACCGCAAGTTCACTTGAGAATTTAATGAGCGTTTGTTATTCTCTTTAAAAGCTTTGCATCCATAGCTCATTTCATCTTTAACATGTTTCAAACATGCATATCCATTTTTAAAACATGTGTAGAAGAAATCTCTTTCTTGTAAAATTCCAAGCTGTTAGGGTTAAACTAGTGGAATTTCCCAAACTTGGATAACCAAACTTTTGTGTTCATTTGTGGTGTGTGAATAAATTTTCTATATTTACTTTTCTTATTGTTTAAACTTTTTTCCATACATCAACTATAAAATTTTTATTTTATTGTGAGCTTTTGGCCTTTTTTGTTTTCAGGATGAAGGGAGAGCGAAAACTTAAAGTTTTGATTTAAGAAAATAGTGTGCTTCTAAAATGGAAAAGCACAATGCACTAATGTAGAGAGAGATAATTCGAATATGTGTCTGTATTTTTTAGGGATTGTAAACACTTTTTTCGTTTTTATATCTCAGGTTTTGTAATCGTCAGGAAAAAGGGAAGCCGGGGGATTTTTAACAGTGTTGAATTACAATCCACAAGTCATTTATTACAAAAATATAGCCCGTTATGCATGATAAATCACTTTACTATCATCTTTGATTGTGAGGTCAATTTTTTGAAAATGGGCAAAACAATGACTTGTTAGACTCGGGTAAATATCCCACCAGACGTTCACTTGAGAATTTAATGAGCGTTTGTTATTCTCTTTAAAAACTTTGGATCCATAGGTCATTTTAATCTTTAACATGTTTGAAATTTGCATATCCATTTTTAAAACATGTGTAGAAAAAATCTCCTTCTTGTAAAATTCCAAGCTATTAGGGTTGGACAAGTGGAATTTATCAAACTTGGATAACAAAACTTTTGTGTTCATTTGTGTGTGTGAGTAAAATTTCTTTATTTATTTATTTTATTGTTTTAAATTTTTTCCATATATCAACTATAAAATTTTCATTATGTTGTGATCTATTTGCCTTTTTTGTTTACGGGATGAAGGGAGAGCGAAAAACTCAAAGTTTTGATTCAAGAAAAAAGTGTACATATAAAATGGAAATGCACAATGCACAAATGTAGAGAGAGATAATTCCAAAGAGCAACTGTATTTTTGAGGGATTGTAAGCACTTTTTCGTTTTTATATCTCAGGTTTTGCAATCGTCTAGAAAAGGGGGAGGCGGGGGTTTTTTAAGTGAGTGTTGGCTCCCAATCCAAAAGTCATTTCTTAAAAAAATATATCCCATTACGCATGATAAATCATTTTACAATCATCTATGATTGTTAGGCCAACTTTTTGAGAATGGGCAAACTAATGACTTGTTAGACTCGGGAAAATATCCCACCGCACGTTCACTTGAGAATTTAATGAGCATTTGTTATTCTCTTTAAAAGCTTGGCAGCCATAGCTCATTTGAATCTTTAACATGATTCAAGCATGCATATCCATTTTTAAAAAATGTGTAGAAAAAATCTCTTTCATGTAAAATTCCAAGCTATTAGGGTTGGACTAGTGGAATTTCCCATACTTGGATAACAAAATATTTGTGTTCATTTGTGGTGTGTGAAAATTTTTCTTTATTGACATTTGTTATTGTTTAAAATTTTTTGCATACATCAACTATTAAATTTTCATTTTGTTGTGATCTATATGCCTTTTTTGTTTACGGGACGAAGGGAGAGCGAAAAACTAAAAGTTTTGATTTAAGAAAAAAATGTACATCTAAAATGGAAATGCACAATGCAGAAATGTAGAGAGAGATAATTCCAAAGAGTGTCTGTAATTTTTAGAGATTGTAAGCACTTTTTCGTTTTTATATCTCAGGTTTCGTAATCGTCGGGAAAGGGGGAGGCGGGGGATTTTTAATTAAGTGTTGACTCCAAATTCGAATGTCATTTCTTACAAAAATATAGACAGTTATGCTTGATAAATCACTTTACAATCATCTATGATTGTTATGTCAACTTTTTGAAAATGGGCAAAATAGTGGCTTGTTTGACTCGGGCAAATATCCCATCGCACGTTCACTCAAGAATTTAATGAGCATTTGTTATTCTCTTTAAAAAATTTATTTATTTATTTATTTTATTGTTTTAAATTTTTTCCATACATCAACTATAAAATTTTCATTTTTTTGTGACCTGTTTGCCTTTTTTGTTTACGTGATGAAGGGAGAGCGAAAAACTCAAAGTTATGATTTAAGAAAAAAGTGTACATCTAAAATGGAAATGCACAATTCACAAATGTAGAGAGTGATAATTCCAAAGAGTGTCTGTAAGTTTTAGGGATTCTAAGCACTTTTTTGTTTTTATATCTCAGGCTTTGCAATCGTCGGGAAAAGGGGGAGGTGGGGGATTTTTAACTGAGGGTTGACTCCCAATCCAAAAGTCGTTTCTTACAAAAATATAGCACGTTATGCATGATAAATCGCTTTACAATCATCTATGATTGTTATGTTAGCCTTTTGCAAATGGGCAAAATAATGGCATGTTTGACACGGGTAAATATCCCACTGCATGGTCACTTGAGAATTTAATGAGGGTTTGTTATTATCTTTAGAAGCTTTTCATCCATAGCTCATTTGCATATTTAACATGTTTCAAACTTGCATATCCATTTTTAAGACATGTTTAGAAGAAATCTCGTTCGTGTAAAATTCTAAGCTATTAGGGTTAAACGAGTGGAATTTCCCAAAGTTGGATAACAAAACTTTTGTGTTCATTTGTGCTGTGTGAATAAATTTTCTTTATTTAAATTTGTTATTGTTTTAATTATTTTCCATACATCCACTATAAAATTTTCATTTTGTTGCGAGCTTTTTGCCTTTTTTGTTTTCTAGAAGAAGGGAGAGTGAAAACTTAAAGTTTTGATTTACGAAAAAGGTGTACATCAAAAATGGAAAAACACGATGCACAAATGTAGAGAGAGATAATTCAAAAGAGTGTCTGTATTGTTTAGCAATTGTAAGCTCTTTTTAGTTTTTATATCTTAGGTTTTTCAAACGTCGGGAAAAGGGGGAGCCGAGGGATTTTTAACTGAGTGTTGACTTCCATTCGAAAAGTCATTTCTTACAAAAATATATCCCATTATGCATGATAAATCACTTTAAAATCATCTATGATTGTTATGTCAGCCTTTTGTAAATGGGCAAAATAATGGCATGTTTGACTCGGGTAAATATCCCACCGCAAGTTCACTTGAGAATTTAATGAGCATTTGTTATTCTCTTTAAAAGCTTTGGATCAATAGCTCATTTCCTCTTTAACATGATTCAAACATGCATATCCAATTTTAAAACATGTGTAGAAGAAATCTCTTTCTTGTAAAATTCCAAGCCATTAGGGTTAAACTAGTGGATTTTCCCAAACTTGGATAGCAAAACTTTTGTGTTTATTTGTGGTGTGTGAATAAATTTTCTTTCTTTAAATTTGTTATTGTTTTAAATATTTTCCATACATCAACTATAAAATTTTCTTTTTGTTGTAATCGATTTGCCTTTTTTGTTTACGGGATGAAGGGAGAGCGAAAACTCAAAGTTCTGATTTAAGAAAAAAGTGTACATCTAAAATGGGAATGCACAATGAAGAAATTTAGGGAGAGATAATTCCAAAGAGTGTCTATAATTTTTAGGGATTGTAAGAACTTTTTCGGTTTTATATCTAAGGTTTCGCAATCGTCGGGAAAATGGGGAGGTGGGGGATTTTTAACTGAGTGTTGTCTTTCAATCAATAAGTCATTTCTTGCAAAAATATAGACCGTTACACATGATAAATCACTTTACAATCATCTATGATTGTTAGGAAAACTTTGTGAAAATGGGCAAAATAATGGCTAGTTTGACTCGGGCAAATGTCCCACTGCACGTTCACTTGAGAATTTAATGAGCGTTTGTTATTCTCTTTAAAAGCTTTGGATCCATAGGTCAATTGAATCTTTAACAAGTTTCTATCATGCATATCCATTTTTAAAACATGTGTACAAAAAATCTCCTTCAAGTAAAATTCCAAGATATTAGGGTTGCACTAGTGGAATTTCCCAAACTACGATAACAAAAGTTTTGTGTTCATTTGTGGTGTGTGAATAAAATTTCTTTATTTAATATTTTTATTTTTTTAAATTTTTTCCATACATCAAGTATAAAATTTTCATTTTTGTTTTTGTGATCTGTTTGCCTTTTTTGTTTACAGGATGAAGGGAGAGCAAAAAACTCTACGTTTTGATTTAAGAAAAAAATGTACATCTAAAATGGAAATTCACAATGCACAAATGTAGAGAGAGATAATTCCAAAGAGTGTTTGTAATTTTTAGTGATTGTAAGCACTTTTTCGTTTTTATATCTCAGGTTTTGTAATCGTCGGGAAAAGGCGAGACGGGGGATTTTAAACTGAGTGTTGACTCCCAATCACAAAATCATTTCCTAAAAAAATATAGCCCATTACGCATGATAAATCACTTTAAAATCATCTATGATTGATAGGTCAACTTTTTGAAAATGGGCAAAATAATGACTTGTTTGACTCCGACAAATATCCCACCGCACGTTCATTTGAGAATTTAATGAGCATTTTTTATTCTCTTTCAAAGCTTTGGATCCATAGGTCATTTGAATCTTTAACATGTTTCTAGCATACATATCCATTTTTAAAACATGTGTAGAAAAAATCTACTTCATATTAAATTGCAAGATATTAGGGTTGGACTAGTGGAATTTCCCAAACTTGGATAACAAAACTTTTGTGTTCATTTGTGTGTGTGAATAAAATTTCTTTATTTACTTTTTTTATTGTTTTAAATTTTTTCCATACATCTACTATAAAATTTTCATTATGTTGTGATCTATTTGCCTTTTTTGTTTACTGGATGAAGGGAGAGCGAAAAACTCAAAGTTTTGATTTAAGAAAAAAGTGTACATATAAAATGGAAATGCACAATGCACAAATGTAGAGAGAGATAACTCTAACATGTGACTGTATTTTTTAGGGATTGTAAGCACTTTTTCATTTTTATATCTCAGGTTTTCCAATCGTTGGGAAAAGGGGGAGGCGGGGGATTTCTAACTGAGGGTTGACTTCCAATACATAAGTCATTTCTTACAAAAATATAGCCCGTTACGCATGAAAATCACTTTACAATCATCCATCATTCTTAGGTCAACTTATTGAAATTGGGCACAATAATGACTTGTTTTACTCGGGCAAATATCCCAACGCACGTTCGCTTGAGAATTTAATGAGTGGTGGTTATTCTCTTTAAAAGCTTTGGATCCATAGGTCATTTGAATTTTTAACATCTTTCTAGCATGCATATCCATTTTTAAAACATGTGTAGAAAAAATCTCCTTCATGTAAAATTCCAAGATATTAGTGTTGGACTAGTGGAATTTCCCAAACATGGATAACAAAACTTTTGTGTTCATTTGTGGTGTGTGTATAAATTTTCTTTATTTAATTTTTTTATTGTTTTAAATTTTTTCCGTACATCAAAAGTAAAATTTTCATTTTGTTGTGATCTATTTGCTTTTTTTGTTTACGGGATGAAGTGAGAACGAAAAACTCGATGTTTTGATTTAAGAAAAAATTGTACATCTAAAATGGAAATGCACAATGCACAAATGTAGAGAGAGATAATTCCAAAGAGTGTCTGTATTTTTAAGGGATTGTAAGCACTTTTCCATTTTTATATCTTAGGTTTTGCAATTGTTGGGAAAAGGGGGAGGCGGGCGATTTTTAACTGAGTGTTGACTCCCGATCAAAAATTCATTTCTTACTAAAATATAGCCAGTTACGCATGATAAATCAGTTTACAATCATCTATGATTGTTATGTTAGCTTTTTGCAAATCGGCAAAATAATGGATTGTTTGACTAGGGTAAATATCCCACCGAAAGTTCACTCGAGAATTTAATGAGCATTTTTTATTCTTTTTAAAAGCTTTGCATCCATAGCTCATTTGCATCTTTAGCATGTTTCAAACATGCATATCCATTTTTAAAACATGTGTAGAAGAAATCTCTTTCTTGTAAAATTTCAAGCTATTAGGGTTAAACTAGTGGAATTTCCCAAACTTGGATAACAAAACTTTTGTGTTCATTTGTGTTGTGTGAATAATTTTTTTTTTTAAATTTTTTATTGTTTTAAATTTTTTCCATACATCAACTATAAAATTTTCATTTTGTTGTGAGTTTTTTGCCTCTTTTGTTTTCGGGATGAAGGGATAGCGAAGGCTCAAAGTTTTGATTTAAGAAAAAAGTGTACATCTAAAATGGGAAAGCACAATGCACAAATGTAGAGAGAGATAATTCAAAAGAGGGTCTATAATTTTTACCTATTGTAAGCTCTTTTTAGTTTTTATATGTAAGGTTTTGCAATCGTCGGGAAAAGGGGGTGGCGGGGGATTTTTAACTGAGTGTTGAATTGCAATCCATAAGTCATTTCTTACAAAAATATAGCCCGTTACGCATGATAAATCACTTTACAATCATCTATGATTGTTAGGTCAAATTTTTGACAATGGGCAAAATAATGACTTGTTAGACTCGGGTAAATATCTTCATCACGTTCACTTGAGAATTTAATGAGCATTTGCTATTCTCTTTAAAACTTTGGATCCATACGTCATTTGAATCTTTAACATATTTCAAGCATGCATATCCATTTTTAAAACATGTGTAGAAAAAATCGCCTTCATATAAAATTCCAAGGTATTAGGGTTGGACAAGTGGAATTTCCAGAACTTGGATAAAAAACCTTTTTAGTTCATTTGTGGTGTGTGAGTAAATTTTCTTTATTGACATTAGTTATTGTTTAAATTTTTTCCACACATTAACTATAAAAATTTTATTTTGTTTTGATTTATTTGCCTTTTTTTTTACGGGATGAAGGGAGAGCAAAAACTCAAAGTTCTGATTTAAGAAAAAATTGTACATCTAAAATGGAAATGCACAATGCACAAATGTAGAGAGAGATAATTCCAAAGACTGTTTGTAATTTTTAGGGATCGTAAGCACTTTTTTGTTTTTATATATAAGGTTTTGCAGTCGTCGAGAAAAGATGGAGGCGGGAGATTTTTAACTGAGTGTTGACTTCTAATCCATAAGTCATTTCTTACATAAATATAGCCCGTTACACATGAGAAATCACTTAACAATCATCTATCATTATTAGGTCAACTTTTTTAAAATGGGCACAATAATGGCTTGTTTGACTCGGGAAAATATCCCACCGCACGTTCACTTGAGAATTTAATGAGCGTTTGTTATTCTCTTTAAAAGCTTTGGATCCATAGGTAATTTGAATCTTTAACTTGCTTCTAGCATGCACATCCATTTTTAATACATGTGTAGAAAAAATCTCCTTCATGTAAAATTCCAAGATATTAGTGTTGGACTAGTGGAATTTCCCAAACTTGGATAACAAAACTTGTGTTCATTTGCGTTGTGTGAATAAATTTTATTTTTTTATTTTTTTATTGTTTAAATTTTTTCCGTACATCAGCAATAAAATTTTCATTTTGTTGTGATCTATTTGCATTTTTAGTTTATAGGAAGAAGGGAGAGCGAAAAACTCGAAGTTTTGATTTAAGAAAAAATTGTAAACCTAAAATGGAAATGCACAATGCACAAATGTAGAGAGAGGTAATTCCAAAGAGTGTCTGTAATTTTTAGAGATTGTAAGCACTTTTTCGTTTTTATATCTCAGGTTTTGCAATCGTCGGGAAAAGGGGGAGGCGGAGGATTTTTAACTGAGTGTTGACTCCCAATCCAAACGTCATTTCTTACAAAAATATAGCCCGTTACACATGATAAATCACATTACAATCATCTATTATTGTTATGTCAGCTTTTTGCAAAAGGGAAAACTAATGGCATGTTTGACTCGGGTAAGTATCCCACCGAGAGTTAACTCAAGAATTTAAATGAGCATTTGTTATTGTCTTTAAAAGCTTTGCATCCATAGCTCAATTGCATCTTTAACATGTTTCAAACATGTATATCCATTTTTAAAAAATGTGTAGAAAAAATCTCTTTCTTGTAAAATTCCAAGCTATTAGGGTTAAACTAGTGGAATTTCCCAAACTTGGATAACAAAACTTTTGTGTTTATTTGTGTTGTGTGAATAAATTTTCTATATTTTCATTAGTTATTGCTTGAAATTTTTTCTATACATCAACTATAAAATTTTCATTTTGTTGTGAGCTAAAACTCAAAGTTTTGATTTAAGAAAAAAGTGTACATCTAAAATGGAAAAGCACAATGCACAAATGTAGGGAGAGAAAATTCCAAAGAGTGTCTGTATTTTTTAGGGATTGTAAGCTCTTTTTTATTTTTATATCTCAGGTTTTGCTATCATCGGGAAAAGGGGGTGGCGGAGGATTTTTAACAGAGTGTTGAATTGCAATCCATAAGTCATTTCTTACAAAAATATAGCCCGTTAGGCATGATAAATCACTTTACAATAATCTATGATTGTTAGGTCAAATTTTTGAAAATGGGCAAAATAATGACTTGTGAGACTTGGGTAAATATCCCACCGCACGTTCACTTGAGAATTTAATGAGCGTTTGTTATTCTCTTTAAAAGCTTTGGATCCATAGGTCATTTGAATCTTGAACATATTTCAAGCATACATATCCATTTTTAAAACATGTGTAGAAAAAATCTCTTTCATGTAAAATTCCAACCTATTACTGTTGGACTAGTGGAATTTCCCAAACTTGGATAAAAAAATATTTGTGTTCATTTGCGGTGTGTGAATAAATTTTCTTTATTGACATTAGTTATTTTTTTAAATTTTTTGCACACATCCACTATAAAAATTTTATTTTGTAGTGATCTATTTGCCTTTTTTGTTTACGGATTGAAGGGAGAGCAAAAACTCAAAGTTCTGATTTAAGAAAAATGTATACATCTAAATTGGAAATGCACCATGCACAAATGTTGAGAGAGATAATTCCAAAGAGTGTCTGTAATTTTTAGGGATCGTAAGCACTTTTTCGTTTCGATATCTAAGGTTTTGCAATCTTCGGGAAAAGGGCGAGGTTGGGGATTTTTAACTGAGTGTTGACTTCCAATCCATAAGTCATTTCTTACAAAAATATAGCCCGTTACGCATGACAAATCGCTTTACAATCATCTATGATTGTTAAGAATACTTTCTGAAATTGGGCACAATAATCGCTTGTTTGACTCGGGGAAACATCCCACCGCACGTTCACTTGAGAATTTAAAGAGCGTTTGTTATTCTCTTTAAAATCTTTGGATCCATAGGTCATTTGAATCTTCAACATGTTTCTAGCATGCATATCCATTTTTAAACCATGTGTAGAAAAAATCTCCTTTATGTAAAATTCCAAGATATTAGTGTTGGAGTAGTGGAATTTCCCAAACTTGGATAACAAAACTTTTTTGTTCATTTGTGGTGTGTGAATAAATTTTCTTTATTTACTTTTTCTAAGGTTTTAAATTTTTTCCGTACATCAACAATAAAATTTTCATTTTGTTGTGATCTATTTGCCTTTTTTGTTTACGAGATGAAGGGAGAGCGAAAAACTCCAAGTTTTGATTTAAGAAAAGTGTACTTCTAAAATGGAAATGCACAATGCAAAAATGTAGAGAGAGATAATTCCAAAGAGTGTCTGTAATTTTTAGGGATTGTAAGCACTTTTCCATTTTTGTATCTCAAGTTTTGCAATTGATAGGAAAAGGGGGTGGCGGGCGATTTTTAACTGAGTGTTGACTCCCAATCCAAAAGTCATTTCTTACAAAAATATAGCCCATTACGCATGATAAATCAGTTTACAATCATCTATGACTGTTATGTTAGCTTTTTGCAAATGGGCAAAATAATGGATTGTTTGACTCGGGTAAATATCCCACCGAAAGTTCACTCGAGAATTTAATGAGCATTTGTTATTCTTTTTAAAAGCTTTGCATCCATAGCTCATTTGCATCATTAGCATGTTTCAAATATGCACATCCATTTTTAAAACATGTCTAGAAGAAATTTCTTTCTTGTAAAATTCCAAGCTATTAGGGTTAAACTAGTGGAATTTCCCAAACTTGGATAACAAAACTTTTGTGTTCATTTTTGGTGTGTGAATAAATTTTCTATATTTACTTTTCTTATTGTTTAATTTTTTTTCCATACATCAACTATAAAATATTTATTTCGTTGTGACTTTTTTGCCTTTTTTGTTTTCGGGATGAAGGGAAAGCGAAAACTCAATGTTTTGATTTAAGAAAAAAGTTTACATCTAAAATGGAAAAGCACAATGCACAAATGTAGAGAGAGATAATTCAAAAGAATGTCTGTAATTTTTAGTTATTGTAAGCTCTTTTTAGTTTTTATATGTCAGGTTTTGCAATCGTTGGGAAAAGGGGGTGGCGGGGGATTTTTAACATAGTGTTGAATTGCAATCCAGAAGTCATTTCATACAAAAATATAGCCCGTTGCGCATGATAAATCACTTTACAATCATCTATGATTGTTAGGTCAAAAATTTGAAAATGGGCAAAATAATGATTTATAAGATTCAGGTAAATATCCTCTGCACGTTCACTTGAGAATTTAATGAGCGTTTGTTATTCTTTTTAAAAGCTTTGGATCCATGCGTCATTTGAATCTTTAACATATTTCAAGCATTCATATCCATTTTTAAAATATGTGTAGAAAAAACCACCTGCATATAAAATTCCAAGGTATTAGGGTTGGACAAGTGGAATTTTCAGAACTTGGATAAAAAAACTTTTGTGTTCATTTTTGGTGTGTGAGTAAATTTTCTTTATTGACATTTGTTATTGTTTAAATTTTTTCCACACATTAACTATAAAAATTTTATTTTGTTGTGATTTATTTGCCTTTTTTGTTTACGGGATGAAGGGAGAGAGAAAACTCAAAGTTCTGATTTAAGAAAAAATTGAACATCTAAAATGGAAATGCACAATGGACAAATGTAGAGAGAGATAATTCCAAAGACTGTCTGTAATTTTTAGGGATCCTAAGCACTTTTTCGTTTTTCTATATAAGGTTTTGGAATCGTCGAGAAAAGATGGAGGCGGGGGATTTTTAACTGAGTGTTGACTTCCAATCCATAATTCATTTCTTATAAAAATATAGCCCATTACGCATGGTAAATTACTTAACAACCATCTATTATTATTAGGTCAGCTTTTTGAAAATGGGAAAAATAATGTCTTGTTTGACTCGGGCAAATATCCCACTGCACGTTCACTTGAGAATTTAATGAGCGTTTGTTATTCTCTTTAAAAGCTTTGGATCCATAGGTCATTTGAATCATTAAGTTGTTTTTAGCATGCATATCCATTTTTAAAAAATGCGTAGAAAAAATCTCCTTCATGTAAAATTCCTAGATATTAGTGTTGGACTAGTGGAATTTTATTTAATGGTGTGTGAATAAATTTTATTTATTTACTTTTTTTATTGTTTTAAATTGTTTCCGTACATCAACAATAAAATTTTCAATTTGTTGTGATCTATTTGCCTTTTTTGTTTACAGGATAAAGGGAGACCAAAAAACTCGAAATTTTGATTTTAGAAAAAAGTGTACATCTAAAATGAAAATACACAATGCACAAATGTAGAGAGAGATAATTCCAAAGAGTGTCTGTAATTGTTAGGGATTGTAAGCACTTTTTCGTTTTTATATCTCAGGTTTTGCAATCGTCGGGAAAAGGGGGAGGCGGTGGATTTTTAATTGAGTGGTGACTCCCAATCCAAAAGTCATCTCTTACAAAAATATAGCCCGTTACGCATGATAAATCACTTTAAAAAAATCTATGATTGTTATGTCAGCTTTTTGCAAATGGACAAAATAACGTCATGTTTGACTCGGGTAAATATCCCACCACAAGTTCACTTGAGAATTTAATGAGCGTTTGTTATTCTCTTTAAAAGCTTTCGATCCATAGCTCATTTGCATCTTTAACATGTTTCAAACATGCATATCTATTTTTAAAACATGTGTAGAAGAAATCTCTTTCTTGTAAAATTCCAAGCTATTAGGGTTGAACTAGTGGAATTTCCAAACTTGGATAACAAAACTTTTATGTTCATTTGTGTTGTGTGAATAAATTTTCATTATTTACATTAGTTATTGCTTGATATTTTTTTTATACATCAACTATAAAATTATCATTTTGTTGTGAGCTTTTTGCCTTTTTTGTTTTCGGGATGAAGTGAGAGCGAAAACTCAAAGTTTTGATTAAAGAAAAAAGTGTACATCTAAAATGGAAAAGCAAAATGCACAAATGTAGAGAGAGATAATTCCAAAGAGTGTCTTTATTTTTTAGGGATTGTAAGCTCTTTCTAATTTTTATTTCTCAGGTTTTGCAATCGTCGGGAAAAGAAGATGGCGGAGGATTTTTAACTGAGTGTTGAATTGCAATCCATAAGTATTTTTCTTACAAAAATATAGCCCGCTAGGCATGATAAATCACTTTATAATCATTTTTGATTGTTAGGTAAAATTTTTGAAAATGGGCAAAATAATGAATTGTTAGACTCGGGTAAATATCCCACCACACGTTCACTTGAGAATTTAATGAGCGTTTGTTATTCTTTTTAAAAGCTTTGGATCCATAGGTCATTTGAATATTTAACATGTTTCAAGCATGCATATCCATTTTTAAAACATGTGTAGAAAAAATCTCCTTTATGTAAAATTCCAAGCTATTAGGGTAGGACAAGTGGAATTTCCCAAACTTGGATAAAAAAACGTTTGTGCTCATTTGTGGTGTGTGAATAAATTTTCTTCATTCACATTAGTAATTGTTTTAAATTTTTTCCCCACATCAACTATAAAATTTTTATTTTGATGTGATCTATTTGCCTTTTTTGTTTACGGGTTGAAGGGAGAGCAAAAACTCAAAGTTCTGATTTAAGAAAAAAGTGTACATCTAAAATGGAAATGCACAATGCACAAATGTAGAGAGAGATAATTCCAAAGAGTGTCTGTAATTTTTAGGGATCGTAAGCACTTTTTCGTTTTTATATCTAAGGTTTTGCAATCGTCGGGAAAAGGGGAAGGCGGGGGATTTTTAACTGAGTGTTGAATTCCAATCAATAAGTCATTTCTTTAAAAGTTATAGCCCGTTATGCATAAAAAATCACTTTACAATCATCTACGATTGTTAGGTAAACTTTTTGAAAATGGGCACAATAATGGCTTGTTTGACTCTAGCAAATATCCCACCGCACGTTCACTTCAGAATTTAATGAGCGTTTGTTATTCTCTTTAAAAGCTTTGGATCCATAGGTCATTTGAATGTTTAACATGTTTCTAGCATGCATATCCATTTTTAAAAAATGTGTAGAAAAATCTCCTTCTTGTAAAATTCCAAGATATTAGAGTTCGACTAGTGGAATTTCCCATACTGGATAACAAAACTTTTGTGTTCAATGGTATTGTCTGAATAAATTTTCTTTATTTACATTATTTATTGTTTTAAAATTTTTCCATACATCAACTATAAAATTTTCATTTTTTTGTGAGCTTTTTGCCTTTTTTGTTTCTGGGATGAAGGGAGAGCGAAAACTCAAAGTTTTGATTTAAGAAGAAAGTGTACATGTAATATTGAAAAGCACAATGCACAAATTTAGGCAAAGATAATTCCAAAGATTGTCTGTATTTTTTAGGTATTGTAAGCTCCTTATAGTTTTTATATCTGAAGTTTTACGATCATCGGGAAAAGGGGGTGGCAGGGGATTTTTAACTGAGTGTTGAATTGCAATCCATAAGTCTTTTCTTACAAAAATATAGCCCGTTACACATGATAAATCACTTTAAAATTATCAATGATTGTTAGGTCAAATTTTTGAAAATGGGCAAAATAATGACTTGTTAGACTCGGGTAAATATCCCAACGCATGTTCACTCTAGAATTTAATGAGCATTTGTTATTCTCTTTAAAAGCTTTGTATCCATAGGTCATTTGAATCTTTAACAAGTTTCAAGCACGCATATCCATTTTTAAAACATGTGTCGAATAAATCTCCTTTATGTAAAATTACAAGCTATTAGGGTTGGACAAGTGGAATTTCCCAAACTTGGATAACAAAACTTTTGTGTTCATTTGTGGTGTGTGAATAAATTTTCTTTATAGAAATTAGTTATTGTTTTAAATATTTTCCACACATCAACTTTAAAATTTTTATTTTGTTGTGATCTATTTGCCTTTTTTGTTTACGGGATGAAGGGAGAGCAAAAACTCAAAGTTCCTATTTAAGAAAAAAAGTGTACATGTAAAATGGAAATGCACAATGCACAAATGTAGAGAGAGATAATTCCAAAGAGTGTCTGTAATTTTTAGGGATCGTAAGGGGGAGGCGGGGGATTTTTAACTGAGTGTTGACTTCTAATCCATAAGTGATTTCTTACAAAAATATAGTCCGTTACGCATGACAAATCCCTTTACAATCATCTATCATTGTTAGGTGAACTTTTTGAAAATGGGCACAATAATGGCTTGTTTAACTCGGGCAAATAACCCACCGCACGTTCACTTGAGAATTTAATGAGCGGTTGTTATTCTCTTTAAAAGCTTTGGATCCATGGGTCATTTGAATCTTTAACATGTTTCTAGCATGCATTTCCATTTTTAAAACATGTGTAGAAATAATCTCCTTCATGTAAAATTCCAAGATATTAGTGTTGGACTAGTGGAATTTCCCAAACTTGGATAACAAAACTTTTTTGTTAATTTGTGGTGTGTGAATAAATTTTATTTATTTACTTTTTTTATTATTTAAATTTTTTCCGTACATCAACAATAAAATTTTTATTTTGTTGTGATCTATTTGCCTTTTTTGTTTACGGGATGAAGGGAGGGTGAAAAACTCGAAGTTTTTATTTATGAAAAAATTTTACATCTAAAAATGAAGTGCACAATGCACAAATGTAGAGAGAGATAATTCCAAAGAGTGTCTGTAATTTTTAGGGATTGTAAGCACATTTCCATTTATATATCTCAGGTTTTGCAATCGTCGAGAAACGGGGGAGGTGAGCAATTTTTAATTGAGTGTTGATGCCCAATCCAAAAGTCATTTCTTACAAAAATATAGCCCTTTACGCATGATAAATCAGTTTACAATCATCTATGATTATTATGTCAGCTTTTTGCGAATGGGTAAAATAGTTGATTGTTTGACTTGGGTAAAAACCCCACCGAAAGTTCACTTGAGAATTTAATGAGAGTTTTTTATGCACTTTAAAAGCTTTGCATCCATAGCTCATTTGCATCTTTAGCATGTTTAAAACATGCATATCCATTTTTAAAACATGTGTAGAAGAAATTTTTTTTTTTTTTAAATTCCAAGCTATTAGGGTTAAAGTAGTGGAATTTCCCAAACTTGGATAACTAAACTTTGGTGTTGTGTATATAAATTTTCTTTATTTACATTTTTTATTGTTTTAAATTTTTTCCATACATCAACTATAAGATTTTCATTTTGTTGTGAGCTTTTTGCCTTTTTTGTTTTCGGGATGAAGGGAGATCGAAAACTCAAAGTTTTGATTTACGAAAAAAGTGTACATCTAAAATGGAAAAGCACAACGCACAAATGTAGGGAGAGATAATTCCAAAGAGTGTCTGTATTTTTTAGGTATTGAAAGCACTTTTTAGTTTTTATATGTCAGGTTTTGCAATGGTTGGGAAAAGGGGGTGGCGGGGGAGTTTTAACTGAGTGTTGAATTGCAATCCATAAGTCATTTCTTACAAAAATATAGCTCATTAGGCACTATAAATCACTTTACAATCATCTATGATTGTTAGGTAAATTTTTTGAAAATGGGCAAAATAATGACTTGTTAGACTCGGGTAAATATCACACTGCACGTTCACTTGAGAATTAAATGAGCGTTTGTTATTCTCTTTAAAAGCTTTGGATCCATACGTCATTTCAATCTTTAACATGTTTCAAGCATGCATATCCAGTTTTATAACATGTGTAGAAAAAATCACCCTCATGTAAAATTCCAAGCTATTAGGGTTGGACAAGTGGAATTTCCCACATTTTGATAAAAATACTTTGGTGTTCATTTGTGGTGTGTGAATAAATTTTCTTTGTTGACATTAGTTATTGTTTAAATTTTTTCCACACATTGCCGTTAAAATTTTTACTTTATTGTGATCTATTTGCCCTTTTTGTTTACGGGCTGAAGGTAGAGCGAAAATTCAAAGTTCTGATGAAGAAAAAATTGTACATCTAAAATGGAAATGCACAATGTACAAATGTAGAAAGATATTACTCCGAAGACTGTCTGTAATTTTTAGGGATCGTAAGCACTTTTTCGTTTTCATATATAAGTTTTTGCAATTGACGGGAAAAGGGGGAGGCGGTGGATTTTTAACTAAGTGTTGACTTCCAATCCAAAAGTCTTTTCTTACAAAAATATAGCCCGTTACACATGATAAATCACTTTACAATCATCTATAATTTTTATGTGAGCTTTTTGCAAATGGGCAAAATAATGTCATGTTTGACTCGGGTAAATATCCCACCGCAAGTTAACTTGAGAATTTAATGAGTGTTTGTTATTCTCTTTAAAAGCTTTGCATCCATAGCTCATTTGCATCTTTAACATGTTTCAAACATGCATATCCATTTTTAAAACATGTGTAGAAGAAATCTTTCTTGTAAAATTCCAAGCTATTAGGGTTCAACTAGTGGAATTTTCCAAACTTGGATAGGAAAACTTTTGTGTTCAATTGTGTTGTGTGAATAAATTTTCTTTATTTACATTAGTTATTGCTTGAAATTTTTTCTATACATCAACTATCAAATTATCATTTTGTTGTGAGTTTTTTGCCTTTTTTGTTTTCAAGAAGTAGTGAGAGCGAAAACTCAAAGTTTTGATTTAAGAAAAAAGTGTACATCTAAAATGGAAAAGAAATATGCCCAAATGTAGAGAGAGATAATTCCAAAGAGTGTCTGTATTTTTTAGGGATATTAAAGTCTTTTTAATTTTTGTATCTCAGGTTTTGCAATCGTCGGGAAAAGGGGGTGGCGGAGGATTTTTAACTGAGTGTTGAATTGCAATCCATAAGTCATTTCTAAGAAAAATATAGCCCGTTACGCATGACAAATCACATTACAATCATCTATGATTGTTAGGTATACTTTTTGAAAATGGGCAAAATAATGGCTTGTTTGACTCGGGCAAATATCCCACCGCACATTCACTTGAGAATTTAATGAGCATTTGTTATTCTCTATAAAATCTTTGGATCCATAGATCATTTGAATCTTTAACATGTTTCTAGCATGCATATCCATTTTTAAAACATGTGTCGAAAAAAACTCCTTTGCGTAAAATTCCAAAAAATTAGTGTTGGACTAGTGGAAATTCCCAAACTTGGATAACAAAACTTTTGTGTTCATTTCTGGTGTGTAAATAAATTTTCTTAATTTAATTTTTTTATTTTTTTAAATTTTTTCCGTACATAAACAATAAAATTTTCATTTTGTTGTGATCTATTTGCCTTTTCTGTTTACGGGATGAAGGGAGAGCAAAAAACTCGATGTTTATATTTAAGAAAAAAGTGTACATCTAAAATAGAAATACACAATGCAAAAATTTAGAGAGAGATAATTCCAAAGAGAGTCTGTAATTTTTAGGGATTGTAAGCACTTTTTCATTTTTATATCTCAGGTTTTGCAATCGTCGAAAAAAGGGAGAGGCGGGGGATTTTTAACTGAGTGTTAACTCCCAATCCAAAAGTCATTTCTTACAAAAATATACACTTGATAAATCACTTTACAATCATCTATAATTGTTATGTGAGCTTTTTTTTCAAATGGGCAAAATAATGGATTGTTTGACACGAGTAAATATCCCACCGCTAGTTCACTTGAGAATTTAATGAGCGTTTCTTATTCTCTTTAAAAGCTTCGCATCCATAGCTCATTTGCATCTTTAACATGTTTCAAACATGCATATCCATTTTTAAAACATGTGTAGAAGAAATCTCTTTTTTGTAAAATTCCAAGCTATTAGGGTTAAACTAGTGGAATTTCCCAAACTTGGATAACAAAACTTTTGTGTTCATTTGTGTTGTGTGAAAAAAATTTCTTTATTTACATTTGTAATTGTTTTAAATTTTTTCCATACATCAACTATAAAATTTTAATTTTGTTGTGACCTTTTTGCCTTTTTTTTTTCGGGATGAAGGGAGAGTGAAAACTCCAAGTTTTGAATTAAGAAAAAAGTATACATTTAAAATGGAAAAGCACAATACACAAATGTAGAGAGAGATAATTCCAAAGAGTGTCTGTATTTTTTAGGGACTGTAAGCCCTTTTTAGTTTTTATATCACCGGTTTAACAATCGTCGAGAAAATGGGGTGGGGGGGGGGGATTTTTAACTCAGTGTTGAATTGCAATCCATAAGTCTTTTCTTACAAAAAAATAGCCCGTTACGCATGATAAATCACTTTACAATCATCAATGATTGTTAGGTCAAATTTTTGAAAATGGGAAAAATAATGAGTTGTTAGACTCGGGTAAATATCCCACCGTACGTTCACTTGAGAATTTAATGAGTGTCTGTTATTCTCTTTAAAAGATTTGGATCAATAGGTCATTTGAATCTTTAACATGTTTCAACCATGGATATCCATTTTGAAAACATGTGTAGAAAAAATCTCTTTCATGTAAAATTCCAAGCTATTAGGGTTGGACTAGTGCAGTTTCCCAAACTTGGATAACAAAACTTTTGTATTCATTTGTGGTGTGTGAATAAATTTTCTTTCTTGACATTAGTTATTGTTTTAAATTTTTTCCACACAACAACTATAAAATTTTTATTTTGTGTTGATCTATTTGCCTTTTTTGTTTACGGAATGAAGGGAGAACGAAAACTCAAAGTTTGGATTTAAGAAAAAAATAGTACATCTAAAATGGAAATGTACAATGCACAAATGTAGAGAGAGATAATTCCAAAGAGTGTCTGTACTTTTTAGGGATCGTAAGGGGGAGGCAGAGGATTTTTAACTGAGTGTTGACTTCCTATCCATAAGTCATTTCTTACAAAAAAATAGCTTGTTACGCATGACAAATCCCTTTACAATCATCTCTCATTGTTAGGTCAACTTTTTCAAAATGGGCAAAATAATGGCTAGTTTAACTCAGGCAAATATCCCACTGCACGTTCACTTGAGAATTTAATGAGCATTGCTTATTCTATTTAAAAGCTTTGGATCCATAGATCACTTGAATCTTTAACATGTTTCGAGCATGCATATCATTTTTTAAAATTTGTGTAGAAAAAATCTCCTTCGTGTAAAATTCCAAGAAATTAGTGTTGGACTAGTGGAATTTCCCAAACTTGGATAACAAAACTTTTGTGTTCATTTGTGGTGTGTGAATAAATTTTCTTAATTTACTTTTTTTATTGTTTAAAATTTTTTCCGTACCTCAACTATAAAATTTTCATTTTGTTGTGATTTATTAGCATTTTTTGTTTATGGGATGAAGGTAGAGCGAAAAACTCGAAGTTTTGATTTAAGAAAAAAGTGTACATCTAAAATAGAAATGCACAATGCATATATGTAGAGAGAGATAATTCCAAAGAGTGTCTGTAATTTTTAGGGATTGCAAGCACTTTTTTCCTTTTATATCTCAGGTTTTGCAATCTCAAAGTTTTGATTTAAGAAAAAAGTGTACATCTAAAATGGAAAAGCAATATGCACAAATGTAGAGAGAGATAATTCCAAAGAGTGTCTGTATCTTTTAGGGAATGTAAAGTCTTTTTAATTTTTATATCTCAGGTTTTGCATTCGTTGGGAAAAGGGGATGGCGGAGGATTTGTAACTGAGTGTTGAATTGCAATCCATAAGTCATTTCTTACAAAAATATAGCCCGTTACGAATGACAAATAACATTACAATCATCTATGATTGTTATGTATACTTTTTGAAAATGGGCAAAATAATGGCTTGTTTGACTCGGGCAAATATCCCACCACACATTCACTTGAGAATTTAATGAGCGTTTGTTATTCTCTTTAAAAGCTTTACATCCACAGCTCATACATGTTTCAAACATGCATATCCATTTTTAAAACGTGTAGAAGAAATCTGTTTCTTGTAAAATACCAAGCTGTTAAGGTTAAACTAGTGGAATTTCCGAAACTTAGCTAATAAAACTTTTTTGTTCATTTATGTGTGTGAATAAATTTTCTTTATTTAATTTTTTTCCGTACATCAACGATAAAATTTTCATTTTTTTGTGATCTATTTGCCTTTTTTGTTTACGGGATGAAGGGAGCACGAAAAACTCGAAGTTTTGATTTAAGAAAAAAGTATACATCTAAAATGGAAATGCTCAATGCAAAAATGTAGAGAGAATTAATTCCAAAAAGTGTCTGTAATTTTTGGGGATTGTAAGCACTTTTTTGTTTTTATATCTCAGGTTTTGCAATCGTCGGGAAAGGGGAGAGGCGGGGGGATTTTTAACTGAGTGTTGATTACCAATCCAAAAGTTATTTCTTACAAAAATATAGCCCGTTACGCATGATAAATCACTTTAAAATCATCTATTTTTGTTATGTCAGATTTTTGCAAATAGGCAAAATAATGGATTGTTTGACTTGGGTAAATATCCCACTGCAAGTTCACTTTAGACTTTACTGAGCGTTTGTTATTATCCTTTAAAATCTTGGCATCCATAGCTCATTTGCATCTTTAACATGTTTCAAACATGCATGTCCATTTTTAAAACATGTGTAGAAGAAATCTCTTTCTTGTAAAATTCCAAGCTATTAGGGTTAAACTAGTGGATTTTACCAAACTTGGATAACAAAACTTTTGTGTTTATTTAGTGTCGTGTGAAAAAATTTTCTTTATTTACATTAGTTATTATTTTAATTTTTTTCAATACATCAACTATAAAATTTTCATTTTGTTGTGAGCGTTTTGCCTTTTTTGTTTTTGGGATGAGGGAGAGCGAAAACTCAAAGTTTTGATTTAAGAAAAAAACTGTACATCTAAAATGGAAAAACAACATGCAAAAATGTAGAGAGAGATAATTCCTAAGAGTGTTTGTATTTTTTAGGGATTGTAAAGTCTTTTTAATTTTTATATCTCAGGTTTTGCAATCGTCGGGAAAAGGGGATGGCGGAGGATTTTTAACTGAGTGTTGAATTGCAATCCACAAGCCATTTCTTACAAAAATATAGCCCATTATGCATGACAAATCACATTACAATCATCTATGATTGTTATGTATACTTTTTGAAAATGGGCAAAATAATGGCTTGTTTGACTCGAGCAAATATCCCACCGCACATTCACTTGAGAATTTAATGAGCGTTTCTTATTCTCTTTAAAAGCTTTGGATCCATAGATCATTTGAATCTTTTACATGTTTCTAGCATGCATATCCATTTTTAAAACATGTGTAGAAAAAATCTCCTTCATGCAAAATTCCAAGAAATTAGTGTTGGACTAGTGGAATTTCCCAAACTTGGATAACAAAACTTTTGTGTTCATTTTTGGTGTGTGAATAAATTTTCTTAATTAACTTTTTTTATTGTTTTAAATTTTTTCCGTACATAAACAATAAAATTTTCATTTTGTTGTGATCTATTTGCCTTTTTTGTTTACGGGATGAAGGGAGAGCGAAAAACTCGATGTTTTTATTTAAGAAAAAAGTGTACATTTAAAATAGAAATGCACAATGCACAAATGTAGAGTGTGATAATTCCAAAGAGTGTCTATAATTTTTAGGGATTGTAAGCACTTTTTCGTTTTTATATCTCAGGTTTTGCAATCGTCGGGAAAAGGGAGAGGCGGGGGATTTTTAACTGAGTGTTAACTGCCATTCCAAAAGTCATTTCTTACAAACATCTATGATTGGTATGTGAGCGTTTTTTTTCAAATGGGCAAAATAATGGATTGTTTGAGTCGGGTAAATATCCCACCGCATGTTCACTTGAGAATTTAATGAGCGTTCGTTATTCTCTTTAAAAGCTTTGCATCCATAGCTCATTTGCATCTTTAACATGTTTCAAACATGCATATCTATTTTTCAAACATGTGTAGAAGAAATCTCTTTCTTGTAAAATTCAAAGCTATTAGGGTTAAACTAGTGGAATTTCCCAAACTTTCAATAACAAAACTTTGCGTACAGTTGTGTTGTGTGAATAAATTTTCTTTATTTACATTAGTTATTGTTTTAAATTTTTTCAATACATCAACTATAAAATTTTCATTTTGTTGTGAGCGTTTTGCCTTTATTTTTTTTTCGGGATGAGGGAGAGCGAAAACTCAAAGTTTTGATTTATGAAAAAAGTGTACATCTAAAATGGAAAAGAAATATGCACAAATGTAGAGAGAGATAATTCCAAAGAGTGTTTGTATTTTTTAGGGATTGTAAAGTCTTTTTAATTTTTATATCTCAGGTTTTGCAATCGTCGGGAAAAGGGGATGGCGGAGGATTTTTTACTGAGTGTTGAATTGCAATCCATAAATCATTTCTTACAAAAATATAGCCCATTACGAATGATAAATCACTTTACTATCATCTATGATTGTTCGGTATACTTTTTGAAAATGGGCAAAATAATGGCTTGTTTGACTCGGGCAAATATCCCACCGCACATTCACTTGAGAATTTAATGAGCGTTCGTTATTCTCTTTAAAAGCTTTGGATCCATAGATCATTTGAATCTTTAACATGTTTCTAGCATGCATATCCATTTTTAAAACATGTGTAGAGAAAATCTCCTTCGTGTAAAATTCCAAGAAATTAGTGTTGGACTAGTGGAATTTCCACAACTTGGATAACAAAACTTTTGTGTTCATTTGTGGTGTTTGATTAAATTTTCTTAATTTACTTTTTTTATTGTTTTAAATTTTTTCCGTACATAAACAGTAAAATTTTCATTTTGTTGTGATCTATTTGTCTTTTTTGTTTTCGGGATGAAGGGAGAGCGAAAAACTCGATGTTTTTATTTGAGAAAAAAGTGTACATCTAAAATAGAAATGCACAGTGCACATATGTAGAGAGAGATAATTCCAAAGAGTGTGTGTAATTTTTAGGGATTTTAAGCACTTTTTCGTTTTTATATCTCAGGTTTTGCAATCGTCGGGAATAGGGAGAGGTGGGGGATTTTTAACTGAGTGTTAACTCCCAATCCAAAAGTCATTTCTTACAAAAAAAAAATAGCCCATTATGTTTGATAAATCACTTTACAATCATATATGATTGTTATGTGAGCTTTTTTTTCAAATGGGCAAAATAATGGATTGTTTGACTCGGGTAAAAATCCCACCGCAAGTTCACTTGAGAATTCAATGAGCGTTTGATATTCTGTTTAAAAACTTTTCACCCATGGCTCATTTCCATCTGTAACATTTTTCAAACATGCATGTCCATTTTTAAAACATGTGTAGAAGAAATCTCTTTCTTGTAAAATTCCAAGCTATTAGGGTTAAACTAGTGGAATTTCCCAAACTTAAATAACAAAACTTTTGTGTTCATTTGTGTTGTGTGAATCAATTTTATTTATTTACATTAGTTAATGTTTTAAATTATTTCAATATATCAACTACAAAATTTTCATTTTGTTGTGAGCTTTTTGCCTTTTTTGTTTTCGGAATGAGGGAGTGCGAAAACTCAAAGTTTTGATTTAAGAAAAAAGTGGAGATCTAAAATGGAAAAGCAATATGCACAAATGTAGAGAGAGATAATTCCAAAGATTTTTGTATTTTTTAGGGATTTTAAAGTCTTTTTAATTTTTATATCTCAGGTGTTGCAATCGTCGGGAAAAGGGGGTGGCGGAGGATTTTTAACTGAGTGTTAACTCCCAATCCAAAAGTCATTTCTTACAAAAAAAACATAGCCCATTACACTTGATAAATCACTTTACAATCATATATGATTGTTATGTGAGCTTTTCTTTCAAATGGGCAAAATAATGGATTGTTTGACTCGAGTAAAAATCCCACCGCAAGTTCACTTGATAATTCAATGAGCGTTTGATATTCTGTTTAAAAGCTTTGCATCCATAGCTCATTTGCATCTTTAACATGTTTCAAACATGCATGTCCATTTTTAAAACAAGCGTAGAAGAAATCTCTTTCTTGTAAAATTCCAAGCTATAAGGGTTAAACTAGTGGTATTTCCCAAACTTGGATAACAAACCTTTTGTGTTCATTTGTGTTGTGTGAATAAATTTTCTTTATTTACATTAGTTATTGTTTTAAATTTTTTCAATACATCAACTATAAAATTTTCATTTTGTTGTGAGTTTTTTGCCTTTTTTGTTTTCGGGATGAGGGAGAGCGAAAACGCAAAGTTTTTATTTAAGAAAAAAGTGTACATCTAAAATGGAAAAGCAATATACACAAATGTAGAGAGAGATAATTCCAAAGATTGTCTGTATTTTTTAGGGATTGAAAAGTCTTTTTAATTTTTATATCTCAGGTTTTGCAATCGTCGGGAAAAGGGGATGGCAGAGGATTTTTAACTGAGTGTTGAATTGCAATCCATAAGTCATTTCTTAAAAAAATATAGCCCGTTACACATGACAAATCACATTACAATCATCTATGATTGTTATGCATACTTTTTGAAAATGGTCAAAATAATGGCTTGTTTGACTCGGGCAAATATCCCACCGCACATTCACTTGAGAATTTAATGAGCGTTTGTTATTCTCTTTAAAAGCTTTGGATCCATAGATCTTTTGAATCTTTAACATGGTTCTGGTATGCATATCCATTTTTAAAACATGTGTAGAAAAAATCTCCTTCGTGTAAAAATCAAAGAAATTAGTGTTGGACTAGTGGAATTTCCCAAACTTGGATAACAAAACTTTTGTGTGCATTTGTGGTGTATGAATAAATTTTCTTAATTTACTTTTTTTATTGTTTTAAATTTTTTCCGTATATAAACAATAAAATTTTCATTTTGTTGTGAACTATTTGCCTTTTTTGTTTTCGGGATGAAGGGAGAGCGAAAAACTCGATGTTTTTATTTAAGAAAAAAGTGTACATCTACAATAGAAATGCACAGTGCAAAAATTTAGAGAGAGATAATTCCAAAGAGAGTCTGTAATTTTTAGGGATTGTATGCACTTTTTCGTTTTTATATCTCAGGTTTTGCAATCGTCGGGATAAGGGAGAGGCGGGAGATTTTTAACTGAGTGTTAACTTCCAATCCAAAAGTCATTTCTTATAAAAATATAGCCCGTTACGCTTGATAAATCACTTTACAATCATCGATGATTGTTATGAGAGCCTTTTTTTCAAATGTGCAAAATAATGGATTGTTTGACTCTGGTAAATATCCCACCGCAAGTTCACTTGAGAATTTAATGAGCGTTTCATATTATCTTTAAAAGCTTTGCACGCACAGCTCATTTGCATCTTTAACAGGTTTCAAACATGCATGTCCATTTTTAAAACATGTGTAGAAGAAATCTCTTTCTTGTAAAATTCCAAGCTATTAGGGTTAAACTAGTGGAATTTCCCAAACTTGGATAACAAAACTTTTGTGTTCATTTTTGTTGTGTGAATAAATTTTCTTTATTTACATTAGTTATTGTTTTAAATTTTTTCAATACATCAACTATAAAATTTTCATTTTGTTGTGAGGTTTTAGCCTTTTTTGTTTTCAGAATGAGGGAGAGCGAAAACTCAAAGTTTTGATTTAAGAAAAAAGTGTACATCTAATATGGAAAAGTAATATGCACAAATGTAGAGAGAGATAATTCCAAAGAGTGTCTGTATTTTTTAGGGATTGTAAAGTCTTTTTAATTTTTATATCTCAGATTTTGCAATCGTCGGGAAAAGGGGGTGCGGAGGATTTTTAACTGAGTGTTCAATTGCAATTCATAAGTCATTTCTTAAAAAAATATAGCGTGTTACGCCTGAAAAAATGTGTTGAAAAAATCTCCTTCGTGTAAAATTCCAAGAAATTTGTGTTGGACTAGTGGAATTTCCCAAACTTGGATAACAAAACTCTTGTGTTCATTTGTGGTTAGTGAATAAATTTTCTTAATTTAATTTTTTTAATGTTTTAAATTTTTTCTGTACATAAAAAATAAAATTTTCATTTTGTTGTGATCTATTTGCCTTTTTGTTTACGGGATGAAGGGAGAGCGAAAAACACAAAGTTCTGATTTCAGAAAAAAGTGTACATCTAAAATGGCAATGCACACTGCACAAATGTTGAGAGAGATAATTCCAAAGAGTGTCTGTAATTTTTAGGGATCGTAAGCAATTTTTTTTTTATATCTAAGGTTTTGCAATCGTCGGGAAGAGGGGCAGGTGGGGGATTTTTAACTGAGTGTTGACTTCCAATCCATAAGTCATTTCTTACAAAAATATAGCCCGTTACGCATGACAAATCACTTTACAATCATCTATGATTGTTAGGTCAACGTTTTGAAAATGGGCAAAATAATGGCTTGTTTGACTTGGGCAAATGTCCCACCGCACATTTACTTGAGAATTTAATGAGTGTTTCTTATTATCTTTAAAAGCTTTGGATCCATAGATCATTTGAATCTTAAACATGTTTCTAGCTTGGATATCAATTTTTAAAACATGTGTAGAAAAAATCTCGTTCGTGTAAAATTCCAAGATATTAGTGTTGGACTACTGGAATTTGCCAAACTTGGATAACAAAACTTTTGTGTTCATTTGTGGTATGTGATAAATTTTCTTAATTTACTTTTTTTATTGTTACATCAACAATAAAATTATCATTTTGTTGTGATCTATTAGCCTTTTTTGTTTACGGGATGAAGGTAGAGCGAAAAACTCGAAGTTTGATTTAAGAAAAAAGTGTACATCTAAAATAGAAATGTACAATGCACAAATGTAGAGATTGTGAGCACTTTTTTGCTTTTATATCTCAGGTTTTGCAATCATCGGGAAAAGGGGGAGGCGGGGGCTTTTTTACTGAGTGTAGACATCCAATCCATATGTTATTTCTTACAAAAATATAGCCCATTACACATGATAAATCACTTTACAATCATTTATGATTGTTATGTCAGCTTTTTGCAAATGGGCAAAATAATGGACTATTTGACTCGGGTAAATATCCCACTGCAAGTTCACTTGAGAATTTAATGAGCGTTTGTTATTCTCTTTAAAAGCTTTGCATCCATAGCTCATTTGCATCTTTAACATGTTTCAAACATGCACATCCATTTTTAAAACATCTGTAGAAGAAATCTGTTTCTAATAAAATTCCAAGCTATTAGGGTTAAACTAGTGGAATTTCCAAAACTTGGATAACAAAACTTTTTTGTTCATTTATGTGTATGAATAAATTTTCTTTATTTAATTTTTTATTGTTTTAAAATTTTTCAGTACATCAACGATAAAATTTTCATTTTGTTGTGATCTATTTGCCTTTTTTGTTTACAAGATGAAGGGAGCGCGAAAAACTCAACTTTGGATTTATGAAAAAAGTGTACATCTAAAAAGAAAATGCAGAATGCACAAATGTAGAGAGAGATAATTCGAAAAAGTGTCTGTAATTTTTAGGGATTGTAACCACTTTTTCATTTTTATATCTCAGGTTTTGCAATCGTCGGGAAAACGGGGTGGCAGGGGATTTTTAACTGAGTGTTGACTACCAATCCAAAAGTCATTTCTTTCAAAAATATAGCCCGTTACGCATAATAAATCACTTTAAAATCATCTGTGTTTGTTATGTCAGATTTTTGCAAATGGGCAAAATAATGGATTGCTTGACTCGGGTAAATATCCCACCGCAAGTTCACTTGAGAATTTAATGAGCGTTTGTTATTCTCTTTTAAAAGCTTTGCATCCATAGCTCATTTGCATCTTTAACATGTTTCAAACATTCATGTCCATTTTTAAAACATGTGTAGAAGAAATCTCTTTCTTGTAAAATTTCAAGCTATTAGGGTTAAACTACTGGAATTTCCCAAACATGGAAAACAAAACATTTGTGTTCATTTTTGTTGTGTGAATAAATTTTCTTTATTTACATTTGTTACTGTTTTAAATTTTTTCAATGCATCAACTATAAAATTTTCATTTTGTTGTGAGCGTTTTGCCGTTTTTGTTTTCGGGATGAGGGAGAGTGAAAACTCAAAGTTTTGATTTAAGAAAAAAGTGTAGATCTAAAATGGAAAAGCAATATGAACAAATGTAGAGAGAGATAATTCCAAAGAGTGTCTGTATTTTTAAGGGATTGTAAAGTCTTTTTAATTTTTATATCTCAGGTTTTGCAATCGTCGGGAAAAGGGGGCGGCGGAGGATTTGTAACTGAGTGTTGAATTGCAATCCATAAGTCATTTTTTACAAAAATATAGCACGTTACGCATGAAAAATCACATTACAATCATCAACGATTGTTTGGTATAATTTTTGAAAATGGGCAAAATAATGGCTTGTTTGACTCGGGCAAATATCCCACCCCACATTCACTTGAGAATTTAATGAGCGTTTGTTATTCTCTTTAAAAGCTTTGGATCCATAGATCATTTGAATCTTTAACATGTTTCTAGCATGCATATCCATTTTTAAAACATGCGTAGAAAAAATCTCCTTCGTGTAAAATTCCAAGAAATTAGTGTTGGACTAGTGGAATTTCCCAAACTTGGATAACAAAAATTTTGTGTTCATTTGTGGTGTGTGAATAAATTTTCTTTATTTACTTTTTTTACTGTTTTAAATTTTTTCCGTTCATAAACAATAAAATTTTTGTTTTGTTGTGATCTATTTGCCTTTTTTGTTTTCGGGTTGAAGGGAGAGCGAAAAACTCAATGTTTTTATTTAAGAAAAAGTGTCATCTAAAATAGAAATGCACAATGCACAAATGTAGAGAGAGATAATTCCAAAGCGATTCTGTAATTTTTAGGGATTGTAAGCACTTTTTCGTTTTTATATCTCAGGTTTTGCAATCGTTGGGAAAAGGGAGAGGCTGGGGATTTTTAACTGAGTGTTAACTCCAAATCCAAAAGTCATTTCTTACAAAAATATAGCCCGTTATGCTTGATAAATCACTATACAATCATCTATGATTGTTATGTGAGCTTTTTTTTCAAATGGGCAAAATAATGGATTGCTTGACTCGGGTAAATATCCAACCGCAAGTTCACTTGAGGATTTAATGAGCGTTTGTTATTCTCTTTAAAAGCTTTGCATCCATAGCTCATTTGCATCTTTAACATGTTTCAAACATGCATATCCATTTTTAAAACATGTGTGGATGAAATCTCTTTCTTGTAAAATTCCAAGCTATTAGGGTTAAACTAGTGGAATTTTCCAAAATTGGATAACAAATCTTTTGTGTTCATTTGTGTTGTGTGAATAAATTTTCTTTATTTACATTACTTATTGTTTTAAATTTTTTCAATACATCAACTATAAAATTTTCATTTTGTTGTGAGCTTTTTGCCTTTTTTGTTTTCGGGATGAGGGAGAGCGAAAACTCAAACTTTTGATTTAAGAAAAAAGTGTACATCTGAAATGGAAAAGCAATATGCACAAATGTAGAGAGAGATATTTCAAAAGAGTGTCTGTATTTTTTAGGGATTGTAAAGTCTTTTTAATTTTTATATCTCAGGTTTTGCAATCGTCGGGAAGAGGGGATGGCAGAGGATTTTTAACTGAGTGTTGAATTGAAATCCATAAGTCATTTCTTACAAAAATATAGCCCGTTACGCATGACAAATCACTTTACAATCATCTACGATTGTTCGGTATACCTTTTGAAAATGGGCAAAATAATGGCTTGTTTGACTCGGGCAAATATCCCACCCCACATTCACTTGAGAATTTAATGAGTGTTTGTTATTCTCTTTAAAAGCTTTGGATCCATAAATCATTTGAATCTTTAACATGTTTCTAGCATGCATATCCATTTTTAAAACATGTGTAGAAAAAATCTCCTTCGTGTAAAATTCCAAGAAATTAGTGTTGGACTAGTGGAATTTCCCAAACTTGGATAACAAAACTTTTGTGTTCATTGTGGTGTGTAAATAAATTTTATTAATTTAATTTTTTTATTGTTTTAAATTTTTTCCGTACATTAACAATAAAATTTTCGTTTTGTTGTAATCTATTCGCCTCTTTTGTTTTCGAGATGAAGGGAGAGTGAAAAACTCGATGTTTTTATTTAAGAAAAAAGTGTACATCAAAAATAGAAATGCACAATGCACAAATGTAGAGAGAGGTAATTCCAAAGAGAGTCTGTAATTTTTAGGGATTGTAAGCATTTTCTCGTTTTTATATCTCAGGTTTTGCAATCGTTGGGAAAAGGGAGAGGCGGGGGATTTTTAACTGAGTGTTAACTCCCAATCCAAAAGTCATTTCTAACAAAAATATAGACCGTTACGCTTGATAAATCACTTTTTAATCATCTATGATTGTTATGTGAGCTTTTTTTTCAAATGGGCAAAATAATGGATTGTTTGACTCGGGTAAATATCCAACCGCAAGTTCACTTGAGAATTTAATGAGCGTTTGTTATTCTCTTTAAAAGCTTTGCATCCATAGCTCATTTGCATCTTTAACATTTTTCAAACATGCATGTCCATTTTTAAAACATGTGTAGAAGAAATCTCTTTCTTGTAAAATTCCAAGCTATAAGGGTTAAACTAGTGGAATTTCCCAAACTTGGATAACAAAACTTTTGTGTTCATTTGTGTTGTGTGAATAAATTTTCTTTATTTACATTAGTTATTGTTTTGAATTTTTTCAATACATCAACTATAAAATTTTCATTTTGTTGTGAGCTTTTGCGTTTTTTGTTTTCTGGATGAGGGAGAGCGAAAACGCAAAGTTTTTTCTTAAGAAAAAAGTGTAGATCTAAAATGGAAAAGCAATATGCACAAATGTAGAGAGAGATAATTCCAAAGAGTGTCTGTATTTTTTAGGGGTTGTAAAGTCTTTTTAATTTTTATATCTCAGGTTTTGCAATCGTCGGGAAAAGTGGGTGGCGGAGGATTTTTAACTGAGTGTTGAATTGCAATCCATAAGTCATTTCTTACAAAAATATAGCCCGTTACGCATGACAAATCAAATTACAATCATCTACAATTGTTTGGCATACTTTTTGAAAATGGGCAAAATAATGGCTTGTTTGACTCGGGCAAATATCCCACCCCACATTCACTTGAGAATTTAATGAGCGTTTGTTATTCTCTTTAAAATTTTTAGATCCATAGATCATTTGAATCTTTAACATGTTTCTAGCATGCATATCCATTTTTAAAACTTGCGTAGAAAAAATCTCCTTGGTGTAAAATTCCAAGAAATTAGTGTTGGAGTAGTGGAATTTCCCAAACTTGGATAACAAAACTTTTGTGTTCATTTGTGGTGTGTGAATAAATTTTATTAATTTACTTTTTTTATTGTTTAAATTTTTTCCGTACATAAACAATAAAATTTTTCATTTTGTTGTGATCTATTTGCCTTTTTTGTTTTCGGGTTGAAGGGAGAGCGAAAAACTCGATGTTTTTATTTAAGAAAAAAGTGTACATCTAAAATAGAAATGCACAATGCACAAATGTAGAGAGAGATAATTCCAAAGAGAGTCTGGAATTTTTAGGGATTGTAATCACTTTTTTGTTTTTATATCTCAGCAATGCACACTGCACAAATGTTGACAGAGATAATTCAGAAGAGTGTCTATAATTTTTTGGGATCGTATGCAATTTTTTGTTTTTATATCTAAGGTTTTGCAATCGTCGGGAAGAGGGGGAGGCGGGGGATTTTTAACTAAGTGTTGACTTCCAATCCATAAGTCATTTCTTACAAAAATAAACACCGTTACGCATGACAAAATGCTTTACAATCATCCATGATAGTTAGGTCAACTTTTTGAAAAATGGGCACAATAATGGCTTGTTAGACTCGGGAAAATATCACACCGCCTGTTCACTTGAGAATTTAATGAGCATTTGTTATTCTCTTTAAAAGTTTTGGATCCATAGATCATTTGAATCTTTAACATGTTTCTAGCATGCATATCAATTTTTAAAACATGTGTAGAAAAAAGCTCCTTCGTGTAAAATTCCAAAATATTAGCGTTGGACTAGTGGAATTTTGCAAACTTGGATAACAAAACTTTTGTGTTCATTTGTGGTGTGTGAATAAATTTTCTTAATTTACTTTTTTTATTGTTTTAAATTTTTTCCGTACGTCAACAATAAAATTTTCATTTTGTTGTGATCTATTACCTTTTTTTGTTTACGGGATGAAGGTAGACCAAAAAACTCGAAGTTTTGATTTAAGAAAAAAATGTACATCTAAAATAGAAATGTACAATGCACAAATGTAGAGAGAGATAATTCCAAAGAGTGTCTGTAATTTTTTAGGGATTGTAAGCACTTTTTTGCTTTTATATCTCAGGTTTTGCAATCGTCGGGAAAAGGGGGAGGCGGGGGATTTTTAACTACTGTTAGCTCCCAATCCAAAAGTCATTTCTTACAAAAATATAGCCTGTGACACATGATACATCACTTTACAATCATCTATGATTGTTATGTCAGCTTTTTCCAAATGGGCAAAATAATGGACTGTTTGCTCGTGTAAATATCCCACTTCAAGTTCACTTGAGAATTTAATGAGTGTTTGTTATTCTCTTTAAAAGCTTTGCATCCATAGCTCATTTTCATCTTTAACATGTTTCAAACATGCATATCCATTTTTTAAAACATGTGTAGAAGAAATGTTTTTCTTGTAAAATTCCAAGCTATTAGGGTTAAACTAGTGGAATTTCCCAAGCTTGGATAAAAAACTTTTGTGTTCATTTATGTGTATGAATAAATTTTCTTTATTTACTTTTTTATTATTTTAAATTTTTTCCGTACATCAACGATAAAACTTTCATTTTGTTGTGATCTATTTGCCTTTTTTGTTTTCGGGAAGAAGGGAGCGCAAAAAACTCAAAGTTTTGATTTAAGAAAAAAGTGTAAATCTAAAATGGAAATGCACAATGCACAAATGTAGATAGAGATAATTCCACAGAGTGTCTGTATTTTTTAGGGATTGTAAGCACTATTTCATTTTTATATCTCAGGTTTTGCAATCGTCGGGAAAAGGGGGAGGCGGGGGATTTTTAACTGAGTGTTGATTCCCAATCCAAAAGTCATTTCTTACAGAAATATAGCCCGTTACGCATGATCCATCACTTTAAAATCATCTATGATTGTTATGTCAGATTTTTGCAATTGGGCAAAATAATGGATTGTTTGACTCGGGTAAATATCCCACCGAGTGTTCACTTGAGAATTTTTTGAGCATTTGTTATTCTCTTTTAAAAGCTTTGCATCCATAGTTCATTTGCATCTTTAACATGTTTCAAACACGCATATCCATTTTTAAAACATGTGTAGAAGAAATCTCTTTCTTGTAAAATTCCAAGCTATTAGGGTTAAACTAGTGGAATTTCCCAAACTTGGATAATAAAACTTTTGTGTTCATTTGTGTTGTGTGAATAAATTTTCTTTATTTACATTACTTATTGTTTTAAATTTTTTAAATACATAAACTATAAAATTTTCATTTTGTTGTGAGGTTTTTGCGTTTTTTTTTTCGGGATGAAGGGAGACCGAAAACTCAAAGTTTTTATTTAAGAAAAAAGTGTACATCTAAAATGGAAAAGCACAATGCACAAATGTAGAGAGAGATAATTCCAAAGTGTGTCTGTATTTTTTAGGGATTGTAGCACTTTTTAGTTTTTATATCTCAGGTTTTGCAATCGTCGGGAAAAGGGGTGGCAAGTGATTTTTAACTGAGTGTTGAATTACAATCCATAAGTCATTTCTTACAAAAATATAGCCCGTTACGCATGATAAATCACTTTACAATCATCTATGATTGTTAGGTCAAATGTTTAAACATGGGCAAATTAATGACTTGTTTGTTATTGTTTAATATTTTTTCCACACTTCAAATAGAAAATTTTTATTTTGTTGTGGTCTAATTCCCTTTTTTTTTTTTACGGGATGAAGGGAGAGTGAAAACTCGAAGTTCTGATTTAAGAAAAAAGTGTACATCTAAAATGAAAATTCACAATGCATAAATGTAGAGAGAGTTAATTCCAAAGAGTGTCTGTAATTTTTAGGGGTCGTAAGCACTTTTTCGTTTTTATATCTAAGGTTTTGCAATCGATGGGAAAATGGTGAGGGGGGGATTTTTAACTGAGTGTTGACTCCCAATCCGAAAGTCATTTCTTACAAAAATATAGCCTGTTATGCAAGATAAATCACTTTACAAGCATCTATGATTGTTATGTCTGCTTTTTGCAAATGGGAAAAATAATGGATTGTTTGACTCGGGTAAATATGCCACCGCAAGTTCACTTGAGAATTTAATGAGCTTTTGTTATTCTCTTTAAAATATTTTCATCAATAGCTCATTTGCAACTTTATCATGTTTTAATCATGCATATCCATTTTTAAAACATGTGTAGAAGAAAACTCTTTCTTGTAAAATTCCAACATATTACGGTTATACTAGTGGAATTTCCAAAACATGGATAACAAAACTTTGGTGATTATTTGTGTTGTGTGAAAAATTTTCTTTTTTTACATTTGTTATTGTTTTAAAATTTTTCCATATATCAACTATGAATTTTCATTTTTTTATGAGCTTTTTGCCTTTTTTGTTTTCGAGATGAAGGGAGAGTGAAAACTCAAAGTTTTGATTTAAGAAAAAAGTGTACATCTAAAATGGAAAAGCACAAAGGAAAAATGTAGAGAGTGATAATTCCAAAGAGTGTCTATATTTTTTAGGGAATGTAAGCTTCCTTTAGTTTTTATATCTCAGGTTTTGCAATCGTCGGGAAAAGGGGGTGGCGGGGGATTTTTAATTGAGTGTTGAATTGCAATCCATAAGTCATTTCTTACAAAAATATAGTCTGTTACGCATGATAAATCACTTTACAATCATCTCTGATTGTTAGGTCAAATTTTTGAAAATGGGCAAAATAATGGCTTGTTTCACTCGGGCAAATATCCCACTGCACGTTCACTTGAGAATTGAATGAGCGTTTGTTATTCTCTTTAAATGCTTTGGATCCATAGGTCATTTGAATCTTTAACATGTTTCTAGCATGCATATCCAGTTTTAAAACATGTGTCAAAAAAATCTCCTTCATGTAAAATTCCACGATATTAGTGTTTGACTAGTGGAATTTCCCAAACTTGGATAACAAAACTTTTGCGTTCATTTGTGGTGTGTGAATAAATTTTCTTTATTTAATTTTTTTATTGTTTTAAATTTTTTCCGTACATAAACAATAAAATTTTCATTTTGTTGTGATCTATTTGCCTTTTTTTGTTTACGGGATTGGGATGAAGGGAGAGTGAAAAACTTGAAGTTTTGATTTAAGAAAAAATTTTACATCTGAAAATGAAATGCACGATGCACAAATGTAGAGAGAGATAATTCCAAAGAGTGTCTGTAACTTTTAGGGATTGTAAGCTTCTTTAAGTTTTTATATCTCTTGTTTTGCAATCGTCTGGAAAAGGGGGTGGCGGGGGATTTTAACTGAGTGTTGAATTGCAATCCATAAGTCATTTCTTACAAAAATATAGCCCGTTACGCATGAGAAATCACTTTACAATCATCTCGTATTGTTAGGTCAAATTTTTGAAAATGGGCAAAATAATGGCTTGTTTGACCTTGGCAAATATCCCACAGCAAGTTCACTTGAGAATTTAATGAGCGTTTGTTATTCTCTTCAAAAGCTTTGCATCCATAGCTCATTTTCATATTTAACATGTTTCAAACATGCATATCCATTTTTAAAACCTTTGTCGAAGAAATCTCTTTCTTGTAAAATTCCAAGATATTAGGGTTAAACTAGTGGAATTTCCAAAACATGGATAACAAAACTTTTGTGTTCATTTGTGTTGTGTGAAAAAAATTTATTTTTTTACATTTTTTAATGTTTTAAATTTTTTACATACATCAACTAAGAATTTTCATTTTGTTGTGAACTTTTTGCCTTTTTTTTTCGGGATGAAGGGAAAGTGAAAACTCAAAGTTTTGACTTAAGAAAAAAGTGTACCTCTAAAATGAAAAAGCACAATGGACAAATGTAGAGAGACATAATTCCAAAGAGTGTGTGTATTTTTTAGGGATTGTAAGCTTCTTTTAGTTTTTATATTTGAGGTTTTGCAATCGACGGGAAATGGGGGTGGCGGGGGATATTTAACTAAGTGTTGAATTCAATCCATAAGTCATTTCTTACAAAAATATAGCCTGTTACGCATGATAAATCACTTTACAATCATCTCCGATTGTTAGGTCAAATTTTTGAAAATGGGCAAAATAATGGCTTGTTTGACTTGGGCAAATATCCCACCACACGTTCTCTTGAGAATTTAATGAGATTTTGTTATTCTCTTTAAGAGCTTTGGATCCATAGGTCATTTGAATCTTTAACATGTTTCAAGCATGCATATCCATATTTAAAACATGTGTAAAAAAAATTTCCTTCATGTAAAATTCCAATCTATTAGGGTTGGACAAGTGGAATTTCCCAAACTTGGATAACAAAACTTTTGTGTTCATTTGTGGTGGGTGAATAAATTTTCTTTATAGACATTAGTTATTTTTTTAAAATTTTTCTACAAATCAACTAATTTTTTTTTATTTTGTTGTGATCTATTTGCCTTTTTTTATACCATATGAAGGGCGAGAAAAAACTCAAAGTTCTCATCTAAGAAAAAAGTGTACATCTAAAATGTGTCTGTATTTTTTAGGGATTGTAAGATCATTTTAGTTTTTATATTTCATGTTTTGCAATCGTCGAGAAAAGGGGTTGGCGGGGAATTTATAATTGAGTATTGAATTGCAATGCATAAGTCATTTCTTACAAGAATATAGCCCGTTACATATGATAAATAACTTTACAATCTTCTATGATTGTTAGGTCAGCTTTTTGCAAAAGGGCAAAATAATGGATTGTTTGACTCGGGTAAATATCCCACCGCACGTTCACTTGAGAATTTAATGAGCGTTTGTAATTCTCTTTAAAATCTTTGGATCCATAGGTCATTTGTATCTTTAACATGTTTCAAGCATGCATATAGATTTTTAAAACATGTGTAGAAAAAATCTCCTTCAAGTAAAATTCCAAGCTATTAGGGTTAGACAAGTGGAATTTCCCAAACATGGATAACAAACTTTTGTGTTCATTTGTGGTGTATGAATAAATTTCTTTATTGACATTAGTTATTGTTTTAAATTTTTTCCACACATCAACTATAAAATTTTTTATTTTTTTGTGATCTATTTGCCTTTTTTGTTTACGGGATGAAGGGAGAGCGAAACCTCAAAGTTCTGATTTAAGAAAAAAGTGTATATCTAAAATGGAAATGCACAATGCACAAATGTAGAGAGTGATAATTCCAAAGAGTGTCTATATTTTTGAGGGATCGTAAGCAATTTTTCCTTTTTATATCTAAGGTTTTGCAATCGTCGGGAAAAGGAGGAGGCGGGGGATTTTTAACTGAGTGTTAACTCCCAATCTCCTTCGTGTAAAATTCCAAGATATTTGTGTTCATTTGGGATGAGTGAAAATTTTCTTGATTTACTTTTTTAATTATTTTATTTTTTTCCGTACATCAACAATAAAATTTTCATTTTGTTGTGATCTATTAGCCTTTTTTGGTTACGGGATGAAGGTAGAACCAAAAAGTCAAAGTTTTGATTTAAGAAAATAGTGTACATCTAAAATAGAAATGCACAATGTACAAATGTAGAGAGAGAGATAATTTCAAAGAGTGTGTTTAATTTTTAGGGATTGTAAGCACTTTTTCGTTTTTATATCTCAGGTTTTCCAATGGTCGGGAAAAGGGGGAGGCGGGGGATTTTTAACTGAGTGTTAACTCCCAATCCAAAAGTCATTTATTAAAAAAATATAGCTCGTTACGCATGATAAATCACTTTAAAATCATCTATAATTATTATGTCAGCTTTTTGCAAATGGCAAAATAATGGATTGTTTGACTTGGGTAAATATCCCACCGCAAGTTCATTTGAGAATTTAATGAGCGTTTGTTATTCTCTTTAAAAGCTTTGCATCCATAGCTCATTTGCATCTTTAACACATTTCAAACATGCATATCCATTTTTGAAACATGTGTAGAAGAAATCTGTTTCTTGTAAAATTCCAAGTTATTAGGGTTAAACTAGTGGAATTTTCCAAACTTGGATAACAAAACTTTTGTGTTCATTTATGTGTGTGAATAAATTTTCTTTATTTACTTTTTTATTGTGTTAAACTTTTTCCGTCCATCAATATTAATATTTTCATTTTGTTGCAATCTATTTGCCTTTTTTGTTTACGGGATGAAGGGAGAATGAAAAACTCAATGTTTTGATTTAAGAAAAAAGTGTACATCTAAAATGGAAAAGCACAACGCACATATGTGGAGAGAGATAATTCCAAAATGCGTCTGTATTTTTTAGGGATTGTAAGATTTTTTTAGTTTTTATATCTCAGGTTTTGCAATCGTTGAGAAAAGGGGGTAGCGGGGAATTTTTAATTGAGTGTTGAATTGCAATGCATAAGTCATTTCTTACAAGAATATAGCCCGTTACATATGATAAATAACTTTACAATCTTCTATGATTGTTAGGTCAGCTTTTTGCAAAAGGGCAAAATAATGGATTGTTTGACTCGGGTAAATATCCCACCGCATGTTCACTTGAGAATTTAATGAGCGTTTGTTATTCTCTTTAAAATCTTTGGATCCATAGGTCATTTGTATCTTTAACATGTTTCAAGCATGCATATCAATTTTTAAAACATGTGTAAAAAAATCTCCTTCATGTAAAATTCCAAGCTATTAGGGTTGGACAAGTGGAATTTCCCAAACATGGATAACAAACTTTTGTGTTCATTTGTGGTGTGTGAATAAATTTCTTTGTTGACATTAGTTATAGTTTTAAATTTTTTCCACACATCAACTATAAAAGTTTTTATTTTGTTGTGATCTATTTACCTTTTTTGTTTACTGGATGAAGGGAGAGCGAAAGCTCAAAGTTCTAATTTAAGAAAAAAGTGTACATCTAAAATGGAAATGCACAATGCAAAAATGTAGAGATAGATAATTCCAAAGAGTGTCTGTAATTTTTAGGAATCGGAAGCAGTTTTTCCTTTTTATATCTAAGGTTTTGCAATCGTTGGGGAAAAGGAAGAGGCGGGGGATTTTTAACTGAGTGTTGACTTCCAATCCATAAGTCAATTCTTACAAAAATATAGCTTGTTACACATGACAAATCACTTTACAATCATCTATGATTGTTAGGTCAACTTTTTGAAAATAGGAAAAATAATGACTTGTTAGACTCGTGAAAATATCCCACCACTCGTTCACTTGAGAATTTCATGAGTGTTTGTTATTCTCTTTAAAATCTTTGGATCCATAGTTCATTTGAATCTTTAACATGTTTCAAGCATGCATATCCTTTTTTAAAACATGTGCAGAAAAAATCTCCTTCATGTAAAATTCCAGGCTATTAGGGTTGGACAAGTGGAATTTCCCAAACTTGGATAACAAAACTTGTGTTCATTTGTGGAGTGTGAATAAATTTTCTTTATTTACATTAGTTATTGTTTTAAATTTTTTCCACACATCAACTATAAAATTTTTATTTTTTTGTGGTCTATTTCCCTTTTTTGTTTACAGTATGAAGGGAGAGCGAAAGCTCAAAGTTCTGATTTAAGAAAAAAGTGTACATCTAAAATGGAAATGCACAATGCAAAAATGTAGAGATCGATAATTCCAAAGAGTGTCTGTAATTTTTAGGGATCGGAAGCACTTTTTCATTTTTATATCCAAGGTTTTGCAATCGTCAGGAAAAGGGGGATGCGGGGGATTTTTAACTCAGTGTTGACTTCCAATCCATAAGTCATTTCTTACAAAAATATATCCTGTTATGCATGTCAAATCACTTTACAATCATCTCTGATTGTTAGGTAGACTTTTTGAAAATGGGAAAAATAATGGCTTGTTTGACTTGGGCAAATATCCCACCGCACGTTCACTTGAGAATTTAATGCGCGTTTGTTAATCTCTTTAAAAGATTTTGATCCATAGGTCATTTGAATGTTTAACATGTTTCTAGCATTCATAACCATTTTTAAAACATGTGTAGAAAAAATTTCCTTCATGTAAAATTCCAAGATATTATTGTTGGACTAGTGGAATTTTCGAAACTTGGATAACAAAACTTGGATAACAAAACTTTTGCATTGTTTTAATTTTTTTCCTTACATAAACAATAAAATTTTCATTTTGTTGTGATCTATTTGCCTTTTATGTTTACGGGATGAAGGGAGAGCGAGAAACTCGAAGTTTTGATTTAAGAAAAAAGTGTACATCTAAAAGGGAAATGCACAATGCACAAATATAGAGAGAGACTATTTCAAAGAGTGTCTGTAATTTTTAGGGATTGTAAACACTTTTTCGTTTTTGTATCTTAGGTTTTGCAATCGTCGGGAAAAGGGGGAGGCCGGGAAATTGTATTTGAGTGCTGAATCCCAATCCAAAAGTCATTTCTTACAAAAATATAGCCCGTTACGCATGATAAATCACTTTACAATCATCTATGATTGTTATATCAGCCTTTTGCAAATGGGCAAAATAATGGTATGTTCGACTCGGGTAAATACCCCACCGCAAGTTCACTTTAGAATTTAATGAGCGTTTGTTATTCTATTTAAAAGCTTTGCATCCATATCTCATTTGAATCTTTAACATGTTTCAAACATGCATATCCATTTTTAAAACATCTGTAGAAGAAATCTCTTTCTTGTAAAATTCCAAGCTATTTGGGTTAAACTAGTGGAATTTCCCAAACTTGGATAACAAAATTTATGTGTTCATTTGTGTGTGTGAATAAATTTTCTTTATTAACATTTTTAATGTTTTAAATTTTTTCCATACATCAACTATAAAATTTTCATTTTGTTGTGAGTTTTTTGCCTTTTTTGTTTACGGGATGAAGGGAGGACGAAAACTTAAAGTTTTGATTGAAGAAAAAAGTGTACATCTAAAATGGATCAGCACAATGCACAAATGTAGAGAGAGATAATTCCAAAGAGAGTTTGTATTTTTTAGTGATTATAAGCCCTTTTTAGTTTTTATATCTCAAGTTTTGCAATCGTTAGGAAGAGGGGGAGGCGGGGAATTTTTAACTAATTGTTGAATTGCAATCCATATGTCATTTCTTACACAAATATAGCCCGATACGCATGATAAATCACTTTACAATCAACTATGATTGTTAGGTCAACTTTTTGAAAGTGGGCAAAATAACAACTTGTTAGACTAGGGTAAATATCCCACCGCACGTTCACTTGTGAATTTAATGTGCGTTTGTTATTCTCTTTAAAAGCTTTGGATCCATAGGACATTTGAATCTTTAACATGTTTCAAGCATGTATATCCATTTTTAAAACATGTGAAGAAAAAAATCTCCTTGATGTAAAATTCCAAGCTATTCGGGTTGGACTAGTGGAATTTCCCAAACTTGGATAACAAAACTTTTGTGTTCATTTGTGGTGGTTGAATAAATTTTCTTTATTTACATTTGTTATTGTTTTAAATTTTTTCCATACATCAACTATAAAATATTTATTTTGTTGTGATCTATTTGCCTTTTTTGTTTACGGGATGAAGGGAGAGCGAAAACTCAAAGTTCTGATTTAAAAAAAATGTGTACATCTGAAATGGAAATGCACATTGCACAAATGTAGAGAGAGATAATTTCAAAGAATGTGTGAAATTTTTTGGGGATGTAGGCACTTTTTCGTTTTTATATCTAAGGTTTTCAATCGTCGGGAAAAGGGGGAGGCAAGGGATTTTGAACTGAGTGTTCACTTCCAATCCATAAGTCATTTTTTACAAAAATATAGACCATTACACATGATAAATCACTTTACAATCATCTATGATTGTTAGGTTAACTTTTTGAAAATGGGCAAAATAATGGCTTGTTTGACTCAGGCAAATATCCCTTCGCACGTTCACTTGAGAATTTATTGAGCTTTTGTCAATCTCTTTAAAAGCTTTGGATCCATAGGTCATTTTAATCTTTAACTTGTTTCTAACATGCATATCCTAATTTGAAGATATTAGGGTTGGACTAGTGGAATTTCCCAAACTTGGATAACAAAACTTTTGTGTTCATTTTTGTTGTGTGAATAAATTTTCTTCTTCAAATTTTTTATTGTTGTAAAATTTTTCCATACATCATCTAAATAATTTTCAATTTGTTTGTGATCTATTTGCCTTTTTTGTTTACGGGATGAAGGGAGAGCGAAAAACCCAAAGTTTTGATTTAAGAAAAAAGTGTAAATCTAAAATGGAAATGCACAATGCACAAATGTAGTGAGAGATAATTCCAAAGAGTGTTTGTAATTTTTAGGGATTGTAAGCAATTTTTTGTTTTTATATCTCAGGTTTTGCAATCGTCTGGAAAAGATGAGGCAGGGGATTTTTAACTAAGTGTTGACTCCCGATCCAAAATTCATTGCTTAAAAAAATATAGCCCGTTACGCATGATAAATCACTTTACAATCATCTATGATTATTTTGTCAGCTTTTTGCAAATGGGCAAAATAATGGATTGTTTGACTCGGTTAAATATCCCACCGCAAGTTCACTTGAGAATTTAATGAGTGTTTGTTATTCTCTTTAAAAGCTTTGCATCCATAGCTCATTTGCATCTTTAACATGTTTCAAGCATGCATATCCATTTTTAAAACATGTGTAGAAGAAATCCCCTTCTTGTAAAATTTAGAGATATTAGGGTTAAACTAGTGGAATTTCTGAAACTTTGATAAGAAAACTTTTGTGTTCATTTGTGTTGTGTGAGTAAATTTTCTTTATTTACATTTGTTATTGTTTTAAATTTTTTCCATACATCAACTATAATATTGTCATTTTGTTGTGAGGTTTTTGCCTTTTTTCTTTTCGGGATAAAGGTAGAGCGAAAACTCAAAGGTTTGATTTAAGAAAAAAGAGTACATCTAAAATGGAAAGCCCCAATGTAAAAATGTAGAGAGAGATAATAACAAAGAGTTTCTGTATTTTTTAGGGATTGTAAGCTCATTTTAGTTTTTATATCTCAGGTTTTATAATCATCGGGAAAAAGGGGTGGTGGGGGATTTTTACCTGAGTGTTGAATAGCAATCCATAAGTCATTTCTTAAAAAAATATAGCCCGTTATGCATGAAAAAATCACATTAAAATATCTATGATTGTTAGGTCAAATTTTTGAAAATGGGCAAAATAATGCCTTGTTAGACTGGAGTTAATATCCCCCCGCACGTTCACTAGAGAATTTAATGAGCATTTGTTATTCTATTTAAAATTTTTGGATCCATAGGTCATTTGAATCTTTAACAAGTTTCAAGCATGCATATCCATTTTTAAAACATGTGTTGAAAAAATCTCCTTCATGTAAAATTCCAAGCTTCTAGGGTCGGACAAGTGGAATTTCCCAAACTTGGATAACAAAACTTTTGTGTTCATTTGTGGTGTGTGAATAAATTTTCTTTATTGACATTAGTTATTGTTTTAAATTTTTTCCACACATCAACTATAAAATTTTTATTTTGTTGTGATCTATTTACCTTTTTTGTTTACGGGATGAAGGGAGAGCGAAAACTCAAAGTTCTGATTTAAGAAAAAAGTGTACATCTAAAATAGAAATGCACAATGCACAAATGTAGAGAGAGATAATTCCAAAGAGTGTCTGTAATTTTTAGGGATCATAAGCACTTTTTTGTTTTTATATCTAAGGTTTTCCAATTGTCAGGAAAAGGGGGAGGCGGGGGATTTTTAACTGAGTGTTGACTTCCAATCCTTAAGTCGTTTCTTACAAAAATATAGCCCATTACGCATGACAAATAACTTTACAATCATCTATGATTGTTAGGTCAACTTTTTGAAAATGGGTAAAATAATGGCTTGTTTGACTCGTCCACCGCACATTCACTTGAGAATTTAATGAGCGTTTGTTATTCTCTTTAAAAGCTTTGGATCCATAGGTCATTTGATTCTTTAACATGTTTCTAGCATGCTTATCCATTTTTAAAACATTTGTAGAAAAAATCTCCTTCATGTAAAATTCCACGATATTATTGTTGGACTAGTGGAATTTCCAAAACATAGATAACAAAACAATTGTGTTCATCTTTTGTGTGTGAATAAATTTTCTTTATTTACTTTATTTACTGGTTTAAATTTTTTCCGTACATCAACAATAAAATTTTCATTTTGTTGTGACCTATTTGCCTTTTTTGTTTATGGGATGAAGGGAGAGCGAAAAACTCGAACTTTTGATTTAAGAAAAAAATGTAAATGTGTAAAAATGTTGAGAGAGATAAATCCAAAGTGTGTCTGTAATTTTTAGGGATTGTAAGCACTTTTTCGTTTTATATCTCAGGTTTTGCAATCGTGGGGAAAAGGGGGAGGCCAGGGATTTTTAACTGAGTGTTGACTACCAATCCAAAAGTCATTTATAACAAAAATATAGCCCATTACGCATGATAAATCACTTTACCATCATCTATGATTTTTATGTCAGCTTTTTGCAAATGGGCAAAATTATGGATTGTTTGACTTGGGTAAATATCCCACCGCAAGTTCACTTGAGAATTTAATGAGCGTTTGTTATTATCTTTAAAAGCTTTGCATCCATAGCTCATTTGAATCTTTAACATGTTTCAAGCATGCATATCCATTTTTAAAAGTGTGGAAAAAATCTCCTTCTTGTAAAATTCCATGCTATTAGGGTTAAACTAGTGGAAGTTCCCAAACTTGGATAACAAAACGTTTTGTGTTCATTTGTATTGTGTGAATAAATTTTTTTTATTTACAATTGTTTTTGTTTTAAAATGAAATGCACAATGCACAAATGTAGAGAGAGATAATTCCAAAGAGTATCTTTAATTTTTAGGGATTGTAAGCACTTTTTCATTTTCATATCTTAGGTTTTGCAATCGTCGGGAAAAGGGAGAGGCGGGGATTTTTAACTGAGCTTTGCCTCCAATTCCATAAGTCATTTCTTACAAAAATATAGCCAGTTATGCATGATAAATCGCTTTACAATCATCTATGATTGTTATGTGAACTTTTTGCAAATAGGCAAAATAATGGATTGTTTGACTCGGGTAAATATCCCACCGCAAGTTTATTTGAAAATTTAATGAGCGTTTGTTATTCTCTTTAAAAGCTTTGTATCCATAGCTCATTTGTATCTTTAACATGTTTCAAACATGCATATCCATTTTTAAAACATGTGTCGAAAAAATCTCCTTCATGTAAAATTCCAAGCTATTAGGGTTGGACATGTGGAATTTCCCAAACTTTGATAACAAAACTTTTGTGTTCATTTGTGGTGTATGAATAAATATTCTTCATTTAACTATAAACTATAAATGTTTTTCACACATCAACTATAAATTTTTTCTTTTGTTGTGATCTATTTGCCTTTTCTGTTTACGGAATGAAGGAGGAGCGAACAATCAAAGTTCTGATTTAAGAAAAAAATGTACATCTAAAATGGAAATGCACAATGCATAAATGTAGAGAGAGATAATTTCAAAGAATGTCTGTAATTTTTAGGGATCGTAAGCACTTTTTCGTTTTAATATATAAGGTTTTGCAATCGTCGGGAAAAGGGGGAGGCGCGGGATTTTTAACTGAGTATTGACTTCCAATCCATAAGACATTTCTTACAAAAATATAGCCCGTTACGCATGACAAATCACTTTACAATCATCAATGATTGTTAGGTCAACTTTTTGAAAATTGGCAAAATAATGGCTTGTTTTACTCGGGCAAATATCCCACTGCACGTTCACTTGAGAATTTAATGAGCGTTTGTTATTCTCTTTAAAAGCTTTGGATCCATAGGTCATTTGAATCTTTTACATGTTTCAAGCATGCATATCCATTTTTAAAATATGTGTAGAAAAAATCTCCTTCATGTAAAATTCCAAGCTATTACGGTTGGACAAGTGCAATTTCCCAAACATGGATAACAAAACTTTTGTTTTCATTTGTGGTGTGTGAATAAGTTTTCTTTATTGACATTAGTTATTGTTTTAAATTTTTTCCACACATCACCTATAAATGTTTTATTTTGTTGTGATCTACTTGCCTTTTTTGTTTACGGGATGAAGGAAGAGCGAAAACTCAAAGTTTTTTATTTAAGAAAATAGTGTACATCTAAAATGGAAATGCACAATGCACAAATGTAGAGAAAGATAATTCCAAAGAGTGTCTTTAACTTTTAGGGATCGTAAGCACTTTTTCGTTTTTATATCTAAGGTTTTGCAATCGTCGGGAAAAGGGGGAGGCGGAGGATTTTTAACTGAGTGTTGACTTCCAATCCATAAGTCTTTTCTTACAAAAATATAGCCCGTTACGCATGACAAATCATTGTACAATCATCAATGATTGTTAGGTCAACTTTTTGAAGATAGGCAAAATAATGGTTTGTTTGACTTGGCAAATATCCCACCGCACGTTCACCTGAGAATTTAATGAACGTTTGTTATTCTCTTTAAAAGCTTTGGATCCATAGGTCATTTGAATCTTTAACATGTTTCAAGCATGCATATCAATTTTTAAAACATGTTGAGAAAAAATCTACTTACAAGTAAAATTCCAAGCTATTAGAGTTGGACAAGTGGAATTTCCCCAACTTGGATAACAAAACTTTTGTGTTCATTTGTGGTGTGTGAATAAATTTTATTTATATACATTAGTTATTGTTTTAAATTTTTTCCACACATCAACTATAAAATTTTTATTTTGCTGTGATCTATTTGCCTTTTCGGTTTACAGGATGAAGGGAGAGCGAAAACTTAAATTTCTGATTTAAGAAAAAAGTGTACATCTAAAATGGAAATGTACAATCGTTGGGAAAAGGGGGAGGCCGGGGATTTTTAACTGAGTGTTGACTTCCAATCCTTAAGTTATTTCTTACAAAAATATAGCCCGTTACACAAGACAAATCACTTTACAATCATCTATGATTGTTAGGTTAACTTTCTGAAAATGGGCAAAATAATTCCTTATTTGACTCAGGCAAATATCCCACCGCACGTTCACTTTAGAATTTAATGACCGTTTGTTATTCTCTTTTAAAGCTTTGGATCCATAGGTAATTTGAACCTTTAACATGTTTCTAGTATGCATATCCATTTTTAAAACTTGTCTAGAAAAAATCTCCTTCATATAAAATTCCAAGATATTAGTGTTGGACTAGTGGAATTTTCCAAACTTGGATGACAAAACTTTTGTGTTCATTTGTGGTGAGTGAATAAATTTTCTTTATTTACTTTTTTTATTGGTTTAAATTTTTTCCGGACATCAACAATAAAATTTTCATTTTTTTTCATCTATTTGCCATTTTTGTTTACGGGATGAAGGGAGAGCGAAGAACTCGACCTTTTGATTTTTTTCCATACATCAACTACAAAATATTCATTTTGTTGTGAGATTTTTGCCTTTTTTTTTTTCGGGATGAAGGGAGAGCGAAAACTTAAAGTTTTGATTTAAGAAAAAAGTGTACGTCTAAAAAGGGAAAGCTCAATGCACAAATATAGAGAGAGATAATTCCAAAGATTGTCTGTACTTTTTAGGGATCGTAAGATTTTTTTAGTTTTTATATCTAAGGTTTTGCAATCGTCGGGAAAAGGGGGAGGCGTGGGATTTTTAACTGAGTGTTTAATTGCAATCCATAAGTCATTTCTTACAAAAATATAGCCCGTTACGCATGATAAATCACTTTACAATTATCTATGATTGTTAGGTCAACTTTTTGAGAATGGGCAAAATAATGACTTGTTAGACTCGGGTAAATATCGCACCGCACGTTCACTTGAGAATTTAATGAGCGTTTATTATTGTCTTTAAAATCCTTGGATACATAGGTCATTTGAATCATTAACATGTTTCAAGTATGCATATCCATTTTTAAAACATGTGTTGAAAAAAATTCCTACGAGTAAAATTCAAAGCTGTTTGGGTTGGACTAGCGGAATTTCCCAAACTTCGATAACAAAACTTTTCTGTTCATTTGTGGTGTGTGAATAAATTTTCTCTATTTTAATTTTTTTATTTTTTAAAATTTTTTCCATACATCAACTATAAAATTTTCATTTTGTTGTGATCCATTTATCTTTTTTGTTTACGGGATGAAGGGAGAGCGAAAAACCCAAAGTTTTGATTTAAGAAAAAATTGTACATCTAAAATGGAAAGGCACAATGCACAATTGGAGAGAGACATAATTATAAAGAGTGTCTATAATTTTTGGGGATTTTAAGCGCTTTTTCATTTTTATATCTAAGGTTTTGCCATCGTCGGGAAAAGGGGGAGGCGGGGGATTTTTAACTAAGATTTGACCCCCAATCCAAAAGTCATTTCTTACAAAAATATAGCCCATTATGTATGATCAATCACCATACAATCATCTATGATTGTTATGTCAGCCTTTTGCAAATGGGCAAAATAATGGCATGTTTGACTCGGGTACATATACCACCGCAAGTTCACTTCAGAATTTAATGAGCGTTTGTTATTCTATTTAAAAACTTTGCATCCATATCTCATTTGAATCTTTAACATGTTTCAAACAAGCATATCCATTTTTAAAACATCTGCAGAAGAAATCTCTTTCTTGTAAAATTCCAAGCTATTTGGGTTAAACTAGTGGAATTTCCCAAACTTGGATGACAAAATTTATGTGTTCATTTGTGGTGTGTGAATAAATTTTTTCCATACATCAACTATAAAATTTTCATTTTGTTGTGAGCTTTTTCCCTTTTTTGTTTACGGGATGAAGGGAGAGCGAAAACTTAAAGTTTTGATTGAAGAAAAAAGTGTACATCTAAAATGGATCAACACAATGCACAAATATAGAGAGACAATTCCAAAGAGAGTCTGTATTTTTTAGGGATTATAAGCCCTTTTTAGTTTTTATATCTCAGGTTTTCCAATCGTTAGGAAGAGGGGGAGGCGGGGAATTTTTAACTGAGTGTTGAATTGCAATCCATAAGTCATGTCTTACACAAATATATCCCGTTACACATGATAAATCACTTTACAATAATATTTTATTGTTATGTCAGCCTTTTGGAAATGGGCAAAATAATGGCATGTATTGTTCATTTGTGGTGTGTGAATGAATTTTATTTATTTAAATTTTTTATTGTTTAAAATATTTTCCATAAATCAACTATAAAATTTTCATTTTGTTGTGAGCTTTTTGCCTTTTTTTTTTTGGGATGAAGGGAGAGCGAAAACTTAAAGTTTTGATTTAAGAAAAAATGTACATCTAAAATGGAAGAGCACAATGCACAAATGTAGAGAGAGATAATTCCAAAGAGTGTTTGTATTTTTTAAGGATTGTAAGCTCTTTTTAGTTTTTATATCTAAGGTTTTGGAATCGTCGAAAAAAGGGGGAGGCGGGGAATTTTTAACTGAGTGTTGACTTCCATTCTAAAAGTCATTTCTTACAAAAATATATCCCGTTACACCTGATAAATCACTTTACAATCATCTTTTATTGTTATGTCAGCCTTTTGGAAATGGGAAAAATAATGGCATGTTTGACTCGGGAAAATATCCTAGCGCAAGTTCACTTGAGAATTTAACGAGTGTTTGTTATTCTCTTTAAAATCTTTGCATCCATAGCTCATTTCATCTTTAACATGTTTCAAACATTCATATCCATTTTTAAAACAGGTGTTGAAGAAATCTCTTTCTTGTAAAATTTCAAGCTATTAGGGTTAAACTAGTGGAATTTCCCAAACTTGGATAGCAAAACTTTTGTGTTCATTTATGGTGTGTGAATAAATTTTATTTCTTTACATTTGTTATTGTTTTAAATTTTTCCATACATAAACTATAAAATTTTCTTTTTTTTGTAATCGATTTGCCTTTTTTGTTTACGGGTTGAAGGGAGAGCGAAAACTCAAAGTTCCGATTTAAGAAAAAAGTGTACATCTAAAATGAAAATGCAGAATGAAGAAATTTAGGGAGAGATAATTCCAAAGAGCGTTTGTAATTTTTAGGTATTGTAAGGACTTTTTTGGTTTTATATCTAAGGTTTCGCAATCGTCGGGAAAATGGGGAGTTGGGGAATTTATAACTGAGTGTTGATTTCCAATCCATAAGTCATTTCTTACAAAAACATAGACCGTTACACATGATAAATCACTTTACAATCATAGATGATTGTAAGGTCAACTTTTTGAAAATGGGCAAAATAATGGCATGTTCTACTCGGGTAAATATCCCACCGCAAGTTCACTTGAGAATTTAATGAGCGTTTGTTTTTCTCTATAAAACTTTGCATCCATAGCGCATTTGCATCTTTAACATGTTTCAAACATGCATATCAATTTTCAAAACATGTGTAAAAGAAATCTCTTTCTTGTAAAATTTCAAGCTATTAGGGTTAAACTAGTGGAATTTCCCAAACTTGGATAGCAAAACTTTTGTGTTCATTTATGGTGTGTGAATAAATTTTATTTTTTTACATTTGTTATTGTTTTAAAATTTTCCATACATAAACTATAAAATTTTCTTTTTTTTGTAATCGATTTGCCTTTTTTGTTTACGGGTTGAAGGGAGAGCGAAAACTCAAAGTTCCGATTTAAGAAAAAAGTGTACATCTAAAATGAAAATGCAGAATGAAGAAATTTAGGGAGAGATAATTCCAAAGAGTGTTTGTAATTTTTAGGTATTGTAAGGACTTTTTTGGTTTTATATCTAAGGTTTCGCAATCGTCGGGAAAATGGGGAGTTGGGGGATTTTTAACTGAGTGTTGATTTCCAATCCATAAGTCATTTCTTACAAAAACATAGACCGTTACACATGATAAATAACTTTACAATCATAGATGTTTGTAAGGTCAACTTTTTGAAAATGGGCAAAATAATGGCATGTTCTACTCGGGTAAATATCCCACCGCAAGTTCACTTGAGAATTTAATGAGCGTTTGTTTTTCTCTATAAAACTTTGCATCCATAGCGCATTTGCATCTTTAACATGTTTCAAACATGCATATCCATTTTCAAAACATGTGTAGAAGAAATCTCTTTCTTGTAAAATTCCAAGCTATTAGGGTTATACTAGTGGAATTTCCCAAACTTGGATAACAAAACTTTTGTGTTCATTTGTGGTGTGTGAATAAATTTTCTTTATTTACATTTGTTATTGTTTTTAATTTGTTCCTTACATCAACTATAACATTTTCATTTTGTTGTGAGCTTTTTGTCTTTTTAGTTTTCGCGATGAAGGTAGAGCGAAAACTTAAAGTTTTGATTGATGAAAAAAGTGTACATCTAAAATGGGAAAGGACAATGCATAAATGTAGAGAGTGATAATTCCAAACAGTGTCTGTGTTTTTTAGGGATTGTAAGCTCTTTTTAGTTGTTTTTATCTCAGGTTTTGCAATTGCCGGGAAAAGGGGGAGGCGGGGATTTTTAACTTAGTGTGGAATTGCAATCCATAAGTCATTTCTTACAAAAATATAGCCCATTACGCATGATAAATCACTTTACAATCATCTATGATTGTTAGGTCGACTTTTTGAAAATGGGCAAAATAATGACTTGATAAACCCGGGTAAATATCCCACCGCACGTTCACTTGAGAATTTAATGAGCATTTATTATTCTCTTTAAAAGGTTTGCAACCATATCTCATTTGAATCTTCAACATGTTTCAAGCATGCATATCCATTTTTAAGACATGTGTAGAAAAAATCTCCTTCTTGTAAAATTACAAGATATTAGGGTTGGACTAGTGGAATTTCCCAAACTTGGATAAGAAAACTTTTGTGTTCATTTGTGGAATGTGAATAAATTTTATTTATTGACATTTGTTATTATTTTAAATTTTTTCCATACATCAACTATAAAATTTTCATTTTGTTGTGATCGATATGCCTTTTTTTGTTTACGGGATGAAGGGAGAGCTAAAACTCAAAGTTCTGATTTAAGAAAAAAGTGTACATCTAAAATTGAAATGCACAGTGCACAAATGTAGAGAGAGATAATTCCAAAGAGTGTCTATAATTTTTAGGGATTGTAAGCACTTTTTCGTTTTTATATCTTAGTTTTTGCTATCGTCGGGAAAAGGGGGAGGCAGGGGGTTTTTAACTGAGTGTTGACCTCCAATCCATAAGTCATTTCTTAGAAAAACATAGCCCGTTACACATGATAAATCACTTTATAATCATCTATGATTGTTATGTCAGCCTTTTGCAAATGTGCAAAATAATAGCATGTTTGACTCGGGTAAATATCCCACTGCAAGTTCACTTGAGAATTTAATGAGCCTTTGTTATTTTCTATAAAATCTTTGCATCCATAAATCATTTGCGTCATTAACATGTTTCAAAGATGCATATCCTTTTTTAAAACATGTGTAGAAGAAATCACTTTCTTGTAAAATTCAAAGCTATTAGGGTTAAACTTATGGAATTTCCCAAACTTGGATAACAAAACTTTTGTGTTCATTTGTGGTGTGTGAATAAATTTTCTTTATTTACATTTGTTATTGTTTTAAATTTTTTCCATACATGAACTATAAAATTTTCATTTTGTTGTGAGCTTTTTGCCTTTTTTGTTTACGGGATAAAGGGAGAGCGAAAACTCAAAGTTCTGATTTAAGAAAAAAGTGTACATCTAAAATGGAAATGCACAATGCACAAATGTAGAGAGAGATAATTCCGAAGACTGTCTGTAATTTTAGGGATTGTAAGCACTTTTTCATTTTTATATCTAAGGTTTTTCAATCGTCAGGAAAAGGGGGAGGAGGGGGATTTTTAACTGAGTGTTGACTTCCAATCCATAAGTCATTTCTTACAAAAATATAGCCCGTTACACAAGATAATTCACTTTACCGTCATCTATAATTGTTAGGTCAACTTTTTGAAAATGGACAAAATAATGGCTTGTTTGACTCTGGCAAATATCCCACCGCACGTTCACTTAAGACTTTAATGAGCGTTTTTTATTCTCTTTAAAAGCTTTGGATCCATAGGTCATTTGAATCTTTAAGATGTTTCTAGCATGCATATCCATTTTTAAAACATGTGTACAAAAAATCTCCTTCATGTAAAATTTCAAGATATTAGGGTTGGACTAGTGGAATTTTCCAAACTTGGATAAAAAAACTTTGGTGTTCATTTGTGGTGTGTGAATAAAATTTCATTATTTAATTTTTTATTGTTTTAATTTTTTTCCATACATCAACTGTAAAATTTTCATTTTGTTGTGATATTTTTGCCTTTTTTTTTACGGGATGAAGGGAGAGCCAAAAACACAGTTTTGATTTAAGAAAAAAGTGTACGTATAAAATGGAAATGCACAATGCACAAATGTAGAGATAGTTAATTCCAAAGAGTGTCTGTGATTTTTAGGGATTGTAAGCACTTTTACGTTTTATGTCTCAGGTTTTGCAATCGTCGGGAAAAGGGGGAGGCGGGGGATTTTTAACTGAGTGTTGACTCCCAATCCAAAAGTCATTTCTTTAAAAAATATAGCCTGTTTCGCATGATAAATCACTTTACAATCATCTATGATTGTTATGTCAGCCTTTTGCAATTCAGCAAAATAACGGCATGTTTGACTGAAGTAAATATCCCACCGCAAGTTCTTTTGAGAATTTAATGAGCGTTTGTTATTCTCTTTAAAAGCTTTGCATCCATAGCTCATTTGCATCTTTAACATGTTTCAAACATGCATATCCATTTTTAAAACCTGTGTAGAAGAAATATCTTTTTTGTAAAATTCCAAGCTATTAGGGTTAAACAAGTGGAATTTCCCAAATTTGGATAACAAAACTTTTGTGTTCATTTGTGGTGTGTGAATGAATTTTCTTTATTTAAATTTGTTATTATTTTAAATATTTTCCATACATAAACTATAAATTTTCATTTTGTTGTGAGCTTTTTGGCTTTGTTGTTTTTTGGATGAAGGGAGAGCGAAAACTTAAAGTTTTGATTTAAGCAAAAAGTGTACATCTAAAATGGAAAACCACAATGCACAAATGTAGAGAGAGATAATTCCAAAGAGTGTCTGTATTTTTTAAGGATTTTAAGCTCTTTTTAGTTTTTATGTTTAAGGTTTCGCAATTGTCGGAAAAAGGGGGAGGCGGGGGATTTTTAACTGAGTGTTGACTTCCATTCCAAAAGTCTTTTCTTACAAAAATATACCCCGTTACACATGATAAATCACTTTAGAATCATCTATGATTGTTATGTCAGCCTTTTGCAAATGGGCAAAAGAATGGCATGTTTGACTCGGGTAAATATCCCACCGCAAGTTCACTTGACAATTTAATGAGCGTTTGTTATTCTCTTTAAAAGCTTAGCATCCATAGCTCATTTTCATCTTTAACATGTTTAAAACATGCATATCCATTTTTAAAACATGTGTACAAGATATCTCTTTCTTCTAAAATTCCAAGCTATTAGGGTTAAACTAGTGGAATTTCCCAAACTTGTATAACAAAACTTTTGTGTTCATTTGTGGTGTGTGAATGAATTTTCTTTATTTAAATTTTTTATTTTTTAAATATTTTCCATACATCAACTTTAAAATTTTCATTTTGTTGTGAGCTTTTTGCCTTTTTTGTTATCGGGATGAAGGGAGAGCGAAAACTTAAAGTTTTGATTTAAGAAAAAAGTGTACATCTAAAATGGAAAAGCACAATGCACAAATGTAGAGAGAGATAATTCCAAAGAGTGTCTATATTTTATAGGGATTTTAAGCTCTTTTTAGTTTTTATATCTCAAGTTTTGCAATCGTCGGGAAAAGGGGCAGGCGGGGGAATTTTAATTGAGTTTTGACTTCCATTCCAAAAGTCATTTCTTACAAAAATATATCCCGTTACGCATGATAAATCACTTTACAATCATCTTTGATTGTTAAGTCAACCTTTTGCAAATGGGAAAAATAATGGTATGTTTGACTCAGGTAACCACTGCAAGTTCACTTGAGAATTTAATGAGCGTTTGTTATTCTCTATAAAAGTTATGCATCCATAGCTCATTTCTTCTTTAGCATGATTCAAACATTCATCTCCATTTTTAAAACATGTGTTGAAGAAATCTCTTCCTTGTAAAATTGAAAGCTATTAGTGTTAAACTAGTCGAATTTCCCAAACTTGGATAGCAAAACTTTTGTGTTCATTTGTGGTGTGTGAATAAATTTGTTATTGTTCTTTCCATTTGTTAATGTTTTAAATCTTTTCCATACATCAACTATAAAATTTTTATTTTATTGTGATCGATTTGCATTTTTTGTTTACGGGATGAAGGGAGAGTGAAAACTCAAAGTTTGGATTTAAGAAAAAAGTGTACATCTAAAATGGAAATGCACAATGCATAAATGTAGAGAGATATAATTCCGAAGAGTGTCTGTAATTTTTACGGATTGTAAGCACTTTTTCGTTTTTATATCTAAGGTTTTTCAATCGTAGGGAAAAGGGGGAGGTGGGGGATTTTTAATTGAGGGTTGACTTCCAATCCATAAGTCATTTCTTACAAAAATATAGCCTGTTACGCATGCTAAATCACTTTACAATCATCTATAATTATAAGGTCAACGTTTTGAAAATGGGCAAAATAATGGCTTGTTTGACTCCGACAAATATCCCACCGCACGTTCACTTCAGAATTTAATAAGCATTTTTTATTCTCTTTAAAAGCTTTGGATCCATAGGTCATTTGAATCTTTAACATGTTTCTAGCATGCATATCCATTTTTAAAACATGTGTAGAAAACATCTCCTTCATGTAAAATTCCAAGATATTAGGGTTGGACTAGTGGAATTTCCCAAACTTGGATAACAAAACTTTTGTGTTCATTTGTGGTGTGTGAATAAAATTTCTTTATTTACTTTTTTTATTGTTTTAAATTTTTTCCATATATCAACTAGAAAATTTTCATTATGTTGTGATCTATTTGCCTTTTTTGTTTACGGGATGAAGGGAGAGCGAAAAACTCAAAGTTTTGATTCAAGAAAAAAGTGTACATATAAAACGGAAATACACAATGCACAAATGTAGAGAGAAATAATTTCAAAGAGTGTCTGTAATTTTTAGGGATTGTAAGCATTTTTTCGTTTTTATATCTCAGGTTTCGCTATCGTTGGGAAAAAGGGGAGGCGGGGGATTTTTACTGAGGGTTGACTCCCAATCTAAAAGTAGTTTCTTACAAAAATATAGCCCATTACGCATGATAAATCACTTTACAATCATCTATGATTGTTATGTCAGCCTTTTGCAAATGGGCAAAATAATGGATTGTTTGACTTGGGTAAATATCCCACCGCAAGTTCACTTGAGAATTTAATGAGTGTTTGCTATTCTCTTTAAAAGCTTTGCATCCATAGCTCATTTGCATCTTTAACATGTTTAAAACATGCATATCCATTTTTAAAACATGTGTAGAAGAAATCTCTTTCTTGTAAAATTCCAAGCTATTAGGGTTAAACTAGTGGAATTTCCCAAACTTGGATAACAAAACTTTTGTGTTTATTTGTGGTGTGTGAATGAATTTTCTTTATTTAAATTTGATATTGTTTTAAATATTTTCCATACATCAACTATAAAATTTTCATTTTGTTGTGAGCTTTTTGCCTTTTTTGTTTTAGGGATGAAGGGAGAGCAAAACCTTAAAGTTCTTATTTAAGAAAAAATTGTACATCTAAAATTGAAAAGCACAACGAACAAATGTAGGGACAGATAATTCCAAAGAGTGTTAGTTTTTTTTAGGGATTTTAAGCTCTTTTTATTTTTTATATCTCAGGTTTTGTACTCGAAAGGAAGAGGGGCAGGGGGGTGGGGGAATTTTAACTGAGTGTTTACATGCATTCCAAAAGTCATTTCTTACAAAAATATATCCCGTTATGCATGAAAAATTAGTTTACAATCATCTTTGATTGTTATGTCAGCCTTTTGAAAATGGGCAAAATAATGGCATGTTTGACTCGGGTAAATATCCACCGCAAGTTAACTTGAGAATTTAATGAGCGTTTGTTATTCTATTTAAAAGCTTTGGATCCATTGGTCATTTGAATCTTTAACATGTTTCAAGCATGCATATCAATTTTTAAAACATGTGTAGAAAAAATCTCCTTCATGTAAAATTCCAAGATATTAGGGTTGGACTAGTGGAATTTCGAAAACTTGGATAACAAAACTTTAGTATTCATTTGTGGTGTGTGAATAAATTTCTTTATTTAATTTTTTTATTGTTTTAAAAATTTTCCATACATCAACTATAAAATTTTCTTTTTGTTGTGATCTATTTGCCTTTTTTGTTTATGAAATGAAGGGAGAGCGAAAAACTCAAAGTTTAGATTTAAGAAAAAAGTGTACATCTAAAATTGAAATGCAAAATGCACAAATGTAGAGAGAGATAATTCCAAAGAGTGTCTGTAATTTTTAAGGATTGTAAGCATTTTTCTGTTTTATATCTCAGGTTTTGCAATCGTCAGGAAAGGAGGGAGGCGGGGGATTTTTAACTGAGTGTTGACACCCATTCCAAATGTCATTTCTTACAAAAATATTGCCCGCTACGCATGATAAATCACTTTACAATCATCTATGATTTTTATGTCAGATATTTTTCAAATGGGCAAAATAATGGTATGTTTGACTTGGGTAAATATCCCACCGCATGTTCACTTGAGAATTTATTGATCGTTTGTTATTCTCGTTAAAAGTTTTCCAACCATAGCTCATTTGCATCTTTAACATGTTTCAAACATTCATATCCATTTTTAAAACATGTGTAGAAGAAATCTCTTTCTTTTAAAATTCCAAGCTATTAATAGGTCATTTGAATCTTTAACATGTTTCAAGCAAGCATATCCATTTTTAAAACATGTGTTGAAAAAATCTCCTTCATGTAAAATTCCTAGCTTAATAGGGTTGGACTAATGGAATTTCCCAAACTTGGATTACAAAACTTTTGTGTTCATTTGTGGTGTGTTAATAGATATTTTTTATTTGCATTAGTTATTATTTTAAATATTTTCCACACATCAACTATAAAATTTTTATTTTGTTGTGATCTTTTTTGCCTTTTTTGTTTACGGGATGAAGGGAGAGCGAAAACTCAAAGTTCTGATTTAAGAAAAAAGTGTACATCTAAAATGGAAATGCACAATGCACAAATGTAGAGAGAGATAATTCCAAAGAGTGTCTGTATGTTTTAGGGATCGTATGCACTTTTTTGTTTTTATATCTAAGGTTTTGCAATCGTCGGGAAACAGGGGAGGCGGGCGATTTTTAACTAAGTGTTGACTTCAAATCCATAAGTCATTTCTTACAAAAATATAGCCGATTATGCATGACAAATCAATTTACAATCATCTATGATTGTTAGCTCAACTTTTTGAATATGGAAAAAATAATGGCTTGCTTGACTGGGGCAAATATCCCACCGCACGTTCACTTGAGACTTTAATGAGCGTTTGTTATTCTCTTTAAAAGCTTTGGATCCATAGGTCATTTGAATCTTTAACATGTTTCTGGCATGCATATCCATTTTTAAAACATGTGTAGAAAAAATCCCCTTGATGTAAAATTCCAAGACATTAGTTTAGGACTAGCAGAATTTCCCAAACTTGGATAACAAAACTTTTGTGTTCATTTGTGGTGTGTGAATAAATTTTCTTCATTTACTTTTTTTATTGTTTTAAACTTTTTCCGTACGTCAACTACGAAGTTTTCATTTTGTGGTTATCTATTTGCCTTTTTTGTTTATGGGATCAAGGGAGAGCGAAAACTCGAAGTTTTGATTTAAGAAAAATGTGTACATCTAAAACGGAAATGCACAATGCACATATGTATAGAGAGATAATTCCAAAGAGTGTCTGTAATTTTTAGGGATTGTAAGCACCTTTTTGTTTTTATATCTCAGGTTTTGCAATCGTCGGGAAACATGGGTTGCGGAGGATTTTGAACTGAGTGTTGAATTGCAATCCATAAGTCATTTCATACAAAAATATAGCCCGTTACGCGTGATAAATCACATTACAATCATCTATGATTAATTATGTCAGCTTTTTGCAAATGGGCAAAATAATGGCATGTTTGACTCGGGTAAATATCCCACCGCAAGTTCACTTGAGAATTTAATGAGCGTTTGTTATTCTCTTTAAAAGCTTTGCATCCATAGCTCATTTGCATCTTTAACATGTTTCAAACATGCATATCCATTTTTAAAACATGTGTGGACGAAATCTCTTTCTTGAAAAATTCCAAGCTATTAGGGTTAATATAGTGGAATTTTCCAAAATTGGATAACAAAACTTTTGTGTTCATTTGTGTTGGGTGAATAAATTTTCTTTATTTATATTTTTTATTGTTTTAAATTTTTTCCATACATCAACTATAACATTTTCATTTTGTTGTAAGCTTTTTGCCTTGTTTGTTTTCGAGATGAAGGGAGAGCGAAAAGTTAAAGTTTTGATTTAAGAAAAAAGTGTACAACTAAAATGGAAAAGCACAATGCACAATTGTAGGGAGAGATAATTCAAAAGTGTGTCAGTAATTTTTAGGGATTGTAAGCTCTTTTTTAGTTTTTATATCTCAAGTTTTGCAATCGTAGGGAAAAATTGGTGGCAGAGGATTTTTGACAGAGTGTTGAATTGCAATCCATAAGTCATTTCATACAAAAATATAGCCCGTTACGCATGATAAATCACTTTACAATCATCTATGATGGTTAGATCAAATTTTTGAAAATGGGCAAAAGAATGACTTGTTAGACTCGGGTAAATATCCCACTGCACGTTCACTTGAGAATTTAAAGGGCGTTTGTTATTCTCTTTAAAAGCTTTGGATCCATATGTCATTTGAATCTTTAACATGTTTCAAGCATGCATATCCATTTTTAATACATGTGTAGAAAAAATCTCCTTCATGTGAAATTCCAAGCTTAATAGGGTTGGACTAATGGAATTTCCCAAACTCTAATAACAAAAATTTTGTGTTCATTTGTGGTGTGTGAATAGATAATTTTTATTTACATTAGTTATTCTTTTAAATATTTTCCACACATCAACTATAAAAAAAAAAAATTTTGTTGTGATCTTTTGTACGTTTTTCGTTTATGGGATGAAGGGTGAGCGAAAGCTAAAAGTTCTAATTTAAGAAAAAAGTGTACATCTAAAATGGAAATGCACAATGCACAAATGTAGAGAGCGATATTTACAAAGAGTGTCTATATGTTTTAGGGATCGTATGCACTTTTTTCGTTTTTATATCTAAGGTTTTGCAATAGTCGAGAAACGGGGGAGGCGGGCGATTTTTAACTTAGTGTTGACTTAGAATCCATAAGTCATTTCTTACAAAAATATAGCCCATTACACATGACAAATCACTTTACAATCATCTATGATTGTTAGCTCAACTTTTTGATATATGGGCAAAATAATGGCTTGTATGACTCGGGAAAATATCCCACCGCACGTTCACTTGAGAATTTAATGAGCGTTTGTTATTCTCTTTAAAAGCTTTGGATCCATAGGTCATTTGAATCTTTAATATGTTTCTGGCATGCATATCCATTTTTAAAACATGTGTAGAAAAAATCCCCTTCATGTAAAATTCCAAGACATTAGTTTAGGATTAGCGGAATTTCCCAAACTTGGATAACAAAAACTTTTGTGTTCATTTGTGGTGTGTGAATAAATTTTATTCATTTACTTTTTTTATTGTTTTAAATTTTTTCTGTACATACTCTATGAAATTTTCATTTTGCTGTGATCTATTTGCCTTTTTTGTTTACGGGATCAAGCGAGAGCAAAAAACTCGAAGTTTTGATTTAAGAAAAATGTGAACATCTAAAACGGAAATGCACAATGCACATATGTAGAGAGAGATAATTCCAAAGAGTGTCTGTAATTTTTAGGGATTGTAAGCACCTTTCCGTTTTTATATCTCAAGTTTTGCAATCGTCGGGAAAAATGGGTTGCGGAGGATTTTTAACTGAGTGTTAAACAACAATCCATAAGTCATTTCATACAAAAATATAGCCCGTTACACATGATAAATCACATTACAATCATCTATGATTAATTCTGTCACCTTTTTGCAAATGGGCAAAATAATGGCATGTTTGACTCGGGTAAATATACCACCGCAAGTTCACTTGAGAATTTAATGAGCGTTTGTTATTCTCTTTAAAAGCTTTGAATCCATAGCTAATTTGCATCTTGAACATGTTTCAAACATGCATACCCACTTTTAAAACATGTGTGGATGAAATCTCTTTCTTGCAAACTTCCAAGCTATTAGGGTTAAACTAGTGGAATTTCCCAAAATTGGATAACAAAACTTATGTGTTCATTTGTGTTGGGTGAATAAATTTTCTTTATTTATATTTTTTATTGTTTTGAATTTTTTCCATACATCAACTATAAAATTTTCATTTTGTTGTAAGCTTTTTGCCTTGTTTGTTTTCTGGATGAAGGGAGAGTGAAAAGTCAAAGTTTTGACTTAAGAAAAGAGTGTACATCTAAAATGGAAAAGCACAATGCACAATTGTAGGGAGAAATAATTCCAAAGAGTGTCTGTAATTTTTAGGGATTGTAAGCTCTTTTTTTTTTTTTATATCTCAGGTTTTGTAATCGTCGGGAAAAATTGGTGGCGGAGGATTTTTAACTGAGTGTTGAATTGCAATCCATAAGTCATTTCATACAAAAATATAGCCCGTTACGCATGATAAATCACTTTACAATCATCTATGATTGTTAGATCAAATTTTTGAAAATGGGCAAAATAATGACTTGTTAGACTCGGCTAAATATCCCACCGCACGTCCACTTGAGAATTTAATGAGCGTTTGTTATTCTCTTTAAAAGCTTTGGATCCATAGGTCATTTGAATCTTTAACATGTTTCAAGTATGCATATCCATTTTTAAAACATGTGTAGAAAAAATCTCCTTCATGTAAAATTCCAAGTTTAATAGGGTTGGACTAATGGAATTTCCCAAACTTGGATAACAAAAATTTTGTGTTCATTTGTGGTGTGTGAATAGATATTTTTTATTTACATTAGTTATTATTTTAAATATTTTCCACACATCAACTATACAATTTTTATTTTGTTGTGATCCTTTTTGCCTTTTTTGTTTACGGGATGAAGGGGGAGCGAAATAAAAGTTCTGATTTAAGAAAAATGTGTAAATCTAAAATGGAAATGCACAATGCACAAATCTAGAGATAGATATTTCCAAAGAGTGTCTGTATGTTTTAGGGATCGTATGCACTTTTTTTATTTTTATATCTAAGGTTTTGCAATCGTCGGGAAACGGGGGAAGCGGGCGATTTTTAACTGAGTTTTGACTTCAAATCCATAAGTCATTTCTTACAAAATTATTGCCCGTTACGCATGAAAAATCACTTTACAATCATCTATGATTGTTAGCTCAACTTTTTGAATATGGGCAAAATAATGGCTTGTTTGACTCGAGCAAATATCCCACCGTACGTTCACTTGAGAATTTAATGAACATTTTTTATTCTCTTTAAATTGGATCCATAGGTCATTTGAATCTTTAACAAGTTTCTGGCATGCATATCCATTTTTAAAACATGTGTAGAAAAAATCCCTTTCATGTAAAATTCCAAGATATTAGTTTAGCACTAGCGGAATTTCCCAAACATGGAAAACAAAACTTTTGTGTTCATTTGTGGTGTGTGAATAAATTTTCTTCATTTAATTTTTTTATTGTTTTAATCTTTTTCCGTACATCAACTATGAAATTTTCATTTTGATGTGATCCATTTGCCTTTTTTGTTTACGGGATCAAGGGAGAGCGAAAAACTCGAAGTTTTTATTTAAGAAAAATGTGTGATCTAAAACGGAAATGCACAATGCACATATGTAGAGAGAGATAATTCCAAAGTGTGTCTGTAATTTTTATGGATTGTAAGCACCTTTCCGTTTTTATATCTCAGGTTTTGCAATCGTCGGGAAAAATGGGTTGCGGAGGATTTTGAGTTGAGTGTTGAATTGCAATCCATAAGTCATTTCATGCAAAAATATAGCCCGTTACGCATGATAAATCACATTACAATCATCTATGATTAATTATGTCAGCTTTTTGCAAATTGGCAAAATAATGGCATGTTTGACTCGGTTAAATATCCCACCGCAAGTTCACTTGAGAATTTAATGAGCGTTTGTTATTATTTTTAAAACCTTTGCATCCATAGCTCATTTACATCTTTAACATGTTTCAAACATGCATATCCATTTTTAAAACATGTGTGGACGAAATCTCTTTCTTGCTAAATTCCAAGCTATTAGGGTTAAACTAGTGGAATTTCCAAAAATTGGATAACAAAACTTTTGTGTTCATTTGTGTTGGGTGAATAAAGTATCTTTATTTTTATTTTATATTTTTTTAAATTTTTTCCATACGTCAACTATAAAATTTTAGTTTTGTTGTAGGCTTTTTGCCTTGTTTGTTTTCGGGATGAAGGGAGAGCGAAAAGTCAAAGTTTTGATTCAAGAAAAAAGTGTACATCTAAAATGGAAAAGCACAATGCACAACTTCTGGGAGAAATAGTTCCAAAGAGTGTCCATAATTTTTAGGGATTGTAAGCAGTTTTTTAGTTTTTATATCTCAGGTTTTGCAATCGTTGGCAAATATTGGTGGCAGAGGATTTTTAACAGAGTGTTGAATTGCAATCCAATAGTCATTTCATAGAAAAATATAGCCCGTTAGGCATGATAAATCACTTACAATCATCTATGATTGTTTGATCAAATTTTTCCAAATGGGCAAAATAATGACTTGTTAGACTCGGGTAAATATCCCACCGCACGTTCACTTGAGAATTTAATGAGCGTTTGTTATTCTCTTTAAAAGCTTTGGATCCATAGTTCATTTGAATCTTTAACATGTTTCAAGCATGCGTATTCATTTTCAAAACATGTGTAGAAAAAATCTCCTTCATGTAAAATTACAAGCTTAATAGGGTTGGACTTATGGAATTTCCCAAACTTGGATAACAAAACTTTTGTGTTCATTTGTGGTGTGTGAATAGATATTTTTTATTTACATTAGTTATTATTTTAAATATTTTCCTCACATCAACTATAAAATTTTTATTTTGTTGTGATCTTTTTTGCCTTTTTTGTTTACGGGATGAAGGGGGAGCGAAAACTCAAAGTTCTGATTTAAGAAAAAAGTGTAAATCTAAAATGGAAATGCACAATGCACAAATGTAGAGAGAGATATTTCCAAAGAGTGTCTGTATGTTTTAGGGATCGTATCCAGTTTTTCATTTTTATATCTAAGGTTTTGCAATCGTCGGGAAACGGGGGAGGCGGGCGATTTTTAACTGAGTGTTGACTTCAAATCCATAAGTCATTTCTTACAAAAATATACCCCATTACGCATGACAAATCACTTTACAATCATCTATGATTCTTAGCTCAACTTTTTAAATGTGGGCAAAATAATGGCTTGTTTGACTCCGGCAAATATCCCACCGCACGTTCACTTGAGAATTTAATGAGCGTTTGTTATTCTCTTTAAAAGCTTTGGATCCAAAGGTCATTTGAATCTTGAACATGTTTCTGGCATGCATATCCATTTTTAAAACATATGTAAAAAAAATCCCCTTCATGTTAAATTCCAAGATATTAGTTTTGGACTAGTGGAATTTCCCAAACTTGGATAACAAAACTTTTGTGTTCATTTGTGGTGTGTGAATAAATTTTCTTCATTTACTTTTTTTATTGTTTTAAACTTATTCCGTACATCAACTATGAAATTTTCATTTTGCTGTGATCTATTTGCGTTTTTTATTTACGGGAAGAAGGGAGAGCGAAAAACTCAAAGTTTTGATTTAAGAAAAATGTGTACATCTAAAACGGAAATGCACAATGCACATATGTAGAGAGAGATAATTCCAAAGAGTGTCTGTAATTTTTAGGGATTGTAAGCACCTTTTCGTTTTTATATCTCAGGTTTTGCAATCGTCGGGAAAAATGGGTTGCGGAGGATTTTTAACTGAGTGTTGAATTGCAATCCATAAGTCATTTCATACAAAAATATAGCCCGTTATGCATGATAAATCACATTACAATCATCTATGATTAATTATGTCAGCATTTTGCAAATGGGCAAAATAATGGCATGTTTGACTCGGGTAAATATCCCACCGCAAGTTCACTTGAGAATTTAATAAGCGTTTGTTATTCTCTTTAAAAGCTTTGCATCCATAGCTCATTTGCATCTTTAACATGTTTCAAACATGCATATCCATTTTTAAAACATGTGTGGACGAAATCTCTTTCTTGCAAAATTCCAAGCTATTAGGGTTAAACTAGTGGAATTTCCCAAAATTGGATAACAAAACTTTTTTGTTCATTTTGATTGGGAAAATAAATTTTCTTTATTTATATTTGTTTTTTGTTTTAAATTTTATCCATACATCAACTATAAAATTTTCATTTTGTTGTAGGCTTTTTGCCTTGTTTGTTTTCGGGATGAAGGGAGAGCGAATAGTCAAAGTTTTTATTTAAGAAAAAAGTGTACATCTAAAATTGAAAAGCACAATGCAAAATTGTGGGGAGAGATAATTCGAAAGAGTGTCTGTAATTTTTAGGGATTGTAAGCTCTTTCTAGTTTTTATATCTCAGGTTTTGCAATCGTAGGGAAAAATTGGTGGCACAGGATTTTTAACTGAGTGTTGAATAGCAATCCATAAGTCATTTCATTCAAAAATATAGCCCATTACGCATGATAAATCACTTTACAATCATCTATGATTGCTAGATCAAATTTTTGAAAATTGGTAAAATACTTGTTAGACTCGGGTAAATACCCCACCGCACGTTCACTTGAGAATTTAATGAGCATTTGTTATTCTCTTTAAAAGCTCTGCATGTATAGGTCATTTGAATCTTTAACATGTTTCAAGCATGCATATCCATTTTTAAAACGTGTGTAGAAAAAATCTCCTTCATGTAAAATTCCAAGCTTAATAGGATTGGACTAATGGAATTTCCCAAACTTGGATGACAAAACTTTTGTGTTCATTTGTGGTGTGTGAACAGATATTTTTTATTTACATTGGTTATTATTTTAAATATTTTCCACACATCAACGATAAATTTTTTATTTTGTTGTGATCCTTTTTGCCTTTTTTGTTTACGGGATGAAGGGGGAGCGAAAACTAAAAGTTCTGATTTAAGAAAAATGTGTACATCTAAAATGGAAATGCACAATGCACAAATGTAGAGAGAGATATTTCAAAAGAGTGTCTGTATGTTTTAGGGATCGTATGCACTTTTTTTTTTTATATCTAAGGTTTTACAATCGTCGGGAAATGGGGGCGGCGGGCGATTTTTAACTGAGTGTTGACTTCAAATCCATAAGTCATTTCTTGTAAAAATATAGCTCATTACGCGTGACAAATCACTTTACAATCATCTATGATTGTTAGCTCAACTTTTTGAATATGGGCAAAATAATGGCTTGTTTGACTCGGGCAAATATCCCACCGCATGTTCACTTGAGAATTTAATGAGCGTTTGTTATTCTCTTTAAAAGCTTTGGATCCATAGGTTATTTGAATCTTTAACATGTTTCTGGCATGCATATCCATTTCTAAATCATGTGTAGAAAAAATCCCCTTGATGTAAAATTCCAAGATATTAGTTTTGGACTAGTGGAATTTCGCAAACTTGGATAACAAAACTTTTGGGTTCATTTGTCATGTGTAAATAAATTTTCTTCATTTACTTTTTTTATTGTTTTAAACTTTTTCCGTACATCAACTATGAAATTTTCGTTTTGCTGTGATCTATTTGCCTTTTTTGTTTACGGGATGAACGGAGAGCGAAAAACACGAAGTTTTGATTTAAAAAAAATGTGTACATCTAAACCGGAAATGCACAATGCACATGTAGAGAGAGATAATTCCAAAGATTGTCTGTAATTTTTAGGGATTGTAAGCACCTTTTCGTTTTTATATCTCAGGTTTTGCAATCGTCGTGAAAAATGGGTTGCGGAGGATTTTTAACTGAGTGTTGAATTGCAATCCATAAGTCATTTCATACAAAAATAGAGCCCGTTACACATGATAAATCACATTACAATCATCTATGATTAATTATGTCAGCTTTTTGCAAATGAGCAAAATAATGGCATGTTTGACTCGGGTAAATATCCATTGCAAGTTCACTTGAGAATTTAATGAGTGTTTGTTATTCTCTTTAAAAGCTTTGCATCCATAGCTCATTTGCATCTTTAACATGTTTCAAACATGCATATCCATTTTTAAAACATGTGTGGAAGAAATCTCTTTCTTGCAAAATTCCAAGCTATTAGGGTTAAACTAGTGGAATTTCCCAAAATTGGATAACAAAACTTTTGTGTTCATTTGTTTTGCGTGAATAAATTTTCTTTATTTATATTTGTTGTTGTTTTAAATTTTTTCCATACCTCAACTATAAAATTTCCATTTTGTTGTAGGCTTTTTGCCTTGTTTGTTTTCGGGATGAAGGGAGAGCGAAAAGTCAATGTTTTGATTTAAGAAAAAAGTGTACATCTAAAATGAAAAAGCACAATGCACAATTGTAGGGAGAGATAATTCCAAAGAGTGTCTGTAATTTCTAGGGATTGTAAGCTCTTTTTAGTTTTTATATCTCTGGTTTTGCAATCGTCAGGAAAAATTAGTGGTAGAGGATTTTTAACTGAGTACTGAATTGCAATCCATAAGTCATTTCATACAAAAATATAGCCCGTTACGCATGATAAATCACTTTACAATCGTCTATGATTGCTAGATCAAATTTTTGAAAATGGGTAAAATACTTGTTAGACTCGGGTAAATATCCCACCGCACGTTCACTTGATAATTTAATGAGCGTTTGTTATTCTCTTTAAAAGCTTTGGATCCATAGGTCATTTGAATCTTCAACATGATTCAAGCATGCATATCCATTTTTAAAACATGTGTAGAAAAAATCTCCTTCATGTAAAATTCCAAGCTTAATTGGGTTGGACTAATGGAATTTCCCAAACTTGGATAACAAAACTTTTGTGTTCATTTGTGGTGTGTGAACAGATATTTTTTATTTACATTGGTTATTATTCTAAATATTTTCCACACGTCAACTATAAAAATTTTATTTTGTTGTGATGCTTTTTGCCTTTTTTTTTACGGGATGAAGGGCGAGCGAAAACTCAAAGTTCTGATTTAAGAAAAATGTGTACATCTTAGGTTTTGCAATCGTCTGAAATATGTAGAGAGAGATAATTCCAATGAGTGTCTGTAATTTTTAGGGATTGTATGCAACTTTTCGTTTTTATATCTCAGGTTTTGCAATCGTCTGGAAAAATGGGTTGCGGAGGATTTTTAACTGAGTGTTGAATTGCAATCCATAAGTCATTTCATAAAAAAATATAGCCCGTTACGCATGATAAATCACATTACAATCATCTATGATTAATTATGTCAGCTTTTTGCAAATGGGCAAAATAATGACATGTTTGACTCGGGTAAATATCCCACCGCAAGTTCACTTGAGAATTTAATGAGCGTTTGTTATTCTCTTTAAAGCTTTGCATCCATAGCTAATATGCATCTTTAACATGTTTCAAACATGCATATACATTTTTAAAACATGTGTGGACGAAATCTCTTTGTTGCAAAATCCCAAGCTACTTGGGTTAAACTAGTGGAATTTCCTAAAATTGGATAACAAAACTTTTGTGTTCATTTATTTTAGGTGAATAAATTTTCTTTATTTATATTTGTTGTTGTTTTAAATTTTTTCCATAAAATCAACTATAAAATTTTCATTTTGTTGTAGGCTTTTTGCCATGTTTGTTATCGGGATGAAGGGACAGCGAAAAGTCAATGTTTTGATTTGAAAAAAAAGTGTACATCTAAAATGGAAAAGAACAATGCAAAATTTTAGGGAGAGATAATTCCAAAGAGTGTCTGTAATTTTTAGGGATTGTAAGCTCTTTTTAGTTTTTATATCTCAGGTTTTGCAATCGTCGGGAAAAATTAGTGGCAGAGGATTTTTAACTGAGTGTTGAATTGCAATCCATAAGTCATTTCATACACAAATATAGGCCGTTACGCATGATAAATCACTTTACAATCATCTCTGATTGCTAGATTAAATTTTTTAAAATGGGTAAAATAATGACACTTTAGACTCGGGTAAACATCCCACCGCACGTTAACTTGAGAATTTAATGAGCGTTTGTTATTCCCTTTAAAAGCATTGGATCCATTGGTCATTTGAATCTTTAACATGTTTCAAGCATGCATATCCATTTTTAAAACAAGTGTAGAAAAAATATCCTTCATGTAAAATTCCAAGCTTAATTGGGTTGGACTAATGGAATTTCCTAAACTTGGATAACAAAATTTTTGTGTTCATTTGTGGTGTGTGAATAGATATTTTTTATTTACATTATTTATTATTTTAAATATTTTCCACACGTCAACTATAAAATTTTTATTGTGTTGTGATCCTTTTTGCCTTTTTCGTTTATGGGATGAAGGGGGAGAGAAAACTCAAAGTTCTGATTTAAGAAAAAAGTGTACATCTAAAATGGAAATGCACAATGCACAAATGTAGAGAGAGATATTTCCAAAGAGTGTCTATATGTTTTAGGGATCGTATGCACTTTTTCGTTTTTATATCTAAGGTTTTCCAATCGTCAAGAAACGGTGGAGGCGGGCGATTTTTAACTGAGTGTTGACTTCAAATCCATAAGTCATTTCTTACAAAAATATAGCCCATTGCACATGACAAATCACTTTACAATCATCTAAGATTGTTAGCTCAACTTTTTGAATATGGGCAAAATAATGGCTTGTTTGACTCGGGCAAATATCCCACCGCACGTTCACTTAAGAATTTAATGAGCGTTTGTTATTCTCTTTAAAAGCTTTGGATCCATAGGTCATTTGAATCTTTAACATGTTTCTAGCATGCATTTCCATTTTTAAAACATGTGTAGAAAAAATCCCCTACATGTAAAATTCTAAGATAATAGTTTTGGACTAGTGGAATTTCCCAAACTTGGATAACAAAACTTTTGTGTTCATTTGTGGTGTGTGAATAAATTTTCTTCATTTAATTTTTTTATTGTTTTAAACTTTTTCTGTACATCAACTATGAAATTTTCATTTTGCTGTGATCTATGTGACTTTTTTGTTTACGGGATGAAGGGAGAGCAAAAAACTCGAAGTTTTGATTTAAGAAAAATGTGTATAGCTAAAATGGAAATGCACAATGCACATATGTAGAGAGAGATAATTCCAAAGAGTATCTGTAATTTTTAGGAATTGTAAGCTCCTTTTTGTTTTTATATCTCAAGTTTTGCTTCGTCGGGAAAAATGGGTTGCGGAGGATTTTTAACTGAGTGTTGAATTGCAATCCATAAGTCATTTCATACAAAAATATAGCCCGTTACGCATGATAAATCACATTACAATCATCTATGATTAATTATGTCAGCTTTTTGCAAATGAGCAAAATAATGGCATGTTTGACTCGGGTAAATATCCCACGCAAGTTCACTTGAGATTTTAATGAGCGTTTGTTATTCTCTTTAAAAGCTTTGCATCCATAGCTCATTTGCATCTTTAACATGTTTCAAACATGCATATCCATTTTTAAAACATGTGTGGACGAAATCTCTTTCTTGCAAAATTCCAATCTGTTAGGGTTAAACTAGTGGAATTTCGCAAAATTGGATAACAAAACTTTTGTGTTCATTTGGGTTGGGTGAATAAATTTTCTTTATTTTTATTTTTTTTTTGTTTTAAATTTTTTCCATACATCAACTATAAAATTTTCATTTTGTTGTAGGCTATTTGCCTTGTTTGTTTTCAGTATGAAAGGAGAGCGAAAAGTCAAAGTTTTGATTTAAGAAAAAAGTGTACATCTAAAATGGAAAAGCACAATGCAAAATTGTGGGGAGACATAATTCGAAAGAGTGTCTGTAATTTTTAGGGATTGTAAGCACTTTCTAGTTTTTACATCTCAGGTTTTGCAATCGTAGGGAAAAATTGGTGGCTGAGGATTTTTAACTGAGTGTGGAATTGCAATTAATAAGTCATTTCATACAAAAATATAGCCCGTTACGCATGATAAATCACTTTACAATCATCTATGATTGCTAGATCAAATTTTTGAAAATGGGCAAAATAATGACTTGTTAGACTCGGGTAAATATCCCACCGCACGTTCACTTGAGAATTTAATGAGCGTTTGTTATTCTCTTTAAAAGCTTTGGATCCATAGGTCATTTGAATCTTCAACATGATTCAAGCATGCATATCCATTTTTAAAACATGTGTAGAAAAAATCTCCTTCATGTAAAATTCCAAGCTTAATTGGGTTGGACTAATGGAATTTCCCAAACTTGGATAACAAAACTTTTGTGTTCATTTGTGGTGTGTGAACAGATATTTTTTATTTACATTGGTTATTATTCTAAATATTTTCCACACGTCAACTATAAAATTTTTATTTTGTTGTGATGCTTTTTGCCTTTTTTTTTACGGGATGAAGGGCGAGCGAAAACTCAAAGTTCTGATTTAAGAAAAATGTGTACATCTTAAATGGAAATGAACAATGCACAAATGTAGAGAGAGATATTTCAAAGAGTGTCTGTATGTTTTAGGGATCGTATGCACTTTTCCGTTTTTATATCTAAGGTTTTGCAATCGTCGGGAAATGGGGGAGGCGGGCGATTTTTAACTGAGTGTTGACTTCAAATCCATAAGTCATTTCTTACAAAAATATAGCCCGCTACGCATGACAAATCACTTTACAATCATCTATGATTGTTAGTACAACTTTTTGAATATGGGCAAAATAATGGCTTGTTTGACTCGGGCAAATATCCCACCGCAAGTTCACTTGAGAATTTATTGAGCCTTTGATATTCTCTTTAAAAGCTTTGGATCCATAGGTCATTTGAATCTTTAACATGTTTCAAGCATGCATATCCATTTTTAAAACAAGTGTAGAAAAAATCTCCTTCATGTAAAATTCCGAGCTTAATTGGGTTGGACTAATGGAATTTCCCAAACTTGGATAACAAAACTTTTGTGTTCATTTGTGGTGTGTGAACAGATATTTTTTATTTACATTGGTTATTATTCTAAATATTTTCCACACGTCAACTATAAAATTTTTATATTGTTGTGATGTTTTTTGCCTTTTTTGTTTACGGGAAGAAGGGCGAGCGAAAACTCAAAGTTCTGATTTAAGAAGAATGTGTACATCTTAAATGGAAATGAACAATGCACAAATGTAGAGAGAGATATTTCAAACAGTGTCTGTATGTTATAGGGATCGTATGGACCTTTCCGTTTTTATATCTAAGGTTTTGCAATCGTCGGGAAATGGGGGAGGCGGGCGATTTTTAACTGAGTGTTGACTTCAAATCCATAAGTCATTTCTTACAAAAATATAGCCCGCTACGCACGACAAATCACTTTACAATCATCTATGATTTTTAGCTCAACTTTTTGAATATGGGCAAAATAATGGCTTGTTTGACTCGGGCAAATATCCCACCGCAAGTTCACTTGAGAATTTATTGAGCCTTTGTTATTCTCTTTAAAAGCTTTGGAGCCATAGGTCATTTGAATCTTTAACATGTTTCAAGCATGCATATCCATTTTTAAAACATGTGTAGAAAAAATCTCCTTCATGTAAACTTCCAAGCTTAATAGGGTTGGACTAATGGAATTTCCCAAACTTGGATAACAAAAATTTTGTGTTCATTTGTGGTGTGTGAATAGATATTTTTTATTTACATTAGTTATTATTTTAAATATTTTCCACACATCAACTATAAAATTTTTATTTTGTTGTGATCCTTTTTGCGTTTTTTGTTTACAGGAAAAAGGGGGAGCGAAAACTCAAAGTTCTGATTTAAGAAAAAAGTGTACATCTAAATTGGAAATGCACAATGCACAAATGTAGAGAGAGATAATTACAAAGAGTGTCTGCCTATTTTAGGGATCGTATGCACTTTTTCGTTTTTATATCTAAGGTTTTGCAATCGCGGGGAAACGGGGGAGGCGGGCGATTTTTAACTGAGTGTTGACTTCAAATCCATAAGTCATTTCTTACAAAAATATAGCCCGTTATGCATGACAAATCACTTTACAATCATCTATGATTGTTAGCTCAACTTTTTGAATATGGGCAAAATAATGGCTTGTTTGACTCGGGCAAATATCCCACCGCAAGTTCACTTGAGAATTTAATGAGCCTTTGTTATTCTCTTTAAAAGCTTTGGATCCATAGGTCATTTGAATCTTTAACATGTTTCAAGCATGCATATCCATTTTTAAAACACGTGTAGAAAAAATCTCCTTCATGTAAAATTCCAAGCTTAATAGGGTTGGACTAATGGAATATCCCAAACTTGGATAACAACACTTTTGTGTTCATTTGTGGTGTGTGAATAAATATTTTTTATTTACATTAGTTATTATTTTAAATATTTTCCACACATCAACTATAATATTTTTATTTTGTTGTGATCCTTTTTGCCTTTTTTGTTTACGGGATGAAGGGGGAGCGAAAACTCAAAGTTTTGATTTAAGAAAAAGTGTACATCTAAAATGGAAATGCACAATGCACAAATGTGGAGAGAGATATTTCCAAGGAGTGTCTGTATGTTTTAGGGATCGTATGCACTATTTCGTTTTTATATCTAAGGTTTTGCAATCGTCGCGAAACGGGGGAGGCGGGCGATTTTTAACTGAGTGTTGGCTTCAAATCAATAAGTCATTACTTACAAAAATATAGCCCGTTACGCATGACAAATCACTTTACAATCATCTATGATTGTTAGCTCAACTTTTTCAATATGGGCAAAATAATGGCTTGTTTGACTCGGGCAAATATCCCACCGTACGTTCACTTGAGAATTTAATGAGCTTTTGTTATTCTCGTTAAAAGCTTTGGATCCATAGGTCATTTGAATCTTTAACATGTTTATGGCATGCATATCCATTTTTAAAACATGTGTAGAAAAAATCCCTTTCATGTAAAATTCCAAGATATTAGTTTTGGACTAGTGGAATTTCCCAAACTTGGATAACAAAACTTTTGTATTCATTTGTGGTGTGTGAATAAATTATCTTCATTTACTTTTTTTATTGTTTTAAACTTTTTCCGTACATTAACTATGAAAATTTCATTTTGCTGTGATCTATTTGCCTTTTTTGTTTACTGGATGAAGGGAGAGCGAAAAACTCGATGTTTTGATTTAAGAAAAATGTGTACATCTCAAATGGAAATTCACAATGCACATATGTAGAGAGAGATAATTCCTAGAGTGTCTTTAATTTTTAGGGATTGGAAGCACCGTTTCGTTTTTATATCTCTCGTTTTGCAATCGTCGGGAAAAATGGGTTGCGAAGGATTTTTAACTGAGCGTTGAATTGCAATCCATAAGTCATTTCATACAAAAATATAGCCCGTTACGCATGATAAATCACTTTACAATCATCTATGATTGCTAGATCAAATTTTGGAAAATGGGCAAAATAATGACTTCTTAGACTAGGGTAAATATCCCACCGCACGTTCACTTGAGAATTTAATGAGCTTTTTTATTCTCTTTAAAAGCTTTGGATCCATAGGTCATTTGAATCCTTAATATGTTTCAAGCATGCATATCCATTTTAAAAACATCTCTAGAAAAAATCTCCTTCATGTAAAATTCCAAGCTTAATAGGGTTGGACTAATGGAATTTCCCAAACATGGATAACAAAACTTTTTTGTTCATTTTTGGTGTGTGAATAGATATTTTTTATTTACATTAGTTATTATTTTAAATATTTTCCACACATCAACTATAAATTTTTATTTTGTTGTGATCCTTTTTGCCTTTTTGTTTACAGGATGAAGGGTGACCGAAAACACAAAGTTCTGATTTAAGAAAAAGTGTACATCTAAAATGGAAATGTACAATGCACAAATGTTGAGAGTGATATTTCCAAAGAGTGTCTGTATGTTTTAGGGATCGTATGCACTTTTTCATTTTTATATCTAAGGTTTTGCAATGGTCGGGAAAGGGGGGAGGCGGGCGATTTTTAACTGAGTGTTGGCTTCAAATCCATAAGTCATTTCCTACAAAAATATAGCCCGTTACGCATGACAAATCACTTTACAATCATCTATGATTTTTAGCTCAACTTTTTGAATATGGGCAAAATAATGGCTTGTTTTACTCGGGCAAATATCCCACCGCATGTTTACTTGAGAATTTAATGAGCGTTTGTTATTCTCTTTAAAAGCTTTGGATCCATAGGTCATTTGAATCTTTAACATGTTTCTGGCACGCATATCCATTTTTCAAACAAGTGTAGAAAAAATCTCATTCATGTAAAATTTCAAGATATTAGTTTTGGACTAGTGAAATTTCCCAAACTTGGATAACAAAACTTTTGTGTTCATTTGTGGTGTGTGAATAAATTTTCTTCATTTAATTTTTTTATCGTCTTAAACTTTTTCCGTACATCAACTATGAAATTTTCATTTTGCTGTGATCTATTTGCCTTTTTTGTTTACGGGATGAAGGGAGACCGAAAAACACGAACTTTTGATTTAAGAAAAATGTGTACGTATAAAACGGAAATGCACAATGCACATATGTAGAGAGAGATAATTCCTAGAGTGTCTTGAATTTTTAGGGATTGTAAGCACCTTTATATCTGAGGTTTTGCAATCGTCGGGAAAAATGGGTTGCGGAGGATTTTCAACTGAGTGTTGAATTGCAATCCATAAGTCATTTCACACAAAAATATAGCCCGTTACGCATGATAAATCACATTACAATCATCTATGATTAATTATGTCAGCTTTTTGCAAATGGGCAAAATAATGGCATGTTTGACTCGGGTAAATATCCCACCGCAAGTTCACTTGAGAATTTAATGAGCGTTTATTATTCTCTTTAATAGCTTTGCATCCATAGCTCATTTGCATCTTTAACTTGTTTCAAACATGCATATCCATTTTTAAAACATGTGTGGACGAAATCTCTTTCTTGCAAAATTCCAAGCTATTAGGGTCAAACTAGTGTTATTTCCAAAAATTGGATAACAAACCTTTTGGGTTCATTTGTGTTGGGTGAATAAATTTTATTTATTTATATTTGTTGTTGTTTTAAATTTTTTCCACACATCGACTATGACATTTTCATTTTGTTGTACACTTTTTGCCTTGTTTGTTTTCGGGATGAAGGGAGAGCGAAAAGTCAAAGTTTTGATTTAATAAAAAAGTGTACATGTTAAATGGAAAAGCACAATGCGCAATTTTAGGGAGAGATAATTCGAAAGAGTGTCTGTAATTTTTAGGGATTGTATGCTCTTTTTTGTTTTTATATCTCAGGTTTTGCAATCGTCGGGAAAAATTGGAGGCAGAGGATTTTTAACTGAGTGTTGAATTGCAATCCATAAGTCATTTCATAGAAAAATATAGCCCGTTAGGCATGATAAATCACTTTACAATCATCTATGATTGCTAGATCAAATTTTTGAAAATGGGCAAAATAATGACTTGTTAGACTCGGGTAAATATCCCACCGCACGTTCACTTGAGAATTTAATGAGCGTTTGTTATTCTCTTTAAAAGCTTTGGATCCATAGGTCATTTTAATCCTTAACATGTTTCAAGAATGCATATCCATTTTTAAAACATGCGTAGAAAAAATCTCCTTCATGTAAAATTCCAAGCTTAATAGGGTTGGACTAAAAGAATTTCCCAAAATTGGATAACAAAACTTCTGTGTTCATTTGTGGTGTGTGAATAGATATTTTTTATTTACATTAGTTATTATTTTAAATATTTTCCACACATTAACTATAAAAATTTTATTTTGTTGTGATCTTTTTTGAATTTTTTGTTTACGGGATGAATTGGGAGCGAAAACTCAAAGTTCTGAATTAAGAAAAAAGTGTACATCTAAAATGGAAATGCACAATGCACAAATGTAGAGAGAGATATTTCCAAAGAGTGTCTGTATGTTTTAGGGATCGTATGCACTTTTTCGTTTTTATATCAAAGGTTTTGCAATCGTCGGGAAACGGGGGAGGCGTGCGATTTTTAACAGAGTGTTGACTTCAAATCCATAAGTCATTTCTTATAAAAATATAGCCCGTTACACATGAAAAATCACTTTACAATCATCTATGATTGTCAGCTCAACTTTTTGGAATATGGGCAAAATAATGGCTTGTTTGACTCGGGCAAATATCCCACTGCATGTTCACTTGAGAATTTAATGAGCGTTTGTTATTTTCTTTAAAAGCTTTGGATCCATAGGTCATTTAAATATTTAACATGTTTCAAGCATGCATATCCATTTTTAAAACATGTGTAGAAAAAATCTCCTTCATGTAAAATTCCAAGCTTAATAGGGTTGGACTAATGGAATTTCCCAAACTTGGATAACAAAACTTTTGTGTTGATTTGTGGTGTGTGAATAGATATTTTTATTTACATTAGTTATTATTTTAAATATTTTCCACACATAACCTATAAAATTTTTATTTTGTTTTGATCTTTATTGCCTTTTTTGTTTACGGGATGAAGGGGGAGCGAAAACTCAAAGTTCTGATTTAAGAAAAACGTGTACATCTAAAATGGAAATACAAATGTAGAGAGAGATATTTCCAAAGAGTGTCTGTATGTTTTAGGGATCGTATGCACTTTTTCATTTTTATATCTAAGGTTTTGCAATCGTCGGGAAAATGGGGAGGCACCCGATTTTTAACTGAGTGTTGACTTCAAATCCATAAGTAACTTCTTACAAAAATATAGCCCGTTACACATGAAAAATCACTTTACAATCATCTATGATTGTTCGCTCAATTTTTTGAATATGGGCAAAATAATGGCTGGTTTGACCCTGGCAAATATCCCACCGCAAGTTCTCTTGAGAATTTAATGAGCCTTTGTTATTCTCTTTAAAAGCTTGGGATCCATAGGTCATTTTAATCTTTAACATGTTTCAAGCATGCATATCCATTTTTAAAACACGTGTAGAAAAAGTCTCCTTCATGTAAAATTCCAAGCTTAATAGGGTTGGACTAATGGAATTTCCCTAACTTGGATAACAAAACTTTTGTGTTCATTTGTGGTGTGTGAATAGATATTTTTTATTTACATTAGTTATTATTTTAAATATTTTCCACACATCAACTATAAATTTTTTTTTTTGTTGTGATCCTTTTTGCCTTTTTTGTTTACGGGATGAAGGGGGAGCGAAAACTCAAAGTTCTGAATTAAGAAAAAGTGTACTTCTAAAATGGAAATGCACAATGCCCAAATGTGGAGAGAGATATTTCCAAAGAGTGTCTGTATGTTTTAGGGATCATATGCACTTTTTCGTTTTTATATCTAAGGTTTTGCAATTGTCGGGAAAGGGGGGAGGCGGGCGATTTTTAATTGAGTGTTGACTTCAAATCCAAAAGTCATTTCTTAAAAAAATATAGCCCATTAAGCATGATAAATCACTTTACAATCATCTATGATTTCTAGATCAAATTTTTGAATATGGGCAAAATAATGACTTGTTACACTCGAGTAAATTTCCCACCGTACGTTCACTTGAGAATTTAATGAGCGTTTGTGATTCTCTTTAAAAGCTTTGGATCCATAGGTCATTTGAATCTTTAACATGTTTCAAGCATGCATATCCATTTTTAAAACATGTCTAGAAAAAATCTCCTTCACGTAAAATTCCAAGCTTTATAGGGTTGGACTAATGGAATTTCCCAAACTTGGATAACAAAACTTTTGTGTTCATTTTTGGTGTGTGAATAGATATTTTTTATTTACATTAGTTATTATTTTAAATATTTTTCACACATCAACTATAAAATTTTTATTTTGTTGTGATCCTTTTTGCCTTTTTTGTTTATGGGATGAAGGGGGAGCGAAAACACAAAGTTCTGATTTAAGACAAAAGAGTACATCTAAAATGGAAATGCACAATGCACAAATGTAGAGAGAGATATTTCCAAAGAGTGTCTGTATGTTTTAGGGATCGTATGCACTTTTTCGTTTTAATATCTAAGGTTTTGCAATCGTCGGGAAACGGGGGAGGCGGGCAATTTTTAACTGAGTGTTGGCTTCAAATCCATATGTAATTTCTTACAAAAAAATAGCCCATTACGCATGACAAATCACTTTATAATCATTTATGATTGTTAGCTCAACTTTTTGAATATGTGCAAAATAATGGCTTGTTTGACTCGGGCAAAAATCCCACCGCACGTTCACTTGAGAATTTAATGAGCATTTGTTATTCTCTTTAAAAGCTTTGGATCCATAGGTCATTTGAATCTTTAACATGTTTCTGGCATGCATATCCATTTTTAAAACATGTGTAGAAAAATTCCCCTTCATGTAAAATTCCAAGATATTAGTTTTGGACTAGTGGAATTTGCCAAACTTGGATAACAAAACTTTTGTGTTCATTTGTGGTGTGTGAATAAATTTTCTTCATTTATTTGTTTTATTTTTTTATACTTTTTCCGTACATCAACTATGAAATTTTCATTTTGCTGTGATCTATTTGCCTTTTTTGTTTACGGGATGAAGGGTGAGCGAAAAACTCGAATATTTGATTTAAGAAAAATGTGTACATCTAAAACGGAAATGCACAATGCACATATGTAGAGAGAGATAATTCCTAGAGTGTCTTTAATTTTTAAGGATTGTAAGCACCTTTTCATTTTTATATCTCAGGTTTTGCAATCGTCGGGAAAAAAGGGTTGCGGAGGATTTTTAACTGAGTGTTGAATTGCAATCCATAAGTCATTTCATACAAAAATATAGCCCGTTACGCATGATAAATCACATTACAATCATCTATGATTAATTATGTCAGCTTTTTGCAAATGGGCAAAATAATGGCATGTTTGACTCGGGTAAATATCCCACCGCAAGTTCACTTGAGAATTTAATAAGTGTTTGTTATTCTCTTTAAAAGCTTTGCATCCATAGCTCATTTGCATCTTTTTAAAACATGTGTGGACGAAATCTCTTTCTTGCAAAATTCCAAGCTATTAGGGTTAAACTAGTGTAATTTCCCAAAATTAGATAACAAAACTTTTATGTTCATTTGTGTTGGGTGAATAAATTTTCTTTATTTATATTTGTTGTTGTTTTAAATTTTTTCCATACATCAACTATAAAATTTTCATTTTGTTGTACGCTTTTTGCCTTGTTTGTTTTCGGGATAAAGGGAGAGCAAAAAGTCAAAGTTTTGATTTAAGAAAAAAGTGTACATCTAAAATGGAAAAGCACTATGCACAATTGTTGGGAGAGATAATTCCAAAGAATCTGTAATTTTTAGGGATTCTAAGCTCTTTCTAGTTTTTCTATCTCAGGTTTAGCAATCGTCGGGAAAAATTGGTAGCAGAGGATTTTTAACTGAGTGTTGAATTGCAATCCATAAGTCATTTCATAGAAAAATATAGCCCGTTACGCATGATAAATCACTTTACAATCATCTATGATTGCTAGATCAAATTTTCGAAAATGGGCAAGATAATGACTTGTTAGACTCGGGTAAATATCCCACCGCACGTTCACTTGAGAATTTAATGAGCGTTTGTTTTTCTCTTTAAAAGCCTTGGATCCATAGGTCATTTGAATCCTTAACATGTTTCAAACATTGATATCCATTTTTAAAACATGTGTAGAAAAAATCTCCTTCATGTAAAATTCCAAGCTTAATAGGGTTAGACTAATGGAATTTCCCAAACTTGGAAACAAAATTTTTGTGTTCATTTGTAGTGTGTGAATAGATATTTTTTATTTACATTAGTTATTATTTTAAATATTTTCCACACATCAACTATATAATTTTCATTTTGTTGTGATCCTTTTTGCCTTTTTTGTTTACGGGATGAAGGGGGAGCAAAAACTCAAAGTTCTGATTTAAGAAAAAGTGTACATCTAAAATGGAAAGGCACAATGCACAAATGTGGAGAGAGATATTTCCTAAGAGTGTCTGTATGTTTTAGGGATCGTATGCACTTTTTCGTTTTTATATCGAAGGTTTTCCAATCGTCGGGAAAGGGGGAGGCGGGCAATTTTTAACTGAGTGTTGACTTCAAATCCATAAGTCATTTCTTACAAAAATATAGCCTGTTACACATGACAAATCACTTTACAATCATCTATGATTGTTAGCTCAACTTTTTGAATATGGACAAAATAATGGCTTGTTTGACTCGGTCAAATAACCCACCGCACGTTCCCTTGAGAATTGGTGGCAGAGAATTTTTAACTAAGAGTTAAATTGCATTCCATAAGTCATTTCATAAAAAATATAGCCCGTTACGCATGATAAATCACTTTACAATCATCTAAGATTGTTAGATCAAATTTTTTAAGATGGGCAAAATAATGACTTGTTAGATTCGGGTAAATATCCCACCGCAGGTTCACTTGAGAATTTAATGACGGTTTGTTATTCTCTTTAAAAGCTTTGGACCCATAGGTCATTTGAATCTTTAACATGTTTCAAGCATGCATATCCATTTTTAAAACATGTGTAGAAAAAATCCCCTTCATGTAAAATTCCAAGATATTAGTTTTGGACTAGTGGAATTTCCCAAACTTGGATAACAAAACTTTTGTGTTCATTTGTGATGTGTGAATAAATTTTCTTCATTTTTTTTTTATTGTTTTAAACTTTTTCCGTACATCAACTATGAAATTTTCATTTTGCTGTGATCTATTTGCCTTTTTTTTACGGGATCAAGGGAGAGCGAAAAACTCGATGTTTTGATTTAAGAAAAATGTGTATATCTAAAACAGAAATGCAAAATGCACATATGTAGAGAGAGATAATTCCAATGAGTGTCTATAATTTTTAGGGATTGTAAGCACCTTTTTGTTTTTATATCTCAGGTTTTGCAATAGTCGGGAAAAATGGGTTGCGAATGATTTTTAACTGAGTGTTGAATGGCAACCCATAAGTCATTTCATACAAAAATATAGCCCGTTACACATGATAAATCAAATTACCATCACCTATGATTAATTATGTCAGCTTTTTACAAATGGGCAAAATAATGGCATGTTTGACTCCGGTAAATATCCCACCGCAAGTTCACTTGAGAATTTAAGGAGCGTTCGTTATTCTCTTTAAAAGCTTTGCATCCATAGCTCATTTGCATATTTAATATGTTTCAAACATGCATATCCATTTTTAAAACATGTGTGGATGAAATCTCTTTCTTGCAAAATTCCAAGCTATTAGGGTTAAACTAGTGGAATTTCCCAAAATTGGATAACAAAACGTTTGTGTTCATCTGTGTTGGGTGAATAAATTTTATTTATTTATATTTTTTATTGTTTTAAATTTTTTCCATACTTCAACTATAAAATTTTCATTTTGTTGTAAGCTTTTTGCCTTGTTTGTTTTCGTGATGAAGGGAGAGCGAAAAGTCAAAGTTTTTATTTAAGAAAAAAGTGTACATCTAAAATGGAAAGGCATAATGCACAATTGTAGGGAGAGGTAATTCCAAAGAGTGTCTGTAATTTTTAGGGATTGTAAGCTCTTTTTAGTTTTTATATCTCAGGTTTTGCAATCGTCGGGAAAAATTGGTGGCAGAGGATTTTTAACTGAGTGTTGAATTGCAATCCATAAGTCATTTCATACAAAAATATAGCCCATTACGCATGATCAATCACTTTACAATCATCTATGATTGTTAGATCAAATTTTTGAAAATGGGCAAAATAATGACTTGTTAGACTCGGGTAAATATCCCACCGCATGTTCACTTGAGAATTTATTGAGTGTTTGTTATTCTCTTTAAAAGCTTTGGATCCATAGGTCATTTGAATCTTTAACATGTTTCAAGCATGCATATCCATTTTTAAAACATGTGTTGAAAAAATCTCCTTCATGTAAAATTCCGAGCTTATTAGGGTTGGACTAATGGAATTTCCCAAACTTGGATGACAAAACTTTTGTGTTCATTTGTGGTGTGTTAATAGAAATTTTTTATTTCCATTAGTTATTATTTTAAATATTTTCCACTCATCAACTATAAATATTTTATTTTGTTGTGATCTTTTTTGCGTTTTTTGGTTACGGGATGAAGGGGGAGCGAAAACTCAAAGTTCTGATTTAAGAAAAAAGTGTATATCTAAAATCGAAATGCACAATGCAAAAATGTAGAGAGAGATATTTCCAAAGAGTGTCTGTATGTTTTAGGGATCGTATGCACTTTTTTGATTTTATATCTAAGGTTTTGCAATCGTCGGGAAACAGGGGAGGCGGGCGATTTTTAACTGAGTGTTGACATCAAATTCATAAGTCATTTCTTACAAAAATAAAGCCCGTTATGCATGACAAATCACTTTACAATCATCTATGATTGTTAGCTCAACTTTTTGAATATGGGCAAAATAATGGCTTGTTTGACTCAGGCAAAGATCCCACCGCACCTCCACTTGAGAATTTAATGATCCTTTGTTATTCTCTTTAAAAGCTTTGGATCCATAGGTCATTTGAATCTTTAACATCTTTCTGGCATGCATATCCATTTTTAAAACATGTGTAGAAAAAATCCCCTTCATGTTAAATTCCAAGATATTAGTTTTGGACTAGAGGAATTTCCCAAACTTGGATAACAAAACTTTTGTGTTCATTTGTGGTGTTGGAATAAATTTTCTTCATTTACTTTTCTTATAGTTTTAAAATTTTTCCATGCATCAACTATGAAATTTTCATTTTGCTGTGATCTATTTACCTTTTTTGTTCACGGGATGAAGGGAGAGCGAAAAACTCGAAGTTTTGATTTAAGAAAAATGTGTACATCTAAAAAGGAAATGCAAAATGCACATATGTAGAGAGAAATAATTCCAATGAGTGTCTATATTTTTTAGGGATTGTAAGCACCTTTTCGTTTTTATATCTTTGGTTTTGCAATCGTCGGGAAAAATGGGTTGCGGAGGATTTTCAACTGAGGGTTGAATTGCAATCCATAAGTCATTTCATACAAAAATATAGCCCGTTACACACAATAAATCACATTACAATCACCCATGATTAATTATGTCAGCTTTTTGCAAATGGGCAAAATAATGGCATGTTTGACTCGGGTAAATATCCCACCGCAAGTTCACTTGAGAATTTAATGAGCGTTTGTTATTCTCTTTAAAAGTTTTGCATCCATAGCTCATTTGCATCTTTAACATGTTTCAAACATGCATATCCATTTTTAAAACATGTGTGGACAAAATCTCTTTTTTGCAAAATTCCAAGCTATTAGGGTTAAACTAGTGGAATTTCCCAAAATTGGATAACAAAACATTTGTTTTCATTTGTGTTGGGTGAATAAATTTTCTTTATTTATATTTGTTATTGTTTTAAATTTTTTCCATACTTCAACTATAAAATTTTCATTTTGTTGTAAGCTTTTTGCCTTGTTTGTTTTCGGGATGAAGGGAGAGCGAAAAGTCAAAGTTTTTATTTAAGAAAAAAGTGTACATCTAAAATGGAAAGGCATAATGCACAATTGTAGGGAGAGATAATTCCAAAGAGTGTCTGTAATTTTTAGGGATTGTAAGCTCTTTTTAGTTTTTATATCTCAAATTTTGCAATCGTCGGGAAAAATTGGTGGGAGATGATTTTTAACTGAGTGTTGAATTGCAATCCATAAGTCATTTCATACAAAAATATAGCCCATTACGCATGATCAATCACTTTACAATCATCTATTATTGTTAGATCAAATTTTTGAAAATGGGCAAAATAATGACTTGTTAGACTCGAGTAAATATCCCACCGCAGGTTCACTTAAGAATTTAATGAGCGTTTGTTATTCTCTTTAAAAGCTTTGGATCCATAGGTCATTTGAATCTTTAACATGTTTCAAGCATGCATATCCATTTTTAAATCATGTGTAGAAAAAATCTCCTTCATGTAAAATTCCAAGCTTAATAGGGTTGGACTAATGGAATTTCCCAAACTTAGATTGTGTTCATTTGTGGTGTGTGAATAGATATTTTTTATTTACATTAGTTATTATTTTAAATAATTTCCACACATCAACTACAAATTTTTTTTTTGTTGTGATCTTTTTTGCCTTTTTTGGTTACGGGATGAAGGGGGAGCGAAAACTCAAAGTTCTGATTTAAGAAAAAAGTGTACATCTAAAATGGAAATGCACAATGCACAAATGTAGAGAGAGATATTTCCAAAGAGTGTCTGTATGTTTTAGGGATCGTATGCACTCTTTCATTTTTATATCTAAGGTTTTGCAATCGTCGGGAAATGGAGGAGGCGAGCGATTTTTAACCGAGTGTTGACTTCAAATCCATAAGTCATTTCTTAAAAAAATATAGTCCGTTACGCATGACAAATCACGTTACAATCATCTATGATTGTTAGCTCAACTTTTTGAATATGGGCAAAATAATGACTTGTTTGACTCGGGCAAATATCCCACCGCACGTTCACTTGAGAATTTAATGAGCGTTTGTTATTCTCTTTAAAAGCTTTGGATCTATAGGTCATTTGAATCTTTAACATGTTTCTGGCGTGCATATCCAATTTCAAAACATGTGTATAAAAAATCTCCTTCAACTAAAATTCCAAGATATTAGTTTTGGACTAGTGGAATTTCCCAAACTTGGATAACAAAACTTTTGTGTTCATTTGTGGTGTGTGAATAAATTTTCTTCATTTACTTTTTTTATTTTTTTAAACTTTTTCCGTACATCAACTATGAAATTTTCATTTTGCTGTGATCTATTTGCGTTTTTTTTTTAAGTGAAGAAGGGACAGCGAAAAACTCAAAGTTTTTATTTAAGAAAAATGTGTACATCTAAAACGGAAATGCACAATGGACATATGTAGAGAGAGATAATTCCAAAGTGTGTCGATTGTAAGCTCTTTTTAGTTTTTATATCTTAGGTTTTGCAATCGTTGGGAAAAATTGGTGGGAGAGGATTTTTAACTGAGCGTTGAATTGCAATACATAAGTCATTTCATACAAAAGTACAGCTCATTACACATGATAAATCATTTTACAATCATCTATAATTGTTAGATCAAATTTTTGAAAATGGGCAAAATAATAACTTGTTAGACTCGGGTAAATATCCCACCGAACAATCACTTGAGAATTTAATGAACGTTTGTTATTCTTTTTAAAAGCTTTGGATCCATAGGTCATTTGAATCTTTAACATGTTTCAAGCATGCATATCCATTTTTAAAACATGTGTAGAAAACATCTCCTTCATCTAAAATTCCGAGCTTAATAGGGTTAGACTAATGGAATTTCCCAAACTGGGATAACAAAACTTTTGTGTTCATTTGTGGTGTGTGAATAGATATTTTTTATTTACATTAGTTATTATTTTAAATATTTTCCACACATCAACTATAAAATTTTTATTTTGTTGTGATCTTTTTTACCTTTTTTGTTTACGGGATGAAGGGGGAGCGAAAACTCAAAGTTCTGATTTAAGAAAAAAGTGTATATTTAAAATGGAAATGCACAATGCACAGATGTAGAGAGAGATATTTCCAAAGAGTGTCTGTATGTTTTAGGGATCGTATGCACTTTTTCATTTTTATATCTAAGGTTTTGCAATCGTCGGGAAATGGGGGAGGCGGGCGATTTTTAACTGAGTGTTGACTTCAAATCCATAAGTCATTTCTTACAAAAATATAGCCCGTTACGCATGACAAATCACTTTACAATCATCTATGATTGTTAGCTCAACTTTTTGAATATGGGCAAAATAATGGCTTGTTTGACTCGGGCAAATATCCCACCGCACTTTCGCTTGAGAATTTAATGAGCGTTTGTTATTCTCTTTAAAAGCTTTGGAACCATAGGTCATTTGAATCTTTAACATGTTTCTGGCAAGCATATCCATTTTTAAAACATGTGTAGAAAAACTCCCCTTCATGTAAAATTCCAAGATATTAGTTTTGGACTAGTGGAATTTCCCAAACTTGGATAACAAAACTTTTGTATTCATTTGTGGTGTGTGAATAAATTTTCTTCATTAACTTTTTTTATTGTTTTAAACTTTTTCCGTACATCAACTATGAAATTTTTATTTTACTGTGATCTATTTGCCTTTTTTGTTTACGGGAAGAAGGGACAACGAAAAACTCAAAGTTTTGATTTAAGAAAAATGTGTACATCTAAAACGGAAATGCACAATGCACATATGTAGAGAGAGATAATTCCAAAGAGTGTCTGCAATTTTTAGGGATTGTAAGCACCTTTTCGTTTTTATATCTCAGGTTTTGCAACCGTCGGGAAAAATGGGTTGCGGAGGATTTTTAACTGAGTGTTGAATTGCAATCCATAAGTCATTTCATACAAAAATACAGCTCGTTACACATGATAAATCATTTTACAATCATCTATGATTGTTAGATCAAATTTTTGAAAATGGGCAAAATAATGACTTGTTAGACTCGGGTATATATACCACAGCACGTTAACTTGAGAATTTAATGAGCGTTTGTTATTATCTTTAAAAGCTTTGGATCCATAGGTCATTTGAATCTTTAACATGTTTCAAGCATGCATATCCATTTTTAAAACATGTGTTGAAAAAATCTCCTTCATGTAAAATTCCGAGCTTAATAGGGTTGGACTAATGGAATTTCCCAAACTTGGATAACAAAACTTTTGTGTTCATTTGTGGTGTGTGAATAGATATTTTTTATTTACATTAGTTATTAGTTTAAAAATTTTCCACACACCAACTATAAATTTTTTATTTCTTTGTGATCTTGTTTGCCTTTTTTGTTTACGGGATGAAGGGGGAGCGAAAACTCAAAGTTCTTATTTAAGAAAAAAGTCTACATGTAAAATGGAAATGCACAATGCACAAATGTTGAGAGAGATATTTCCAAAGAGTGTTTGTATGTTTTAGGGTTCGTATGCACTTTTTCATTTTTATATCTAAGGTTTTGGAATCGTCGGGAAATGGGGGAGGCGGGCGATTTTTAACTGAGTGTTGACTTCAAATCCATAAGTCATTTCATACAAAAATATAGCCCGTTACCCATGACAAATCACTTTACAATCACCTATGATTGTTAGCTCAACTTTTTGAATATGGGCAAAATAATGGCTTGTTTGACTCGGGCAAATATCCCACCGCACGTTCGCTTGAGAATTTAATGAGCGTTTGTTATTCTCTTTAAAAGCTTTGGATCCATAGGTCATTTGAATCTTTAACATGTTTCTGGCATGCATATCCATTTTTATAACATGTGTAGAAAAAATCTCCATCATGTAAAATTCCATGATATTAGTTTTGGACTAGAGGAATTTCCCAAACTTGGATAACAAAACTTTTGTGTTCATTTGTGGTGTGTGAATAAATTTTCTTCATTTACTTTTTTATTGTTTTAAACTTTTTTCGTACACGAACTATGAAATTTTCATTTTGCTGTGATCTATTTGCCTTTTTTGTTTACGGGATGAAGGGAGAGCGAAAAACTCGAAGTTTTTATTTAAGAAAAATGTGTACATCTAAAACGGAAATGCACAATGCACATATGTAGAGAGAGATAATTCCAAAGAGTGTGTGTAATTTTTAGGGTTTGTAAGCACCTTTTTGTTTTTATATCTTAGGTTTTGCAATCGTCGGGAAAAATGGGTTGCGGAGGATTTTTAACTGAGTGCTGAATTGCAATCCATAAGTCATTTCATACATAAATATAGCCCGTTACGCATGATAAATCACATTACAATCACCAATGATTAATTATGCAAGCTTTTTGCAAATGGGCAAAATAATGGCATGTTTGACTTGGGTAAATATCCCACCGCAAGTTCACTTGAGAATTTAATGAGTGTTTGTTATTCTCTTTAAAAGCTTTGCATCCAAAGCTCATTTGCATCTTTAACATGTTTCAAACATGCATATCCATTTTTAAAACATGTGTGGATGAAATCTCTTTCTTGCAAAATTCCAAGCTATTAGGGTTAAACTAGTGGAATTTCCCAAAATTGAATAACTAAACGTTTGTGTTCATTTGTGTTGGGTGAATAAATTTTTTTTATTTATATTTGTTATTGTTTTAAATTTTTTCCAAACATCAACTATAAAATTTTCATTTTGTTGTAAGCTTTTAGCCTTGTTTGTTTTTGGGATGAAAGGAGAGCGAAAAGTCAAAGTTTTGATTTAAGAAAAAAGTGTACATCTAAAATGGAAAAGCACAATGCACAATTGTAGGGAGAGATAATTCCAAAGAGTGTCTGTAATTTTTAGGGATTGTAAGATCTTTTTAGTTTTCATATCTTAGGTTTTGCAATCGTCGGGAAAAATTGGTGGCAGAGGATTTTTAACTATGTGTTGAATTGCAATCCATCAGTCATTTCATACAAAAATATAGCCCGTTACGCATGATAAATCACTTTACAATCATCTATGATTGTTAGATCAATTTTTTTAAAATGGGCAAAATAATTACTTGTTAGACTCGGGTAAATATCCCACCGCACGTTAACTAGAGAATTTAATGAGCGTTTGTTATTCTCTTTAAAAGCTTGGGATCCATAGGTCATTTGAATCTTTAACATGTTTCAAGCATGCATATCCATTTTTAAAACATGTGTAGAAAAAATCTCCTTCATGTAAACTTCTAAGCTTAATAGGGTTGGACTGATGGAATTTCCCAAACTTGGATAACAAAACTTTTGTGTTCATTTGTGGTGTGTGAATAGATATTTTTTATTTACATTAGTTATTATTTTAAATATTTTCCACACATCAACTAAAAAATTTTTATTTTGTTGTGATCTTTTTTGCCTTTTTTGTTTAAGGGATGAAGGGGAAGCGAAAACACAAAGTTCTGATTTACGAAAAAAGTGTACATCTAAAATTGAAATGCACAATGCACAAATGTAGAGAGAGATATTTCCAAAGAGTGTCTGTATGTTTTAGGGATCGTATGCACTCTTTCATTTTTATATCTAAGGTTTTGCAATCGTTGGAAAACGGAGGAGGCGAGCGATTTTTTACTGAGTCTTGCCTACAAATCCATAAGTCATTTCTTACAAAAATATAGCCCGTTACACTTGACAAAGCACTTTACAATCACCTATGATTGTTAGCTCAACTTTTTGAATATGGGCAAAATAATGGCTTGTATGACTCGGGCAAATATTCCACTGCACGTTCACTTGAGAATTTAATGAGCGTTTGTTATTCTCTTTAAAAGCTTTGGATCAATAGGTCATTTGAATCTTTAACATGTTTCCGGCATGCATATCCATTTTTAAAACATGTGAAGAAAAAATCACCTTCATGTAAAAGTCCAAGCTATTAGTTTTAGACTAGTGGAATTTCCCAAACTTGGACAACAAAACTTTTGTGTTCATTTGTGGTGAGTGAATAAATTTTCTTCATTTACTTTTTTTATCATTTTAAACTTTTTCCGTACATCAACTATGAAATTTTCATTTTGCTGTGATCAATTTTTCTTTTTTGTTTACGGGATGAAGAGAGAGCGAAAAGCTCGAAGTTTTTATTTAAGAAAAATGAGTACATTTAAACCGGAAATGTACAATGCACATATGTAGAGAGAGATAATTCCAAAGAGTGTCTATAATTTTTAGGGATTGTAAGCACCTTTTCGTTTTTATATCTCAGGTTTTGCAATCGTCGGGAAAAATGGGTTGTGGAGGATTTTTAACTGAGTGTTGAATTCCAATCCATAAGTCATTTCATACAAAAATGTAGCCCATTACGCATGATAAATCACATTACAATCAACTATGATTACTTATGTCAGCTTTTTGCAAATGGGCAAAATAATGGCATGTTTGACTCGGGTAAATATCCCACCGCAAGTTCACTTGAGAATTTAATGAGCGTTTGTTATTCTCTTTAAAAGCTTTGCATCCATAGCTCATTTGCATCTTTAACATGTTTCAAACGTGCATATCCATTTTTAAAACATGTGTGGATGAAATCTCTTTCTTGCAAAATTCCAAGCTATTAGGGTTAAACTAGTGGAATTTCCCAAAATTGGATAACAAAACGTTTGAGTTCATTTGTGTTGGGTGAATAAATTTTCTTTATTTATACTTGTTATCGTTTTAAATTTTTTCCATACATCAACTATAAAATTTTCATTTTGTTGTAAGCTTTTTGCCTTGTTTGTTTTCGGGATGAAGGGAGAGCGAAAAGTCAAAGTTTTGATTTAAGAAAAAAGTGTACATCTAAAATGGAAAAGCACAATGCACAATTGTAGGGAGAGATAATTCCAAAGAGTATCTGTAATTTTTAGGGATTGCAAGCTCTTTTTAGTGTTTATATCTCAAGTTTTGCAATCGTCGAGAAAAATTGGTGGCAGAGGATTTTTAACTGAGTGTTGAATTGCAATCCATAAGTCATTTCATACAAAAATATAGCCTGTTACACATGATAAATCACTTTACAATCATCTATGATTGTTAGATCAAATTTTTGAAAATGGGCAAAATAATGACTAGTTAGACTTGGGTAAATATCCCACCGCACGTTCACTTGAGAATTTAATGAGCGTTCGTTATTCTCATTAAAAGCTTTGGATCCATAGGTCATTTGAATCTTTAACAAGTTTCAAGCATGCATATCCATTTTTAAAACATGTTTTTAAAAAATCTCCTTCATGTAAAATTCCAAGCTTAATAGGGTTGGACTAATGGAATTTCCCAAACATGGATAACAAAACTTTTGTGTTCATTTGTGGTGTGTGAATAGATATTTTTTATTTAAATTAGTTATTATTTTAAATATTTTCCGCACATCAACTATAAAATTTTTATTTTGTTGTGATATTTTTTGCCTTTTTTGTTTACAGGATGAAGGGGGAGCAAAAACTCAAAGTTCTGATTTAAGAAAAAAGTGTACATCTATAATGGAAATGCGCAATGCACAAATGTAGAGAGAGATATTTCCGAAGAGTGTCTGTATGTTTTAGGGATCGTATGCACTCTTTTGTTTTTATATCTAAGGTTTTGCAATCGTCGGGAAACGGGGGAGGTGGGCTATTTTTAACTGAGTGTTGACTTCAAATCCATAAGTCATTTCTTACAAAAATATAGCCCATTACGCATGACAAATCACTTTACAATCACCTATGATTGTTAGCTCAACTTTTTGAATATGGGCAAAATAATGGCGTGTTGGACTCGGGCAAATATCCCACCGCACGTTCACTTAAGAATTTAATGAGCATTTGTTATTCTCTTTAAAAGCTTTGGATCCATAGGTCATTTGAATCTTTAACATGTTTCTCGCATACATATCCATTTTTAAAACATGTGTAGAAAAAATCTCCTTCATGTAAATTTTCCCAAATATTATTTTTGGACTAGTGGAATTTCCCAAACTTGGATAACAAAACTTTTGTGTTCATTTGTGGTGTGTGAATAAATTTTCTTCGTTTACTTTTTTTATTGTTTTAAACTTTTTCCGTACATCAACTATGAAATTTTCATTTTGCTGTGATATATTTGCCTTTTTTGTTTACGGGATGAAAGGAGAGCAAAAAACTCGAAGTTTTGATATAAGAAAAACGTGTACATCAAAAACGGAAATACATAATGCACATATGTAGAGAGAGATAATTCCAAACAGTGTGTGTAATTTTTAGGGATTGTAACCACCTTTTCGTTTTTATATCTCAGGTTTTGCAATCTTCGGGAAAAATGGCTTGCGGAGGATTTTTAAGTGAGTGTTGAATTGCAATCCATGAGTCATTTCATTCAAAAATATAGCCCATTACGCATGATAAATCACATTACAATGACCTATGATTAATTATGTCAGCTTTTTTCAAATGGGCAAAATAATGGCATGTTTGACTCCGGTAAATATCCCACCGCAAGTTCACTTGAGAATTTAATGAGCGTTTGATATTCTCTTTAAAAGATTTGCATCCATAGCTCATTTGCATCTTTAACATGTTTCAAACATGCATATCCATTGTTAAAACATGTGTGGATGAAATCTCTTTCTTGCAAAAATTCCAAGCTATTAGGGTTAAACTAGTGGAATTTCCAAAAATTGGATAACAAAACGTTTGTCTTCATTTGCGTTGGGTGAATAAATTTTCTTTATTTATATTTGTTATTGTTTTAAATTTTTTCCATACATCAACTATAAAATTATCATTTTGTTGTAAGCTTTTTGCCTTGTTTGTTTTCGGGATGAAGGGAGAGGGAAAAGTCAAAGTTTTGATTTAAGAAAAAAGTGTACATCTAAAATGGAAAAGTGCAATGCACAATTGTAGGGAGAGATAATTCCAAAGAGTGTTTGTAATTTTTAGAGATTGTAAGCTCTTTTTAGTTTTTATATCTCAGGTTTTGCAATCGTCGGGAAAAATTGGTTGCAGAGGATTTTTAACTGAGTGTTGAATTGCAATCCATAAGTCATTTCATACCAAAGTATAGCCCGTACGCACGATAAATCACTTTACAATCATCTATGATTGTTAGATCAAACTTTTGAAAATAGGCAAAATAATGACTTCTTAGACTCAGGTAAATATCCCATCGCACGTTCACTTGAGAATTTAATGAGCGTTTCTTATTCAGTTTAAAATCTTTGGATCCATAGGTCATTTGAATCTTTAACATGTTTCAAGCATGCATATCCATTTTTAAAACATGTGTAGAAAAAATCTCCTTCATGTAAAATTCCAAGCTTAATAGGGTTGGACTAATGGAATTTTCCAAACTTGGATAACAAAACTTTTGTGTTCATTTGTGGTGTGTGAATCGATATTTTTTATTTACATTAGTTATTATTTTAAATATTTTCCACACATCAACTATAAAATTTTTATTTTGTTGTGATATTTTTTGCCTTTTTTGTTTACGAGATGAAGGGGGAGCAAAAACTCAAAGTTTTGATTTAAGAAAAAAATGTACATCTATAATGGAAATGCGCAATGCACAAATGTAGAGAGAGATATTTCCGAAGAGTGTCTGTATGTTTTAGGGATCGTATGCACTCTTTTGTTTTTATATCTAAGGTTTTGCAATCGTCGGGAAACGGGGGAGGTGGGCGATTTTTAACTGAGTGTTGACTTCGAATCCATAAGTCATTTCTTACAAAAAGATAGCCCGTTACGCATGAAAAATCACTTTACAATCACCTATGATTGTTAGCTCAACTTTTTGAAAAAGGGCAAAATAATGTCTTGTTTGACTCGGGCAAATATCCCACCGCACGTTCACTTAAGAATTTAATGAGTGTTTGTTATTCTCTTTAAAAGCTTTTGATCCATAGGTCACTTGAATCTTTAGCATGTTTCTGGCATGCATATCCATTTTTAAAACATGTGTAGAAAAAATATCCTTCATGTAAAATTCCAAGATATTAGTTTTGGACTAGTGGAATTTCCCAAACTTGGATAACGAAACTTTTGTGTTCATTTGTGGTGTGTGAATAAATTTTCTTCAATTAATTTTTTTATTGTTTTAAACTTTTTCCGTACATCAACTATGAAATTTTCTTTTTGCTGTGATCTATTTGCCTTTTTTGTTTACGGGATGAAGGGAGAGCGAAAAACTCAAAGTTTTGATTTAAGAAAAATGTGCACATGTAAAACGGAAATGCACAATGCACATATGTAGAGAGAGATAATTCGAAAGAGTGTCAGTAATTTTTAGGGATTGTAAGCTCCTTTTCGTTTTTATATCTCAGGTTTTGCAATCGTCGGGAAAAATGGGTTGCGGAGGATTTTTAACTGAGTCTTGAAATGCAATCCATAAGTCATTTCATACAAAAATATGGCCCGTTACGCATGATAAATCACATTACAATCACCTATGATTAATTATGTCAGCTTTTTGCAAATGGGCAAAATAATGGAATGTCTGACTCCGGTAAAAATCCCACCGCAAGTTCACTTGAGAATTTAATGAGCGTTTGTTATTCTCTTGAAAAGCTTTGCATCCATAGCTCATTTGCATCTTTAACATGTTTCAAACATGCATATCCATTTTTAAAACATGTGTGGATAAAATCTCTTTCTTGCGAAATTCCTTGCTATTAGGGTTAAACTAGTGGAATTTCCCAAAATTGGATAACAAAACGTTTGTGTTCATTTGTGTTGGGTGAATAAATTTTATTTATTTATATTTGTTATTCTTTTAAATTTTTTCCATACATCAACTATAAAATTTTCGTTTTGTTGTAAGCTTTTTGCCTTGTTTGATTTCGGGATGAAGGTAGAGCGAAAAGTCAAAGTTTTGATTTAAGAAAAAGTGTACATGTAAAATGGAAAAGCACAAAGCACAACTGTAGGGAGAGATAATTCCAAAGAGTGTCTGTAATTATTAGGGATTGTAAGCTCTTTTTAGTTTTTATATCTCAGGTTTTGCAATCGACGGGAAAAATTGGTGGTAGAGGGTTTTTCACTGAGTGTTGAATTGCAATCCGTAAGTCATTTCATACAAAAATATAGCCCGTTACACATGATAAATCACTTTACAATCATCTATGATTGTTAGATCAAATTTTTGAAAATGGGCAAAATAATGACTTGTTAGACTCGGGTAAATATCCCACCGCACGTTCACTTGAGAATTTAATGAGCATTTGTTATTCTCTTTAAAAGTTTTGGATCCATAGGTCATTTGAATCTTTAACATGTTTCAAGCATGCATATCTATTTTTAAAACATGTGTAGAAAAAATCTCCTTCATGTAAAATTCCAAGCTTAATAGGGTTGGACTAATGGAATTTCCCAAACTTGGATAACAAAACTTTTGGGTTCATTTGTGGTGTGAATAGATATTTTTTATTTACATTAGTTATTATTTTAAATATTTTCGACACATCAACTATAAAATTTTTATTTTGTTGTGATCTTTTTTGCCTTTTTTGTTTACAGGATGAAGGGGGAGCGAAAACTCAAAGTTCTGATTAAGAAAAACGTGTACATCTAAAATGGAAATGCACAATGCACAAATGTAGAGTGAGATATATCCAAAAAGTGTCTGTATGTTTTAGGGATCGTAAGCACTCTTTCGTTTTTATATCTAAGCTTTTGCAATCGTCGGGAAACGGGGGAGGCGGGCGATTTTTAACTGAGTGTTGACTTCAAATCCATAAATCATTTCTTACAAAAATATAGCCCATTACGCATGACAAATCACTTGACAACCACCTATGATTGTTAACCGAACTTTTTGAATATGGGCAAAATAATGGCTTGTTTGACTAGGGCAAATATCCCACCGCACGTTCACTTGAGAATTTAATGAGCGTTTGTTATTATCTTTAAAAGCTTTGGATCCATAGCTCATTTGAATCTTTAACATGTTTCTGGCATGCATATCCATTTTTAAAACATGCGTAGAAAAAATCTCCTTCATGTAAAATTCCAAGCTTAATAGGGTTGGACTAATGGAATTTCCCAAACTTGGATAACAAAACTTTTGTGTTCATTTGTGGTGTGTGAATAGATATTTTTTATTTACATTAGTTAATATTTTAAATATTTTCCACACATCAACTATAAATTTTTTATTTTGTTGGGATCTTTTTTGCCTTTTTTGTTTACGGGATGAAGGGGGAGCGAAAACTCAAAGTTCTGATTTAAGAAAAAAGTGTACATCTAAAATGGAAATGCACAATCCACAAATGTAGACAGAGATATTTCCAAAGAGTGTCTGTATGTTTTAGGGATCGTATGCACTCTTTTGCTTTTATATCTAAGGTTTTGCAATCGTCGGGAAATGGGGGAGGCAGGCGATTTTTAACTGAGTGTTGACTTCAAATCCATAAGTGTTTTGTTACAAAAATATAGCCCGTTACGCATGACAAATCACTTTACAATCACCTATGATTGTTAGCTCAACTTTTTGAAAAAGGGCAAAATAATGGCTTTTTTGACTCGGGCAAATATCCCACCGCACGTTCACTTAAGAATTTAATGAGCGTTTGTTATTCTCTTTAAAATCTTTGGATCCATAGGTCATTTGAATCTTTAACATGTGTCTGGTATGCATATCCATTTTTAAAACATGTGTAGAAAAAATCTCCTTCACGTAAAATTCCAAGATATTAGTTTTGAACTAGTGGAATTTCCCAAACATGGATAACAAAACTTTTGTGTTCATTTGTGGTGTGTGAATAAATTTTCTTCAATTACTTTTTTTATTATTTTAAACTTTTTCCGTACATCAACTATGAAATTTTCATTTTGCTGTAAGCTTTTTGCCTTTTTTGTTTACGGGATGAAGGGAGAGCGATTGTCAAGGTTTTGATTTAAGAAAAAAGTGTATATCTAAAACGGAAAAGCACAATGCACAATTGTAGGGAGAGATAATTCCAATGAATGTCTGTAATTTTTAGGGATTGTAAGCTCTTTTTAGTTTTTATATCTCAAGTTTCGCAATCGTCAGGAAAAATTGGTGGCAGAGGATATTAAACTGAGTGTTGAATTGCAATCCATAAGTCATTTCATACAAAAATATAGCCCGTTACGCATGATAAATCACTTTACAATCATCTATGATTGTTAAAACAAATTTTTGAAAATGGGCAAAATAATGACTAGTTAGACTCGGGTAAATATCCCACCGCACGTTCACTTGAGAATTTAACGAGCGTTTGTTATTCTCTTTAAATGTTTTGGATCCGTAGGTCATTTGAATCTTTAACATGATTCAAGCATGCATATCCATTTTTAAAACATGTGTAGAAATAATCTCCTTCATGTAAAATTCAAAGCTTAAGAGGATTGGACTAATGGAATTTCCCAAACTTGGATAACAAAACTTTTGTGTTCATTTGTGGTGTGTGAATAGATATTTTTTATTTACATTAGTTATTATTTTAAATATTTTCCACACATCAACTATAAAATTTTTATTTTGTTGTGATCTCTTTCACCTTTTTACTTTACGGGATGAAGGGGGAGCGAAAACTCTAAGTTCTGATTTAAGAAAAAAGTGTACATCTAAAATGGAAATGCACAATGCACAAATGTAGAGAGAGATATTTCCAAAGATTGTCTGTATGTTTTTGGGATCGTAAGCACTCTTTCGTTTTTATGTCTAAGGTTTTGCAATCGTCTGGAAATGGGGGCGGCGGGCGATTTTTAACTGAGAGGTGACTTCAAATCCATTAGTCATTTCTTACAAAAATATAGCCCGTTACGCATGACAAATCACTTTACAATCACCTATGATTGTTAGCTCAACTTTTTCTATATGGGCAAAATAATTGCTTGTTTGACTCGAGCAAATATCGCACCACACGTTCACTTGAGATTTTAAAGAACGTTTGTTATTCTCTTTAAAAGCTTTGGATCCATAGGTCATTTGAATCTTTAACATGTTTCTAGCATGCATATCCATTTTTAAAACATGTGTAGAAAAAATCTCCTTCATGTAAAATTCCAAGATATTAGTTTTGGACTAGTGGAATTTCCCAAACTTGGATAACAAAACTTTTGTGTTCATTTGTGGCGTGGAATAAAATTTCTTCTTTTACTTTTTTTATTGTTTTAAACTTTTTTCGTACATCAACTATGAAATTTTCATTTTGCTGTGATCTATTTGCCTTTTTTGTTTACGGGATGAAGGGAGAGCCAAAAACTCAAAGTTTTGATTTAAGAAAAATGTGAAGATTTAAAACGGAAATGCACAATGCACATATGTAGAGAGAGATAATTTGAAAGAGTGTCTATAACTTTTAGGAATTGTAAGCACCTTTTTGTTTTTATATCTCAGGTTTTGCAATCGTCGGGAAAAATGGGTTGCGGGGGATTTTTAGCTGACTGTTTAATTGCAATCCATAAGTCATTTCATATAATAATATAGCCCATTACGAATGATAAATGACATTACAATCATCTATGATTAATTATGTCAGCTTTTTGCAAATGGGCAAAATAATGGCATGTTTGACTCTGGTAAATATCCCACCGCAAATTCACTTGAGAATTTAATGTGCGTTTGTTATTCTCTTTAAAAGCTTTGAATCCATAGCTCATTTGCATCTTTCACATGTTTCAAACATGAATATGAATTTGTAAAACATGTGTGGATGAAATCTCTTTCTTGCAAAATTCCAAGCTATTAGGTTTAAACTAGTGGAATTTCCCAAATTTGGATAACTAAACTTTTGTGCTCATTTGTGTTGGGTGAATAAATTTTCTTTATTTATATTTCATATTGTTTAAAATTTTTTCCATACATCAACAATAAAATTTTCATTTTGTTGTAAGCTTTTTGCCTTGTTTGTTTTCGGGATGAAGGGAGAACGAAAAGTCAAAGTTTTGATTTAAGAAAAAGTGTTCATCTAAAATTGAAAAGCACAATGCACAATTGTAGGGAGAGATAATTCCAAAGAGTGTCTGTAATTTTTAGGGATTGTAAGCTCTTTTTAGTTTATATATCTCTGGTTTTGCAGTCGTCGGGAAAAATTGGTGGCAGAGGATTTTTAACTGTGTTGAATTGCAATCCATAAGTCATTTCATACAAAAATATAGCCCGTTACGCATGATAAATCACTTTACTATCATCTATGATTTTTAGATCAAATTTTTGAAAATGGGCAAAATAATGACTTGTTAGACTCGGGTAAATATCCCACCGCACGTTCACTTGAGAATTTAATGAGTGTTTGTTATTCTCTTTAAAAGCTTTGGATACATAGGTCATTTGAATCTTTAACATGTTTCAAGCATGCATATCCATTTTTAAAACATGTGTATAAAAAATCTCCTTCATGTAAAATTCCAAGCTTAATAGGGTTGGACTAATGCAATTTCCCAAACTTGGATAACGAAACTTTTGTGTTTATTTGTGGTGTGTGAATAGATATTTTTTTTTACATTAGTTATTGTTTTAAATACTTTCCACACATCAACTATAAAATTTTTATTTTGGTGTGATCTTTTTTGCCTTTTTACTTTACGGGGTGAAGGGGGAGCGAAAACTCAAAGTTCTGATTTAAGAAAAAAGTGTACATCTAAAATGGAAATGCACAATGCAAAAATGTAGAGAGAGATATTTCCAAAGACTGTCTGTATGTTTTTGGGATCGTAAGCACTCTTTCGTTTTTATATCTAAGGTTTTGCAATCGTCGGGAAATGGGGGAGGCGAGCGATTTTTAACTGAGAGTTGACTTCAAATCCATAAGTAATTTCTTAAAAAAATATAGCCCGTTACGCATTACAAATCACTTTACAATCACCTATGATTGTTAGCTCTACTTTTTGTATATGGGCAAAATAATGGCTTGTTTGACTCGCGCAAATATCACACCACACGTTCACTTGAGATTTTAATGAACGTTTGTTATTCTCTTTAAAAGCTTTGGATCCATAGGTCATTTGAATCTTTAACATGTTTCTAGCATGCATATCCATTTTTAAAACATGTGTAGAAAAAATCTCCTTCATGTAAAATTCCAAGATATTAGTTTTGGACTAGTGGAATTTCCCAAACTTGGATAACAAAACTATTGTGTTCATTTTTGATGTGTGACTAAATATTTTTATTTACATTAGTAATTATTTTAAATATTTTCCACACATCAACTATAAAATTTTTATTTTGTTGTGATCTTTTTTGTCTTTTTTGTTTACGGGATGAAGGGGGAGCGAAAACTCAAAGTTCTGATTTAAGAAAAAAGTGTACATCTAATATGGAAATGCACAATGCACAAATGAAGAGAGAGATATTTCCAAAGAGTGTCTATAATTTTTAGGAATTGTAAGCCCCTTTTTGTTTTTATATCTCAGGTTTTGCAATCGTCGGGAAACGGGGGAGGCGGGCGATTTTTAACTGAGTGTTGACTTCAAATCCATAAGTCATTTATTACAAAAATATAGACCGTTACGCATGACAAATCACTTTACAATCATCAATGATTGTTAGCTCAACTTTTTGAATATGGGCAAAATATTGGCTTGTTTGACTCCGGCAAATATCCGACCGCACGTTCACTTGAGAATTTAATGAGCGTTTTTCATTCTCTTTAAAAGCTTCGAATCAATAGGTCATTTGAATCTTTAACATGTTTCTGGCATGCATATCCATTTTTAAAACATGTGTAGAAAAAATCTCCTTCCCGTAAAATTCCAACATATTATTTTTGGACTAGTGGAATTTCCCAAACTTGGATAACAAAACTTTTTTGTTCATTTGTGGTGTGTGAATAAATTTTCTTCATTTCATTTTTTAATTGTTTTAAACTTTTTCCGTACATCAACTATGAAATTTTCATTTTGCTGTGATCTATTTGCCTTTTTTGTTTTCGGGATGAAGGGAGAGTGAAAAACTCGAAGTTTTGATTTAAGAAAAATGTGTACAACTAAAACGGAAATGCACAATGCACATATCTAGAGAGAGATAATTCCAAAGAGTGTCTGCAATTTTTAGGCATTGTAAGCACTTTTTCGTTTTTATATCTCAGGTTTTGCAATCGTCATGAAAAATGGGTTGCGGAGGATTTTAACTGAGTGTTGAATTGCAATCCAATAATCATTTCACACAAAAATATAGCCTGTTACGCATGATAAATCACATTACAATCATCTGTGATTATTATGTCAGCTTTTTGCAAATGGGCAAAATAATGGCTAGTTTGACTGGGGTAAATATCCCATCGCAAGTTCGCTTGAGAATTTAATGAGCGTTTGTTATTCTCCTTAAAAGCTTTGCATCCATAGCTCATTTGCATCTTTAACATGTTTCAAACATGCATATCCATTTTTAAAACATTTGTGGATGAAATCTCTATCTTGCAAAATTCCAAGCAATTTGGGTTAAACTAGTGGAATTTCCTCAAATTGGATAACAAAACTTTTGTGTTCATTTGTGTTGGGTGAATAAATTTTCTTTATTTATATTTGTTATTATTTTAAATTTTTTCCATACATCAACTATAAAATTTTAATTTTGTTGTAAGCTTTTTGCCTTGTTTGTTTTCGGGATGAAAGGAGAACGAAAAGTCAAAGTTTTGATTTAAGAAAAAAGTGTACATCTAAAACGGAAAAGTATAATGCACAATTGTAGAGAGAGATAATTCCAATGATTGTCTATAATTTTAAGGCATTGTAAGCTCTTTTTAGTTTTTATATCTCAGGTTTTGCAATCATCGGGAAAAATTGGTGGCAGAGGATTTTTAACTGAGTGTTGAATTGCAATCCATAAGTCATTTCATACAAAAATATAGCCCGTTACGCATGATAAATCACTTTACAATCATCTATGATTGTTAGATCAAATTTTTGAAAATGGGCAAAATAATGACTTGTTAGACTCGGGTAAATATCCCACCGCACATTCACTTGAGAATTTAATGAGCGTTTGTTATTCTCTTTAAAAGCTTTGGATCCATAGGACATTTGAATCTTTAAAATGTTTCAAGCATGCGTATCCATTTTTAAAACATGTGTAGAAAAAATCTCCTTTATGTAAAATACCAAGCTTAATAGGGTTTGACTAATGGAATTTCCCAAACTTGGATAACAAAACTTTTGTGTTCATTTGTGGTGTGTGAATAGATATTTTTTATTTACATTAGTTATTAATTTAAATATTTTCCACACATACTATAAAATTTTTATTTTGTTGTGATCTTTTTTGCCTATTTTTTTTACGGGATGAAGGGGGAGCGAAAACTCAATGTTTTGATTTAAGAAAAAATTGTACATCTAAAATGGAAATGCACAATGCACAAATGTAGAGAGAGATATTTCAAAAGAGTGTTTGTATGTTTTAGGGATCGTATGCACTTTTTCGTTTTTATATCTGAGGTTTTGCAATCGACGGGAAACGGGGGAGGCGGACGATTTTTATATGAGTGTTGACTTCAAATCCAAAAGTCATTTCTTACAAAAATATAGTCTGTTACGCATGACAAATCACTTTACAATCATCTATGATTATTAGCTCAACTTTTTGAATATGGGAAAAATAATGACTTGTTTGACTCGGGCAAATATCCCACCGCACGTTCACTTGAGAATTTAATGAGCGTTTGTTATTCTCTTTAAGAGCTTTGGATCCATAGGTCATTTGAATCTTTAACATGTTTCTGGCATTCATATCTATTTTTAAAACATGTGTAGAAAAAGTCTCCTTCATGTAAAATTCCAAGATATTAGTTTTGGACAACTGGAATTTCCCAACTTTGGATAACAAAACTTTTGTGTTCATTTGTGGTGTGTGAATAAATTTTCTTCATTTACTTTTTTTTATTTTTTTAAACTTTTTCCGTACATCAACTATGAAATTTTTATTTTGTTGTGATCTATTTGCCTTTTTTGTTTACGGGATGAAGGGAGAGTGAAAAACTCGAATTTTTGATTTAAGAAAAATGTGTACATCTAAAACGGAAATGGATAATGCACATATGTAGAGAGAGAGAGATATTTCCAAAGAGTGTTTGTAATTTTTAGGGATTGTAAGCACTTTTTCGTTTTTATATCTCAGGTTTTGCAATCGTCGGGAAAAATGGGCTGCGGAGGATTTTTAACTGAGTGTTGAATTGCAATCCATAAGTCATTTCAGACAAAAATATAGCCCGTTACGCATGATAAATCACAATTATATCATCTATGATTATTATGTCAGCTTTTTGCAAATGGGCAAAATAATGGCATGTTTGACTCGGGTAAATATACAACTGCAAGTTCACTTGAGAATTTAATGAGCGTTTGTTATTCTCTTTAAAAGCTTTGCATCCATAGCTCATTTGCATCTTTAACATGTTTCAAACATGCATATCCATTTTTAAAACATGTGTGGATGAAATCTCTTTCTTGCAAAATTCCAAGCTATTAGGGTTAAAGTAGTGGAATTTCCCAAAATTGGATAACAAAACTTTTTGTGTTCATTTGTGTTGGGAGAATAAATTTTCTTTATTTATATTTGTTATTGTTTTAAATTTTTTCCATACATCAACTATAAAATTTTCATTTTGTAGTAAGCTTTTTGCCTTGTTTGTTTTCGGGATGAAGGGAGAGCGAAAAGTCAAAGTTTTGATTTAAGAAAAAAGTGTACATCTAAAATATAAAAGCACATTGCACAATGGTAGGGAGAGATAATTCCAAAGAGTGTCTGTAATTTTTAGGGATTGTAAGCTCTTTTTAGTTTTTATATCTCAGGTTTTGCAATCGTCGGGAAAAATTGGTGGCAGAGGATTTTTAACTGAGTGTTGAATTGCAATCCATAAGTCATTTCATACAAAAATATAGCACGTTACGCATGATAAATCACTTTACAATCATCTATGATTGTTACATCAAATTTTTGAAAATGGGCAAAATAATTACTTGTTAGACTCGGGTAAATATCCCACCGCACGTTCACTTGAGAATTTAATGAGAATTTAATGAGCGTTTGCTATTCTCTTTAAAATCTTTGGATCCATAGGTCATTTGAATCTATAACATGTTTCAACCATGCATATCCATTTTTAAAACATGTGTAGAAAAAATCTCCTGCATGTAAAATTCCAAGCTTAATAGGGTTGGACTAATGGAATTTCCCAAACTTGGATAACAAAACTTTTGTGTTCATTTGTGGTGTGCGAATAGATATTTTTTATTTACATTAGTTATTATTTTAAATATTTTCCACACATCAACTATAAAATTTTTATTTTGTTGTGATCTTTTCTGCATTTTTTGTTTATGGGATGAAGGGGGAGTGAAAACTCAAAGTTCTGATTTAAGAAAAAAGTGTACATCTAAAATGGAAATGCACAATGCACAAATGTAGAGAGAGATATTTCCAAAGAGTTTCTGTATGTTTTAGGGATCGTAAGCACTTTTTCGTTTTTATATCTAAGGTTTTGCAATCGTTGGGAAACGGGGGAGGCGGGCGATTTTGAACTGAGTGTTGACTTCAAATCCATAAGTCATTTCTTACAAAAATATAGCCTGTTACGCATGACAAATCACTTTACAAATCATCTATGATTGTTAGCTCAACTTTTTGAATATGGGCAAAATAATGGCTAGTTTGACTTGGGCAAATATCCCACCACTTGTTCACTTGAGAATTTAATGGGCGTTTGTTATTCTCTTTAAAAGCTTTGCATCCATAGCTCATTTGAATCTTTAACATGTTTCAAACATGATATCAATTTTTAAAACATGTGTAGAAAAAATCTCCTTCACGTAAAATTCCAATATATTAGTTTTGGATTAGTGGAATTTCCCAAACTTGGATAACAAAACTTTTGTGTTCATTTGTGGTGTGTGAATAAATTTTCTTCATTTACTTTTTTTTATTGTTTTAAACTTTTTCCGTACATCAACTATGAAATTTTCATTTTGCTGTGATCTATTTGCCTTTTTTGTTTACGGGATGAAGGGAGAGCGAAAAACTCGAAGTTTTGATTTAAGAAAAATGTGTATATCTAAAATGAAAATTCACAATGGACATATGTAGAGAGAGATAATTCCAAATAGTATCTGTAATTTTTAGGGATTGTAAACACTCTTTCATTTTTATATCTCAGGTTTTGCAATCGTCGGGAAAAATGGGTTGCGGAGGATTTTTAACAGAGTGTTGAATTGCAATCCGTAAGTCATTTCTTAAAAAAATATAGCCCGTTACGCATGATAATTCATATTACAATCATCTATGATTATTATGTCAGCTTTTTGCAAATGGGCAAAATAATGGTATGTTTGACTCGGGTAAATATCCCATCGCAAGTTCACTTGTGAATTTAATGTGCGTTTATTGTTCTCTTGAAAAGCTTTGAATCCATATCTCATTTGCATCTTTAACATGTTTCAAACATGCATATCCATTTTTAAAACATGTGTGGATGAAATCTCTTTCTTGCAAAATTCCTAGCTATTAGGGTTAAACTAGTGGAATTTCCCAAAATTGGATAACAAAACTTTTGTGTTCATTTGTGTTGGGTGAATAAATTTTCTTTATTTATATTTTTTATTGTTTTAAATTTTTTCCATACATCAACTATAAAATTTTCATTTTGTTGTAAGTTTTTTGCCTTGTTTGTTTACGGGATGAACGGTGAGCGAAAATTTATAGTTTTGATTTAAGAAAAAAGTGTACGTCTAAAATGCAAAAGCACAATGCAAAATTGTAGCGAGAGATAATTCCAAAGAGTATTTGTAATTTTTAGGATTGTAAGCTCTTTTTGGTTTTTATATCTCAGGTTTTGCAATCGTCGAGAAAAATTGGTGGCAGAGGATTTTTACCTGAGTGTTGAATTGCAATCAATAAGTCATTTCATATAAAATTATAGCCCGTTACGCATGATAAATCACTTTACAATCATCTATGATTGTTAGATCAAATTTTTGAAAATGGGCAAAATAGTGACTTGTTAGACTCGGGTAAATATCCCACCGCACATTCATTTGAGAATTTAATGAGCATTTGTTGTTCTCTTTAAAAGCTTTGGATCCGTAGGTCATTTGAATCTTTAACATGTTTCAAGCATGCATATCCATTTTTAAAACATGTGTAGAAAAAACCTCCTTCATGTAAAATTCCAAGCTTAATAGGGTTGACTAATGGAATTTCCCAAACTTGGAAAACAAAAATTTTGTATTCATTTGTGGTGTGTGAATAGATATTTTTTATTTACATTAGTTATTATTTTAAATATTTTCCACACATCAACTATAAAATTTTTATTTTGTTGTGATCTTTTTTGCCTTTTTTCTTTATGAGATGTAGGGGGAGCGAAAACTCAAAGTTGTGATTTAAGAAAAAAATGTACATCTAAAATGAAAATGCACAATGCACAAATGTAGAGAGAGATATTTCCAAAGAGTGTCTGTATGTTTTAGGGATCGTATGCACTTTTTCGTTTTTATATCTAAGGTTTGGCAATCGTCGGGAAACAGGAGAGGCGGGCGATTTTTAATTGAGTATTGACTTCAAATCCATAAGTCATTTCTTACAATAATATAGCCCGTTACACATGACAAATCACTTTACAAATCATCTATGAGTGTTAGCTCAACTTTTTGAATATGGGCAAAATAATGGCTTGTTTGACTCGGGCAAATATCCCACCGCACGTTCACTTGAGAATTTAATGAGCGTTTGTTATTATCTTTAAAATCTATGGATCCATAGGTCATTTGAATCATTAACATGTTTCTAGCATGCATATCCATTTTTAAAACATGTGTAGAAAAAATCTCCTTCATGTAAAATTCCAAGATATTAGTTTTGGACTAGTGGAATTTCCCAAACTTGGATAACAAAACTTTTGTGTTCATTTGTGGTGTGTGAATAAATTTTCTTCATTTACTTTTTTTTATTGTTTTAAACTTTTTCCGCACATCAACTATGAAATGTTCATTTTGCTGCGATCAATTTGCCTTTTTGGTTTAAGGGATGAAGGGAGAGCGAAAAACTGGAAGTTTTGATTTAAGAAAAATGTGTACATCTAAAACGGAAATGCACAATGCACAAATGTAGAGAGAGATAATTCCAAAGAGTGTCTGTAATTTTTAGGGATGGTAAGCACTTTTTCGTTTTTATATCTTAGGTTTTGCAATCGTCTAGAAAAATGGGTTGCAGACGATTTTTAACTGAGTGTTGAAATGCAACCCATAAGTCATTTCATACAAAAATATAGCCTGTTACGCATGATAAATCACATCACAATCATCTATGATTATTATATCAACTTTTTGCAAATGGGTAAAAAAATGGCATGTTTGACTCGCGTAAATATCCCACCGCAAGTTCACTTGAGAATTTAAAGAGTGTTTGTTATTCTCTTTAAGAGCTTTGCATCCATAGCCCATTTTCATCTTTAACATATTTCAAACATGCATATCCATTTTGAAAACATGTGTGGATGAAATCTCTTTCTTCCAAAATTCCAAGCTATACGGGTTAAACTAGTGGAATTTCCCAAAATTGCATAACAAAACTTTTGTGTTCATTTGTGTTGGGTGAATAAATTTTCTTTATTTATATTTGTTATTGTTTTAAAAATTTTCCATACATCAACTATAAAATTTTCATTTTGTTGCAAGTTTTTGGCCTTGTTTGTTTTCGAGATGAAGGGAGAGCGACTAGTTAATGTTTTGATTTAAGAAAAAAATGTACATCTAAAATGGGAAAGCACAATGCACAATTTTAGGGAGATATAATTCCAAAGAGTATCTGTAATTTTTAGGGACTGTAAGCTCTTTTTAGTTTTTATATCTCAGGTTTTGCAATCGTCGTGAAAAATTGGTGGCAATGGATTTTTAACTGAGTGTTGAATTGCAATGCATAAGTCATTTCATACAAAAATATAGCCCGTTACGCATGATAAATCAATTTACAATCATCTATGATATTTAGATCAAATTTTTGAAAATGGGCAAAATAATTACTTGTTAGACTCGGGTAAATATCTCACTGCACGTTCACTAGAGAATTTAATGTGTTAGTTATTCTCTATAAAAACTTTGGATCTATAGGTCATTTGAATCTTTAACATGTTTCAACCATGCATATCCATTTTTAAAACATGTGTAGAAAAAATCTCCTTCATGTAAAATTCCAAGCTTAATAGGGTTGGACTAATGGAATTTCCCAAACTTGGATAACAAAACTTTTGTGTTCATTTGTGGTGTGTGAATAGATATTTTTTATTTACATTAGTTATTATTTTAAATATTTTTCACACATCAACTACAAAAATTTTATTTATTTGTGATCTTTTTTGCCTTTTTTGTTTACGGGATGAAGGGGGAGTGAAAACTCAAAGTTCTGATTTAAGAAAAAAGTGTACATCTAAAATGGAAATGCACAATGCACAAATGTAGAGAGAGATATTTGCAAAGAGTGTCTGTATGTTTTAGGGATCGTATGCACATTTTTTGTTTTTATATCTAAGGTTTTGTAATCGTCGGGAAACGGGGGAGGCGGGCGATTTTTAACTGAGTGTTGACATCAAATCCATAAGTCATTTCTTTAAAAAAATATAGCCCGTTACACATGACAAATCACTTTACAATCATCTATGATTGTTACCTCAACTTTTTGAATATGGGCAAAATAATGGCTTGTTTGACTCGGGCTAATATCCCACCACACGTTCACTTGAGAATTTAATGAGCGTTTGTTATAATCTTTAAAAGCTATGGATCCATAGGTCATTTGAACCTTTAACATGTTTCTGGCATGCATATCCATATTTAAAACATGTGGAGAAAATCTCCTTCATGTAAAATTTGAGGATATTGGTTTTGGAGTAGTGGAATTTCCCAAACTTGGATAACAAAACTTTTGTGTTCATTTGTGGTGTGTGAATAAATTTTCATCATTTAATTTTTTTATTGTTTTGAACTTTTTCCGTACATCAACTATGAAATTTTCATTTTGCTGTGATCTATTTGCCTTTTTTGTTTACGAGATGAAGGGAGAGCCAAAAACTCGAAGTTTTGATTTAAGAAAAATGAGAACATCTAAAACGGAAACGCACAATGCACATATGTAGAGAGAGATAATTCCAAAGAGTGTCTATAATTTTTAGGTATTGTAAACACCTTTTCGTTTCTATATCTCAGGTTTTGCAATCGTCGAGAAAATTGGGTTGCGGAGGATTTTTAACTGAGTGTTGAATTGCAATCCATAAGTCATTTCATACAAAAATATAGTCCGTTACGGATGATAAATCACATTACAATCACCTATGATTAATTATGTTAGCTTATTGCAAATGGGCAAAATAATGGCATGTTTGACTCCAGTAAATATCCCATCGCAAGTTCACTTGAGTATTTAATGAGCGTTTGTTATTCTCTTGAAAAGCTTTGTATCCATAGCTCATTTTCATCTTGAACATGTTTCAAACATGCATATCCATTTTTAAAACATGTGTGGATGAAATCTCTTTCTCGCAAAATTCTAAGCTATTAGGGTTAAACTAGTGGAATTTCCCAAAATTGGATAACAAAACGTTTGTGTTCATTTGTGTTGGGTGAATAAATTTTCTTTATTTATATTTTTTATTGTTTTAAATTTTTTCCATGCATCAACTATAAAATTTTCATTTTGTTGTAAGCTTTTTGCCTTGTTTGTTTTTGGGATGAAGGGAGAGCGAAAAGTCAAAGTTTTGATTTAAGAAAAAAGTGTACATCTAAAATGGAAAAGCACAATGCTCAATTGTAGGGAGAGATAATTCCAAAGAGTGTCTGTAATTTTTAGGGATTGTAAGCTCTTTTTAGTTTTTATATCTCAGGTTTTGCAGTCGTCGGGAAAAATTGGTGGCAGAGGATTTTTAACTGAGTGTTGAATTGCAATCCGTAAGTCATTTAATACAAAAATATAGCCCGTTACGCATGATAAATCACTTTACAATCATCTATGATTTTTAGATCAAATTTTTGAAAATGGGCAAAATAATGACTTGTTAGACTCGGGTAAATATCCCACCGCACGTTCACTTGAGAATTTAATGAGTGTTTGTTATTCTCTTTAAAAGCTTTGGATCCATAGGTCATTTGAATCTTTAACATGTTTCTGGCATGCATATCCATTTTTAAAACATGTGTAGAAAAAATCTCCTTCACGTAAAATTCCAACATATTAGTTTTGGACTAGTGGAATTTCCCAAACTTGGATAACAAAACTTTTTTTTTCATTTGTGGTGTGTGAATAGATATTTTTTTTTACATTAGTTATTATTTTAAATACTTTCCACACATCAACTATAAAATTTTTATTTTGTTGTGATCTATTTTGCCTTTCTACTTTACAGGGTGAAGGTGGAGCGAAAACTCAAAGTTCTGATTTAATAAAAAAGTGTACATCTAAAATGGAAATGCACAATGCACAAATGTAGAGAGAGATATTTCCAAAGAGTGTTTGTATGTTTTAGGGATCGTATGCACTTTTTGTTTTTATATATAAGGTTTTGCAATCGTTGGGAAACAGGGGAGGCGGCCAATTTTTACTTGAGTGTTGACTTCAAATCTATAAGTCATTTCTTACAAAAATATAGCCCGTTACGCATGACAAATCACTTTACAATCACCTATGATTGTTAGCTCAAATTTTTGAATATGGGCAAAATAATGACTTGTTAGACTCGGGTAAATATCCCACCGCACGTTCACTTGAGAATTTAACGAGCGTTTGTTATTCTCTTTAAAAGCTTTGGATCCGTAGGTCATTTGAATCTTTAACATGTTTCAAGCATGCATATCCATTTTTAAAACATGTGTAGAAAAAATCTCCTTCATGTAAAATTTCAAGCTTAAAAGGGTTGGACTAATGGAATTTCGCAAACTTGGATAAAAAAACTTTTGTGTTCATTTTTGGTGTGTGAATAAATATTTTTTATTTACATTAGTAATTATTTTAAATATTTTCCACACATCAACTATAAAATTTTTATTTTTTTGTGATCTTTTTTGCCTTTTTTGTTTACGGGATGAAGGGGGAGCGAAAACTCAAAGTTCTGATTTAAGAAAAAAGTGTACATCTAATATAGAAATGCACAATGCACAAATGAAGGGAGAGATATTTCCAAAGAGTGTATGTATGTTTTAGGGATCGTATGCACTTTTTAGTTTTTGTATCTCAGGTTTTGCAATCGTCGGGAAATGGGGGAGGCGGGCGATTTTTAACTGAGTGTTGACTTCAAATCCATAAGTCATTTCTTACAAAAATATAGCCCGTTACGCATGACAAATCACTTTACAATCATCAATGATTGTTAGCTCAACTTTTTGAATATGGGCAAAATAATGGCTTGTTTGACTCGGGCAAATATCCCACCGCACGTTCAGTTGAGAATTTAATGAGCGTTTGTCATTCTCTTTAAAAGCTTTAGATCAATAGGTCATTTGAATCTTTAACATGTTTCTGTCATGCATATCCTTTTTTAAAACATGTGTAGAAAAAATCTCCTTCACGTAAAATTCCAACATATTAGTTTTGGACTAGTGGAATTTCCCAAACTTGGATAACAAAACTTTTTCGTTGATTTGTGGTGTGTGAATAAATTTTCTTCATTTCATTTTTTAATTGTTTTAAACTTTTTCCGTACATCAACTATGAAATTTTCATTTTGCTGTGATCTATTTGCCTTTTTTGTTTACGGGATGAAGGGAGAGTGAAAAACTCGATGTTTTGATTTAAGAAAAATGTGTACATCTAAAACAGAAATGCACAATGCACATATCTAGAGAGAGATAATTCCAAAGAGTGTCTGCAATTTTTAGGGATTGTAAGAACTTTTTCGTTTTTATATCTCAGGTTTTGCAATCGTCGGGAAAAATGGGTTGCGGAGGATTTTAACTGAGTGTTGAATTGCAATCCATAAATCATTTCACACAAAAATATAGCCTGTTACGCATGATAAATCACATTACAATCATCTGTGATTATTATGTCAACTTTTTGCAAGTGGGCAAAATAATGGCTAGTTTGACTGGGGTAAATATCCCACAGCAAGTGCGCTTGAGAATTTAATGAGCGTTTGTTATTCTCATCAAATGCTTTGCATCCATAGCTCATTTCAATCTTTAACATGTTTCAAACATGCATATCCATTTTTAAATCATTTGGGGATGAAATCTCTTTCTTACAAAATTCCGAGCAATTTGGGTTAAACTAGTGGAATTTTCAAAAATTGGATAACAAAACTTTTGTGTTCATTTGTGTTGGGTGAATAAATTTTCTTTATTTATATTTGTTATTGTTTTAAAATTTTTCCATACATCAACTATAAAATTTTCATTTTGTTGCAAGCTTTTTGCCTTGTTTGTTTTCGAGATGAAGGGAGAGCGACAAGTTAAAGTTCTGATTTAAGAAAAAAATGTACATCTAAAATGGGAAAGCACAATGCACAATTTTAGGGAGAGATAATTCCAAAGAGTATCTGTAATTTTTAGGGATTGTAAGCTCTTTTTATTTTTTATATCTCATGTTTTGTAATCGTCGGGAAAAATTGGTGGCAATGGATTTTTAACTGAGTGTTGAATTGCAATCCATAAGTCATTTCATACAATAATATAGCCCGTTACGCATCACAAATCCCTTTACAAATCATCTATAAGTGTTACTTCAACTTTTTGAATATGGGCAAAATAATGGCTTGTTTGACTCGGGCAAATATCCCACCGCACGTTCACTTGAGAATTTAATGAGTGTTTGTTATTCTCTTTAAAATCTTTGGATCCATAGGTCATTTGAATCATTAACATGTTTCTAGCATGCATATCCATTTTTAAAACATGTGTAGAAAAAATCTCCTTCATGTAAAATTCCAAGATATTAGTTTTGGACTAGTGGAATTTCCCAAACTTGGATAAGAAAACTTTTGTGTTCATTTGTGGTGTGTGAATAAATTTTCTTCATTTACTTTTTTTTATTGTTTTAAACTTTTTCCGCACATCAACTAGGAAATGTTCATTTTGCTGTGATCAATTTGCCTTTTCGTTTTAAGGGATGAAGGGAGAGCGAAAAACTGAAAGTTTTGATTTAAGAAAAATGTGCACATCTAAAACGGAAATGCACAATGCACAAATGTAGAGAGAGATAATTCCAAAGAGTGTCTGTAATTTTTAGGGATGGTAAGCACCTTTTCGTTTTTATATCTTAGGTTTTGCAATCGTCTAGAAAATTGGGTTGCAGACGATTTTTAACTGAGTGTTGAAATGCAACCCATAAGTCATTTCATACAAAAATATAGCCTCTTACGCATGATAAATCACATCACAATCATCTATTATTATTATATCAACTTTTTGCAAATGGGCAAAAAAATGGCATGTTTGAGAAAGCATTTCAAATGCACAATGCACAATTTTCAAATACACCTAAAATGGGAAAGCACAATGCACAATTTTAGGGAGTGATAATTCCAAAGAGTATCTGTAATTTTTAGGGATTGTAAGCTCTTTTTATTTTTTATATCTCAAGTTTTGTAATCGTCGGGAAAAATTGGTGGCAATGGATTTTTAACTGAGTGTTGAATTGTAATCCATAAGTCATTTCATACAAAAATATAGCCCGTTACGCATGATAAATCACTTTACAATCATCTATGATTTTTAGATCAATTTTTTGAAAATGGGCAAAATAATGACTTGTTAGACTCGGGTAAATATCCAACCGCATGTTCACATAAAATTTAATGAGTGTTAGGTATCCTCTTTAAAAACTTTGGATCTATAGGTCATTTGAATCTTTAACATGTTTCAAGCATGCATATCCATTTTTAAAACATGTGTAGAAAAAATCTCCTTCATGTAAAATTCCAAGCTTAATAGGCTTGGACTAATGGAATTTCCCAAACTTGGATAACAAAACTTTTGTGTTCATTTGTGGTGTGTGAATAGATATTTTTTATTTACATTAGTTATTATTTATTTTCCACACGTCAACTATAAAATTTTTATTTTGTTGTGATCTTTTTTGCCTTTTTTGTTTACGGGATGAAGGGGGAGCGAAAACTTAAAGTTCTGATTTAAGAAAAAAGTGTACATCTAAAATGAAAATGCACAATGCACAAATATAGAGAGAGATATTTCCAAAGAGTGTCTGTATGTTTTAGGGATCGTATGCACTTTTTTGTTTTTATATCTAAGGTTTTGCAATCGTCGGGAAACGGGGGAGGCGGACGATTTTTAACTGAGTATGAATTCAAATCCATAAGTCATTTCTTAAAAAAATATAGTCTGTTACGCATGACAAATCACTTTACAAATCATCTATTATTGTTAGCTCAACTTTTTGAATATGGGCAAAATAATGGCTTGTTTGACTCGGGCAAATATCCCACCACACGTTCACTTGAGAATTTAATGAGCGTTTTTTATTCTCTTTAAAAGCTTAGGATCCATAGGTCATTTGAATCTTTAACATGTTTCTGGCTCACATATCCATTTTTAAAACATGTGTAGAAAAAATCTCCTTCATGTAAAATTCCAAGATATTAGTTTTGGACTAGTGGAATTTTCCAACCTTGGATAAAAATACTTTTGTGTTCCTTTGTGGTGTATGAATAAATTTTCTTCATTTACTTTTTTTTATTGTGTTAAACTTTTTCCGTACCTCAACTATGAAATATTCATTTTGCTATGATCTATTTGCCTTTTTCTTTACGGGATGAAGGGAGAGCGAAAAACCTCGAAGTTTTGATTTAAGAAAAATGTGTACATCTAAAACGGAAATGCACAATGCACATATGTAGAGAGAGATAATTCCAAAGAGTGTCTGTAATTTTTAGGAATTGTAAGCACTTTTTCGTTTTTATATCTCAGGTTTTGCAATCGTCAGGAAAAATGGGTTGCGGAGGATTTTTAACTGAGTGTTGAATTGCAACCCATAAGTCATTTCATACAAAAATATAGCCCATTGCGCATCATAAATCACATCATCATCTATGTCAGCTTTTTGCAAATGGGCAAAATAGTGCATGTTTGACTCGGGTAAATATCCCACCGCAAGTTCACTTGAGAATTTAATGAGCGTTTGTTATTCTCTTTAAATGCTTTGTATCCATAGCACATTTTCATCTTTAACATGTTTTAAACATGCATATCCATTTTTAAAACATGTGTGGATGAAATCTCTTTCTTGCAAAATTCCAAGCTATTAGGGTTAAACTAGTGGAATTTCCCAAAATTGGATAACAAAACTTTTGTGTTCATTTGTGTTGGGTGAATAAATTTTCTTTATTTATATTTGTTATTGTTTTAAATTTTTCCATACATCGACTATAAAATTTTCATTTTGTTGTAAGCTTTTTGCCTTGTTTGTTTTCGGGATGAAGGGAGAGCGAAAAGTCAAAGTTTTGATTTAAGAAAAAAGTGTACATCTAAAATAGAAAAGCACATTGCACAATGGTAGGGAGAGATAATTCCAAAGAGTGTCTGTAATTTTTAGGGATTGTAAGCTCTTATTAGTTTTTATATCTCAGGTTTTGCAATCGTGGGGAAAAATTAGTGGCAGAGGATTTTTAACTGAATGTTGAATTGCAACCCATAAGTCATTTCGTACAAAAATATAGCCCGTTATGCATGATAAATAACTTTACAATCATCTATGATTGTTAGATCAAATTTTTGAAAATGGGCAAAATAATGACTTGTTCCCATCGCACGTTCATTTGAGAATTTAATGAGTGTTTGTTATTCTCTTTAAAAGCTTTGGATCCACAGGTCATTTGAAACTTTAACATGTTGCAAGCATGCATATCCATTTTTAAAACATGTGTAGAAAAAATCTCCTTCATGTAAAATTCCAAGCTTAATAGGGTTGACTAATGGAATTTCCCAAACTTGGATAACAAAACTTTTGTGTTCATTTGTGGTGTATGAATAGATATTTTTTATTTACATTAGTTATTATTTTAAATATTTTCCACACATCAACTATAAAATTTTTATTTTGTTGTGATCTTTTTTGCCATTTTTGTTTACGGGATGAAGGGGGAGCGAAAACTCAAAGTTGTGATTGAAGAAAAAAGTGTACATCTAAAATGAAAATGCACAATGCACAAATGTAGAGAGAGATATTTCCAAAGAGTGTCTGTTTGTTTTAGGGATCGTATGCACTTTTTCGTTTTTATATCTAAGGTTTTGCAATCGTCGGGAAACGGGGGAGGCGGGCGATTTTTAACTGAGTGTTGACTTCAAATCCATCAGTCACTTTTTACAAAAATATAGCCCGTTATGCATGACAAATCACTTTACAAATCATTTATGATTGTTAGCTCAACTTTTTGAATATGGGCAAAATAATGGCTTGTTTGACTCGAGCAAATATCCCACCGCACGTTCACTTGAGAATTTAATGAGCATTTGTTATTCTCTTTTAAAGCTTTGGAAGCATAGGTCATTTGAATCATTAACCTGTTTCTGGCATGCATATCCATTTTTAAAACATGTGTAGCAATACTTCATGTAAAATTCCAAGATATTAGTTTTGGACTAGTGGAATTTCCCAAACTTGGATAACAAAACTTTTGTGTTCATTTGTGGTGTGTGAATAAATTTTCTTCATTTAATTTTTTTTATTTTTTTATTCTTTTTCCTTACATCAACTATGAAATTTTTATTTTGCTGTGATCTATTTGCCTTTTTGTTATACGGGAAAAAGGGAGAGCGAAAAACTCGAAGTTTTGAATTAAGAAAAATGTGTACATCTAGAACAGAAATGCACAATGCACATATGTAGAGAGAGATAATTCCAAAGAGTGTCTATAATTTTTAGGGATTGTAAGCACTTTTTCGTTTTTATATCTCAGGTTTTGCAATCGTCTGGAAAAATGGGTTGCGGAGGATTTTTAACTGAGTATTGAAATGCAACCCATAAGTCATTTCATGCAAAAATATAGCCCGTTACGCATGATAAATCATATCACAATCATCTATGATTATTATGTCAGCTTTTCGCAAATGGGCAAAATAATGGCATGTTTGACTCGGGTAAATATCCCACCGCAAGTTCACTTGAGAATTTAATGAGCGTTTGTTATTCTCTTTAAAAGCTTTGCATCCATAGCTCATTTGCATCTTTAACATGTTTCAAACATGCATATCCATTTTTAAAACATGTGTGGATGAAATCTCTTTCTTGCAAAATTCCATGCTATTAGGGTTAAACTAGTGGAATTTCCCAAAATTGGATAACAAAACTTTTGTGTTCATTTGTGTTGGGTGAATAAATTTTCTTTATTTATATTTTTTATTGTTTTAAATTTTTTCCATACATCAACTATAAAATTTTTATTTTGTTGTAAGCTTTTTGCCTTGTTTGTTTTCAGGATGAAGGGAGAGCGAAAAGTCAAAGTTTTGAATTAAGAAAAAAATTTAAATCTAAAATGGGAAAGCACAATGCACAATTTTAGGGAGAGATAATTCCAAAGAGTATCTGTAATTTTTAGAGATTGTAAGCTCTTTTTAGATTTTATATCTCAGGTTTTCCAATCGTCGGGAAAAATTGGTGGCAGAGGATTTTTAACTGAGTGTTGAAATGCAATCCATAAGTCATTTCATACAAAAATATAGCCCGTCACGCATGATAAATCACTTTACAATCATATATGATTTTTAGATCAAATTTTTGAAAATGGGCAAAATAATGACTTGTTAGACTCGGGTAAATATCCCACCGCACGTTCACTAGAGAATTTAATGAGAATTTAATGAGAATTTAATGAGCGTTTGTTATTCTCTTTAAAAGCTTTGGATCCATAGGTCATTTGAATCTTTAACATGTTTCAGGCATGCATATCCATTTTTAAAACATGTGTAGAAAAAATCTCCTCCATGTAAAATTCTAAGGTTAATAAGGTTGGACTAATGGAATTTCCCAAACTTGGATAACAAAACTTTTGTGTTCATTTGTGGTGTGTGAATAGATATTTTTTATTTACATTAGTTATTATTTTAAATATTTTCCACACATCAACTATAAAATTTTTATTTTGTTGTGATCTTATTTGCCTTTTTTGTTTACGGGATGAAGGGGGAGCGAAAACTCAAAGTTCTGATTTAAGAAAAAAGTGTACATCTAAAATGGAAATGCATAATGCACAAATGTAGAGAGAGATATTTCCAAAGAGTGTCTGTATGTTTTAGGGATCTTACGCACTTTTTCTTTTTTATATCTAAGGTTTTGCAATGGTCGGGAAATGGGGGAGGCGGGCGATTTTTAACTGAGTGTTGACTTCAAATCCATAAGTCATTTCTTAAAAAAATATAGCCCGTTACGCATGACAAATCACTTTAAATATCATCTATGATTGTTAGCTCAACTTTTTGAATATGGGCAAAATAATGGCTTGTTTGACTCGGGCAAATATCCCACCGCATGTCCACTTGAGAATTTAATGAGCGTTTGTTATTCTCTTTAAAAGCATTTGATCCGTTGGTCATTTGAATCTTTAACATGTTTCTGCAAGCATATCCATTTTTAAAACATGTGTAGAAAAAATCTCCTTCATGCAAAATTCCAAGATATTAGTTTTGGAGTAGTGGAAGTTTCCAAACTTGGATAACAAAACTTTTGTCTTCATTTGTGGTGTGTGAATAAATTTTCTTCATTTACTTTTTTGATTGTTTGAAAATTTTACCGTGCATCAACTATGAAATTTTCATTTTGCTGTGATCCATTTGCCTTTTTGGTTTACGGAATGATGGGAGAGCGAAAAACTCGAACTTTTGATTTAAGAAAAATGTGTACATCTAAAACGGAAATGCACAATGCACATATGGAGAGAGAGATAATTCCAAAGAGTGCTTGTAATTTTTAGGGATTGTAAGCACCTTTTCGTTTTTATATCTCAGGTTTTACAAACGCCGGGAAAAATGGGTTGCGGAGGATTTTTAACTGAGTGTTGAATTGCAATCCATAAGTCACTTCATACAAAAATATAGCCCGTTACGTATGATAAATCACATTACAATCATCTATGATTAATTATGTCAGCTTTTTGCAAATGGCCAAAATAATGGCATGTTAGACTCGGGTAAATATCCCTCTGCAAGTTCACTTGAGAATTTAATGAGCGTTAGTTATTCTTTTTAAAAGCTTTGCATCCATAGCTCATTTGCATCTTTAACTTGTGTAGAAAAAATATCCTTTATGTAAAATTCCAAGATATTAGTTTTGGACAAGTGGAATTTCCCAAACTTGGATTACAAAACTTTTGTGTTCATTTGTGGTGTGTGAATAAATTTTCTTCACTTACTTTTTTTATTGTTTTAAACTTTTTCCATACAACAACTATAAAATTTTCATTTTGTTGTAAGCTTTTTGCCTTGTATGTTTTCGGGATGTAGGGAGAGCGAAAAGTCAAAGTTTTAATTTAAGAAAAAAGTGTATATATAAAATGGAAAAGCACAATGCACAATTGTAGGGAGAGATAATTCCAAAGAGTGTCTATAATTTTTAGGGATTGTAAGCTCTTTTTAGTTTTTATATCTCAGGTTTTGCAATCGTCGGGAAAAATGGGTTGCGGAGGATTTTTAACTGAGTGTTGAATTGCAACCCATAAGTCATTTCATAAAAAAAATAGCCCGTTAGGCATGATAAATCACATCACAATCATCTATGATTCTTATGTCCAGTTTTTGCACATGGCAAAATAATGGCATGTTTGACTCGGGTAAATATCCCACCACAAGTTCACCTGAGAATTTAATGAGCGTTTCTTATTCTCCTTAAAAGCTTTGCATCCATAGCACATTTGCATCTTTAACATGTTTCAAACATGCATATCCATTTTTGAAACATGTCTGGATGAAATCTCTTTCTTACAAAATTCCAAGCTATAGGGTTAAACTAGTGGAATTTCCAAAATTTGGATAACAAAACTTTTGTGTTCATTTGTGTTGGGTGAATAAATTTTATTTTTTTATATTTTTAATTTTTTTAAATTTTTTCCATACATCAACTATAAAATTTTCATTTTGTTGCGAGCTTTTTGCCTTGATTGTTTTCGGGATGAAGTGAGAGCGAAAAGTCAAAGTTTTGATTTAAGAAAAAAGTGTACATATAAAATGGAAAAGCACAATGCACAATTGTAGGGAGAGATAATTCCAAAGAGTGTTTGTAATTTTTAGGGATTGTAAGCTCTTTTTAGTTATTAAATCTAAGGTTTTGCAATCGTCGGGAAAAATTGGTGGCAGAGGATTTTTAACTGAGTGTTGAATTGCGATCCGTAAGTCATTTCATACAAATATATAGCCCGTTACGCATGATAAATCACTTTACAATCATCTATGATTTTTAGATCAAATTTTTGAAAATGGGCAAAATAATGACTTGTTAGACTCGGGTAAATATCCCACCGCACGTTCTCTTAAGAATTTAATGAGCGTTTGTAAATCTCTTTAAATGCTTTGCATCCATAGCTCATTTGCATCTTTAACATGTTTCAAACATGCATATCCATTTTTAAAACATGTGGGGATGAAATCTCTTTCTTGCAAAATTCCAAGCAATTAGGGTTAAACTTGTGGAATTTCCCAAAATTGGATAACAAAACTTTTGTGTTCATTTGTGTTGGGTGAATAAATTTTCTTTATTTATATTTGTTATTGTTTTAATTTTTTTCCATACATCAACTATAAAATTTTCATATTGTTGTAAGCTTTTTGCCTTGTTTGTTTTCGGGATGAAGGGAGAGCGAAAAGTCAAAGTTTTGATTTAAGGAAAAAGTGTAAATCTAAAATGGAAAAGCACAATGCACAATTGTAGGAGAGATAATTCCAAAGAGTGTCTGTAATTTTTATGGATTGTAAGCTCTTTTTAGGTTTTATATATCAGATTTTACATTCGTCAGGAAAAATTGGTGGCAGAGGATTTTTAACTGAGTGTTGAATTGCAATCCATAAGTTATTTCAAACAAAATTATAGCCCGTTACGCATGTTAAATCACTTTACAATCATCTATGACTGTTAGATCAAATTTTTGAAAATGGGCAAAATAATGACTTGTTAGACTCGGGTAAATATCCCACCGCACCTTCAGTTGAGAATTTAATGAGCGTTTGTTATTCTCTTTAAACGCTTTGGATCCATAGGTCATTTGAATCTTTAACATGTTTCAAGCATGCATATCCATTTTTAAAACATGTGTAGAAAAAATCTCCTTCATGTAAAATTCCAAGCTTAATAGGGTTGGACTAATGGAATTTCCCAAACTTGGATAACAAAAATTTTGTGTTCATTTGTGGTGTGTCAATAGATATTTTTTATTTACATTAGTTATTATTTTAAATATTTTCCATACATCAGCTATAAATTTTTTATTTTGTTGTGATCTATTTTGCCTTTTTTGTTTACGGGATGAAGGGGGAGCGAAAACTCAAAGTTCTAATTTAAGACAAAAGTGTACATCTAAAATGGAAATGCATAATGCACAAATGTAATGAGAGATATTTCCAAAGAGTATCTGTATGTTTTAGGGATCGCATGCACTTTTTCGTTTTTATATCTAAGGTTTTGCAATCGTCGGGAAACGGGGGAGGCGGGCGATTTTTAACAGAGTGTTGACTTCAAATCCATAAGTCATTTCCTAAAAAAATATATCCCGTTACGCATGACAAATCACTTTACAAATCATCAATGATTGTTAGCTCAACTTTTTGAATATGGCAAAATAATGGCTTGTTTGACTCGGGCAAATATCCCACCGCACGTCCATTTGAGAATTTAATGAGCATTTTTTATTCTCTTTAAAATCTTTGGATCCATAGGTCATTTGAATCTTTAACATGTTTCTGCATGCATATCCATTTTTAAAACATGTGTAGAAAAAATCTCCTTCATGTAAAATTCCATGATATTAGTTTTGGACTAGTGGAATTTCCCAAACTTGGATAACAAAACTTTTGTGTTCATTTGTGGTGTGTGAATAAATTTTCTTCATTTACTTTTTTTATTGTTTTAAACTTTTTCCGTACATCAATTATGAAATTTTCATTTTGCTGTGATCTATTTGCCTTTTTTTCTTTACGGTAAGAAGGGAGAGCGAAAAACTCGATGTTTTGATTTAAGAAAAATGTGTACATATAAAACGAAAATGCACAATGCACATATGTGGAGAGAGACAATTGCAAAGAGTGCCTGTAATTTTTAGGGATTGTAAGCACCTTTTCGTTTTTATATCTCAGGTTTTACAATTGCCGGGAAAAATGGGTGGCGGAGGATTTTTAACTGAGTGATGAATTGCAATCCATAAGTCATTTCATACAAAAATGTAGCCCGTTACGCATGATAAATCACATTACAATCATCTATGATTAATTATGTCAGCTTTTTGCTAATGGGCAAAATAATGGCATGTTTGACTCGGGTAAATATCCCACCGCAAGTTCACTTGAGAATTTAGTGAGCGTTTGTTATTCTCTTTAAAAGCTTTGCATCCATAGCTCATTTGCATCTTTAACATGTGTAAAAAAAATCTCCTTCATGTAAAAGTCCAAGCTTAATAGGGTTGGACTAATGGAATTTCCCAAACTTGGATAAAAAAACTTTTGTGTTCATTTGCGGTGTGTGAATAGATATTTTTTATTTACATTAGTTATTATTTTAAATATTTTCCACACATCAACTATAAAATTTTTATTTTATTGTGATCTTTTCTGCCTTTTTTGTTTAAAGGATGAAGGGGGACCGAAAACTCAAAGTTCTGATTTAAGAAAAAGTGTACATCTAAAATGGAAATGCACAGTGCAGAAATTTAGAGAGAGATATTTCCAAAGAGTGTCTGTATGTTTTAGGGATCGTATGCACTTTTTCGTTTTCATATCTAAGGTTTTGCAATGGTCGGGAAACGGGGGAGGCGGGCGATTTTTAACTGAGTGTTGACTTCAAATCCATAAGTCATTTCTTAAAAAAATATATCCCGTTACGCATGACAAATCACTTTACAATCATCTATGATTGTTAGCTCAACTTTTTGAATATGGGCAAAATAATGGCTCGTTTGACTCGGGCAAATATCCCAGCGCACGTTCACTTGAGAATTTAATGAGCGTTTGTTATTCTCTTTAAAAGCTTTGCATCCATAGCTCATTTGCATCTTTAACATGTTTCTGGCATGCATATCCATTTGTAAAACATGTGTAGAAAAAATCTCCTTCATGTAAAATTCTAAGATATTAGTTTTTGACTGGTGGATTTTCCAAAACTTGGATAACAAAACTTTGGTGTTCATTGGTGGTGTGTGAATAGATATTTTTTATTTACATTAGTTATTAATTTAAATATTTTCCACACATCAACTATTGAATTTTTATTTTGTTGTGATCTTTTCTGCCTTTTTTCTTTACAGGATGAAGGGGGAGCAAAAACTCAAAGTTCTGATTTAATAAAAAATGTACATCTAAAATGGAAATGCACAACGCACAAATGTAGAGAGAGATATTTCCAAAGAGTGTCTGTATATTTTAGGGATCGTATGCACTTTTTCGTTTTTATATCTAAGGTTTTGCAATCGTCGGGAAACGGGGGAGGCGGGCGATTTTTAACTGAGTGTTGAGTTCAAATCCATAAGTCATTTCTTACAAAAATATGGCCCGTTACACATGACAAATCAGTTTACAATCATCTATGATTGTTAGCTCAACTTTTCGAATATGGGCAAAATAATGGCTTGTTCGCCACGGGGAAATATCCCACCGCACGTTCACTTGAGAATTTAATGAGCGTTTGTTATTCTCTTTAAAAGCTTTGGATCCATAGGTCGTTTGAATCTTTAACATGTTTCTGGCATGCATATTCATTTTTAAAACATGTGTAGAAAAAATCTCCTTCTTGTAAAATTCCAAGATATTAGTTTTCGACAAGTGGAATTTCCCAAACTTGGATAACAAAACTATTGTGTTCATTTGTGGTGTGTGAATAAATTTTCTTCATTTACTTTTATTTTTGTTTTAAACTTTTTCCGTACATCAAGTATGAAATTTTCATTTTGCTGTGATCTATTTGCCTTTTTTTTTTTACGGGATGAAGGGAGCGTGAAAAACTTGAAGTTTTGATTTAAGAAAAATGTGTACATCTAAAACGGAAATGCAATTTGCACATATGTAGAGAGAGATAATTCCAAAGAGTGCAAGTAATTTTTAGGGATTGTAAGCACCTTTTTGTTTTTATATCTCAGGTTTTGCAATCGTCGGGAAAAATGGGTTGCGGAGGATTTTTAACCGAGTGTTGAATTGCAATCCATAAGTCATTTCATACAAAATTTTTGCCCGTTACGCATGATAAATCACATTACAATCATCTATGATTAATTATGTCAGCGTTTTGTAAATGGGCAAAATAGTGGCATGTTTGACTCGGGTAAATATCCCACCGCAAGTTCACTTGAGAATTTAATGAGCGTTTATTATTCTCTTTTAAAGCTTTGCATCCATAGCTCATTTTCATCTTTAACATGTTTCAAATATGCATGTCCATTTTTAAAACATGTGTGGATGAAATCTCTTTCTTGCAAAATTCCAAGCTATTAGGGTTAAACTAGTGGAATTTCCAAAAATTGGACAACAAAACTTTTGTGTTCATTTGTGTTGGGTGAATAAATTTTCTTTATTTATATTTGTTATTGTTTTAAATTTTTTCCATACATCAACTATAAAATTTTCATTTTGTTGTAAGCTTTTTTGCCTTATTTGTTTTCGGGATGAAGGGAGAGCGAAGAGTCCAAGTTTTGATTTAAGAAAAAAGTGTACATCTAAAATGGAAAATCACAATGCACAATTGTAGGGAGAGATAATTCCAAAGAGTGTCTGTAATTTTTAGGGATTGTAAGCTCTTTTTAGTTTTTATATCTCAGGTTTTGCAATCGTGGGGAAAAATTAGTGGCAGAGGATTTTTAACTGAATGTTGAATTGCAACCCATAAGTCATTTCGTACAAAAATATAGCCCGTTATGCATGATAAATAACTTTACAATCATCTATGATTGTTAGATCAAATTTTTGAAAATGGGCAAAATAATGACTTGTTCCCATCGCACGTTCATTTGAGAATTTAATGAGCGTTTGTTATTCTCTTTAAAAGCTTTGGATCCACAGGTCATTTGAAACTTTAACATGTTTCAAGCATGCATATCCATTTTTAAAACATGTGTAGAAAAAATCTCCTTCATGTAAAATATCCCACCGCAAGTTCACTTGAGAATTTAATGAGCGTTTATTATTCTCTTTAAAAGCTTTGCATCCGTAGCTCATTTGCATCTTTAACATGTATCAAACATGCATATCCATTTTTAAAACATGTGTGGATGAAATCTCTTTCTTGCGAAATTCCAAGCTATTAGGGTTAAACTAGTGGAATTTCCCAAAATTGGATATCAAAACTTTTGTGTTCATTTGTGTTGGGTGAATAATTTTTTTTATTTATATTTTTTATTGTGTTAAATTTTTTCCATACATCAACTATAAAATTTTCATTTTGTTGTAAGCTTTTTGCCTTGTTTGTTTTCGGGAAGAAGGGAGAGCGAAAACTCAAAGTTTTGATTTAAGAAAAAATTGTACATCTAAAATGGAAAAGCACAATGCCAAATTGTAGGGAGAGATCATTCCAAAGAGTGTCTGTAATTTTTAGGGATTCTAAGCTGTTTTTAGTTTTTATATCTCAGGTTTTACAATCGTTGGGAAAAATTGGTGGCAGAGGATTTTTAACTGAGTGTTGAATTGCAATCCATAAGTCATTTCATACAAAAATATAGCCCGTTACGAATGATAAATCACTTTACAATCATCTATGGTTGTTAGATCAAATTTTTGAAAATGGACAAAATAATGATTTTTAGGACTCGGGAAAATATCCCACTGCACGTTCACTTGACAATTTAATGAGCGTTTGTTATTCTCTTTAAAAGCTTTGGATCCATAGGTAATTTGAATCATTAACATGTTTCAAGCATGCATATCCATTTTTAAAACATGTGTAGAAAAAATCTCCTTCTTGTAAAATTCCAAGCTTAATAGGGTTGGACTAATGGAATTTCCCAAACTTGGATAACAAAACTTTTGTGTTCATTTGTGCTGTGTGAATAGATATTTTTTATTTACATTAGTTATTATTTTAAATATTTTCCACACATCAACTATAAAATTTTTATTTTGTTGTGATCTTTTTTGCCTTTTTTGTTTATGGGATGAAGGGGGAGCGAAAACTCAAAGTTCTGATTTAAGAAAAAAGTGTACATCCAAAATGGAAATGAACAAAGCAAAAATGTAGAGAGAGATATTTCCAAAGAGTTTCTGTATATTTTAGGGATCGTATGCACTCTTTCATTTTTATATCTAAGGTTTTGCAATCGTCGGGAAATGGGGGAGGCGGGCGATTTTTAACTGAGTGTTGACTTCAAATCCATAAGTCATTTCTTACAAAAATATAGCCCATTACGCATCACAAATCACTTTACAATCATCTATGATTGTTAGCTCAGCTTTTTGAATATGGGCAGAATAATGGCTTGTTTGAGTCGGGCAAATATCCCACCGCACGTTTACTTGAGAATTTAATGAGCGTTTGTTATTCTCTTTAAAATCTTTGGTTCAAAAGGTCTTTTGAATCTTTAACATGTTTCTTGCATGCATATCCATTTTTAAAAATGTGTAGAAAAAATCTCCTTCATGTAAAATTCCAAGATATTAGTTTTGGACTAGTGGAATTTCCCAAACTTGAATAACAAAACTTTTGTGTTCATTTGTGGTGTGTGAATAAATTTTCTTCATTTACTTTTATTTTTGTTTTAAACTTTTTCCGTACATCAACTATGAAATTTTCATTTTGCTGTGATCTATTTGCCTTTTTTTTTTTACGAGATGAAGGGAGCGTGAAAAACCTTGAAGTTTTGATTTAAGAAAAATGTGTACATCTAAAACGGAAATGCAATTTGCACGTATGTAGAGAGAGATAATTTCAAAGAGTGCAAGTAATTTTTAGGGATTGTAAGCACCTTTTCATTTTTATATCTCAGGTTTTGCAATCGTCAGGAAAAATGGGTTGCAGAGGATTTTTAACTGAGTGTTGAATTGCAATCCATAAGTCATTTCATACAAAATTTTTGCCCGTTACGCATGATAAATCACATTACAATCATCTATGATTAATTATGTCAGCGTGTTGTAAATGGGAAAAATAATGGCATGTTTGACTCGGGTAAATATCCCACCGCAAGTTCACTTGAGAATTTAATGAGCGTTTATTATTCTCTTTAAAAGCTTTGCATCCATAGCTCATTTTCATCTTTAACATGTTTCAAACATGCATGTCCATTTTTAAAACATGTGTGGATGAAATCTCTTTCTTGCAAAATTCCAAGCTATTAGGGTTAAACTAGTGGAATTTCCAAAAATTGGACAACAAAACTTTTGTGTTCATTTGTGTTGGGTGAATAAATTTTCTTTATTTATATTTTTTATTGTTTTAAATTTTTTCCAAACATCAACTATAAAATATTCATTTTGTTGTAAGCTTTTTGCCTTGTTTGTTTTCAGGATGAAGGGAGAGCGAAAAGTCAAAGTTTTGATTTAAGAAAAAAGTGTACATCTACAATGGAAAAGCACAATGCACAATTGTAGGGAGAGATAATTTCAAAGGGTGTCTGCAATTTTTTGGGATTGTAAGCTCTTTTTAGTTTTTATATCTCAGGTTTTGCAGTCATCGGGGAAAATTGGTGGCAGAGGATTTTTAACTGAGTGTAGAATTGCAATCCATAAGTCATTTCATAAAAAAATATAGCCCGTTACACATGATAAATCACTTTACAATCATCTATGATTGTTAGATCAAATTTTTTAAAATGGACAAAATAATGATTTTTTAGACTCGGGAAAATAGCCCACCACGCGTTCACTTGAGTATTTAATGAGCGTTTGTTATTCTCTTTAAAAGCTTTGGATCCATAGGTCATTTGAATCTTTAACATGTTTCAAGCATGCATATCCATTTTTAAAACATGTGTACAAAAAATCTCCTTCATGTAAAATTCCAAGCTTAAAAGGGTTGGACTAAAGGAATTTCCGAAACTTGGATAACAAAACTTTTGTGTTCATTTGTGGTGTGAGAAGATATTTTTTATTTACATTAGTTATTATTTTAAATATTTTCCACACATCAACTATAAAAGTTTTATTTTGTTGTGATCTTTTTTGCCTTTTTTGTTTACGGGATGAAGGGGGAGCGAACACCCAAAGTTCTGATTCAAATAAAAAGTGTAAATCTAAAATGGAAATGCACAATGCACAAATGTAGAGAGAGATATTTGCAAAGTGTGTCTGTATGTTTTAGGGATCGTATGCACTCTTTCGTTTTTATATCTAAGGTTTTGCAATCGTCGGGAAACGGGGGAGGTGGGCGATTTTTAACTGAGTGTTGACTTCAAATCCATAAGTCATTTCTTACAAAAAATATAGCCCGTTACGCATGACAAATCACTTTACAATCACCTATGATTGTTAGCTCAACATTTTGAATATGGGCAAAATAATGTCTTGTTTGACTCGGGCAAATATCCCACCGTATGTTCACTTGAGAATTTAATGAGCGTTTGTTATTCTCTTTAAAAGCTTTGGATCCATAGGTCATTTGAATCTTTAACATGTTTCTGGCATGCATATCCATTTTTAAAACATGTGTAGAAAAAATCTCCTTCATGTAAAATTCAGAGATATTAGTTTTGGACTAGTGGAATTTCCCAAACTTGGATAACAAAATTTTTATGTTCATTTGTGGTGTGTGAATAAATTTTCTTCATTTACTTTTTTTATTGTTTTAAACTTTTTCCGTACGTCAACTATGAAATTTTCATTTTGTTGTGATCTATTTGCCTTTTTTGTTTACGGGATGAAGGGAGAGCGAAAAACTCAAAGTCTTGATTTAAGAAAAATGTGTACATCTAAAACGGAAATGGACAATGCACATATGTAAAGAAAGATAATTCCAAAGAGTGTCTGTAATTTTTAGGGATTGTAAGCGCTTTTTCGTTTTAATATCTCAGGTTTTGCAATCGTCAGAAAAAATGGGTTGGGGAGGATTTTTAACTGAGTGTTGAATTGCAATCCATAAGTCATTTCATACAAAAATATAGCCCGTTACGCATGATAAATCAAATTACAATCATCTATGATTATTATGTCAGCTTTTTGGAAATGGGCAAAATAATGCCATGTTTGACTCGGGTAAATATCCCACCGGAAGTTCACTTAAGAATTGAATGAGCGTTTTTTATTCTCTTTAAAAGATTTGCATCCATAGCTCATTTGCATCTTTAACATGTTTCAAACATGCATATCCATTTTTAAAACATGTGTGGATGAAATATCTTTCTTTCGAAATTCCAAGCTATTAGGGTTAAACTAGTGGAATTTCCCAAAATAGGATAACAAAATTTTGTGTTCATTGCATTGGGTAAATAATTTTTTTTTATTATATTTTTTATTGTTTTAAATTTTTCCCGTACATCAACTATAAAATTTTCATTTTGTTGTAAGCTTTTTGCCTTGTTTATTTTCGGGATGAAGGGAGAGCAAAAAGTCAAAGTTTTGATTTAAGAAAAAAGTGTACATCTAAAATGGAAAAGCACAATGCCCAATTGTAGGGAGAGATCATTCCAAAGAGTGTCTATAATTTTTAGGGATTGGAAGCTCTTTTTAGTTTTTATATCTCAGGTTTTGCAATCGTCGGGAAAAATTGGTGGCAGAGGATTTTTAACTGAGTGTTGAATTGCAATCCATAAGTCATTTCATACAAAAATATTGCTCGTTAGGCATGATAAATCACTTTACAATCATCTATGATTGTTAGATAAAATTTTTGAAAATGGGCAAAATAATGACTTGTTAGACTCGGGTAAATATCCCACCGCACGTTTACTTTAGAATTTAATGACCGTTTGTTATTCTCTTTAAAAGCTTTGGATCCGTAGGTTATTTGAATCATTAACATGTTTCAAGCATGCATATCCATTTTTAAAACATGTGTAGAAAAAATCTCCTTCATGTAAAATTCCAAGATAATAGTTTTGGACTAGTGGAATTTCTCAAACTTGGATAACAAAACTTTTATGTTTATTTGTGGTGTGTGAATAAATTTTCTTCAGTTACTTTTTTTTATTGTTTTAAACTTTTTCCGTACATCAACTATGAAATTTTAATTTTGCTGTGATCTATTTTCCTTTTTTGTTTACGGGATGAAGGGAGAGCAAAAAACTCGAAGTTTTGATTTAAGAAAAATGTGTACATCTAAAATGGAAATGCACAATGCACATATGTAGAGTGAGATAATTCCAAAGTGTGCCTGTATTTTTTAGGGATTGTAAGCACCTTTTCGTTTTTATATCTCAGGTTTTGCAATCGTTGGAAAAATGGGTTGCGGAGGATTTTTAACTGAGTGTTGAATTGCAATCCATAAGTCATTTCATACAAAAATATAGCCCGTTACGCATGATAAATCACATTACAATCATCTATGATTATTATGTCAGCTTTTTGCAAATGGGCAAAATAATGACATGTTTGACTCGGGTAAATATCCCACCGCAAGTTCACTTAAGAATTGACTGAGTGTTTGTTATTCTCTTTAAAAGCTTTGCATCCATAGCTCATTTGCATCTTTAGCATGTATCAAACATGCATATCCATTTTTAAAACATGTGTGGATGAAATCTCTTTCTTGCGAAATTCCAAGCTATTAGGGTTAAACTAGTGGAATTTCCCAAAATTGGATATAAAACTTTTGTGTTCATTTGTGTTGGGTGAATAATTTTTTTTATTTATATTTTTTATTGTGTTAAATTTTTTCCATACATCAACTATAAAATTTTCATTTTGTTGTAAGCTTTTTGCCTTGTTTGTTTTCGGGATGAAGGGAGAGCGAAAACTCAAAGTTTTGATTTAAGAAAAAATTGTACATCTAAAATGGAAAAGCACAATGCCAAATTGTAGGGAGAGATAATTCCAAAGAGGGTCTGTAATTTTTAGGGATTCTAAGCTTTTTTTAGTTTTTATATCTCAGGTTTTGCAATCGTTGGGAAAAATTGGTGGCAGAGGATTTTTAACTGAGTGTTGAATTGCAATCCAGAAGTCATTTCATACAAAAATATAGCCCGTTACGCATGATAAATCACTTTACAATCATCTATGATTGTTAGATCAAATTTTCGAAATTGGGCAAAATAATGACTTGTTAGACTCGGGTAAATATCCCACCGCACGTTCACTTGAGAATTTAATGAGCGTTTGTTATTCTCTTTAAAAGCTTTGGATCCATAGGTCATTTGAATCTTTAACATGTTTCAAGCATGCATATCAGTTTTTAAAACATGTGTAGAAAAAATCTCCCTCATATTAAATTCCAAGCTTAATTGGGTTGGACTAATGGAATTTCCCAAACATGGATAACAAACCTTTTGTGTTCATTTGTGGTATGTGAATAGATATTTTTTATTTAAATTAGTTATTATTTTAAATATTTTCCACACATCAACTATAAATTTTTTATTTTGTTGTGATCTTTTCTGGTTTTTTTTTTACGGGATGAAGGGGAAGCGAAAACTCAAAGTTCTGATTTAAGAAAAAAGTGTACATCTAAAATGGAAATGCACAATGCACAAATGTAAAGAGAGATATTTCCAAAGAGTGTCTGTATGTTTTAGGGTTCGTATGCACTTTTTCGTTTTTATATCTAAGATTTTGCAATCGTCGGGAAACGGGGGAGGCGGGCGATTTTTAACTAAGTGTTGACTTCAAATCCATAAGTCATTTCTTACAAAAATATAGCCAGTTACGCATGACAAATCACTTTACAATCATCTATGATTGTTAGCTATACTTTTTTAATAGGGGCAAAATAATGGCTTGCTTGACTCGGGCAAATATCCCACCGCACGTTCACTTGAGAATTTAATGAGCGTTTTTTATTCTCTTTAAAAGCTTTGGATCCATAGGTCATTTGAATCTGGAACACATGTTTCTGGCATGCATATCCATTTTTAAAACATGTGTAGAAAAATTCTCCTTCATGTAAAATTCCAAGATATTAGTTTTGGACTAGTGGAATTTCCCAAACTTGGATAACAAAACTTTTATGTTCAATTGTGGTGTGTGAATAAATTTTCTTCAGTTACGTTTTTTATTGTTTTAAAATTTTTCTGTACATCAACTATGAAATTTTCATTTTGCTGTGATCTATTTGCCTTTTTTGTTTATGGGATAAACGGAGAGCGAAAAACTCGAAGCTTTGATTTAAGAAAAATGTGTACATCTAAAAAGGAAATGCACAATGCACATATGGAGAGTGAGATAATTCCAAAGAGTGCCAGTAATTTTTAGGGATTGTAAGCACCTTTTCGTTTTTATATCTCAGGTTTTGCAATCGTTGGAAAAAATGGGTTGCGGAGGATTTTTAACTGAGTGTTGAATTGCAATCCACAAGTCATTTCATACAAAAATATAGCCCATTACGCTTGATAAATCACATTGCAATCATCTATGATTAATTATGTCAGCTTTTTGCAAATGGGCAAAATAATGGCACGTTTGACTCGGGTAAGTATCCCACTGCAAGTTCACTTGAGAATTTAATGAGAGTTTGTTATTCTCTTTAAAAGCATTGCATCCATAGCTCATTTGCATCTTTAACTTGTTTCAAACATGCATATCCATTTTTAAAACATGTGTGGATGAAATCTTTTTCTTGCAAAATACCTAGCTATTAGGGTTAAACTAGGGGAATTTCCCAAAATTGGATAACCAAACTTTTGTGTTCATTTGTGTTGGGTGAATAAATTTCTTTATTTATATTTGTTATTGTTTTAAATTTTTTCCATACATCAACTATAAAATTTTCATTTTGCTGAAAGCTTTTTGCCTTGTTTGTTTTCGGGGTGAAGGGTGAGCGAAAAGTCATAGTTTTGATTTAAGAAAAAAGTGTACATCTAAAATGGAAAAGCACAATGCACAATTGTAGGGAGAGATAATTCCAAAGAGTGTTTGTAATTTTTAGGGATTGTAAGCTCTTTTTGGTTTTTATATCTCAGGTTTTGCAATCGTCGAGAAAAATTGGTAGCAGAGGATTTTTAACTGAGTGTTGAATTGCATTCTATAAGTCACTTCATACAAAAATATAGGTCGTTACACATGATAAATCACATTACAATCAAATATGATTGTTAGATCAAATTTTTGAAAATGGGAAAAATAATCCCTTGTTAGACTCGGGTAAATATCCCACCGCACGTTCACATGAGAATTTAATGAACGCTTGTTATTCTCTTTAAAAGCTTTGGATCCATAGGTCATTTGAATCTTTAACATGTTTCAAGCATGCATATCCATTTTTAAAACATGTGTAGAAATAATCTCCTACATGTACAATTCCAAGGTTAATAGGGTTGGACTAATGGAACTTCCCAAACTTGGATAACAAAACATTTTTGTTCATTTGTGGTGTGTGAATAAATATTTTTTATTTACATTAGTTATTATTTTAAATATTTTCCACACATCAACTATAAAATTTTTATTTTTTTTTTATCTTTTCTGCCTTTTTTGTTTACGGGATGAAGGGGGAGCGAAAACTCAAAGTTCTGATTCAAGAAAAAAGAGTACATCTAAAATGGAAATGCACAATGCACAAATGTAGAGAAAGATATTTCCAAAGAGTGTCAATATGTTTTAGGGATCGTATGCACGTTTTTGTTTTTATATCTAAGGTTTTGTAATCGTCGGGAAACGAGGGAGGCGGGCGATTTTTAACTGAGTGATGACTTCAAATCCATAAGTCATTTCTTACAAAAATATAACCCGTTATGCATGACAAATCACTTTATAATCATCTATGATTGTTAGCTCAACTTATTGAATAATGGCAAAATAATGGCTTGTTTGACTCGGGCAAATATCCCACCACACGTTTACTTGAGAATTTAATGAGCGTTTGTTATTCTCATTAAAAGCTTTGGATCCATAGGTCATTTGAATCTTTAACGTGTTTTTGGCATGATTATTCATTTTTAAAACATGTGTAGAAAAAATCTCCTTCATGTAAAATTACAAGATATTAGTTTTGGACTAGTGGAATTTCTCAAACTTGGATAACAAAACTTTTGTGTTCATTTGGGGTGTGTGAATAAATTTTCTTCATTTACTTTTTTTATTGTTTTGAACTTTTTCCGTACATCAACTATGAAATTTTCATTTTGCTGTGATCTATTTGCCTTTTTAGTTTACGGGATGAAGGGATAGGGAAAAACTCAAAGTCTTGATTTGAGAAAAATGTGTACATCTAAAACGGAAATGCACAATCCACATATGTAGAGAGAGATAATTCCAAAGAGTCTCTGTAAGTTTTAGGGATTGTAAGCGCTTTTTCGTTTTTATATCTCAGGTTTTACAATCGTTGGGAAAAATGGGTTACAGAGGATTTTTAACTGAGTGTTGAATTGCAATCCATAAGTCATTCCTTACAAAAATATAGCCTGTTATGCTTGATAAATCACATTCAAATCATCTATGATTATTATGTCAGCTTTTTGGAAATGGGCAAAATAATGGCAAGTTTGACTCGGGTAAATATCCCACCGCAAGTTCACTTAAGAATTGAATGTGCGTTTGTTATTCTCTTTAAAAACTTTGCATCCGTAGCTCATTTGCATCTTTAACATGTTTCAAACATGCATATCCATTTTTAAAACATGTGTGGATGAAATCTCTTTCTTGCGAAATTCCAAGCTATTAGGGTTAAACTAGTGGAATTTCCCAAAATTGGATAACATAATTTTGTGTTCATTTGTGTTGGGTGAATAATTTTTTTTATTTATATTTTTTATTGTTTTAAATTTTTTCCATACATCAACTATAAAATTTTCATTTTGTTGTAAGCTTTTTGCCTTGTTTATTTTCGGGATGAAGGGAGAGCGAAAAGTCAAAGTTTTTATTTAAGAAAAAAGTGTACTTCTAAAATGGAAAAGCACAATGCCCAATTTTAGGGAGAAATCATTCCAAAGAGTGTCTGTAATTTTTAGGGATTGTAAGCTCTTTTTAGTTTTTATATCTCAGGTTTTGCAATCGTCGGGAAAAATTGGTGGCAGAGGATTTTTAACTGAGTGTTGAATTGCATTCCATAAGTCATTTCATACAAAAATATTGCCCGTTACGCATGATAAATCACTTTACAATCATCTATGATTGTTAAATCAAATTTTTCAAAATGGGCAAAATAATGACTTGTTAGACTGGGGTAAATATCCCACCGCACGTTCACATGAGAATTTAATGAGCGTTTTTTATTCTCTTTAAAAGCTTTGGATCCATAGGTCATTTGAATCCTTAACGTGTTTTTGGCGTGCTTATTCATTTTTAAAACATGTGTAGAACAAAATCTCCTTCATGTAAAATTCCAAGACATTAGTTTTGGACTAGTGGAATTTCTCAAACTTGGATAACAAAACTTTTGTGTTCATTTGTGGTGTGTGAATAAATTTTCTTCATTTAATTTTTTTATAGTTTTAAACTTTTTCCGTACATCAAGTATGAAACTTTCATTTTGCTCTAATCTATTTGCCTTTTTTGTTTACGGGATGAAGGGAGAGCGTAAAACTCAAAGTTTTTATTTAAGAAAAATGTGTACATATAAAACGGAAATTCACAATCCACATAAGTAGAGAGAGATAATTCCAAAGAGTGCCTGTAATTTTTAGGGATTGTAAGTACCTTTTCGTTTTTACATCTCAGGTTTTACAATCGTCGGGAAAAATGGGTTGCAGAGGATTTTTAACTTAGTGTTGAATTGCAATCCATAAGTCATTTCATTCAAAAATATAGCCCATTACACATGATAAATCACATTACAATCATCTATGATTAATTATGTCAGCTTTTTGCAAATGGGCAAAATAATGGCATGTTTGACTCGGGTAAATATCCCACCGTAAGTTCACTTTAGAATTTAATGAGCGTTTGTTATTCTCTTTAAAATATTTGCATCCATAGCTCATTTGCATCTTTAACATGTTTCAAACATGCATATCCATTTTTAAAACATGTGTGGATGAAATCTCTTTCTTGCAAAATTCCAAGCTATTAGGGTTAAACAAGTGGAATTTCCCAAAATTGGATAACAAAACATTGGTGTTCATTTGTGTTGGGTGAATAAATTTCTTTATTTATATTTGTTATTGTTTTAAATTTTTTCCATACATCAACTATAAAATTTTCATTTTGTTGTAAGCTTTTTGTCTTGTATGTTTTCGGGATGAAGGGTGAGCGAAAACTCAAAGTTTTGATTTAAGAAAAAAGTGTACATCTAAAATGGAAAAGCACAATGCACAAATTTAGGGAGAGATAATTGCAAAGAGTGTCTGTAATTTTTAGGGATTGTAAGCTCTTTTTGGTTTTTATATCTCAGGTTTTGCAATCGTCGGGAAAAATTGGTGGCAGAGGATTTTTAACTGAGTGTTGAATTGCATTCCATAAGTCATTTCATACAAAAATATAGCCCGTTACGCATGATAAATCACTTTACAATCATCTATGATTGTTAGATAAAATTTTTGAAAATGGGATAAATAATGACTTGTTAGACTTGGGTAAATATCCCACCGCACGTTCACATGAGAATTTAATGAGCGTTTGTTATTCTCTTTAAAAGCTTTGGATCCATAGGTCATTTGAATCTTTAACATGTTTCAAGCATGCATATCCATTTTTAAAACATGTGTAGAAATAATCTCCTTCATGTAAAATTCCATGCTTAATAGGGTTGGACTAATGGAATTTCCCAAACTTGGATAACAAAATTTTTTTGTTCATTTGTGGTGTGTGGATAAATATTTTTTAGTTACATTAGTTATTATTTTAAATATTTTCCACGCATGAACTATAAAATTTTTATTTTGTTGTGATCTTTTATGCCTTTTTTGTTTACGGGATGAAGGGGGAGCGAAAACTCAAAGTTCTGATTCAAGAAAAAAGTGTACATCTCAAATGAAATGAACAATGCACAAATGTAGAGAGAGATATTTCCAAAGAGTGTCTGTATGTTTTAGGGATCGTATGCAATTTTTCTTTTTTATATCTAAGGTTTTGCAATAGTCGGGAAACGAGGGAGGCGGGCGATTTTTAACTGAGTGTTGACTTAAAATCCATAAGTCATTTCTTACAAAAATATAGCCCGTTACGCATGAAAAATTACTTTATAATCATCTATGATTGTTAGCTCAACTTTTTGAATATGGGCAAAATAATGGCTTGTTTGACTCGGGCAAATATCCCACCGCACGTTCACTTGAGAATTTAATGAGCGTTTGTTATTCTCTTTAAAAGCTTTGGATCCATAGGTCATTTGAGTCTTTAACGTGTTTCAGGCATGCTTATTCATTTTTAAAACATGTGTAGAAAAAATCTCCTGCATGTAAAATTCGAAGATATTAGTTTTGGACTAGTGGAATTTCTCAAACATGGATAACAAAAATTTTGTGTTCATTTGTGGTGTGTGAATAAATTTTCTTCATTAACTTTTTTTTATTTTTTTAAACTTTTTCCATACATCAACTATGAAATTTTCATTTTGCTCTAATCTATTTCCCTTTTTTGTTTACGGGATAAAGGGAGAGCGTAAAACTCGAAGTTTTGATTTAAGAAAAATGTGTACATATAAAACGGAAATGCACAATCCACATATGTAGAGAGAGATAATTCCAAAGAATGCCTGTAATTTTTAGGGATTGTAAGCACCTTTTCGTTTTTATATCTCAGGTTTTGCAATCGTCGGGAAAAATGGTTTGCGGAGGATTTTTAACTCAGTGTTGAATTTCCATCCATAAGTCATTTCATAAAAAAATATAGCCCATTACGCGTGATAAATCACATTACAATCATCTATGATTAATTATGTCAGGTTTTTGAAAATTGGCAAAATAATGGTATGTTTGATTCGGGTGAATATCCCACCGTAAGTTCACTTGAGAATTTAATGAGTGTTTGTTATTCTCTTTAAAATCTTTGCATCCATAGCTCATTTGAATCTTTAACATGTTTCAAACATGCATATCCATTTTTAAAACATGTGTGGATGAAATCTCTTTCTTGCAAAATTCCAAGCTATTAGGGTTAAAGTAGTGGAATTACCCAAACTTGGATAACAAAACTTTTGTGTCATTTGTGTTGTCTGAATAAATTTTCTTTCTTTACATTTATTTTTTTTTTGAATTTTTTTCATACATCAACTATAAAATTTTCATTTTGTTGTAAGTTTTTTGCCTTGTTTGTTTTCGAGATGAAGGGAGAACGAAAAGTCAAAGTTTCGATTTAAGAAAAAAGTTTACATCTAAAATGGAAAAGCACAATGCACAATTGTAGGGAGAGATAATTCGAAAGTGTGTTTGTAATTTTTAGGGATTGTAAGCTCTTGTTTGTTTTTATATCTCAGGTTTTGCAATCGTCAGGAAAAATTGGTGGCACAAAATTTTTAACTGAGTGTTGAATCGCAATCCATAAGTCATTTCATACAAAAATATAGCCCGTTACACTTGATAAATCACTTTACAATCATCTATTATTGTTAGATCAAATTTTTGAAAATGGGCAAAATAATTACTTGTTAGACTCGGGTAAATATCCTCCCGCACGTTCACTTGAGAATTTAATAAGCATTTGTTATTCTCTTTAAAAGATTTGTATCCATAGGTCATTTGAATCTTTAACATGTTTCTAGCATGCATATCCATTTTTAAAACATGTGTAGAAAAAATCTCCTTCATGTAAAATTCCAAGCTTAATAGGGTTGGACTAATGGAATTTCCCAAACTCAGATAACAAAACTTTTTTGTTCATTTGTGGTGTGTGAATAGATATTTTTTATTTACATTATTTATTATTTTAAATATTTTCTACACATCAACTATAAAATTTTTATTTTGTTGTTATCTTTTCTGCCTTTTTTAGTTACGGGATGAACGGGGATCGAAAACTCAAAGTTCTGATTTAAGAAAAAAGTGTACATCTAAAAGGGAAGTGCACAATGCACAAATGTAGAGAGGGATATTTCCGAAGAGTGTCTGTATGTTTTAGGGAACGTATGCACTTTTTCGTTTGTATATCTAAAGTTTTGCAATCGTCAAGCAACGGGAGAGGCGGGCGATTTTTAATAGAGTGTTGACTTCAAATCCATAAGTCATTTCTTACAAAAATATAGCCCGTTACGCATGACAAAGAACTTTACAATCATCAATGATTGCTAGCTCAACTTTTTGAATATGGGCAAAATAATGGCTTGTTTGACTCGGGCAAATATCCCACCGTACGTTCACTTGAGAATTTAATGAGCGTTTTTTATTCTCTTTAAAAACTTTGGATCCATAAGTCATTTGAATCTTTAACACTTCTTTCTATCATGCATATCCATTTTTAAAACATGTGTAGAAAAAATCTCCTTCATGTAAAATTCATAGATATTAGTTTTGGACTAGTGGAATTTCCCAAACTTGGATAACAAAAATTTTGTGTTCATTTGTGGTTTGTGAATAAATTTTCTTCATTTACTTTTTTTATTGTTTTAAAATTTTTCCATACAACAACTATGAAATTTTCATTTTGCTGTGCTCTATTTGCCTTTTTTGTTTACGGGATGAAGGGAGAGCGAAAAACTCGAAATTTTGATTTAATATAAATGAGTACATCTAAATCGGAAATGCACATGTAAAGAGAGATAATTCCAAAGAGTGGCTGTAACTTTTAGGGATTGTAAGCACCTTTTCATTTTTATATCTCAGGTTTTGCAATTGTAGGGAAAAATGGGTTGCGGAAGATTTTTAAGTGAGTGTTGAATTCCAATCCATAAGTCATTTCATACAAAAATATAGCCCGTTACACATGATAAACCACACTACAATCGTCAATGATTAATTATGTCAGCTTTTTGCAAATGGGCAAAATAATGGCATTTTTGACTCGGGTAAATATCCAACCGCAAGTTCACGTGAGAATTTAATGAGCGTTTGTTATTCTCTTTAAAAGCTTTGCATCCATAGCTCATTTGCATCTTTAACATGGTTCAAACATGCAAAATTCCAAGCTATTAGGGTTAAACTAGAGGAATTTCCCAAAATTGGAGAACAAAACTTTTGTGTTCATTTGTGTTGGGTGAATAAATTTTCTTTATTTATATTTGTTATTGTTTTAAATTTTCTCCATACGTCAACTTTAAAATTTTCATTTCTTTGTAAGCTTTTTGCCTTGTTTGTTTTCGGGATGAAGGGAGAGCGAAAAGTTAAAGATTTCATTTAAAAAAAAAAGTGTACATCTAAAATGGAAAAGCACAATGCCCAATTGTAGGGAGAGATCATTCCAAAGAGTGTCTTTAATTTTTAGGGATTGTAAGCTCTTTTTAGTTTTTATATCTCAGGTTTTCCAATCGTCGGGAAAAATTGGTGGCAGAGGATTTTTCACTGAGTGTTGAATTGCAATCCATAAGTCATTTCATACAAAAATATAGCCCGTTACACATGAAAAATCACTTTACAATCATCTATGATTGTTAGATCAAATTTTTTGAAAATGGGCAAAATAATGACTTGTTAGACTCGGGTAAATATCCCACCGCACGTTCACTTGAGAATTTAATGAGCGTTTGTTATTCTCTTTAAAAGCTTTGGATCCATAGGTCATTTGAATCTTTAACATGTTTCAAGCGTGCATTTCCATTTTTAAAACATGTGTAGAAAAAATCTCCTTCATGTAAAATTCCAAGCTTAATAGGGTTGGACTATTGGAATTTCGCAAACTTGGATAACAAAACTTTTGTGTTCATTTGTGGTGTGTGAATAGATATTTTTTATTTACATTAGTTATTATTTTAAATATTTTCCACACATCAACTATAAAATTTTTATTTTGTTGTGATCCTTTCTGCCTTTTTTGTTTATGGGATGAAGGGGGAGCGAAAACTCAAAGTTCTGATTTAAGAAAAAAGTGTACATCTAAAATGGAAATGCACAATGCACAAATGTAGAGAGATATTTCCAAAGAGTGTCTGTATGTTTTAGGGATCGTATGCACTTTTTCGTTTTTATATCTAAGGTTTTGTAATCGTCGGGAAATGGGGGAGGCGGGTGATTTTTAACTGAGTGTTGACTTCAAATCCATAAGTCATTTCTTACAAAAATATAGCCCGTTACGCATGACAAATCACTTTACAATCATCTATGATTGTTAGCTCAACATTTTGAATATGGGCAAAATAATGGCTTGTTTGACTCGGGCAAATATCCCACCGCACGTTCACTTGAGAATTTAATGAGCGTTTTTTATTCTCTTTAAAAGCTTTGGATCCATAGATCATATTAATCTTTAACACATGTTTCTGGCATGCATATCCATTTTTAAAACATGTGTAGAAAAAATCTCCTTCATGTAAAATTCCAAAATATTAGTTTTGGATTAGTGGAATTTCCCAAACTTGGATAACAAAACTTTTGTGTTCATTTGTGCTGTGTGAATAAATTTTCTTCAATTACTTTTTTTATTGTTTTAAACTTTTTCCGTACATCAACTATGAAATTTTCATTTTGCTGTGATTTGTTTGCCTTTTTTTTTACGGGATGAAGGGAGTGCGAAAAACTCGAAGTTTTGATTTAAGAAAAATGTGTATATCTAAAATGGAAATGCACAATGCACATATGTAGAGTGAGATAATTCCAAAGAGTGCCTGTATTTTTTATGGATTGTAAGAAACTTTTCGTTTTTATATCTCAGGTTTTGCAATCGTCGGGAAAAATGGGTTGCGGAGGATTTTTAACTTAGTGTTGAATTGCAATCCATAAGTCATTTCATACAAAAATATAGCCCGTTACGCATGATAAATCATATTACAATCATCTATGATTAATTATGTCAGCTTTTTGTAAATGGACAAAATAATTGCATGTTCGACTCGGGTAAATCTCCCACCGCAAGTTCACATGAGAATTTAATGAGCGTTTGTTATTCTCTTTAAAATCTTTTCATCCATAGATCATTTGCATCCTTAACATGTTTCAAACACACATATCCATTTTTAAAACATGTGTGGATGAAATCTCTTTCTTGCAAAATTCCAAGCTATTAGGGTTAAACTAGTGGAATTTCCAAAAATTGGATAAAAAAACTTTTGTGTTCATTAGTGTTGGGTGAATAAATATTTTTATTTATATTTGATATTGTTTTAAATTTTTTCCAAACATCAGCTATAAAATTTTCATTTTTTTGTAAGCTTTTCGCCTTGTTTGTTTTCGGGATGAAGGGAGAGCGAAAAGTCAAAGTTTTGATTTAAGAAAAAAGTGTACATCTAAAATGGAAAAGCCCAATGCACAATTGTAGGGAGAGATAATTCCAAAGAGTGTCTGCAATTTTTAGGGATTGTAAGCTCTTTTTAGTTTTTATATCTCATGTTTTGCAATCGTCGGGAAAAATTGGTTACTGAGAATTTTTAACTGAGTGTTGAATTGCAATCCATAAGTCATTTCATACAAAAATATAGCCCGTTACGCATGATAAATCACTTTACAATCATCTATGATTGTTAGATCAAATTTTTGAAAATGGGTAAAATAATGACTTGTTAGTCTCGAGTAAATATCCCACCGCACGTTCACTTGAGAATTTAATGAACGTTTGTTATTCTCTTTAAAAGCTTTGGATCCATAGGTCATTTGAATCTTTAACATGTTTCAAGCATGCATATCCATTTTTAAAACATGTGTAGAAAAAATCTCCTTCTTGTCAAATTCCAAGCTTAATAGGGTTGGACTAATGGAATTTTCCAAACTTAAATAACAAAACTTTTGGGTTCATTGTGGTGTGTGAATAGATATTTTTTATTTACATTAGTTATTATTTTAAATATTTTCCACACATCAACTATAAAATTTTCATATTGTTGTGATCTTTTCTGCCTTTTTTGTTTACTGGATGAAGGGGGAGCGAAAACTCATAGTTCTGATTTAATAAAAAATTGTACATCTAAAATGAAAATGCACAATGCACAAATGTAGAGAGAGAGATTGCCAAAGAGTGTCTGTATGTTTTAGGGATCGTATGCACTCTTTCGTTTTTATATCTAAGGTTTTGCAATCGTCGGGAAACGGGGGAGGCGTGTGATTTTTAATTGAGTGTTGACATCAAATCCAGAAGTCATTTCTTACAAAAATATAGCCCGTTACGCATGACAAATCACTTTCCAATCTTTTATGATTGTTAGCTCCACTTTTTGAATATGGGCAAAATAATGGCTTGTTTGACACGGGCAAATATCCCACCGCTCGTTCACTTGAGAATTTACTGAGCGTTTGTTATTCTCTTTAAAAGCTTTGCATCCATAGCTCATTTGCATCTTTAACATGTTTCAAACACGCATATCCATTTTTAAAACATGTGTGGATGAAATCTCTTTCTTGCAAAATTCCAAGCAATTAGGGTTAAACTAGTGGAATTTCCCAAAATTGGATAGCAAAACTTTTGTATTCATTTGAGTTGGGTGAATAAATTTTTTTTATTTATATTTGTTATTTTTTAAAATTTTTTCCATTCATCAACTATCAAATTTTCATTTTGTTGTAAGCTTTTTGCCTTGTTTGTTTTCGGGATGAAGGGAGAGCGAAAAGTCAAAGTTTTGATTTAAGAAAAAAGTGTGTATCTAAAATGGAAAAGGACAATGCGCAATTGTAGGGAGAGATAATTCCAAAGAGTGTCTATAATTTTTAGGGATTGTAAGCTCTTTTTAGTTTTTATATCTCAGGTTTTGCAATCGTCGGGAAAAATCGGTGGCAGAGGATTTTTAACTGAGTGTTGAATTGCAATCCATAAGTCATTTCATACAAAAATATAGCCCGTTACGCATGATAAATCACTTTACAATCACCTATGATTGTTAGATCAAATTTTTGAAAATGGGCAAACTAATGACTTGTTGGACTCGGGTAAATATCCCACCGCACGTTCACTTGAGAATTTAATGAGCGTTTGTTATTCTCATTAAAAGCTTTGGATCCATAGGTCATTTGAATCATTAACATGTTTCTGGCATGCATATCCATTTTTAAAACATGTGTAGAAAAAATCTCCTTCATGTAAAATTCCAAGATATTAGTTTTGGACTAGTGGAATTTCCCAAACTTGGATAACAAAACTTTTGTGTTCATTTGTGGTGTGTGAATAAATTTTCTTCATTTACTTTTTTTATTGTTTTAAACTTTTTCCGTACATCAACTATCAAAAACTCGAAGTTTTGATTTAAGAAAAATGTGTACATCTAAAACGGAAATGCACAATGCACATATGTAGAGAGAGATAATTCCAAAGAGTGTCTGTAATTTTTAGGGATTGTAAGCACCTTTTCGTTTTAATATCTCAGGTTTTGCAATCGTCGGGAAAAATGGGTTGTGGAGGATTTTTAACTAAGTGTTGAATTGTAATCCATAAGTCATTTCATACAAAAATATAGCCCGTTACGCATGATAAATCACATAACAATCATCTATGATTAATTATGTCAGCTTTTTGCAAATGGGCAAAATAATGGCATGTTTGGCTTGGGTCAATATCCCACCGCAATTTCACTTGAGAATTTAATGTGCATTTGTTATTCTCTTTAAAAGCTTTGCATCCATTGCTCATTTGCATCTTTAACATGTTTCAAACACGGATATCCATTTTCAAAACATGTGTGGATGAAATCTCTTTCTTGCAAAATTCCAAGCAATTAGGGTTAAATTAGTGGAATTTCCCAAAATTGGATAGCAAAACTTTTGTATTCATTTGTGTTGGGTGAATAATTTTTTTTTATTTATATTTGTTATTTTTTAAAAAATTTTCCATACATCAACTATAAAATTTTCATTTTGTTGTAAGCTTTTTGTCTTGTTTATTTTCGGGATGAAGGGAGAGAGAAAATTCAAAGTTTTGATTTAAGAAAAAAGTGTACATCTAAAATGGAAAAGGACAATGCACAATTGTAGGGAGACATAATTTCAAAGAGTGTCTGTAATTTTTAGGGATCGCAAGCTCTTTTTAGTTTTTATATCTCAGGTTTTGCAGTCGTCGGGTAAAATTGGTGGCAGAGGATTTTTAACTGAGTGTTGAATGGCAATCCATAAGTCATTCCATACAAAAATATAGCCCGTTACGCATGATAAATCACTTTACAATCACCTATGATTGTTAGATCAAATTTTTGAAAATGGGCAAACTAATGACTTGTTAGACTCGGGTAAATATCCCACCGCACGTTCACTTGAGAATTTAATGAGCGTTTGTCATTCTCTTTAAAAGCTTTGGATCCATAGGAATCTTTAACATGTTTCAAGCATGCATATCCATTTTTAAAACATGTGTAGAAAAAATCTCCTTCATGTAAAATTCCAAGCTTAATAGGGTTGGCCTAATGGAATTTCCCAAACTTGGATAACAAAACTGTTGTGTTCATTTGTGGTGTGTGAATAGATATTTTTTATTTACATTAGTTATTATTTTAAATATTTTCCACACATCAACTATAAAATTTTTATTTTGTTGTGATCTTTTTTGCCTTTTTTGTTTACGGGATGAAGGGGGAGCGAAAACTCAAAGTTCTGATTTAAACCAAAAGTATACATCTAAAATGGAAAGGCACAATGCACAAATGTAGAGAGAGATATTTCCAAAGAGTGTCTGTATGTTTTTGGGATCGTATGCACTCTTTCGTTTTAATATCTATGGTTTTGCAATTGTCGGGAAACGGGGGAGGCAGGCGATTTTTAACTGAGTGTTGACTTCAAATCCATAAGTCATTTCTTACAAAAATATAGCCCGTTACGCATGACAAATCACTTTACATTCATCTATGATTGTTAGCTCAACTTTTTGAATATGGGCAAAATAATGGGTTGTTTGACTCGGGCAAATATCCCACCTGACGTTCACTTGAGAATGAGCGTTTGTTATTCTCTTTAAAAGCTTTGGATCCATAGGTCATTTGAATCTTTAACAATTTTCAAGCATGCATATCCATTTTTAGAACTTGCGTAGAAAAAATCTCCTTCATATAAAATTCCAAGCTTAATTGGGTTGGACTAATGGAATTTCCCAAACTTGGATAACAAAACTTTTTTGTTCATTTGTGGTGTGTGAATAAATATTTTTTATTTACATTAGTTATTATTTTAAATATTTTCCACACATCAACTATAAAATTTTTATTTTGTTGTGATTTTTTCTGCCTTTTTGTTGACGGGATGAAGGGGGAGCGAAAACTCAAAGTTCTGATTGAAGAAAAAAGTTTACATCTAAAATGGAAATGAACAATGTACAAATATACAGAGAGATATTTCCAAAGAGTGTCTGTATGTTTTAGGGATCGTATGCACTTTTTCGTTTTTATATCTAAGGTTTTGCAATCGTCCGGAAACGAGGGAGGCGGGCGATTTTTAACTGAGTGTTGACTTCAAATCCATATGTCATTTCCTACAAAAATATAGCCCATTACGCATATCAAATTACTTTATAATCATCTATGATTGTTAGCTCAACTTTTTGAATATGGGCAAAATAATGGCTTGTTTGACTCGGGCAAATATCCCACCACACGTTCACTTGAGAATTTAATGAGTGTTTGTTATTCTCTTTAAAAGCTTTGGATCCATAGGTCATTTGAATCTTTAACGTGTTTCTGGCATGCTTATTCATCTTTAAAACATGTGTAGAAAAAATCTCCTTCATGTAAAATTCCCAGATTAGTTTTGGACTAGTGGAATTTCTCAAACATGGATAACAAAACTTTTGTGTTCATTTGTGGTGTGTGAATAAATTTTCTTCAGTTACTTTTTTTATTGTTTTAAACTTTTTCCGTACATCAACTATGAAATTTTCCTTTTGCTCTAATCTGTTTGCCTTTTTTGTTTACGGGATAAAGGGAGAGCGTAAAACTTGAAGTTTTGATTTAAGAAAAATGTGTACATATAAAACGGAAATGCACAATCCACATATGTAGAGAGAGATAATTCTAAAGAGTGCCTGTAATTTTTAGGGATTTTAAGGACCTTTTCGTTTTTATATCTAAGGTTTTGCAATCGTCGGGAAAAATGGGTTGCGAAGGATTTTTAACTGAGTGTTGAATTTCAATCCATAAGTCATTTCATACAAAAATATAGCCCGTTACGCGTGATAAATCACATTACAATCATCTATGATTAATTATGTCAGCTTTTTGCAAATGGGCAAAATAATGGCATGTTTGACTCGGGTAAATATCCCACCGTAAGTTCACTTGAGAATTTAATGAGCGTTTGTTATTCTCTTTAAAAGCTTTGCATCCATAGCTCATTTGCATCTTTAACATGTTTCAAACATGCATATCCATTTTTAAAACATGTGTGGATGAAATCTCTTTCTTGCAAAATTCTAAGCTATTAGGGTTAAAGCAGTGGAATTTCCCAAACTTGTATAACAAAAATTTTGTGTCATTTGTGTTTTTTGAATAAATTTTATTTCTTTACATTTATTTTTGTTTTGAATTTTTTCCATACATCAACTATAAAATTTTCATTTTGTTGTAAGTTTTTTGCCTTGTTTGTTTTCGAGATGAAGGGAGAACGAAAAGTCAAAGTTTTGATTTAAGAAAAAAGTGTACAGCTAAAATGGAAAAGCACAATGCACAATTGTAGGGAGAGATAATTCCAAAGATTGTTTGTAATTTTTAGGGATTGTAAGCTCTTGTTTGTTTTTATTTCTCAGGTTTTGCAATCGTCGGGAAAAATTGGCGGCAGAGGATTTTTAACTGAGTGTTGAATCGTAATCCATAAGTCATTTCATACAAAAATATAGCCCGTTACACATGATAAATCACTTTACAATCATCTATGATTGTTAGATCAAATTTTTGAAAATGGGCAAAATAATTACTTGTTAGACTCGGGTAAATATCCTACCTCACGTTCACTTGAGAATTTAATGAGCGTTTGTTATTCTCTTTAGAAACTTTGGATCCATCGGTCATTTGAATCTTTAACATGTTTCAAGCATGCATTTCCATTTTTAAAACATGTGTAGAAAAAATCTCCTTCATGTAAAATTCCAAGCTTAATAGGGTTGGACTAATGGAATTTCCAAAACTCGGATAACAAAACTTTTATGTTCATTTGTGGTGTGTGAATAGATATTTTTTATTTACATTAGTTATTATTTTAAATATTTTCCACACATCAACTATAAAATTTTTATTTTGTTGTGATCTTTTCTGCCTTTTTTGTTTACAGGATGAACGGGGAGCAAAAACTCAAAGTTCTGATTTAACAAAAAAGTGTACATCTAAAATGGAAGTGCACAATGCACAAATGTAGAGAGGGATATTTCCAAAGAGTGTCATTATGTTTTAGGGATCGTATGCACTTTTTCGTTTGTATATCTAAAGTTTTGCAATTATCGGGCAACGGGGGAGGCAGGCAATTTTTAACAGAGTTTTGACTTCAAATCCATAAGTCATTTCTTACAAAAATATAGCTCGTTATGCATGACAAAGAACTTTACAATCATCTATGATTGCTCGCTCAACTTTTTGAATATGGGCAAAATAATGGCTTGTTTGACTCGGGCAAATATCCCACCGAACGTTCGCTTGAGAATTTAATGAGCGTTTTTTATTCTCTTTAAAAACTTTGGATCCGTAGGTCATTTGAATCTTTAACACTTATTTCTGGCATGCATATCCATTTTTAAAACATGTGTAGAAAAAATCTCCTTCATGTAAAATTCCAGGCTATTAGTTTTGGACTAGTGGAATTTCCCAAACTTGGATAACAAAAATTTTGTGTTCATTTGTGGTTTGTGAATAAATTTTCTTCATTTAATTTTTTTATTGTTTTAAACTTTTTCCGTACAACAACAATGAAATTTTCATTTTGTTGTGCTCTATTTGCCTTTTTTGTTTACGGGATGAAGGGAGAGCGAAAATATTGAAGTTTTGATTTAATATAAATGTGTACATCTAAAACGGAAATGCACAATGCACATATGTAGAGAGAGATAATTCCAAAGAGTGCATGTAATTTTTAGAGATTTTAAGCACCTTTTCGTTTTTATATCTCAGGTTTTGCAATTGTAAGGAAAAATGGGTTGCGGAGGATTTTTAACTGAGTGTTGAATTGCAATCCATAAGTCATCTCATACAAAAATATAGCCCGTTACGCATGATAAATCACACTACATTCGTCTATGATTAATTATGTCGGCCTTTTGCAAATGGGCAAAATAATGGCATGTTTGACTCGGGTAAATATCCCACCGCAAGTTCACTTGAGAATTTAATGAGCGTTTGTTATTCTCTTTAAAAGCTTTGCATCCATAGCTCATTTGCATCTTTAACATGTTTCAAACATGCATATCCATTTTTAAAACATGTGTGGATGAAATCTCTTTCTTACGAAATTCCAAGTTATTAGGGTTAAACTAGTGGAATTTCCCAAAATTGGATAACAAAACTTTTGTGTTCATTTGTGTTGGGTGAATAAATTTTCTTTATTTATATTTGTTATTGTTTTAAATTTTTTCCATACATCAACTATAAAATTTTCATTTTGTTGTAAGCTTTTTGCCTTGTTTGTTTTCGGGATGAAGGGAGAGCGAAAAGTCAAAGATTTGATTGAACAGAAAAGTGTAATTCTAAAAAAGAAAAGCACAATGCCCAATTGTAGGGAGAGATCATTCCAAAGAGTGTCTGTAATTTTTAGGGATTGTAAGCTCTTTTTAAAAAATTGGTGGCAGAGGATTTTTAACTGAGTGTTGAATTGCAATCCATAAGTCATTTCATACAAAAATATAGCCCGTTACGCATGACAAATCACTTTACAATCATCTATGATTGTTAGATCAAATTTTTTGAAAATGGGCAAAATAATGACTTGTTAGACTCGGGTAAATGTCCCACCGCACGTTCACTTGAGAATTTAATGAGCGTTTGTTATGCTCTTTAAAAGCTTTGGATCCATAGGTCATTTGAATCATTAACATGTTTCAAGCATGCATATCCATTTTTAAAACATGTGTAGAAAAAATCTCCTTCATGTAAAATTCCAAGCTTATAAGGGTTGGACTAATGGAATTTCCAAAACTCGGATAACAAAACTTTTTTGTTCATTTGTGGTGTGTGAATAGATATTTTTTATTTACGTTATTTATTATTTTAAATATTTTCCACACATCAACTATAAAATTTTTATTTTGTCTTGATGCTTTCTGCCTTTTTTGTTTATGGGATGAAGGGGGAGCGAAAACTCAAAGTTCTGATTTAAGAAAAAAGTGCACATCTAAAATGGAAATGCACAATGCACAAATGTAGAGAGAGTTATTTCCAAAGAGTGTCTGTATGTTTTAGGGATCGTTTGCACTTTTTCAATTTTATATCTAAGGTTTTGCAATTGTCGGGAAACAGGGGAGACGGGCGATTTTTAACTGAGTGTTGACTTCAAATCCATAAATCATTTCTTACAAAAAAATATAGCCCGTTACGCATGAGAAATCACTTTACAATCATCTATGATTGTTAGCTCAACTTTTTGAATATGGACAAAATAATGGCTTGTTTGACTCGGGCGAATATCCCACTGCACGTTCACTTGAGAATTTAATGAGCGTTTGTTATTCTCTTTAAAAGCTTTGGATCCATAGGTCATATGAATCTTTAACACATGTTTCTGGCATGCAGATCCATTTTTAAAACATGTGTAGAAAAAATCTCCTTCAAGTAAAATTCCAAGATAGTTTTGGACTAGTGGAATTTCCGAAACTTGGATAACAAAACTTTTTTGTTCATTTGTGGTGTGTGAATAAATTTTCTTCATTTACTTTTTTTAATGTTTTAAACTTTTTCCGTACATCAACTATGAATTTTTCATTTTGCTGTGATCTATTATCCTTTTTTGTTTACGGGATGAAAGCAGAGTGAAAAACTTGAAGTTTTGATTTAAGAAAAATGTGTACATCTAAAACGGAAATCCACAATGCACATATGTAGAGAGTGATAATTCCAAAGAGTGCCTGTAATTTTTAGGGATTGTAAGCACCTTTTCGTTTTTATATCTTAGGTTTTGCAATCGTCGAGAAAAATGGGTTGGGGAGGATTTTTAACTGAGTGTTGAATTGCAATCCATAAGTCATTTGATACAAAAATATTGCCCGTTACGAAAGATAAATCACATTACAATCATCTATGATTAATTATGTCAGCTTTTTGCAAATGAGCAAAATAATGGCATGTTTGACTCGGGTAAATATCCCACATCAATTTCACTTGAGAATTGAGTGAACGTTTGCTATTCTCTTTAAAAGCTTTGCATCCATAGCTCATTTGCATCTTTAACATGTTTCAAGCATGCATATTCATTTTTAAAACATGTGTGGATGAAATCTCTTTCTTGCAAAATTCCAAGCTATTAGGGTTAAACTAGCGGAATTTCCAAAAATTGGATAGCAAAACTTTTGTGTTCATTTGTGTTGGGTGAATAACTTTTTTTTATTTATATTTTTTATTGTTTTAAATTTTTTCCATACATCAACTATAAAATTTTCATTTTGTTGTAAGCTTTTTGCCTTGTTTGTTTTGAGGATGAAGTGAGAGCGAAAAATCAAAGTTTTGATTTAAGAAAAAATTGTACATCTAAAATGGAAAACCACAATGCCAAATTGTAGGGAGAGATCATTCCAAAGAGTGTCTGTAATTTTTAGGGATTCTAAGCTCTTTTTAGTTTTTATATCTCAGGTTTTGCAATCGTCGGGAAAAATTGGTGGCAGAGGATCTTTAACTGAGTGTTGAATTGCAATCCATAAGTCATTTCATACAAAAATATAGCCCGTTACGCATGATAAATCACTTTACAATCATCTATGATTGTTAGATCAAATTTTTGAAAATGGGCAAAATAATGACTTGTTAGACTCGGGTAAATATCCCACCGCACGTTCACTTGAGAATTTAATGAGTGTTTGTTATTCTCTTTTAAAGCTTTGGATCCATAGGTCATTTGAATCTTTAACATGTTTCAAGCATGCATATCCATTTTTAAAACATGTGCAGAAAAAATCTCCTTCATGTAAAATTCCAAGCTTAATTGGGTTGGACTAATGGAATTTCCTAAACTTGGATAACAAACCTTTTGTGTTCATTTGTGGTATGTGAATAGATATTTTTTATTTAAATTAGTTATTATTTTAAATATTTTCCACACATCAACTATAAAAATTTTATTTTGTTGTGATCTTTTCTGGTTTTTTGTTTTTTTACGGGATGAAGGGGGAGCGAAAACTCAAAGTTCTGATTTAAGAAAAAATTGTACATTTAAAAAGGAAATGCACAATGCACAAATATAGAGAGAGATATTTCCAAAGAGTGTCTATATGTTTTAGGGTTCGTATGCACATTTTTGTTTTTATATCTAAGGTTTTTCAATCGTCGGGAAACAGGGGAGGCGGGCGATTTTTAACTAAGTGTTGACATAAAATCCATAAGTCATTTCTTACAAAAATATAGCCCGTTACGCATGACAAATCACTTTATAATCATCTATGATTGTTAGCTCAACTTTTTGAATATGGCCAAAATAATGGCTTGTTTGACTCGGGCAAATATCCCACCGCACGTTCACTTGAGAATTTAATGAGCGTTTTTTATTCTCTTTAAAAGCTTTGGATCCATAGGTCATTTGAATCTTGAACACATGTTTCTGGCATGCATATCCATTTTTAAAACATGTGTAGAAAAATTCTCCTTCATGTAAAATTCCAAGATATTAGTTTTGGACTAGTGGAATTTCCCAAACTTGGATAACAAAACTTTTATGTTCAATGGTGGTGTGTGAATAAATTTTCTTCAGTTACTTTTTTTATTGTTTTAAATTTTTCTGTACATCAACTATGAAATATTCATTTTGATGTGATCTATTTGCCTTTTTTGTTTACGGGATAAAGGGAGAGCGAAAAAATCGAAGCTTTGATTTAAGAAAAATGTGTACATCTAAAAGTAAATGCACAATGCACATATGGAGGGTGAGATAATTCCAAAGAGTGCCTGTAATTTTTAGGGATTGTAAGCACCTTTTCGTTTTTATATCTCAGGTTTTGCAATCGTCGCGAAAAATGGGTTGCGGTGGATTTTTAACTGAGTGTTGAATTGCAATCCATAAGTCATTTCATACAAAAATATAGCCCGTTACGCATGATAAATCACATTACAATCATCAATGATTAATTATGTCAGCTTTTTGCAAATGGCAAAATAATGGCAAGTTTGACTCGGGTAAATATCCCACCTCAAGTTCACTTGAGAATTTAATGAGCGTTTGTTATTCTCTTTAAAAGCATTGCATCCATAGCTCATTTGCATCTTTAACATGTTTCAAACATGCATATCCATTTGTAAACCATGTGTGGATGAAATCTCTTTCTTGCAAAATTCCTAGCCATTAGGGTTAAACTAGTGGAATTTCCCAAAATTGGATAACAAAACTTTTGTGTTCATTTGTGTTGGGTGAATAAATTTCTTTATTTATATTTGTTAATGTTTTAAATTTTTTCCTTACATCAACTATAAAATTTTCGTTTTGTTGTAAGATTTTTGCCTTGTTTGATTTCGGGATGAAGGGTGAGCGAAAAGTCAAAGTTTTGATTTAAGAAAAAAGTGTACATCTAAAATGGAAAAGCACAATGCACAATTGTAGGGAGAGATAATTCCAAAGAGTGTCTATAATTTTTAGGGATTGTAAGCTCTTTTTGGTTTTTGTATCTCAGGTTTTGCAGTCGCCGAGAAAAATTGGCGGCAGAGGATTTTTAACTGAGTGTTGAATTGCATTCCATAAGTCATTCCATACAAAAATATAGCCCGTTACGCATGATAAATCACATTACAATCATCTATGATTAATTATGTCAGTTTTTTGTAAATGAGCAAAATAATGGCATGTTTGACTAGGGTAAATATCCCACCGCAAGTTCACTTGAGAATTTAATGAGCGTTTGTTATTCTTTTTAAAAGCTTTGGATCCATAGGTCATTTGAATCTTAACATGTTTCAAGCATGCATATCCATTTTTAAAACATGTGTAGAAAAAATCTCCTTCTTGTAAAATTCCAAGCTTAATAGGGTTGGACTAATGGAACTCCCCAAACTTGGATAACAAAACATTTTTGTTCATTTGTGGCGTGTGAATAAATATTTTTTTTTACATTAGTTATTATTTTAAATATTTTCCACACATCAACTATAAAATTTTTATTTTGTTGTGATCTTTTCTACCTTTTTTGTTTACGGGAAGAAGGGGGAGCGAAAACTCAAAGTTCTGATTCAAGAAAAAAGTGTACATCTAAAATGGAAATGCACAATACACAAATGTAGAGAGAGATATTTCCAAAGAGTGTTTGTATGTTTTAGGGATCGTATGCACTTTTTTGTTTTTATATCTAAGGTTTTGCAATCGTCGGGAAACGAGGGAGGCGGGCGATTTTTAACTGAGTGTTGACTTCAAATCCATAAGTCATTTCTTACAAAAATATAGCCCGTTACGCATGACAAATCACGTTATAATCATCTATGATTGTTAGCTCAACTTTTTGAATATGGGCAAAATAATGGCTTGTTTGACTCGGGCAAATATCCCACCGCACGTTCAGTTGAGAATTTAATGAGCGTTTGTTATTCTCATTAAAAGCTTTGGATCCATAGGTCATTTGAAACTTTAACATGTTTCAAGCATGTATATCCATTTTTAAAACATGTGTAGATAAAATCTCCCTCATGTAAAATTCCAAGCTTAATAGGGTTGGACTAATGGAATTTCCCAAACTTGGATAACAAAAATTTTGTGTTCATTTTTGGTGTGTGAATAGATATTTTTTATTTACATTAGTTATTATTTTAAATATTTTCCACACATCAACTATAAAATTTTTATTTTGTTGTGATCTTTTTTGCCTTTTTTGTTTAAGGGATGAAGGGGGAGTGAAAACTCAAAGTTCTGATTTAAAAAAAAAGTGTACATCTAAAATGGAAATTAACAATGCAAAAATGTAGAGAGAGATATTTCCAAAGAGTGTATGTATGTTTTACGGATCGTATGCACTCTTTCATTTTTATATCTAAGGTTTTGGCAATCGTCGGGAAATGGGGGAGGCCGAGGATTTTTAACTAAGTGTTGACTTCAAATTCATAAGTCATTTCTTACAAAATTATAGCCCGTTATACATGAAAAATCACTTTACAATCATCTATGATTGTTAGCTCAACTTTTTGAATATGGGCAAAATAATAGCTTGTTTGACTCTGGCAAATATCCTACCACACGTTCACTTGAGAATTTAATGAGCGTTTGTTATTCTCTTTAAAAGCTTTGGATCCATAGGTCATTTGAATCTTTAACATGTTTCTGGCATGCATATCCATTTTTAAAACATGTGTAGAAAAAATCTCCTTCGTGTAAAATTCCATGATATTAGTTTTGGACTAGTGGAATTTCCCAAACTTGGTTAACAAAACTTTTGTGTTCATTTGTGGTGTGTGAATAAATTTTTGTCATTTACTTTTTTTGTTGTTTAAAACTTTTTCCGTACATCAACTATGAAATTTTCATTTTGTTGTGATCTATTTGCCTTTTTTGTTTATGGGATGAAGGGTGCAAAAAACTCGAAGTTTTGTTTTAAGAAAAATGTGTACATCTAAAATGGAAATGCACAATGCACATATGTAGAGAGAGATAATTTCAAACAGTGTCTGTAATTTTTAGGGATTGTAAGAAAAATGTGTAAACTCTTTTTAGTTTTTATATCTCAGGTTTTGCAATCGTCGGGAAAAATTAGTGGTAGAGGATTTTTCATTGAGTGTTTAATTGCAATCCATAAGTCATTTCATACAAAAATATAGCCCGTTACGCATGATAAATCACTTTACAATCATCTATGATTGTTAGATCAAATTTTTGAAAATGGGCAAAATAATGACTTGTCAGACTTAGGTAAATATCCCACCGCCTGTTCACTTGAGAATTTAATGAGCGTTTGTTATTCTCTTTAAAATCTTTGGATCCATAGGTCATTTGAATCTTTAACATGTTTCAAGCATGCATATCCATTTTTAAAACAAGTGTAGAAAAAATCTCCATCATGTAAAATTCCAAGCTTAATAGGGTTGGATGAATGGAATTTCCCAAACGTGGATAACAAAACTTTTGTGTTCATTTGTGGTGTGTGAATAAATTTTCTTCATTTAGTATTTTTATTGTTTTAAACATTTTCCGTACATCAACTATGAAATTTTCATTTTGCTGTGATCTATTTGCCTTTTTTGTTTACAGGATGAAGGGAGAGCGCAAAACTCAAAGTTTTGATTTAAGAAAAATGTGAATATCTAAAACTGAAATGCACAATGCACATATGTAGAGAGAGATAATTCCAAAGAGTGTATGTAATTTTTAGGGATTGGAAGCACCTTTTCGTTTTTATATCTCAGGTTTTGCAATTGTTGGGAAAAATGGGTTGCAAAGGATTTTTAACTGAGTGTTGAATTGCAATCCATTAGTCATTTCATACAAAAATATAGCCCGTTATGTATGATAAATCACATTACAATCATCAATGATTAATTATGTCAGCTTTTGCAAATGGGCAAAATAATGGCATGTTTGACTCGGGTAAATATCCCACTGCAAGTTCAGTTGAGAATTTAATGAGCGTTTGTTATTTTCTTTAAAAGCTTTGCATCCATAGCTCATTTGCATCTTTAACATGTTTCAAACACGCTTATCCATTTTTAAAACATGTGTGGCTGAAATCTCTTTATTTTAAAATTCCAAGCTTTTATTGTTAAACTAGTGGAATTTCCCAAAATTGGATAACAAAACTTGTGTTCATTTGTGTTGGGTGAATTAATTTTCTTTATTTATATTTGTGATTCTTTTATATTTTTTCCATTCATCAACTATAAAATTTTCATTTTGTTGTAAGCTTTTTCCCTTGTTTTTTTTCGGGATGAAGGGAGAGCGAAAAGTCAAAGTTTTGATTTAAGAAAAAAGTGTACATCTAAAATGGAAAAGCACAATGCACAATTGTAGGCAGAGATAATTCCAAAGAGTGTCTGTAATTTTTAGGGATTGTAAGATCTTTTTAGTTTTTATATCTCAGGTTTTGCAATCATCGGGAAAAATTGGTGGAAGAGGATTTTTAATTGAGTGTTGAATTGTAATCCATAAGTCATTTCAAACAAAAATATAGCCCGTTACGCATGACAAATCAATTTACAATCATCTATGATTGTTAAAACAAATTTTTGAAAATGGGCAAAATAATGACCATTTAGACTCGGGTAAATATCCCACCGCACATTCACTTGAAAATTTAATGAGCGTTTGTTATTCTCTTTAAAAGCTTTGAATCCATAGGTCATTTGAATCTTTAACATTTTTTGGCATGCATATCCATTTATAAAACATGTGTAGAAAAAATCTTTTTCATGTAAAATTCCAAGATATTAGTTCTGGACTAGTGGAATTTCCCAAAGTTGGATAACAAAACTTTTGTGTTCATTTGTGGTGTGTGAATAAATTTTCTTCATTTACTTTTTTTATTGTTTTAAAATTTTTCCGTACATCAACTATGAAATTTTCATTTTGCTGTGATCTATTTGCCTTTTTTGTTTACGGGATGAAGGGAGAGCGAAAAACTCGAAGTTTTGATTTAAGAAAAATGTGTACATCTAAAACGGAAATGCACAATGCACATATGTAGAGAGAGATAATTCCAAAGAGTGTCTGTAATTTTTAGGGATTGTAAGCTCTTTTTAGTTTTTATATCTCAGGTTTTGCAATCGTCGGGAAAAATTGGTGGCAGTGGATTTTTAATTGAGTGTTGAATTATAATCCATAAGTCATTTCAAACAAAAATATAGCCCGTTACGCATGACAAATCAATTTACAATCATCTATGATTGTTAAAACAAATTTTTGAAAATGGGCAAAATAATGACCATTTAGACTCGGGTAAATATCCCACCGCACGTTCACTTGAAAATTTAATGAGCATTTGTTATTCTCTTTAAAAGCTTTGGATCCATAGGTCATTTGAATCTTTGACATGTTTCAAGCATGCATATCCATTTTAAAACATCTGTACAAAAAATCTCCTTCATGTAAAATTTGAGGCTTAATAGGGTTGTACTAAAGGAATTTCCCAAACTTGGATAACAAAACTTTTGTGTTCATTTGTGTTTTGTGAATAGATATTTTTCATCTACATTAGTTATTATTTTAAATATTTTCCACACATCAACTATAAAATTTTTATTTTGTTGTGATCTTTTTTGCCTTTTTTGTTTACGGGATGAAGGGGGAGCGAAAACTCAAAGTTTTGATTTAAGAAAAAAGTGTACATCTAAAATAGAAACACACAATGCACAAACGTAGAGAGAGATATTTCCAAAGAGTGTCTGTATGTTTTAGGGATCGTATGCACTCTTTCGTTTTTATATCTAAGGTTTTGCAATCGTCGGGAAACGGGTGAGGCGGGCGATTTTTAACTGAGTGTTGACTTCAAATCCATAAGTCATTTCTTACAAAAATATAGCCCGTTACGCATGACCAATCACTTTACAATCATCTATGATTGTTAGCTCAACTTTTTGAATATGGGCAAAATAATGGCTTGTTTGACTCGGGCAAATATCCCACAGCACGTTCACTTGAGAATTTAATGAGCGTTTGCTATTCTCTTTAAAAGCTTTGGATCCATAGGTCATTTGAATCTTTAACATGTTTCTGGCATGCATATCCATTTTTAAAACATGTGTAGAAAAAATTTCCTTCATGTAAAATTCCAAGATATTAGTTTTGTACTAGTGGAATTTCCCAAACTTGGATAACAAAACTTTTGTGTTCATTTGTGGTGTGTGAATAAATTTTCTTCGTTTACTTTTTTTATCGTTTTAAACTTTTTCCGTACATCAACTATGAAATTTTCATTTTGCTGTGATCTATTTGCCTTTTTTGTTTACGGGATGAAGGCAGAGCGAAAAACAAGAAGTTTTGATTTAAAAAAAATGTGTACATCTAAAACGGAAATGCACAATGCACATATGTAGATAGATATAATTCCAAAGAGTGTCTGTAACTTTTAGGGATTGTAAGCACCTTTTCATTTTTATTTCTCAGGTTTTGTAATCATCAGGAAAAATGGGTTGCGGTGGATTTTTAACTGAGTGTTGAATTGCAATCCATAAGTCATTTCATCCAAAAATTTAGCCCGTTACGCATGATAAATCACATTACAATCATCTATGATTAATTATGTCAGCTTTTTGCAAATGGGCAAAATAATGGTATGTTTGACTCGGGTAAATATCCCACCACAAGTTCACTTGAGAATTTAATGAGCGTTTTTTATTCACTTTAAAGGCTTTGCATCCATAGCTCATTTGCATCTTTAACATGTTTCAAACACTCATATCCATTTTTAAAACATGTGTGGATGAAATCTCTTTCTTGCAAAATTCCAAGCTATAAGGGTTAAACTAGTGGAATTTCCCAAAATTGGATAACAAAACATTTGTGTTCATTTGTGTTGGGTGAATTAATTTTCTTTATTTATATTTGTTATTGGTTTAAATTTTTCCATACATCAACTATAAAATTTTCATTTTGTTGTAAGCTTTTTGCCTTGTTTGTTTTTGGGATGAAGGGAGAGTGAAAATTAAAAGTTTTGATTTAAGAAAAAAGTGTACATCTCAAATGGAAAAGCACAATGCACAATTGTAGGGAGAGATAATTCCAACGAGTGTCTATAATTTTTTGGGATTGTAAGCTCTTTTTAGTTTTTATATCTCAGGTTTTGCAATCATCGAGAAAAATTGGTGGCAAAGGATTTTTAACTGAGCGTTGAATTGCAATCCATCAGTCATTTCATACAAAAATATAGCCCGTTACGCATGATAAATCACTTTACAATCATCTATGATTGTTAGATCAAATTTTTGAAAATGGGCAAAATAATGACTTGTTAGACTCGGGTAAATATCCCACCGCACGTTCACTTGAGAATTTACTGAGTGTTTGTTATTCTCTTTAAAAGCTTTGGATCCATAGGTCATTTGAATCTTTTACATGTTTCAAGCTTGCATATCCATTTTTAAAATATGTGTAGAAAAGATCTCCTTCATGTAAAATTCCAAGCTTAATAGGGTTGGACTAATGGAATTTCCCAAACTTGGATAACAAAAACTTTTGTGTTCATTTGTGGTGTGTGGATAGATATTTTTTATTTAAATTAGTTATTATTTTAAATATTTTCCACACATCAACTATAAAATTTTTATTTTGTTGTGATTTTTTCTGCCTTTTTTGTTTACGGGATGAAGGGGGAGCGAAAACTCAAAGTTCTGATTTAAGAAAAAAGTTTACATCTAAAATGGAAATGCACAATGCAAAAAAGTAGAGAGAGTTATTTCCAAAGAGTGTTTGTATGTTTTAGGGATCGTTTGCACTTTTTCATTTTTATATCTAAGGTTTTGCAATCGTCGGGAAACGGGGGAGGAGGGCGATTTTTAATTGAATGTTGACTTCAAATCCATAAGTCATTTCTCACAAAAATATAGCCCGTTACGCATGACAAATCACTTTACAATCATCTATGATTGTTAGCTCAACTTTTTGAATATGGCCAAAATAATGGCTTGTTTGACTTCGGCAAATATCCCACCGCTCGTTCACTTGAGAATTTAATGAGCATTTGTTATTCACTTTAAAAGCTTTGGATCCATAGGTTATTTGAATCTTTAACATGCTTCTGGCATGCATATCCATTTTTAAAACATGTGTAGAAAAAATCTCCTTCATGTAAAATTCCAAGATATTAGTTTTGGACTATTGGAATTTCCCAAACATGGATAACAAAACTTTTGTGTCCATTTGTGGCATGTGATTAAATTTTCTTCATTTACTTTTTTTATTGTTTTAAACTTTTTCCGTATATCAACTATGAAATTTTCATTTTGCAGTGATCTATTTGCCTTTTTTGTTTATGGGAAGAAGGGAGAGCGAAAAACTCGAAGTTTTGATTTAAGAAAAATGTGTACATCTAAAATGGAAATGCACAATGCACATATGTAGAGAGAGATAATTCCAAAGAGTGACAGTAATTTTTAGGGATTGTAAGCGCCTTTTCGTTTTTATATCTCAGGTTTTGCAATCGTCGGGAAAAATGGGTTGCGGAGGATTTTTAACTGAGTGTTGAATTGCAATCCATAAGTCATTTCATACAAAAATATAGCCAGTTACGCATGATAAATCACATTACAATCATCTATGATTAATTATGTCAGGTTTTCCCAAATGGCCAAAATAATGGCATGTTTGACTCGGGTAAATATCCCACCGCAAGTTCACTTGAAAATTTAATGAGCATTTGTTATTCTCTTTAAAAGCTTTGCATCTATAGCTCATTTGCATCTTTAACATGTTTCAAACATGCATATCCATTTTTAAAACATGTGTGGATGAAATCTCTTTCTTGCAAAATTCCAAGCTATTAGGGTTATACTAGTGGAATTTCCCAAAATTGGATAACAAAACTTTTGTGTTCATTTGTGTTGGGTGACTAATTTTTTTTTATTTATATTTGTTTTTTTTTTAAATTTTTTCCATACATCAACGATAAAATTTTCATTTCATTGTAAGCTTTTTGCCTTGTTTGTTTTCGGGATGAAGGGAGAGCGAAAAGTCAAAGTTTTGATTTAAGAAAAAAGTGTACAAGTAAAATGCAAAAGCACAATGCACAATTGTAGGGAGCGATAATTCCAAAGAGTGTCTGTATATTTTAGGGATTGTAAACTCTTTTTTGTTTTTATATCTCAGGCTTTGCATTCTTAGGGAAAAATTTGTGGCAGAGGATTTTTAATTGAGTGTTGAATTGCAATCCATATCTGAGTGTTAGGCATGATAAATCACTTTACAATCATCTATGATTGTTAGATCAATTTGTTGAAAATGGGCAAAATAATGACTTGTTAGACTCGGGTAAATATCCCACCGCACGTTCACTTGAGAATTTAATGAGTGTTTGTTATTCTCTTTGAAAGCTTTGGATCCATAGGTCATTTGAATCTTTAACATGTTTCAAGCATGGATATCCATTTTTAAAACGTGTAGAAAAAATCTCCTTCATGTAAAATTCCAAGCTTAATAGGGTTGGACTAATAGAATTTCCCAAACTTGGATAACAAAACTTTTGTGTTAATTTGGGGTGTGTGAATAGATATTTTTTATTTACATTAGTTATTATTTTAAATATTTTCCGCACATCAACTATAAAATTTTTATTTTGTTGTGATCTTTTTTGCCTTTTTTGTTTACGGGATGAAGGGGGAGCGAAAACTCAAAGTTCTGATTTAAGAAAAAAGTTTACATATAAAAAGGAAATGCAAAATGCACAAATGTAGAGAGAGATATTTCCAAAGAGTGTCCGTATGTTTTAGGGATCGTATGCACTCTTTCGTTTTTATATCTAAGGTTTTGCAATCGTTGGGAAATGGGGGAGGCGGGCGATTTTTAACTGAGTGTTGACTTCAAATCAATAAGACATTTTTTAAAAAAATATAGCCCGTTACGCATGAAAAATCACTTTACAATCATCTATGATTGTTAGCTCAACTTTTTGAATATGGGCAAAATAATGGCTTGTTTGACTCGGGCAAATATCCCACCGCACGTTCACTTGAGAATTTAATGAGCGTATGTTATTCTCTATAAAAGGTTTGGATCCATAGGTTATTTGAATCTTTAACATGTTTCTGGCATGCATATCCATTTTTAAAACATGTGCAGAAAAAATCTCCTTCATGAAAAATTCCTTGATATTAGTCTTGGACTAGTGGAATTTCCCAAACTTGGATAACAAAACTTTTGTGTTCATTTGTGGTGTGTGAATAAATTTTCTTCATTTACTTTTTTTATTGTTTTAAACGTTTTTTGTACATCAATTATGAAATTTTCATTTTGATGTGATCTATTTGCCTTTTTTGTTTACGTGATGAAGGCAGAGCAAAAAACTCGAAGTTTTGATTTAAGAAAAATGTGTACATATCAAATGGAAATGCACAATGCACATATGTAGAGAGAGATAATTCCAAAGAGTGTCTATAATTTTTAGGGATTGTAAGCACCTTTTCGTTTTTATATCTCAGGTTTTGCAATCGTCGGGAAAAATGGGTTCCGGAGGATTTTTAACTGAGTGTTGAATTGCAATCCATAAGTCATTTCATACAAAAATATAGCCCGTTACGCATGATAAATCACATTACAATCATCTATGATTAATTATGTCAGCTTTTTGCAAATGAGCAAAATAATGGCATGTTTGACTCAGGTAAATATCCCACCGCAAGTTCACTTGAGAATTTAATGAGCGTCTGTTATTCTCTTTAAAATCTTTGCATCCATAGCTCATTTGCTTCTTTAACATGTTTCAAAAATGCATATCTATTTTTAAAACATATGTGGATGAAATCTCTGTCCTACAAAATTCCAAGCTATTAGGGTTAAACTTGTGGAATTTCCCAAAATTGGATAACAAAACTTTTGTGTTCATTTGTGTTGGGTGACTCATTTTTTTTATTTATATTTTTTATTGTTTTAAATTTTTTCCACACATCAAAGATAAAATTTTCAAATTTTCATTTTGTTGTAAGCTTTTTGCCTTGTTTGTTTTCGGGATGAAGGGAGAGCGAAAAGACAGTTTTGATTTAAGAAAAAAGTGTACATCTAAAATGGAAAAGCACAATGCACAATTGTAGGGAGAGATAATTCCAAAGAGTATCAGTAATTTTTAGGGATTGTAAGCTCTTTTTAGTTTTTATATCTCAGGTTTTGTAATCGTCGGGAAAAATTGGTGGTAGAGGATTTTTAACTGAGTGTTGAATTGCATTCCATAAATCATTTCATACAAAAATATAGCCCATTACGCGTGATAAATCACTTTACGATCATCTATGATTGTTAGATCAAATTTTTGATAATGGGAAAAATAATGACTTGTTAGACTCGTGTAAATTTCCCACCGCACGTTCACTTGAGAATTTAATGAGCGTTTGTTATTCTCTTAAAAACATTGGATCCATAGGTCATTTGAATCTTTAACATGTTTCAAGCATGCATATCCATTTTTAAAACATGTGTAGAAAAAATCTCCTTCATGTAAAATTCCAAGCTTAATAGGGTTGGACTAATGGAATTTCAAAAAGTTGGATAACAAAACCTTGTGTTCATTTGTGGTGTGTGAATAGATATTTTTTATTTACATTAGTTATTATTTTAAATATTAGCCACACATCAACTATAAAATTATTATTTTGTTCTGATCTTTTTTGCCTTTTTTGTTTACGGGATGAAAGCGGGGCGAAAACTCAAAGTTCTGATTTAAGAAAAAAGTGTACATCTAAAATGGAAATGCACAATGCACAAATGTAGAGAGAGATATTTCCAAAGACAGTCCATATGTTTTAAGGATCGTATGCAATCTTTCGTTTTTATATCTAAGGTTTTGCAATCGTCAGGAAAAGGGGGAGGTGGGCGATTTTTAACTGAGTGTTGACTTCAAATCCACAAGTCATTTCTTACAAAAATATAGCCCGTTACGCTTGACAAATCACTTTACAATCATCTATGATTGTTAGCTCAACTTTTTGAATATGGGCAAAATAATGGCTTGTTTGACTCGGTCAAATATCCCACCGCACGTTCACTTGAGAATTTAATGAGCGGTTGTTATTCTCTTTAAAAGCTTTGGATCCATAGGTCATTTGAATCTTTAACATGTTTCTGGCATGCATATCCATTTTTAAAACATTTGTAGAAAAAATCTCCTTCATGTAAAATTCCAAGAAATTAGTTTTGGACTAGTGGAATTTCCCAAACTTGGATAACAACTTTTGTGTTCGTTTGTGGTGTGTGAATAAATTTTCTTCTTTTACTTTTTTGTTGTTTTAAACTTTTTTCATACATCAACTATGAAATTTTCATTTTGCTGTGATCTATTTGCCTTTTTTGTTTACGGGATGAAGGGAGAGCGAAAAACTCGAAGTTTTGATTTAAGAAAAATGTGTACATCTAAAACGGAAATGCACAATGCACGTATGTAGAGAGAGATAATTCCAAAGAGTGTCTGTAATTTTTAGGGATTGGAAGCACCTTTTCGTTTTTATATCTCAGGTTTTGCAATCGTCTGGAAAAATGGGTTGCAGAGGATTTTTAACTGAATGTTGAATTGCAATCCATAAGTCATTTCATACAAAAATATAGCCTGTTAGGCATGATAAATCACATTACAATCATCTATGATTAATTATGTCAGCTTTTTGCAAATGGGCAAAATAATGGCATTTTTTACTCGGGTAAATATCCCACCACAAGTTCACTTGAGAATTGAATGAGCGTTAGTTATTCTCTTTAATAGCTTTGCATCCATAGCTCATTTGCATCTTTAACATGTTTCAAACATGGATATCCATTTTTAAAACATGTGTGGATGAAATCTCTTTCTTGCAAAATTCCAAGCTATTAGTGTTAAACTAGTGGAATTTCCCAAAAATTGATAAGAAAACTTTTGTGTTCATTTGGGTTGGGTGAATAATTTTTTTTTATTTATATTTTTTACTGTTTTAAATTTTTTCCACACAGCAAAGATAAAATTTTCATTTTGTTGTAAGCTTTTTGCCTTGTTTGTTTTCGGGATGAAGGGAGAGCGTAAAGACAGTTTTGATTTAAGAAAAAAGTGTACATCTAAAATGGAAAAGCACAATCCACAATTGTAGGGAGAGATAATTCCAAAGAGTGTCTGTAATTATTAGGGATTGTAAGCTCGTTTTAGTTTTTATATCTCAGGTTTTGCAATCGTCGGGAAAAATTGGTGGCAGAGGATTTTTAACTGAGTGTTGAATTGCAATCCATAAGTCATTTCATACAAAAATATAGCCCGTTACGCATGATAAATCATTTTACAATCATCTATGATTGTTAGATCAAATTTTTGAAAATGAGCAAAATAATGACTTGTTAGACTCGGGTAAATATCCCACCGCACATTCACTTGAGAGTTTAATGAGCGTTTGTTATGCTCTTAAAAACTTTGGATCCATAGGTCATTTGAATCTTTAACATGTTTCAAGCATGCATATCCATTTTTAAAACATGTGTAGAAAAAATCTCCTTCTTGTAAAATTCCAAGCTTAATAGTGTTGGACTAATGGAATTTCCGAAAGTTGGATAACAAAACTTTGTGTTTATTTGTGGTGTGTGAATAGATATTTTTTATTTACATTAGTTATTATTTCAAATATTAGCCACACATCAACTATAAAATTTTTATTTTGTTCAGATCATTTTTGCATTTTTTGTCTACGGGATGAAGGGGGAGCGAAAACTCAAGGTTCTGATTTAAGAAAAAAGTGTACATCTAAAATGGAAATGCACAATGCACAAATGTAGAGAGAGATATTTCCGAAGAGTGTCCGTAAGTTTTAAGGATCGTATGCACTCTTTCGTTTTTATATCTAAGGTTTTGTAATCGTCGGGAAACGGGGGAGGCGGGCGATTTTTAAATGAGTGTTCACTTCAAATCCATAAGTGATTTCTTACAAAAATATAGCCCGTTACGCATGACAAATCACTTTACAATCATCTATGATTGTTAGCTCAACTTTTTGAATATGGGCAAAATAATGGCTTGTTTGACTCGGGCAAATATCCCACCGCACGTTCACTTCAGAATTTAATGAGCGTTTGTTATTCTCTTTAAAAGCTTCGGATCCATAGGTCATTTAAATCTTTAACATGTTTTTGGCATGCATATGCATTTTTAAAACATGTGTAGAAAAAATCTCTTTCATGTAAAATTCCAAGATATTAGTTTTGGACTAGTAGAATTTCCCAAACTTGGATAACAACTTTTGTGTTCGTTTGTGGAGTGTGAATAAATTTTCTTCTTTTACTTTTTTTATTGTTTTAAACTTTTTCCGTACATCAACTATGAAATTTTCATTTTGCTGTGATCTATTTGCCTTTTTTGTTTACGGGATGAAGGGAGAGCATAAAACTCGAAGTTTTTATTTAAGAAAAATGTGTACATATAAAACGGAAATGCACAATGCACATATGTTGAGAGAGATAATTCCAAAGAGTGTCTGTAATTTTTAGGGATTGGAAGCACCTTTTCGTTTTTATATCTCAGGTTTTGCAATCGTCGGGAAAAATGGGTTGCGGAGGATTTTTAACTGAGTGTTGAATTGCAATCCATAAGTCATTTCATACAAAAATATAGCCCATTACGCATGATAAATCACATTACAATCATCTATGATTAATTATGTTAGCTTTTTGCAAATGGGAAAAATAATGGCATGTTTGACTCGGGTAAATATCCCACCGCAAGTTCACTTGAGAATTTAATGAGGGTTTGTTATTCTCTTTAAAATCTTTGCATCCATAGCTCATTTTCATCTTTAACATGTTCCAAACATGCATATCCATTTTTAAAACATGTGTGGATGAAATCTCTTTCTTGCAAAATTCCAAGCTATTAGGGTTAAACTAGTGGAATTTCCCAAAATTGGATAACAAAACTTTTGTGTTCATTTGTGTTGGGTGAATAAATTTTTTTTATTTATATTTGTTATCGTTTTAAATTTTTTCCATACATCAACTATAAAATTTTCATTTTGTTGTAAGCATTTTGCCTTGTTTGTTTTCGGGATGAAGGGAGAGCGAAAAGTCAAAGTTTTGATTTAAGAAAAAATTGTACATATAAAATGGAAAAGCACAATGCACAATTGTAGGGAGAGATAATTAAAAAGAGTGTCTGTAATTTTTAGGGATTGTAAGCTCTTTTTAGTTTTTATATCTCAGGTTTTGCAATCGTCGGGAAAAATTGGTGGCAAAGGATTTTTAACTGAGTGTTGAATTGCAATCCATAAGTCATTTCACACAAAAATATAACCCGTTACGCATTATAAATCACTTTACAATCATAGATGATTTTTAGATCAAATTTTTGAAAATGGGCAAAATAATGACTTGTTTGGCTTGGGTAAATATCCCACCGCACATTCACTTGAGAATTTAATGAGCGTTTGTTATTCTCTTTAAAAGCTTTGGATCCATAGGTCTTTTTCATCTTTAACATGTTTCAAGCATGCCTATCCCTTTTTGAAACATGTTTAGAAAAAATCTCCTCCATGTAAAATTCCAAGCTTAATAGGGTTGGACTAATGGAATTTCCCAAACTTGGATAACAAAACTTTTGTGTTCATTTGTAGTGTGTGAATAGATATTTTTTATTAACATTAGTTATTATTTTAAATATTTTCCACACATCAACTACAAGAATTTTTGTTTTGTTGTGATCGTTTTTACCTTTTTTGTTTACGGGATGAAGGGAGGAGCGAAAACTCAAAGTTCTGATTTAAGAAGAAAGTGTACATCTAAAATGGAAATGCACAATGCACAAATGTAGAGAGAGATAATTCCAAGAGTGTCTATATGTTTTAGGGATCGTATGCACTCTTTCGTTTTTATATCTATGGTTTTGCAATCGTCGAGAAAGGGGGAGGAGGGCGATTTTTAACTGAGTGTTGACTTCAAATCGATAAGTCATTTCTCACCAAAATATAGCCCGTTACGCATAACAAATCACTTTATGATCACCTATGATTGTTAGCTCAAGTTTTTGAATATGGGCAAAATAATGGCTTGTTTGACTCAGGCAAATATGCCACCGCACGTTCACTTGAGAATTTAATGAGCGTTTGTTATTCTCTTTAAAAGCTTTGGATCCATAGGTCATTTCAATCTTTAACATGTTTCAAGCATGCATATCCATTTTTAAAACATGTCTGGATGAAATCTCTTTCTTGCAAAATGCCAAGCTATTAGTGTTAAACTAGTGGAATTTCCCAAAATTGGATAACAGAACTTTTGTGTTCATTTGTGTTGTGTGAACAAATTTTCTTTATTTATATTTGTTATTGTTTTAAATTTTTTCCATACATTAACGATAAAATTTTCATTTTGTTGTAAGCTTTTTGCCTTGTTTTTTTTTGGGATGAAGGGAGAGGGAAAAGTCAAAGTTTTGATTTAAGAAAAAAGTGTACATCTAACATGGAAAAGCACAATGCACAATTGTAGGGAGAGATAATTCCAAAGAGTGTCTGTAATTTTTAGGGATTGTAAGCTCTTTTTAGTTTTTATATCTTAGGTTTTGCAATCGTCGGGATAAATTGGTGGCAGAGGATTTTTAACTAAGTGTTAAATTGCAATCCATAAGTCATTTCATACAAAAATATAGCCCATTATGCATGATAAATCACTTTAAAATCACCTACGATTGTTAGATCATTTTTTTAAAAATGGGCTAATAATGACTTGTTAGACTCGGGTAAATATCCCACCGCACGTTCACTTGAGAATTTAATGAGCGTTTGTTATTCTCTTTCAAAGCTTTGGATCCATAGGTCATTTGAATCATTAACATGTTTCAAGCTTGCATATCCATTTTTAAAACATGTGTAGAAAAAATCTCCTTCATGTAAAATTCCAAGCTTAATAGGGTTCGACTAATGGTATTTCCCAAACTTGGATAACAAAACTTTTGTGTTCATTTGTGGTGTCTGAATAGATATTTTTTATTTACATTAGTTATTATTTTAAATATTTGCCACACATCAACTGTGTACATCTAAAATGGAAATGCACAATGCACAAATGTAGAGAGAGATATTTCCAAAGAGTGTCTGTATGTTTTTGGGATCGTATGCACTTTTTTGTCTTTATATCTATGGTTTTGCAATCGTTGGGAAACGGGGGAGGCGGGCGATTTTTAACTGAGTGTTGACTGCAAATCCATAAGTCATTTCTTACAAAAATATAGCCCGTTATGCATGAAAAATCACTTTACAATCACCTATGATTGTTAGCTCAACTTTTTGAATATGGGCAAAATAATGGCTTATTTGACTCGGGCAAATAACCCACCGCACGTTCACTTGAGAATTTAATGAGCATTTGTTATTCTCTTTAAAAGCTTTGGATCCATAGGTCATTTGAATCTTTAACATGTTTCTGGCATGCATATCCATTTTTAAAACATGTGTAGAAAAAATCTCCTTCGTGTAAAATTCCAAGATATTAGTTTTGGACGAGTGGAATTTCCAAAACTTGGATAACAAAACTTTTGTGTTCATTTGTGGTGTGTTAATAATTTTTCTTCATTTACTTTTTTTATTGTTTTAAGCTTTTTCTGAACATCAACTATAAAATTTTCATTTTGCTGTGATCTATTTGCCTTTTTTGTTTACGGGATGAAGGGTGCAAAAAACTTGAAGTTTTGTTTTAAGAAAAATGTGTACATCTAAAATGGAAATGCACAATGCACATATGTAGAGAGAGATAATTCCAAACAGTGTCTGTAATTTTTAGGGATTGTAAGCACCTTTTCGTTTTTATATCTCAGGTTTTGCAATCGTCGGGAAAAATAAGTTGCGGAGACTGTTGAATTGCAATCCATAAGTCATTTCAAAAAAAAATATAGCCCGTTACGCGTGATAAATCACATTACAATCATCTATGATTAATTATGTCAGCTTTTTGCAAATGGACAAAATAATGGCATCTTTGACTCGGGTAAATATCCCACCGCAAGTTCACTTGAGAATTTAATGAGCGTTTGTTATTCTCTTTAAAAGCATTGCATCCATAGCTCATTTGCATCTTTAACATGTTTCAAACATGCATATCCATTTTTGAAACATGTGTGGACGAAATCTCTTTCTTGCAAAATTCCTAGCTATTAGGTTAAACCAGTGGAATTTCCCAAAATTGGATAACAAAACTTTTGTGTTCATTTGTGTTGGGTGAATCAATTTTATTTGTTTATATATGTTTTTGTTTAAAATTTTTTCCATACATCAACTATAAAATTTTCATTATGTTGTAAGCTTTTTGCCTTGTTTGTTTTCAGGATAAAGGGAGAGCGAAAAATCAAAGTTTTGATTTAAGAAAAAAGAGTAGATCTAAAATGGAAAAGCACAATGCACAATTGTAGGGAGAGATAATTCCAAAGTGTGTCTGTAATTTTTAGGGATTGTAAGCTATTTTCAGTTTTTATATCTCAGGTTTTACAATCGTCGGGAAAAATTGGTGGCAGAGGATTTTTAACTGAGTATTGAATTGCAATCCGTAAGTCATTTCATACAAACATATAGCCCGTTACGCATGATAAATCACTTTACAATCATTTACGATTGTTAGATCAAATTTTTGAAAATGGGCAAAATAATGAGTTGTTAGACTCGGGTAAATATCCCACCGCCGGTTCACTTGAGAATTTAATGAGCGTTTGTTATTCTCTTTAAAAGCTTTGGATCCATAGATCATTTGAATCTTTAACATGTTTCAAGCATGCATATCCATTTTTAAAACATGTGTAGAAAAAATCTCCTTCATGTAAAATTCCAAGCTTAATAGGGTGGGACTAATGGAATTTCCCAAACTTGGATAACAAAACTTTTGTGTTCATTTGTGGTGTGTGAATAGATATTTTTTATTAACATTAGTTATTATTTTAAATATTTTCCACACATCAACTATAAAATTTTTATTTCGTTGTGATCTTTTTTGCCTTTTTTGTTTACGGGATGAAGGGGGAGCGAAAACTCAAAGTTCTTATTTAAGAAAAAAGTCTACAACTGAAATGGAGACGCACAATGCACAAATGTAGAGAGAGATATTTCCAAAGAGTGTTCGTATGTTTTAGGGATCTTATGCACTTTTTTCATTTTTATATCTAAAGTTTTACAATCGTCGGGAAACGGAGGAGGCGGGCTATTTTTAACTGAGTGTTGACTTCAAATCCATAAGTCATTTCTTACAAAAATATAGCCCGTTACGCATGACAAATCACTTTACAATCATCTATGATTATTAGCTCAACATTTTGAATATGGGCAAAATAATGGCTTGTTAGACTCGGGCAAATATCCCACCGCACGTTCACTTGAGAATTTAATGAGCGTTTGTTATTCTCTTTAAAAGGTTTTGATCCATAGGTCATTTGAATCTTTAACTTGTTTCTGGCATGCATATCCATTTTTAAAACATGTGTAGAAAAAATCTCCTTCATGTAAAATTCCAAGATATTAGTTTTGGACTAGTGGAATTTCCCAAACTTGGATAACAAAACTTTTGAGTTCATTTGTGGTGTGTGAATATATTTTCTTCAGTTCCTTTTTTTATTGTTTTAAACTTTTTCCGGACATCAACTATGAAATTTTCATTTTGCTGTGATCTATTTGCCTTTTTTGTTTACGGGGATGAAGGGAGAGAGAAAAACTCGAAGTTTTGATTTAAGAAAAATGTGTACATCTAAAACGGAAATGCACAATGCACATATGTAGATAGAGATAATTCCAAAGAGTGTATGTAATTTTTAGGGATTGTAAGCACCTTTTCGTTTTTATATCTCAGGTTTTGCAATCGTCGGGAAAAATGGGTTGCGGAGGATTTTTAACTGAGTGTTGAATTGCAATCCGTAAGTCATTTCATACAAAAATATAGCCCGTTACGCTTGATAAATCACATTACAATCATCTATGATTAATTATGTCAGCTTTTTGTAATTGGGCAAAATAATATATTTTTTTAAGAAATGACTTATGGATTTGAAGTCAACACTCAGTTAAAAATCGCCCGCCTCCCCCGTTTCCCGACGATTGCAAAACCTTAGATATAAAAATGAAAGAGTGCATACGATCCCTAAAACATACAGACACTCTTTGGAAATATCTCTTTCTACATTTGTGCATTGTGCATGTCCATTTTAGATGTACTCTTTTTTCTTAAATCAGAACTTTGAGTTTTCATTCCCCCTTCATCCCGTAAAAAAAAAGGCAAAAAATATCACAACAAAATAAAAATTTTATAGTTGATGTGTGGAAAATATTTAAAATAATAACTAATGTAAATAAAAAATTTCTATTCACACACCACAAATGAACACAAAAGTTTTATTATCCAAGTTTGGGAAATACCATTAGTCCAACCCTATTAAGCTTGGAATTTTGCATGAAGGAGATTTTTTCTACACATGTTTTAAAAATGGATATGCATGCTTGAAACTTGTTAAATATTCCAATGACCTATGGATCCAAAGGTTTCAAAGAGAATAACAAACGCTCATTAAATTCTCAAGTGAACGTGCGGTGGGATATTTACCCGAGTCTAACACGTCATTATTTTGCCCATTTTCAAAAATTTGATCTAACAATCATAGATGATTGTAAAGTGATTTATCATGCGTAACGGGCTATATTTTTGTATCAAATGACTTATGGATTGGAATTCAACACTCAGTTAAAAATCATCTACCACCAATTTTTCCAGACGATTGCAAAACCTGAGATATAAAAACTAAAAAGAGCTTGCAATCCCTAAAAATTACAGACACTCTTTGGAATTATCTCTCCATAAAATTGTGCTTTGTGCTTTTCCATTTTAGATGTACACTTTTTTCTGAAATCAAAACTTTGACTTTTCGCTCTCCCTTCATCTTGAAAACAAACAAGGCAAAAAGCTTACAAAAAAAAGAAAATTTTATAGTTGATGTATGGAAAAAATTTAAAACAATAACAAATATAAATAAAGAAAATTTATTCACCCAACACAAATGAACCCAAAAGTTTTGTTATCCAATTTTGGGATATTCCACAAGTTTAAACCCCAATAGCTTGAAATTTTGCAAGAAAGACATTTCATTCACACATGTTTTAAAAAAGGATATGCATGTTTGAAACATGTTAAAGATGCAAATGAGCTATGGATGCAAAGCTTTTAAAGAGAATAACAAACTCTCATTAAATTCCCAAGTGAACTTGCGGTGGGATATTTACCCGCGTCAAACATGCCATTATTTTGCCCATTTACAAAAAGCTGACATAATTAATCATAGATGATTGTAATGTGATTTATCATGCGTAACGGGCTATATTTTTGTATGAAATGACTTATGGATTGCAATTCAACACTCAGTTAAAAATCCACCGCAACCCATTTTTCCCGAGGATTGCAAAACCTAAGATATAAAAAAGAAAAGGTGCTTACAATCCCTAAAAATACTGACACTCTTTGGAATTATCTCTCTCTACATATGTGCATTGTGCATTTCCGTTTTAGATGTACACATTTTTCTTAAATCAAAACTCCGAGTTTTTCCTCTCCCTTCATCTTGTAAACAAAAAAGGCAAATAGATCATAGCAAAATAAAAATTTCATATTTGATGTACGGAAAAAGTTTAAAACAATAAAAAAAGTAAATGAAGAAAATTTATTCACACACCAAAAATGAACACAAAAGTTTTATTATCCGAGTTTGGGAAATTCCACTAGTCCAAAACTAATATCTTGGAATTTTACATGAAGGAGATTTTTTCTACACATTTTTTATAAATGGATATGCATACTTGAAACATGTTAAAGATTCAAATGACCTATGGATCCAAAGCTTTTAAAGAGAATAACAAGCACTCATTAAATTCTCAAGTGAACGTGCGGTGGGATATTTGCCCGAGTCAAACAAGGCATTATTTTGCCCATATTCAAAAAGTTGAGCTAACAATCATAGATGATTGTAAAGTGATTTGTCATGCGTAACGGGCTATATTTTTGTAAGAAATGACTTATGGATTTGTAGTCAACACTCAGTTAAAAATTGCCCACCTCTCCCGTTTCCCGATGTTTGCAAAACCTTAGATATAAAAACGAAAGAGTGCATACGATCCCTAAAACATACAGACACTCTTTGGAAATATCTCTGTCTACATTTGTGCATTGTGCATGTCCATTTTAGATGTACACTTTTTTCTTCAATCAGAACTTTGAGTTTTCGCTCCCCCTTCATCCCGTAAACAAAAAAGGCAAAAAATATCACAACAAAATAAAAATTTTATAGTTGATGAGTGGAAAATATTTAAAATAATAACTAATGTAAATAAAAAATATCTATTCACACCCCACAAATGAACACAAAAGTTTTATTATCCAAGTTTGGGAAATACCATTAGTCCAACCCTATTAAGCTTGGAATTTTACATGAAAGAGATTTTTTCTACACATGTTTTAAAAATGGATTTGCATGCTTGAAACTTGTTAAATATTCCAATGACCTATGGATCCAAAGGTTTCAAAGATAATAACAAACGCTCATTAAATTCTCAAGTGAACGTGCAGTGGGATATTTACCCAAGTCTAACAAATCATTATTTTGCCCATTTTCAAAAATTTGATCTAACAATCATAGATGATTGTAAAGTGATTTATCATGCGTAATGGGCTATATTTTTGTATCAAATGACTTATGGATTGCAATTCAACACTCAGTTCAAAATCCTCTGCCACCAATTTTTCCCGACGATTCCAAAACCTGAGATATAAAAACTAAAAAGAGCTTGCAATCCCTAAAAATTACAAACACTCTTTGGAATTATCTCTCCCTAAAATTTTGCATTGTGCTTTTCCATTTTAGATGTACACTTTTTTCTTAAATCAAAACTTTGACTTTTCGCTCTCCATTCATCCCAAAAACAAACAAGGCAAAAAGCTTACAACAAAAAGAAAAATTTATAGAGTATGTATGGAAAAAATTTAAAACAATAAAAAATATAAATAAAGAAAATTTATTCACCCAACACAAATGAAGACAAAAGTTTTGTTATCCAATTTTGGGAAATTCCACCAGTTTAACCCTAATAGCTTGAAATTTTGCAAGAAAGACATTTCATCCACACATGTTTTAAAAATGGATATGCATGTTTGAAACATGTTAAAGTTGCAAATGAGCTATGGATGCAAAGCTTTTAAAGAGAATAACAAACGCTCATTAAATTCTCAAGTGAACTTGCGGTGGGATATTTACCCGAGTCAAACATACCATTTTTTTGCCCATTTGCAAAAGCTAACATAATTAATCATAGATGATTGTAATGTGATTTATCATGCGTAACGGGCTATATTTTTGTATGAAATGACTTATGGATTGCAATTCAACACTCAGTTAAAAATCCTCCGCAACCCATTTTTCCAGACGATTGAGAAACCTGAGATAAAAAACGAAATGGTGCTTACAATCCCTAAAAATTACTGACACTCTTTGGAATTATCTCTCTCTACATATGTGCATTGTGTATTTCCGTTTTAGATGTACACATTTTTCTTAAATCAAAACTTCGAGTTTTTCCCTCTCCCTTCATCCTGTAAACAAAAATGGCAAATAGATTACAGCAAAATGAAAATTTCATAGTTGATATATGAAAAAAGTTTAAAACAATAAAAAAAGTAAATGAAGAAAATTTATTCACACACCACAAATGAACACAAAATTTTTGTTATCCAAGTTTTGGAAATTCCACTAGTCCAAAACTAATATCTTGGAATTTTACATGAAGGAGATTTTTTCTACACATGTTTTAAAAATGGATATGCATGCCAGAAACATGTTAAAGATTCATATGACCTATGGATCCAAAGCTTTAAAGAGAATAACAAATGCTCATTAAATTCTCAAGTGAACGTGTGGTGGGATATTTGCCCGAGTCAAACAAGACATTATTTTGCCCATATTAAAAAAGTTGAGCTAACAATCATAGGTGATCGTAAAGTGATTTGTCATGCGTAACGGGCTATATTTTGGTAAGAAATAACTTATGGAGTTGAAGTCAACACTCAATTAAAAATCTTTGGCTTTTCCCGACAATTGGATTATAGTGACTTATGAATTTGAAGTCAACACTTAGTTAAAAATCTTTGGTTTTTCCCGAAGATTGTAAAACCTGAGATATAAAAATTAAAAAGAGCTTAGAATCCCTAAAAATTACAGACACACTTTGGAATTATCTCTCCCTACAATTGTGCATTGTGCTTTTCCATTTGAGATGTACACTTTTTTCTTAAATTAAAACTTTGACTTTTCGCTCTCCCTTCATCCCAAAAACAAACAAGGGAAAAAGCTTACAACAAAATGAAAATTTTATAGTTGATGTATGGAAAAAATATAAAACAATAACAAATATAAACAAAGAAAATTTATTCACCGAATACAAATGAACACAAAAGTTTTGTTATCCAATTTTGGGAAATTCCACTAGTTTAAACCTAATTTCTTGGAATTTTGCAAGAAAGAGATTTCATCCACACATGTTTTAAAAATGGATATGCATGTTTGAAACATGTTAAAAATGCAAATGATTTATGGATGAAAAGCTTTTAAAGAGAATAACAAACACTCATTAAATTCTCAAGTGAACTTGTGGTGGGATATTTACCCGAGTCAAACATGCCATTATTTTGCCCATTTTCAAAAAGCTGACATAATTAATCATAGCTGATTGTAATGTGATTTATCATGCATAACGGGCTATATTTTTGTATGAAATGACTTATGGATTGCACTTCAACACTCAGTTAAAAATCCTCCGCAACCTATTTTTCTCGACGATTGCAAAACCTGAGATATAAAAACGAAAAGATGCTTACAATCCCTAAAAATTACAAACACTCTTTGGAATTATCTCACTCTACAAATGTGCATTGTGCATTTCCGTTTTAGATGTACACATTTTTCTTAAATCGAAACCTCGAGTTTTTCGCTCTCTTTTCATACCGTAAACAAAAAAGGCAAATTGATCACAGCAAAATGAAAATTTCATAGTAGATGTACGGAAAAAGTTTAAAACAATTAAAAAAGTAAATGAAGAATATTTATTCACACACCACAAATGAACACAAAAGTTTTGTGATCCAAGTTTGGGAAATTCCACTAGTCCAAAACTAATATCTCAGAATTTTACATGAACGAGATTTTTTCTACACATGTTTTAAAAATGTATATGCATGCAAGAAACATGTTAAAGATTCAAATGACCTATGGATCCAAAGCTTTTAAAGAGAATAACAAATGCTCATTAAATTCTCTAGTGAACGTGCGGTGGGATATTTGCCCCAGTCAAACAAGCCATTATTTTTCTCATATTCTAAAAGTTGAGCTAACAATCATAGATGATTGTAAAGCGATTTATCATGCGTAACGGGCTATATTTTTGTAAGAAATGACTTATGGATTTGAAGTCAACACTCAGTTAAAAATCGCCCGCCTCCTCCGTTTCCCGACGATTGCAAAACCTTAGATATAAAAACAAAAGACTGCATACGATCCCTTACACATACAAACACTCTTTGGAAATATCTCTCTCCACATTTGTGCATTGTGCATTTCCATTTTAGATGTACAATTTTTTCTTAAATCAGAACTTTGAGTTTTCGCTCCCCCCTTCATCCCGTAAACAAAAAAGGCAAAAATATCACTACAAAATAAAAAAATTTATAGTTGATGTGTGGAAAATATTTTAGATAGTAACTAATGTAAATAAAAAATATCTATTCACACAACACAAATTAACATAAAATTTTTGTTATCCAAGTTTGGGAAATTCCATTTGTCCAACCCTATTAAGCTTGGAATTTTACATGAAGGAGATTTTTTCTACACATTTTTTAAAAATGGATATGCATGCTTGAAACAAGTTAAAGATTCAAATGTCCTAAGGATCCAAAGCTTTTAAAGAGAATAACAAACGCTCATTAAATTCTCAAGTGAACGTGCGGTGGGATATTTACCCGAATCTAACAAGTCATTGTTTTGCCCATTTTCAAAAATTTGATCTAACAATCATAGATGATTGTAAAGTGATTTATCATGCTTAACGGGTTATATTTTTATATGAAATGACTTATGGATTGCATTTCAACACTCAGTTAAAAATACTCTGCCACCAATTTTTCCCCACGATTGCAAAACCTGAGATATAAAAACTAAAAAGAGCTTACAATCCCTAAAAATTAAAGACACTCTTTGGAATTATCTCTCCCTACAATTGTGCATTGTGCTTTTCCATTTTAGATGTACACTTTTTTCTTAAATCAAAACTTTGACTTTTCACTCTCCCTTCATCTCGAAAACAAACAAGGCAAAAAGCTTACAAAAAAATGAAAATTTTATAGTCGATGTATGGAAAATATTTAAAAAATAAAAAATATAAACAAAGAAAATTTATTCACCCAAAACAAATGAACACAAAAGTTTTGTTATCCAATTTTCGGAAATTCCTCTAGTTTAACCCTAATTGCTTGGAAATTTGCAAGAAAGAGATTTCATCCACACATGTTTTAAAAATGGATATGCATGTTTGAAACATGTTAAAGATGCAAATGAGCTATGGATGCAAAGCTTTTAAAGAGAATAACAAACGCTCATTAAATTCTCAAGTGAACTTGCGGTGGGATATTTACCCGAGTCAAACATGCCATTATTTTGCCCATTTGCAAAAAGCTGACATAATTACTCATAGATGATTGTAATGTGATTTATCATGCGTAACGGGCTATATTTTTTTATGAAATGACTTATGGATTGCAATGCAACACTCAGTTAAAAATCCTTCGCAACCCATTTTCCCTACGATTGAAAAACCTGAGATATAAAAACGAAAAGGTGCTTACAATCCCTAAAAATTACAAAAACTCTGTGGAATTATCTCTCTCTACATATGTGCATTGTGCTTTTTCGTTTTAGATGTACACATTTTTCTTAAATCAAAACTTCGAGTTTTTCGCTCTCCCTTCATCCCGTAAAATAAAAAGGCAAATAGATCACTGCAAAATGAAAATTTCATAGTTGATGTACGGAAAAAGTTTAAAACAATAAAAAAAGTATATGAAGAAAATTTATTCACACACCACAACTGAACACAAATGTTTTTTTATCCAAGTTTGGGAAATTCCACTAGTCCAAAACTAATATCTCGGAATTTTACATAAAGGACATTTTTTCTACACATGTTTTAAAAATGTATATGCATGCCAGAAACATGTTAAAGATTCAAATGACCTATGAATCCAAAGCTTTAAAAGAGAATAACAAACGCTCATTAAATTCACAAGTGAACGTGCGGTGGGATATTTGCCCGAGTCAAACAAGCCATTATTTTGCCCATATTCAAAAAGTTGAGCTAACAATCATAGATGATTGTAAAGTGATTTGTCATGCGTAACGGGCTTTATTTTTGTAAGAAATGACTTATGGATTTGAAGTCAACACTCCGTTAAAAATCGCCCGTGTCCCCCATTTCCCGACGATTGCAAAACCTTAGATATAAAAACGAAAGAGTGCATACGATCCCTAAAACATACAGACACTCTTTGGAAATATCTCTCTCTACATTTGTGCAATGTGCATTTTCATTTCAGATGTACACTTTTTTCTTAAATCAGAACTTTAAGTTTTCGCTCCCCCTTCATCCCGTAAACAAAAAAGGCAAAATTGATCACAACAAAATAAAAATTTTATAGTTGTTGCGTGGAAAATATTTAAAATAATAACTAATGTAAACAAAAAATATCTATTCACACACCACAAATGAACACAAAAGTTTCGTTATCCAAGTTTGGGAAATTCCATTAGTCCAACCCTATTAAGCTTTGAGTTTTACATGAAGGAGATTTTTTCTATATATGTTTTAAAAATGGATATGCATTCTTGAAACATGTTAAAGATTCAAATGACCTATGGAACCAATGCTTTTAAAGAGAATAACAAACGCTCATTAAATTCTCAAGTGAACATGAGGTGGGATATTTACCCGAGTCTAACAAGTCATTATGTTGCCCTTTTTCAAAAATTTGATCTAACAATCATAGATGATTGTAAATTGATTTGTCATGTATAACGGGCTATATTTTTGTATGAAATGACTTATGGATTGCAATTCAACACTCGGTTAAAAGTCCTCTGCCACATATTTTTCCCGACGATTGCAAAACCTAAGATATAAAAACTAAAAAGAGCTTACAAACCATAAAAATTACAGACACTTTTGTGAATTATCTCTCCCTACAGTTGTGCATTATGCTTTTCCATTTTAGATGCACACTTTTTTCTTAAATCAAAACTTTGACTTTTCGCTCTCCCTTCATCCCGAAAACAAAATGGCAAAAAGCTTACAACAAAATGAAAATTTATCGTTGATGTATGGAAAAAATTTAAAACCATGAAAAATATAAATAAAGAAAATTTATTCACCCAACACAAATGAACACAAAAGTTTTGTTATCCAATTTTGGGAAATTCCACTTGTTTAACCCTAATAGCTTGGAATTTTGCAAGAAAGAGATTTCATCCACACTTGTTTTAAAAATGGATATGCATGTTTGAAACATGTTAAAGATGCAAATGAGCTATGGATGAAAAGCTTTTAAAGAGAATAAAAAATGCTCATTAAATTCTCAAGTGAACTTGCGGTGGGATATTTACCCGAGTCAAACATGCCATTATTTTGCCCATATGCAAAAAGATGACATAATTAATCATAGATGATTTTAATGTGATTTATCATGCGTAACGGGCTATATTTTTGTATGAAATGACTTATGGATTGCAATTCTACCCTCAGTTAAAAATCCTCCGCAACCCATTTTTCCCGACGATTGCAAAACCTGAGATATAAAAACGAAAAGGTGCTTACAATCCCTAAAAATTACAGACACTCTTTGGAATTATCTCTCTCTACATATGTGCAAAGTGCATTTCCGTTTTGGATGTACACATTTTTCTTAAATCAAAACTTCGAGTTTTTCGCTCTCCCTTCATCCCGTAAACAAAAAAGGCAAATAGATCACAGCAAAATGAAAATTTCATAGTTGATGTACGAAAAAATTTTAAAACAATAAAAAAAGTAAATGAAAAAAATTTATTCACACACCACAATTGAACACAAAAGTTTTGTTATCCAAGTTTGGGAAATTCTACTAGTCCAAAACTAATATCTTGGAATTTTACATGAAGGAGATTTTTTCTACATGTTTTAAAAATGGATATGCATGCCAGAAACAAGTTAAAGATTCAAACGACCTATGGATCCAAAGCTTTTAAAGAGAATAACAAACGCTCATTAAATTCTCAAGTGAACGTGCGGTGGGATATTTGCCCGTGTCAAACAAGCCATTATTTTGCCCATATTCAAAAAGTTGTTCTAACAATCATAGATGATTCTAAAGTGATTTGTCATGCGTAACGGGCTATATTTTTGTAAGAAATGACTTATGGATTTGAAGTCAACACTTAGTTAAAAATCGCCTGCTTCCCCCTTTTCCCGACGATTGCAAAACCTTAGATATAAAAACGAAAGAGTGCATACGATCCCTAAAAGATACAGACACTCTTTGGAAATAACTCCCTCTACATTTGTGCATTGTGCATTTCCATTTTAGATGTACACTTTTTTCTTAAATCAGAACTTTGAGTTTTCGCACCCCCTTCATCCCGTAAACAAAATAAAAATTTTTTAGTTGATGTGTGGAAAATATTTAAAATAATAACTAATGTAAATTAAAAATATCTTTTCACACACCACAAATGAACATAAAAGTTTTGTTATCCAAGTTTGGGAAATTGCATTAGTCCAACCTATTAAGCATGGAATTTTACATGAAGGAGATTTTTTCTACACATGTTTTAAAAATGGATATGCATGCTTGAAACATGTTAAAGATTCCAATGACCTATGGATCCAAAGATTTTAAAGAGAATAACAAACGCTCATCAAATTCTCAAGTGAACGTGCGGTGGGATATTTACCCGAGTCTAACAAGTCATTATTTTGCCCATTTTCAAAAATTTGATCTAACAATCATAGATGATTGTAAAGTGATTTATCATGCGTAACGGGCTATATTTTTGTATCAAATGACTTATGGATTTCAATTCAACACTCAGTTAAAAATCCACTGCCACCAATTTTTCCCGACGATTTCAAAAGCTGAGATATAAAAACTAAAAAGAGCTTACAATCCCTAAAAATTACAGACACTCTTTGGAATTATCTCTCCCTACAATTGTGCATTGTGCTTTTCCATTTTAGTTGTACACTTTTTTCTTAAATCAAAACTTTGACTTTTCGTTCTCCTTTCATCCCGAAAACAAACAAGGCAAAAATCTAACAACCAAGTGAAAATTTTATCGTTGATGTATGGAAAAAATTTAAAACAATCACAAATATAAATAAAGAAAATTTATTCACCCAACACAAATGAACACAAAAGTTTTGTTATCCAATTTTTGGAAATTCCACTATTTTAACCCTAATAGCTGGGAATTTTGCAAGAAAGAGATTTCATCCACACATGTTTTCAAAATGGATATGCATATTTGAAACATGTTAAAGATGAAAATGTGGTGTGGATGCAAAGCTTTTAAAGAGAATAACAAACGCTCATTAAATTCTCAAGTGAACTTGCGGTGGGATATTTACCCGAGTCAAACATGCCATTATTTTGCCCATTTGCAAAAAGCTGACAAAATTAATCATAGTTTATTGTAATGTGAGTTATCATGAGAACGGGCTATATTTTTGTATGAAATGACTTATGGATTGCAATTCAACACTTAGTTAAAAATCCACCGCAACCCATTTTTCCCGACGATTACAAAACCTGAGATATAAAAACGAAAAGGTGCTTACAATCCCTAAAAATTACATACACTCTTTGGAATTATGTCTCTGTACATATGTGCATTGTGCATTATCGTTTTAGATGTACACATTTTTCTTAAATCAAAACTTCGAGTTTTTCGCTCTCCCATCATCCCGTAAACAAAAAAGGGAAATAGATCACAGCAAAATGAAAATTTCATTGTTGATGTACGGAAAAAGTTTAAAACAATAAAAAAAGTAAATGAAGAAAATTTATTCACACACCACAAATGAACACAAAAGTTTTGGTATCCAAGTTTGGGAAATTCCACTAGTGCCAAACTAATATCTTGGAATTTTACATTGAGGAGATTTTTTCTACATATGTTTTAAAAATGGATATGCAAGCCCAAAACATGTTAAAGATTCAAAGGACCTATGGATCCAAAGCTTTTAAAGAGAATAACAAACGCTCTTTAAATTCTCAAGTGAACGTGCGGTGGGATATTTGCCCAAGTCAAACAAGGCATTATTTTGCCCATATTCAAAAAGTTGAGCTAAAAATCTTAGATGATTGTAAAGTTATTTGTCATGCGTAACGGGCTATATTTTTGTAAGAAATGACTTATGGATTTGAAGTCAACACTCAGTTAAAAATCTCCCGCCTCCCCCGTTTCCCAATGATTGCAAAACCTTAGATATAAAAATGAAAGAGTGCATACGATCCCTAAAACATACAGACACTCTTTGGAAATATCTCTCTCTAAATTTGTGCATTGTGCATTTCCATTTTAGATGTACACTTTTTTCTTTAATAAGAACTTTGAGTTTTCGCTCCCCCTTCATCCCGTAAAAAAAAAAGGCAAAAATGATCACAACAAAATAAAAATTTTATAGTTGATGTGTGGAAAATATTTAAAATAATAACTAATGTAAATAAAAAATATCTATTCACACACCACAAATGAACACAAAAGTTTTGTTATCCAAGTTTGGGCAATTCCATTAGTCCAACCCTATTAAGCTTTGAATTTAACAAGAAGAAGATTTTTTCTACACATGTTTTAAAAATGGATATGCATGCTTGAAACATGTTAAAGAATCAAATGACGTATGGATCCAAAGCTTTTAAAGAGAATAAAAAACGCTCATCAAATTCTGAAGTGAACGTGCGGTGGGATATTTACCCAAGTCCAACAAGTCATTATTTTGCCCATTTTCAAAAATTTGATCTAACAATCATAGATGATTGTAAAGTGATCTATCATGCGTAATGGGCTATATTTTTGAATGAAATGACATATGGATTGCAATTCAACACTCAGTTAAAAATCCTCTGCCACCAATTTTTCCCGACGATTGCAAAACCTGAGATATAAAAACGAAAAGGTGCTTACAATCCCTAAAAATTACTGACACTCTTTGGAATTATCTCTCACTACAAATGTGCAATGTGCATTTCCGTTTTAGATGTACACATTTTTCTTAAATCAAAACTTCGAGTTTTTTCACTCTCCCTTCATCCCATAAACAAAAATGGCAAATAGATCACAGCAAAATGAAAATTTCATAGTTGATGTACGGAAAAAGTTTAAAACAATAAAAAAAGTAAATGAAGAAAATTTATTGACACACCACAAATGAACACAAAAGTTTTGTTCTCCAAATTTGGGAAATTCCGCTAGTCCAAAACTAATATTTTGGAATTTTACATGAAGGAGATTTTTTCTACACATGTTTTAAAAAAGGATATGCATGCCCGAAACAAGTTAAAGATTCAAAGGACCTATGGATCCAAAGCTTTTAAAGAGAATAACAAACGCTCTTTAATTTCTCAAGTGAACGTGCGGTGGGATATTTGCCCAAGTCAAACAAGGCATTATTTTGCCCATATTCAAAAAGTTGAGCTAAAAATCTTAGATGATTGTAAAGTTATTTGTCATGCGTAACGGGCTATATTTTTGTAAGAAATGGCTTATGGATTTGAAGTCAACACTTAGTTAAAAATCTCCCGCCTCCCCCGTTTCCCAACGATTGCAAAACCTTAGATATAAAAACGAAAGAGTGCATACGATCCCTAAAACATACAGACATTCTTTGGAATTATCTCTCCCTACAATTGTGCATTGTGCTTTTCCATTTTAGATGTACACTTTTTTCTTAAATCAAAACTTTGACTTTTCTCTCTCCCTTCATCCCGAAAACAAACAACGCAAAAAGCTTACAATAAAATGAAAATTTTATCGTTAATGTATGGAAAAAATTTAAAACAATAACAAATATAAATAAAGAAAATTTATTCACCCAACACAAATGAACTCAAAACTTTTGTTATCATATTTGGGAAATTCCACTAGTTTAACCCTAATAGCTTGGAATTTTGCAAGAAAGAGATTTCATCCACACATGTTTTAAAAATGGATATGCATGTTTGAAACATGTTAAAGATGCAAATGATCTATGAATGCAAAGCTTTTAAAGGGAATAACAAACGCTCATTAAATTCTCAAGTGAACTTGCGGTGGGATATTTACTCGAGTCAAACATGCCATTATTTTGCCCATTTGCAAAAAACCGACTTAATTAATCATAGTTGGTAGTAATGTGATTTATCATGCATAACGGGCTATTTTTTTGTATGAAATGACTTATGGATTGCAATTCAACACTCAGTTAAAAATCCTCCGCAACCCATGTTTCTCGACGATTGCAAAACCTGAGATATAAAAACGAACAGGCGCTTACAATCCCTAAAAATTACAGACACTCTTTGGAATTATCTCTCTCTACATATGTGCATTGTGCATTTCCGTTTTAGATGTACACATTTTTCTTCAATCAAAGCTTCGAGTTTTTCGTTCTCCCTTGATCCCTTAAACAAAAAAGGCAAATAGATCACAGCAAAATGAAAATTTCATAGTTGATGTACGGAAAAAGTTTAAAACAATAAAAAAAAGTAAATGAAGAAAATTTATTCACACACCACAAATGAACACAAAAGTTTTGTTATCCAAGTTTGGGAAATTCTACTAGTCCAAAACTAATATCTTGGAATTTTACATGAAGGAGATTTTTTCTACACATGTTTCTAAAATGGATATGAATGCCAGAAACATGTTAAATATTCAAATGACCTATGGATCCAAAGCTTTTAAAGAGAATAACAAACGCTCAATGAATTCTCAAGTGAACGTGCGGTGGGATATTTGCCCGAGTCAAAAAAGCCATTATTTTGCCCATATTCAAAAAGTTGAGCTAACAATCATAGACGATAGTAAAGTGATTTGTCATGCATAACGGGCTTTATTTTTTTAAGAAATGACATATGGATTTGAAGTCAGCACTCAGTTAAAAATCGCCCACCTCCCCCGTTTCCCGACGATTGCAAAACCTTAGATATAAAAACGAAAGAGTGCATACGATCCCTAAAACATACAGACACTCTTTGGAAATATCTCTTTCTACATTTGTGCATTGTGCATTTCCATTTTAGATGTACACTTTTTTCTTAAATCAGAACTTTGAGTTTTCGCTCCCCCTTTCATCCCGTAAACAAAAAAGGCCAAAAAGATCACAACAAAATAAAAATTTTATAGTTGATGTGTGGAAAATATTTAAAACAATAACTAATGTAAATAAAAAATATCTATTCACACACCACAAATGAACACAAAAGTTTTGTTATCCAAATTTGGGAAATTCCATTAGGCCAACCCTATTAAGCATGGAATTTTACAAGAAGGAGATTTTTTCTACACATGTTTTAAAAATGGATATGCATGCTTGAAACATGTTAAAGATTCAAATGACCTATGGATCCAAATATTTTAAAGAGAATAACAAACGCTCATTAAATTCTCAAGTGAACGTGTGGTGGGATATTTACCCGAGTCTAACAAGTCATTATTTTGCCCATTTTCTAAAATTTGATCTAACAATCATAGATGATTGTAAAGTGATTTATCTTGCGTAACGGGCTATATTTTTGTATGAAATGACTTATGGATTGCAATACAACACTCATTTAAAAATCCTCTGCCACCAATTTTTCCCGGCAATTGCAAAACCTGAGATATAAAAACTAAAAAGAGCTTACAATCCCTAAAAATTAAAGACACTCTTTGGAATTATCTCTCCCTACAATTGTGCATTGTGCTTTTCCATTTTAGATATACACTTTTTTCTTAAATCAAAACTTTGACTTTTCGCTCTCCCATCTTCCCGAAAACAAACAAGGCAAAAAGCTTACAACAAAAAGAAAATTTTATAGTTGATGTATGGAAAAAATTTAAAACAATAACAAATATAAATAAAGAAAATTTATTCACCCAACACAAATGAACACAAAAGTTTTGTTATCCAATTTTGGGAAATTGCACTAGTTTAACCCTAATAGCTTGGAATTTTTCAAGAAAGAGATTTCATCCACACATGTTTTAAAAATGGATATGCATGTTTGAAACAGGTTAAAGATGCAAATGAGCTATGGATTTAAAGCTTTTAAAGGGAATAACAAACGCTCATTAAATTCTCACGTGAACTTCCGGTGGGATATTTACTCGAGTCAAACATGCCATTATTTTGCCCATTTGCAAAAATCCGACATAATTAATCATAGGTGATTGTAATGTGATTTATCATGCGTAACGGGCTATTTTTTTGTATGAAATGACTTATGGATTGCAATTCAACACTCAGTTAAAAATCCTCCGCAACCCATGTTTCCCGACGATTGCAAAACCTGAGATATAAAAACGAACAGGCGCTTACAATCCCTAAAAATTACAGACACTCTTTGGAATTATCTCTCTCTACATATGTGCATTGTGCATTTCCGTTTTAGATGTGCATATTTTTCTTAAATCAAAGCTTCGAATTTTTCGCTCTCCCTTGATCCCGTAAACAAAAAAGGCAAATAGATCATAGCAAAATGAAAATTTCATAGTTGATGTACGGAAAAAGTTTAAAACAATAAAAAAAAGTAAATGAAGAAAATTTATTCACACTCCACAAATGAACACAAAAGTTTTGTTATCCAACTTTTGGAAATTCTACTAGTCCAAAACTAATATCTTGGAATTTTACATGAAGGATATTTTTTCTACACATGTTTTTAAAATGGATAAGAATGCCAGAAACATGTTAAATATTCAAATGACCTATGGATCCAAAGATTTTAAAGAGAATAACAAACGCTCATTAAATTCTCAACTGAACGTGCGGTGGGATATTTGCCCGAGTAAAAAAAGCTATTATTTTGGCCATATTCAAAAAGTTGAGCTAACAATCATAGACGATTGTAAAGTGATTTGTCATGCATAACGGGCTTTATTTTTGTAAGAAATGACTTATGGATTTGAAGTCAACACTCAGTTAAAAATCGCCCGCCTCCCCCGTTTCCCGACGATTGCAAAACCTTAGATATAAAAACGAAAGAGTGCATACGATCCCTAAAACATACAGACACTCTTTCTACATTTGTGCATTGTGCATTTCCATTTTGGATGTACACTTTTTTCTTAAATCAGAACTTTGAGTTTTCGCTCCCCCCTTCATCCCGTAAACAAAAAATGCAAAAATGATCACAACAAAATAAAAATTTTATAGTTGATGTGTGGAAAATATTTAAAACAATAACTAATGTAAATAAAAAATATCTATTCACACACCACAAATGAACACCAAAGTTTTGTTATCCAAGTTTGGGAAATTCCATTAGTCCAACCCTATTAAGCTTGGAATTTTACATGAAGGAGATTTTTTCTACACATGTTTTAAAAATGGATATGCATGCTTGAAACATGTTAAAGATTTAAATGACCTACGGATCCAAAGATTTTAAAGAGAATAATAAACGCTCATTAAATTCTCAAGTGAACGTGCGGTGGGATATTTACTCGAGTCTAACAAGTCATTATTTTGCCCATTTTCTAAAATTTGATCTAACAATCATAGATGATTGTATAGTGATTTATCATGCGTAACGGGCTATATTTTTGTATGAAATGACTTATGGATTGCAATTCAACACTCAGTTAAAAATCCTCAACCACCAATTTTTCCCGACGATTGCAAAATTTGAGATATAAAAACTAAAAAGAGCTTACAATCCCTAAAAATTACAGACACGCTTTGGAATTATCTCTCCCTACAATTGTGCATTGTGCTTTTCCATTTTAGATGTACATTTTTTTCTTAAATCAAAACTTTGACTTTTCTCTCTCCCTTCATCCCGAAAACAAACAAGCCAAAAAGCTTACAACAAAATGAAACTTTTATTGTTTATGTATGGAAAAAATTTAAAAAAATAACAAATATAAATAAAGAAAATTTATTCACCCCACACAAATGAACACAAAAGTTTTGTTATCCAAGTTTGGGAAATTTCACTAGTCCAAAACTAATATCTTGGAATTTTACATGAAGGAGATTTTTTCTACACATGTTTTAAAAATGGATATGCATGCCAGAAACATGTTAAAGATTCAAATGACCTATGGAACGAAAGCTTTTAAAGAGAATAACAAACGCTCATTAAATTCCCATGTGAACGTGCGGTGGGATATTTGCCCGAGTAAAACAAGCCATTATTTTGCCCATTTTCAAAAAGTTGAGCTAACAATCATAGATGATTGTAAAGTGATTTGTCATGCGTAATGGGCTATATCTTGGTAAGAAATGACTTATGGATTTGAAGTCAACACTCAGTTAAAAATCGCCTGCCACCTCTGTTTCCCGACGATTGCAAAACCTTAGATATAAAAACGAAAGAGTGCATACAATCCCTAAAACATACATATACTCTTTGGAAATATCTCTCTCTATATTTGTGCATTGTGCATTTCCGTTTTAGATGTACACTTTTTTCTTAAATCAGAACTTTGACTTTTCGCTCCCCCTTCATCCCGTAAAGAAAAGAGGCAGAAAAGATCACAACAAAATAAAAAATTTGTAGTTGATGTGTGGAAAATATTTAAAATAATAACTAATGTAAACAAAAAATATCTATTCACACACCACAAATGAACACAAAAGTTTTGTTATCCAAGTTTGAGAAATTCCAGTAGTCCAACCCTATTAAGCTTGGAATTTTACATGAAGGAGATTTTTTCTACACATGTTTTAAAAATGGATATGCATGCTTCAAACATGTTAAAGATTCAAATGACCTATGGATCCAAAGCTTTGAAAGAGAATAACAAACGCTCAATAAATTCTCTAGTGAACGTGCGGGGGGATATTTACCCCAGTCTAACAAGTCATTATTTTGCCCATTTTCAAAAATTTGATCTAACAATCATAGATGATTGTAAAGTGATTTATCAAGCGTAACGGGCTATATTTTTGTATGAAATGACTTATGGATTGCAATTCAACACTCAGTTGAAAATCCTCAACCACCAATTTTTCCCGACGATTGCAAAATCTAAGATATAAAAACTAAAAAGAGCTTACAATCCCTAAAAATTACAGACACTCTTTGGAATTATCTCTCCCTACAATTGTGCATTGTGCTTTTCCATTTTTGATGTACACGTTTTTCTTCAATCAAAACTTTGACTTTTCGCTCTCCCTTCTTCTAGAAAACAAACAAGGCAAAAAGCTTACAACAAAATGAAAATTTTATTGTTTATGTATGGAAAAAATTTAAAACAATAACAAATATAAATAAAGAAAATCTATTCACCCAACACAAATGAACACAAAAGTTTTGTTATCCAATTTTGTGAAATTCCACTAGTTTAACCCTAATAGCTTGGAATTTTGAAAGAAAGAGATTTCATCCACACATGTTTTAAAAATGGATATGCGTGTTTGAAACATGTTAAAGATGCAAATGAGCTATGGATGCAAAGGTTTTAAAGAGAATAAAAAACGCTCATTAAATTCTCAAGTGAACTTGCGGTGGGATATTTACTCGAGTCAAACATGCCATTATTTTGCCCATTTGCAAAAAGCTGACATAATTAATCATAGATGATTGTAATGTGATTTATCATGCCTAACGGGCTATATTTTTGTCTGAAATGACTTATGGATTGCAATTCAACACTCAGTTAAAAATCCTCCGCAACCCATTTTTCCCGACGATTGCAAAACCTGAGATATAAAAATGAAAAGGTGCTTACAATCCCTAAAAATTACAGATACTCTTTGGAATTATCTCTCTCTACAAATGTGCATTGTGCATTTCCTTTTTAGATGTACACTTTCTTCTTAAATCAAAACTTCGAGTTTTTCACTCTCCCTTCATCCCGTAAACAAAAAAGGCAGATAGATCACAGCAAAATGAAAATTTCATAGTTGATGTACGGAAAAAGTTTAAAACAATAAAAAAAGTAAATGAAGAAAATTTATTCACACACCACAAATGAACAAAATTGTTTTGTTATCCAAGTTTGGGAAATTTCACTAGTCTAAATCTAATATCTTGGAATTTTACATGAAGGAGATTTTTTCAACACATGTTTTAAAAATGGATATGCATGCCAGAAACATGTTAAAGATTCAAATGACCTATGGATCTAAAGCTTTTAAAGAGAATAACAAACGCTCATTAAATTCTTAAGTGAACGTGCGGTGGGATATTTGCCCGAGTCAAACATGCCATTATTTTGCCCATTTTCAAAAAGTTGAGCTAACAATCATAGATGATTGTAAAGTGATTTGTCATGCATAACAGGCTATATTTTGGTAAGAAATGACATATGGATTTGAAGTCAACACTCAGTTAAAAATCGCCTGCCACCCCTGTTTCCCGACGATTATAAAACCTTACATATAAAAACGAAAGGGTGCATACGATCCCTAAAACATACAGACACTCTTTGGAAATATCTCTCTCTACATTTGTGCATTGTGCATTTCCATTTTAGATGTACACATTTTTCTTAAATTAGAACTTTGAGTTTCGCTCCCCCTTCATCCCGTAAACAAAAGAGGCAGAAAAGATCACAACAAAATGAAAATTTTATAGTTGATGTGTGGAAAATATTTAAAATAATAACTAATGTAAATAAAAAATATCTATTCACACACCACAAATGAACACAAAAGTTTTGTTATCCAAGTTTGGGAAATTCCAGTAGTCCAACCCTATTAAGCTTGGAATTTTACATGAAGGATATTTTTTCTACACATGTTTTAAAAACGGATATGCATGCTTGAAACATGTTAAAGATTCAAATGACCTATGGATCCAAAGCTTTTAAAGAGAATAACATACGCTCAATAAATTCTCAAGTGAACGTGCGGTGGGATATTTACCCGAGTCTAACAAGTCATTATTTTGCCTATTTTCAAAAATTTGATCTAACAATCTTAGATGATTGTAAAGTGATTTATCATGCGTAACGGGCTATATTTTTGTATGAAATGACATATGGATTGCAATTCAACACTCAGTTAAAAATCCTCTTCCACCAATTTTTCCCGACAATTGCAAAACCTGAGATATAAAAACTAAAAAGATCTTACAATCCCTAAAAATTACAGACACTCTTTGGAATTATCTCACCCTACAATTGTGCATTGTGCTTTTCCATTTTAGATGTACACTTTTTTCTTAAATCAAAACTTTGACTTTTCGCTCTCCCTTCATCCCGAAAACAAACAGGGCAAAAAGCTTACAACAAAATGAAAATTTTATAGTTGATGTGTGGAATAAATATAAGAAAATAACAAATATAAATAAAGAAAATTTATTCACCCAACACAAATGAACACAAAAGTTTTGTTATCCAATTTTGGGAAATTCCACTAGTTTAACCCTAATCGCTTGGAATTTTGCAAGAAAGAGATTTCATCAACACATGTTTTAAAAATGGATATGCATCTTTGAAACTTGTTAAAGATGCAAATGAGCTATGGATGCAAAGCTTTTAAAGAGAATAACAAACACTCATTAAATTCTCAAGTGAACTTGTGGTGGGATATTTACCCGAGTCAAACATGCCATTATTTTGCCCATTTTCAAAAAGCTGACATAATTAATCATAGATGATTGTAATGTGATTTATCATGCCTAACGGGCTATATTTTTGTATGAAATGACTTATGGATTGCAATTCTACACTCAGTTAAAAATCCTCCGCAACCCATTTTTTCCGACGATTGCAAAACCTGAGATATAAAAACGAAAAAGTACTTACAATCCCAAAAAATTACAGACACTCATTGGAATTATCTCTCTCTAAAAATGTGCATTGTGCATTTCCTTTTTAGATGTACACTTTTTTCCTCAATCAAAACTTCGAGTTTTTCACTCTCCCTTCATCCCATAAACAAAAAAGGCAAATAGATCACAGCAAAATGAAAATTTCATAGTTTATGTACGAAAAAAGTTTAAAACAATAAAAAAAGTAAATGAAGAAAATTTATTCACACACCACAAATGAACACAATAGTTCTGTTATCCAAGTTTGAGAAATTTCACTAATCCAAAACTAATATCTTGGAATTTTACATGAAGGAGATTTTTTCTACACATGTTTTAAAAATGGATATGCATGCCAGAAACTTGTTAAAGATTCAAATGACCTATGGATCCAAAGCTTTTAAAGAGAATAAAAAACGCTCATTAAATTCTCAAGTGAACGTACGGTGGGATATTTGCCCTAGTCGAACAAGCCATTATTTTGCCCATTTTCAAAAAGTTGAGCTGACAATCATAGATGATTGTAAAGTGATTTGTCATGCGTAACGGGCTAAATTTTGGTAAGAAATGACTTATGGATTTGAAGTCAACACTCACTTAAAAATCACCCGCCACCCCTGTTTCCCGACGATTGCAAAACCTTAGATATAAAAACGAAAGAGTGCATACAATCCCTAAAACATACTGACACTCTTTTGAAATATCTCTCTCTACATTTGTGCATTGTGCATTTCCATTTTAGTTGTACACTTTTTTCTTAAATCAGAACTTTGAGTTTTCACTCCCTCTTCATCCCGTAAACCAAAGAGGCAGAAAAGATCACAACAAAATGAAAATTTTATAGTTGATGTGTGGAAAATAATTAAAATAATAACTAATTTAAATAAAAATAACTATTCACACACCACAAATGAACACAAAAGTTTTGTTATCCAAGTTTGGGAAATTCTAGTAGTCCAACCCTATTAAGCTTGGAATTTAACATGAAGGAGATTTTTTCTACACGTGTTTTAAAAACGGATATGCATGCTTGAAACATGTTAAAGATTCAAATGACCTATGGATCCAAAGCTTTTAAAGAGAATAACAAACACTCATTAAATTTTCAAGTGAACGTGCGGTGGGATATTTACCCGAGTCTAACAAGTCATTATTTTGCCCATTTTCAAAAATTTGATCTAACAATCATAGATGATTGTAAAGTGATTCAAATGACCTATGAAATGACTTATTGATTGCAATTCAACACTCAGTTAAAAATCGTCTGCCACCAATTTTTCCCGACGATTGCAAAATCTGAGATATAAAAACTAAAAAGAGCTTACAATCCCTAAAAATTACAGACACTCTTCGGAATTATCTCTCCCTACAATTGTGCATTGTGCTTTTCCATTTTAGATGTACACTTTTTTCTTAAATCAAAACTTTGACTTTTCGCTCTCCCTTCATCCTGAAAACAAAGCGGGAAAAAAGCTGACAACAAAATGAAAATTTAATTGTTTATGTATGGAAAAATTTTAAAACAATACAAAATATAAAAAAAGAAAATTTATTCACCCAACACAAATGAACACAAATGTTTTGTTATCCAATTTTGGGAAATTCCACTAGTTTAACCCGAATTGCTTGGAATTTTGAAAGAAAGAGATTTCATCCACACATGTTTTAAAAATGCATATGCGTGTTTGAAACATGTTAAAGATGCAAATGAGCTATGGATGCAAAGCTTTTAAAGAGAATAACAAACGCTCATTATTTTGCCCATTTGCAAAAAGCTAACATAATTAATCATAGATGATGGTAATGTGATTTATCATGCCTAACGGGCTATATTTTTGTATTAAATGACTTATGGATTGCAATTCAACACTCAGTTAAAAATCCTCCGCAACCCATTTTTCCCGACGATTTCAAAACCTGAGATCTAAAAACGAATAGGTGCTTACAATCCCTAAAAATTACAGACACTCTTTGGAATTATCTCTCTCTACATTTGTGCATTTTGCATTTCCGTTTTAGATGTACACATTTTTCTTAAATCAAAACTTTGAGTTTTTAGCACTTCCTTCATCCCGTAAACAAAGAAGGCAAATAGATCATAGTAAAATGAAAATTTCATAGTTGATGTACGGAAAAAATTTAAAACAATAAAAAAATTAAATGAAGAAAATTTATTCACACACCACAAAGGAACACAAAAGTTTTGTTATCCAAGTTTGAGAAATTCCACTAATCCAAAACTAATATCTTGGAATTTTACATGACAGAGATTTTTTCTACACATGTTTTAAAAAAGGATATGCAGGCCAGAAACATGTTAAAGATTCAAATGACCTATGGATCCAAATCTTTTAAAGAGAATAACAAACACTCATTAAATTCTCAAGTGAACGTGCGGTGAGATATTTGCCCGAGTCAAACAAGCCATTATTTTGTCCATATTCAAAAAGTTGAGCTAACAATCATAGATGATTGTAAAGTGATTTGTCATGCGTAACGGGCTATATTTTTGTAAGAAATGACTTATGGATTTGAAGTCAACACTCAGTTAAAAATCACCCGCCTCCCTCGTTTCCCGACGATTGCAAAACCTTAGATATAAAAACGAAAAAGTGCATACGATCCCTAAAACATACAGACACTCTTTGGAAATATCTCTCTCTACATTTGTGCATTGTGCATTTCCATTTTAGATGTACACTATTTTCTTAAATCAGAACTATGAGTTTTCGCTCCCCCTTCCTCCCGTAAACAAAAAAGGCAAAAAAGATCACAACAAAATAAAAATTTTATAGTAGATGTGTGGAAAATATTTAAAATAATAACTAATGTAAATAAAAAATATCTATGCACACACCGCAAATGAACCCAAAAGTTTTGTTATCCAAGTTTGGGAAATTCCTATAGTCCAATCCTATTAAGCTTAGAATTTTACATGAAAGAGATTTTTTGTACACATGTTTTAAAAAGTGATATGCATGCTTGAAACATGTTAAAGATGCAAATGACCTATGGATCCAAAGCTTTTAAAGAGAATAACAAACGCTCATTAAATTCTCAAGTGAGCGTGCGGTGGGATATTTACCCGAGTCTAACAAGTCATTATTTTGCCCATTTTCAAAAATATTATCTAACAATCATACATGATTGTAAAGTGATTTGTCATGCGTAACGGGCTATATTTTTGTATGAAATGACTTATGACTGCAATTCAACACTCAGTTAAAAATCCTCTGCCACCAATCTTTCCCGACGATTGCAAAACCTGAGATATAAAAACTAAAAACAGCTTACAATGCCTAAAAATTACAGACACTATTTGGAATTATCTCTCCCTACAATTGTGCATTGTGCTTTTCCATTTTAGATGTACACTTTTTTCTTAAATCAAAACTTTGACTTTTCGCTCTCCCTTCATCCCGAAAATAAACTAGGCAAAAAGCTTACATCAAAATGAAAGTTTTATAGTATATGTATGGAAAAATTTTAAAACAATAACAAATATAAATAAATAAAATTTATTCACCCAACACAAATGACCACAAAACTTTTATTATCCAATTTTGGGAAATTCCACTAGTTTAACCCTAATAGCTTGGAATTTTGCAAGAAAGAGATTTCATCAACACATGTTTTAAAAAGGGATATGCGTGTTTGAAACATGTTAAAGATGCAAATGAGCTACGGATGCAAAGCTTTTAAAGAAAATAACAAACGCTCATTAAATTCTCAAGTGAACTTGCGGTGGGATATTTACCCGAGTCAAACATGCCATTATTTTGCCCATTTGCAAAAAGCTGACATAATTAATCATAGATGATTGTAATGTGATTTATCATGCGTAACGGGCTAAATTTTTGTATGAAATGACGTATAGATTGCAATTAAACACTCAGTTAAAAATCCTCCGCAACCTATTTTTCCCGACGATTGCAAAACCTGAGATATAAAAACGAAAAGGTGCTTACAATCCCTAAAAATTACAGGCACTCTTTGGAATTATCTCTCTCTACATATGTGCATTGTGCATTTCCGTTTTAGATGTGCTCATTTTTCTTAAATCAAAACTTCGAGTTTTTCGCTCTCCCTTCATCCCGGAAACAAAAAAGGCAAATAGATCACAGCAAAATGAAAATTTCTTAGTTGATGTACGGAAAAAGTTTAAAACAATAAAAAAAAGTAAATGAAGAAAATTTATTCACACACCACAAATGAACACAAAAGTTTTGTTAACCAAGTTTAGGAAATTCTAGTAGTCCAAAACTAATATCTTGGAGTTTTACATGAAGGAGATTTTTTCTACACATATTTTAAAAATGGATATGCATGCCAGAAACATGTAAAAGATTCAAATGACCTATGGATCCAAAACTTTTAATGAGAATAACAAACGCTCATTAAATTCTCAAGTGAACGTGCGAAGGGATATTTGCCCCAGTCAAACAAGCCATTATTTTGCCCATATTCAAAAAGTTGAGCTAACAATCATAGATGATTGTAAAGAGATTTGTCATGCGTAACGGGCTATATTTTTGTAAGAAATGACTTATGGATTTGAAGTCAACACTCAGTTAAAAATAGCCCGCCTCCCCCGTTTCCCGACGATTGCAAAACCTTAGATATAAAAATGAAAAAGTGCATACGGTCCATAAACCATTCAGACACTCTTTGGAAATAACTCTCTCTACATTTATGCATTGTGCATTTCCATTTTAGATGTACACTTTTTTCTTAAATCAAAACTTTGAGTTTTCGCTCCCCCATCGTCCCGCAAACAAAAAAGACAGAAAAGATCACAACAAAATTAAAATTTTATAGTTGATGTGTGGAAAATATTTAAAATAATAACAAATGTAAATAAAAAATATCTATTCACACACCACAAATGAACACAAAAGTTTTGTTATCCGAGTTTGGGAAATTCCATTAGTCCAACCCTATTAAGCTTGGAATTTTACATGAAGGAGATTTTTTCTACACATGTTTTAAACATGGATATGCATGCTTGAAACATGTTAAAGATTCAAATGAGCTATGTATACAAAGCTTTTAAAGAGAATAACAAACGCTCATTAAATTCTCAAGTGAACGTGCGGTGGGATATTTACTCGAGTCTAACAAGTCATTATTTTACCCATTTTCAAAAAATTGATCTAACAATCATAGATGATTGAAAAGAGATTTATCACGCGTAACGGGCTATATTTTTGTATGAAATGACTTATGGATTGCAATTCAACACTCAGTTAAAAATCCTCTTACACCAATTTTTCCCGACGATTGCAAAACCTGAGATATAAAAACTAAAATGAGCTTACAATCCCTAAAAATTACAGAGACTCTTTGGAATTATCTTTCCCTGCAATTGTGCATTGTGCCTTTCCATTTTAGATGTACACTTTTTTTTGAAATCAAAACTTTGACTTTTCGCTCTCCCTTCATCCCGAAAACAAAGAAGGCAAAAACCTTACAACAAAATGAAAATTTTATTGTTGATGTATGGGAAAAATTTAAAACAATAACAAATATAAATAAAGAAATTTTTTTCACCCAACGCAAATGAACACAAAAGTTTTGTTCTCCAATTTTGGGAAATTCCACTAGTTTAACCCTAATAGCTAGGAATTTTGCAAGAAAGAGATTTCATCCACACATGTTTTAAAAATGGATATGCGTGTTTGAAACATGTTAAAGATGCAAATGAGCTAAGGATGCAAAGCTTTTAAAGAGAATAACAAAAGCTCATTAAATTCTCAAGTGAACTTGTGGTAGTATATTTACACGAGTCAAACAAGCCATTATTTTGTCCATTTGCAAAAAGCTGACATAATTAATCATAGATGATTGTAATGAGATTTATCATGCGTAACGGGCTATATTTTTTTATGAAATGACTTATGGATTGCAATTCAACACTCAATTAAAAATCCTCCGCAACCCATTTTTCCCGACGATTGCAAAACCTGAGATATTAAAACAAATGAACTCAAAAGTTTTGTTATCCAAGTTTTGGAAATTCCACTAGTCCAAAACTAATATCTTGGAATTTTACATGAAGAAGATTTTTTCTATACATTTTTTAAAAATGGATATGCATGCTAGAAACATGTTAAAGATTCAAATGACCTACGGATCCAAAGCTTTTAAAGAGAATAACAAACGCTCATTAAATTCTCAAGTGAACGTGTGGTGGGATATTTGCCCAAGTCAAACAAGCCATTATTTTGCCCATATTCAAAAAGTTGAGCTAGCAATCATAGATGATTGTAAAGTTATTTGTCATGCATAACGGGCTATATTTTTGTTAGAAATGACTTATGGATTTTAAGTCAACACTCAGTTAAAAATCGCCCGCCTCAGCTGTTTCCCGACGATTGCAAAACCTTTGATATAAAAATGAAAGAGTGCGTACGATCCCTAAAACATACTGGCACTCTTTGGAAATATCTTTCTCTACATTTGTACATTGTGCATTTCCATTTTAGATGTACACTTTTTTCTTAAATCAGAACTTTGAGTTTTCGCTCCCCCTTCATCCCGTAAACAAAAAACGCAAAAAAAGTCACAACAAAATAAAAATTTTATAGTTGATGTGTGGAAAATATGTAAAATAATAACTAATGTAAATAAAAAATATCTATTCACAAACCACAAATGAACACAAAAGTTTTGTTATCCAAGTTTGGGAAATTCCTTTACTCCAACCCTATTAAGCTTGGAATTTTACATGAAGGAGATTTTTTGTACACATGTTTTAAAATGGATATGAATGCTTGAAACATGTTAACGATTCAAATGACCTATGGATCGAGAGCTTTTAAAGAGAAAAACAAATGCTCATTAAATTCTCAAGTGAACGTGCGGTGGGATATTTACCCGAGTCTAACAAGTCATTATTTTGCCCATTTTAAAAAATTTGATTTGACAATCATAGATGATTGTAAAGTGATTTATCATGCGTAACGGGGTATATTGTTCTATGAAATTACTTATGGATTGCAATTCAACACTCAGTTAAAAATCCTCTGCCACCAATTTTTCCCGACGATTGCAAAACCTGAGATATAAAAACTAAAAAGAGCTTACAATCCCTAAAAATTACAGACACTCTTTGGAATTATCTCTCCCTACAATTGTGCATTGTGCTTTTCCATTTTAGATGTACACTTTTTTCTTAAATCAAAACTTTGACTTTTCGCTCTCCCTTCATCCCGAAAACCAACAAGGCAAAAAGCTTACAACAAAATGAAAATTTTATAGTTGATGTATGGAAAAATTTTAAAAGAATAAAAAATATAAATAAAGAAAATTTATTCACCCAACACAAATGAACACAAAAGTTTTCTTATCCAATTTTTGGAAATTCCACTGGTTTAACCCGAATAGCTTGGAATTTTGCAAGAAAGAGATTTCATCCACACATGTTTTAAAAATGGATATGCGTGTTTGAAACATGTTAAAGATGCAAATGAGCTATGGATGCAAAGCTTTTAAAGACAATAACAAACGCTCACATGCCATTATTTTGCCCATTTGCAAAAAGTTGACATAAATAATCATAGATGATTGTAATGTGATTTATCATGCGTAATGGGCTAAATTTTTGTATGAAATGACGTATGGATTGCAATTCAAAACTCAGTTAAAAATCATCCGCACCCTATTTTTCCCGACGATTGCAAAACCTGAGATATAAAAACGAAAAGGTGCTTATAATCCCTAAAAATTACATGCACACTTTGGAATTATCTCTCTCTACATATGTGCATTGTGCATTTCCGTTTTAGATGTACACATTTTTCTTAAATCAAAACTTTGAGTTTTTCGCTCTCCCTTCAGCCCGTAAACAAAGAAGGCAAATAGATCACAGCAAAATAAAAATTTCATAGTTGATGTACGGAAAAAGGTTAAAACAATAAAAAAATGTAAAAGAAGAAAATTTATTCACACACAATAAATGAACACAAAAGTTTTGTTATCCAAGTTTGGGAAATTCCACTAGTCCAAAACTAATATCTTGGAATTTTACATGAAGGAGTTTTTTCTACACATGTTTTAAAATTGGATATGCATGCCAGAAACATGTTAAAGATTCAAATGACCTATGGATCCAAAGCTTTGAAAGAGAATAACAAACACTCATTAAATTCTCAAGTGAACGTGCGGTGGGATATTTGCCGGAGTCAAACAAGCCATTATTTTGTCCATATTCAAAAAGTTGAGCTAACAATCATAGATGATTGTAAAGTGATTTATCATGCGTAACGGGCTATATTTTTGTAAGAAATGACTTATGGATTTGAAGTCAGCACTCAGTTAAAAATCGCCTGCCTCCCCCGTTTCCCGACGACTGCAAAACCTTAGATATAAAAACAAAAAAGTGCATACGGTCCCTAAACCATTCAGACACTCTTTGGAAAGAACTCTCTCTACATTTGTGCATTGTGCATTTCCATTTTAGAATTACACTTTTTTCTTAAATTAGAACTTTGAGTTTTCGCTCCCCTTTCGTCCCGCAAACAAAAAAGGCAGAAAAGATCACAACAAAATTAAAATTTTATAGTTGATGTGTGGAAAATATTTAAAATAATAACTAATGTAAATAAAAAATATCTATTCACACACCACAAATGAACACAAAAGTTTTGTTATCAGAGTTTGGGAAATTCCATTAGTCCAATCCTATTAAGCTTGGAATTTTACATGAAGGAGATTTTTTCTACACATGTTTTAAACATGGATATGCATGCTTGAAACATGTTAAAGATGCAAATGACCTATGTATCCAAAGCTTTTAAAGAGAATAACAAACGCTCATTAAATTCTCAAGTGAACGTGCGGTGGGATATTTACTCGAGTCTAACAAGTCATTATTTTACCCATTTTCAAAAATTTGATCAAACAATCATAGATGATTGAAAAGTGATTTATCACGCGTAACGGGCTATATTTTTGTTTGAAATAACTTATGGATTGCAATTCAACACTCAGTTAAAAATCCTCAGACACCAATTTTTCCCGACGATTGCAAAACCTGAGATATAAAAACTAAAAAGACCTTACAATCCCTAAGAATTACAGAGACTCTTTGGAATTATCTCTCCCTAAAATTGTACATTATGCTTTTCCATTTTAGATGTACATTTTTTTCTTAAATCAAAACTTTGACTTTTCGCTCTCCCTTCATCCCGAAAACAAACAAGGCAAAAAGCTTACAACAAAATAAAAATTTTATTGTTGTTGTATGGGAAAAATTTAAAACAATAACAAATATAAATAAATAAAATTTATTCACCCAACACAAATGAACACAAAAGTTTTGTTATCCAATTTTGGGAAATTCCACTAGTTTAACCCTAATAGCTTGGAATTTTGCAAAAAAGAGATTTCATCCACACATGTTTTAAAAACGGATATGCGTGTTAGAAACATGTTAAAGATGCAAATGAGCTATGGATGCAAAGCTTTTAAAGAGAATAACCAACGCTCATTAAATTTTCAAGTGAACTTGTGGTGGGATATTTACCCGTGTCAAACAAGCCATTATTTTGTCCATTTGCACAAAGCTGACGTAATTAATCATAGATGATTGTAATGTGATTTATCATGCGTAACGGGCTATATTTTTTTATGAAATGACTTATGGATTGCAATTCAACACTCAGTTAAAAATCCTCCGCGACCCATTTTTCCCTACGATTGCAAAACCTGAGATATTAAATCAAATGAACACAAAAGTTTTGTTATCCAAGTTTTTGAAATTCCACTAGTCCAAAACTAATATCTTGGAATTTTAGATGAAGGAGATTTTTTCTACACATGTTTTAAAAATGGATATGCATGCCAGAAACATGTTAATGATTCAAATGACCTATGGATCCAAAGCTTTTAAAGAGAATGACAAACGCTCATTAAATTCTCAAGTGAACGTGCAGTGGGATATTTGCCCGAGTCAAACAAGCCATTATTTTGCCCATATTGAAAAAGTTGAGCTAACAATCATAGATGATTGTAAAGTGATTTGTCATGCGTAACGGGCTATATTTTTGTAAGAAATGACTTATGGATTTGAAGTCAACACTCAGTTAAAAATCGCCCGCCTCACCCGTTTCCCGATGATTGCAAAACCTTTGATATAAAAACGAAAGAGTGCATACGATCCCTAAAACATACAGACACTCTTTGGAAATATCTCTCTCTACATTTGTCAATTGTGCATTTCCATTTTAGATGTACACTTTTTTCTTAAATCCGAACTTTGAGTTTTCGCTCACCCTTCATCCCGTAAACAAAAAAGGCAAAAAAGATCACAACAAAATAAAAATTTTATAGTTGATGTGTGGAAAATATTTAAAATAATAACTAATGTAAATAAAAAATATCTATTCACAAACCACAAATGAACACAAAAGTTTTGTTATCCAAGTTTGGGAAATTCCTTTAGTCCAACCCTATTAAGCTTGGAATTTTACATGCAGGAGATTTTTTGTACACATGTTTTAAAAATGGTTATGCATGCTTGAAACATGTTAAAGATTCAAATGACCTATGGATCGACAGCTTTTAAAGAGAATAACAAACGCTCATTAAATTCTAAAGTGAACGTGCGGTGGGATATTTACCCGAGTCTAACAAGTCATTATTTTGCCCATTTTCAAAAATTTGATCTAACAATCACAGACGATTGTAAAGTGATTTATCATGCGTAATGGGGTATATTTTTTTATGAAATTACTTATGGATTGCAATTCAACACTCAGTTAAAAATCCTCTGCCACCAATTTTTCCCGACGATTGCAAAACCTGAGATATAAAAACTAAAAAGAGCTTACAATCCCTAAAAATTACAGACACTCTTTGGAATTATCTCTCCCTACAATTGTGCTTTGTGCTTTTCCATTTTAGATGTACACTTTTTTCTTAAATCAAAACTTTGACTTTTCGCTCTCCCTTCATCCCGAAAACCAACAAGGCAAAAAGCTTACAACAAAATGAAAATTTTATAGTTGATGTATGGAAAAAATTTAAACCAATTAAAAATATAAAAAAAGAAAATTTATTCACCCAACACAAATGAACACAAATGTTTTGTTATCCAATTTTTGGAAATTCCACTAGTTTAACCTGAATAGCTTGGAATTTTGCAAGAAAGAGATTTCATCCACACATGTTTTAAAAATGGATATGCGTGTTTGAAACATGTTAAAGATGCAAATGAGCTATGGATGCAAAGCTTTTAAAGACAATAACAAACGCTCATTAAATTCTCAAGTGAACTTGCGGTGGGATATTTACCTGAGTCAAACAAGCCATTATTTTGCCCATTTGAAAAAAGCTGACATAAATAATCATAGATGATTGTAATGTGATCTATCATGCGTAATGGGCTAAATTTTTGTATGAAATGACGTATGGATTGCAATTCAACACTAAGATAAAAATCCTCCGCAACCTATTTTTCCCGACGATTGCAAAACCTGAGATATAAAAACGAAAAGGTGCTTACAATCCCTAAAACTTACAGGCACACTTTAGAATTATCTCTCTCTACATATGTCCATTGTGCATTTCCGTTTTAGATGTAAACATTTTTCGTAAATCAAAACTTTGAGTTTTTCACTCTCCCTTCATCCCGTAAACAAAGAAGGCAAATAGATCACAGCAAATTGAAAATTTCATAGTGGATGTACGGAAAAAGTTTAAAAAAATAAAAAAAAGTAAATGAAGAAAATTTATTCACAGACCGCAAAGGAACAAAAAAGTTTTGTTATCCAAGTTTGGGATATTCCACCAGTCCAAAACTAATATCTTGGAATTTTACATGAAGGAGATTTTTTCTACACATGTTTTAAAATTGGATATGCATGCCAGAAACATGTTAAAGATTCAAATGACCTATGGATCCAAAGCTTTTAAAGAGAATAACAAACACTCATTAAATTCTCAAGTGAACGTGCGGTGGGATATTTGCCCGAGTCAAACAAGCCATTATTTTGTCCATATTCAAAAAGTTGAGCTAACAATCTTAGATGATTGTAAAGTGATTTGTCATGCGTAACGGGCTATATTTTTGTAAGAAATGACTTATGGATTTGAAGTCAACACTCAGTTAAAAATAACCCGCCTCCCCCGTTTCCCGACGATTGCAAAACCTTAGATATAAAAACGAAAAAGTGCATACGATCCCTAAAACATACAGACACTCTTTGGAAATATCTCTCTCTACATTTGTGCATTATGCATTTCCATTTTAGATGTGCACTATTTTCTTAAATCAGAACTTTGAGTTTTCGCTCCCCCTTCCTCCCGTAAACTAAAAAGGCAAAAAAGATCACAACAAAATAAAAATTTTATAGTTGATTTGTGGAAAATATTTAAAATAATAACTAATTTAAATAAAAAATATCTATTCACACACCACAAATGAACACAAAAGTTTTGTTATCCAATTTTGGGAAATTCCTTTAGTCCAACCCTATTAAGCTTGAATTTTACATGAAGGAGATTTTTTGTACACGTGTTTTAAAAATGGATATGCATGCTTGAAACATGTTAAAGATTGAAATGACCTATGGATCCAAAGCTTTTAAAGAGAATAACAAACGCTCATTAAATTCTCAAGTGAACGTGGGGTGGGATATTTACCCGAGTCTAACAAGTCATTATTTTGCCCATTTTCAAAAATATTATCTAACAATCATACATGATTGTAAAGTGATTTGTCATGCGTAACGGGCTATATTTTTGTATGAAATGACTTATGGATTGCAATTCAATACTCAGTTAAAAATCCTCTGCCACCAATTTTTTTCGACGATTGCAAAACCTGATATATAAAAACTAAAAAGAGCATACAATCCCTACAAATTACAGACACTATTTGGAATTATCTCTCCCTACAATTGTGCATTGTGCTTTTCCATTTTAGATGTACACCTTTTTCTTAAATCAAAACTTTGACTTTTCTCTGTCCCTTCATCCCGAAAACAAACAAGGCTAAAAGCTTACAACAAAATGATAGTTCTATAGTTGTTGTATGGAAAAAATTTAAAACAATTACAAATATAAATAAATAAAATTTATTCACCCAACACAAATGAACACAAAAGTTTTGTTATCCAATTTTGGGAAATTCCACTAGTTTAACCCTAATAGCTTGGAATTTTGCAAGAAAGAGATTTCATCCACACATGTTTTAAAAATGGATATGCGTGTTTGAAACATGTTAAAGATGCAAATGAGCTATGGATCCAAAGCTTTTAAAGCGAATAACAAACGCTCATTAAATTCTCAAGTAAACTTGTGGTGGGATATTTACCCGAGTCAAACATACCATTATTTTGCCCATTTGTAAAAAACTGACATAATTAATCAAAGATGATTGTAATGTGATTTATCATGCGTAACGGGCTAAATTTTTGTATGAAATGACTTATGGATTGCAATTCAACACTCAGTTAAAAATCCTCCGCAACCTATTTTTCCCGACAATTGCAAAACGTGAGATATAAAAACGAAAAGGTGCTTACAATCCCTAAAAATTACAGGCACTCTTTGGAATTATCTCTCTCTACATATGTGCATTGTGCATTTCTGTTTTAGATGTGCTCATTTTTCTTGAATCAAAACTTCGAGTTTTTCGCTCTCCCTTCGTCCCGTAAACAAAGAAGGCAAATAGATCACAGCAAAATGAAAATTTCATAGTTGATGTACGGAAAAAGTTTAAAACAATAAAAAAAGTAAATGAAGAAAATTTATTCACACACCACAAAGGAACACAAAAGTTTTCTCATCCAAGTTTGGGAAATTCCACTAGTCCAAAACTAATATCTTGGAATTTTACATGAAGGAGATTTTTTCTACACAAGTTTTAAAAATGGATATGCATACCAGAAACATGTTAAAGATTCAAATGACCTATGGATCCAAAGTTTTTAAAGAGAATAACAAACGCTCATTAAATTCTCAAGTGAACGTGCGGTGGGATATTTGCCCGAGTCAAACAAGCCATTATTTTGCCCATATTCAAAAAGTTGAGCTAACAATCATAGATGATTGTAAAGTGATTTGTCATGCTTAACGGGCTATATTTTTGTAAGAAATGACTTATGGATTTGAAGTCAACACTCAGTTAAAAATCCCCCGCCTCCCCCGTTTCCCGACGATTGCAAAACCTTAGATATAAAAACGAAAAAGTGCATACGGTCCCTAAATCATTCAGACACACTTTGGAAATATCTCTCTCTACATTTGTGCATTGTGCATTTCCATTTTAGATGTACACTATTTTCTTAAATCAGAACTTTGAGTTTTCGCTCCCCCTTCATCCCGTAAACAAAAAAGGCAAAAAAGATCACAACAAAATAAAAATTTTATAGTTGATGCGTGGAAAATATTTAAAATAATAACTAATGTAAATAAAAAATATCTATTCACACACCACAAATCAACACAAAATTTTTGTTATCCAAGTTTGGGAAAATCCTTTAGTCCAACCCTATTAAGCTTGGAATTTTACATGAAGGAGATTTTTTCTACACATGTTTTAAAAATGGATATGCATGCTTGAAACATGTTAAAGATTGAAATGACCTATGGATCAAAAACTTTTAAAGAGAATAACAAACACTCATTAAATTCTCAAGTGAACGTGCTGTGGGATATTTTCCCAAGTCTAACAAGTCATTATTTTGCCCATTTTCAAATATTTGATCTAAAAATCATACATGATTGTAAAGTGATTTGTCATGCGTAACGGGCTATATTTTTGTACGAAATGACTTATGGATTGCAATTCAACACTCAGTTACAAATCCTCTGCCACCAATTTTTCCCGACAATTGTAAAACCTGAGATATAAAAACTAAAAAGAGCTTACAATCCCTTAAAATTACAGACACTCTTTGGAATTATCTCTCCCTACAATTGTGCATTGTGCTTTTCTATTTTAGATGTACACTTTTTTCTTAAATCAAAACTTTGACTTTTCGCTCTCCCTTCATCCCGAAAATAAACAAGGCAAAAAGCTTACAACAAAATGAAAGTTTTATATTTGATGTATGGAAAAAATTTAAAACAATAACAAATATAAATAAAGAAAATTTATTCACCCAACACAAATGAACACAAAAGTTTTGTTATCCAATTTTGGTAAATTCTACTAGTTTAATCCTAATAGCTTGGAATTTTGAAAGAAAGAGATTTCATCCACACATGTTTTAAAAATAGATATGCGTGTTTGAAACAAGTTAAAGATATAAATGAGCTATGGATGCAAAGATTTTAAAGAGAATAACAAACGCTCATTAAATTCTCAAGTGAACTTGCGGTGGGATATTTACACGAGTCAAACATGCCATTATTTTGCCCATTTGCAAAAAACTGACATAATTAATCATAGATGATTGTAATGTGATTTATCATGCGTAACGGGCTATATTTTTGTATGAAATGACTTATGGATTGCAATTCAACACTCAGTTAAAAATCCTCCGCAACCCTTTTTTCCCGACGATTGCAAAACCTGAGATATAAAAACGAAAAGGTGCTTACAATCCCTAAAAATTACAGACACTCTTTGGAATTATCTCTCTCTACATATGTGCATTGTGCATTTCCATTTTAGATGTACACATTTTTCTTAAATCAAAACTTCGAGTTTTTCGCTCTCCCTTCATCCCGTAAACAAAAAAGGCAAATAGATCACAGCATAATGAAAATTTCATAGTTGATGTACGAAAAAAGTTTAAAACAATAAAAAAAGTAAATGAAGAAAATTTATTCACACACCACAAATGGACACAAAAGTTTTTCTATCCAAGTTTGGGAAATTCCACTAGTCCAAAACTAATATCTTGGAATTTTACATGGAAGAGATTTTTTCTACACATATATTAAAATTGGATATGCATGCCAGAAACATGTAAAAGATTCAAATGACCTATGGATCCAAAGCTTTTAAACAGAATAACAAACGCTCATTAAATTCTCAAGTGAACGTGCGGTGGGATATTTGCCCGAGTCAAACAAACCATTATTTTGCCCATATTCAAAAAGTTGAGCTAACAATCATAGATGATTGTAAAGTGATTTGTCATGTGTAACGGGCTATATTTTTTTAAGAAATGACTTATGGATTTGAAGTCAACACTCAGTTAAAAATTGCCCGCCTCTCCCGTTTCCCGATGATTGCAAAAACCTTAGATATAAAAACGAAAAAGTGCATACGGTCCCTAAACCATTCAGACACTCTTTGGAAATAACTCTCTCTACATTTGTGCATTGTGCATTTCTATTTTAGATGTACACTTTTTTCTTCTATGAGAACTATGAGTTTTCGCTCCCCCTTCATCCCGTAAACAAAAAAGGCAAAAAAGATCACTACAAAATAAAAATTTTATAGTTGATGTGTGGAAAATATTTAAAATAATAACTAATGTAAATAAAAAATATCTATTCACACACCACAAATGAACACAAAAAGTTTTGTCATCCAAGTTTGGGAAATTCCTTTAGTCCAACCCTATTAAGCTTGGAATTTTACATGAAGGAGATTTTTTCTATACATGTTTTAAAAACGGATATGCATGCTTGAAACATGTTAAAGATTCAAATGACCTATGGATCGACAGCTTTTAAAGAGAATAACAAACGCTCATTAAATTCTCAAGTGAACGTGCGGTGGGATATTTACCCAAGTCTAACAAGTCATTATTTTGCCAATTTTCAAAAATTTCATCTAACAATCATAGATGATTGTAAAGTGATTTATCATGCGTAACGGGCTATATTTTTAACTGAGTGTTGAATTGCAAGCCATAAGTCACTTCATACAAAAATATAGGCGGTTACACATTATAAATCACTTTACAATCATCTATGATTGTTAGATCAAATTTTTGAAAATGGGCAAAATAATGACTTGTTAGACTCGGGTAAATATCCCACCGCACGTTCACTTGCGAATTTAATGAGCGTTTGTTATTCTCTTTAAAAGCTTTGGATCCATAGGTCATTTGAATCTTTAACATGTTTCTAGCATGCACATCCATTTTTAAAACATGTGTAGAAAAAATCTCCTTCATGTAAAATTCCAAGATATTAGTTTTGGAATAGTCGAATTTCCCAAACTTGGATAACAAAATTTTTGTGTTCATTTGTGGTGTGTGAATAAATTTTCTTCATTTAATTTTTTTATTGTTTTAAGCTTTTTCCGTACATCAACTATGAAATTTTCATTTTGCTGTGATCTATTTGCCTTTTTTGTTTACAGGATGAAGGGAGAGCAAAAAACTCGAAGTTTTAATTTAAGAAAAATGTGTACATCTAAAACGGAAATGCACAATGCACATATGTAGAGAGAGATAATTCCAAAGAGTGTTTGTAATTTTTAGGGATTGTAAGCACCTTTTCGTTTTTATGTCTCAGGTTTTGCAATCGTCGGGAAAAATGGGTTACGGTGGGTTTTTAACTGAGTGTTGAATTGCATTCCATAAGTCATTTCATACAAAAATATAGCCCGTTACGGATGATAAATCACATTACAATCATCTATGATTAATGAAGTCAGCTTTTTGCAAATGGGCAAAATAATGGCATGTTTGACTCGGGTAAATATCCCACCGCAAGTACATTTTAGAATTTAATGAGCATTTGTTATTCTCTTATTTGCATCTTCAACATATTTCAAACATGCATATCCATTTTTAAAACATGTGTGGACGAAATCTCTTTCTTGCAAAATTCCAAGCTATTAGGGTAAACTAGTGGAATTTCCAGAAATTGGATAACAAAACTTTTGTGTTCATTTGTGTTGGGTGAATAAATTTTCTTTATTTATATTTGTTATTGTTTTATATTTTTTCCATACATCAACTATAAAATTTTCATTTTTTTGTAAGGTTTTTGCCTTGTTTGTTTTCGGGATGAAGGGAGAGCGAAATGTCAAAGTTTTGATTGAAGAAAAGAGTGTACATCTAAAATGGAAATGCACAATGCACAATTGTAGTTTTTTGGGATTGTTAGCTCTTTTTAGTTTTTATATCTCAGGTTTTGCAATCGTCGGGAAAAATTGGTGGCAGAGGATTTTTAACTGAGTGTTGAATTGCAATCCATAAGTCATTTCACACAAAAATGCAGCCCGTTACGCATGATAAATTACTTTACAATCATCTATGATTGTTCGATCAAATTTTTGAAAATGGGCAAAACAATGACTTGTTAGGCTCGAGTAAATATCCCACCGTACGTTCACTTGACAATTTAATGAGCGTTTGTTATTCTCTTTAAAAGCTTTGGATCCATAGGTCATTTGAATCTTTAACATGTGTCAAGCATGCATATCCATTTTTAAAACATGTGTAGAAAAAATCTCCTTCATGTAAAATTCAAAGCATAATAGGGTTGGACTAATGGAATTTCCCAAACTTGGATAACAAAACTTTTGTGTTCATTTGTGGTGTGTGAATAGATATTTTTTATTTACATTAGTTATTATTTTAAATATTTTCCACACATCAACTATAAATTTTTTATTTTGATGTGATCTTTTTTGCCTTTTTTGTTTACGAGATGAAGGGGGAGCGAAAACTCGAAGTTCTGATTTAAGAAAAAAGTGTACATCTAAATGGGAAATGCACGATACAAAAATTTGGAGAGAGATATTTCCAAAGAGTGTCTGTATGTTTTAGGGATCGTATACACTTTTTTCGTTTTTATATCTAAGGTTTTGCAATCGTCGGGAAACGGGGGAGGCGGGCGATTCTTAACTGAGTGTTGACTTTGAAATTCATAAGTCATTTCTTACAAAAACATAGCCCGTTACGCATGACAAATCACTTTACAATCACCTATGATTGTTAGCAAACTTTTTGAATATGGGAAAAATAATGGCTTGTTTGACTCGGGCAAATATCCCACTGCACGTTCACTTGAGAATTTCATGAGTGTTTGTTATTCTCTTTAAAAGCTTTGGAACCATAGGTTATTTGAATCTTTAACATGTTTCTGGCATGCATATCCATTTTTAAAACATGTGTAGAAAAAATCTCCTTCATGTAAAATTCCAAGCTTAATAGGGTTGGACTAATGGAATTTCCCAAACTTGGACAACAAAACTTTTGTGTTCATTTGTGGTGTGTGAATAGATATTTTTTATTTACATTAGTTATTATTTTCAATATTTTCCACTAATCAACTATAAAATTTTTATGTTGTTGTGATCTTTTTTGCCTTTTTTGTTTACGGGATGAAGGGGTGAGCGAAAACTCAAAGTTCTGATTTGAGAAAAAAGTGTACATCTAAAATGGAAATGCAGAATGCACAAATGTAGAGAGAGATATTTCCCAAGAGTGTCTGTATGTTTTAGGGATTGTATGCACTTTTTTCATTTTTATATCTAAGGTTTTGCAATCGTCGGGAAACGGGGGAGGCGGGCGATTTTCAACTGAGTGTTGACTTCAAATCCATAAGTCATTTCTTACAAAAATATAGGCCGTTACGCATGACAAATCACTTTACAATCATCTATGATTGTTAGCTCAACTATTTGAATATGGGCAAAATAATGGCTTGTTTGACCCGGGCAAATATCCCATTGCACGTTCACTTGAGAATTTAATGAGCGTTTGTTACTCTCTTTAAAAGCTTTGGATCGTTAGGTCATTTGAATCTTTAACATGCTTCTGGCATGCATATCCATTTTTAAAACATGTGTAGAAAAAGTCTCCTTCATGTAAAATTCCAAGATATTAGTTTTGGACTAGTGGAATTTCCCAAACTTGGATAACAAAACTTTTGTGTTCATTTGTGGTGTGTGAATAAATTTTCTTCATTTACTTTTTATTGTTTTAAACTTTTTCCGTACATAAACTATGAAATTTTCATCTTGCTTTGATCTATTCGCATTTTTTGTTTACGGGATGTAGGGAGAGCGAAAAACTCGAAGTTTTGATTTAACAAAAATGTGTACATCTAAAACGGAAATGCACAATGCACAAATGTAGAGAGAGATATTTCCAAACAGTGTCTGTATGTTTTAGGGATCGTATGCACTTTTTCGTTTTTATATCTAAGGTTTTGCAATCGTCGGGAAACGGGGGTGGCGGGCGATTTTTAACTGAGTGTTGACTTTAAATCCATAAGTCAATTCTTACAAAAATATAGCCCGTTACGTATGACAAATCACTTTAAAATCATCTATGATTGTTAGCTCAACTTTTTCAATATGGGCAAAATAATGGCTTGTTTGACTCAGGCAAATATCCCACCGCACGTTCACTTGAGAATTTAATGAGCGTTTGTTATTCTCTTTAAAAGCTTTGGATCCATAGGTCATTTGAATCTTTAACATGTTTCTGGTTTGCATTTCCATTTTTAAAACATATGTAGAAAAAGTCTCCTTCATGTAAAATTCCAAGATATTAGTTTTGGACTAGTGGAATTTCCCAAACTTGTATAACAAAACTTTTGTGTTCATTTGTGGTGTGTAAATAAATTTTGTTCATTTACTTTTTTTATAGTTTTAAACTTTTTCCGTACATCAACTTTGAAAGTTTCATTTTCTTGTGATCTATTTGCCTTTTTTGTTTACGGGATGAAGGGAGAGCGAAAAACTCAAAGTTTTGATTTAAGAAAAATGTGTACATCTAAAACAGAAATGCACAATGCACATATGTAGAGAGAGATAATTCCAAAGAGTGTCTGTAATTTTTAGGGATTGTAAGCACCTTTTCGTTTTTATATCTCAAGTTTTCCAATCGTCGGGAAAAATGAGTTGCGGAGGATTTTTACCTGAGTGTTGAGTTGCAATCCATAAGTCATTTCATAATAAAACGTAGCCCATTACGCATGATAAATCACATCACAATCATCTATAATTAATTATGTCAGCTTTTTGAAAATGGGCAAAATAATGGCATGTCTGACTCGGGTAAATATCCCACCGCAAGTTCACTAGAGAATTTAATGAGCGTTTGTTATTCTCTTTAAAAGATTTGCATCCATAGGACATTTGCATCTTTAACATGTTTCAAACATGCATATCCATTTTTAATACAGGTGTGGACGAAATGTCTTTCTTGCAAAATTCCAAGCTATTAGGGTTAAACTAGTGGAATTTCCCAAAATTGGATAACAAAACTTTTGTGTTCATTTGTGTTGGGTGAATAAATTTTCTTTATTTAGATTTTTTATTTTTTAAAATTTTTTCCATACATCAACTATAAAATATTCATTTTGTTGTAAGCTTTTTGCCTTGTTTGTTTTCGGGATGAAGGGAGAGCGAAATGTGAAATTCTTTATTTAAGAAAAAAGTGTACATCTAAAATGGAAAAACACAATGCACAATTGTAGGGAGAGATAATTCCAAAGAGTGTCTGTAATTTTTAGGGATTGTAAGCTCTTTTTAGTTTTTATATCTCAGGTTTTGCAATCGTCGGGAAAAATTGGTGGCAGAGGATTTTTAACTGAGTGTTGAATTGCAATCCATAAGTCATTTCACATAAAAATATAGCCCGTTATGCATGATAAATCACTTTACAATCATCTATGATTGTTAGATCGAATTTTTGAAAATGGGCAAAATAATGACTTGTTAGACTCGGGTAAATATCCCACTGCACGTTCACTTGAGAATTTAATGAGCGTTTTTTATTCTCTTTAAAAGCTTTGGATCCATAGGTCATTTGAATCTTTAACATGTTTGACGCATGCATATCCATTTTTAAAACATGTGTAGAAAAAATCTCCTTCATGTAAAATTCCAAAATATTAGTTTTGGACTAGTTGAATTTCCCAAACATGGATAACAAAACTTTTGTGTTCATTTGTGGTGTGTGAATAAATTTTCTTCATTTAATTTTTTTATTGTTTTACACTTTTTCCGTACATCAACTAAGAAATTTTCATTTTGCTGTGATCTATTTGCCGTTTTTGTTTACGGGATGAAGGGAGAGCGAAAAACTCGAAGTTTTGAATTAAGAAAAATGTGTACATCTGAAACAGAACTATACAATGCACATATGTAGAGAGAGATAATTCCAATGAATGTCGGTAATTTTTAGGGATTGTAAGCACCTTTTCGTTTTTATATCTTAGGTTTTGCTATCGTCGGGAAAAATGGGTTGCAGAGGATTTCTAACTGAGTGTTGAATTGCAATCCATAAGTTATTTAATACAAAAATAATGCCCGTTACGATTGTTAAATCACATTACAATCATCTATGATTAATTATGTCAACTTTTTGAATATAGGCAAAATAATGGCTTGTTTGACTCGGGCATATATCCCACCGCACGTTCACTTGAGAATTTAATGACCGTTTATTATTCTCTTTAAAAGCTTTGGATCCATTGGTCATTTGAATCTTTAACATGTTTGGGGCGTGCATATCCATTTTAAAAAATGTGTAGAAAAAATCTCCTGCATGTAAAATTCCAAGCTTAATAGGGTTGGACTAATGGAATATCCCAAACTCTCATAACAAAACTTTTGTGTTCATTTGTGGTGTGTGAATAGATATTTTTTATTTACATTAGTTATTATTTTAAATATTTTCCACACATCAACTATAAAATTTTTATTTTGTTGTGATCCTTTTTGCCTTTTTTGTTTACGGGATGAAGGGGGCACGAAAACTCAAAGTTCTGATTTAAGAAAAAAGTGTACATCTAAAATGGAAATGGACAATGCACAAATGTACAGAGAGATATTTCCAAAGTGTGTCTGTATGTTTTAGGGATCATATGAACTTTTTCGTTTTTATATCTTAGGTTTTGCAATCGTCGGGAAACGGGGGAGGCGGGCGATTTTTAACTGAGTGTTGACTTCAAATCCATAAGTCATTTCTTACAAAAATATAGCCCGTTACGAATGATAAATCACTTTACAATCATCTATGATTGTTAGCTCAACTTTTTGAATATGGGCAAAATAATGGCTTGTTTGACTCGGTCAAATATCCCACCGCACGTTCACTTGAGAATTTAATGAGCATTGGTTATTCTCTTTAAAAGCTTTGGATCCATAGGTCATTTGAATCATTAACATATTTCTGGCATGCATATCCATTTTTAAAACATGTGTAGAACAAATCCCCTTCATGTAAAATTCCAAGATATTAGTTTTGGACTAGTGGAATTTCCCAAACTTGGATAACAAAACTTTTGTGTTCATTTGTGGTGTGTGAATAAATTTTCTTCATTAACTTTTTTTATTGTTTTAAACTTTTTCCGTACATCAACTATGAAATTTTCATTTTGCTATGATCTATTTGCCTTTTTTGTTTACGGGATGAAGGGAGAGCGAAAAACTCGAACTTTTGATTTAAGAAAAATGTGTACATCTAAAATGGAAATGTACAATGCACATATGTAGAGAGAGATAAATCAAATGAGTGTCTGTAATTTTTAGGGATTGTAACCACCTTTTCGTTTCTATATCTAAGGTTTTGCAATCGTCGGGAAAAATGGGTTGCGGAGGATTTTTAACTGAGTGTTGAATTGCAATCCATAAGTCATTTGATACAAAAATATAGCCCGTTACGCATGATAAATCACATTACAATCATCTATGATTAATTACGTTAGCTTTTTGCAATTAGGCAAAATAAAGTCATGTTGGACTCGGGTAAATATCCCACCGCAAGTTCACTTGAGAATTTAACGAGTGTTTGTTATTCTCTTTAAAAGCTTTGCATCCGCAGCTCATTTGCATCTTTAACATGTTTCAAACATGCATATTCATTTTTAAAACATGTGTGGACGAAATCTCTTTCTTGCAAAATTCCAAGCTATTAGGGTTAAACTAGTGGAATTTCCCAAAATTGGATAACAAAACTTTTTGTGTTCATTTGTCTTGGTAGAATAAATTTTCTTTATTTTTTTTTTTTTAAAATTTTTTTCCATACATCAACTATAAAATTTTCATTTTGTTGTAAGCTTTTTGCCTTGTTTGTTTTCGGGATGAAGGGAGAGCGAAAAGTCAAAGTTTTGATTTAAGAAAAATGTGTACCTCTAAAATGGAAATGCACAATTTACAAATGTAGAGAGAGATATTTCCAAAGAGTGTTTGTATGTTTTAGGGATCGTATGCACTTTTTCGTTTTTATATCTAAGGTTTTGCAATCGTCGGGAAATGGGGGAGGCGGGCGATTTTTAACTGAGTGTTGACTTCAAATCCATAAGTCATTTCTTACAAAAATATGGCCCGTTACGCATGACAAATCACTTGACAATCATCTATGATTGTTAGCTCAACTTTTTGAATATGGGCAAAATAATGGCTTGTTTGACTCGGTCAAATATCCCACCGCACGTTCACTTGAGAATTTAATGAGCGTTTGTTATTCTCTTTAAAAGCTTTGGATCCATAAGTCATTTGAATCTTTAACATGTTTCTGGCATGCATATCCATTTTTAAAACATGTGTAGAAAAAATCCCCTTCTTGTAAAATTCCAAGATATTAGTTTTGGACTAGTGGAATTTCCCAAACTTGGATAACAAAGCTTTTGTGTTCATTTGTGGTGTGTGAATAAATTTTCTTCATTTACTTTTTTTATTGTTTTAAAATTTTTCCGTACATCAACTATGAAATTTTCATTTTTCTATGATCAATTTGCCTTTTTTGTTTACGGGATGAAGGGAGAGCGAAAAACTCGAAGTTTTGATTTAAGAGAAATGTGTACATCTAAAACGGAAATGCACAATGCACATATGTAGAGAGAAATAATTCCAAAGAGTGTCTGTAATTTTTAGGGATTGTAAACACCTTTTCGTTTTTATATCTCAGGTTTTGCAATCGTCAGGAAAAATGGGTTGCGGAGGATTTTTAACTGAGTGTTGAATTGCAATCCATAAGTCATTTCATACAAAAATGTCGCCCGCTATGCATTATAAATCACATTACAATCATCTATGATTAATTATGTAGGCTTTTTGCAAATGGGCATAATAATGGCATGTTTGACTCGAGAAACTATCCCACCGCAAGTTCACTTGAGAATTTAATGAGCGTTTGTTATTCTCTTTAAAAGCTTTGGATCCATAAGTCATTTGAATCTTTAACATGTTTCTGGCATGCATATCCATTTTTAAAACATGTGTAGAAAAAATCCCCTTCATGTAAAATTCCAAGATATTAGTTTTGGACTAATGGAATTTCCCAAACTTGGATAACAAAACTTTTGTGTTGATTTGTGGTGTGTGAATAAATTTTCTTCTTTTACATTTTTTATTGTTTTAAAATTTTTCCGTACATCAACTATGAAATTTTCATTTAGATGTGATCTATTTTTCTTTTTTGTTTACGGGATGAATGGATAGCGAAAAACTCAAAGTTTTGATTTAAGAAAAATGTGTACATCTAAACGGAAATGCACAATGCAAATATGTAGAGGGAGACAATTCCAAAGAGTGTCTGTAATTTTTAGGGATTGTAAGCACCTTTTCGTTTTTATATCTCAGGTTTTGTAATCGTTGGGAAAAATGGGTTGCGGAGGATTTTTAACTGAGTGTTGAATTGCAATCCATAAGTCATTTCATAAAAAAATGTAGCCCGTTACGCATGATAAATCACATTACAATCATCTATGATTAATTATGTCAACTTTTTGCGAATGGGCATAATAATGGCATGTTTGACTCGGGAAACTATCCCACTGCAAGTTCACTTGAGAATTTAATGAGCGTTGGTTATTCTCTTTAAAAGCTTTGCATCCATAGCTCATTTGCTTCTTTAACATGTTTCAAACATGCATATCCATTTTTAAAACATGTAATGACAAAATCTCTTTCTTGCAAAATTCCACGCTATTAGGGTTAAACTAGTGGAATTTCCCAAAATGGGATAACAATACATTTGTGTTCATTTGTGTTGGGAGAATAAATATTCTTTATTTATATTTGTTTTTTGTTTTAATTTTTTTCCATACATCAACTATAAAATTTTAATTTTGTTGTAAGCTTTTTGCCTTGTTTGTTTTCGGGATGTAGGGAGAGCGAAAAGTCAATGTTTTGATTTAAGAAAAAAGGGTACATCTAAAATTGAATAGAACAATGCACAATTGTAGGGAGAGATAATTCAAAAGAGTGTCTGTAATTTTTCGGGATTGTAAGCTCGTTTTAGTTTTTATATCTTAGGGTTTGAAATCGTAGGGAAAAATTGGTGGCAGAGGATTTTTAACTGAGTGTTGAATTGCGATCGATAAGTCATTTCATACCAAAATATAGCCCGTTACGCATGATAAATCAATTTACAATCATCTATGATTGTTTGATCAAATTTTTGAAACTGGGCAAAATAATGACTTGTTAGACTTGGGTATATATCCCACCCCACGTTCACTTGAGAATTTAATGAGCGTTTGTTATTCTCTTTAAAAGCTTTGGATCCATAGGTCATTTGAATCTTTAACATGTTTCAAGCATGCATATCCATTTTTAAAACATGTGTAGAAAAAATCTCCTTCATGTAAAATTCCAAGCTTAATAGGGTTGGACTAATGGAATTTCCCAAATTGGATAACAAAACTTTTGTGTTCATTTGTGGTGTGTGAATAGATATTTTTTTTAACATTGGTTATTATTTTAAATATTTTCCACACATTAACTATAAAATTTTTATTTTCTTGTGATCCTTTTTGCCTTTTTTTTTTACAGGATGAAGGGGGAGCGAAAAATACAAGTTTTGATTTAGGAAAAATGTGTAGATCTAAAATGGAAATGAACAATGAACAAATGTACAGAGAGATATTTCCAAAGAGTGTCTGTATGTTTCATGGATCGTATGCATTTTTTTGTTTTTATATCTATGGTTTTGCAATCGTCAGGAAACGGGGGAGGCGCTCGATTTTTAACTGAGTGGTGACTTCAAATCCATAAGTCATTTCTTACAAAAATATAGCCCCTTACGCATGACAAATCACTTTACAATCATCTATGATTGTTAGCTCAACTTTTTGAAGATGGGCAAAATACTGGCTTGTTTGACTCGGGCAAATATCCCACCGCACGTTCACTTGAGAATTTAATGAGCGTTTGCTATTCTCTATAAAAGCTTTGGATCCATAGGTCATTTGAATCTTTAACATGTTTCTGGCATGCATATCCATTTTTAAAACATGTGTAGAAAAAATCCCCTTCATGTAAAATTCCAAGATATTAGTTTTGGACTAGTGGAATTTCCCAAACTTGGATAACAAAACGTTTGTGTTCATTTATGGTGTGTGAATAAATTTTCTTCATTTACTTTGTTTATTATTTTAAACTTTTTCCGTACATCAACTATGAAATTTTCATTTTGCTGTGATCTATTTGCCTTTTTTGTTTACGGGATGAAGGGAGAGCGAAAAACTCAAAGTTTTGATTTTAGAAACACGTGTACATCTAAAATGGAAATGCACAATGCACATATGTAGAGAGAGGTAATTCCAAAGAGTGTCTGTAATTTTTAGGGATTGTAAGCACCTTTTCTTTTTTATATCTCAGGTTTTGCAATCGTCGGGAAAAATGGGTTGTGGAGGATTTTTAACTGAGTGTTGAATTGTAATCCACAAGTCATTTCTTTCAAAAATATAGCCCCTTACGCATGATAAATCACATTACAATCATCTATGATTAATTATGTAAGCTTTTTTCAAATGGGCAAAATAATGGTATGTTTGACTCGCGTAAATATCCCACCGCAAGTTCACTTGATAATTTAATGAGCGTTTGTTGTTCTCTTTAAAAGATTTGCATCCATAGCTCATTTTCATCTTTAACATGTTTCAAACATGCATATCCATTTTTAAAACATGTGTGGAGAAAATCTCTTTCTTGCAAAATTCCAAGCTATTAGGGTTAAACTAGTGGAATTTCCCAAAATTGGATAACAAAACTTTTGTGTTCATTTGTGTTGGGTGAATAAATTTTCTTTATTTATATTTTTTATTGTTTTAAATTTTTTCCATACATCAACTATAAAATTTTCATTTTGTTGTAAGCTTTTTGCCTTGTTTTTTTTTCGGGATGAAGGGAGAGCGAAAAGTCAAACTTTTGATTTAAGAAAAAAGTGTACATCTAAAATGGAAAAGCACAAAGCACAATTGTAGGGAGAGATAATTCCAAAGAGTGTCTGTAATTTTTAGGGATTGTAAGCTCTTTTTAGTTTTTATATCTTAGGTTTTGCAATCGTCGGGAAAAATTGGTGGCAGAGGAATTTTAACTGAGTGTTGAATTGCAATCCATAATTCATTTCATACAAAAATATAGCTCGGTACGCATGATAAATCATTTTACAATCATCTATGATTATTAGATCAAATTTTTGCAAATTAGCAAAATAATGATTTGTTAGACTCGGGTAAATATCCCACCACACCTTCACTTGAGAATTTAATGAGCGTTTGTTATTCTCTTTAAAAGCTTTGGATCCACAGGTCATTTGAATCTTTAACATGTTTCAAGCATGCATATCCATTTTTAAAACATGTGTAGAAAACATCACCTTCATGTAATTTTCCAAACTCAATAGGGTTGGACTAATGGAATTTCCCAAACTCGGATAACAAAACTTTTGTGTTCATTTGTGGTGTGTAAATATATATTTTTTTTACATTGGTTATTATTTTAAATATTTTCCACACATCAACTATAAAATTTTTTTTTTCTTGTGATCCTTTTTGCATTTTTTTTTACGGGATGAAGGGGGAGCGGAAACTCATAGTTTTGATTTAGGAAAAATGTGTACATCTAAAATGGAAATGAACAATGCACAAATGTAGAGAGTGATATTTCCAAAGAGTGTCTGTATGTTTCAGGAATCGTATGCACTTTTTCGTTTTTATATCTATGGTTTTGCAATCGTCGGGAAACGGGGGAGGCGGGCGATTTTTAAGTGAGTGGTGACTTCAAATCCATAAGTCATTTCTTACAAAAATATAGCCCCTTACGCATGACAAATCACTTTACGATCATCTATGATTGTTAGCTCAACTTTTTGAAGATGGGCAAAATACTGGCTTCTTTGACTCGGGCAAATATCCCACCGCACGTTCACTTGAGAATTTAATGAGCGTTTGCTATTCTCTTTAAAAGCTTTGGATCCACAGGTCATTAGAATCTTTAACATATTTCTGGCATGCATATCCATTTTTAAAACTTGTGTATAAAAATTCCCCTTCATGTAAAATTCCAAGATATAAGTTTTGGACTAGTGGAATTTCCCAAAATTGGATAACAAAACTTTTGTGTTCATTTATGGTGTGTGAATAAATTTTCTTCATTTACTTTCTTTATTTTTTAATCTTTTTCCGTACATCAACTATGAAATTTTAATTTTGCTGTGATCTATTTGCCTTTTTTGTTTACGGGATGATGGGAGAACGAAAAACTCGAAGTTTTGATTTAAGAAAAATGTGTACCTCGAAAACGGAAATGCACAATGCACAAATGTAGAGAGAGATAATTCCAAAGAGAGTATATAATTTTTAGGGATTGTAAGCACCTTTTTGTTTTTATATCTCAGGTTTTGCAATCGTCGGGAAAAATGGGTTGCGGAGGATTTTTAACTGAGTGTTGAATTGCAATCCATAAGTCATTTCATACAAAAATATAGCCCGTTACATATGATAAATCACATTACAATCATCTATGATTAATTATGTCAACTTTTTGCAAATGGGCAAAATAATGGCATGTTTGAGTCGGGTAAATATCCCACCGCAAGTTCACTTGAGAATTAAATGAGCGTTTGTTATTCTCTTTAAAAGCTTTGCATCCATATCTCATTTGCATCTTTAGCATTTTCAAACATGCATATAAATTTTTAAAACATGCGTGGACGAAATCTCTTTCTTGCAAAATTCCAAGCTATTAGGGTTAAACTAGTGGAATTTCCCAAAATTGGATAACAAAACTTGTGTGTTCATTTGTGTTGGGTGAATAAATTTTCTTTATTTATATTTGTTGTTTTTTTAAATTTTTTCATACATCAACTATAAAATTTTCATTTTGGTGTAGGCTTTTTGCCTTGTTTGTTTTCGGGATGAAGGGAGAGCAAAAAGTCAAAGTTTTGATTTATGAAAAAAGTATATATCTAAATGGAAAAGCACAATGCACAATTGTAGGGAGAGATAATTCCAAAGAGTGTCTGCAATTTTTTGGGATTGTAAGCTCTTTTTAGTTTTTATATCTCTGGTTTTGCAATCGTCGGGAAAAATTGGTTGTAGAGGATTTTTAACTGAGTGTTGAATTGCAATCCATAAGTCATTTCATACAAAAATATAGCCCATTACAAATGATAAATCACTTTACAATCATCTATGATTGCTAGATCAAATTTCTGAAACTGGGCAAAATATTGACTTGTTAGACTCGGGTAAAAATCCCACCGCACGTTCACTTGAGAATTTAATGAGCGTTTGTTATTCTCTCTAAAAGCTTTGGATCCGTAGGTCATTTGAATCCTCCACATGTTTCAAGCATGCATATCCATTTTTAAAACATGTGTAGAAAAATCTCCTTCATGTAAAAATCCAAGCTTAATAGAGTTGGACTAATGGAATTTCCCAAACTTGGATAACAAAACTTTTGTGTTCATTTGTGGTGTGTGAATAGATATTTTTTATTTACATTAGTTATTATTTTAAATAATTTCCACACATCAACTATAAAATTTTTATTTTGTTGTGATCCTTTTTGCTTTTTCGTTTACGGGATGAAGCGGGAGCGAAAACTCAAAGTTTTGATTTAAGAAAAAAGTGTACATCTAAAATGGAAATGCGCAATGCACAAATGTAGAGAGAGATATTTCCAAAGAGTGTCTGTATGTTTTAGGGATCGTATACACTTTTTTTTTTTTATATCTAAGGTTTTGCAATCGTCCGGAAACGGGGGCGGTGGGCGATTCTTAACTGAGTGTTGACTTCAAATTCATAAGTCATTTCTTACAAAAATATAGCCCGTAACGCATGAAAAATCACTTTACAATAATCTATGATTGTTAGCTCAACTTTTTGAATATGGGCAAAATAATGGCTTGTTTGACTCGGGCAAATATCCCACCGCACGTTCCCTTGAGAATTTAATGAGCATTTGTTATTTTCTTTAAAATCTTTGCGTCCATAGCTCATTTGCATCTTTAGCATTTTCAAACATGCATATACATTTTTAAAACATGTGTAGAAAAAATCTCTTCATGTAAAATTCCAAGATATTAGTTTTGGACTAGTGGAATTTCCCAAACATGGATAACAAAACTTTTGTGTTCATTTGTGGTGTGTGAATAAATTTTCTTCATTTACTTTTTTTATTGTTTTAAACTTTTTTCGTACATCAACTATGAAATTTTCATTTTGCTGTGATCTATTTGTCGTTTTTGTTTACGGGATGAAGGGAGAGCGAAAAACTCGAACTTTTGATTTAAGAAAAATGTGTACATCTGAAACGGAACTATACAATGTACATATGTAGAGAGAGATAATTCCAATGAGTGTCGGAAATTTTTAGGGATTATAAGCACCTTGTCGTTTTTATATCTTAGGTTTTGCAATCGTCGGGAAAAATGGGTTGCAGAGGATTTCTAACTGAGTGTTGAATTGCAATCCATAAGTCATTTAATACAAAAATATAGCCCGTTACGATTGATAAATCACATTACAATCATCTATGATTAATTATGTCAACTTTTTGAATATGGTCAAAATAATGGCTTGTTTGACTCGGGTAAATATCCCACCGCACGTTCACTTGAGAATTTAATGAGCGTTTGTTATTCTCTTTAAAAGCTTTGGATCCATAGGTCATTTGAATCTTTAACATGTTTGGGGCATGCATATCCATTTTTAAAAATGTGTAGAAAAAATCTCCTTCATGTAAAATTCCAAGCTTAATAGGGTTGGACTATTGGAATATCCCAAACACTCATAACAAAACTTTTGTGTTCATTTGTGGTGTGTGAATAGATATTTTTTATTTACATTAGTTATTATTTTAAATATTTTCCACACATGTTCATTTGTGGTGTGTGAATAAATTTTCTTCATTAACTTTTTTTATTGTTTTAAACTTTTTCCGTACATCAACTATGAAATTTTCATTTTGCTATGATCTATTTGCCTTTTTTGTTTACGGGATGAAGGGAGAGCGAAAAACTCGAACTTTTGATTTAAGAAAAATGTGTACATCTAAAATGGAAATGTACAATGCACATATGTAGAGAGAGATAAATCAAATGAGTGTCTGTAATTTTTAGGGATTGTAACCACCTTTTCGTTTCTATATCTAAGGTTTTGCAATCGTCGGGAAAAATGGGTTGCGGAGGATTTTTAACTGAGTGTTGAATTGCAATCCATAAGTCATTTCATACAAAAATATAGCCCGTTATGCGTGATAAATCACATTACGATCATCTATGATTAATTACGTCAGCTTTTTGCAATTGGGCAAAATAATGGCATGTTGGACTCGGGTAAATATCCCACTGCAAGTTCACTTGAGAATTTAACGAGCGTTTGTTATTCTCTTTAAAAGCTTTGCATTCGTAGCTCATTTGCATCTTTAACATGTTTCAAACATGCATATTCATTTTTAAAACATGTGTGGACGAAATCTCTTTCTTGAAAAATTCCAAGCTATTAGGGTTAAACTAGTGGAATTTCCCAAAATTGGATAACAAAACTTTTTGTGTTCATTTGTCTTGATTGAATAAATTTTCTTTATTTTTTTTTGTTTTAAATTTTTTCCATACATCAACTATAAAATTGTCATTTTGTTGTAAGCTTTTTGCCTTGTTTGTTTTAGGGATGAAGAGAGAGCGAAAAGTCAAAGTTTTGATTTAAGAAAAATGTGTACCTCTAAAATGGAAATGCACAATTCACAAATGTGGAGAGAGATATTTCCAAAGAGTGTCTATGTGTTTTAGGGATCGTATGCACTTTTTCGTTTTTATATCTAAGATTTTGCAATCGTCGGGAAATGGGGGAGGCGGGCGATTTTTAACTGAGTGTTGACTTCAAATCCATAAGTCATTTCTTACAAAAATATAGCCCGTTACGCATGACAAATCACTTGACAATCATCTATGATTATTAGCTCAACTTTTTGAATATGGGCAAAATAATGGCTTGTTTGACTCGGTCAAATATCCCACCGCACGTTCACTTGAGAATTTAATGAGCGTTTGTTATTCTATTTAAAAGCTTTGGATCCATAAGTCATTTGAATGTTTAACATGTTTCTGGCATGCATATCCATTTTTAAAACATGTGTAGAAAAAATCCCCTTCATGTAAAATTCCAAGATATTAGTTTTGGACAAGTGGAATTTCCCAAACTTGGATAACAAAACTTTTGTGTTCATTTATGGTGTCTGAATAAATTTTCTTCTTTCACTTTTTTTATTGTTTTAAAATTTTTCCGTACATCAACTATGAAATTTTCATTTTGCTGTGATCAATTTGCCTTTTTTGTTTACGGGAAGAAGGGAGAGCGAAAAACTCGAAGTTTTGATTTAAGAAAAATGTGTACATCTAAAACGGAAATGCACAATGCACATATGTAGAGAGAGATAATTCCAAAGAGTGTCTGTAATTTTTAGGAATTGTAAGCACCTTTTCGTTTTTATATCTCAGGTTTTGCAATCGTTGGGAAAAATGGGTTGCGGAAGATTTTTAACTGAGTGTTGAATTGCAATCCATAAGTCATTTCATACAAAAATGTAGCCCGCTACGCATGATAAATCACATTACAATCATCTATGATTAATTATGTCAGCTTTTTGCAAATGGGCATAATAATGGCTTGTTTGACTCGGGAAACTATCCCACCGCAAGTTCACTTGAGAATTTAATGAGCGTTTGTTATTCTCTTTAAAAACTTTGCATCCATAGCTCATTTGCTTCTTTAACATGTTTCAAACATGCATATCCATTTTTAAAACATGTGATGACGAAATCTCTTTCTTGCAAAATTCCAAGCTATTAGGGTTAAACTAGTGGAATTTCCCAAAATGGGATAACAAAACTTTTGTGTTCATTTGTGTTGGGTGAATAAATATTCCTTATTTATATTTGTTTTTTTTTTAAAATTTTTTCCATACATCAACTATAAAATTTTAATTTTGTTGTAAGCTTTTTGCCTTGTTTGTTTTCGGGATGAAGGGAGAGCGAAAAGTCAAAGTTTTGATTTAAGAAAAAAGGGTACATCTAAATTTGAACAGAACAACGCACAATTGTAGGGAGAGATAATTCAAAAGAGTGTCTTTAATTTTTCGGGATTGTAAGCTCTTTTTAGTTTTTATATCTCAGGGTTTGCAATCGTAGGGAAAAATTGGTGGCAGAGGATTTTTAACTAAGTGTTGAATTGCGATCCATAAGTCATTTCATACCAAAATATAGCCCGTTACTGATAAATCAATTTACTATCATCTATGATTGTTTGATCAAATTTTTGAAAATGGGCAAAATAATGACTTGTTAGACTCGGGTATATATACCACCCCACGTTCACTTGAGAATTTAATGAGCGTTTGTTATTCACTTTAAAAGCTTTGGATCCATAGGTCATTTGAATCTTTAACATGTTTCAAGCATGCATATCCATTTTTAAAACATGTGTAGAAAAAATCTCCTTCATGTAAAATTCCAAGCTAAATAGGGTTGGACTAATGGAATTTCCCAAACTTGGATAACAAAACTTTTGTGTTCATTTGTGGTGTGTGAATAGATATTTTTTTTACATTGGTTATTATTTTAAATATTTTCCACACATCAACTATAAAATTTTTATTTTCTTGTGATCCTTTTTGCCTTTTTTTTTACGGGATGAAAGGGTAGCGAAAACTCAAAGTTTTGATTTAGGAAAAATGTGTACATCTAAAATGGAAATGAACAATGAACAAATGTAGAGAGAGATATTTCCAAAGAGTGTGTGTATTTTTCAGGGATCGTATGCACTTTTTCGTTTTTATATCTATGGTTTTGCAATCGTCAGGAAACGAGGGAGGCGGGCGATTTTTAACTGAGTGGTGACTTCAAATCCATAAGTCATTTCTTACAAAAATATAGCCCCTTACGCATGACAAATCACTTTACAATCATCTATGATTGTTAGCTCAACTTTTTGAAGATGGGCAAAATACTGGCATGTTTGACTCGGGCAAATATCCCACCGCACGTTCACTTTAGAATTTAATGAGCGTTTGCTATTCTCTTTAAAAGCTTTGGATCCATAGGTCATTTGAATCTTTAACATGTTTCTGGCATGCATATCCATTTTTAAAACATGTGTAGAAAAAATCCCCTTCATGTAAAATTCCAAGATATGAGTTTTGGACTAGTGGAATTTCCCAAACATGGATAAAAAAACTTTTGTGTTCATTTATGGTGTGTGAATAAATTTTCTTCATTTACTTTCTTTATTGTTTTAATCTTTTTCTGTACATCAACTATGAAATTTTCATTTTACTGTCATCTATTTGCCTTTTTTGTTTATGGGATGAAGGGAGAACAAAAAACTCGAAGTTTTGATTTAATAAAAATGTGTACATCTAAAACGGAAATGCAAAATGCACATATGTAGAGAGATAATTCCAAAGAGTATATATAATTTTTAGGGATTGTAAGCACCTTTTCGTTTTTATATCTCAGGTTCTGCAATCGTCGGGAAAAATGGGTTGCGGAGGATTTTTAACTGAGAGTTGAATTGCAATCCATAAGTCATTTCATACAAAACTATAGCCCGTTACGTATGATAAATCACATTACAATCATCTATGATTAATTATGTCTGCTTTTTGCAAATGGGCAAAATAATGACATGTTTGACTCGGGTAAATATCCCACCGCAAGTTCACTTGAGAATTTAATGAGCGTTTGTTATTCTCTTTAAAAGGTTTGCATCCATAGCTCATTTGCATCTTTAGAATTTTCAAACATGCATATACATTTTTAAAACATGCGTGGACGAAATCTCTTTCTTGCAAAATTCCAAGCTATTAGGGTTAAACTAGTGGAATTTCCCAAAATTGGATAACAAAACTTTTGTGTTCATTTGTGTTGGTTGAATAAATTTTCTTTATTTATATTTGTTGTTGTTTTAAATTTTCTCCATACATCAACTATAAAATTTTCATTTTGGTGTAGGCTTTTTGCCTTGTTTGTTTTCGGGATGAAGGGAGAGCAAAAAGTCAAAGTTTTGATTTATGAAAAAAGTGTACATCTAAATGGAAAAGCACAATGCAAAATTGTAGGGAGAGATAATTCCAAAGAGTGTCTGTAATTTTTAGGGATTGTAAGCTCTTTTTAGTTTTAATATCTCTGGTTTTGCAATCGTCGGGAAAAATTGGTGGCAGAGGATTTTTAACTGAGTGTTGAATTGCAATCTGTAAGTCATTTCATACAAAAATATAGCCCGTTACAAATGATAAATCACTTTACAATCATCTATGATTGCTAGATCAAATTTTTGAAACTGGGCAAAATATTGACATGTTAGACTCGGGTAAATATCCAACCGCACGTTCACTTGAGAATTTAATGAGCGTTTGTTATTCTCTCTAAAAGCTTTGGATCCATAGGTCATTTGAATCTTTAACATGTTTCAAGCATGCATATCCATTTTTAAAACATGTGTAGAAAAAATCTCCTTCATGTAAAATTCCAAGCTAAATAGGGTTGGACTAATGGAATTTCCCAAACTTGGATAACAAAACTTTTGTGTTCATTTGTGGTGTGTGAATAGATTTTTTTTTACTTTGGTTATTATTTTAAATATTTTCCACACATCAACTATAAAGTTTTTATTTTCTTGTGATCCTTTTTGCCTTTTTTTTCTACGGGATGAAAGAGGAGCGAAAACTCAAAGTTTTGATTTAGGAAAAATGTGTACATCTAAAATGGAAATGAACAATGCACAAATGTAGAGAGAGATATTTCCAAAGAGTGTCTGTATGTTTCAGGGATCGTATGCACTTTTTGGTTTTTATATCTATGGTTTTGCAATCGTCAGGAAACGGGGGAGGCGGGCGATTTTTAACTGAGTGGTGACTTCAAATCCATAAGTCATTTCTTACAAAAATGTAGCCCCTTACGCATGACAAATCACTTTACAATCATCTATGATTGTTAGCTCAACTTTTTGAAGATGGGCAAAATACTAGCATGTTTGACTCGGGCAAATATCCCACCGCACGTTCACTTGAGAATTTAATGAGCGTTTGCTATTCTCTTTAAAAGCTTTGGATCCATAGGTCATTTGAATCTTTAACATGTTTCTGGCATGCATATCCATTTTTAAAACATGTGTAGAAAAAATCCCCTTCATGTAAAATTCCAAGATATTAGTTTAGGACTAGTGGAATTTCCCAAACTTGGATAACAAAACTTTTGTGTTCATTTATGGTGTGTGAATAAATTTTTTTCATTTACTTTCTTTATTGTTTTAATCTTTTTCCGTACATCAACTATGAAATTTTCATTTTGCTGTGATCTATTTGCCTTTTTTGTTTATGGGATGAAGGGTGAACGAAAAACTCGAAGTTTTGATTTAAGAAAAATGTGTACATCTAAAATGGAAATGCAAAATGCACATATGTAGAGAGAGATAAGTCCAAAGAGTGTATATAATTTTTAGGGATTGTAAGCACCTTTTCGTTTTTATATCTCAGGTTTTGCAATCGTCGGGAAAAATGGGTTGCGGAGGATTTTTAACTGAGTGTTGAATTGCAATCCATAAGTCATTTCATACAAAAATATAGCCCGTTACGTATGATAAATCACATTACAATCATCTATGATTAATTATGTCTGCTTTTTGCAAAGGGGCAAAATAATGGCATGTTTGACTCGGGTAAATATCCCACCGCAAGTTCACTTGAGAATTTAATGAGCGTTTGTTATTCTCTTTAAAAGCCTTGCATCCATAGCTCAATTGCATCTTTAGCATTTTCAAACATGCGTATACATTTTTAAAACATGCGTGGACGAAATCTCTTTCTTGCAAAATTCCAAGCTATTAGGGTTAAACTAGTGGAATTTCCCAAAATTGGATAACGAAACTTTTGTGTTCATTTGTGTTGGTTGAATAAATTTTCTTTATTTATATTTGTTGTTGTTTTAAATTTTCTCCATACATCAACTATAAAATTTTCATTTTGGTGTAGGCTTTTTGCCTTGTTTGTTTTCGGGATGAAGGGAGAGCAAAATGTCAAAGTTTTGATTTATGAAAAAAGTGTACATCTAAATGGAAAAGCACAATGCACGATTGTAGGGAGAGATAATTCCAAAGAGTGTCTGTAACTTTTAGGGATTGTAAGATCTTTTTAGTTTTTATATCTCTGGTTTTGCAATCGTCGGGAAAAATTGGTGGCAGAGGATTTTTAACTGAGTGTTGAATTGCAATCCATAAGTCATTTCATACAAAAATATAGCCCGTTACAAATGATAAATCACTTTACAATCATCTATGATTACTAGATCAAATTTTTGAAACTGGGCAAAATATTGACTTGTTAGACTCGAGTAAATATCCAACCGCACGTTCATTTGAGAATTTAATGAGCGTTTGTTATTCTCTCTAAAAGCTTTGGATCCATAGGTCATATGAATCCTTAACATGTTTCAAGCATGCATATCCATTTTTAAAACATGTGTAGAAAAATCTCCTCCATGTAAAAATCCAAGCTTAATAGGGTTGGACTAATGGAATTTCCCAAACTTGGATAACAAAACTTTTGTGTTCATTTGTGGTGTGTGAATAGATATTTTTTATTTACATTAGTTATTATTTTAAATATTTTCCTCACATCAACTATAAAATTTTTATTTTGTTGTGATCCTTTTTGCTTTTTCATTTACGGGATGAAACGGGAGCAAAAACTCAAAGTTCTGATTTAAGAAAAAAATGTACATCTAAAATGGAAATGCACAATGCACAAATGTAGAGTGAGATATTTCCAAAGAGTGTCTGTATGTTTTAGGGATCGTATACACTTTTTCGCTTTTATATCTAAGGTTTTGCAATCGTAAGGAAACGGGGGCGGTGGGCGATTGTTAACTGAGTGTTGACTTCAAATTCATAAGTCATTTCTTACTAAAATATAGCCCGTAACGCATGAAAAATCACTTTACAATCATCTATGATTGTTAGCTCAACTTTTTGAATATGGGCAAAATAATGGCTTGTTTGACTCGGGCAAATATCCCACCGCACGTTCACTTGAGAATTTAATGAGCGTTTGTTATTCTCTTTAAAAGCTTTGGATCCATAAGTCATTTGAATCTTTAACATGTTTCTGGCATGCATATCCATTTTTAAAACATGTGTAGAAAAAATCCCCTTCATGTAAAATTCCAAGATATTAGTTTTGGACAAGTGGAATTTCCCAAACTTGGATAACAAAACTTTTGTGTTCATTTATGGTGTCTGAATAAATTTTCTTCTTTCACTTTTTTTATTGTTTTAAAATTTTTCCGTACATCAACTATGAAATTTTCATTTTGCTGTGATCAATTTGCCTTTTTTGTTTACGGGAAGAAGGGAGAGCGAAAAACTCGAAGTTTTGATTTAAGAAAAATGTGTACATCTAAAACGGAAATGCACAATGCACATATGTAGAGAGAGATAATTCCAAAGAGTGTCTGTAATTTTTAGGAATTGTAAGCACCTTTTCGTTTTTATATCTCAGGTTTTGCAATCGTTGGGAAAAATGGGTTGCGGAGGATTTTTAACTGAGTGTTGAATTGCAATCCATAAGTCATTTCATACAAAAATGTAGCCCGCTACGCATGATAAATCACATTACAATCATCTATGATTAATTATGTCAGCTTTTTGCAAATGGGCATAATAATGGCTTGTTTGACTCGGGAAACTATCCCACCGCAAGTTCACTTGAGAATTTAATGAGCGTTTGTTATTCTCTTTAAAAACTTTGCATCCATAGCTCATTTGCTTCTTTAACATGTTTCAAACATGCATATCCATTTTTAAAACATGTGATGACGAAATCTCTTTCTTGCAAAATTCCAAGCTATTAGGGTTAAACTAGTGGAATTTCCCAAAATGGGATAACAAAACTTTTGTGTTCATTTGTGTTGGGTGAATAAATATTCTTTATTTATATTTGTTTTTTTTTTAAATTTTTTCCATACATCAACTATAAAATTTTAATTTTGTTGTAAGCTTTTTGCCTTGTTTGTTTTCGGGATGAAGGGAGAGCGAAAAGTCAAAGTTTTGATTTAAGAAAAAAGGGTACATCTAAATTTGAACAGAACAATGCACAATTGTAGGGAGAGATAATTCAAAAGAGTGTCTTTAATTTTTCGGGATTGTAAGCTCTTTTTAGTTTTTATATCTCAGGGTTTGCAATCGTAGGGAAAAATTGGTGGCAGAGGATTTTTAACTAAGTGTTGAATTGCGATCCATAAGTCATTTCATACCAAAATATAGCCCGTTACTGATAAATCAATTTACTATCATCTATGATTGTTTGATCAAATTTTTGAAAATGGGCAAAATAATGACTTGTTAGACTCGGGTATATATACCACCCCACGTTCACTTGAGAATTTAATGAGCGTTTGTTATTCACTTTAAAAGCTTTGGATCCATAGGTCATTTGAATCTTTAACATGTTTCAAGCATGCATATCCATTTTTAAAACATGTGTAGAAAAAATCTCCTTCATGTAAAATTCCAAGCTAAATAGGGTTGGACTAATGGAATTTCCCAAACTTGGATAACAAAACTTTTGTGTTCATTTGTGGTGTGTGAATAGATATTTTTTTTACATTGGTTATTATTTTAAATATTTTCCACACATCAACTATAAAATTTTTATTTTCTTGTGATCCTTTTTGCCTTTTTTTTTACGGGATGAAAGGGTAGCGAAAACTCAAAGTTTTGATTTAGGAAAAATGTGTACATCTAAAATGGAAATGAACAATGAACAAATGTAGAGAGAGATATTTCCAAAGAGTGTGTGTATTTTTCAGGGATCGTATGCACTTTTTCGTTTTTATATCTATGGTTTTGCAATCGTCAGGAAACGAGGGAGGCGGGCGATTTTTAACTGAGTGGTGACTTCAAATCCATAAGTCATTTCTTACAAAAATATAGCCCCTTACGCATGACAAATCACTTTACAATCATCTATGATTGTTAGCTCAACTTTTTGAAGATGGGCAAAATACTGGCATGTTTGACTCGGGCAAATATCCCACCGCACGTTCACTTTAGAATTTAATGAGCGTTTGCTATTCTCTTTAAAAGCTTTGGATCCATAGGTCATTTGAATCTTTAACATGTTTCTGGCATGCATATCCATTTTTAAAACATGTGTAGAAAAAATCCCCTTCATGTAAAATTCCAAGATATGAGTTTTGGACTAGTGGAATTTCCCAAACATGGATAAAAAAACTTTTGTGTTCATTTATGGTGTGTGAATAAATTTTCTTCATTTACTTTCTTTATTGTTTTAATCTTTTTCTGTACATCAACTATGAAATTTTCATTTTACTGTCATCTATTTGCCTTTTTTGTTTATGGGATGAAGGGAGAACAAAAAACTCGAAGTTTTGATTTAATAAAAATGTGTACATCTAAAACGGAAATGCAAAATGCACATATGTAGAGAGAGATAATTCCAAAGAGTATATATAATTTTTAGGGATTGTAAGCACCTTTTCGTTTTTATATCTCAGGTTCTGCAATCGTCGGGAAAAATGGGTTGCGGAGGATTTTTAACTGAGAGTTGAATTGCAATCCATAAGTCATTTCATACAAAACTATAGCCCGTTACGTATGATAAATCACATTACAATCATCTATGATTAATTATGTCTGCTTTTTGCCAATGGGCAAAATAATGACATGTTTGACTCGGGTAAATATCCCACCGCAAGTTCACTTGAGAATTTAATGAGCGTTTGTTATTCTCTTTAAAAGGTTTGCATCCATAGCTCATTTGCATCTTTAGAATTTTCAAACATGCATATACATTTTTAAAACATGCGTGGACGAAATCTCTTTCTTGCAAAATTCCAAGTTATTAGGGTTAAACTAGTGGAATTTCCCAAAATTGGATAACAAAACTTTTGTGTTCATTTGTGTTGGTTGAATAAATTTTCTTTATTTATATTTGTTGTTGTTTTAAATTTTCTCCATACATCAACTATAAAATTTTCATTTTGGTGTAGGCTTTTTGCCTTGTTTGTTTTCGGGATGAAGGGAGAGCAAAAAGTCAAAGTTTTGATTTATGAAAAAAGTGTACATCTAAATGGAAAAGCACAATGCACAATTGTAGGGAGAGATAATTCCAAAGAGTGTCTGTAATTTTTAGGGATTGTAAGCTCTTTTTAGTTTTAATATCTCTGGTTTTGCAATCGTCGGGAAAAATTGGTGGCAGAGGATTTTTAACTGAGTGTTGAATTGCAATCTGTAAGTCATTTCATACAAAAATATAGCCCGTTACAAATGATAAATCACTTTACAATCATCTATGATTGCTAGATCAAATTTTTGAAACTGGGCAAAATATTGACATGTTAGACTCGGGTAAATATCCAACCGCACGTTCACTTGAGAATTTAATGAGCGTTTGTTATTCTCTCTAAAAGCTTTGGATCCATAGGTCATTTGAATCTTTAACATGTTTCAAGCATGCATATCCATTTTTAAAACATGTGTAGAAAAAATCTCCTTCATGTAAAATTCCAAGCTAAATAGGGTTGGACTAATGGAATTTCCCAAACTTGGATAACAAAACTTTTGTGTTCATTTGTGGTGTGTGAATAGATTTTTTTTTACTTTGGTTATTATTTTAAATATTTTCCACACATCAACTATAAAGTTTTTATTTTCTTGTGATCCTTTTTGCCTTTTTTTTTTACGGGATGAAAGAGGAGCGAAAACTCAAAGTTTTGATTTAGGAAAAATGTGTACATCTAAAATGGAAATGAACAATGCACAAATGTAGAGAGAGATATTTCCAAAGAGTGTCTGTATGTTTCAGGGATCGTATGCACTTTTTGGTTTTTATATCTATGGTTTTGCAATCGTCAGGAAACGGGGGAGGCGGGCGATTTTTAACTGAGTGGTGACTTCAAATCCATAAGTCATTTCTTACAAAAATGTAGCCCCTTATGCATGACAAATCACTTTACAATCATCTATGATTGTTAGCTCAACTTTTTGAAGATGGGCAAAATACTAGCATGTTTGACTCGGGCAAATATCCCACCGCACGTTCACTTGAGAATTTAATGAGCGTTTGCTATTCTCTTTAAAAGCTTTGGATCCATAGGTCATTTGAATCTTTAACATGTCTCTGGCATGCATATCCATTTTTAAAACATGTGTAGAAAAAATCCCCTTCATGTAAAATTCCAAGATATTAGTTTAGGACTAGTGGAATTTCCCAAACTTGGATAACAAAACTTTTGTGTTCATTTATGGTGTGTGAATAAATTTTTTTCATTTACTTTCTTTATTGTTTTAATCTTTTTCCGTACATCAACTATGAAATTTTCATTTTGCTGTGATCTATTTGCCTTTTTTGTTTATGGGATGAAGGGTGAACGAAAAACTCGAAGTTTTGATTTAAGAAAAATGTGTACATCTAAAATGGAAATGCAAAATGCACATATGTAGAGAGAGATAATTCCAAAGAGTGTATATAATTTTTAGGGATTGTAAGCACCTTTTCGTTTTTATATCTCAGGTTTTGCAATCGTCGGGAAAAATGGGTTGCGAAGGATTTTTAACTGAGTGTTGAATTGCAATCCATAAGTCATTTCATACAAAAATATAGCCCGTTACGTATGATAAATCACATTACAATCATCTATGATTAATTATGTCTGCTTTTTGCAAAGGGGCAAAATAATGGCATGTTTGACTCGGGTAAATATCCCACCGCAAGTTCACTTGAGAATTTAATGAGCGTTTGTTATTCTCTTTAAAAGCCTTGCATCCATAGCTCAATTGCATCTTTAGCATTTTCAAACATGCGTATACATTTTTAAAACATGCGTGGACGAAATCTCTTTCTTGCAAAATTCCAAGCTATTAGGGTTAAACTAGTGGAATTTCCCAAAATTGGATAACGAAACTTTTGTGTTCATTTGTGTTGGTTGAATAAATTTTCTTTATTTATATTTGTTGTTGTTTTAAATTTTCTCCATACATCAACTATAAAATTTTCATTTTGGTGTAGGCTTTTTGCCTTGTTTGTTTTCGGGATGAAGGGAGAGCAAAATGTCAAAGTTTTGATTTATGAAAAAAGTGTACATCTAAATGGAAAAGCACAATGCACGATTGTAGGGAGAGATAATTCCAAAGAGTGTCTGTAATTTTTAGGGATTGTAAGATCTTTTTAGTTTTTATATCTCTGGTTTTGCAATCGTCGGGAAAAATTGGTGGCAGAGGATTTTTAACTGAGTGTTGAATTGCTATCCATAAGTCATTTCATACAAAAATATAGCCCGTTACAAATGATAAATCACTTTACAATCATCTATGATTACTAGATCAAATTTTTGAAACTGGGCAAAATATTGACTTGTTAGACTCGAGTAAATATCCAACCGCACGTTCATTTGAGAATTTAATGAGCGTTTGTTATTCTCTCTAAAAGCTTTGGATCCATAGGTCATATGAATCCTTAACATGTTTCAAGCATGCATATCCATTTTTAAAACATGTGTAGAAAAATCTCCTCCATGTAAAAATCCAAGCTTAATAGGGTTGGACTAATGGAATTTCCCAAACTTGGATAACAAAACTTTTGTGTTCATTTGTGGTGTGTGAATAGATATTTTTTATTTACATTAGTTATTATTTTAAATATTTTCCTCACATCAACTATAAAATTTTTATTTTGTTGTGATCCTTTTTGCTTTTTCATTTACGGGATGAAACGGGAGCAAAAACTCAAAGTTCTGATTTAAGAAAAAAATGTACATCTAAAATGGAAATGCACAATGCACAAATGTAGAGTGAGATATTTCCAAAGAGTGTCTGTATGTTTTAGGGATCGTATACACTTTTTCGCTTTTATATCTAAGGTTTTGCAATCGTAAGGAAACGGGGGCGGTGGGCGATTGTTAACTGAGTGTTGACTTCAAATTCATAAGTCATTTCTTACTGAAATATAGCCTGTAACGCATGAAAAATCACTTTACAATCATCTATGATTGTTAGCCCAACTTTTTGAATATGGGCAAAATAATGGCTTGTTTGACTCGGGCAAATATCCCACCGCACGTTCACTTGAGAATTTAATGAGCGTTTGTTATTCTCTTTAAAAGATTTGGATCCATAGGTCATTTGAATCTTTAACATGTTTTTGGCATGCATATCCATTTTTAAAACATGTGTAAAAAAAATCCCCTTCATGTAAAATTCCAAGATATTAGTTTAGGACTAGTGGAATTTCCAAAACTTGGATAACAAAACTTTTGTGTTCATTTATGGTGTGTGAATAAATTTTCTTCATTTAATTTCTTTATTGTTTTAATCTTTTTCCGTACATCAACTATGAAATTTTCATTTTGTTGTGATCTATTTGCCTTTTTTGTTTATGGGATGAAGGGAGAACGAAAAACTCGAAGTTTTGATTTAAGAAAAATGTGTACATCTAAAATGGAAATGCAAAATGCACATATGTAGAGAGAGATAATTCCAAAGAGTGTATATAATTTTTAGGGATTGTAAGCACCTTTTCGTTTTTATATCTCAGGTTTTGCAATCGTCGGGAAAAATGGGTTGCGGAGGATTTTTAACTGAGTGTTGAATTGCAATCCATCAGTCATTTCATACAAAAATATAGCCCGTTACGTATGATAAATCACATTACAATCATCTATGATTAATTATGTCTGCTTTTTGCAAATGGGCAAAATAATGACATGTTTGACTCGGGTAAATATCCCACCGCGAGTTCACTTGAGAATTTAATGAGCGTTTGTTATTCTCTTTAAAAGCTTTGCATCCATAGCTCATTTGCATCGTTATCATTTTCAAACATGCATATACATTTTTAAAACATGCGTGGACGAAATCTCTTTCTTGCAAAATTCCAAGCTATTAGGCTTAAACTAGTGGAATTTCCCAAAATTGGATAACAAAACTTTTGTGTTCATTTGTGTTGGTTGAATAAATTTTCTTTATTTATATTTGTTGTTGTTTTAAATTTTCTCCATACATCAACTATAAAATTTTGATTTTGGTGTAGGCTTTTTGCCTTGTTTGTTTTCGGGATGAAGGGAGAGCAAAAAGTCAAAGTTTTGATTTATAAAAAAAGTGTACATCTAAATGGAAAAGCACAATGCACAATTGTAGGGAGAGATAATTCCAAAGAGTGTCTGTAATTTTTAGGGATTGTAAGCTCTTTTTAGTTTTTATATCTCTGGTTTTGCAATCGTCGGGAAAAATTGGTGGCAGAGGATTTTTAACAGAGTGTTGAATTGCAATCCATAAGTCATTTCATACAAAAATATAGCCCGTTACAATTGATAAATCACTTTACAATCATCTATGATTGCTAGATCAAATTTTTGAAACTGGGCAAAATATTGACATGTTAGACTCGGGTAAATATCCAACCGCACGTTCACTTGAGAATTTAATGAGCGTTTGTTATTCTCTCTAAAAGCTTTGGATCCATAGGTCTTTTGAATCCTTAACATGTTTCAAGCATGCATATCCATTTTTAAAACATGTGTAGAAAAATCTCCTCCATGTAAAAATCAAAGCTTAATAGGGTTGGACTAATGGAATTTCCCAAACTTGGATAACAAAACTTTTGTGTTCATTTGTGGTGTGTGAATAGATATTTTTTTATTTACATTAGTTATTATTTTGAATATTTTCCACACATCAACTATAAAATTTTTATTTTGTTGTGATCCTTTTTGCTTTTTCATTTACGGGATGAAGCGGGAGCGAAAACTCAAAGTTCTGATTTAAGAAAAAAGTGTACATCTAAAATGGAAATGCACAATGCACAAATGTAGAGAGAGATATTTCCAAAGAGTGTCTGTATGTTTTAGGGATCGTATACACTTTTTCGCTTTTATATCTAAGATTTTGCAATCATCAAGAAACGGGGGCGGTGGGCGATTGTTAACTGAGTGTTGACTTCAAATTCATAAGTCATTTCTTAAAAAAATATAGCCCGTAACGCATGAAAAATCACTTTACAATCATCTATGATTGTTAGCTCAACCTTTTGAATATGGGCAAAATAATGGCTTGTTTGACTCGGGCAAATATCCCACCGCACGTTCACTTGAGAATTTAATGAGCGTTTGTTATTCTCTTTAAAAGCTTTGGATCCATAGGTCATTTGAATCTTTAACATGTTTTTGGCATGCATATCCATTTTTAAAACATGTGTAGAAAAAATCCCGTTCATGTAAAATTCCAAGATATTAGTTTTGGACTAGTGGAATTTCCCAAACTTGGATAACAAAACTTTTGTTCTTTTGTGGTGTGTGAATAAATTTTCTTTATTTACTTTTTTTATTGTTTTAAACTTTTTCCGTACATCAACAATGAAATTTTCATTTTGCTGTGATCTATTTGCCTTTATGGCTTACGGGATGAAGGGAGAGCAAAAAACTCGAAGTTTTGATTTAAGAAAAATGTGTACATCTAAAACGGAAATGCACAATGCACATATGTAGAGAGAGATAATTCCGATGAGTGTCTGTAACATTTAGGGATTGTAAGCACCTTTTCGTTTTTATATCTCAGGTTTTGCAATCGTCGGGAAAAATGGGTTGCGGAGGATTTTTAACTGAGTGTTGAATTGCAATCCATAAGTCATTTCATACAAAAATATAGCCCGTTACGCATGATAAATCACATTACAATCATCTATGATTAATTATGTCAGCTTTTTGCAAATGGGCAAAATAATGGCATGTTTGACTCGGGTAAATATCCCACCGCAAGTTCACTTGACAATTTCATGAGCGTTTGTTATTCTCTTTAAAAGCTTTGCATCCATAGCTCATTTGCATCTTTAACATGTTTCAAACATGCATATCCATTTTTAAAACATGTGCGGACGAAATCTCTTTCTTGCAAAATTCTAAGCTATTAGGGTTAAACTAGTGGAATTTTCCAAAATTGGATAACAAAACTTTTATGATCATTCGTGGTGGGTGAATAAATTTTCTTTATTTATATTTTCTGTTTTTTTTATTTTTTCCATACATCAGCTATAAATTTTCATTTTGTTGAAGGCTTTTTGCCTTGTTTGTTTTCCATATGAAGGGAGAGCGAAAAGTCAAATTTTTTATTTGAGAAAAAAGTGTAGATCTAAAATGGAAAAGCACAATGCACAATTGTAGTGAGAGATAATTCCAAGGAGTGTCTATAATTTTTAGGGATTCTAAGCTTTTTTTAGTTTTCATATCTCAGGTTTTGCAATCGTCGGGAAAAATTGGTGGTAGAGAATTTTTAACAGAGTGTTGAATTGCAATCCATAAGTCATTTCATACAAAAATATAGCCCGTTACGCATGATGAATCACTTTACAATCATCTTTTATTGGTAGATCAAATTTTTGAAAATGGGCAAAATAATGACTTGTTAGACTCGGGTAAATATCCCACGGCACGCTCACTTGAGAATTTAATGAGCATTTTTTATTCTCTTTAAAAAAGTGTACATCTAAAATGGAAATGCACAATGCACAAATATAGAGAGAGATATTTCCAAAGAGTGTCTGTATGTTTTAGGGATCGTATACACTTTTTCGTTTTTATATCTAAGTTTTTGCAATCGTCCAGAAACGGGGGCGGTGGGCGATTGTTAATTGAGTGTTGACTTCAAATTCATAAGTCATTTCTTACAAAAATATAGCCCGTAACGCATGAAAAATCACTTTACAATCATCTATGATTGTTAGCTCAACTTTTTGAATATGGGCAAAATAATGGCTTGTTTGACTCGGGCAAATATCCCACCGCACGTTCACTTGAGAATTTAATTAGCGTTTGTTATTCTCTTTAAAAGCTTTGGATCCATAGGTCATTTGAATCTTTAATATGTTTCTGGCATGCATATCCATTTTTAAAACATGTGTAGAAAAAATCCCGTTCATGTAAAATTCATAGATATTAGTTTTGGACTAGTGGAATTTCCCAAACTTCGATAACAAAACTTTTGTGTTCATTTGTGGTGTATGAATAAATTTTCTTCATATAATTTTATTATTGTTTTAAATTTTTTCCGTACATCAACTATGAAATTTTCATTTTGCTGTGATCTATTTGCCTTTTTTGTTTACGGGATGAAGGGAGAGCGAAAAACTCGAAGTTTTGATTTAATAAAAATGTGCACATCTAAAATGGAAATGCACATTACACATATGTAGAGAAGGATAATTCCTAAGAGTGTCTGTAATTTTTAGGGATTGTAAGCACCTTTTCGTTTTTATATCTCAGGTTTTGCAATCGTCGAGAAAAATGGGTTGCGGAGGATTTTTAACTGAGTGTTGAATTGCAATCCATAAGTCATTTCATTCAAAAATATAGCCCGTTACGGATGATAAATCAGATTACAATCATCTATGATTAATTATGTCAGCTTTTTGCAAATGGGCAAAATAATGGCATGTTTGACTTGGGTAAATATCCCAGCGCAACTTCACTTGAGAATTTAATGAGCGTTTGTTATTCTCTTTAAAAGCTTTGCATATATAGCTCATTTGCATCTTCAACATGCTTCAAACATTCATATCCATTTTTAAAACATGTGTGGACGAAATCTCTTTCTTGCAAAATTTCAAGCTATTAGGGTTAAACTAGTGGAATTTCCCAAAATTGGATAACAAAACTTTTGTGTTCATTTGTGTTGGGTGAATAAATTTTCTTTATTTATATTTTTTATTCTTTTAAATTTTTTTCCACACATCAACTATAAAATTTTCATTTTGTTGTAAGCTTTTTGCCTTGTTTGTTTCCGGGATAAAGGGAAAAGCACAATGCACAATTGTAGGGAGAGATAATTCCAAAGAGTGTCTGTAATTTTTAGGGATTGTAAGCTCTTTTTAGTTTTTATATCTTAGGTTTTGCAATCGTCGGGAAAAATTGGTGGCAGAGGATTTTTAACTGAGTGTTGAATTGCAATCAAAAAGTCATTTCATAAAAAAATATAGCTCGTTACGGATGATAAATCATTTTACAATCATCTATGATTGTTAGGTAAAATTTTTGAAAATGGGAAAAATAAAGAGTTGTTAGACTCGGGTAAATATCCCACCGCACGTTCACTTGAGAATTTAATGAGCGTTTGTTATTATCTTTAAAAGCTTTGGATCCATAGGTCATTAGAATCTTTAACATGTTTCAAGCATGCATATCCATTTTTAAAACATGTGTAGAAAAAATCTCCTTCATGTAAAATTCCAAGCTTAATAGGCTTGGAATAATGGAATTTCCCAAATTGGATAACAAAACTTTTGTGTTCATTTGTGGTGTGTGAATAGATATTTTTTATTTACATTAGTTATTATTATAAATATTTTCCACATATCAACTATAAAATTTTTATTTTGTTGTTATCTTTTTTGCCTTTTTTGTTTACGGGATGAAGAGGGAGCGAAAAGTCAAAGTTCTGATTTAAGAAAAAAGTGTACATCTAAAATGGAAATACACAATGCACAAATCTAGAGAGAGATATTTCCAAAGAGTGTCTGTATTTTTTAGGGATCGTATGCACTTTTTCGTTTTTATATCAAAAGTTTTGCAATCGTCGGGAAACGAGGGAGGCGGGCGATTTTTAACTGAGTGTTGACTTCAAATCCATAAGTCATTTATTGCAAAAATTCAACCCGTTACACATGACAAATCACTTTACAATCATCTATGATTGTTAGCTCAACTTTTTGAATATGGGCAAAATAATGGCTTGTTTGACTTGGGCAAATATCCCACCGCACGTTCACTTGAGAATTTAATGAGCGTTTGTTATTTTCTTTAAAAGCTTTGGATCCATAGGTCATTTGAATATTTAACAGGTTTCAAGCATGCATATCCTTTTTTAAAACTTGTGTAGAGAAAATCTCCATCATGTAAAATTCCAAGCTTAATAGGGTTGGACTAATGGACTTTCCCAAACTTGGAAAATAAAACTTTTGTGTTCATTTGTGGTGGGTGAATAGATATTTTTTATTTACATTAGTCATTATTTTAAATATTTTCTACACATCAACTATAAAATTTTTCTTTTGTTGTGATCTGTTTTGCCTTTTTTGTTTACGGGATGAAGGGGGAGCGAAAACTCAAAGTACTGATTTAAGAAAAAAGTGTACATCTAAAATGGAAATGCACAATGCACAAATGTAGAGAGAGATATTTCCAAAGAGTTTCTGTATGTTTTAGGGATCGTACGCACTTTTTCGTTTTTATATCTAAGGTTTTGCAATCGTCAGGAAATGAGGGAGGCGGGCGATTTTTAACTGAGTGTTGACTTCAAATCCATAAGGAATTTCTTACAAAAATAGAGCCTGTTACGCATGACAAACCACTTTAAAATCATCTATGATTGTTAGCTCAAATTTTTGAATATGGGCAAAATAATGGCTTGTTTGACTCGGGCAAATATCGCACCGCACCTTCACTTGAGAATTTAATGAGCATTTGTTATTCTCTTTAAAAGCTTTGAATCCATAGGTCATTTGAATCTTTAACATGTTTCTGGCATGCAGATCCATTTTTAAAACATGTGTAGAAAAAATCCCCTTCATGAAAAATTCCAAGATATTAGTTTTGGACTAGTGGAATTTCCCAAACTTGGATAACAAAACTTTTGAGTTCATTTATGGTGTGTGAATAAATTTTATTCATTTACTTTTTCTATTGTTTTAAACTTTTTCCGTACATCAACTATGAAATTTTCATTTTGCTGTGATCTATTTGCCTTTTTTGTTTACAGGATGAAGGGAGAGCGAAAAACTCGAAGTTTTGATTTAAGAAAAATGTGTACATCTAAAACGAAAATGCACAATGCACATAAGTAGAGACAGATAATTCCAAAGAGTGTCTGTAATTTTTAGGGATTGTAAGCACCTTTTCGTTTTTATATCTCAGGTTTTGCAATCGTCGGGAAAAAGGGGTTGCAGAGGATTTTTAACTGAGTGTTGAATTTCAATCCATAAGTCATTTCGTACAAAAATATAGCCCGTTACGCATGATAAATCATATTACAATCATCTATGATGAATTATGTCACTTTTTGCAAATGGCCAAAATAATGGCATGTTTGACTCGGGTAAATATCCCACCGCAAGTTCACTTGAGAATTTAATGAGCATTTTTTATTCTCATTAAAATCTTTGCATCCATAGCTCATTTGCATCTTTAACATGTTTCAAACATGCATATCCATTTTTAAAACATGTGTGGACGAAATCTATTTCTTGCAAAATTCCAAGCTATTTGGGTTAAACTAGTGGAATTTCCCAAAATTGGATAACAAAACTTTTGTGTTCAATTGTGTTGGGTGAATAAATTTTCTTTATTTATATTTTTTATTGTTTTAAATATTTGCCCTACATCAACTATAAAATTTTCATTTTGTTGTAAGCTTTTTGCCTTGTTTGTTTTCGGGATGAAGGAGAGCTAAAAGTCAAAGTTTTGATTTAAGAAAAAAGTGTACATCTAAAATGGAAAAGCACAATGCACAATTGTACGGAGAGATAATTCCAAAGAGTGTCTGTAATTTTTAGGGATTGTAAGCTCTTTTTAGTTTTTTTATCTCAGGTTTTGCAAACGTCGAAAAAAATTGGTGGTAGAGGATTTTTAACTAAGTGTTGAATTGCAATCCATAAGTCATTTCATACAAAAATATAGCCCGTTACGCATGATAAATCAGTTTACAATCATGTATGATTGTTAGATCAAATTTTTTAAAATGGGAAAATAATGACTTGTTAGACTCGGGTAAATATCCCACCGCACGTTCACTTGAGAATTTAATGAGCGTTTGTTATTCTCTTTAAAAGCTTTGGATCCACAAGTCATTTGAATCTATAACATGTTTCAAGCCCGCCTATCCATTTTTAAAATATGTGTAGAAAAAATCTCCTTCACGTAAAATTCCAAGCTTAATAGGGTTGGACTAATGGAATTTCCCAAACATGGATAACAAAACTTTTGTGTTCATTTGTGGTGTGTGAATAGATATTTTTTATTTACATTAGTTATTATTTTAAATATTTTCCACACATCAACTATAAAATTTTTATTTTGTTGTGATCCTTTTTGCCTTTTTTGTTTACGGGATAAAGGGGGAGCGAAAACTTAAAGTTCTGATTTAAGAAAAAAGTGTACATCTAAAATGGAAATGCACAATGCACAAATGTAGAGAGAGATATTTCCAAAGAGTGTCTGCATGTTTTAGGGATCGTATGCACTCTTTCGTTTTTATATCTAAGGTTTTGCAATCATCGGGAAACGGGGGTGGCGGGCGATTTTTAACTGAGTGTTGACTTCAAATCCATAAGTCATTTTTTACAAAAATATAGCCCGTTACGCATGACAAATCACTTTACAATCATCAAAGAATGTTAGCTCAACTTTTTGAATATGGGCAAAATAATGGCTGGTTTGACTCGGGCAAATATCCCACGACACGTTCACTTGAGAATTTAATGAGCGTTTGTTATTCTCTTTAAAAGCTTTGGATCCATAGGTCATTGGAATCTTTAACATGTTTCTGGCATGCATATCCATTTTTAAAACATGTGTAGAAAAAATCCCCTTCATGTAAAATTCCAAGATATTAGTTTTGGACTAGTGGAATTTCCCGAACTTGGATAACAAAACTTTTGTATTCATTTGTGGTGTGTGAATAAATTTTCTTCATTTACTTTGTTTATTGTTTTAAAATTTTTCCGTACATCAACTATGAAATTTTCATTTTGCTATGATCTATTTGCCTTTATTGTTTACGGGATGAAGGGAGGGCGAAAAACTAGAAGTTTTGATTTAAGAAAAACGTGTACATCTAAAATGGAAATGCACAATGCACATATGTAGAGAGAGATAATTCCAAAGAGTGTCTGTAATTTTTAGGGATTGTAAGCACCTTTTCGTTTTTATATCTCAGGTTTTGCAATCGTCGGGAAAAATGGGTTGCGGAGGATTTTTAACTGAGTGTTGAATTGCAATCCATAATTCATTCATACAAAAATATAGCTCGGTACGCATGATAAATCATTTTACAATCATCTATGATTATTAGATCAAATTTTTGCAAATTGGAAAAATAATGATTTGTTAGACTCGGGTAAATATCCCACCGCACGTTCACTTGAGAATTTAATGAGCGTTTGTTATTCTCTTTAAAAGCTTTGGATCCATAGGTCATTTGAATCTTTAAAATGTTTCAAGCATGCATATCCATTTTTAAAACATGTGTAGAAAAAATCACCTTCATGTAAAATTCCAAACTTAATAGGGTTGGACTAATGGAATTTCCCAAACTCTGATAACAAAACTTTTATGTTCATTTCTGGTGTGTGAAAAGCTATTTTTTATTTACATTAGTTATTATTTTAAATATTTTCCACACATCAACTATAAATTTTTTTTTGTTGCGATCTTTTTTGCCATTTTTGTTTACGGGATGAAGGGGGACCGAAAACTCAAAGTTCTCCTTTAATAAAAAAGTGTATATCAAAAATGGAAATGCACAATGCACAATTCTAGAGAGAGATATTTCAAAGGAGTGTCTGTATGTTTTAGGGATCGTATGAACTTTTTCGTTTTTATATCTAAGGTTTTGCAATCATCGGGAAACGGGGGAGGCGGGCAATTTTTAACTGAGTGTTGACTTCAAATCCATAAGTCATTTCTTAAAAAAATATAGCCCGTTACGCATGACAAATCACTTTACAATCATCTATGATTTTTAGCTCAACTTTTTGAATATGGGCAAAATAATAGCTTGTTTGACTCGGGCAAATATCCCACCGCACGTTCACTTGTGAATTTAATGAGCGTTTGTTATTCTCTTTAAAAGCTTTGGATCCATAGGTCATTTGAATCTTTAACATGTTTCTGGCATGCATATCCATTTTTAAAACATGTGTAGAAAAAATCCTGAATTCCAAGATATTAGTTTTGGACTAGTGGAATTTCCCAAACTTGGATAACAAAACTTTTGTTTTCATTTGTGGTGTGTCAATAAATTTTCTTCATTTACTTTTTTTATTTTTTTAAACTTTTTCCGTACATCAACTATGAAATTTTCATTTTGCTACGATCTATTTGCCTTTTTTTTTTACGGGATGAAGGGAGAGCGAAAAAACTCGAAGTTTTGATTTAAGAAAAATGTGTACATCTAAAACGGAAATTCACAATGCACATATGTAGAGAGAGATAATTCCAAAGAGTGTCTGTAATTTTTAGGGATTGTAAGCACCTTTTCGTTTTTATATCTCAGGTTTTGCAATTGTCGGGTAAAATGGGTTGCGGAGGACTTTTAACTGAGTGTTGAATTGCAATCCATAACTCATTTCATAAAAAAATATAGCCCGTTACGCATGATAATCATTTTAAAATCATCTATGATTGTTAGATCAAATTTTTGAAAATGGGCAAAATAATGACTTGTTAGACTCGAGTAAATATCCCACCTCACGTTCACTTGAGAATTTAATGAGCGTTTGTTATTCTCTTTAAAAGCATTGGATCCATAGTTCATTTGAATTTTTAATATCTTTCAAGCATGCATATCCATTTTTAAAACTTGTGTAGAAAAAATCTCCTTCATGTAAAATTCCATGCTTAAAAGGGTTGGACTAATGGAATTTCCCAAACTTGGATAACAAAACTTTTGTGTTCATTTGTGGTGTGTGAATAAATTTTCTTCATTTACTTTTTTTATTGTTTTAAACTTTTTCCGTACATCAACTATGAAATTTTCATTTTGCTACGATCTATTTGCCTTTTTTTTTTACGGGATGAAGGGAGAGCGAAAAAACTCGAAGTTTTGATTTAAGAAAAATGTGTACATCTAAAACGGAAATTCACAATGCACATATGTAGAGAGAGATAATTCCAAAGAGTGTCTGTAATTTTTAGGGATTGTAAGCACCTTTTCGTTTTTATATCTCAGGTTTTGCAATCGTCGGGAAAAATGGGTTGCAGAGGATTTTTAACTGAGTGTTGAATTGTAATCCATAATTCATTCATACAAAAATGTAGCTCGGTACGCATGATAAATCATTTTACAATCATCTATGATTTTTAGATCAAATTTTTGCAAATTGGAAAAATAATGATTTGTTAGACTCGGGTAAATATCCCACCGCAAGTTCACTTGAGAATTTAATGAGCGTTTGTTATTCTCTTTAAAATCATTGGATCCATAGGTCATTTGAATCTTTAAAATGTTTCAAGCATGCATATCCATTTTTAAAACATGTGTAGAAAAAATCTCCTTCATGTAAAATTCCAAGCTTAATAGGGTTGGACTAATGGAGTTTCCCAAACTTGGATAACAAAACTTTTGTGTTCATTTCTGGTGTGTGAATAGATATTTTTTATTTAAAATACTTATTATTTTAAATATTTTCCACACATCAACTATAAAATTTTTATTTTGTTGTCATCTTTTTGGCATTTTTTGTTTACAGGATGAAGGGGGAGCGAAAACTCAAAATTCTGATTTAAGAAAAAAGTGTACATCTAAAATAGAAAAGCACATTGCACAAATGTAGACAGAGATATTTCCAAAGAGTGTCTGTAGGTTTTAGGGATCGTATGCACTTTTTCGTTTTTATATCTAAGGTTTTGCAATCATCGGGAAACGAGGAAGGGGGGGGCGATTTTTAACTGAGTGTTGACTTCAAATCCATAAGTCATTTCTTACAAAAATATAGCCCGTTACGCATGACAAATCACTTTACAATCTTCTATGAATGTTAGCTCAACTTTTTGAATATGGGCAAAATAATGGCTAGTTTGACTCGGGCAAATATCCCACGACACGTTCACTTGAGAATTTAAAGGGCGTTTGTTATTCTCTTTAAAAGCTTTGGATCCATAGGTCATTTAAATCTTCAATATGTTTCTGGCATGCATATCCATTTTTAAAACATGTGTAGAAAAAATCCCCTTCATGTAAAATTCCAAGATATTAGTTTTGGACTAGTGGAATTTCCCAAACTTGGATAACAAAACTATTGTGTTCATTTGTGTTGTATGAATAAATTTTCTTCATTTACTTTTTTTATTGTTTTAAACTTTTTTCGTACATCAACTACGAAATTTTCATTTTGCTGTGATCTATTTGCCTTTTTTGTTTACGGGACGATGGGAGAGCGAAAAACTCGAAGTTTTGATTTAAGAAAAATGTATACATTTAAAATGGAAATGCACAAAGCACATATGTAGAGAGAGATAATTCCAAAGAGTGTCTATAATTTTTAGGGATTGTAAGTACCTTTTCGTTTTATATCTCAGGTTTTCCAATCGTCGGGAAAAATGGGTTGCGGAGGATATTTAACTGAGTGTTGAATTGCAATCCATAAGTAATTTCATACAAAAATATAGCCCGTTACGTATGATAAATCACATTACAATCATCTATGATTAATTATGTCAGTTTTTTGCAAATGGGCAAAATAATGGCATGTTTGACTCAGGTAAATATCCCCCGCAAGTTCACATGAGAATTTAATGAGCGTTTGTTATTCTCTTTAAAAGCTTTGGATCCATAGGTCATTAGAATCTTTAACATGTTTCAAGCATGCATATCCATTTTTAAAACATGTGTAGAAAAAATCTCCTTCATGTAAAATTCAAGGCTTATTAGGGTTGGACTAATGGAATTTCCCCAACTTTGATAACAAAACTTTTGTGTTCATTTGTGGTGTGTGAATAGATATTTTTTATTTACATTAGCTAGTATTTTACATTTTTTCCATACATCAACTATAAAATTTTCATTTTGTTGTAAGCTTTTTGCCTTGTTTGTTTTCGGGATGAAGGGAGACCAAAAAGTCAAAGTTTTTATTTAAGAAAAAAGTGTACATCTAAAATGGAAAAGCACAATGCACAATTGTAGGGAGAGATAATTCCAAAGAGTGTCTGTAATTTTTAGGGATTGTATGCTCTTTTTAGTTTTTATATCTCAGGTTCTGCAATCGTCGGGATAAATTGGTGGCAGAGGATTTATAACTGAGGGTTGAATTGCAATCCATAAGTCATTTAATAAAAAAATATAGCACGTTACGCATGATAAATCACTTTACAATCATTTATGATTGTTACATCTAATTTTTGAAAATGGGCAAAATAATGACTTGTTAGACTCAAGTAAATATCCCACCACACGTTCACTTGAAAATTTAATGAGCATTTGTTATTCTCTTTAAAAGCTTTGGATCCATAGGTTATTTCAATCTTTAACATGTTTCAAGTATGCATATCCATTTTTAAAACATGTGTAGAAAAAATCTCCTTCATGTAAAATTCCAAGCTTAATAGGGTTAGACTAATGGAATATCCCAAACTTGGATAACAAAACTTTTGTGTTCATTTGTGGTGTGTGAATAGATATTTTTTATTTACATTAGTTATTATTTTAAATATTTTCCACACATCAACTATAAATTTTTTATTTTTTGTGATCTTTTTTGCTATTTTTGTTTACGAGATGAAGGGGGAGCGAAAACTCAAAGTTCTGAATTAAGAAAAAAGTGTAGATCTAAAATGGAAATGCACAATGCACAAATGTAGAGAAAGATATTTTCAAAGAGTGTCTGTACGTTTTAGTGATCGTATGAACTCTTTTGTTTTTTTATCTAAGGTTTTGCAATCTTCGGGAAACGGGGGAGGCGGGCGATTTTTAACTGAGTGTTGATTTCAAATCCATAAGTCATTTCTTACAAAAATATAGCCCGTTATGCATGACAAATCACTTTACAATCACCTACGATTGTTAGCTCAACTTTTTGAATATGGGCAAAATAATGGCATGTTTGACTCGGGCAAATTTCCCACCGCACGTTCACTTGAGAATTTAATGTGCGTTTGTTATTCTCTTTAAAAGCTTTGGATCCTTAGGTCATTTGAATCTTGAACATGTTTCTGGCATGCATATCTATTTTTAAAACATGTGTAGGAAATATCTCCTCCATGTAAAATTCCAAGATATTAGTTTTGGACTAGTGGGATTTCCCAAACTTGGATAACAAAACTTTTGTGTTCGTTTGTGGTGTGTGAAGAAATTTTCTTCATTTAATTTTTTTATTGTTTTAAAATTTTTTCGTACATCAACTATGAAATTCTCATTTTGCTGTGATCTACTTGCCTTTTTTGTTTACGGGATGAAGGGAGAGCGAAAAACTCGTACTTTTGATTTGAGAAAAATGTGTACATCTAAAACGGAAATGCACAACACACATATCTAGAGAGAGATAATTCTAAAGAGTGTGATTAATTTTTAGGGATTCTAAGCACCTTTTCGTTTTTATATCTCAGGTTTTCCAATCGTCGGGAAAAATGGGTTGCAGAGGATTTTTAACTGAGTATTGAATTGCAATCCATAAGTAATTTCATACAACAATATAGCCCGTTATGCGTTATAAATCACATTACAATCATCTATCATTAGTTATGTCAGCTTTTTGAAAATGGGCAAAATAATTGCATGTTTGACTCGGGTAAATATCCCACCTCAAGTTCACTAGAGAATTTAATGAGCATTTGTTATTCTCATTAAAAGCTTTGCATCCATAGCTCATTTGCATCTGTAACATGTTTCAAACATGCATATCCATTTTTAAAAGATGTGTGGACGAAATCTCTTTCTTGCAAAATTCCAAGCTATTAGGGTTAAACTAGTGGAATTTCCAAAAATTGGATAACAAAACTTTTGTGTTCATTTGTGTTGGGTGAATAAATTTTCATTAGTTATATTTGTTATTGTTTTAAATTTTTTCCATACTTCAACTATAAAATTTTCATTTTGTTGTAAACTTTTTGCCTTGTTTGTTTTCGGGATGAAGGGAGAGCTAAAAGTCAAAGTTTTGATTTAAGAAAAAAGTGTACATCTAAAATGGAAAAGCACAATGCACAATTGTAGGGAGAGATAATTCTAAAGAGTGTCTGTAATTTTTAGGGACTGTAAGCTCTTTTCAATTTTTATATCTCAGGTTTTGCAATCGTCGGGAAAAATTGGTGGCAGAGGATTTTTAACTAAGGGTTGAATTGCAATCCATAAGTCATTTCATACAAAAATATAGCACATTACGCATGATAAATCACTGTACAATCATCTATGATTGTTACATCAAATTTTTGAAAATGGGCAAAATAATGACTTGTTAGACTCGGGTAAATATCCCACCGCACGTTCAGTTGAGAATTTAATGAGCGTTTGTTATTCTCTTTAAAAGCTTTGGATCCATAGGTCATTTGAATCTTTAACATGTTTCAAGTATGCATATCCATTTTTAAAACATGTGTAGAAAAAATCTCCTTCATGTAAAATTCCAAGCTTAATAGGGTTAGACTAATGGAGTTTCCCAAACTTGGATAAAAAAACTTTTGTGTTCATTTGTGGTGTGTGAATAGATATTTTTTATTTACATTAGTTATTATTTTAAATATTTTCCACACATCAACTATAAATTTTTTATTTTGTTGTGATCCTTTTTCCTTTTATGTTTACGGGATGAAGGGGGAGCAAAGACTCAAAGTTCTGAATTAAGAAAAAAGTGTACATCTAAAATGGAATTGCACAATGCACAAATGTAGACAGAGATATTTCCAAAGAGTTTCTGTAGGTTTTAGGGATCGTATGCACTTTTTCGTTTTTATATCTAAGGTTTTGCAATCATCGGGAAACGGGGAAGGGGGCGATTTTTAACTGAGTGTTGACTTCAAATCCATAAGTCATTTCTTACAAAAATATTGCCCGTTACGCATGACAAATCACTTTACAATCATCTATGAATGTTAGCTCAACTTTTTGAATATCGGCAAAATAATGGCTCGTTTGACTCGGTCAAATATCCCACGACACGTTCACTTGAGAATTTAATGAGCGTTTGTGATTCTCTTTAAAAGCTTTGGATCCATAGGTCATTTACATCTTTAACATGTTTCTGGCATGCATATCCTTTTTTAAAACATGTGTAGAAAAAATCCCCTTCATGTAAAATTCCAAGATATTAGTTTTGGACTAGTGGAATTTCCCAAACTTGGATAACAAAACTATTGTGTTCATTTGTGGTGTATGAATAAATTTTCTTCATTTACTTTTTTTATTGTTTTAAACTTTTTTCGTACATCAACTACGAAATTTTCATTTTGCTGTGATCTACTTGCCTTTTTTGTTTACGGGATGAAGGGAGAGCGAAAAACTCGAACTTTTGATTTGAGAAAAATGTGTACATCTAAAACGGAAATGCACAACGCACATATCTAGAGAGAGATAATTCCAAAGAGTGTGATTAATTTTTAGGGATTCTAAGCACCTTTTCGTTTTTATATCTCAGGTTTTGCAATCGTCGGGAAAAATGGGTTGCAGAGGATTTTTAACTGAGTATTGAATTGCAATCCATAAGTAATTTCATACAAAAATATAGCCCGTTACGCGTTATAAATCACATTACAATCATCTATCATTAGTTATGTCAGCTTTTTGAAAATGGGCAAAATAATTGCATGTTTGACTCGGGTAAATATCCCACCTCAAGTTCACTAGAGAATTTAATGAGCATTTGTTATTCTCATTAAAAGCTTTGCATCCATAGCTCATTTGCATCTGTAACATGTTTCAAACATGCATATCCATTTTTAAAAGATGTGTGGATGAAATCTCTTTCTTGCGAAATTCCAAGCTATTAGGGTTAAACTAGTGGAATTTCACAAATTTGGATAACAAAACTTTTGTGTTCATTTGTGTTGGGTGAATAAATTTTCATTAGTTATATTTGTTATTGTTTTAAATTTTTTCCATACTTCAACTATAAAATTTTCATTTTGTTGTAAACTTTTTGCCTTGTTTGTTTTCGGGATGAAGGGAGAGCGAAAAGTCAAAGTTTTGATTTAAGAAAAAAGTGTACATCTAAAATGGAAAAGCACAATGCACAATTGTAGGAAGAGATAATTCCAAAGAGTGTCTGTAATTTTTAGGGACTGTAAGCTCTTTTTAATTTTTATATCTCAGGTTTTGCAATCGTCGGGAAAAATTGGTGGCAGAGGATTTTTAACTGAGGGTTGAATTGCAATCCATAAGTCATTTCATACAAAAATATAGCACATTACGCATGATAAATCACTGTACAATCATCTATGATTGTTACATCAAATTTTTGAAAATGGGCAAAATAATGACTTGTTAGACTCGGGTAAATATCCCACCGCACGTTCAGTTGAGAATTTAATGAGCGTTTGTTATTCTCTTTAAAAGCTTTGGATCCATAGGTCATTTGAATCTTTAACATGTTTCAAGTATGCATATCCATTTTTAAAACATATGTAGAAAAAATCTCCTTCATGTAAAATTCCAAGCTTAATAGGGTTAGACTAATGGAGTTTCCCAAACTTGGATAAAAAAAATTTTGTGTTCATTTGTGGTGTGTGAATAGATATTTTTTATTTACATTAGTTATTATTTTAAATATTTTCCACACATCAACTATAAATTTTTTATTTTGTTGTGATCCTTTTTCCTTTTATGTTTACGGGATGAAGGGGGAGCAAAGACTCAAAGTTCTGAATTAAGAAAAAAGTGTACATCTAAAATGGAAATGCACAATGCACAAATGTAGAGGGAGATATTTCCAAAGAGTGTCTGTATGTTTTAGGGATCGTATGCACTCTTTCGTTTTTGTATCTAAGGTTTTGCAATCATCTGGAAACGGGGGAGGCGGGTGATTTTTAACTGAGTGTTGACTTCAAATCCATAAGTCATTTCTTACAAAAATATAGCCCGTTATGCATGACAAATCACTTTACAATAATCTATGATTGTTAGCTCAACTTTTTGAATATGGGCAAAATAATGGCTTGTTTGACTCGGGCAAATATCCCACCGCACGTTCACTTGAGAATTTAATGAGCGTTTGTTATTCTCTTTAAATGCTTTGGATCCATAGGTCATTTGAATCTTTAACATGTTTCTGGCATGCATATCCTTTTTTAAAACATGTGTAGAAAAAATCCCCTTCATGTAAAATTCCAAGATATTAGTTTTGCACTAGTGGAATTTCCCAAACTTGGCTAACAAAACTTTTGTGTTCATTTGTGGTGTGTGAATAAATTTTCTTCATTTAATTTTTTATTGTTTTAAACTTTTTTCCTACATCAACTATGAAATTTTCTTTTTGCAATGATCTATTTGCCTTTTTTGTTTACGGGATGAGGGGAGAGCGAAAAACTCGAAGTTTTGATTTAAGAAAAATGTGTACATCTAAAACAGAAATGCACAATGCACATATGTAGAGAGAGATAATTCCAAAGAGTGTCTGTAATTCTTAGGGATTGTAAGCACCTTTTCGTTTTTATATCTCAGGTTTTGCAATCGTCGGGAAAAATGGGTTGCAGAGGATTTTTAACTGAATGTTGAATTGCAATCAATAAGTAATTTCATACAAAAATATAGCCCATTACGCATTATAAATCACATTACAATCATCTATGATTAATTATGTCAGCTTTTTGCAAATGGGCAAAATAATGGCATGTTTGACTCGGGTAAATATCCAACCGCAAGTTCACTTGAGAATTTAATGTGTTTGTTATTCTCTTTAAAAGCTTTGGATCCATAGGTCATTAGAATCTTTAACATGTTTCAAGCATGCGTATCCATTTTTAAAACATGTGTAGAAAAAATCTCCTTCATGTAAAATTCCAAGCTTAATAGGGTTGGACTAATGGAATTTACAAAACTTGGATAACAAAACTTTCGTGTTCATTTGTGGTGTGTGAATAGATATTTTTAATTTACGTTAGTTAGTATTTTACATTTTTTCCATACATCAAGTATAAAATTTTCATTTTGTTGTAAGCTTTTTGCATTGTTTGTTTTCGGGATGAAGGGAGACCAAAAAGTCAAAGTTTTGATTTAAGAAAAAAGTGTTCAACTAAAATGGAAAAGCACAATGCACAATTGTAGGGAGACATAATTTCAAAGAGTGGCTATAATTTTTAGGGATTGTAAGCTCTTTTTAGTTTTTATATCTCAGGTTTTGCAATCGTCGGGAAAATTTGGTGGTAGTGGATTTTTAACTGAGTGTTGAATTACAATCCATAAGTCAATTCATACAAAAATATAGCCCGTTACACATGATAAATCACTTTACAATCATCTATGATTGTTTGATCAAATTTTTGAAAATGAGCAGAATAATGACTTGTTAGACTCTAGTAAATATCCCACCGCACATTCACTTGAGAATTTAATGAGCGTTTGTTATTCTCTTTAAAAGCTTTGGATACATAGGTCAATTGAATCTTTAACATGTTTCAAGCATGCATATCCATTTTTAAAACATGTGTAGAAAAAATCTCCTTCATGTAAAATTCCAAGCTTAATAGGGTTGGACTAATGGAATTTCCCAAACTTGGATAACAAAACTTTTGTGTTCATTTGTGGTGTGTGAATAGATATTTTTTATTTACATTAGTTATTATTTAAAATATTTTCCACACATCAACTATAAATTTTTTATTTTGTTGTGAAGGGAGAGCGAAAAACTCGAACTTTTGATTTGAGAAAAATGTGTACATCTAAAACGCAAATGCACACTGCACATATGTAGAGAGAGATAATTCCAAAGAGTGTGATAAATTTTTAGGGATTCTAAGCACCTTTTCATTTTTATATCTCAGGTTTTGCAATCGTCGGGAAAAATGGGTTGCGGAGGATTTTTAACTGAGTGTTGAATTGCAATCCATAAGTCATTTCGTACAAAAATATAGCCCGTCCCGCATGATAAATCACATTACAATCATCTATGATTAATTATGTCAGCTTTTTTCAAATTGGCAAAATGATGGCATGTTTGACTCGGGTAAATATCCCACCACAAGTTCACTTGAGAATTTAATGAGCGTTTGTTATTCTCATTAAAAACTTTGCATCCATAGCTCATTTTCATCTTTAACATGTTTCAAACATGCATATCCATTTTTAAAACATGTGTGGACGAAATCTCTTTCTTGCAAAATTCCAAGCTATTTGGGTTATACTAGTGGAATTTCCCAAAATTGGATAACAAAACTTTTGTGTTCATTTGTGTTGGGTAAATAAATTTTCTTTATTTATATTTGTTATTGTTTTTAATTTTTTCCTTACATCAACTATAATTTTTTCATTTTGTTGTAAGCTTTTTGCCTTGATTGTTTTCGGGATGAAGGGAGAATGAAAAGTCAAAGTTTGGATTTAAAAAAAAAGTGTACATATAAAATGGAAAAGCGCAATGCACAATTGTAGGGAGAGATAATTCCAAAGAGTGTCTGTAATTTTTAGGGATTGTAAACTCTTTTTAGTTTTTATATCTCAGGTTTTGCAATCGTCGGGAAAAATTGGTGGCAGAGGATTTTCAACTGAGGATAGAATTGCAATCCATAAGTCATTTCATACAAAAATATAGCCCGTTACGCATGAGAAATCACTTTACAATCATCTATGATTGTTAGATCAAATTTTAAAAATGGGCAAACTAAGGACTTGTTAGACTCGGGTAAATATCCCACCGCACGTTCACTAGAGAATTTAATGAGCGTTTGTTATTCTCTTTAAAAGCTTTGGATCCTTAGGTCATTTTAATCTTTAACATGTTTCAAGCATGCATATCCATTTTTAAAACATGTGTAGGAAAAATCTCCTTCATGTAAAATTCCAAGCTTAATAGGGTTGGACTAATGGAATTTCCGAAACTTGGATAACAAAACTTTTGTGCTCATTTGTGTTGCGTTAATAGATATTTTTTATTTACATTAGTTATTATTTTAAATATTTTCCACACATCAACTATAAATTTTTTATTTTGTTGTGATCTTTTTTGCCTTTTTTGTTTTCGGGATGAAGGGGGAGCGAAAACTCAAAGTTCTGATTTAAGAAAAAAGTGTACATCTAAAATGGAAATGCACAATGCAAAAATGTAGAGAGAGATATTCCAAAGAGTGTCTGTATGTTTTAGGGATCGTATGCACTCTTTCGTTTTTATATCTAAGGTTTTGCAATCGTCGGGAAACGGGGGAGGCGGGCGATTTTTAACTGAGTGTTGACTTCAAATGCATAAGTCATTTCTTACAAAAATATAGCCCTTTACGTATGACAAATCACTTTACAATCACCTATGATTGTTAGCTCAACTTTTTGAATGTGGGCAAAATAATGGCTTGTTTGACTCGGGCAAATATCCCACTGCACGTTCACTTGAGAATTTAATGGGCATTTGTTATTCTCTTTAAAATCTTTGGATCCATAGGTCATTTAAATCTTTAACATGTTTCTGGCATGCATATCCATTTTTAAAACATGTGTAGAAAACATCTCCTTCATGTAAAATTCCAAGATATTAGTTTTGGACAAGTGGAATTTCCCAAACTTGGATAACAAAACTTTCGTGTTCATTTGTGGTGTGTGATTAAATTTTCTTCATTTACTTTTTTTATTGTTTTAAACTTTTTCCGTACATCAACTATGAAATTTTCATTTTGCTGTGATCTATTTGCCTTTTTTGCTTACGGGATGAAGGGAGAGCGAAAGACTCGAAGTTTTGATTTAAGAAAAATGTGTACATCTAAAACGGAAATGCACAATGCACATATGTAGAGAGAGATAATTCCAAAGAGTGTCTGTAATTTTTAGGGATTGTAAGCACCTTTTCGTTTTTATATCTCAGGTTTTGCAATCGTCGGGAAAAATGGGTTGCGGAGGATTTTTAACTGAGTGTTGAATTGCAATCGATAAGTCATTACATACAAAAATATAGCCCGCTACGCATGATAAATCACATTACAATCACCAATGATTAATTATGTCAGCTTTTTACAAATGGGCAAAATAATGGCATGTTTGACTCCGGTAAATATCCCACCGCAAGTTCACTTGAGAATTTAATGAGCGTTTGTTATTCTCTTTAAAAGCTTTGCATCCATAGCTCATTTGCATCTTTAACATGTTTAAAACATGCATATCCATTTTTAAAAAATGTGTGGATGAAATCTCTTTCTTGCAAAATTCCAAGCTATTTGGGTTAAACTAGTGGAATTTCCCAAAATTGGATAAAAAAACGTTTGTGTTCATTTGTGTTGGGTGAATAAGTATTCTTTATTTATATTTGTCATTGTTTTAAATTTTTTCCATACTTCAACTATAAAATTTTCATTTTGTGTTATGCTTTTTGCCTTGTTTGTTTTCGTGATGAAGGGAGAGCGAAAAGTCAAAGTTTTTATTTAAGAAAAAAGTGTACATCTAAAACGTAAATGTACAATGCACATATGTAGAGAGTGATAATTCCAAAGAGTGTTTGTAATATTTAGGGATTGTAAGCACCTTTTCATTTTTATATCTCAGGTTTTGCAATCATTAGGAAAAATGGGTTACAGAGGATTTTTAACCGAGTGTTGAATTGCAATCCATAAGTCATTTCATAGAAAAATATAGCCCGTCATGCAAGATAAATCACATTACAATGATCTATGATTAATTATGTCAGCTTTTTTCAAATGGGCAAAATAATGCCATGTTTGACTCGGGTAAATATCCCACCGCAAGTTCACTTGAGAATTAAATGAGCGTTTGTTATTCTCTTTAAAAGCTTTGGATCCATAGGTCATTTGAATCTTTAACATGTTTCAAGCATGCATATCCTTTTTTAAAACATGTGTAGAAAAAATCTCCTTCATGTAAAATTCCAAGCTTAATAGGGTTGGACTATTGGAATTTCCCAAACTTGGATAACAAAACTTTTGTGTTCATTTGTGGTGTGTGAATAGAATTTTTTTATTTACATTAGTTATTATTTTAAATATTTTCCACACATCAACTATAAAATTTTTATTTTGTTGTGATCTTTTTTGCCTTTTTTGTTTACGGGATGAAGGGGGAACGAAAACTCAAAGTTCTGATTTAAGAAAAAAATGTATATCTATAATGGAAATGCACAATGCACAAATGTAACGAGAGACATTTCCAAAGAGTGTCTATATGTTTTAGTGATCGTATGCACTTTTAAGTTTTTATATCTAAGGTTTTGTAATCGTCGGGAAACGGGGGAGGCGGGCGATTTTTAACTGAGTGTTGACTTCAAATCCATAAGTCATTTCTTACAAAAATATAGCCCGTTACGCATGACAAATCACTTTACAATCATCTATGATTGTTAGCTCAACTTTTGGAATATGGGCAAAATAATGGCTTGTTTGACTCGGGCAAATATCCACCGAACGTTCACTTGAGAATTTAATGAGCGTTTGTTATTCTCTTTAAAGGCTTTGGATCCATAGGTCATTTGAATCTTTAACATGTTTTTTGCATGCATATCCATTTTTAAAACATGTGTAGAAAACCTCCCCTTCATGTAAAATTCTATGATATTAGTTTTGGACTAGTGGAATTTCCCAAGCTTGGATAACAAAACTTTTGTGTTCATTTGTGGTGTGTGAATAAATTTTCTTCATTTACATTTTTTATTGTTTTAAACTTTTTCCGTACATCAACTATGAAATTTTTATTTTGCTGTGATCTATTTGCCTTTTTTGTATGCGGGATGAAGGGAGAGCAAAAAACTCGAAGTTTTGATTTAAAAAAATGTGTACATCTAAAACGGAGGAAATGCACAATACACATTGTAGAGAGAGATAATTCCAAAGAGTGTCTGTAATTTTTAGGGATTGTAAGCACCTTTTTCGTTTTTTTATCCCAGGTTTTGCAATTGTCGGGAAAAATGGGTTGCGGAGGATTTTTAACTAACTGTTGAATTGTAATCCATAAGTCATTTCATACAAAAATATAGCCCGTTACGCATGATAATTCACATTACATTCATCTATGATTAATTATGTCAGCTTTTTGCAAATTGGCAAAATAATGGCATGTTTGACTCGGGTAAATCTCCCACCGCATGTTCACTTGAGAATTTAATGAGCGTTTGTTATTCTCATTAAAATCTTTGCATCCATAGCTCATTTGCATCTTTAACATGTTTCAAACATGCATATCCATTTTTAAAACATGTGTGGACGAAATCTCTTTCTTGCAAAATTCCAAGCTATTAGGGTTAAACTAGTGGAATTTCCAAAAATTGGATAAAAAAAGTTTTGTGTTCATTTGTGTTGGGTGAATAAATTTTCTTTATTTATATTTGTTATTGTTTTAATTTTTTTCCATACATCAACTATAAATTTTTGATTTTGTTGTAAGCTTTTTGCCTTGATTGTTTTCGGGATGAAGGGAGAGCGAAAAGTCAAAGTTTTGATTAAAAAATAAGTGTACATATAAAATGGAAAAGCGCAATGCACAATTGTAGGGAGAGATAATTCCAAAGAGTTTCTGTAATATTTAGGGATTGTAAACTCTTTTTTGTTTTTATATCTCAGGTTTTGCAATCGTCGGGAAAAATTGGTGGCAGAGGATTTTCAATTGAGGGTTGAATTGCAATCCATAAGTCATTTCATACAAAAATATAGCCCGTTACGCATGAGAAATCACTTTACAATCATCTATGATTGTTAGATCAAATTTTTGAAAATGGGCAAACAAATGACTTGTTAGACTCGGGTAAATATCCCACCGCACGTTCACTTGAGAATTTAATGAGCGTTTGTTATTCTCTTTAAATGCTTTGGATCCTTAGGTCATTTGAATCTTTAACATGTTTCAAGCATGCATATCCATTTTTAAAACATGTGTAGGAAAAATCTCCTTCATGTAAAATTCCAAGCTTAATAGGGTTGGACTAATGGAATTTCCGAAACTTGGATAACAAAACTTTTGTGTTCATTTGGGGTGTGTTAATAGATATTTTTTATTTACATTAGTTATAATTTTAAATATTTTCCACACATCAACTATAAAATTTTTATTTTGTTGTGATCTTTTTTGCCTTTTTTGTTTTTGGGATGAAGGGGGAGCGAAAACTCAAAGTTCTGATTTAAGAAAAAAGTGTACATCTAAAAATGAAATGCACAATGCACAAATGTAGAGAGAGATATTCCAAAGAGTGTCTGTATGTTTTAGGGATCGTATGCACTCTTTCGTTTTTATATCTAAGGTTTTGCAATCGTTGGGAAACGGGGGAGGTGGGCGATTTTTAACTGAGTGTTGACTTCAAATCCATAAGTCATTTCTTACAAAAATATAGCCCATTACGCATGACAAATCACTTTACAATCACCTATGATTGTTAGCTCAAATTTTTGAATGTGGGCAAAATAATGGCTTGTTTGACTCGGGCAAATATCCCACCGCACGTTTTAATGAGCGTTTGTTATTCTCTTTAAAAGCTTTGGATCCATAGGTCATTTGAATCTTTAACATGTTTCTGGCATGCATATCCATTTTTAAAACATGGGTTGAAAAAATCTCCTTCATGTAAAATTCCAAGATATTAGTTTTGGACTAGTGGAATTTCCCAAATTTGGATAACAAAACTTTTGTGTTCATTTGTGTTGTGTGAATAAATTTTCTTCATTTACTTTTTTTATTGTTTTAAACTTTTTCCGTACATCAACTATGAAATTTTCATTTTGCTGTGATCAATTTGCCTTTTTTGTTTACCGGATGAAGGGAGAGCGAAAGACTCGAAGTTTTGATTTAAGAAAAATGTGTACATCTAAAATGGAAGTGCACAATGCACATAAGTAGAGAGAGATAATTCCAAAGAGTGTCTGTAATTTTTAGGGATTGTAAGCACCTTTTCGTTTTTGTATCTCAGGTTTTGCAATCGTCGGGAAAAATGGGTTGCGGAGGATTTTTAACTGAGTGTTGAATTGCAATCCATAAGTCATTTCATACAAAAAATAGCCTACTACGCATGATAAATCACATTATAATCACCAATAATTAATTATGTCAGCTTTTTACAAATGGGCAAAATAATGGCATGTTTGACTCCGGTAAATATCCAACCGCAAGTTCACTTGAGAATTTAATGAGCGTTTGTTATTCTATTTAAAAGCTTTGCATCCATAGCTCATTTACATATTTAACATGTTTAAAACATGCATATCCATTTTTAAAACATGTGTGGATGAAATCACTTTCTTGCAAAATTCCAAGCTATTTGGGTTAAACTAGTGGAATTTCCCAAAATTGGATAACAAAATGTTTGTGTTCATTTGTGTTGGGTGAATAAATATTCTTTATTTATATTTGTTATTGTTTTAAATTTTTTCCATACTTCAACTATAAAATTTTCATTTTGTTGTAAGCTTTTTGCCTTGTTTGTTTTCGTGATGAAGGGAGAGCGAAAAGTCATAGTTTTAATTTAAGAAAAAAGTGTACATCTAAAATGGAAAAGAATAATGCACAATTGTAGGGAGAGATAATTCCAAAGAGTGTCTGTAATTTTTAGGGATTGTAAGCTCTTTTTTGTTTTTATATCTCAGGTTTTGCAATCGTCAGGAACAATTGGTGGCAGTGGATTTTTAACTGAGCGTTAAATTGAAATCCATAAGTCATTTCATAGAAAAATATAGCCCGTTACGTATGATAAATCACTTTACAATCATCTATGATTGTTAGATCAAATTTTTGAAAATGGGCAAAATAATGACTTGTTTGACTCGGGTAAATATCCCACCGCACGTTCACTTGAGAATTTAATGAGCGTTTGCTAGTCTCTTTAAAAGCTTTGGATCAATAGGTCATTTGAATCTTTAACATGTTTCTGGCTTGCATATCCAATTTTAAAACATGTGTAGAAAAAATCTCCTTCACGTAAAAGTCCAAGATATTAGTTTTGGACTAGTGGAATTTCCCAAACTTGGATAACAAAACTTTTGTGTTAATTTGTGGTGAGTGAATAAATTTTCTTCATTTACTTTTTTTATTGTTTTAAACTTTTTCCGTACATCAACTATGAAATTTTCATTTTGCTGTGATCCATTTGCCTTTTTTGTTTACGGGATGAAGGGAGAGCGAAAAGCACGAAGTTTTTATTTCAGAAAATTGTGTACATCTAAAACGTAAATGTACAATGCACATATGTAGAGAGTGATAATTCCAAAGAGTGTCTGTAATATTTAGGGATTGTAAGCACCTTTTAATTTTTATATCTCAGGTTTTGCAATCGTCAGGAAAAATGGGTTGCGGAGGATTTTTAACTGAGTGTTGAATTGCAATCCATAAGTCATTTCATAGAAAAATATAGCCCGTCATGCATGATAAATCACATTACAATGATCTATGATTAATTATGTCAGCTTTTTTCAAATGGGCAAAATAATGCCATGTTTGACTCGGGTAAATATCCCACCGCAAGTTCACTTGAGAATTAAATGAGCGTTTGTTACTCTCTTTAAAAGCTTTAGATCCATAGGTCATTTGAATCTTTAACATGTTTCAAGCATGCATATCCATTTTTAAAACATGTGTAGAAAAAATCTCCTTCATGTAAAATTCCAAGCTTAATAGGGTTGGACTAATGGAATTTCCCAAACTTGGATAACAAAAATTTTGTGTTCATTTGTGGTGTGTGAATAGATATTTTTTATTTACATTAGTTATTATTTTAAATATTTTCCACACATCAACTATAAAATTTTTATTTTGTTGTGAGCTTTTTTGCCTTTTTTGTTTACGGGATGAAGGGGGAACGAAAACTCAAAGTTCTGATTTAAGAAAAAAGTGTATTTCTATAATGGAAATGCACAATGCACAAATGTAGAGAGAGATATTTCCAAAGAGTGTCTGTATGTTTTAGTGATCGAAAGCACTTTTTCGTTTTTATATCTAAGGTTTTGCAATCGTCGGGAAACGGGGGAGGCGGGAGATTTTTAACTGAGTGTTGACTTCAAATCCATAAGTCATTTCTTTCAAAAATATAGCCTGTTACGCATGACAAATCACTTTACAATCATCTATGATTGTTAGCTTAACTTTTTGAATATGGGCAAAATAATGGCTTGTTTGACTCGGGCAAATATCCCACCGCACGTTCACTTGAGAATTTAATGAGCGTTTGTTATTCTCTTTAAAGGCTTTGGATCCGTAGGTCATTTGAATCTTTAACATGTTTCTGGCATGCATATCCATTTTTAAAACATGTGTAGAAAAACTCCCTTTCATGTAAAATTACAAGCTTAATAGGGTTGGACTAATGGAATTTTCGGAACTTGGATAACAAAACTTTTGTGTTCATTTGTGATGTGTGAATAAATTTTCTTCATTTACTTTTGTTATTTTTTTAAACTTTTTCCGTACATCAACTATGAAATTTTCATTTTGCTGTGATCTATTTGCCTTTTTTGTATGCGGGATGAAGGGAGAGCGAAAAACTCGAAGTTTTGATTTAAAAAAATGTGTACATCTAAAACGGAAATGTACAATGCACATATGTAGAGAGAGATAATTCCAAAGAGTGTATGTAATTTTTAGGGATTGCAAGGACTTTTTCGTTTTTATATCCCAGGTTTTGCAATCGTCGGGAAAAATGGGTTGCGGAGGATTTTTAACTGAGCGTGTAATTGCAATACATAAGTCATTTCATACAAAAATATAGCCCGTTACGCATGATAAATCACATTACAATCTTCTATGATTAATTATGTCAGCTTTTTGCAAATGGGCAAAATAATGGCATGCTTGACTCGGGTAAATATCCCACCGCAAGTTCACTTGAGAATTTAATGAGCGTTTGTTATTCTCATTAAAATCTTTGCATCCATAGCTCATTTGAATCTTTAACATGTTTCAAACATGCATATCCATTTTTAAAACATGTGTGGACGAAACCTCTTTCTTGCAAAATTCCAAGCTATTAGGGTTAAACTAGTGGAATTTCCCAAAATTGGATAACAAAACTTTTGTGTTCATTGTGTTGGGTGAATAAATTTTATTTATTTATATTTTTTATTGTTTTAAATTTTTTCCATACATCAACTATTAAATTTTCATTTTGTTGTAAGCTTTTTGCCTTGTTTGTTTTCGGGATCAAAGGAGAGCGAAAAGTCAAAGTTTTGATTTAAGAAAAAAGTGTACATTTAAAATGTAAATGCACAATGCACAATTGTACGGAGAGATAATTCCAAAGAGTGTCTGTAATTTTTAGGGATTGTAATCTCTTTTTAGTTTTTATATCTCAGGTTTTGCAATCGTTGGGAAAAATTGGCGGTAGAGGATTTTTAACTGAGGGTTGAATTGCAATCCATAAGTCATTTCATACAAAAATATAGCACGTTACGCATGATAAATCACTTTACAATCATCGATGATTGTTAGATCAAATTTTTGAAAAAGGGCAAAATAATGGCTTGTTAGGTTCGGGTAAATATCCCACGGCACGTTCACTTGGGAATTTAATGAGCATTTGTTATTCTCTTTAAAAGCTTTGGATCCATAGGTCATTTGAATCTTTAACATGTTTCAAGCATGCATATCCATTTTTAAAACATGTGTAGAAAAAATCTCCTTCATGTAAAATTCCAAGCTTAATAGGGTTGGACTAATGGAATTTCCCAAACTTGGATAACAAAACTTTTGTGTTCGTTTGTAGTGTGTGAATAGATATTTTTTATTTACATTAGTTATTATTTTAAATATTTTCCACACATCAACTATAAAATTTTTATTTTGTTGTGATCCTTTTTGCCTTTTTTGTTTACGATATGAAGGGGGAGCGAAAACTCAAAGTTCTGAATTAAGAAAAAAGTGTACATCTAAAATGGAAATGCACAATGCACAAATGTAGAGAGAGATATTTCCAAGGAGTGTCTGTATGTTGTAGGGATCGTATGCACTCTTTCGTTTTTATATCTAAGGTTTTGCAATCATCGGGAAACGAGGGAGGCGGGCGATTTTTAACTGAGTGTTAACATCAAATCCATAAGTAATTTCTTACAAAAATATAGCCCGTTACGCATGGCAAATCACTTTACAATCATCTATGATTGTTAGCTCAACTTTTTGAATATGGGCAAAATAATGGCTTGTTTGACTCGGGCAAATATCCCACCGCACGTTCACTTGAGAATTTAATGAGCGTTTGTTATTCTCTTTAAAAGCTTTGGATCCATAGGTCATTTGAATCATTAACATGTTTCTGGCATGCATATCCATTTTTAAAACATGTGTAGAAAAAATCCCCTTCATGTAAAATTCCAAGCTTAATAGGGTTGGACTAATGGAATTTCCAGAACTTGGATAACAAAACTTTTGTGTTCATTTGTGGTGTGTGAATAGATATTTTTTATTTACATTAGTTATTATTTTAAATATTTTCCACACATCAACTATGAAATTTTCATTTTGCTGTGATCTATTTGCCTTTTTTGTTTTCGGGAAGAAGGGAGAGCGAAAAACTCGAAGTTTTGATACAAGAAAAATGTGTACATCTAAAATACAAATGCACAATGCACAAATGTAGAGAAACATAATTCCAAAGAGTGTCTGTAATTTTTAGGGATTGTAAGCACCTTTTCGTTTTTATATCTTAGGTTTTGCAATCGTCGGGAAAAATGGGTTGCGGAGGATTTTTAATTGAGTGTTGAATTGCAATCCATAAGTCATTTAATACAAAAATATAGCCCGTTACGCATGATAAATTACATTACAATCATCTATGATTAACTATGTCAGCTTTTTGCAAATGGGCAAAATAATGGCATGTTTGACTCGGGTAAATATCCCACCACAAGTTTACTTGAGAATTTAATGAGCGTTTGTTATTCTCATTAAAAGCTTTGCATCCATAGCTCAATTGCATCTTTAACATTTTTCAAACATGCATATCCATTTTTAAAACATGTGTGGACGAAATCTCTTTCTTGCAAAATTCTGAGCTATTAGGGTTAAACTAGTGGAATTTCCCAAAATTGGATAATGAAACTTTTGTGTTCATTTGTGTTGGGTGAATAAATTTTTTTCATTTATATTTGTTATTTTTTTAAATTTTTTCCATACATCAACTATAAAATTTTCATTTTGTTGTAAGCTTTTTGCCTTGTTTGTTTTCGGGATGAAGGGAGAGCGAAAAGTCAAAGTTTTGATTTAAGAAAAAATTGTACATCTAAAATAGAAGAGCACAATGCACAATTGTCGGGAGAGATAATTCCAAAGAGTGTCTGTAATTTTTAGGGATTGTAAGCTCTTTTTATTTTTTATTTCTCAGGTTTTGCAATCGGCGGGAAAAATTGGTGGCAGAGGACTTTTAACTGAGGGTTGAATTGCAATCCACAAGTCATTTCAAACAAAAATATAGAACGCTACGCATGATAAATCACTTTACAATCATCTATGATTATTAGATCAAATTTTTGAAAATGGGCAAAATAATGACTTGTTAGACTCGGGTAAATATCCCACCGCGCGTTCACTTGAGAATTTATTGAGCGTTTGTTATTCTCTTTAATAGCTTTGGATCCATAGGTCATTTGAATCTTTAACATGTTTCAAGTATGCATATCCATTTTTAAAACATGTGTAGAAAAAATCTCCTTCCTGTAAAATTCCAAGCTTAATAGGGTTGGACTAATGGAATTTCTGAAACTTGGATAACAAAACTTTTGTTTTCATTTGTGGTGTGTGAATAGATATTTTTTACTTACATTAGTTATTATTTTAAATATTTTCCACACATCAACTATAAAATTTTTATTTTGTTGTGATCTTTTTTGCCTTTTTTGTTTACGGGATGAAGGCGGAGAGAAAACTCAAAGTTCTGATTTAAGAAAAAAGTGTACATCTAAAATGGAAATGCACAATGCACAAATGTAGAGAGAGATATTTCCAAAGAGTGTCTGTATGTTTTAGGGATCGTATGCAATCTTTCATTTTTATATCTAAGGTGTTGCAATCGTCGGGAAACGGGGGAGGTGGGCGATTTTTAACTGACTGTTGAGTTCAAATCCATAAGTCATTTCTTACAAAAATATAGCCCGTTACGCATAACAAATCACTTTACAATCACCTATGATTTTTAGCTCAACTTTTTGAATATGGGCAAAATAATGGCTTGTTTGACTTGGGCAAATATCCCACCGCACGTTCATTAGAGAATTTAATGAGCGTTTGTTATTCTCTTTAAAAGCTTTTGATTCATAGGTCATTTGAATCTTTCACATGTTTCTGGCATGCATATCCATTTTTAAAACATGTGTAGAAAAAATCCCCTTCATGTAAAATTCCAAGATATTAGTTTTGGACTAGTGGAATTTCCCAAACATGGATAACAAAACTTTTGTGTTCATTTGTGCTGTGTGAATAAATTTTCTTCATTTATATTTTTTATTGTTTTAAAATTTTTTCGTACATCAACTATGAAATTTTCATTTTGCTGCGATCTATTTGCCTTTTTTGTTGACGGGTTGAAGGGAGAGCGAAAAACTTGAAGTATTGATTTAAGAAAAATGTGTACATCTAAAACAGAAATGCACAATGCACATATGTAGAGAGAGATAATTCCAAAGAGTGTCTGTAATTTTTAGGGATTGTAAGCCCTTTTTGTTTTTACATCTCAGGTTTTGCAATCGTTGGGAAAAATGGGTTGCGGAGGATTTTTAACTGAGTGTTGAATTGCAATCCATAAGTCATTTCATACAAAAATATAGCCCGTTATGCATGATAAATCACATTACAATCACCTATGATTAATTATGTCAGCTTTTTGCAAATGGGCAAAATAATGGCATGTTTGACTCCGGTAAATATCCCACCGCAAGTTCACTTGAGAATTTAATGAGCGTTTGTCATTCTCTTGAAAAGCTTTGCATCCATAGCTCATTTGCATCTTTAACATGTTTCAAACATGTGTATCATTTTTTAAAACATGTGTGGATGAAATCTCTTTCTTGCATAATTCTGAGCTATTAGGGTTAAACTAGTGGAATTTCCCAACATTGGATAATAAAACGTTTGCGTTCATTTTTATTGGGTGAATAAATTTTTTTTATTTATATTTGTTATTGTTTGAAATTTTGTCCATACATCAACTCTAAAATTTTCGTTATGTTGTAAGCTTTTTGGCTTGTTTTTTTTCGAGATGAAGGGAGAACGAAAAGTTAAAGTTTTGATTTAAGAAAAAAGTGTACATCTAAAATGGAAATGCACAATGCACAAATGTGGAGAGAGATATTTCCAAAGAGTGTCTGTATGTTTTAGGGATCGTATGCACTCTTTCCTTTTTATATCTAAGGTTTTGCAATCGTCAGGAAACGGGGGAGGTGGGCGATTTTTAACTGAGTGTTGACTTCAAATCCATAAGTCATTTCTCACAAAAATATTGCCCATTACGCATGACAAATCACTTTAAAATGACCTATGATTGTTAGCTCAACTTTTTTAATATGGGCAAAATAATGGCTTGTTTGACTCGGGCAAATATCCCACCGCACGTTCACTTAAGAATTCAATGAGCGTTTGTTATTCTCTTTAATAGCTTTGGATCCATAGGTCATTTGAATGTTTAACATGTCTCTGGCATGCATACCCATTTTTAAAACACGTCTAGAAAAAATCTCCTTCATGTAAAATTCCAAGATATTAGTTTTGGACTAGTGGAATTTCCCAAACTTGGATAACAAAACTTTTGTATTCATTTGTGGTGTGTCAATAAATTTTCTTCATTTACTTTTTTTATTTTTTTAAACTTTTTTCGTACATCAACTATGAAATTTTAATTTTGCTATGATCTATTTGCATTTTTTGTTTACAGGATGAAGGGAGAGCGAAAAACTAGAAGTTTTGATTTAAGAAAAATTTGTACATCTAAAATGGAAATGCGCAATGCACATATTTAGAGAGAGATAATTCCAAAGAGTGTCTGTAATTTTTAGGGATTGTAAGCACCTTTTCGTTTTTATATCTCAGGTTTTGCAATCGTCGGGAAAAATGGGTTGCGGAGGATTTTTAATTGAGTGTTGAATTGCAATCCATAAGTCATTTCATACAAAAATATAGCCCGTTACGCATGATAAATCGCATTACAATCACCGATGATTAATTATGTCAGCTTTTTGCAAATGGGCAAAATAATGGCATGTTTGACTCTGGTAATTATCCCACCGCAAGTTCACTTGAGAATTTAATGAGCGTTTGTTATTCTCTTTACATGCTTTGCATCCATAGCTCATTTGCATCTTTAACATATTTCAAACATGCATATCTATTTTTAAAACATGTGTGGATGAAATCTCTTTCTTGCAAAATTCCAAGCTATTATGGTTAAACTAGTGGAATTTCCCAAAATTGGATAACAAAACTTTGTGTTCATTTGTGTTGGGTGAATAAATTTTTTTCATTTATATTTGTAATTGTTTAAAATTTTTTCCATACATGAACTATAAAATTTTCATTTTGTTGTAAGTTTTTTGCCTTATTTGTTTTCGGGATGAAGGGAGAGCAAAAAGTCAAAGTTTTGATTTAAGAAAAAAGTGTATATCTAAAATGGAAAAGCACAATGCACAAATGTAGGGAGAGATAATTCCAAAGAGTGTCTGTAATTTTAAGGGATTGTAAGCTCTTTTTAGTTTTTATATCTTAGGTTTTGCAATCGTCAGGAAAAATTGGTGGCAGAGGTTTTTTAACTGAGTGTTGAATTGCAAACAATAAGTCATTTTATACAAAAATATAGCCCGTTACGCATGATAAATCACTTTACAATCATCAATGATTGTTAGATAAAATTTTTGAAAATGGGCAAAATAATGACTTGTTAGACTCGGGTAAATATCCCACTGCACATTCACTTGAGAATTTAATGACCGTTTGTTATTCTCTTTAAAAGCTTTGGACCCATAGGTCATTTGAATCTTTAACATGTTTCAAGCATGCATATCCATTTTTAAAACATGTGTAGAAAAAATCTCCTTCATGTAAAATTCCAAGCTTAATAGGGTTGGACTAATGGAATTTCCCAAACTTGGATAACAAAACTTTTCTGTTCATTTGTGGTGTGTGAATAGATATTTTTTATTTACATTAGTTATTATTTTAAATATTTTCATAGATCAACTATAAAATTTTTATTTTGCTGTGATCTTTTTTGCCTTTTTTGTTTACGGGATGAAGGGGGAGCGAAAACTCAAAGTTCTGATTTAAGAAAAAAGTGTACATCTAAAATGGAAATGCACAATGCACAAATGTAGAGAGAGATATTACCAAAGAGTGTCTGTATGTTTTAGGGATCGTATGCACTCTTTCGTTTTTATATCTAATGTTTTGCAATCGTCGGGAACCGAGGGAGGCGGGCGATTTTTAACTGAGTGTTGACTTCAAATCCATCAGTCATTTCTTACAAAAATATAGCCCGTTTCGCATGACAAATCACTTCACAATCACCTATGATTGTTAGCTCAACTTTTTGAATATGGGCAAAATAATGGCTTGTTTGACTCGGGCAAATATCCCACCGCACGTTCACCTGAGAATTTAATGAGCGTTTGTTATTATCTTTAAAAGCTTTGGATCCATAGGTCATTTGAATCTTTAACATGTTTCTGGCATGCTTATCCATTTTTAAAACATGTGTAGAAAAAATCTCCTTCATGTAAAATTCCAAGATATTAGTTTTGGACTAGTGGAATTTTCCAAACTTGGATAACAAAACTTTTGTGTTCATTTGTGGTGTGTCAATAAATTTTCTTCATTTACTTTGTTTGTTGTTTTAAACTTTTTCCGCACATCAACGATGAAGTTTTTATTTTGCTATGATCTATTTGCCTTTTTTGTTTACGGGATGAAGGGAGAGCGAAATACTCGAAGTTTTGATTTAAGAAAAATGTGTACATCTAAAACGGAAATGCACAATGCAGATATGTAGAGAGAGATAATTCAAAAGAGTGTTAGTAATTTTTAGGAATGTAAGCACCTTTTCGTTTTTATATCTCAGGTTTTGCAATCGTCGGGAAAAATGGGTTGCGGAGGATTTTTAACTGAGTGTTGAATTGCAATCCATAAGTCATTTCATACAACAATATAGCCCGTTACACATGATAAATCACATTACAATCATCTATGATTAATTATGTCAGCTTTTTGCAAATGGGCAAAATAATGGCATGTTTGACTCCGGTAAATATCCCACCGCAAGTTCACTTGAGAATTTAATGAGCGTTTGTTATTCTCTTTAAAAGCTTTGCATCCGTAGCTTATTTGCATCTTTAACATGTTTCAAGCATGATATCCATTTTTAAAACATGTGTGGATGAAATATCTTTCTTGAAAAATTCCAAGCTATTAGGGTTAAACTAGTGAAATTTCCCAAAATTGGATAACAAAACGTTTGTGTTCATTTGTGTTGGGTGAATAAATTTTCTTTATTTATATTTGTTATTGTTTTAAATTTTTTCCATACATCAACTATAAAATTTTCATTTTGTTGTAAGCTTTTTGCCTTGTTTATTTTCGGGATGAAGGGAGAGCGAAAAGCCAAAGTTTTAATTTAAGAAAAAAGTGTACATCTAAAATGGAAAAGCACGATGCACAATTGTAGGGAGAGATAATTCCAAAGAGTGTCTATAATTTTTAGGGATTGTAAGCTCTTTTTAGTTTTTATATCTCAGGTTTTGCAATTGTCGGGAAACATTGGTGGCAGAGGATTTTTAACTGAGTGTTGAATTGCAATCCATAAGTCATTTCATACAAAAATACAGCCCGTTATGCATGATAAATCACTTTAAAATCATCTATGATTGTTAGATCAATGTTTTGAAAATGGGCAAAATAATGACTTGTTAGACTCGGGTAAATATCCCGCCGCACGTTCACTTGGGAATTTAATGAGCGTTTGTTATTCTCTTTAAAAGCTTTGGATCCATAGGTCATTTGAATCATTAACATGTTTCAAGCATGCATATCCATTTTCAAAACATGTGTAGAAAAAATCTCCTTCATGTAAAATTCCAAGCTTAATATGGTTGGACTAATGGAATTTTTCAAACTTGGATAACAAAACTTTTGTGTTCATTTGTGGTGTGTGAATAGATATTTTTTATTTACATTAGCTATTATTTTAAATATTTTCCGCACATCAACTATAAAATTTTTATTTTGTTGTGATCTGTGTTGCCTTTTTACTTTACGGGATGAAGGGGGAGCGAAAATTCAAAGTTCTGATTTAAGAAAAAAGTGTACATCTAAAATGGAAATGTACAATGCACAAATGTTGACAGAGATATTTCCAAAGAGTGTCTGTATGTTTTAGGGATCGTATGCACTCTTTCGTTTTTATACCTAAGGTTTTGCAATTGTCGGGAAACGGGGGAGGCGGGCGATTTTTAACTGAGTGTTGACTTCAAATCCATAAGTAATTTCTTACAAAAGTATAGCCCGCTATGCATGACAAATCACTTTACAATCACCTATGATTGTTAGCTCAACTTTTTGAATATGGGCAAAATAATGGCATGTTTGACTCGGGCAAATATCCCACCGCACGTTCACTTGAGAATTTAATGAGCGTTTATTATTCTCTTTAAAAGCTTTGGATCCTTAGGTCATTTGAATCTTTAACATGTTTCTGGCATGCATATCCATTTTTAAAACATGTGTGGAAAAAATCTCCTTCATGTAAAATTCCAAGATATTGGTTTTGGACTAGTGGAATTTCCCAAACTTGGATAACAAAACTTTTGTGTTCATTTGTGGTGTGTGAATAAATTTTCTTCATTTAATTTTTTTATTGTTTTATACTTTTTCCGTACATCAACTATGAAATTTTCATTTTGCTGTGATCTATTTGCCTTTTTTGTTTACGGGATGAAGGGAGAGCGAAAAACTCGAAGTTTTGATTGAAGAAAAATGTGCACATCTACAACGGAAATGCACATTGCACATATTTAGAGAGAGATAATTCCAAAGAGTGTCTGTAATTTTTAGGGATTGTAAGCACTTTTTCGCTTTTATATCTCAGGTTTTGCAATCGTCTGGAGAAATGGGTTGTGGAGGATTTTTAACTGAGTGTTGAATTGCAATCCATAAGTCGTTTCACACAAAAATATAGCCCGTTACGCATGATAAATCACATTTCAATCATCTATGATTAATTACGTTAGCTTTTTGCAAATGGGCAAAATAATGGCATGTTTGACTCGGGTAAATATCCCACCACAAATTCACTTCAGAATTTAATGAGCGTTTGTTATTCTCTTTAAAAGCTTTGAATCCATAGCTCATTTGCATCTTTAACATGTTTCAAACATGCATATCCATTTTTAAAACATGTGTGGATGAAATCTCTTTCTTGCAAAATTACAACCTATTAGGGTTAAACTAGTGGAATTTCCCAAAATTGGTTAACAAAACTTTTGTGTTAATTTGTGTTGGGTGAATAAATTTTCTTTATTTATATTTGTTATTGTTTTAAATTTTTTCCATACATCAACTATAAAATTTTCATTTTGTTGTAAGCTTTTTGCCTTGTTTGTTTTCGGGATGAAGGGAGAGCGAAAAGTCAAAGTTTTGATTTAAGAAAAAAGTGTACATCTAAAATGGAAAAGCACAATGCACAATTGTAGGGAGAGATAATTCCGAAGAGTGTCTGTAATTTTTAGGGATTATAAGTTCTTTTTAGTTTTTATTACTCAGGTTTTGCAATCGTCGAGAAAAATTGGTGGGCGAGGATTTTTAACTGAGTGTTGAATTGCAATCCATAAGTCATTTCATACAAAAATATAGCCCGTTATGCAATGTAAATCACTTTAAAATCATCTATGATTGTTAGATCAAATTTTTGAAAATGGGCAAAATAATGACTTGTTAGACTCGGGTAAATATCCCACCGCATGTTCACTTGGGAATTTAATGAGCGTTTGTTATTCTCTTTAAAAGCTTTGGATCCATAGGTCATTTGAATCTTTATCATGTTTCTTGCATGCATATCCTTTTTTAAAACATGTGTAGAAAAAATCTTCTTCATGTAAAATTCCAAGCTTAATAGGGTTGGACTAATGGAATTTCCCAAACTTGGATAACAAAACTTTTGTGTTCATTTGTGGTGTGTAAATAGATATTTTTTATTTACATTAGTTATTATTTTAAATATTTTCCACTCATCAACTATAAAATTTTTATTTTGTTGTGATCTTTGTTGCCTTTTTACTTTACGGGATGAAGGGGGAGCAAAAACTCAAAGTTCAGATTTAAGAAAAAAATGTACATCTAAAATGAAAATGCACAATGCACAAATGTAGAGAGAGATATTTCCAAAGAGTGTCTGTATGTTTTAGGGATCGTATGCACTCTTTCGTTTTTATATCTAAGGTTTTGCAATCGTCGGGAAACGGGGGAGGCGGGCAATTTTTAACTGAGTGTTGACTTCAAATCCATAAGTCATTTCTTACAAAAATATAGCCCGTTACGCATGACAAATCACTTTACAATCACCTATGATTGTTAGCTCAACTTTTTGAATATGGGCAAAATAATGGCTTGTTTGACTCGGGCAAATATCCCACCGCACGTTCACTTGAGAATTTAATGAGCGTTTGTTATTCTCTTTAAAAGCTTAGTATCCATAAGTCATTCGAATCTTTAACACATGTTTCTGGCGTGCATATCCATTTTTAAAACATGTGTAGAAAAAATCTCCTTCGTCTAAAATTCCAAGATATTAGTTTTGTGTTCATTTGTGGTGTGTGAATAAAGTTTCTTCATTTAATTTTTTTATTGTTTCAAACTTTTTCCGTACATCAACTATGAAATTTTCATTTTGCTGTGATCTATTTGCCTTTTTTGTTTATGGGATGATGGGAGAGCGAAAAACTCGAAGTTTTGATTTAAGAAAAATTTGTACATCTAAAACGGGAATGCACAATGCACATATGTAGAGAGATAATTCCAAAGAGTGTTTGTAATTTTTAGGGATTGTAAGGACCTTTTCGTTTTTATATCAAAGGTTTTGCAATCGTCGAGAAAAATGGGTTGCGGAGGATTTTTAATTGGCTGTTGAATTGCAATCCATAAGTCATTTCATACAAAAATATAGCCCATTACGCATGATAAATCACATTACAATCATCTATGATTAATTATGTCAGCTTTTTGCAAATGGGCAAAATAATAGCATGTTTGACTCGGGTAAATATCCCTCCGAAAATTCAATTGAGAATTTAATGAGCGTTTGTTATTCTCTTTAAAAGCTTTGAATCCATAGCTCATTTGCATCTTTAACATGTTTCGAACATGCATATCCATTTTTAAAACATGTGTGGATGAAATCTCTTTCTTGCAAAATTACATCCTATTAGGGTTAAACTAGTGGAATTTCCCAAAATTGGATAACAAAACTTTTGTGTTCATTTGTGTTGGGTGAATAAATTTTATTTATTTATATTTGTTATTTTTTAAAATTTTTTCCATACATAAACTATAAAATTTTCATTTTTTTTAAACTTTTTGCTTTGTTTGTTTTCGGGATGAAGGGAGAGCGAAAAGTCAAAGTTTTGATTTAAGAAAAAAGTGTACATCTAAAATGGAAAAGCACAATGCACAATTGTAGGGAGAGATAATTCCAAAGAGTGTCTGTAATTTTTAGGGATTGTAAGCTCTTTTTAGTTTTTATATCTCAGGTTTTGCAATCATCGGGAAACATTGGTGGCAGAGGATTTTTAACTGAGTGTTGAATTGTAATCCATAAGTCATTTTATACAAAAATATAGTCCGTTACGCATGATAAATCACTTTACAATCATCTATGATTGTTAGATCAAATTTTTGAAAATGGGCAAAATAATGACTTGTTAGACTCGGGTAAATATCCCACCGCACGTTCACTTGAGAATTTAATGAGCGTTTGTTATTCTCTTTAAAAGCTTTGGATCCATAGGTCATTTGAATCTTGAACATGTTTCAAGCATGTATATACATTTTTAAAACATGTGTAGAAAAAATCTCCTTCTTGTAAAATTCCAAACTTAATAGGGTTGGACTAATGGAATTTCCCAAACTTGGATAATTTAACTTTTGTGTTCATTTGTGGTGTGTGAATAGATATTTTTTATTTACATTAGTTCTTATTTTAAATATTTTCCACACATCAACTATAAAATTTTTATTTTGTTGTGATCTTTTTTGCCTTTTTACTTTACCGGATGAAGGGGGAGCGAAAACTCAAAGTTCAGATTTAAGAAAAAAGTATACATCTAAAATGGAAATGCACAATGCACAAATGTAGAGACAGATATTTCCAAAGAGTGTGTGTATGCTTTAGGGATCGTATGCACTCTTTCGTTTTTATATCTAAGGTTTTGCAATCGTCGGGAAACGGGGGAGGCAGGCGGCTTTTAACTAAGTGTTGACTTCAAATCCATAAGTCATTTCTTACAAAAATATAGCCCGTTACGCATGAAAAATCAATTTACAATCACCTATGATTGTTAGCTCAACTTTTTGAATATGGGCAAAATAATGGCTTGTTTGACTCAGGCAAATATCCCAACGCACGTTCACTTGAGAATTTAATGAGCATTTGTTATTCTCTTTGAAAGCTTTGGATCCATAGGTCATTTGAATCTTTAACATGTTTCTGGCATGCATATCCATTTTTAAAACATGTGTAGAAAAAATCTCCTTCATGTAAAATTCCAAGCTTAATAGTGTTGGACTAATGGAATTTCCCAAACTTGGATAACAAAACTTTTGTGTTCATTTGTGGTGTGTGAATAGATATTTTTTATTTACATTAGTTATTATTTTAAATATTTTCCACACATCAACTATAAAAATTTTATTTAGTTGTGATTTTTTTTGCCTTTTTTGTTTACAGGATGAAGGGGGAGCGAAAACTCAAAGTTCTCATTTAAGAAAAAAGTGTCCATCAAAAATGGAAATGCACAATGCACAAATGTAGAGAGAGAAATTTCCAAAGAGTCTCTGTATGTTTTAGGGATCGTATACACTTTTTCTTTTTTATTTCTTTGGTTTTCCAATCATCGGGAAATGGGGGAGGCGGGCAATTTTTGACTGAGTGTTGACTTCAAATCCATAAGTCATTTCTTACCAAAAAATAGCCCGTTATGCATGACATATCACTTTACAATCATCTATGATTGTTAGCTCAACTTTTTGAATATGGTCAAAATAATGGCTTGTTTGACTCGGGCAAATATCCCACCGCACATTCACTTGAGAATTTAATGAGCGTTTGTCATTCTCTTTAAAAGCTTTGGATCCCTAGGTCATTTGAATCTTTAACATGTTTCTGGCATTCATATCCATTTTTAAAACATGTAGAAAAAATCTCCTTCACGTAAAATTCGAAGATATTAGTTTTGAACTTGTGGAATTTCCCAAACTTGGATAACAAAAATTTTGTTTTCATTTGTGGTGTGTGAATAAATTTTCTTCATTTACTCTTTTTTATTGTTTTAAACTTTTTCCGTATATCAACTATGAAATTTTCATTTTGCTGTGATCTATTTGCCTTTTTTGTTTACAGAATGAAGGAAGAGCGAAAAACTCGAAGTTTTGATCTAAGAAAAATGTGTACATCTAAAATAGAAATGCACAATGCACATATGTAGAGAGAGATAATTCCAAAGAGTGTTTGTAATTTTTAGGGACTGTAAGCACTTTTTCGTTTTTATATCTCAGGTTTTACAATCATTGGGAAAAGTGGGTTACGGAGGATTTTTAACTGAGTGTTGAATTGCAATCCATAAGTCATTTTATACAAAAATATAGCCAGTTACGCAAGATAAATCACATTACAATCATCTATGATTATTGTGTCAGCTTTTTGCAAATGGGCAAAATAATGGCATGTTTAACTTGGGTAAATAGGCCACCGCAAGTTCACTTGAGAATTTAATGAGCGTTTGTTACTCTCTTTAAAAGCTTTGCATCCACAGCTCATTTGCATCTTTAACATGTTTCAAACAAGCAACTCCATTTTTAAAACATGTGTGGATGAAATCTCTTTCTTGCAAAATTCCAAGCTATTAGGGTTAAACTAGTGGAATTTCCCAAAATTGGACAACAAAACTTTTGTGTTCATTTGTGTTGGGTGAATAAATTTTCTTTATTTATATTTTTTTTGTTTTAAATTTTTTCCATACTTCAACTATAAAATTTTCATTTTGTTGTAAGCTTTTTGCCTTGTTTGTTTTCGGGATGAAGGGAGGTGAAAAGTCAAAGTTTTGATTTAAGAAAAAAGTGTACATATATAATGGAAAAGCATAATGCACAATTGTAGGGAGAAATAATTCCAAAGAGTGTCGGTAATTTTTAGGGATTGTAAAATCTTTTAAGTTTTTATATCTCAGGTTTTGCAATCGTCGGGAAAAATTTGTGGCAAAGGATTTTTAACTGAGTGTTGAATTGCAATCCATAATTCATTTCATACAAAAATATAGCCTGTTACGCATGATAAATCACTTTACAATCATCTATGATTGTTAGATCAATTTTTTTGAAAATGGGCAAAATAATGACTTGTTAGACTCAGGTAAATATCCCACCACACGTTCACTTGAGAATTTAATGAGCGTTTGTTATTCTCTTTGAAAGCTTTGGATCCATAGGTCATTTGAATCTTTAACATTATGCAAGCATGCATATCCATTTTTAAAACATGTGTAGAAAAAATCTCCTTCATGTAAAATTTCAAGCTTACTAGGGTTGGACTAACGGAATTTCGCAAACTTGGATAACAAAACTTTTGTGTTCATTTTTGGTGTGTGAATAGATATTTTTTATTTACATTAGTAATTATTTTAAATATTTTCCACACATCAACTATAAAATTTTTATTTTGTTGTGATCTTTTTTGCCTTTTTTGTTTACGGGATGAAGGGGGAGCGAAAACTCAAAGTTCTGATTTAAGAAAAAAGTGTACATCTAATATGGAAATGCACATTGCACAAATGTAGAGAGAGATATTTCCAAAGAGTGTCTGTATGTTTTAGGGATCGTATATACTTTTTTATTTTTATATCTAAGGTTTTGCAATCGTCGGGAAACAGGGGAGGCGGGCGAGTTTTAACTGAGTGTTGAGTTCAAATCCATAAGTCGTTTTTTACAAAAATATAGCCTATTACACATGACAAATGACTTTACAATCATCTATAATTGTTAGCTCAACTTTTTCAATATGGGCAAAATAATGGCTTGTTTGACTCGGGCAAATATCCCATCACACGTTCACTTGAGAATTTAATGAGCGTTTGTCATTCTCTTTAAAAGCTTCAGATCCATTGGTCATTTGAATCTTTAACTTGTTTATGGTATGCATATCCATTTTTAAAACATGTGTAGAAAAAATCTCCTTCACGTAAAATTCCAACATATTAGTTTTGGACTAGTGGAATTTCCCAAACTTGGATAACAAAACTTTTGTGTTCATTTGTGGTGTGTGAATAAATTTTCTTCATTTACTTTTTTTTATTTTTTTAAACTTTTTCCGTACATCATCGATGAAATTTTCATTTTGCTGTGATCTATTTACTTTTTTTGTTTACGGGATGAAGGGAGAGCGAAAAACTCAAAGTTTTGATTTAAGAAAAATGTGTACATCTAAAACAGAAATGCACATTGCACATATGTAGAGAGAGATAATTCCAAAGAGTGTCTGTAATTTTTTAGGATTGTAAGCACTTTTTCATTTTTATATCTCAGGGTTTGTAATCGTCGGGAAAAGTGGGTTGCGAAGGATTTTTAACTGAGTGTTGAATTGCAATCCATAAGACATTTCATACAAAAATATAGCCCGTTACGCATGATAAATCATATTACAATCATCTATGATTATTGTGTCAGCTTTTTGCAAATGGGCAAAATAATGGTATGTTTGACTCGGGTAAATATCCCATCGCAAGTTCACTTGAGAATTTAATGAGCGTTTGTTATTGTCTTTAAAAGCTTTACATCCATCGCTCATTTGCATCTTTAACATGTTTCAAACACGCATATCCATTTTTAAAACATGTGTGGATGAAATCTTTTTCTTGCAAAATTCCATGCTATTAGGGTTAAACTAGTGGAATTTCCTAAAATTAGATGACAAAATTTTTGTGTTCATTTGTGTTGGGTGAATAAATTTTCTTTATTTATATTTGTTATTGTTTTAAATTTTTTCCATACATCAACTATAAAATTTTCATTTTGTTGCAAGCTTTTTGCCTCTTTTGTTTTCAGGATGAGGGGAGAACGAAAACTCAAAGTTTTGATTTAAGAAAAAAGTGTAAATCTAAAATGGAAAAGTACAATGCAAAATTGCAGGGAGAGATAATTCCAAAGAGTGTCTGTAATTTTTAGGGATTGTCAGCTCTTTTTAGTTTTTATATCTCAGGTTTTGCAATCGTCGAGAAAAATTGGTGGCAGAGGATTTTAACTGAGTGTTGAATTGCAATCCATAAGTCATTTCATACAAAAATATAGCCCGTTACGCATGATAAATCACTTTACAATCATCTATGAATGTTAGATCAAATTTTTTAAAAATGGGCAAAATAATCACTTGTTAGACTCGGGTAAATATCCCACCGCACGTTCACTTGAGAATTTAATGAGCGTTTGTTATTCTCTTTGAAAGCTTTGGATCCATATGTCATTTGAATCTTTAACATGTTTCAAGCTTGCATATCCATTTTTAAAACACGTGTAGAAAAAATCTCCTTCATGTAAAATTCCAAGCTTAATAGGGTTGGACTAAAGGAATTTCCCAAACTTGGATAACAAAACTTTTGTGTTCATTTTTGGTGTGTGAATAGATATTTTTTATTTACATTAATAATTATTTTAAAAATTTTCCACACATCAACTATAAAATTTTTATTTTGTTGTGATCTTTTTTGCTTTTTTTGTTTACGGGATGAAGGGGGAGCGAAAACTCAAAGTTCTGATTGAAGAAAAAAGTGTACATCTAATGTGGAAATGCACAATGCACAAATGTAGAGAGAGATATTTCCAAAGACTGTCTCTATGTTTTAGGGATCGTATGCACTTTTTCATTTTTATATCTCAGGTTTTGCAATCGTCGGGAAACGGGGGAGGCGGGCGATTTTTAACTGAGTGTTGACTTCAAATCCATAAGTCATTTCTTACAAAAATATATCCTGTTACGCATGACAAATCACTTTTCAATCAATGATTGTTAGCTCAATTTTTTGAATATGGGCAAAATAATGGCTTGTTTGACTCGGGCTAATATCCCACCGAACGTTCACTTGAGAATTTAATGACCGTTTGTCATTCTATTTAAAAGCTTTGGATCCATAGGTCATTTGAATCTTTAACATGTTTCTGGCATGCATATCCATTTTTAAAACATGTGTAGAAAAAATCTCCTTCACGTAAAATTCCAAGATATTAGATTTGGACTAGTGGAATTTCCCAAACTTGGATAACAAAACTTTTGTGTTCATTTGTGGTGTGTGAATAAATTTTCTTCATTTAATTTTTTTTATTTTTTTAAACTTTTTCGGTAAATCAACTATGAAATTTTCATCTTGCTGTGATCTATTTGCCTTTTTTATTTACGGGATGAAGGCAGAGCGAAAAACTCGAAGTTTTGATTTAAGAAAAATGTGTACATCTAAAACGGAAATGCACAATGCACATATGTAGAGAGAGATAATTCAGAAGTGTGTCTGTAATTTTTTGGGAATGTAAGCACTTTTACTTTTTTATATCTCAGGTTTTGCAATCCTCGAGAAAAATGGGTTGCGGAGGATTTTAACTGAGTGTTGAATTGCAATCCATAAATCATTTCACACAAAAAAAAGCCTGTTACGCATGATAAATCACATTACAATCATCTATGATTATTATGTCAGCTTTTTGCAAATGGGCAAAATAATGGCATGTTTCACTCGGGTAAATATCCCACCGCAAGTTCGCTAGAGAATTTAATGAGCGTTTGTTATTCTCTTCAAAATCTTTGCATCCATAGCTCATTTGCATGTTTAACCTGTTTCAAACATGCATATCCATTTTTAAAACATGTGTGGATGAAATCTCTTTTTTGCAAAATTTCAAGCAATTTGGGTTAAACTTGTGGAATTTGCCAAAGTTTGATAACAAAACTTTTGTGATCATTTGTGTGGGTGAATAAATTTTTTTTATTTATATTTTTTATTGTTTTAAATTTTTTCCATACATCAACTCTAAAATTTTCATTTTGTTGTAAGCTTTTTGCCTCTTTTGCTTTCGGGATGAAGGGAGAGCGAAAAGTCCAAGTTTTGATTTACGAAAAAAGTGTACATCTAAAATGGAAAAGCACAATGCACAATTGCAGGGAGAGATAATTCCAAAGAGTGTCTGTAATTTTTAGGGATTGTAACCTCTTTTTAGTTTTTATATCTCAGGTTTTGCAATCGTCGGGAAAAATTGGTGGCCGAGGATTTTAACTGAGTGTTGAATTGCAATCCATAAGTCATTTCATACAAAAATATAGCCCGTTACGCATGATAAATCACTTTACAATCATCTATGATTGTTAGATCAATTTTTTTGAAAATGGGTAAAATAATTACTTGTTAGACTCGGGTAAATATCCCACCGCACGTTCACTTGAGAATTTAATGAGCGTTTGTTATTCTCTTTAAAAGCTTTGGATCCATAGGTCATTTGAATCTTTAACATGTTTCAAGCATACATATCCGTTTTTAAAACATGTGTAGAAAAAATCTCCTTCATGTAAAATTCCAAGCTTAATAGGGTTGGACTACTGGAATTTTCCAAACTTGGATAACAAAACTTTTGTGTTCATTTTTGGTGTGTGAATAGATATTTTTTATTTACATTAGTAATTATTTTAAATATTTTCCACACCTCAACTATAAAAATTTTATTTCGTTGTGATCTTTTTTGCCTTTTTTGTTTACGGGATGAAGGGGGAGCGAAAACTCAAAGTTCTCATTTAAGAAAAAAGTGTACATCTAATATTGAAATACACAATGCACAAATATAGAGAGAGATATTTCCAAAGTGTGTCTGTATGTTTGAGGGATCGTATGCACTTTTTCGTTTTTATATCTTAGGTTTTGCAATTGTCGGGAAACGGGGGAGGCGGGCGATTTTTAACTGAGTGTTGACTTCAAATCTATAAGTCTTTTCTTAAAAAATATATATCCCGTTACGCATGACAAATCACTTTACAATCATCTATGATTGTTAGCTCAAATTTTTGAAAATGTGCAAAATAATGGCTTGTTTGACTCGGGCAAATAGCCCACCGCACGTTCACTTGAGAATTTAATGAGCGTTTGTCATTCTATTTAAAATCTTTGGATCCATAGGTCATTTGAATCTTTAACATGTTTCTGGCACGCATATCCCTTTTTAAAACATGTGTAGAAAAAATCTCCTTCACGTAAAATTCCAAGATATTAGATTTGGACTAGTGGAATTTCCTAAACTTGGATAACAAAACTTTTGTGTTCATTTGTGGTGTGTGAATAAATTTTCTTCATTTACTTTTTTTTATTTTTTTAAACTTTTTTGGTACATCAACTATGAAATTTTCATCTTGCTGTGATCTATTTGCCTTTTTTGTTTACGGGATGAAGGGAGAGCGAAAAACTCGAAGTTTTGATTTAAGAAAACTGTGTACATCTAAAACGGAAATGCACAATGCACATAGGTAGAGAAAGATAATTCCAAAGTCTCTCTGTAATTTTTAGGGATTGTAAGCACTTTTTCGTTTTTATATCTCAGGTTTTGCAATCGTCGAGAAAAATGGGTTGCGGAGGATTTTAACGGAGTGTTGAATTGCAATCCATAAGTCATTTCACACAAAAATATAGCCCGTTACGCATGATAAATCACATTACAATCATCTATAATTATTATGTCAGCTTTTTGCAAATGGGCAAAATAATGGCATGTTTGACTCGGGTAAATATCCCACCGCAAGTTCGCTTGAGAATTTAATGAGCGTTTGTTATTCTCTTTAAAAGCTTTGCATCCATAGCTCATTTGCATCTTTAACATGTTTCAAACATGCATATCCATTTTTAAAACACGTGTGGATGAAATCTCTTTCTTGCAAAATTCCAAGCAATTTGGGTTAAACTTGTGGAATTTCCCAAAATTGGATAACAAAACTTTTGTGATCATTTGTGTTGTGTGAATAAATTTTCATTATTTATATTTGTTATTGTTTTAAATTTTTTCCAAACATCAACTATAAAATTTTAATTTTGTTCTAGGCTTTTTGCCTTGTTTGTTTTCGGGATGAAGGGAGAGCGAAAAGTCAAAGTTTTGATTTAAGAAAAAAGTGTACATCTAAAATGGAAAAGCACAATGCTCAATTGTAGGGAGAGATAATTCCAAAGAGTGCCTGTAATTTTAAAGGATTGGAAGCACTTTTTATTTTTTATATCTCAGGTTTTGCAATCGTCGGAAAAATTTGGTGGCAGAGGATTTTTAACTGAGTGTTGAATTGCAATCCATATGTCATTTCATACATAGGTATAGCTCGTTACCAATGATAAATCACTTTACAATCATCTATGATTGTTAGATCAAATTTTTTGAAAATAGGCAAAATAATGAATTGTTACACTCGGGTAAATATCCCACCGCACGTTCAAATACATATGTGCGTTCTGCATTTCCATTTTAGATGTACACATTTTTCTGAAATATCTATTTCATACATCTAAAATGAAAATGCACAATGCACAAATTTAGAGAGAGATATTTCCAAAGAGTTTCTTTATGTTTTAGGGATCGTATGCACTTTTTTGATTTTATATCTAAGGTTTTGCAATCGTCAGGAAACGGGGGAGGCGGGCGATTTTTAACTAAGTGTTGACTTCAAATCCATAAGTCATTTTTTACAAAAGTATAGCCCGTTACGCATGACAAATCACTTTACAAATCATCTATGATTGTTAGCTCAACTTTTTGAATATGGGCAAAATAATGGCTTGTTTGACTCGGGCAAATTTCCCACCGCACGTTCACTTGAGAATTTAATGAGCGTTTGTTATTCTCTTTAAAAGCTTTGGATCCATAGGTCATTTGAATTATTAACATGTTTCTGGCATGCATATCCCTTTTTTAAAAATGAGTAGAAAAAATCTCCTTCATGTAAAATTCCAAGATATTAGTTGTGGACTAGTAAAATTTCCCAAACTTGGATATCAAAACCTTTGTGTTCATTTGTGGTGTGTGAAAATTTTTTCTTCTTTTACTTTTTTTTATTGTTTTAAACTTTTTCCGTACATCAACTATGAAATTTTCATTTTGCTGTGATTTATTTGCCTTTTTTGTTTACGGGATGAAGGGAGAGCGAAAAACTCGAAGTTTTGATTTAAGAAAAATGTGTACATCTAAAACGGAAATGCACAATGCACATACGTAGAGAGAGATAATTCCAAAGCGTGTCTGTAATTTTTAGGGATTGTAAGCACTTTTTCGTTTTTATATCTCAGGTTTTGCAATCGTCTGGTAAAATGGGTAGTGGAGGATTTTTAACTGAGTGTTGAAATGCAACCCAGAAGTCATTTCATACAAAACTATAGCCCGTTACGCTTGATAAATCACATCACAATCATCTATGATTATTATGTCAGCTTTTTTCAATTGGGCAAAATAATGGCATGTTTGACTCGGGTAAATATCCCACCGCAAGTTCATTTGAGAATTTAATGAGTGTTTGTTATTCTCTTTAAAAGCTTTGCATCCATAGCTCATTTGCATCTTTAACATCTTTCAAACATGCATATCCATTTTTAAAACATGTGTGGATGAAATCTCTTTCTTGCAAAATTCCAAGCTATTAGGGTTAAACTAGTGGAATTTCCCAAAATTGGATAACAAAACTTTAGTGTTCATTTGTGTTGGGTGAATAAATTTTCCTTATTTATATTTTTTATTGTTTTAAATTTTTTCCATACATCAACTATAAAATTTTCATTTTGTTGTATGTTTTTTGCCTTGTTTGTTTTCGGGATGAAGGGAGAGTGGAAAGTCAACGTTTTGATTTAAGAAAAAAGTGTACATCTAAAATGGAAAAGCACAATGCACAATTATATGGAGAGATAATTCCAAAGAGTATCTGTAATTTTTAGGGATTGTAAGCTCTTTTTAGTTTTTATATCTCAGGTTTTGTAATCGTCGGGAAAAATTGGTGGCAGTGAATTTTTAACTGAGTGTTGAATTGCAATCCATAAGTCATTTCATACAGAAATATAGCCCGTTACACAAGATAAATCACTTTACAATCATCTAAGATTGTTAGATCAAATTTTTGAAAATGGGCAAAATAATGACTTGTTAGACTCGGGTAAATATCCCACCGCACGTTCACTTGAGAGTTTAATGAGCATTTTTTATTCTCTTTAAAAGCTTTGGATTCATAGGTCATTTGAATCTTTAACATGTTTCAAGCATGCATATCCATTTTTAAAACATGTGTAGAAAAAATCTCCTTCATGTAAAATTCCAAGCTTAATAGGGTTGGACTAATGGAATTTCCCAAACTTGGATAACAAAACTTTTGTGTTCATTTGTGGTGTGTGAATAGATATTTTTTATTTACATTAGTTATTATTTTAAATATTTTCCACACATCAACTATAAAATTTTAATTTTGTTGTGATCATTTCTGCCTTTATTGTTTGCGGGACGAAGGGGGAGCGAAAACTCAAAGTTCTGATTTAAGAAAAAAGTGTACATCTAATATGGAAATGGACCATGCACAAATGTAGAGAGAGATATTTCCAAAGAGTGTCTGTATGTTTTAGGGATCGTATGCACTTTTTCATTTTTATATCTAAGGTTTTACAATCGTCGGGAAACGGGGGAGGCAGGCGATTTTTAACTGAGTGTTGACTTCAAATCCATAAGTCATTTATTACAAAACTATAGCCCGTTACGCATGACAAATCACTTTACAATCATCTATGATTGTTAGCTCAACTTTTTGAATATGGGCAAAATAATGGCTTGTTTGACTCGGGCAAATATCCAAACGCACTTTCACTTGAGAATTTAATGAGCGTTTGTTATTCTCTTTAAAATCTTTGGATCCATAGGTCATTTGAATCTTTAACATATTTATGGCATGCATATCTATTTTTAAAACATGTGTAGAAAAAATCTCCTTTATGTAAAATTTCAAGATATTAGTTTTGGACTAGTGGAATTTCCCAAACTTGGATAACAAAACTTTTGTGTACATTTGTGGTGTGTGAATAAATTTTTTTTCTTTTCCTTTTTTTATTGTTTTAAACTTTTTCCGTACAACAACTATGAAATTTTCATTTTGCTATGATCTATTTCCCTTTTTTGTTTAAGGGATGAAGGGAGAGCGAAAAACTCGAAGTTATGATTTAAGAAAAATGTGTACATCTAAAATGGAAATGCACAATGCTTTGGATCCAGAGGTCATTTGAATCTTTAACATGTTTCTGGCATGCATATCCATTTTTAAAACACGTGTAGAAAAAATCTCCTTCATGTAAAATTCCAAGATATTAGTTTTGGACTAGTGGAATTTCCCAAACTTGGTTAACAAAAATTTTGTGTTCATTTGTGGGGCATGAATAAATTTTTTTCATTTACTTTTTTTATTTTTTTAAACTTTTTCCATACATCAACTATGAAATTTTCATTTTGCTGTGATCTATTTGCCTTTTTTGTTTACGGGATGAAGGGAGAGCGAAAAACTCGAAGTTTTGATTTAAGAAAAATGTGTACATCTAAAAAGGAAATGCACAATGCACATATGTAGAGAGAGATAATTCCAAAGAGTGTCTATAATTTTTAGGGATTGTAAGCACCTTTTTGTTTTTATATCTCAGGTTTTGCAATCGTCGGGAAAAATGGGTTGCGAAGGATTTTTAACTGACTGTTGAATTGCAATCCATAAGTCATTTGATACAAAAATATAGCCCGTTACGCATGATAAATCACATTACAATCACCTATGATTAATTATGTCAGCTTTTTGCAAATGGGCAAAATAATGGCATGTTTGACTCGGGTAAATATCCCACCGCAAGTTCACTTGAGAATTTAATGAGCGTTTGTTATTCTCATTAAAAGCTTTGAATCCATAGGTCATTTGAATCTTTAACATGTTTCAAGCATGCATATCAATTTTTAAAACATGTGTAGAAAAAATCTCCTTCATGTAAAATTCCAAGCTTAATAGGGTTGGACTAATGGAATTTCCCAAACTTGGATAACAAAACTTTTTTGTTCATTTGTGGTGTGTGAATAGATATTTTTTATTTACATTAGTTATTATTTTAAATATTTTCCACACATCAACTATAAAAGTTTTATTTTGTTGTAATCTTTTTTGCCTTTTTTGTTTATGGGATGAAGGGGGAGCGAAAACTCGAAGTTTTGATTAAAGAAAAAAGTGTACATCTAAAATGGAAATGCACAATGCACAAATGTAGAGAGAGATATTTCCAAAGAATGTCTGTATGTATTAGGGATCGTATGCACTTTTTCATTTTTATATCTAAGGTTTTGAAATCGTCGGGAAACGGGGGAGGCGGGAGATTTTTTACAGAATGTTGACTTCAAATCCATAACTCATTTCTTACAAAATTATAGCTTGTTACGCAAGACAAATAACTTTACAATCATCTATGATTGTTAGCTCAACTTTTTGAATATGGGCAAAATAATGGCTTGTTTGACTCGGGCAAATATCCCACTACACGTTCACTTGAGAATTTAATGAGCGTTTGTTATTCTCTTTAAAAGATTTGGATCCATAGGTCATTTGAATCATTAACATGTTTTTGGCATGCATATCCATTTTTAAAACATGTATAGAAAAAATCTCCTTTTTGTAAAATTCCAAGATATTAGGTTTGGACTAGTGGAATTTCCAAAACTTGGATAACAAAACTTTTCTCTTCATTTGTGGTGTGTGATTAAATTTTCTCCATTTATTTTTTTTTATTGTTTTTAAACTTTTTGCGTACATCAACTATGAAATTTTCATTTTGTTGTGAGCTATTTGCCATTTTTGTTTACGGGATGAAGGGACAGCGAAAAACTCGAAGTTTTGATTTAAGAAAGATGTGTACATCTAAAATGGAAATACACATTGCAAATATGTACAGAGAGATAATTCCAATGAGTGTCTTTAATTTTTAGGGATTGTAAGCACTTTTTCGTTTTTATATCTCAGGTTTTGCAATCGTCGGGAAAAATGGATTGCGGAGGATTTTTAACTGAGTGTTGAATTGCAACCCATAAGTCATTTCATACAAAAATATAGCCCATTACGCATGATAAATCACATCACAATCATCTATGATTATTATGTCAGCTTTTTGCAAATGGGCAAAATAATGGCATGTTTGACTCGGGTAAATATCCCACCGCAAGTTCACTTGAAAATTTAATGAGCGTTTGTTATTCTCTTTAAAAGCTTTGCATCCATAGCTCATTTGCATCTTTAACATGTTTCAAACATGCATATCCATTTTTAAAACATGTGTGGATGAAATCTCTTTCTTGCAAAATTCGAAGCTATTAGGGTTCAACTAGTGGAATTTCCCAAAATTGGATAACAAAACTTTTTTGTTCATTTGTGTTGGGTGAATAAATTTTCTTTATTTATATTTGTTATTGTTTTATATTTTTTCCGTACATCAACTATAAAATTTTTGTTTTGTTGTAAGCTTTTTGCCTTGTTTGTTTTCGGGATGAAGGGAGAGCCAAAAGTCAAAGTTTTGATTTAAGAAAAAAATGTACATCTAAAATGGAAAAGCACAATGCACAATTGTAGGGAGAGATAATTCTAAAGAGTGTCTATAGTTTTTAGGGACTGTAAGCTCTTTTTAGTTTTTATATCTCTGGTTTTGCAATCGTCGGGAAAAATTGGTGGCAGAGGATTTTTAACTGAGTGTTGAATTGCAATCCATAAGTCATTTCATACAAAAATATAGCCCGTTACGCATGATAAATCACTTTACAATCATCTATGATTTTTAAATCAAATTTTTTAAAATGGGCAAAATAATGACTTGTTAGACTCCGGTGAATATCCCACCGCACGTTCACTTGAGAATTTAATGAGCGTTTGTTATTCTCTTTAAAAGCTTTGGATCCATAGGTCATTTGAATCATTCACATGTTTCTGGCATGCATATCCATTTTTAAAACATGTGTAGAAAAAATCTCCTTCATGTAAAATTCCAAGATATTAGTTTTGGACTAGTGGAATTTACCAAACATGGATAACAAAAATTTTGTGTTCATTTGTGGTGTGTGAATAAATTTTCTTCATTTACTTTTTTTTATTGTTTTAAACTTTTTCCGTGCATCAACTATGAAATTTTCATTTTGCTGTGATCTATTTGCCTTTTTTGTTTACGGGATGAAGGGAGAGCGAAAAACTCAAAGTTTTGATTTAAGAAAAATGTGTACATCTAAAACGGAAATGCACAATGCACATATGTAGAGAGAGATAATTCCAAAGAGTGTCTGTAATTTTTAGGGATTGTAAGCACTTTTTCGTTTTTATATCTCAGGTTTTGCAATCGTCTGAAAAATGGGTTGCGGAGGATTTTTAACTGAGTGTTGAATTGCAACCCATAAGTCATTTCATACAAAAATATAGCCCGTTACGCATGATAAATCACATCACAATCATCTATGATTATTATGTCAGCTTTTTGCAAATGGGCAAAATAATGGCATGTTTGACTCGGGTAAATATCCCACCGCAAGTTCACTATAGAATTTAGTGAGCGTTTGTTATTCTCTTTAAAAGCTTTGCATCCATTGCTCACTTGCATCTTTAACATGTTTCAAACATGCATATCTATTTTTATAACATGTGTGATTAAAATCTCTTTCTTGCAAAATTCCAAGCTGATTGGGTTAAACTAGTGGAATTTCCCAAAATTTGATAACAAAACTATTGTGTTCATTTGTGTTGGGTGAATAAATTTTCTTTATTTATATTTGTTATTGTTTAAAATTTTTTCCTTACATCAACTATAAAAATTTCATTTTGTTGTAAGCTTTTTGCCTTGTTTGTTTTCGGGATGAAGGGAGAGCGAAAAGTCAAAGTTTTGATTTAAGAAAAAAGTGTACATCTAAAATGGAAAACCAAAATGAAAAATTGTAGGGAGAGATAATTCCAAAGAGTACCTGTAATTTTTAGGCATTGTAAGCTCTTTTTAGTTTTTATATCTCAGGTTTTGCAATCGTCGGGAAAAATTGGTGGCAAAGGATATTTAACTGAGTGTTGAATCGCAAATTATAAGTCATTTCATACAAAAATATACCCCGTTACGCATGATTAATCACATTACAATTATCATTGATTAATTATGCCACCTATTTTCAAATGGGCAAAATAATGGCATGTTTGACTCGGGTAAGTATCCCTCCGCGAGTTCACTTGAGAATTTAATGAGCGTTTGTTATTCTCTTTAAATGCTTTGCATCCATAGCAAATTTACATCTTTAATATGTTTCAAACATGCATATCCATTTTTAAAACATATGTGGATGAAATCACTTTCTTGCAAAATTCCAAGCTATTAGGGTTAAACTAGTGGAATTTCCCAAAACTTCATAACAAAACTTTTGTGTTCATTTTTGTTGAGTGAATAAATTTTCTTTATTTATATTTGTTATTGTTTTAAATTTTTTCCATACATCAACTATAAAATTTTCATTTTGTTGTAAGCTTTTTGCCATGTTTGTTTTCGGGATGAAGGGAGAGCGAAAAGTCAAAGTTTTGATTTAAGAAAAAAGTGTACATCTAAAATGGAAAAGCACAATGCACATTTGTGGGGAGAGATAATTCCAAAGAGTGTCTGTAATTTATAGGGATTGTAAGCTATTTTTAGTTTTTATATCTCAGGTTTTGCAATCATCGGGAAAAATTGGTGGCAGAGGATTTTTAACTGAGTGTTGAATTGCAATCCATAAGTCATTTCATACAAAAATTTAGCCCGTTACGCATGATAAATCACATTACAATCATCTATGATTAATTATGTTAGCTATTTGCAAATGGGCAAAATAATGGCCTGTTTGACTTGGGTAAGTATCCCACTGCAAGTTCACTTGAGAATTTAATGAGTGTTTGTTATTCTCTTTAAAAGCTTTGAATCCATAGCTCATTTGCATCTTTAAAAAGTTTCAAACATGCATATGCATTTTTAAAACATGTGTGGATGAAATCTCTCTCTTGCAAAATTCCAAGCTATTAGGGTTAAACTAGTGGAATTTCCAAAAATTGGATAACAAAACTTTTGTGTTCATTTGTGTTGCATGAATAAATTTTTTTTATTTATATTTGTTATTGTTTTAAATTTTTTCCATACCTCAACTATAAAATTTTCAGTTTTTTGTAAGCTTTTTGCCATGTTTGTTTTCGGGATGAAGGGACAGCGAAAAGTCAAAGTTTTGATTTAAGAAAAAAGTGTACATCTAAAATGGAAAAACACAAAGCACAATTGTAGGGAGAGATAATTCCGAAGACTGTCTGTAATTTTTAGGGATTTTAAGGTCTTTTTAGTTTTTATATCTCAGGTTTTGCAATCGTCGGGAAAAATTGGTGGTAGAGGATTTTTAACTGAGTGTTGAATTGCCATCCATAAGTCATTTCATACAAAAATATAGCCCGTTACGCAAGATAAATCACTTTACAATCATCTATGATTGTTAGATAATATTTTTGAAAATGGGCAAAATAATGACTTGTTAGACTCGCGTAAATATCCCACCCCACGTTCACTTGAGAATTTAATGATCGTTTGTTATTCTCTTTAAAAGCTTTGGATCCATAAGTAATTTGAATCTTTAACATGTTTCAAGCTTGCATATCCATTTTTAAAACATGTGTAGAAAAAATCTCCTTCATGTAAAATTTCAAGCTTAATAGGGTTGGACTAATGGAATTTCCCAAATTTGGATAACAAAACTTTTGTGTTCATTTGTGGTGTGAGAATAGATATTTTTTATTTACATTAGTTATTATTTTTATTTTCAGCTTTTTTTGTTTACGGGATGAAGGGGGAGCGAAAAGTCAAAGTTCTGATTTAAGAAAAAAGTGTACATCTAAAATAGAAATGCACAATGCACAAATGTAGAGAGAGATATTTCCAAAGAGTGTCTATATGTTTAAGCGATCGTATGCACTTTTTTGTTTTTAAATCTATGGTTTTGCAATCGTCGGGAAGCGGACTATTTTTAACTGAGTGTTGACTTCAAATCCATAAGTCATTTCTTAAAAAGATATAGCCCGTTACGCATGACTAATCACTTTACAATCATCTATGATTGTTAGCTCAACTTTTTGAATATGGCCAAAATAATGGCTTGTTTGACTCGGGCAAATATCCCACCGCATGTTCACTTGAGAATTTAATGAGCGTTTATTATTCTCTTTAAAAGCTTTGGATCCATAGGTCATTTGAATCTTTAACATGTTTCTGGCATGCATATCTATTTTTAAAACATGTGTAGAAAAAATCTCTTTCATGAAAAATTCCAAGATATTAGTGATGGACTAGTGGAATTTCCTAAACTTGGATAACAAAACTTTTGGGTTCATATGTGGTGTGTGAATAAATTTTCTTCATTTACTTTTTTTATTGTTTTAAACTTTTTCCGTACATCAACTATGAAATTTTCATTTTGCAGTGATCTATTTCCCTTTTTTGTTTACAGGATGAAGGGAGAGTGAAAAAATCGAAGTTTTGATTTAAGAAAAATGGGTACATCTAAAACGGAAATGCACAATGCACATAAGTAGAGAGAGATAATTCCAAAGAGTGCCTGTAATTTTTGGGGATTGTAAGCACCTTTTTCGTTTTTACATCGCAGGTTTTGCAATTGTCGGGAAAAATGGTTTGCGGAGGATTTTTAACTGAGTGTTGAATTGCAATCCATAAGTCATTTCATTCAAAAATATAACCCGTTTCGCATGATAAATCACATTGCAATCATCTATGATTAATTATGTCAGCTTTTTGCAAATGGGCAAAATAATGGCATGTTTGACTCTGGTAAATATCCCACTGCAAGTTCACTAGAGCATTCAATGAGCGTTTGTTATTCTCTTTAAAAGCTTTGAATCCATAGCCCATTTGCATCTTTAACATGTTTCAAACATGCATATCCATTTTTAAAACATGTGTGGATGAAATCACTTTCTTGAAAAATTCCAAGCAATTAGGGTTTAACTAGTGGAATTTCCCAAAACTCGATAACAAAACTTTTGTGTTCATTTGTGTTGGGTGAATAAATTTTATTTTTTTATATTTGTTATTGTTTTAAATTTTTTCCATACTTCAACTATAAAATTTTCATTTTGTTGAAAGCTTTTTGCCTTGTTTGTTTTCGGGATGAAGGGAGAGCGAAAAGTCAAAGTGTTGATTTTAAAAAAAAAGTGTACATCTAAAATGGAAAAGCACAATGCACAATTGTAGGGAGAGATAATTCCAAAGAGTGACTGTAATTTTTAGGGATTGTTAGCTCTTTTTAGTTTTTATATCTCAGGTTTTGCAATCGTCGGGAAAAATTGGTGGCAGAGGATTTTTAATTGAGTGTTGAATTGCAATCCACAAGTCATTTCATACAAAAATATAGCCCGTTACGCATGATAAATCACTTTACTATCATCTATGATTGTTAGATCAAATTTTTGAAAATGGGCAAAATAATGACGTGTTAGACTCGGGTAAATATCCTACCGCACGTTCACTTGAGAATTTAATGAGCATTTGTTATTCTATTTAAAAGCTTTGGATCCTTAGGTCATTTTAATCTTTAACATGTTTCAAGTATGCATATCCATTTTTAAAACATGTGTAGAAAAAATCTCCTTCGTATAAAATTCCAAGCTTAATAGGGTCGGAGTAATGGAATTTCCCAAACTTGGATAACAAAAATTTTGTGTTCATTTGTGGTGTGTGAATAGATATTTTTTATTTACATTAGTTATTAATTTAAATATTTTCCACACATCAACTATAAAAATTTTATTTTGTTGTGATCTTTTCTGCCTTTTTTGTTTACGGGATGAAGGGGGAGCAAAAACTCAAAGTTCGGATTTAAGAAAAAAGTGTACATCTAAAATGGAAATGCACAATGCAAAAATGTAGAGAGAGATATTTCCAAAGAGTGTTTGTATGTTTTAGGGATCGTATGCACTTTTTCGTTTTTATATCTAAGGTTTTGCAATCGTCGGGAAACGAGGGAGGCGGGCAATTTTTAACTGAGTGTTGAGTCCAAATCCACAAGTCATTTTTTAGAAAAATATGGCCCGTTATGCATGACAAATCAATTTACAATCATCTATGATTGTTAGCTCAACTTTTTAAATATGGGCAAAATAATGGCTTGTTAGACTCGGGTAAATATCCCACCACATAAATATCCCACCGCACGTTCAGTTGAGAATTTAATGACCGTTTTTTATTCTCTTTAAATGCTTTGGATCCATAGGTCATTTGAATCTTTAACATGTTTCAAGCATGCATTTCCATTTTTAAAACATGTATATAAAAAATCTCATTCATGTAAAATTCCAAGCTTAATAGGGTAGGACTAATGGAATTTGCCAAACTTGGATCACAAAACTTTTGTGTTCATTTGTGGTGTGTGAATAGATATTTTTTATTTACATTAGTTATTAATTTAAATATTTTCCACACATCAACTATAAAAATTTAATTTTGTTGCGATCTTTTCTGCCTTTTTTGTTTACGGGATGTAGGGGGAGCGAAAACTCAAAGTTCGGATTTAAGAAAAAAGTGTACATCAAAAAAGAAAATGCACAATGCACAAATGCAGAGAGAGATATTTCCAAAGAGTGTCTGTATGTTTTAGGTATCGTATGCACTTTTTTGTTTTTATATCTAAGGTTTTCGAATCGTCCGGAAACGGGGGAGGCGGGCGATTTTTAACTGAGTGTTGAGTTCAAATCCATAAGTCATTTCTTACAAAAATATGGCCCGTTACGCATGAGAAATCACTTTAAAATCATCTATGATTGTTAGCTCAAATATTTGAATATGGGCAAAATAATGGCTTGTTTGACTCGGGCAAATACCCCACCGCACGTTCACTTGAGAATTTAATGAGCGTTTCTTATTCACTTTAAAAGATTTGGATCCATAGGTCATTTGAATCTTTAACACATGTTTCTGGCATGCATATCCATTTTTAAAACATGTGTAGAAAATATCTCCTTCATGTAAAATTCCAAGATACTAGTTTTGGACTAGTGGAATTTCCCAAACTTGGATAACAAAACTTTTGTGTTCATTTGTGGTGTGTGAATAAATTTTCTTCATTTACTTTTTTTATTGTTTGAAACTTTTTCCGTACATCAACTATGAAATTTTCATTCTGATGTGATCTATTTGCCTTTTTAGTTTACGGGATGAAGGGAGAGCGAAAAGCTCGAAGTTTCAGGGATTTGAAGCACCTTTTCGTTTTGTATATCAGGTTTTGCAATCGTCGGGAAAAATGGGTTGCGGAGGATTTTTAACTTAGTGTTGAATTGCAATCCATAAGTCATTTCAGATAAAAATATAGCCCGTTACGTATGATAAATCACATTACAGTCATCTATGATTAATTATGTCAGCTTTTTTCAAATGGGCAAAATAATGGCATGTTTGACTCGGGTAAATATCCCACCGCAAGTTCACTTGAGAATTTAATGAGCGTTTGTTATTCTCTTTAAAAGCTTTGCATCCATAGCTCATTTGCATCTTTAACATGTTTCAAACATGCATATCCATTTTTAAAAATGTGTGGATGAAATCTCTTTCTTGCAAAATTCCAAGCTATTAGGGTTAAACTAGTGGAATTTCCAAAAATTGGATAACAAAACTTTTTTGTTCATTTGTGTTGGGTGAATAAATTTTCTTTATTTATATTTGTTATTGTTTTAAATTTTTTCCATACATCAACTACAAAATTTTCATTTTGTTGTAAGCTTTTTGCCTTGTTTGTTTTTGGGATGAAGGGAGAGCGAAAAGTCAAAGTTTTGATTTAAGAAAAAAGTGTACATCTAAAATGGAAAAGCACAATGCACAATTGTAGGGAGAGATAATTCAAAAGAGTGTCTGTAATTTTTAGGGATTGTAGGCTCTTTTTAGTTTTTATATCTCAGGTTTTGCAATCGTCGGGAAAAATTGGTGGCAGAGGATTTTTAACTGAGTGTTGAATTGCAATCCAGAAGTAATTTCATAAAAAAATATAGCCCGTTACACATGATAAATCACTTTACAATCATCAATGATTGTTAGATCAAATATTTGAAAATGGGCAAAATAATGACTTGTTAGACTCGGGTAAATATCCCACCGCACGTTCACTTGAGAATTTAATGATCGTTTGTTATTCTCTTTAAAAGCTTTGGATCCATAGTTCATTTGAATCTTTAACATGTTTCAATCATGCATTTCCATTTTTAAAACATGTGTAGAAAAAATCTCCTTCATGTAAAATTCCAAGCTTAATAGGGTTGGACTAATGGAATTTCCCAAACTTGGATAACAAAACTTTTGTGTTCATTTGTGGTGTGTGAATAGATATTTTTTATTTACATTAGTTATTAATTTAACTATTTTCCACACATCAACTATAAATTTTTATTTTGTTGTGATCTTTTCTGCCTTTGTTGTTTACGGGATGAAGGGGGAGCGAAAACTCAAAGTTCTAATTTACGAAAAAAGTGTACATCTAAAATGGAATTGTACAATGCACAAATGCAGAGAGAGATATTTCCAAAGAGTTCCTGTATGTTTTAGGGATTGTATGCACTTTTTCGTTTTTATATCTAAGGTTTTGCAATCGTCGGGAGTCATGGGAGGCGGGCGATTTTTAACTGAGTGTTGAATTCAAATACATAAGTCATTTCTTACAAAAAGATGGCCCGTTATGCATGACAAATCACTTTACAATCATCTACGATTGTCGGCTCAAATTTTTGAATATGGGAAAAATAATGGCTTGTTTGGCTCGGGCAAATATCCCACAACACGTTCACTTGAGAATTTAATGAGCGTTAGTTATTCTCTTTAAAAGCTTTGGATCCATTGGTCATTTGAATCTTTAACATGTTCCTGACATGCATATCCATTTTTAAAATATGTGCAGAAAAAATCTCCTTCATGTAATATTCCAAGATATTAGTTTTGGACTAGTGGAATTTCCCAAACTTGGATAACAAAACTTTCGTTTTCATTTGTGGTGTGTGAATAAATTTTCTTCATTTACTTTTTTTATTGTTTTAAACTTTTTCCGTACATCAACTATAATATTTTCATTTTGCTTCGATCTATTTTCCTTTTTTGTTTACGGGATGAAGGGAGAGCGAAAAACTTGAAGTTTTGATTTAAGAAAAATGGGTACATCTAAAACGGAAATGCACAATGCGCATATGTAGAGAGAGATAATTCCAAAGGGTGTCTTTAATTTTTAGGGATTGTAAGCACCTTTTCGTTTTTGTATCTCAGGTTTTGCAATCGTCGGGAAAAATGGGTTGCGGAGGATTTTTAACTGAGTGTTGAATTGCAATCTATAAGTCATTTCATACAAAAATATAGCCCGTTACGCATGATAAATCACATTACAATCATCTATGAATAATTATGTCAGCTTTTTGCAAATCGGCAAAATAATGGCATGTTTGACTCGGCTAAATATCCCACCGCAAGTTCACTTGTGAATTTAATGAGCGTTTGTTATTCTCTTTAAAAGCTTTAGATCCATAGCTCATTTGCATCTTTAACATGTTTCAAACATGCATATCTATTTTTAAAACATGTGTGGATGAAATCTCTTTCTTGCAAATTCCAAGCTATTAGGGTTAAACTAGTGGAATTTCCCAAAATTGGATAACAAAACTTTTGTGTTCATATGTGTTGGGTGAATAAATTTTATTTATTTATATTCGTTATTGTTTTAAATTTTTTCCACACATCAACTATAAAATTTTCATTTTGTTGTAAGCCTTTTTGCCTTGTTTGTTTTCGGGATGAAGGGAGAGCGAAAAGTCAAAGTTTTGATTTAAGAAAAAAGTGTACAACTAAAATGGAAAAGCACAATGCACAATTGTAGGGAGAGATAATTCCAAAGAGTGTCTGTAATTTTTAGGGATTGTAAGCTCTTTTTAGCTTTTATATCTCAGGTTTTGCAATCGTCGGGAAAAATTGGGGGCAGACGATTTTTACCTGAGTGTTGAATTGCAATCCATAACTCATTTCATACAAAAATATAGCCCGTTACACATGATAATCACTTTACAATCATCTATGATTGTTAGATAAATTTTTTGAAAATGGGCAAAATAATGACTTGTTAGACTCCGGTAAATATCCCACCGCACGTTCACTTGAGAATTTAATGAGTGTTTGTTATTCTCTTTAAAAGCTTTGGATCCATAGGTCATTTGAATCTTGAACATGTTTCAAGCATGCATATCCATTTTTAAAACTTGTGTAAAAAAAATCTCCTTGATGTAAATTCCAAGCTTAATAGGGTTGGACTAATGGAATTTCCCAAACTTGGATAACAAAAATTTTGTGTTCATTTGTGGTGTGTGTATAGATATTTTTTAATTATAGTAGTTATTATTTTAAATATTTTCCACACATCAACTATAAAAATTTTCTTTTGTTGTGATCTTTTCTGCCTTTTTGGTTTACGGGAAGAAGGGGGAGTGAAAACTCAAACTTCTGATTTAAGAAAAAAGTGTACATCTAAAATGAAAATGCACAATGCACAAATCTAGAGAGATATTTCCAAAGAGTGTCTGTATGTTTTAGGGATCGTATGCACTTTTTCGTTTTTATTTCTATGGTTTTGCAATCGTTGGGAAACGGGGGAGGCGGGCGATTTTTAACTGAGTGTTGACCTCAAATCCATAAGTCATTTCTGAAAAAAATATAGCCCGTTACGCATGACAAATCACTTTACAATCATCTATGATTGTTAGCTCAACTTTTTGAATATGGGCAAAATAATGGCTTGTTTGACTCGGGCAAATATCCCACCACACGTTCACTTGAGAATTTAATGAGCGTTTTTTATTCTCATTAAAAGCTTTGGATCCATAGGTCATTTTAATCTTTAACATGTTTCTAGCATGCATATCCATTTTTCAAACATGTGAAGAAAAAATCTCCTTAAAGTAAAATTCCAAGATAATAGTTTTGGACTAGTGGATTTTCCCAAACTTGGATAACAAAACTTTTGTGTTCATTTGTGTTGGGTGAATAAATTTTCTTTATTTATATTTGTTATTGTTTTAAATTTTTTCCATACATCAACTATAAAATTTTCATTTTGTTGTAGGCTTTTTTGCCTTGTTTGTTTTCGGGATGAAGGGAGAGCGAAAAGTCAAAGATTTGATTTAAGAAAAAAGTGTACATCTAAAATGGAAAAGCACAATGCACAATTGTAGGGAGAAATAATTCCAAAGAGTGTCTATAATTTTTAGGGATTTTAAGCTCTTTTTAGTTTTTATATCTCAGGTTTTTCAATAGTCGGGAAAAATTTGTGGCAGAGGATTTTTAACTGAGTGTTGAATTGCAATCCATAAGTCATTTCATACAAAAATATAGCCCGTTTCGCATGATAAATCACTTTAAAATCATCTATGATTGTTAGATCAAATTTTTGAAATGGGCAAAATAATGACTTGTTAGACTCGGGTAAATATCCCACCGCACGTTCACTTGAGAATTTAATGAGTGTTTGTTATTCTCTTTAAAAGCTTTGGATCCATAGGTCATTTGAATCTTTAACATGTTTCAAGCATGCATATCCATTTTTAAAACATGTGTAGAAAAAATCTCCTTCATGTAAAATTCCAGGCTAAACAGGGTTGGACTAATGGAATTTCCCAAATTTGGATAACAAAACTTTTGTGTTCATTTGTGGTGTGTGAATAGATATTTTTTATGTACATTATTTATTATTTTAAATATTTTCCACACATCAACTATAAAATTTTTATTTTGTTGTGATCTTTTCTGCCATTTTTGTTTATGGGATGAAGGGGGAGCGAAAACTAAAAGTTCTGATTTAATAAAAAAGTATACATCTAAAATGGAAATGCACAATGCACAAATGTAGAGAGATATTTCCAAAGAGTGTCTGTATGTTATAGGGATCGTATGCAATTTTTCGTTTTTATATCTAAGATTTTGCAATGGTTGGGAAACGGGGGAGGTGGGCGATTTTTAACTGAGTGTTGACTTCAAATCCATAAGTCATTTCTTACAAAAATATAGCCCGTTACGCAGGACAAATCACTTTACAATCATCTATGATTGTTTGCTCAACTTTTTGAATATGGGCAAAAGAATGGCTTGTTTGACTCGGGCAAATATCCCACCGCACGTTCACTTGAGAATTTAATGAGCGTTTGTTATTTTCATTAAAAGCTTTGGATCCATAGGTCATTTGAATCTTTAACACATGTTTCTAGCATGCATATCCATTTTTAAAACATGTGTAGAAAAAATCTCCTTCATGTAAAATTCCAAGATATTAGTTTTGGACTAGTGGAATTTCCCAAACTTGGATAACAAAACTTTTGTGTTCATTTGTGGTGTGAATAAATTTTCTTCATTTACTTTTTTTATTGTTTTAAACTTTTTCCGTACATAAACTATGAAATTCTCATTTTGTTGTGATCTATTTGCCTTTTTTGTTTATGGGATGAAGGGAGAGCGAAAAACTCTAAGTTTTGATTTAAGAAAAATGTGTACAACTAAAACGGAAATGCACAATGCACATATATAGAGAGAGATAATTCCAAAGAGTGCCTGTAATTTTTAGGGATTGTAAGCCCCTTTTCGTTTTTATATCTCAGGTTTTACAATCGTCGGGAAAAATGGGTTGCGGAGGATTTTTAACTGAGAGTTGAATTACAATCCATAAGTAATTTCATGCAAAATAATAGCCCATTACGCATGATAAATCACATTAAAATCATCTATGATTAATTATGTCAGCTTTTTGTAAATGGGCAAAATAATGGCATGTTTGACTCGGGTAAATATCCCACCGCAAGTTCACTTGAAAATTTAATGAGCATTTGTTATTCTCTTTTAAAGCACTGCATCCATAGCTCATTTTCATCTTTAACATGTTTCAAACATGCATATCCATTTTTAAAACATGTGTGGATGAAATCTCTTTCTTGCAAAATTCCAAGCTATTAGGGTTAAACTAGTGGAATTTCCCAAAATTCGATAACAAAACTTTTGTGTTCATTTGTGTTGGGTGAATAAATTTTCTTTATATATATTTGTTATTGTTTTAAATTTTTTCCATACATCAACTGTAAAATTTTCATTTTGTTGTAATCTTTTTTGCCTTATTTGTTTCCGGGATGAAGGGAGTGCGAAAAGTCAAAGATTTGATTTAAAAAAAAGTGTACATTTAAAATGGAAAAGCACAATGCACAATTGTAGGGAGAGATAATTCCAAAGAGTGTCTGTAATTTTTAGGGATTGTAAGCTCTTTTTAGTTTTTATATCTCAGATTTTTCAGTCGTTGGGAAAAATTTGTGGCAGAGGATTTTTAACTGAGTGTTGAATTGCAATCCATAAGTCATTTCATACAAAAATATAGCCCGTTTTGCATGATAAATCACTTTAAAATCATCTATGATTGTTAGATCAAATTTTTGAAATGGGCAAAATAATGACTTGTTAGACTCGGGTAAATATCCCACCGCACGTTCACTTGAGAATTTAATGAGTGTTTGTTATTCTCTTTAAAAGCTTTGGATCCATAGGTCATTTGAATCTTTAACATGTTTCAAGCATGCATATCCATTTTTAAAACATGTGTAGAAAAAATATCCTTCATGTAAAATTCCAGGCTAAACAGGGTTGGACTAATGGAATTTCCCAAATTTGGATAACAAAACTTTTGTGTTCATTTGTGGTGTGTGAATAGATATTTTTTATGTACATTATTTATTATTTTAAATATTTTCCACACATCAACTATAAAAATTTTATTTTGTTGTGATCTTTTCTGCCATTTTTGTTTATGGGATGAAGGGGGAGCGAAAACTAAAAGTTCTGATTTAATAAAAAAGTATACATCTAAAATGGAAATGCACAATGCACAAATGTAGAGAGATATTTCCAAAGAGTGTCTGTATGTTATAGGGATCGTATGCACTTTTTCGTTTTTATATCTAAGGTTTTGCAATGGTCGGGAAACGGGGGAGGTGGGCGATTTTTAACTGAGTGTTGACTTCAAATCCATAAGTCATTTCTTACAAAAATATAGCCCGTTACGCAGGACAAATCACTTTACAATCATCTATGATTGTTTGCTCAACTTTTTGAATATGGGCAAAAGAATGGCTTGTTTGACTCGGGCAAATATCCCACCGCACGTTCACTTGAGAATTTAATGAGCGTTTGTTATTTTCATTAAAAGCTTTGGATCCATAGGTCATTTGAATCTTTAACACATGTTTCTAGCATGCATATCCATTTTTAAAACATGTGTAGAAAAAATCTCCTTCATTTAAAATTCCAAGATATTAGTTTTGGACTAGTGGAATTTCCCAAACTTGGATAACAAAACTTTTGTGTTCATTTGTGGTGTGTGAATAAATTTTCTTCATTTACTTTTTTTATTGTTTTAAACTTTTTCCGTACATAAAGTATGAAATTCTCATTTTGTTGTGATCTATTTGCCTTTTTTGTTTATGGGATGAAGGGAGAGCGAAAAACTCGAAGTTTTGATTTAAGAAAAATGTGTACAACTAAAACGGAAATGCACAATGCACATATATAGAGAGAGATAATTCCAAAGAGTGCCTGTAATTTTTAGGGATTGTAAGCCCCTTTTCGTTTTTATATCTCAGGTTTTGCAATCGTCGGGAAAAATGGGTTGCGGAGGATTTTTAACTGAGAGTTGAATTACAATCCATAAGTAATTTCATGCAAAATAATAGCCCATTACGCATGATAAATCACATTAAAATCATCTATGATTAATTATGTTAGTTTTTTGTAAATGGGCAAAATAATGGCATGTTTGACTCGGGTAAATATCCCACCGCAAGTTCACTTGAGAATTTAATGAGCATTTGTTATTCTCTTTTAAAGCACTGCATCCATAGCTCATTTTCATCTTTAACATGTTTCAAACATGCATATCCATTTTTAAAACATGTGTGGATGAAATCTCTTTCTTGCAAAATTCCAAGCTATTAGGGTTAAACTAGTGGAATTTCCCAAAATTCGATAACAAAACTTTTGTGTTCATTTGTGTTGGGTGAATAAATTTTCTTTATATATATTTGTTATTGTTTTAAATTTTTTCCATACATCAACTGTAAAATTTTCATTTTGTTGTAATCTTTTTAGCCTTATATGTTTCCGGGATGAAGGGAGAGCGAAAAGTCAAAGATTTGATTTAAAAAAAAGTGTACATTTAAAATGGAAAAGCACAATGCACAATTGTAGGGAGAGATAATTCCAAAGAGTGTCTGTAATTTTTAGGGATTGTAAGCTCTTTTTAGTTTTTATATCTCAGGTTTTTCAATAGTCGGGAAAAATTTGTGGCAGAGGATTTTTAACTGAGTGTTGAATTGCAATCCATAAGTCATTTCATACAAAAATATAGCCCGTTTCGCATGATAAATCACTTTAAAATCATCTATGATTGTTAGATCAAATTTTTGAAATGGGCAAAATAATGACTTGTTAGACTCGGGTAAATATCCCACCGCACGTTCACTTGAGAATTTAATGAGTGTTTGTTATTCTCTTTAAAAGCTTTGGATCCATAGGTCATTTGAATCTTTAACATGTTTCAAGCATGCATATCCATTTTTAAAACATGTGTAGAACAAATCTCCTTCATGTAAAATTCCAGGCTAAACAGGGTTGGACTAATGGAATTTCCCAAATTTGGATAACAAAACTTTTGTGTTCATTTGTGGTGTGTGAATAGATATTTTTTATGTACATTATTTATTATTTTAAATATTTTCCACACATCAACTATAAAATTTTTATTTTGTTGTGATCTTTTCTGCCATTTTTGTTTATGGGATGAAGGGGGAGCGAAAACTAAAAGTTCTGATTTAATAAAAAGTATACATCTAAAATGGAAATGCACAATGCACAAATGTAGAGAGATATTTCCAAAGAGTGTCTGTATGTTATAGGGATCGTATGCAATTTTTCGTTTTTATATCTAAGGTTTTGCAATGGTTGGGAAACGGGGGAGGTGGGCGATTTTTAACTGAGTGTTGACTTCAAATCCATAAGTCATTTCTTACAAAAATATAGCCCGTTACGCAGGACAAATCACTTTACAATCATCTATGATTGTTTGCTCAACTTTTTGAATATGGGCAAAAGAATGGCTTGTTTGACTCGGGCAAATATCCCACCGCACGTTCACTTGAGAATTTAATGAGCGTTTGTTATTTTCATTAAAAGCTTTGGATCCATAGGTCATTTGAATCTTTAACACATGTTTCTAGCATGCATATCCATTTTTAAAACATGTGTAGAAAAAATCTCCTTCATGTAAAATTCCAAGATATTAGTTTTGGACTAGTGGAATTTCCCAAACTTGGATAACAAAACTTTTGTGTTCATTTGTGGTGTGTGAATAAATTTTCTTCATTTACTTTTTTTTATTGTTTTAAACTTTTTCCGTACATAAACTATGAAATTCTCATTTTGTTGTGATCTATTTGCCTTTTTTGTTTATGGGATGAAGGGAGAGCGAAAAACTCTAAGTTTTGATTTAAGAAAAATGTGTACAACTAAAACGGAAATGCACAATGCACATATATAGAGAGAGATAATTCCAAAGAGTGCCTGTAATTTTTAGGGATTGTAAGCCCCTTTTCGTTTTTATATCTCAGGTTTTGCAATCGTCGGGAAAAATGGGTTGCGGAGGATTTTTAACTGAGAGTTGAATTACAATCCATAAGTAATTTCATGCAAAATAATAGCCCATTACGCATGATAAATCACATTAAAATCATCTATGATTAATTATGTCAGCTTTTTGTAAATGGGCAAAATAATGGCATGTTTGACTCGGGTAAATATCCCACCGCAAGTTCACTTGAAAATTTAATGAGCATTTGTTATTCTCTTTTAAAGCACTGCATCCATAGCTCATTTTCATCTTTAACATGTTTCAAACATGCATATCCATTTTTAAAACATGTGTGGATGAAATCTCTTTCTTGCAAAATTCCAAGCTATTAGGGTTAAACTAGTGGAATTTCCCAAAATTCGATAACAAAACTTTTGTGTTCATTTGTGTTGGGTGAATAAATTTTCTTTATATATATTTGTTATTGTTTTAAATTTTTTCCATACATCAACTGTAAAATTTTCATTTTGTTGTAATCTTTTTTGCCTTATTTGTTTCCGGGATGAAGGGAGTGCGAAAAGTCAAAGATTTGATTTAAAAAAAAGTGTACATTTAAAATGGAAAAGCACAATGCACAATTGTAGGGAGAGATAATTCCAAAGAGTGTCTGTAATTTTTAGGGATTGTAAGCTCTTTTTAGTTTTTATATCTCAGATTTTTCAGTCGTTGGGAAAAATTTGTGGCAGAGGATTTTTAACTGAGTGTTGAATTGCAATCCATAAGTCATTTCATACAAAAATATAGCCCGTTTTGCATGATAAATCACTTTAAAATCATCTATGATTGTTAGATCAAATTTTTGAAATGGGCAAAATAATGACTTGTTAGACTCGGGTAAATATCCCACCGCACGTTCACTTGAGAATTTAATGAGTGTTTGTTATTCTCTTTAAAAGCTTTGGATCCATAGGTCATTTGAATCTTTAACATGTTTCAAGCATGCATATCCATTTTTAAAACATGTGTAGAAAAAATATCCTTCATGTAAAATTCCAGGCTAAACAGGGTTGGACTAATGGAATTTCCCAAATTTGGATAACAAAACTTTTGTGTTCATTTGTGGTGTGTGAATAGATATTTTTTATGTACATTATTTATTATTTTAAATATTTTCCACACATCAACTATAAAAATTTTATTTTGTTGTGATCTTTTCTGCCATTTTTGTTTATGGGATGAAGGGGGAGCGAAAACTAAAAGTTCTGATTTAATAAAAAAGTATACATCTAAAATGGAAATGCACAATGCACAAATGTAGAGAGATATTTCCAAAGAGTGTCTGTATGTTATAGGGATCGTATGCACTTTTTCGTTTTTATATCTAAGGTTTTGCAATGGTCGGGAAACGGGGGAGGTGGGCGATTTTTAACTGAGTGTTGACTTCAAATCCATAAGTCATTTCTTACAAAAATATAGCCCGTTACGCAGGACAAATCACTTTACAATCATCTATGATTGTTTGCTCAACTTTTTGAATATGGGCAAAAGAATGGCTTGTTTGACTCGGGCAAATATCCCACCGCACGTTCACTTGAGAATTTAATGAGCGTTTGTTATTTTCATTAAAAGCTTTGGATCCATAGGTCATTTGAATCTTTAACACATGTTTCTAGCATGCATATCCATTTTTAAAACATGTGTAGAAAAAATCTCCTTCATTTAAAATTCCAAGATATTAGTTTTGGACTAGTGGAATTTCCCAAACTTGGATAACAAAACTTTTGTGTTCATTTGTGGTGTGTGAATAAATTTTCTTCATTTACTTTTTTTATTGTTTTAAACTTTTTCCGTACATAAAGTATGAAATTCTCATTTTGTTGTGATCTATTTGCCTTTTTTGTTTATGGGATGAAGGGAGAGCGAAAAACTCGAAGTTTTGATTTAAGAAAAATGTGTACAACTAAAACGGAAATGCACAATGCACATATATAGAGAGAGATAATTCCAAAGAGTGCCTGTAATTTTTAGGGATTGTAAGCCCCTTTTCGTTTTTATATCTCAGGTTTTGCAATCGTCGGGAAAAATGGGTTGCGGAGGATTTTTAACTGAGAGTTGAATTACAATCCATAAGTAATTTCATGCAAAATAATAGCCCATTACGCATGATAAATCACATTAAAATCATCTATGATTAATTATGTTAGTTTTTTGTAAATGGGCAAAATAATGGCATGTTTGACTCGGGTAAATATCCCACCGCAAGTTCACTTGAGAATTTAATGAGCATTTGTTATTCTCTTTTAAAGCACTGCATCCATAGCTCATTTTCATCTTTAACATGTTTCAAACATGCATATCCATTTTTAAAACATGTGTGGATGAAATCTCTTTCTTGCAAAATTCCAAGCTATTAGGGTTAAACTAGTGGAATTTCCCAAAATTCGATAACAAAACTTTTGTGTTCATTTGTGTTGGGTGAATAAATTTTCTTTATATATATTTGTTATTGTTTTAAATTTTTTCCATACATCAACTGTAAAATTTTCATTTTGTTGTAATCTTTTTAGCCTTATATGTTTCCGGGATGAAGGGAGAGCGAAAAGTCAAAGATTTGATTTAAAAAAAAGTGTACATTTAAAATGGAAAAGCACAATGCACAATTGTAGGGAGAGATAATTCCAAAGAGTGTCTGTAATTTTTAGGGATTGTAAGCTCTTTTTAGTTTTTATATCTCAGGTTTTTCAATAGTCGGGAAAAATTTGTGGCAGAGGATTTTTAACTGAGTGTTGAATTGCAATCCATAAGTCATTTCACACAAAAATATAGCCCGTTTCGCATGATAAATCACTTTAAAATCATCTATGATTGTTAGATCAAATTTTTGAAATGGGCAAAATAATGACTTGTTAGACTCGGGTAAATATCCCACCGCACGTTCACTTGAGAATTTAATGAGTGTTTGTTATTCTCTTTAAAAGCTTTGGATCCATAGGTCATTTGAATCTTTAACATGTTTCAAGCATGCATATCCATTTTTAAAACATGTGTAGAACAAATCTCCTTCATGTAAAATTCCAGGCTAAACAGGGTTGGACTAATGGAATTTCCCAAATTTGGATAACAAAACTTTTGTGTTCATTTGTGGTGTGTGAATAGATATTTTTTATGTACATTATTTATTATTTTAAATATTTTCCACACATCAACTATAAAATTTTTATTTTGTTGTGATCTTTTCTGCCATTTTTGTTTATGGGATGAAGGGGGAGCGAAAACTAAAAGTTCTGATTTAATAAAAAGTATACATCTAAAATGGAAATGCACAATGCACAAATGTAGAGAGATATTTCCAAAGAGTGTCTGTATGTTATAGGGATCGTATGCAATTTTTCGTTTTTATATCTAAGGTTTTGCAATGGTTGGGAAACGGGGGAGGTGGGCGATTTTTAACTGAGTGTTGACTTCAAATCCATAAGTCATTTCTTACAAAAATATAGCCCGTTACGCAGGACAAATCACTTTACAATCATCTATGATTGTTTGCTCAACTTTTTGAATATGGGCAAAAGAATGGCTTGTTTGACTCGGGCAAATATCCCACCGCACGTTCACTTGAGAATTTAATGAGCGTTTGTTATTTTCATTAAAAGCTTTGGATCCATAGGTCATTTGAATCTTTAACACATGTTTCTAGCATGCATATCCATTTTTAAAACATGTGTAGAAAAAATCTCCTTCATGTAAAATTCCAAGATATTAGTTTTGGACTAGTGGAATTTCCCAAACTTGGATAACAAAACTTTTGTGTTCATTTGTGGTGTGTGAATAAATTTTCTTCATTTACTTTTTTTTATTGTTTTAAACTTTTTCCGTACATAAACTATGAAATTCTCATTTTGTTGTGATCTATTTGCCTTTTTTGTTTATGGGATGAAGGGAGAGCGAAAAACTCTAAGTTTTGATTTAAGAAAAATGTGTACAACTAAAACGGAAATGCACAATGCACATATATAGAGAGAGATAATTCCAAAGAGTGCCTGTAATTTTTAGGGATTGTAAGCCCCTTTTCGTTTTTATATCTCAGGTTTTGCAATCGTCGGGAAAAATGGGTTGCGGAGGATTTTTAACTGAGAGTTGAATTACAATCCATAAGTAATTTCATGCAAAATAATAGCCCATTACGCATGATAAATCACATTAAAATCATCTATGATTAATTATGTCAGCTTTTTGTAAATGGGCAAAATAATGGCATGTTTGACTCGGGTAAATATCCCACCGCAAGTTCACTTGAAAATTTAATGAGCATTTGTTATTCTCTTTTAAAGCACTGCATCCATAGCTCATTTTCATCTTTAACATGTTTCAAACATGCATATCCATTTTTAAAACATGTGTGGATGAAATCTCTTTCTTGCAAAATTCCAAGCTATTAGGGTTAAACTAGTGGAATTTCCCAAAATTCGATAACAAAACTTTTGTGTTCATTTGTGTTGGGTGAATAAATTTTCTTTATATATATTTGTTATTGTTTTAAATTTTTTCCATACATCAACTGTAAAATTTTCATTTTGTTGTAATCTTTTTTGCCTTATTTGTTTCCGGGATGAAGGGAGTGCGAAAAGTCAAAGATTTGATTTAAAAAAAAGTGTACATTTAAAATGGAAAAGCACAATGCACAATTGTAGGGAGAGATAATTCCAAAGAGTGTCTGTAATTTTTAGGGATTGTAAGCTCTTTTTAGTTTTTATATCTCAGATTTTTCAGTCGTTGGGAAAAATTTGTGGCAGAGGATTTTTAACTGAGTGTTGAATTGCAATCCATAAGTCATTTCATACAAAAATATAGCCCGTTTTGCATGATAAATCACTTTAAAATCATCTATGATTGTTAGATCAAATTTTTGAAATGGGCAAAATAATGACTTGTTAGACTCGGGTAAATATCCCACCGCACGTTCACTTGAGAATTTAATGAGTGTTTGTTATTCTCTTTAAAAGCTTTGGATCCATAGGTCATTTGAATCTTTAACATGTTTCAAGCATGCATATCCATTTTTAAAACATGTGTAGAAAAAATATCCTTCATGTAAAATTCCAGGCTAAACAGGGTTGGACTAATGGAATTTCCCAAATTTGGATAACAAAACTTTTGTGTTCATTTGTGGTGTGTGAATAGATATTTTTTATGTACATTATTTATTATTTTAAATATTTTCCACACATCAACTATAAAAATTTTATTTTGTTGTGATCTTTTCTGCCATTTTTGTTTATGGGATGAAGGGGGAGCGAAAACTAAAAGTTCTGATTTAATAAAAAAGTATACATCTAAAATGGAAATGCACAATGCACAAATGTAGAGAGATATTTCCAAAGAGTGTCTGTATGTTATAGGGATCGTATGCACTTTTTCGTTTTTATATCTAAGGTTTTGCAATGGTCGGGAAACGGGGGAGGTGGGCGATTTTTAACTGAGTGTTGACTTCAAATCCATAAGTCATTTCTTACAAAAATATAGCCCGTTACGCAGGACAAATCACTTTACAATCATCTATGATTGTTTGCTCAACTTTTTGAATATGGGCAAAAGAATGGCTTGTTTGACTCGGGCAAATATCCCACCGCACGTTCACTTGAGAATTTAATGAGCGTTTGTTATTTTCATTAAAAGCTTTGGATCCATAGGTCATTTGAATCTTTAACACATGTTTCTAGCATGCATATCCATTTTTAAAACATGTGTAGAAAAAATCTCCTTCATTTAAAATTCCAAGATATTAGTTTTGGACTAGTGGAATTTCCCAAACTTGGATAACAAAACTTTTGTGTTCATTTGTGGTGTGTGAATAAATTTTCTTCATTTACTTTTTTTATTGTTTTAAACTTTTTCCGTACATAAAGTATGAAATTCTCATTTTGTTGTGATCTATTTGCCTTTTTTGTTTATGGGATGAAGGGAGAGCGAAAAACTCGAAGTTTTGATTTAAGAAAAATGTGTACAACTAAAACGGAAATGCACAATGCACATATATAGAGAGAGATAATTCCAAAGAGTGCCTGTAATTTTTAGGGATTGTAAGCCCCTTTTCGTTTTTATATCTCAGGTTTTGCAATCGTCGGGAAAAATGGGTTGCGGAGGATTTTTAACTGAGAGTTGAATTACAATCCATAAGTAATTTCATGCAAAATAATAGCCCATTACGCATGATAAATCACATTAAAATCATCTATGATTAATTATGTTAGTTTTTTGTAAATGGGCAAAATAATGGCATGTTTGACTCGGGTAAATATCCCACCGCAAGTTCACTTGAGAATTTAATGAGCATTTGTTATTCTCTTTTAAAGCACTGCATCCATAGCTCATTTTCATCTTTAACATGTTTCAAACATGCATATCCATTTTTAAAACATGTGTGGATGAAATCTCTTTCTTGCAAAATTCCAAGCTATTAGGGTTAAACTAGTGGAATTTCCCAAAATTCGATAACAAAACTTTTGTGTTCATTTGTGTTGGGTGAATAAATTTTCTTTATATATATTTGTTATTGTTTTAAATTTTTTCCATACATCAACTGTAAAATTTTCATTTTGTTGTAATCTTTTTAGCCTTATATGTTTCCGGGATGAAGGGAGAGCGAAAAGTCAAAGATTTGATTTAAAAAAAAGTGTACATTTAAAATGGAAAAGCACAATGCACAATTGTAGGGAGAGATAATTCCAAAGAGTGTCTGTAATTTTTAGGGATTGTAAGCTCTTTTTAGTTTTTATATCTCAGATTTTTCAGTCGTTGGGAAAAATTTGTGGCAGAGGATTTTTAACTGAGTGTTGAATTGCAATCCATAAGTCATTTCATACAAAAATATAGCCCGTTTTGCATGATAAATCACTTTAAAATCATCTATGATTGTTAGATCAAATTTTTGAAATGGGCAAAATAATGACTTGTTAGACTCGGGTAAATATCCCACCGCACGTTCACTTGAGAATTTAATGAGTGTTTGTTATTCTCTTTAAAAGCTTTGGATCCATAGGTCATTTGAATCTTTAACATGTTTCAAGCATGCATATCCATTTTTAAAACATGTGTAGAACAAATCTCCTTCATGTAAAATTCCAGGCTAAACAGGGTTGGACTAATGGAATTTCCCAAATTTGGATAACAAAACTTTTGTGTTCATTTGTGGTGTGTGAATAGATATTTTTTATGTACATTATTTATTATTTTAAATATTTTCCACACATCAACTATAAAATTTTTATTTTGTTGTGATCTTTTCTGCCATTTTTGTTTATGGGATGAAGGGGGAGCGAAAACTAAAAGTTCTGATTTAATAAAAAGTATACATCTAAAATGGAAATGCACAATGCACAAATGTAGAGAGATATTTCCAAAGAGTGTCTGTATGTTATAGGGATCGTATGCACTTTTTCGTTTTTATATCTAAGGTTTTGCAATGGTCGGGAAACGGGGGAGGTGGGCGATTTTTAACTGAGTGTTGACTTCAAATCCATAAGTCATTTCTTACAAAAATATAGCCCGTTACGCAGGACAAATCACTTTACAATCATCTATGATTGTTTGCTCAACTTTTTGAATATGGGCAAAAGAATGGCTTGTTTGACTCGGGCAAATATCCCACCACACGTTCACTTGAGAATTTAATGAGCATTTGTTATTTTCATTAAAAGCTTTGGATCCAGAGGTCATTTGAATCTTTAACACATGTTTCTAGCATGCATATCCATTTTTAAAACATGTGTAGAAAAAATCTCCTTCATGTAAAATTCCAAGATATTAGTTTTGGACTAGTGGAATTTCCCAAACTTGGATAAAAAAACTTTTGTGTTCATTTGTGGTGTGTGAATAAATTTTCTTCATTTACTTTTTTTTATTGTTTTAAACTTTTTCCGTACATAAACTATGAAATTCTCATTTTGTTGTGATCTATTTGCCTTTTTTGTTTATGGGATGAAGGGAGAGCGAAAAACTCGAAGTTTTGATTTAACAAAAATGTGTACAACTAAAACGGAAATGCACAATGCACATATATAGAGAGAGATAATTCCAAAGAGTGCCTGTAATTTTTAGGGATTGTAAGCCCCTTTTCGTTTTTATATCTCAGGTTTTGCAATCGTCGGGAAAAATGGGTTGCGGAGGATTTTTAACTGAGAGTTGAATTACAATCCATAAGTAATTTCATGCAAAATAATAGCCCATTACGCATGATAAATCACATTAAAATCATCTATGATTAATTATGTCAGCTTTTTGTAAATGGGCAAAATAATGGCATGTTTGACTCGGGTAAATATCCCACCGCAAGTTCACTTGAGAATTTAATGAGCATTTGCTATTCTCTTTTAAAGCACTGCATCCATAGCTCATTTTCATCTTTAACATGTTTCAAACATGCATATCCATTTTTAAAACATGTGTGGATGAAATCTCTTTCTTGCAAAATTCCAAGCTATTAGGGTTAAACTAGTGGAATTTCCCAAAATTCGATAACAAAACTTTTGTGTTCATTTGTGTTGGGTGAATAAATTTTCATTATATATATTTGTTATTGTTTTAAATTTTTTCCATACATCAACTATAAAATTTTCATTTTGTTGTAATCTTTTTTGCCTTATTTGTTTCCGGGATGAAGGGAGAGCGAAAAGTCAAAGATTTGATTTAAAAAAAAGTGTACATTTAAAATGGAAAAGCACAATGCACAATTGTAGGGAGAGATAATTCCAAAGAGTGTCTATAATTTTTAGGGATTGTAAGCTCTTTTTAGTTTTTATATCTCATATTTTTCAGTCGTTGGGAAAAATTTGTGGCAGAGGATTTTTAACTGAGTGTTGAATTGCAATCCATAAGTCATTTCATACAAAAATATAGCCCGTTTCGCATGATAAATCACTTTAAAATCATCTATGATTGTTAGATCAAATTTTTGAAATGGGCAAAATAATGACTTGTTAGACTCGGGTAAATATCCCACCGCACATTCACTTGAGAATTTAATGAGTGTTTGTTATTCTCTTTAAAAGCTTTGGATCCATAGGTCATTTGAATCTTTAACATGTTTCAAGCATGCATATCCATTTTTAAAACATGTGTAGAAAAAATCTCCTTCATGTAAAATTCCAGGCTAAACAGGGTTGGACTAATGGAATTACCCAAATTTGGATAACAAAACTTTTGTGTTCATTTGTGGTGTGTGAATAGATATTTTTTATGTACATTATTTATTATTTTAAATATTTTCCACACATCAACTATAAAATTTTTATTTTGTTGTGATCTTTTCTGCCATTTTTGTTTATGGGATGAAGGGGGAGCGAAAACTAAAAGTTCTGATTTAATAAAAAAGTATACATCTAAAATGGAAATGCACAATGCACAAATGTAGAGAGATATTTCCAAAGAGTGTCTGTATGTTATAGGGATCGTATGCACTTTTTCGTTTTTATATCTAAGGTTTTACAATGGTCGAGAAACGGGGGAGGTGGGCGATTTTTAACTGAGTGTTGACTTCAAATCCATAAGTCATTTCTTACAAAAATATAGCCCGTTACGTAGGACAAATCACTTTACAATCATCTATGATTGTTTGCTCAACTTTTTGAATATGGGCAAAAGAATGGCTTGTTTGACTCGGGCAAATATCCCACCGCACGTTCACTTGAGAATTTAATGAGCGTTTGTTATTTTCATTAAAAGCTTTGGATCCATAGGTCATTTGAATCTTTAACACATGTTTCTAGCATGCATATCCATTTTTAAAACATGTGTAGAAAAAATCTCCTTCATGTAAAATTCCAAGATATTAGTTTTGGACTAGTGGAATTTACCAAACTTGGATAACAAAACTTTTGTGTTCATTTGTGGTGTGTGAATAAATTTTCTTCATTTACTTTTTTTATTGTTTTAAACTTTTTCCGTACATAAACTATGAAATTCTCATTTTGTTGTGATCTATTTGCCTTTTTTGTTTATGGGATGAAGGGAGAGCGAAAAACTCGAAGTTTTGATTTAAGAAAAATGTGTACAACTAAAACGGAAATGCACAATGCACATATATAGAGAGAGATAATTCCAAAGAGTGCCTGTAATTTTTAGGGATTGTAAGCCCCTTTTCGTTTTTATATCTCAGGTTTTGCAATCGTCGGGAAAAATGGGTTGCGGAGGATTTTTAACTGAGAGTTGAATTACAATCCATAAGTAATTTCATGCAAAATAATAGCCCATTACGCATGATAAATCACATTAAAATCATCTATGATTAATTATGTCAGTTTTTTGTAAATGGGCAAAATAATGGCATGTTTGACTCGGGTAAATATCCCACCACAAGTTCACTTGAGAATTTAATGAGCATTTGTTATTCTCTTTTAAAGCACTGCATCCATAGCTCATTTTCATCTTTAACATGTTTCAAACATGCATATCCATTTTTAAAACATGTGTGGATGAAATCTCTTTCTTGCAAAATTCCAAGCTATTAGGGTTAAACTAGTGGAATTTCCCAAAATTCGATAACAAACCTTTTGTGTTCATTTGTGTTGGGTGAATAAATTTTCTTTATATATATTTGTTATTGTTTTAAATTTTTTCCATACATCAACTGTAAAATTTTCATTTTGTTGTAATCTTTTTTGCCTTATTTGTTTCCGGGATGAAGGGAGAGCGAAAAGTCAAAGATTTGATTTAAAAAAAAAGTGTACATTTAAAATGGAAAAGCACAATGCACAATTGTAGGGAGAGATAATTCCAAAGAGTGTCTGTAATTTTTAGGGATTGTAAGCTCTTTTTAGTTTTTATATCTCAGATTTTTCAGTCGTTGGGAAAAATTTGTGGCAGAGGATTTTTAACTGAGTGTTGAATTGCAATCCATAAGTCATTTCATATAAAAATATAGCCCGTTATGCATGATAAATTACTTTAAAATCATCGATGATTGTTAAATCAAATTTTTGAAAATGGGCAAAATAATGATTTGTTAGACTCCGATAAATATCCCACCGCACGTTGACTTGAGAATTTAATGACTGTTTGTTATTCTCTTTAAAAGCTTTGGATCCATAGGTCATATGAATCTTTAACATGTTTCAAGCATGCATATCCATTTTAAAAACATGTGTAGAAAAAATCTCCTTCATGTAAAATTCTAGGCTTAACAAGGTTGGACTAATAGAATTTCCCAAACTTGGATAACGAAACTTTTGTGTTCATTTGTGCTGTGTGAATAGATATTTTTAATTTACATTAGTTATTATTTTAAATATTTTCCACACATCAACTATAAAATTTTTAATTTGTTGTGATCTTTTGAGCCTTTTTTGTTTACAAGATGAAGGGGGAGTGAAAACTTAAAGTTGTAAGTTAAGAAAAAAGTGTACATCTAAAATGGAAATGCACAATGCGCAAATCTAGAGAGATATTTCCAAAGAGTGTGTGTATGTTTTAGGGATCGTATGCACTTTTTCTTTTTATATCTATGGTTTTGCAATCGTCGGGAAACGGGGGAGGCAGGCGATTTTTAACTGAGTGTTGACCTCAAATCCATAAGTCATTTCTTACAAAAATATAGCCCGTTACGCATGACAAATCACTTTACAATCATCTATGATTGTTAGCTCAACTTTTTGAATATGGGCAAAATAATGGTTTGTTTGACGCGGGCAAATATCCCACCGCACGTTCACTTGAGAATTTAATGAGTGTTTGTTATTCTCTTGAAAAGCTTTGGATCCATATGCCATTTGAATCTTTAACATGTTTCTGGCATGCATATCCATTTTTAAAACATGTGTAGAAAAAATCTCCTTCATGTAAAATTCCAAGATATTAGTTTTGGACTAGTGGAATTTCTCAAACTTGGATAACAAAACTTTTGTTTTCATTTGTGGTGTGTGAATAAATTTTCTTCATTTAATTTTTTTATTGTTTTAAACTTTTTTCGTACATCAACTTTGAAATTTTCATTTTGTTGTGATCTATTTGCCTTTTTTCTTTACGGGATGAAGGGAGAGCGAAAAACTCGAAGTTTTGATTTAAGAAAAATGTGTACATCTAAAATGGAAATGCACAATGCACATATGTAGAGAGAGGTAATTCCAAAGAGTGCCTGTAATTTTTAGGGATTGTAAGCACCTTTTCGTTTTTATATCTCAGGTTTCGCAATCGTCGGGAAAAATGGGTTGCAAAGGATTTTAAACTGAGTGTTGAATTGCTATCCATAAGTCATTTCATACAAAAATATAGCCTGTTACGCATGATAAATCACATTACAATCATCTATGATTAATTATGTCAGCTTTTTGAAAATGGGCAAAATAATGGCATGTTTGACTCGGGTAAATATCCCACCGCAAGTTCACTTGAGAATTTAATGAGCGTTTGTTATTCTCTTTAAGAGCTTTGCATCCATAGGTCATTTGCATCTTTAACGTGTTTCAAACATGCATATTCATTTTTAAAACATGTGTGGATGAAATCTCTTTCTTGCAAAATTCCAAGCTATTAGGGTTAAACTAGTGGAATTTCCAAAAATTGGATAACAAAACTTTTGGGTTCATTTGTGTTGGGTGATTAAATTTTATTTATTTATATTTGTTATTGTTTTAAATTTTTTCCATATATCAACTATAAAAATTTCAATTTGTTGTAAGCTTTTTTGCCTTGGTTGTTTTTGGGATGAAGGGAGAGCGAAAAGTCAATGTTTTTATTTAAATAAAATATACATCTAAAATGAAAAAGCACAATGCACAATTGTAGGGAGAGATATATCCAAAGAGTGTCTGTAATTTTTAGGGATTGTAAGCTCTTTTTAGTTTTTATATCTCAGGTTTTGCAATCGTCGGGAAAAATTGGTGGCAGAGGATTTTTAATTGAGTGTTGAATTGCAAACCATAAGTCATTTCATAAAAAAATATAGCTCGTTACGCATGATAAATAACTTTAAAATCATCTCTGATTGTTAGATCAAATTTTTGAAAATGGGCAAAATAATGACTTGTTAGACTCGGGTAAATATCCCACCGCACGTTCACTTGAGAATTTAATGAGCGTTTGTTATTCTCTTTAAAAGCTTTGGATCCATAGGTCATTTGAATCTTTAACATGTTTCAAGCATGCATATCCATTTTTAAAACATGTGTAGAAAAAATCTCCTTCATGTAAAATTCCAAGCTTAACAGGGTAGGACTAATGGAATTTCCCAAACTTGGATAACAAAACTTTTGTGTTCATTTGTGGTGTGTGAATAGATATTTTTTACTTATATTATTTATTATTTTAAATATTTTCCACAAATCAACTATAAAATTTTTATTTTGTTGTGATCATTTCTGCCTTTTTTGTTTACGGGATGAAGAGGGTGTGAAAAATCAAAGTTCTGATTTAAGAAAAAAGTGTATATCTAAAATGGAAATGAACAATGCACAAATTTAGAGAGAGATATTTCAGAAGAGTGTCTGTATGTTTTAGGGATCGTATGCACTTTTTCGTTTTTATATTTAAGGTTTTACAATCGTCGAAAAACGGGGGAGGTGGGCGATTTTTAACTGAGTGTTGACTTCAAATCCATAAGTCATTTCTTACAAAAATATAGCCCGTTACGCATGACAAATAACTTTACAATCATCTATGATTGTTAGCTCAACTTTTTGAATATGGCAAAATAATGGCTTCTTTGACTCAGTCAAATATCCCACCGCACGTTCACTTGAGAATTTAATGAGCGTTTGTAATTCTCTTTAAAAGCTTTGGATCCATAGGTCATTTGAATCTTTAACATGTTTCTGGCATGCATATCCATTTTTAAAACATGTGTAGAAAAAATCTCCTTCTTGTAAAATTCCAAGATATTAGTTTTGGACTAGTGGAATTTCCCAAACTTGGATAACAAAACTTTTGTGTTCATTTGTGGTGTGTGAATAAATTTTCTTCATTTACTTTTTTTATTGTTTGAAACTTTTTCCGTACAACAACTATGAAATTTTCATTTTGCTGTGATCTATTTGCCTTTTTTGTTTACGGGAAGAAGGGAGAGCGAAAAACTCAAAGTTTTGATTTAAGAAAAATGTGTACATCTAAAACGGAAATGCACAATGCACATATGTAGAGAGAGATAATTCCAAAGAGTGCTTGTAATTTTTAGGGATTGTAAGCACCTTTTCGCTTTTATATCTCAGGTTTTGCAATCGTCGGGAAAAATGGATTGCGGAGGATTTTTAACTGAGTGTTGAATTTCAATCCATAAGTCATTTCATACAAAATAATAGCTCGTTACGCATGATAAATCACATTACAATCATCTATGATTAATTATGTCAGGTTTTTGCAAATGGGCAAAATAATGGCCTGTTTGATTCGGGTCAATATCCCGCCGCAAGTTCACTTGAGAATTTAATGAGCGTTTGTTATTATCTTTAAAAGCTTTGCATCCATAGCTCATTTGCATCTTTAACATGTTTCAAACATGCATACCATTTTTTAAACATGTGTGGATGAAATCTCTTTCTTGCAAAATTCCAAGCTATTAGGGTTAAACTAGTGGAATTTCCCAAAATTGGATAACAAAACTTTTGTGTTCATTTGTGTTGGGTGAATAAATTTTCTTTATTTATATTTGTTATTGTTTTAAATTTTTTCCATATATCAACTATAAAATTTTCATTTTGTTGTAAGCTTTTTTGCCTTGTTTGATTTCGGGATGAAGGGAGAGCGAAAAATCAATGTTTTGTTTTAAGAAAAAAGTGTACATCTAAAATGGAAAAGCACAATGAAAAATTATAGGGAGAGATAATTCCAAAGAGTGTCTATAATTTTTAGGGATTGTAAGCTCTTTTTAGTTTTTATATCTCAAGTTTTCCAATCGTCGGGAAAAATTGGTAGCAGTGGATTTTTAACTGAGTGTTGAATTGCAATCCATAAGTCATTTAATATAGCCCATTACACATGATAAATCACTTTACAATCATCTATGATTGTTAGATTAAATTTTAAAAATGGGCAAAAGAATGACTTGTTAGACTCGGGTATATATCCCACCGCACTTTCACTTGAGAATTTAATGAGCATTTGTTATTCTCTTTAAAAGCTTTTGATCCATAAGTCATTTGAATCTTTTACATGTTTCAAGCATGCATATCCATTTTTAAAACATGTGTAGAAAAAATCTCCTTCATGTAAAATTCCAAGCTTAATAGGGTTGGACTAATGGAATTTCCCAAACTTGAATAAAAAAACTTTTTTGTTCATTTGTGGTGTGTGAATAGATATTTTTTATTTACATTAGTTATGATTTTAATTATTTTCCACACATCAACTATTAAATTTTTATTTTGTTGTGATCTTTTCTGCCTTTTTTGTTTACGAGATGAAGGGGGAGCGAAAACTCAAAGTTCTGATTTAAGAAAAAAGTGTACATCTAAAATGGAAATGCACAATGCACAAATGTAGAGAGTGATATTTCCAAAGAGTGTCTGTATGTTTTAGGGATCGTATGCGCTTTTTCGTTTTTATATCTAAGGTTTTGCAATCGTTGGGAAACGGGGGAGGCGGGCGATTTTTAACTGAGTGTTGACTTCAAATCCATAAGTCATTTCTTACAAAAATATAGGCCGTTAAGCATGACAAATCACTTTACAATCATCTATGATTGTTAGCTCAACTTTTTGAATATGGGCAAAATAGTGGATTGTTTGACTCGGGCAAATGTCCCACCGCACGTTCACTTGAGAATTTAATGAGCGTTTGTTATTCTCTTTAAAAGCTTTGGATTCATAGGTCATTTGAAACTTTAACACATGTTTCTGGCATGCATATCCATTTTTAAAACATGTGTAGAAAAAATCTCCTTCATGTAAAATTCCAAGATATTAGTTTGGACTAGTGGAATTTCCCGAACTTGGATAACAAAACTTTTGTGTTCATTTGTGGTGTGTGAATAAATTTTCTTTATTTACTTTTTTTATTGTTTTAAACTTTTCCCGTACATCAACTCTGAAATTTTCATTTTGCTGTGATCTATTTGCCTTTTTTGTTTACGGGAAGAAGGGAGAGCGAAAGAATCGAAGTTTTCATTTAAGAAAAATGTGTACATCTAAAACGGAAATGCACAATGCACCTATGTAGAGTGGGATAATTCCAAAAAGTCCTTGTAATTTTTAGGGATTGTAATCACCTTTTTGTTTTTATATCTCAGGTTTTGCAATCGTCGGGAAAAATGGATTGTGGAGGATTTTTAACTGAGTGTTGAATTGCAATCCATAAGTCATTTCATACAAAAATATAGCCCATTATGCATGATAAATCACATTAAAATCTTCCATGATTAATTATGTCAACTTTTTGCTAATTGGCAAAATAATGGCATTTTTGACTTGTGTAAATATCCCACCGCAAGTTCACTTGAGAATTTAATGAACGTTTGTTATTCTCTTTAAAAGCTTTGCATCCATAGCTCATTTACATCTTTAACATGTTTCAAACATGCATATCCATTTTTAAAACATGTGTGGATGAAATCTCTTTCTGGCAAAATTCCAAGCTATTAGGGTTAAACTGGTGGAATTTCCCAAAATTGGATAACAAAACTTTTGTGTTCATTTGTGTACGGTGAATAAATTTTCTTTATTTATATTTGTTTTTGTTTTAAATTTTTTCCATACATCAACTATAAAATTTTCATTTTGTTGTAAGCTTTTTGCCTTGTTTGTTTTCGGGATGAAGGGAGAGCGAAAAGTCAAAGTTGTGATTTAAGAAAAAAGTGTACATCTAAAATGGAAAAGCACAATGCACAATTGTAGGGAGAGATAATTCCAAAGTGTGTCTGTAATTTTTAGGGATTGTAAGCTCTTTTTAGTTTTTATATCTCAGGTTTTGCAATCATCGAGAAAAATTGGTGGCAGAGGATTATTAACTGAGTGTTGAATTGCAATCCATAAGTCATTTCATACAAAAATATATCCCGTTACGCATGATAAATCACTTCACAATCATCAATGATTGTTAGATCAATTTTTTGAAAAGTGGAAAAATAATGACTTGTTACAGTCGGGAAAATATCCAACCGCACGTTCTCTTGGGAATTTAATGAGCGTTTGTTATTCTCTTTAAAAGCTTTGGATCCATAGCTCATTTGAATCTTGAACATGTTTTAAGCATGCATATCCATTTTTAAAACATGTGTAGAAAAAATCTCCTTCATGTAAAATTCCAAGCTTAAGAGGTTTGGACTAATGGAATTTCCCAAACTTGGATAACAAAACTTTTGTGTTCATTTGTGGTGTATGAAAAGATATTTTTTATTTAAATTAGTTATTATTTTAAATATTTTCCAGACATCAACTATAAAAATTTTATTTTGTTGTGATCTTTTTTGCCTTTTTTGTTTATGGGATGAAGGGGGAGCGAAAACTCAAAGTTCTGATTTAAGAAAAAAGTTTACATCTAAAATGGAAATCCATAATGCACAAATGTAGAGAGAGATATTTCCAAAGAGTGTCTGTATGATATAGGGATCATATGCACTCTTTCTTTTTTATATCTAAGGTTTTGCAATCGTCGCGAAACGGGGGAGGCGGCCGATTTTTAATTGAGTGTTGACTTCAAATCCATCAGTCATTTGTTACAAAAATATAGCCCGTTACCCATGACAAATCACTTTACAATCATCTATGATTGTTGGCGCAACTTTTTTAATATGGGCCAAATAATGGCTTGTTTGACTCGGGCAAATATCCCACGGCACGTTCACTTGAGAATTTAATGAGCATTTGTTATTCTCTTTAAAAGCTTTGGATCCATACGTCAGATGAATCTTGAACATGTTTCTGGCATGCATATCCATTTTTAAAACATGTGTAGAAAAAATCTCCTTCATGTAAAATTCCAAGATATTAGTTTTGGACTAGTGGAATTTCCCAAACTTGGATATCAAAAGTTTTGTGTTCATTTGTGGTGTGTGAATAAATTTTTTTCATTTACTTTTTTTATTGTTTTAAACTTTTTCCGTACATCAACTGTGAAATTTTCATTTTGTTGTGATCTATTTGCCTTTTTTGTTTACGGGATGAAGGGAGAGCGAAAAACTTGAAGTTTTGATATAAGAAAAATGTGTACAACTAAAACGGAAATGCACAACGCACATATGTAGAGAGAGATAATTTCAAAGAATGTCTGTAATTTTTAGGGATTGTAAGCACCTTTTCGTTTTTATATCTCAGGTTTTGCAATCGTCGGGAAAAATGGGTTGCGGAGAATTTTTAACTGAGTGTTGAATTGCAATCCATTTGTCATTTCATACAAAAATATAGCCCGTTACGCATGATAAATAATATTACAATCATCTATGATTAATTATGTCAGCTTTTTGCAAATGGGCAAAATAATGGCATGTTTGACTCTGGTAAATATCCCACCGCAAGTTCACTTGAGAATTTAATCAGCGTTTGTTGTTCACTTTAAAACCTTTGCATCCATAGCTCATTTGCATCTTTAACATGTTTCAAACATGCATATCCAATTTTTAAAACATGTGTGGATGAAATCTCTTTCTTGCAAAATTCCAAGCTATTTGGGTTAAACTAGTGGAATGTCCCAAAATTGGATAATAAAACTTTTGTGTTCATTTGTGTTGGGTGAATAAATTTTCTTTATTTATATTTTTTATTGTTTTAAATTTTTTCCATACATCAATGATAAAATTTTTATTTTGTTGTAAGCTTTTTGCCTTGTTTGTTTTCGGTGTAAAGGGAGAGCGAAAAGTCAAAGGTTTTATTTAAGAAAAAAGTGTATATCTAAAATGGAAAAGCACGATGCACAATTGTAGGGAGAGATAATTCCAAAGAGTGTTTGTAATTTTTAGGGATTGTAAGCTCCTTTTAGTTTTTATATCTCAGGTTCTGCAATCATCGGGAAAACTTGGGGGCAGAGGATTTTTAACTGAGTGTTGAATTGCAATATATAAGTCATTTCATACAAAAATATAGCCCGTTACACATGATAAATCACTTTACATTCATCTATAACTGTTAGATCAAATTTTTTAAAATGGGCAAAATAATGACTTGTTAGACTCGGGTAAATATCCCACCGCACGTTCACTTGAGAATTTAATGAGCGTTTGTTATTCTCTATAAAAGCTTTGGATCCATAGGTCATTTGAATCTTTAACATGTTTCAAGTATGCATATCCATTTTTAAAACATGTGTAGAAAAAATCTCCTTCATGAAAAATTCCAAGCTTAATACGGTTGGTCTAATGGAATTTCCCAAACTTGAATAACAAAACTTTTGTTTTCATTTGTGGTGTGAGAATAGATATTTTTTATTTACATTAGTTATTATTTTAAATATTTTCCACACATCAACTATAAAATTTTTATTTTGTTGTGATCTTTTTTGCCTTTTTTGTTTACGGGATGAAGGGGGAGCGAAAACTCAAAGTTCTGATTTAAGAAAAAAGTGTACATCTAAAATGGAAACGCACAATGCACAAATGTAGAGAGAGATATTTCCAAAGAGTGTCTGTATGTTTTAGGGATCGTATGCACTCTTTCGTTTTTATATCTAAGGTTTTGCAATCGTCGGGAAACGGGGGACTTCAAATCCATAAGTCATTTCTTACAAAAATATAGCCCGTTACGCATGACAAATAACTTTACAATCACCTATGATTGTTAGCACCACTTTTTGAATATGGGCGAAATAATGGCTTGTTTGACTTGGGCAAATATCCCACCGCACGTTCACTTGAGAATTTAATGAGCGTTTGTTATTCTCTTTACAAGCTTTGGATCCAGAGGTCATTTGAACCTTTAACATGTTTCTGGCATGCATACCCTTTTTTAAAACATGTGTAGAAAAAATCTCCTTCATGTAAAATTCCAAGATATTAGTTTTGGACTAGTGGAATTTCCCAAACTTGGATAACAAAACTTTTGTGTTCATTTGTGGTGTGTGAATAAATTTTCTTCATTTACTTTTTTTATTGTTTTAAACTTTTTTCGTACATCAACTATGAAATTTCCATTTTTCTGTGATCTATTTGTCTTTTTTGTTTACGGGATGAAGGGAGAGCGAAAAACTCGAAGTTTTGATTTAAGAAAAATGTGTACATCTAAATCGGAAATGCACAATGCACATATGTAGAGAGAAATAATTCCAAAGAGTGTCTATAACTTTTAGGGATTGTAAGCACCTTTTCATATTTATATCTCATGTTTTGCAATCTTCGGGAAAAATGGGTTGTGGAGGATGTTTCACTAAGTGTTGAATTGCAATCTACAAGTCATTTTATACAAAAATATAGCCTGTTACACATGATAAATCACATTACAATCATCTTTGATTAATTATGTCAGCTTTTTGCAAATGGGCAAAATAATGGCATGTTTGACTCGGGTAAATATCCCACCGCAAGTTCACTTGAGAATTTAATGATCGTTTGTTATTCTCTTTAAAAGCTTTGCATCCATAGCTCATTTGCGTCTTTAACATATTTCAAACAAGCATATCCATTTTTAAAACATGTGTGGATGAAATCTCTTTCTTGCAAAATTCCAAGCTATTAGGGTTAAACTAGTGAAATTTCCAAAAATTGGATCACAAAACTTTTGTGTTCATTTGTGTTGGGTGAATAAATTTTCTTTTTTTATATTTGTTATTTTTTTAAAGTTTTTCCCTACATCAACGATAAAATTTTCATTTTGTTGTAAGCTTTTTGCCTTGTTTGTTTTCGGGATAGGGAGAATGAAAAGTCAAAGTTTTGATTTAAGAAAAAAGTGTACATCTAAAATGGAAAAGCACAATGCACAATTGTAGGGAGAGATAATTCAAAAGAGTGTCTATAACTTTTAGGGATTGTAAGCACCTTTTCATTTTTATATCTCAGGTTTTGCAATCGTCGGGAAAAATGGGTTGTGGAGGATGTTTCACTGAGTGTTGAATTGCAATCCACAAGTAATTTTATACAAAAATATTGCCCGTTACGCATGATAAATCACATTACAATCATCTATGATTAATTATGTCAACTTTTTGCAAATGGGCAAAATAATGGCATGTTTGACTCGGGTAAATATCCCACCGCAAGTTCACTTGAGAATTTAATAAGTGTTTGTTATTCTCTTTAAAAGCTTTGAATCCATAGCTCATTTGCATCTTTAACATGTTTCAAACAGGCATATCCTTTTTTAAAACATGTGTGGATGAAATCTCTTTCTTGCAAAATTCCAAGCTATTAGGGTTAAACTAGTGAAATTTCCCAAAATTGGATAAAAAAACTTTTGTGTTCATTTGTGTTGGGTGAATAAATTTTCTTTACTTATATTTGTTATTGTTTTAAATTTTTTCCATACATCAACGATAAAATTTTCATTTTGTTGTAAGCTTTTTGCCTTGTTTGTTTTCGGGATGAAGGGAGAATGAAAAGTCAAAGTTTTGATTTAAGAAAAAAGTGTACATCTAAAATGGAAAAGCACAATGCACAATTGTAGGGAGAGATAATTCCAAAGAGCGTCTGTAATTTTTAGGGATTGTAAGCTCTTTTTAGTTTTTATTTCCCAGGTTTTGCAATCGTCGGAAAAAATTGGTGGCAGTGGATTTTTAACTGAGTGTTGAATTACAATCCATAAGTCATTTCATACAAAAATATAGCCCATTACGCATGATAAATCACTTTACAATCATCTATGAGTGTTAAATCAAATTTTTGAAAATGGACAAAATAATGATATTTTAGACTCGGGAAAATATCCCACTGCACGTTCACTTGAGAATTTAATGAGCGTTTGTTATTCTCTTTAAAAGCTTTGGATCCATAGGTCATTTGACTCTTTAACATGTTTCAAGCAAGCATATCCATTTTTAAAAGATGTGTAGAAAAAATCTCCTTCATGTAAAATTTCAAGCTTAATAGGGTTGGACTAATGGAATTTCCCAAACTTGGATAACAAAACTTTTGTGTTCATTTGTGGTGTGTGAATAGATATTTTTTATTTATATTAGTTATTATTTTAAATATTTTCCACACATCAACTATAAAATTTTATTTTGTTGTGATCTTTTTTGCCTTTTTTGTTTACGGGATGAAGGGGGAGCGAAAACTCAAAGTTTTGATTTAAGAAAAAAGTGTACATCTAAAATGGAAATGCACAATGCACAAATGTAGAGAGAGATATTTCCAAAGTGTGTCTGTATGTTTTAGGGATCGTATGCACTCTTTCATTTTTATATCTAAGGTTTTGCAATCGTCAGGAAACGGGGGTGGCGGGCGATTTTTAACTGAGTGTTGACTTCAAATCCATAAGTCATTTCTTACAAAAATATAGCCCGTTACGCATGACAAATCACTTTACAATCATCTATGATTGTTAGCTCAAATTTTTGAATATGGGCAAAATAATGGCTTGTTTGACTCGGGCAAATATCCCACCGCACGTTCACTTGATAATTTAATGAGTGTTTATTATTCTCTTCAAAAGCTTTGGATCAATAGGTGATTTGAATCTTTAACATGTTTTTGGCATGCACATCAATTTTTAAAACATGTGTAGAAAAAATCTCCTTCATGTAAAATTCCAAGATATTAGTTTTGGACTAGTGGAATTTCCCAGACTTGTATAACAAAACTTTTGTGTTCATTTGTGGTGTGTGATTAAATTTTTTTCTTTTACTTTTTTTATTGTTTTAAACTTTTTCCGTACATAACCTATGAAATTTTCATTTTGCTGTGATCTATTTGCCTTTTTTCTTTACGGGATGAACGGATAGCGAAAAACTCGAAGTTTTGATTTAAGAAAAGTGTGTACATCTAAAATAGAAATGCACAATGCACATATGTAGAGAGAGATAATTCCAAAGAGTGTCTGTAACTTTTAGGGATTGTAAGCACATTTTCGTTTTTATATCTCAAGTTTTGCAATCGTCAGGAAAAATGGGTTGTGGAGGATGTTTAACTGAGTGTTGAATTGTAATCCACAAGTCATTTTATACAAAAATATAGCCCGTTACGCATGATAAATCACATTACAATCATCTATGATTAATTATGTCAGCTTCTTGCAAATGGGCAAAATAACGGCATGTTTGACTCGGGTAAATATCCCACCGAAAGTTCACTTGAGAATTTAATGAGCGTTTTTTGTTCTCTTTAAAAGCTTTGCATCCATAGCTCATTTGCATCTTTAACATGTTTCAAAAATGCATATCCATTTTTAAAACATGTGTGGATGAAATCTCTTTCTTGCAAAATTCCAAGCTATTAGGGTTAAACTAGTGAAATTTCCCAAAATTGGATAACCAAACTTTTGTGTTCAATTGTGTTGGGTGAATAAAATTTCTTTATTTATATTTTTTATTTTTAAAATTTTTTCCATATATCAACGATTAAATTTTCATTTTGTTGTAAGTTTTTTGCCTTGTTTGTTTTCGGGCTGAAGGGAGAATGAAAAGTCAAAGTTTTGATTTAAGAAAAAACTGTACATCTAAAATGGAAAAGCACAATGCACAATTGTAGGAAAAGATAATTCCAAAGAGTGTTTGTAATTTTTACGGATTTTAAGCTCCTTTTATTTTTAATATCTCAGGTTTTGCAATCGTCGGAAAAAATTGGTGGCAGAAGATTTTTAACTAAGTGTTGAATTGCAATCCATAAGTCATTTCATACAAAAATATAGCCTGTTACGCATGATAAATCACTTTACAATCATCTATGATTGTTAGATCAAATTTTTGAAAATGGACAAAATAATGATTTTTTAGACTCGGGAAAATTTCCCTCCGCACGTTCACTTGAGAATTTAATGAGCGTTGTTATTCTTTTTAAAAGCTTTGGTTCCATAGGTCATTTGAATCTTTAACATGTTTCAAGTATGCATATCCATTTTTAAAACATGTGTAGAAAAAATCTCCTTCAAGTAAAATTTCAAGCTTAAAAGGGTTGGACTAATGGAATTTCCCAAACTTGCATAACATAACTTTTGTGTTCATTTGTGGTGTTTAAGTAAATATTTTTTATTTACATTAGTTATTATTTTAAATATTTTCCACACATCAACTATAAATTTTTTATTTTGTTGTGATCTTTTTTGCCTTTTTTGTTTACAGGATGAAGGGGGAGCGAAAACTCAAAGTTCTGATTTAAGAAAAAAGTGTACATCTAAAATGGAAATGCACAATGCACAAATGTAGAGAGAGATATTTGCAAAGAGTGTCTGTATGTTTTAGGGATCGTATGCACTCTTTCATTTTTATATCTAAGGTTCTGCAATCGTCGGGAAACGGGGGAGGCGGGCGATTTTTAGCTGAGTGTTGACTTCAAATCCATAGGTCATTTCTGAAAAAAATATAGCCCGTTACGCATGACAAATCACTTTACAATCATGTATGAATGTTAGCTCAACTTTTTGAATATGGGCAAAATAATGGCATGTTTGACTCGGGCAAATATCCCACCGCACGTTCACTTGAGAATTTAATCAGCGTTTGTTACTCTCTTTAAAAGCTTTGGATCCACAGGTCATTTGAATCTTTAACATGTTTCTGGCATGCATATCCATTTTTAAAACAAGTGTAGAAAAAATCTCCTTCATGTAAAATTCCAAGATATTAGTTTTGGACTAGTGGAATTTCCCAAACTTGGATAACAAAACTTTTGTGTTCATTTGTGGTGTGTGAATAAATTTTCTTCATTTACATTTTCTATTTTTTTAAACTTTTTCCGTACATCAACTATGAAATTTTCATTTTGTTGTGATCTATTTGTCTTTTTTGTTTACGGGATGAAGGGAGAGCGAAAAACTCGAAGTTTTGATTGAAGAAAAATGTGTACATCTAAATCGGAAATGCACAATGCACCTATGTAGAGAGAGATAATTCCAAAGATTGTCTATAACTTTTAGGGATTGTAAGCACCTTTTCGTTTTTATATCTCAGGTTTTGCAATCGTCGGGAAAAATGGGTTGTGTAGGATGTTTCACTGAGTGTTGAATTGCAATTGACAAGTTATTTTATACAAAAATATAGCCCGTTATGCATGATAAATCACATTACAATCATCTATGATTAATTATGTCAGCTTTTTGTGAATGGGCAAAATAATGGCATGTTTGACTCGGGTAAATATCCCACCGCAAGTTCACTTGAGAATTTAATGAGCGTTTGTTATTCTCTTGAAAAGCTTTGCATCCATAGCACATTTCATCTTTAACATGTTTCAAACATGCATATCCATTTTTAAACAATGTGTGGATGAAATCTCTTTCTTGTAAAATTCCAAGCTATTAGGGTTAAACTAGAGAAAATTCCCAAAATTGGATAACAAAATTTTTGAGTTCATTTGTGTTGGGTGAATAAATTTTCTTTTTTTATATTTGTTATTGTTTTAAATTTTTTCCATACATCAACGATAAAATTTTCATTTTGTTGTAAGCTTTTTGCCTTGTTTGTTTTCGGGATGAAGGGAGAATGAAAAGTCAAAGCTTTGATTTAAGAAAAAAGTATACATCTAAAATGGAAAAGCACAATGCACAATTGTAGGGAGAGATAATTCGAAAGAGTGTCTGTAATTTGTAAGGATTGCAAGTTCTTTTTAGTTTTTATATCTCAGGTTTTGCAATCGTCGAAAAAACTTGGTGGCAGAGGATTTTTAACTGAGTGTTGAATTGCAATCCATAAGTCATTTCATTCAAAAATATAGCCTGTTACGCATGATAAATCACTTTACAATCATCTATAATTGTTAGATCAATTTTTGAAAATGGACAAAATACTGATATTTTAGACTCGGGAAAATATCCCACCGCACGTTTACTTGAGAATTTAATGAGCGTTTTTTATTCTCTTTAAAAGTTTTGGATCCATAGGTAATTTGAATCTTTAACATGTTTCAAGCATGCATATTCATTTTTAAAACATGTGTAGAAAAAATCTCCTTCATGTAAAATTCCAAGCTTAATAGGGTTGGACTAATGGAATTTCCCAAACTTGGATAACAAAACTTTTGTGTTCATTTGTGGTGTGTGAATAGATATATTTTATTTACATTAGTTATTATTTAAAATATTTTCCACACATCAACTATAAATTTTTTATTTTGTTGTGATCTTTTTTGCTTTTTTTGTTTACGGGATGAAGGGGGAGCGAAAACTAAAAGTTCTGATTTAGAAAAAAGTGTACATCTAAAATGGAAATGCACAATGCACAAATGTAGAGAGCGATATTCCCAAAGAGTGTCGGTATGTTTTAGGGATCGTATGCACTCTTTCGTTTTTATATCTAAGGTTTTGCAATGGTCGGGAAACGGGGGAGGCGGGCAATTTTTAACTGAGTGTTGACTTCAAATCCATAAGTCAAGACTTACAACAAATATAGCCCTTGACGCATGACAAATCACTTTACAATCATCTACGATTGTTAGCTCAACTTTTTGAATATGGGCAAAATAATGGCTAGTTTGACTCGGGCAAATATCCCACAGCACGTTCACTTGAGAATTTAAGGAGTGTTTGTTATTCTCTTTAAAAGTTTATGATCCATAGGTCATTTGAATCTTTAACATGTTTCAAGCATGCATATCCATTTTTAAAACAAGTGTAGAAAAAATCTCCTTCATGTAAAATTCCAACATATTAGTTTTGGACTAGTGGAATTTCCCAAACTTGGATAACAAAACTTTTTTGTTCATTTGTGGTGTGTGAATAAATTTTCTTTATTTAATATTTTTATTGTTTTAAACTTTTCGTACATTAACTATGAAATTTTCATTTTGCTGTTATCTATTTGTCTTTTTGTTTACAGGATGAAGGGAGAGCAAAAAACTCGCAGTTTTGATTTAAGAAAAATGTGTACATCTAAAACGGAAATGCACCATGCACATATGTTGAGAGAGATAATTCCAAAGAGTGTATATAATTTTTAGGGATTGTAGGCACCATTTCGTTTTTATTTCTAAGGTTTTGCAATCGTCGGGAAAAATGGGTTGCAGAGGATTTTTAACTGAGTGTTGAATTGCAATCCATAAGTCATTTCATACAAAAATATAGCCCGTACGTATGATAAATCACATTACAATCATCTATGATTAATTATGTCAGCTTTTTGCAACTGGGCAAAATAATGGCATGTTTGACTCGGGTAAATATCTCACCGCAAGTTCACTTGAGAATTTAATGAGCGTTTGTTATTCTCTTTAAAAGCTTTACAACCATAGCTCATTTGCATCTTTAACATGTTTCAAACATGCATATCCATTTTTAAAATAAGTGTGGATGAAATCTCTTTCTCGCAAAATTCCAAGCTATTAGGGTTAAACTAGTGGAATTTCCCAAAATTGGATAACAAAACTTTTGTGTTCATTTGTGTTGGGTGAATAAATTTTCTTTATTTATATTTGTTATTGTTGTAAATTTTTTCCATGCATCAAAGATAAAATTTTCATTTTGTTGTAAGCTTTTTGCCTTGTTTGTATTCGGTGTAAAGGGAGAGCAAAAAGTCAAAGTTTTTATTTAAGAAAAAAGTGTACATCAAAAATGGAAAAGCACAATGCAAAATTTTAGGGAGAGATAATTCCAAAGAGTGTCTGTAATTTTTAGGGATTGTAAGCTCTTTTTAGTTTTTATATCTCAGGTTTTGCACTCGTGTGGAAAAATTGGGGGCAGAGGATTTTTAACTGAGTGTTGAATTGCAATCCATAAGTCATTTCATACAAAAATATAGCCCCTTACGCATGATAAATCACTTTACAATCATCTATGACTGTTAGATCAAATTTTTTAAAATGGGCGAAATAATGACTTGTTAGACTCAGGTAAATATCCCACCGCACATTCACTTGAGAATTTAATGAACGTTTCTTATTCTCTTTAAAAGCTTTGGATCCATAGGTCATTTGAATCTTCAACATGTTTCTAGTATGCATATCCATTTTTAAAACATCTGTAGAAAAAATCTCCTTCATGTAAAATTCCAAGATATTAGTTTTGGACTAGTGGAATTTCCCAAACTTGGATATCAAAAGTTTTGTGTTCATTTGTGCTGTGTGAATAAATTTTTTTCATTTACTTTTTTTATTGTTTTAAACTTTTTCCGTACATCAACTATGAAATTTTCATTTTGCTGTGATCTATTTGCCTTTTTTGTTTATGGGATGAAGGGAGAGCGAAAAACACGAAGTTTTGATTTAAGAAAAATGTGTACATCTAAAACGGAAATGCACAATGCACATATGTAGAGAGAGATAATTCCTAAGAGTGTCTGTAATTTTTAGGGATTGTAAGCACCTTTTCGTTTTTCTATCTCAGGTTTTGCAATCGTCGGGAAAAATGGGTTGCGGAAGATTTTTAACTGAGTGTTGAATTGCAAATCATAAGTCATTTCACACAAAAATATAGCCCGTTACACATGATAAATCACATTACAATCATCTATGATTAATTATGTCAGCTTTTTGCTAATGGGCAAAATAATGCCATGTTTGACTCAGGTAAATATCCCACCGGAAGTTCACTTGAGAATTTAATGAGCGTTAGTTATTCTCTTTAAAAGATTTGCATCCATAGCTCATTTTCTTCTTTAACATGTTTCAAACATGCATATCCATTTTTAAAACATGAGTGGATGAAATCTCTTTCTTGCAAAATTCCAAGCTATTAGGGTTAAAGTAGTGGAATTTCCCAAAATTGGATAACAAAAATTTTGTGTTCATTTGTGTTGGGTGAATAAAATTTCTTTATTTATATTTCTTATTGTTTTAAATTTTTTCGATACATCAACTATAAAATTTTCATTTTGTTGTAAGCTTTTTGCCTTGTTTGTTTTCGGGACGCAGGGAGAGCGAAATGTCAATGTTTTGATTTAAGAAAAAAATGTACATCTAAAATGGAAAAGCACAATGCACAATTTTAGGGAGAGATAATTCCAAAGAGTGTCTGTAATTTTTAGGGATTGTAAGCTCTTTTTAATTTTTATATCTCAGGGTTTGCAATCGTCGGGAAAAATTGGTGGTAGAGGATTTTTAACTGAGTGCTGAATTGCAATCCATAAGTCATTTCATACAAAAATATAGCCCGTTACGCATGATAAATCACTTTACAATCATCTATGATAGTTAGATCAAATTTTTGAAAATGGGCAAAATAATGACTTGTTAGACTCGGGTAAATATCCCACCGCACGTTCACTTGAGAATTTAATGAGTGTTTGTTATTCTCTTTAAAAGCTTTGGATCCATAGGTCATTTGAATCTTTAACATGTTTCAAGCATGCATATCCATTTTTAAAACATGTGTAGAAAAAATCTCCTTCAAGTAAAATTCCAAGCTTAATAGGGTTGGACTAATGGAATTTCCCAAACTTGGATAACAAAACTTTTGTGTTCATTTGTGGTGTGTGAATAGATATTTTTTATTTACATTAGTTATTATTTTAAATATTTTCCACACATCAACTATAAAATTTTTATTTTGTTGTGATCTTTTTTGCCTTTTTTGTTTACGGGATGAAGCGGGACAAACAACTCAAAGTTCTGATTTAAGAAAAAAATGTACATCTAAAATGGAAATGCCAAATGCACAAATGTAGAGAGAGATATTTCCAAAGAGTGTCTGTATTTTTTGGGATCGTATGCACTCTTTCGTTTTTATATCTAAGGTTTTGCAATCGTCGAAAAATGGGGGAGGCAGGCGATTTTTAACTAAGTGTTGACTTCAAATCCATAAGTCATTTCTTACAAAAATATAGCCCATTACACACGACAAATCACTTTACAATCATCTATGATTGTTAGCTCAACTTTTTGAATATGGGCAGAATAATGGCTTGTTTGACTCGGGCAAATATCCCACCGCACATTCACTTGAGAATTTAATGAGCATTGGTTATTCTCTTTAAAAGCTTTGGATCCATAGGTCATTTGAATCTTTAACTTGTTTCTGGCATGCATATCCACTTTTATAACATGTGTTAAAAAAATCTCCTTCATGTAAAATTCCAAGATATTAGTTTTGGACTAGCGGAATTTCCCAAACTTGGATAACAAAACTTTTGTGTTCATTTGTGGTGTGTGAATAAATTTTCTTCATTTTATTTTTTTATTGTTTTAAAATTTTTCCGTACATCAACTATGATATTTTCATTTTGCTGTTATATATTTGCCTTTTTTTTTTCCGGGATGAAGGGAGAGCGAAAATCTCGAAGTTTTGATTTAAGAAAAATGTGTACATCTAAAACGACAATGCACAATGCACATATGTAGAGAGAGATAATTCCAAAGAGTGTCTGTAATTTTTAGGGATTGTAAGCACCTTTTTCGTTTTTAGATCGCAGGTTTTGCAATCGTCGGGAAAAATGGGTTGCGGAGGATGTTTAACTGAGTGTTGAATTGCAATCCACAAGTCATTTCATACAAAAATATATCCCGTTACGCATGATAAATCACATTACAATCATCTATGATTAAATATGTCAGCTTTTTGCAAATGGGCGAAAGAGTGGCATGTTTGATTCGGGTAAATATCCAACCGCAAGTTCACTTTAGAATTTAATGAGCATTTTTTCTTCTCTTTAAAATCTTTGCAGCCATAGCTCATTTGCATCTTTAACATGTTTCAAACATGCATATCCATTTTTAAAACATGTGTAGAAAAAATCTCCTTCATGTAAAATTCCAAGCTTAATAGGGTTGGACTAATGGAATTTCCCAAACTTGGATAACAAAACTTTTGTGTTCATTTGTGGTGTGTGAATAAATATTTTTTATTTACATTAGTTATTATTTTAAATATTTTCCACACATAAACTAGAAAATTTTTATTTTGTTGTGATTTTTTTTGCCTTTTTTGTTTACAGGATGAAGGGGGAACGAAAACTCAAAGTTCTGATTTAAGAAAAAAGTGTACATCTAAAATGGAAATGCACAACCCACAAATATAGAGGGAGATATTTTCAAAGAGTGTCTGTATGTTTTAGGGATCGTATGAACTCTTTCGTTTTTATATCTAAGGTTTTGCAATCGTCGGGACACGGGGGGAGGCGGGCGATTTTTAACTGAGTGTTGACTTCAAATCCATAAGTCATTTCTTAAAAAAATATAGCCCGTTACGCATGACAAATCACTTTACAATCATCTATGATTGTTAGCTCAACTTTTTGAAAATGGGCAAAATAATGGCTTGTTTGACTCGGGCAAATATCCCACCGCACATTCACTTGAGAATTTAATGAGTGTTTGTTATTCTCTTTAAAAGATTTGGATCCATAGGTCATTTGAATCTTTAACATGTTTCTGGCATGCATATCCATTTTTAAAACATATGTAGAAAAAATCTCCTTCATGTAAAATTCCAAGATATTAGTTTTGGACTAGTGGAATTTCCCAAACTTGGATAAAAAAACTTTTGTGTTCATTTGTGGTGTGTGAATAAATTTTCTTCATTTACTTTTTTCATTGTTTTAAACTTTTTCTGTACATCAACTATGAAATTTCCATTTTGCTGTGATCTATTTGCCTATTTTGTTTACGAGATGAAGGGAGAGCGAAAAACTCGAAGTTTTGATTTAAGAAAAATATGTACATCTAAAACGGAAATGCACAATGCACATATGTTGAGAGAGATAATTGCAAAGTGTGTCTGTAATTTTTAGGGATTGTAAGCACCTTTTCGTTTTTATATCTCAGGTTTTGCAATCGTCGGCAAAAATGGGTTGTGGGGGATTCTTAACTAAGTGTTGAATTGCAACCCATAAGTCATTTTATACAAAAATATAGCCCGTTATGCATGATAAATCACATTACAATCGTCTATGATTAATTATGTCAATTTTTTGCAAATGGGAAAAATAATGGCATGTTTGACTCGGGTAAATATCCCACCGCAAGTTCAGTTGTGAATTTAATGAGTGTTTGTTATTCCCTTTAAAAGCATTACATCCATAGCTCATTTGCATCTTTAACATGTTACAAACATGCATATCCTTTTTTAAAACATGTGTGGATGAAATCTCTTTCTTGCAAATTTCCAAGCTATTAGGGTCAAACTAGTGGAATTTCCCAAAATTGGATAACAAAACTTTTGGGTTCATTTGTGGTGGGTGAATAAATTTTCATTATTTATATTTGTTATTGTTTTAAATTTTTTCCATACTTCAACTATAAAATTTTCATTTTGTTGTAAGCTTTTTGCCTTGTTTGTTTTCGGGATGAAGGGAGAGTGAAAAGTGAAAGTTTTGATTTAAGAAAAAAATGTACACCTAAAATGGAAAAGCACAATGCAAAATTATAGGGAGAGATAATTCCAAAGAGTGTCTGTAATTTTTAGGGACTGTAAACTCTGTTTAGATTTTATATCTCAGATTTTGCAATCGTAGGAAAAAATTGGTGGCAGAGGATTTTTAACTGAGTGTTGATTTGCAATCCATAAGTCATTTCATACAAAAATATAGCCCGTTACGCATGATAAATCACTTTACAATCATCTCTGATTGTTAGATCAAATTTTTGAAAATGGGCAAAATAATGTCTTTTTAGACTCGGGTAAATATCCCACCGCACGTTCACTTGAGAATTTAATGAGCGTTTGTTATTCTCTTTAAAAACTTTGGATCCATAGGTCATTCGAATCTTTAACATGTTTCAAGCATGCATATCCATTTTTAAAACATGTTAAGAAAAATCTCCTTCATGTAAAATTCCAAGCTTAATAGGGTTGGACTAATGGAATTTCCCAAACTTGGACAACAAAACTTTTGTGTTCATTTGTGGTGTGTGAATAGATATTTTTTATTTACATTAGTTATTATTTTAAAAATTTTTCACACATCAACTATAAATTTTTTATTTTGTAGTGATCTTTTCTGCATTTTTTGTTTACGGGATGAAGGGGGAGCGAAAACTCAAAGTTCTGTTTTAAGAAAAAAATTTACATCTAAAATGGAAATGCACAATGCACAAATGTGGAGACAGATATTTCCAAAGTGTGTCTGTATGTTTTAGGGATCGTATGCACTTTTTCGTTTTTATATCTAAGGTTTTGCAATCGTCGGGAAACGGGGGAGGCAGGTGATTTTTAACCGAGTGTTGAGTTCAAATCCATAAGTCATTTCTTACAAAAATGTAGCCTGTTACGCATGACAAATCACTTTACAATCATGTATGATTGTTAGCTCAACTTTTTGAATATGGGCAAAATAATGGCTTGTTTGACTCGGGCAAATATCCCACCGCACGTTCACTTGAGAATTTAATGAGCGTTTGTTATTCTCTTTAAAGGCTTTGGATCCATAGGTCATTTGAATCTTTAACACATGTTTCTGGCATGCATATCCATTTTTAAAACATGTGTAGAAAAAATCTCCTTCATGTAAAATTCCAAGATATTAGTTTTGGACTAGTGGAATTTCCCAAACTTGGATAACAAAACTTTTGTGTTCATTTGTGGTGTGTGAATAAATTTTCTTCATTTACTTGTTTTATTGTTTTAAACTTTTTCGTACATCAACTATAAATTTTCATTTTGTTGTGATCTATTTGCATTTTTTGTTTACGGGATGAAGGGAGAGCAAAAAACTCGAAGTTTTGGTTTAAGAAAAATGTGTACATCTAAAACGGAAATGCACAATGCACATATGTAGAGAGAGATAATTCCTAAGAGTGCCTGTAATTTTTAGGGATTGTAAACACCTTTTCGTTTTTATATCTCAGGTTTTGCAATCGTCGGGAAAAATGGGTTGCGGAGGATTTTTAAGTGAGTGTTGAATTGCAATCCATAAGTCATTTCATAATAAAATATAGCCCATTACGCATGATAAATCACATTACAATCATCTATGATTAATTATGTCAGCTTTTTGCAAATGGGCAAAATAATGGCATGTTTGACTCGGGTAAATATCCCACCCCAAGCTTACTTGAGAATTTAATGAGCGTTTGTTATTCCCTTTAAAAGCATTACGTCCATAGCTCATTTGCATCTTTAACATGTTACAAACATGCATATCCTTTTTTAAAACATGTGTGGATGAAATCTCTTTCTTGCAAATTTCCAAGCTATTAGGGTCAAACTAGTGGAATTTCCCAAAATTGGATAACAAAACTTTTGAGTTCATTTGTGGTGGGTGAATAAATTTTCATTATTTATATTTGTTATTGTTTTAAATTTTTTCATACTTCAACTATAAAATTTTTATTTTGTTGTAAGCTTTTTGCCTTGTTTGTTTTCGGGATTAAGGTAACCCGAAAAATCAAAGTTTTGATTTAAGAAAAAAGTGTACATCTAAAATGGAAAAGCACAATGCACAATTGTAGGGAGAGATAATTCCAAAGAGTGTCTGTAATTTTTAGGGATTGTAAGCTCTTTTTAGTTTTTATATCTCAGGTTTCGCAATCGTCGGTAAAAATTAGTGGCAGAGGATTTTTATTTGAGTGTTGAACTGCAATCCATAAGTCATTTCATAAAAAAATATAGCCCGTTACGCATGATAAATCACTTTACAATCATCTATGATTGATAGATCAAGTTTTTGAAAATGGGCAAAATAAAGACTTGTTAGACTCAGGTAAATATCCCACCGCACGTTCACTTGAGAATATAATGAGTGTTTTTTATTCTCTTTAAAAACTTTGGATCCATAGGTCATTTGAATCTTTAACATGTTTCAAGCATGCATATCCATTTTTAAAACATGTGTAGAAAAAATCTCCTTCATGTAAAATTCCAACCTTGATAGGGTTGGACTAATGGAATTTCCAAAACTTGGATAACAAAACTTTTGTGTTCATTTGTGGTGTATGAATAGATATGTTTTATTTACATTAGTTATTATTTTAAATATTTTCCACACATCAACTATAAAATTTTTATTTTGTAGTGATCTTTTCTGTTTTTTTTATTAACGGGTTGAATGGGGAGCGAAAACTCAAAGTTTTGATTTAAGAAAAAAGTGTACATCTAATGTGGAGAGAGATATTTCTAAAGAGTGTCTGTATGTTTTAGGGATCGTATACACTTTTTCGTTTTTATATCTAAGTTTTATCAATCGTCGGGAAACGGGGGAGGTGGGCGATTTTTAACTGAGTGTTGACTTCAAATCCTTAAGTCATTTCTTACAAAAATATAGCCCGTTACGCATGAAAAATCACTTTACAATCATATATGATTGTTTGCACAACTTTTTGAATATGGTCAAAATAATGGCTTGTTTGACTCGGGTAAATATCCCACTGCAAGTTCACTTGAGAATTTAATGAGCGTTTGTTATTCTATTCAAAAGGTTTGTATCCATAGCTCATTTGCATCTTTAACATGTTTCAAACATGCATATCCATTTTTAAAACATGTGTGGATGAAATCTCTTTCTTGCAAAATTCCAAGCTATTAGGGTTAAACTAGTGGAATTTCCAAAAATTGGATAACAAAACTTTTGTGTTAAATTTTGTTGGGTGCATAAATTTTCTTTATTTATATTTGTTATTGTTTTAAATTTTTTCCATATATCAACTATAAATTTTTCATTTTGTTGTAAGCTTTTTGCCTTGGATGTTTTCGGGATGAAGGGAGAGCGAAAAATCAAAGTTTTGATTTAAGAAAAAAGTGTACATCTAAAATGAAAAAGCACAATGCACAATTGTAGGGAGAGATAATTCAGAAGAGTGACTATAATTTTTAGGGATTGTAAGCTTTTTTTAGTTTTTATATCTCAGGATTTGCAATCGTCGGGAAAAATTGGTGGCTGAGGATTTTTAACTGAGTGTTGAATTGCAATCCACAAGTCATTTCATACAAAAATATAGCCCGTTACACATGATAAATCACTTTACAATCATCAATGATTGTTAGATCAAATTTTTGAAAATGGGCAAAATAATGACTTGTTAGACTCGGGTAAATATCCCGCTGCACGTTCACTTGAGAATTTAATGAGCGTTTGTTATTCTCTTTAAAAGGTTTGGATCCATAGGTTATTTGAATCTCTAACATGTTTCAAGCATGCATATCCATTTTCAAAACATGTGTAGAAAAAGTCTCCTTCATGTAAAATTCCAAGCTTAATAGGGTTGGACTAATGGAATTTCCCAAACTAGGATAACAAAACTTTTGTGTTCATTTGTGGTGTGTGAATAGATATTTTTTATTTACCTTAGTTATTATTTTAAATATTTTCCATACATCAACTATAAAATTTTTATTTTGTTGTGATCTTTTCTGCATTTTTTGTTTACGGGATGAAGGGGGAGCGAAAACTCAGTGTTCTGATTTAAGAAAAAAGTGTACATCTAAAATGGAAATGCACAATGCACAAAGGTAGAGAGAGATATTTCCAAAGAGTGTCTGTATGTTTTAGGGATCGTATGCACTTTTTCATTTTTATATCTAAGGTTTTCCAATCGTCGGCAAACGGGGGAAGCGGGCAATTTTTAACTGAGTGATGACTTCATATCCATAAGTCATTTCTTACAAAAATATAGCCCGTTACGCATGACAAATCACTTTACAATCATGTATGATTGTTAGCTCAATTTTTTGAATATTGGCAAAATAATGGCTTGTTTGACTCGGGCAAATATCCCACCGCTCGTTCACTAGAAAATTTAATGAGCGTTTGTTATTCTCTTTAAAAGCGTTGCATCTATAGGTCATTTGAATCTTTCACACATGTTTCTGGCATGCATATCCATTTTTAAAACATGTGTAGAAAAAATCTCCTTCATGTAAAATTCCAAGATATTAGTTTTGGCCTAGTGGAATTTCCCAAACTTGGATAACAAAACTTTTGTGTTCATTTGTGGTGTGTGAATAAATTTTCTTCTTTTAATTTTTTATTGTTTTTAACTTTTTCCGTACATCAACTATGAAATTTTCATTTTGTACTAATCTATTTGCCTTTTTTGTTTACTGGATGATGGGAGAGCGAAAAACTCGAAGTTTTGATTTAAGAATAATGTGTACATCTAAAATGGAAATGCACAATGCACATATGTAGAGAGAGATAATTCCTAAGAGTGCCTGTAATTTTTAGGGATTGTAAGCACTTTTTCGTTTTTAAGACATGTGTGGATGAAATCTCTTTCTTGCGAAATTCCAAGCTATTAGGGTTAAACTAGTGGAATTTCCCAAAATTGGATAACAAAACTTTTGTGTTCATTTGTGTTGGGTGAATAAATTTTCTTTATTTATATTTGTTATTGTTTTAAATTGTTTCCATACATCAACTGTAAAATTTTCATTTTGTTGTAAGCTTTTTGCCTTGTTTGTTTTCGGGATGAAGGGAGAGCGAAAAGTATAAGTTTTTATTTAAGAAAAAAGTGTATATCTAAAATGGAAAAGCACTATGCCCAATTTTAGGGAGAGATAATTCCAAAGAGTGTCTATAATTTTTAGGGATTGTAAGCTCTTTTTAATTTTTATATCTCAAGTTTTGCAATCGTCGGGAAAAATTGGTGGCAGAGGATTTTTAACGGAGTGTTGAATCGCAATCCATAAGTCATTTCATACAAAAATATAGCCCGTTACGCATGATAAATCACTTTACAATCATCTATAATTGTTAGATCAAATTTTTGAAATTGGGCAAAATAATGACTTGTTAGACTCGGGTAAATATCCCACCGCACGTTCACTTGAGAATTTAATAAACGTTTGTTATTCTCTTTAAAAGCTTTGGATCCATAGGTCATTTGAATCTTTAACATGTTTCAATCATGCATATCCAATTTTAAAACATGTGTAGAAAAAATCTCCTTCATGTAAAATTCCAAGCTTAATGGGGTTGGACTAATGGAATTTCCTAAACTTTGATAACAAAACTTTCGTGTTCATTTGTGGTGTGTGAATAGATATTTTTTATTTACATTAGTTATTATTTTAAATATTTTCCACACATCAACTATAAAATTTTTATTTTGTTGTGACCTTTTCTGCCTTTTTTGTTTACGGGATGAATGGGGAGCGAAAACTCAAAGTTCTGATTTAAGAAAAAATTGTACATCTAAAATGGAAATGCACAATGCACAAATGTAGAGAGAGATATTTCAAATGAGTGTCTTTATGTTTTAGGGATCGTATGCACTTTCTCTTTTTTATATCTAAGGTTTTGCAATCGTCGGGAAACGGGGGAGGCGGGCGATTTTTAACTGAGTGTTCACTTCAAATCAATAAGTCATTTCTTAAAAAAATATAGCCCGTTACGCATGACAAATAACTTTACAATCATCTATGATTGTTAGCTCAAGTTTTTGAATATGGGCAAAATAATGGCTTGTTTGACTCGGGCAAATATCCCACCGCACGTTCACTTGAGAATTTAATGATCATTTTTTATTCACTTTAAAAACTTTGGATCCATAGGTCATTTGAATCTTTAACACTTGTTTCTGGCATGCATATCCATTTTTAAAACATGTGTAGAAAAAATATCCTTCATGTAAAATTCCAAGATATTAGTTTTGGACTAGTGGAATTTCCCAAACTTGGATAACAAAACTTTTGTGTTCATTTTTGGTGTGTGAATAAATTTTCTTTATTTATATTTGTTATTTTTTTAAATTTTTTCCATACATCAACTATAAAATTTTCATTTTTTTGTAAGCTTTTTGCCTGATTTGTTTTCGGGATGAAGGGAGAGCGAAAAGTCAAAGTTTTGATTTAAGAAACAAGTGTACATCTAAAATGGAAGAGCACAATGCACATATGTAGAGAGAGATAATTCCAAAGAGTGCCAGTAATTTTTAGGGATTGTAAGCACTTTTTAGTTTTTATATCTCAGGTTTTGCAATCGTCGGGAAAAATTGGTGGCAGAGGATTTTTAACTGAGTGTTCAATTGCAATCCATAAGTCATTTCATACAAAAATATAGCCCGTTAGGCATGATAAATCACTTTACAATTATCTATGATTGTTAGATCAAATTTTTGAAAATGGGTAAAATAATGACTTGTTAGACTCGAGTAAATATCCCACCGCACGTTCACTTGAGAATTTAATGAGCGTTTGTTATTCTCTTTAAAAGCTTTGGATCCATAGGTCATTTGAATCTTTAACATGGTTCTGGCATCCATATCCATTTTTAAAACATGTGTAGAAAAAATCTCCTTTGCATAAAATTCCAAGATATTAGTTTTGGACTAGTGGAATTTCCCAAACTTTGATAACAAAACTTTTGTTTTCACTTGTGGTCTGTGAATAAATTTTCTTCATTTACTTTTTTTATTGTTTTAAACTTTTTTCGAACATCAACTATGAAATTTTCATTTTGCGGTGATCTATTTGCCTTTTTTGTTTCCGGGGTGAAGGGAGAGCGAAAAACTCGAAGTTTTGATTTAAGAAAAATGTGTACATCTAAAACGGAAATGCACAATGCACATATGTAGTGAGAGATAATTCCAAAGAGTGCCTGTAATTTTTAGGGATTTTAAGCACCTTTTCGTTTTTAAATCTCAAGTTTTGCAGTTGTCGAAAATAATGGATTGCGGAGGATTTTTAACTGTGCGTTGAATTGCAATCCATAAGTCATTTCACACAAAAATATAGCCCGTTACGCATGATAAATCACATTACAATATTCTATCATTAATTATGTCAGCTTTTTGCAAATGGGCAAAATAATGGCATGTTTGACTCGGGTAAATATCCCCCTGCAAGCTCACTTGAGAATTTAATGTGTGTTTGTTATTCTCTTTAAAAGCTTTGCATCCATAGGTCATTTGAATCTTTAACACATGTTTCTGGCATGCATATCCATTTTTAAAACATGTGTAGAAAAAATCTCCTTCATGTAAAATTCCAAGATATTAGTTTTGGACTAGTGGAATTTCCCAAACTTGGATAACAAAACTTTTGTGTTCATTTGTGGTGTGTGAATAAATTTTCTTCTTTTAATTTTTTATTGTTTTTAACTTTTTCCGTACATCAACTATGAAATTTTCATTTTGTACTAATCTATTTGCCTTTTTTGTTTACTGGATGATGGGAGAGCGAAAAACTCGAAGTTTTGATTTAAGAATAATGTGTACATCTAAAATGGAAAAGCACAATGCACAATTGTAGGGAGAGATAATTCCAAAGAGTGTCTATAACTTTTAGGGATTGTAAGCTCTTTCTAGTTTTTATACCTCAGGTTTTTCAATCGTCGGGAAAAATTAGTGGCAGAGGATTTTTAACTGAGTGTTGAAATGCAATCCATAAGCATTTCATACAACCCGTTATGCATGATAAATAACTTTACAATCATCTATGATTGTCAGATAATATTTTTGAAAATGGGCAAATTAATGACTTGTTAGACTCGGATAAATAACCCACTGCACTTTCACTTGAGAATTTAATGACCGTTTGTTTTTCTCTTTAAAAGCTTTGGATCCATAGGTCATTTGAATCTTTAACATGTTTCAAGCATGCATATCCATTTTTAAAACATGTGTAGAAAAAATCTCCTTCATGTAAAATTCCAAGCTTAATAGGGTTGGACTAATGGAATTTTTCAAACTAGGATAACAAAACTTTTGTGTTCATTTGTGGTGTGTGAAAAGATTTTTTTTATTTACATTAGTTATTATTTTAAATATTTTCCACACATCAACTATAAAATTTTTATTTTGTTGTGATCTTTTCTGCCTTTATTGTTTACGGGATGAAGGGGGAGCGAAAACTCAAAGTTCTGATTTAAGAAAAAAGTGTACATCTAAAATGGAAATGGACCATGCACAAATGTAGAGAGAGATATTTCCAAAGAGTGTCTGTATGTTTTAGGGATCGTGCACTCTTTCGTTTTTATATCTAAGGTTTTGCAATCATCGGGAAACGGGGGAGGCGGGCGATTTTTAACTGAGTGTTGAATTGCAATCCATAAGTCATTTCATACCAAAATATAGCCCGTTACGCATGACAAATCACTTTACAATGTTCTGTGATTGTTAGCTCAACTTTTTGAATATGGGCAAAATAATGGCCTGTTTGACTCAGGCAAATATCCCACCGCACGTTAACTTGAGAATTTAATGAGCGTTTGTTATTGTCTTTAAAAGCTTTGGATCCATAGGTCATTTGAATCTTTAACATGTTTCTGGCATGCATATCCATTTTTAAAACATGTGTAGAAAAAATCTCCTTCATGTAAAATTCCAAGATATTAGTTTTGGACTAGTGAAATTTCCCAAACTTGGATAAAAAAAAATTTTGAGTTCATTTGTAGTGTGTGAATAAATTTTCTTCAATTACTTTTTTCATTGTTTTAAACTTTTTCCGTACATCAACTATGAAATTTTCATTTTGCAGTGATCTATTTGCCTTTTTTGTTTTCGGGATGAAGGGAGAGTGAAAAACTCGAAGTTTCAATTTAAGAAAAAATGTGTACATCTAAAACGGAAATGCACAATGCACATATGTAGAGTGAGATAATTTCAAAGAGTGCCTGTAATTTTTAGGGATTGGAAGCACCTTTTCGGTTTTCTATCTCAAGTTTTACAATCGTCGGGAAAAATGGGTTACGAAGGATTTTTAACTAAGTGTTGAATTCATCTATGATTAATTATGTCAGCTTTTGCAAATGGGCAATATAATGGCATGTTTGGCTCGGGTAAGTATCCCACCGCAAGTTCACTTGAGAATTTAATGAGCGTTTGTTATTCTCTTTAAAAGCTTTGCATCCATAGCTCATTTGCATCTTTAACCTATTTCAAACACGCATATCGATTTTTAAAACATGTGTGGATGAAATCTCTTTCTTGCAAAATTCCAAGCTATTAGGGTTAAACTAGTGGAATTTCCCAAAATTGGATAGCAAAACTTTTGTGTTCATTTGTGTTGGCTGAATAAATTTTCTTTATTTATATTTGTTATTGTTTTAAATTTTTTCCATACATCAACTATAAAATTTTCATTTTGTTGTAAGTTTTTTGCCTTGTTTGTTTTCGGGATGAAGGGAGAGCGAAAAGTCAGAGTTTTGATTTAAGAAAAAAGTGTACATCTAAAATGGAAAAGGACAATGCACAATTGTAGGGAGAGATATTTTCAAAGAGTGTCTGTAATTTTTAGGGATTGTAAGCTCTTTTTAGATTTTATATCTCTGGTTTTGCAATCGTCGGGAAAAATTGGTGGCAGAGGATTTTTAACGAAGTGTTGAATTGCAATCCATAAGTCATTTCATACAAAATTATAGCCCGTTACGCATGATAAATCACTTTACAATCATCTAAAATTGTTAGATCAAATTTTTGAAAATGGGCAAACTAATGACTGGTTTGACTCGGGTAAATATTCCACCGCACGTTCACTTGAGAATTTAATGAGCATTTGTTATTCTCTTTAAAAGCTTTGGATCCATAGGTAATTCGAATCTTTAACATGTTTCAAGCATGCATATCCATTTTTAAAACATGTGTAGAAAAAATCTCCTTCATGTAAAATTCCAAGCTTAATAGGGTTGGACTAATGGAATTTCCCAAACTTGGATAACAAAACTTTCGTGTTCATTTGTGGTGTGTGAATAAATATTTTTTATTTACATTAGTTATTATTTTAAATATTTTCCACACACCAACTATAAAATTTTTATTTTGTTGTGATCTTTTCTACCTTTTTTGTTTACTGGATGAAGGGGGAGCGAAAACTCAAAGTTCTGATTTAAGAAAAAAGTGTACATCTAAAATGGAAATGCACAATGCACAAATGTAGAGAGAGATATTTCCAAAGAGTGTCTGTATGTTTTAGGTCTCCTATGCACTTTTTTCATTTTTATATCCAAGGTTTTGCAATCGTCGGGAAATGGGGGAGGCGGGCGATTTTTAACTGAGTGTTGACTGCAAATCCATAAGTCATTTCTAACAAAAATATAGCCCGTTATGCATGACAAATAACTTTACAATCATCTATTATTGTTAGCTCAACTTTTTGAATATGGGCAAAATAATGGCTTGTTTGACTCGGGCAAATATCCCACCGTACGTTCCCTTGAGAATTTAATGAGCGTTTGTTATTCTCTTTAAAAGCTTTGGATCAATAGGTCATTTGAATCTTTAACACATGTTTCTGGCATGCATATCCATTTTTAAAACTTGTGTAGAAAAAATCTCCTTCATGTAAAATTCCAAGATATTAGTTTTAGACTAGTGGAATTTCTCAAACTTGGATAACAAAACCTTTGTGTTCATTTGTGGTGTGTGAATAAATTTTCTTCATTTAATTTTTTTATTTTTTTAAACTTTTTCCGTACATCAACTATGAAATTTTCATTTTGCTGTGATCTATTAGCCTTTTATTTTACGGGATGAAGGGAGACCGAAAAAATCGAAGTTTTGATATAAGAAAAATGTGTACATCTAAAACGGAAATGCACAATGCACATATGTAGAGAGAGATAATTCCTAAGAGTACCTATAATTTTTAGGGATTGTAAGCTCCTTTTTGTTTTTATATCTCAGGTTTTGCAATCGTCGGGAAAAATGGGTTGCGGAGGATTTTTAACTGAGTGTTGAATTGCAATCCATAAGTCATTTCATACCAAAATATAGCCCGTTACGCATGATAAATCACATTACAATCATCTATGATTAATTCTGTCAGCTTTTTGCAAATGGGCAAAATAATGGCATGTTTGACTTGGATAGATATCCCACCAAAAGTTCGCTTGAGCATTTAATGAGCGTTTGCTATTCTCTTTAAAAGCTTTGCATCCATAGCTCATTTGCATCTTTAACATGTTTCAAACATGCATATCCATTTTTAAAACATGTGTGGATGAAATCTCTTTCTTGCAAAATTCGAAGCTGTTAGGGTTAAACTAGTGGAATTTCCCAAAATTGGATAACAAAACTTTTGTGTTCATTTGTGTTGGGTGAATAAATTTTCTTTATTTATATTTGTTATTATTTTAAATTTTTTCCATACATCAACTATAAAATTTTAATTTTGTTGCAAGCTTTATGCCTTGTTTGTTTTCCGGATGAAGGGAGAGCGAAAAGTCAAAGTTTTGATATAAGAAAAAAGTGTACATCTAAAATGGAAAAGCATAATGCACAATTGTAGGGAGAGATAATTCCAAACAGTGTCTGCAATTTTTAGGGATTATAAGCTCTTTTTAGTTTTTATATCTCAGGTTTTGCAATCGTCGGGAAAAATTGGTGGCAGAGGATTTTTAACGAAGTGTTGAATTGCAATCCATAAGTCATTTCATACAAAAATATAGCCCGTTACGCATGATAAATCACTTTACAATCATCTAAAATTGTTAGATCAAATTTTTGAAAATGGGCAAACTAATGACTGGTTTGACTCGGGTAAATATTCCACCGCACGTTCACTTGAGAATTTAATGAGCATTTGTTATTCTCTTTAAAAGCTTTGGATCCATAGGTAATTCGAATCTTTAACATGTTTCAAGCATGCATATCAAATTTTTAAAACATGTGTAGAAAAAGTCTCCTTCATGTAAAATTCCAAGCTTAATAGGGTTGGACTAATGGAGTTTCCCAAACTTGGATAACAAAACTTTTGTGTTCATTTGTGTTGTGTTAATAAATATTTTTTATTTAAATTAGTTATTATTTTAAATATTTTCCACACATCAACTTTAAAATTTTTATTTTGTTGTGATCTTTTCTGCATTATTTGTTTACGGGATGAAGGGGGAGCGAAAGATCAAAGTTCTGATTTAAGAAAAAAGTGTACATCTAAAATGGAAATGCACAATGCACAAATGTAGAGAGAGATATTTCCAAAGAGTGTCTGTATGTTTGAGGGATCATATGCACTTTTTCGTTTTTATATCTAAGGTTTTGCAATCGTCGGGTAACGGGGGAGGCGGGCGATTTTTAACTGAGTGTTGACTTCAAATCCATAAGTCATTTCTTACAAAAATATAGCCCGTTACGCATGACAATCACTTTACAATCATGTATGATTGTTAGCTCAACTTTTTGAATATGGGCAAAATAATGGTTTGTTTGACTCGGGCAAATATCCCACCGCATGTTCACTTGAGAATTTAATGAGCGTTTGTTATTCTCTTTAAAAGCTTTGGATCCATAGGTCATTTGAATCTTTAACACATGTTTCTGGCATGCATATCCATTTTTAAAAGATGTGTAGAAATAATCTCCTTCATGAAAAATTCCAACATATTATTTTTGGACTAGTGGAATTTCACAAACTTGGATAACAAAACTTTTGTGTTCATTTGTGGTGTGTGAATAAATTTTCTTCATTAACTTTTTTTATTGTTTAAAACTTTTTCCGTACATCAACTATGAAATTTTCATTTTGCACTAATCTATTTGCCTTTTTGTTTACGGGATGAAGGGAGAGCGAAAAACTCGAAGTTTTGATTTAAGAAAAATGTGTACATCTAAAACGGAAATGCACAATGCACATATGTAGAGAGAGATAATTCCAAAGAGTGTCTGTAATTTTTAGGGATTGTAAGCACTTTTTTGTTTTGAAGACATGTGTGGATGAAATCTCTTTCTTACGAAATTCCAAGCTATTAGGGTTAAACTAGTGGAATTTCCCAAAATTGGATAACAAAACTCTTGTGTTCATTTGTGTTGGGTGAATAAATTTTCTTTATTTATATTAGTTATTGTTTTATATTTTTTCCATACAACAACTATAAAATTTTCATTTTGTTGTAAGCTTTGTGCCTTGTATGTTTTCGGGATGAAGGGAGAGCGAAAAGTCAAAGTTTTGATTTAAGAAAAGAGTGTACATCTAAAATGGAAAAGCACAATGCCCAATTGTAGGGAGAGATCATTCCAAAGAGTATCTGTAATTTTTAGGGATTGAAAGCTCTTTTTAGTTTTTATATCTGAGGTTTTCCAATCGTCGGGAAAAATTGGTGGCAAAGGATTTTTAATTGAGTGTTGAATTGCAATCCATAAGTCATTTCATACAAAAATATAGCCCGTTACGCATGACAAATAACTTTACAATCATCTATGATTTTTAGATCAAATTTTTTGAAAATGGGCCAAATAATGACTTGTTAGAATTGGGTAAATATCCCACTGCACGTTCACCTGAGAATTTAATGAGCATTTTTTATTCTCTTTAAAAGCTTTGGATCCATAGGTCATTTGAATCTTTAACATGTTTCAAGCATTCATATCCAATTTTAAAACATGTGTAGAAAAAATCACCTAAATGTAAAATTCCAAGCTTTATAGGGTTGGACTAATGGAATTTCCCAAACTTTGATAACAAAACTTTCGTTTTCATTTGTGGTGTGTGAATAGAAATTTTTTATTTACATTAGTTATTATTTTAAATATTTTCCACACATCAACTATAAAATTTTTATTTTGTTGTGACCTTTTCTGCCTTTTTTGTTTACGGGATGAACGAGGAGCGAAAACTCAAAGTTCTGATTTAAGAAAAAAGTGTACATCTAAAATGGAAATGCACAATGCACAAATGTAGAGAGAGATATTTCCAAAGAGTGTCTTTATGTTTTAGGGATCGTATGCACTTTTTCCTTTTTATATCTAAGGTTTTTCAATCGTCGGGAAACGGGGGAGGCGGGCGATTTTTAACTGAGTGTTCACCTCAAATCCATAAGTCATTTCTTAAAAAAATATAGCTCGTTATGCATGACAAATAACTTTACAATCATCTACGTTGTTAGCTCAACTTTTTGAATATGGGCAAAATAATGGCTTGTTAGACTCAGGCAAATATCCCACCGCATGTTCACTTGAGAATTTAATGAGCATTTTTTATTCTCTTTAAAAACTTTGGATCCATAGGTCATTTGAATCTTTAACACTTGTTTCTGGCAGGCATATCCATTTTTAAAACATGCGTAGAAAAAATATCCTTCAAGTAAAATTCCAAGATATTAGTTTTGGACAAGTGGAATTTCCCAAACTTGGATAACAAAACTTTTGTATTCATTTGTGGTGTGTGAATGAATTTTCTTTATTTATATTTGTTATTGTTTTAAATTTTTTCCATACATCAACTATAAAATTTTCATTTTGTTGTAAGCTTTTTGCCTTGTTGGTTTTCGGGATGAAGGGAGAGCGAAAAGTTAAAGTTTCGATTTAAGAAAAAAGTGTACATCTAAAATGCAAAAGCACAATGCACATATGTAGAGAGAGATAATTCCAAAGAGTGTCTGTAATTTTTAGGGATTGTAAGCTCTTTTTAGTTTTTATATCTCAGGTTTTGCAATCGTCGGGAAAAATTGGTGGCAGAGGATTTTTAACTAAGTGTTGAACTGCAATCCAAAAGTCATTTCATACAAAAATATAGCCCGTTACGCATGATAAATCACTTTACAATCATCTATGATTTTTAGATCAAATTTTTGAAAATGGGTAAAATAATGACTTCCAAGACTCGAGTAAATATCCCACCGCAATTTTACTTGAGAATTCAATGAGCGTTTGTTATTCTCTTTAAAAGCTTTGGATCCATAGGTCATTTGAATCTTTAACATGTTTCTGGCATGCTTATCGATTTTTAAAACATGTGTAGAAAAAATCTCCTTCATGTAAAGTTCCAAGATATTAGTTTTGGACTAGTGGAATTTCCCAAACTTGGATAACAAAACTTTTGTGTTCATTTGTGGTGTGTGAATAAATTTTCTTTATTTATATTTTTTATTGTTTTAAATTTTTTCCATACATCAACTATAAAATTTTCATTTTGTTGTAAGCTTTTTGCCTTATTTGTTTTCGGGATGAAGGGAGAGCGAAAAGTCAAAGTTTTGATTTAAGAAAAAAGTGTACAACTAAAATGGAAAAGCACAATGCACAATTGTAGGGAGAGATAATTCCAAAGAGTGTCTATAATTTTTAGGGATTATAAGCTCTTTTTAGTTTTTATATCTCAGGTTTTGGAATTGTCGTGAAAAATTGGTGGCAGAGAATTTTTAACTGAGTGTTGAATTGCAATCCTTAAGTCATTTCATACAAAAATATAGCCCGTTACGCATGATAAATCACTTTACAATCATCTGTGATTAATTATGTGAGCTTTTTGCAAATGGGCAAAATAATGGCATGTTTGACTCGGGTAAATATCCCACCGCAAGTTCACTTGAGAATTTAATGAGCGTTTGTTATTCTCTTTGAAAGCTTTGGATCCATAGGTCATTTGAATCTTTAACATGTTTCAAGCATGCATATCCATTTTTAAAACATGTGTATGAAAAATTTCCGTCATGTAAAATTCCAAGCTTAATACGGTTCGACTAAAGGAATTTCCCAAACTTGGATAACAAAAATTTTGTGTTCATTTGTGGTGTGTGAATAGATATTTTTTGTTTACATTAGTTATTCTTTTAAATATTTTCCACACATCATCTATAAAATTTTCATTTTGTTGTCATCTTTTCTGCCTTTTTTGTTTACGGGATGAAGGGGGAACGAACACTCAAAGTTCTGATTTAAGAATAAAGTGTACATCTAAAATGGAAATGCTCAATGCAAAAATGTAGAGAGAGATATTTCCAAAGAGTGTCTGTATGTTTTAGGGATCGTATGCACTCTTTCGTTATTTATCTAAAGTTTTGCAATCGTCGGGAAACAGGGGAGGCGGGCAATTTTTAACTGAGTGTTGACTTCAAATCCATAAGTCATTTCTTACAAAAATATTGCCCGTTACGCATGACAAGTCACTTTACAATCATCATTGATTGTTAGCTCAACTTTTTTAATATGGGCAAAATAATGGCTTGTTTGACTCGGGCAAATATCCCACCGCACGTTCACTTGAGAATTTAATGAGCGTTTGTTATTCTCTTTAAAGGCTTTGGATCCATAGGTCATTTGAATCTTTAACACATGTTTCTGGCATGCATATCCATTTTTAAAACATGTGTAGAAAAAATCTCCTTCATGTAAAATTCCAAGATATTAGTTTTGGACTAGTGGAATTTCCCAAACTTGGATAACAAAACTTTTTTGTTCATTTGTGGTGTGTGAATAAATTTTCTTCATTTACTTTTTCTATTGTTTTAAACTTTTTCCGTACATCAACTATGAAATTTTCTTTTTAATGTGATCTATTTGCCTTTTTTGTTTTCGGGATGACGAGAGAGCGAAAATCTCGAAGTTTTGATTTAAGAAAAATGTGTACATCTAAAACGGAAATGCACCATGCACATTTGTAGAGAGAGATAATTCCAAATAGTGTCTGTCATTTTTAGGGATTGTAAGCACCTTTTCGTTTTTATATCTCAGGTTTTGCAATCGTCGGGAAAAATGGGTTGCGGAGGATTTTTAACTGAGTGTGGAATTGCAATCCATAAGTCATTTCATAAAGAAATATAGCCCATTATGCATGATAAATCACATTACAATCATCTATGATTAATTATGTCAGCTTTTTGCAAATGGGCAAAATAATGGCATGTTTGACTAGGGTAAATATCCCACCGCAAGTTCACTTGAGAATTTAATGAGCGTCTGTTATTCTTTTTAAATGCTTTGCATCCATAGCTCATTTGCATCTTTAACATGTTTCAAAAATACATATCCATTTTTAAAACATGTGTGGAGGAAATCTCTGTCTTGCCAAATTCTAAGCTATTAGGGTTAAACTAGTGGAATTTCCAAAAATTGGACAAAAAAACTTTTGTGTTCATTTGTGTTGGGTGAATAAATTTTCTTTATTTATATTTTTTATTTTTTAAAATTTTTTCCATACATCAACGATAAAATTTTCATTTTGTTGTAAGCTTTTTGCCTTGTTCGTTTTCGGGATGAAGGGAGAGCGAAAAGTTTTGATTTAAGAAAAAAGTGTACAACTACAATGGAAAAGCACAATGCACAATTGTAGGGAGAGATAATTCCAAAGAGTGTCTATAATTTTTAGGGATTGTAAGTTCTTTTTAGTTTTTATATCTCAGGTTTTGCAATCGTCGGGAATGGCAGAGGATTTTTAACTGAGTGTTAAATTGCAATCCATAAGTCATTTCATACTAAAATATAGCCCATTACGCATGATAAATCACTTTACAATCATCTATGATTGTTAGATCAAATTTTTGAAAATGGGAAAAATAATGACTTGTTTGACTCGGGTAAATATCCCACCGCACGTTCACTTGAGAATTTAATGAGCATTTTTTATTCTCTTTGAAAGCTTTGGATCCATAGGTCATTTGAATCTTTAACATGTTTCAAGCATGCATATCCATTTTTGAAACATGTGTAGAAAAAATCTCCTTCACGTAAAATTCCAAGCTTAATAGGGTTGGACTAATGGAATTTCCCAAAGTTGGATAACAAAACCTTTGTATTCATTTGTGGTATGTGAATAGATAATTTTTATTTACATTAGTTATTATTTTAAATATTTTGCACACATCAACTATAAAATTTTTATTTTGTTGTGATTTTTTTGCCTTTTTTGTTTACAGGATGAAGGGGGAGCGAAAACTCAAAGTTCTGATTTAAGAAAAAAGTGTACATCTAAAATGAAAATGCACAATGCACAAATGTAGGGAGAGATATTTCCAAAGGGTTTCTGTATGTTTTAGAGATCGTTTGCACTCTTTCGTTTTTATATCTAACGTTTTGCAATCGTCGGGAAACGGGGGAGGTAGGCGATTTTAAACTGAGTGTTGACTTCAAATCCATAAGTCATTTCTTACCAAAATATAGCCCGTTACGTATGACAAATCACTTTACAATCATCTATGATTGTTAGTCCAAATTTTTGAATATGGGCAAAATAATGGCTTGTTTGACTCGGGCAAATATCCCACCGCACGTTCACTTGAGAATTTAATGAGCGTTTGTTATTCTCTTTAAAAGCTTTGGATCCATAGGTCATTTGAATCTATAACATGTTTCTGGCATGCATATCTATTTTTAAAACATGTGTAGAAAAAATCTCCTTCATGTAAAATTCCAAGATATTAGTTTTGGACTAGTGGAATTTCCCAAACTTGGATAACAAAACTTTTGTGTTCATTTGTGGTGTGTGAATAAATTTTCTTCATTATTTTTTCTATTGTTTTAAACTTATTCCGTACATCAACTATGAAATTTTAATTTTGCTGTGAGCTATTTGCCTTTTTTGTTTACGGGATGAAGGGAGAGCGAAAATCTCGAAGTTTTGATTTAAGAAAAATGTGTACATCTAAAACGGAAATGCACAATGCACATATGTAGAGAGAGATAATTCCAAAGAGTGTCTGTAATTTTTAGGGATTGTAAGCACCTTTTTTGTTTTTATATCTCAAGTTTTTTAATTGTCGGGAAAAATGGGTTGCGGAGGATTTTTAACTGAGTGTTGAATTGTAATCCATAAGTCATTTCATACAAAAATATAGTCCGTTACGCATGATAAATCACATTACAATCATCTATGATTAATTATGTCAGCTTTTTGCAAATGAGCAAAATAATGGCATGTTTGACTCGGGTAAATATCCCACCGCAAGTTCACTTGAGAATTTAATGAGCGTCTCTTATTCTTTTTAAAATCTTTGCATCCATAGCTCATTTGCATCTTTAACATATTTCAAAAATGCATATCCATTTTTAAAACATGTGTGCATGAAATCTCTGTCTTGCAAAACTCCAAACTATTAGGGTTAAACTAGTGGAATTTCCCAAAATTGCATAACAAAACTTTTGTGTTAATTTGTGTTGGGTGAATAAATTTTTTTTATTGATATTTTTTACTTTTTTAAAATTTTTCCATACATCAACGATAACATTTTCATTTTGTTGTAAGCTTTTTGCCTTATTTGTTTTCAGGATGAAGGTTGAGCTAAAAGACAATTTTGATTTAAGAAAAAAGTGTACATCTGAAAAGGAAAAACACAATGCACAATTGTAGGGAGAGATAATTCCAAAGAGTGTCTGTAATTTTTAGGGATTGTAAGCTCTTTTTAGTTTTTATATCTCAGGTTTTGCAATCATCGGGAAAAATTGGTGGCAGAGGATTTTTAACTGAGTGTTGAATTGCAATCCATAAGTCATTTCATACAAAAATATAGCATGTTACGTGTGATAAATCACTTTACAATCATCTATGATTGTTAGATCAAATTTTTGAAAATGGGCAAAATAATGACTTGTTAGACTCGGGTAAATATCCCACCGCACGTTCACATGAGAATTTAATGACCGTTAGTTATTCTCTTAAACACTTTGGATCCATAGGTCATTTGAATATTTAACATGTTTCAAGCATGCATATCCATTTTTTAAAACATGTGTAGAAAAAATCTCCTTCATGTAAAATTCCATGCTTAATAGGGTTGGACAAATGGAATTTCCCAAACTTGGATAACAAAACTTTTGTGTTCATTTGTGGTGTGTCAATAGATATTTTTTATTTGCATTAGTTATAATTTTAAATATTTTCCACACATCAACTATAAAATTTTTTATTTTCTAGTGATCTTTTTTGCGTTTTTTGTTTACGAGATGAAGGGGGGAGCGAAAACTCAAAGTTCTGTTTTAAGAAAAAAGTGTACATCCAAAATGGAAATGCACAATGCACAAATGTAGAGAGAGATATTTCCAAAGAGTGTCTGTATGTTTTAGGGATCTTATGCACTCTTTCGTTTTTATATCTAAGGTTTAGCAATCGTCGGGAAAGGGGGAAGCGGGCGATTTTTTACTGAGTGTTGACTTCAAATCCATAAGTAATTTCTTACAAACATATAGCCTGTTACGCATGACAAATCACTTTACAATCACCTATGATTGTTAGCTCAACTTTTTGAATATGGGAAAAATAATGGCTTGTTTGACTCGGGGAAATATCCCACCGCACGTTCACTTGAGAATTTAGTGAGCGTTTGTTATTCTCTTTAAAAGTTTTGGATCCATAGGTCATTTTAATCTTTAACATGTTTCTGGCATTGATATCATTTTTTAAAACATGCGTAGAAAAAATCCCCTTCATGTAAAATTCCAAGATATTAGTTTTGGACTAGTGGAATTTCCCAAACTTGGATAACAAAACTTTTGTGTTCATTTGTGGCGTGTGAATAAATTTTCTTCGTTTACTTTTTTTATTGTTTTAAACTTTTTCCGTACATCAACCAAGAAATTTTCATTTTGCTGTGATATATTTGCCTTTTTTGTTTACGTGATGAAGGGAGAGGGAAAAACTCGAAGTTTTGATTTAAAAAATATGTGTATATCTAAAAAGGAAATGCACAATGCACAAATGTAGAGAGAGATAATTTCAAAGAGTGTCTATAATTTTTAGGGATTGTAAGCACCTTTTCGTTTTTATATCTCAGGCTTTGCAATCGTCGGGAAAAATGGGTTACGGAGTATTTTTAACTGAGTGTTGAATTGCAATCCATAAGTCATTTCATACAAAAATATAGCCCGTTACGCATGATAAATCACATTACAATCATCTATGATTAATTATGTCAGCTTTTTGCAAATGGGCAAAATAATGGCATGTTTGATTCGGGTAAATATCCCACTGCAAGTTCACTTGAGAATTTAATGAGCGTTTGTTATTCTCTTTAAAAGCTTTGAATCCATAGGTCATTTGCATCTTTAACATGTTTCAAACATGCATATCCATTTTTAAAACATGTGTGGATGAAATCTCTTTCTTGCAAAATTCCAAGCTATTAGGGTTAAACTAGTGGAATTTCCCAAAATTGGATAACAAAACTTTTGTGTTCATTTGTGTTGGGTGAATAAATTTTCTTTATTTATATTTTTTAATGTTTTAAATTTTTGCCATACATCAACAATAAAATTTTCATTTTGTTGTAAGCTTTTTGCCTTGTTTGTTTTTGGGATGAAGGGCGAGCGAAAAGTCAAAGTTTTGATTTAAGAAAAAAGTCTACATCTAAAATGGAAAAGCACAATGCACAATTGTAGGGAGAGATAATTCCAAAGAGTGTCTGTAACTTTTAGGGATTTTAAGCTCTTTTTAGTTTCTTTATATCAGGTTTTGCAATCGTAGGAAAAAATTGGTGGCAGAGTATTTTTAACTGAGTGTTGAATTGCAATCCATAAGTCATTCCATACAAAAATATAGCCCGTTACGCATGATAAATCACTTTACAATCAACAATAATTGTTAGATCAAATTTTTGAAAATGGGCAAAATAATGACTTGCTAGACTCGGGTAAATATCCCACCGCAAGTTCACTTGAGAATTTAATGAGCGTTTGTTATTCTCTTTGAAAGCTTTGGATCCATAGGTCATTTGAATCTTTAACATGTTTCAAGCATGCATATCCATTTTTGAAACATGTGTAGAAAAAATCTCGCTCATGTAAAATTCCAAGCATAATAGGGTTGGACTAATGGAATTTCCCAAACTTGAATAACAAAACTTTTGTGTTCATTTGTGGTGTGTGAATAGATATTTTTTATTTACATGAGTTATTATTTTAAATATTTTCCACACATCAACTATAAAATTTTTATTTTGTTGTGATCTTTTTTGCCTTTTTTGTTTACGGGATGAAGGGGGAGCGAAAACTCAAAGTTCTGATTTAACAAAAAAAGTGTACATCTAAAACGGAAATGCACAATGCACAAATGTACAGAGAGATATTTCCAAAGAGTGTCTGGATGTTTTAGAGATTGTATGCACTTTTTTGTTTTTGTATCTAAAGTTTTGCAATCGTCGGGAAACGGGGGAGGCGGGAGATTTTTAACTGAGTGTTGACTTCAAATCCATAAGTCATTTCATACCAAAATATAGCCATTTACGCATGACAAATCACTTCACAATCACCTATGATTGTTAGCTCAACTTTTTGAATATGAGGAAAATAATGGCTTGTTTGACTCGGGCAAATATCCCACCACATGTTCACTTGAGAATTTAATGGGCGATTGTTATTCTCTTTAAAAGCTTTGGGTCCGTAGGTCATTTGAATCTTTAACATGTTTCTGGCATGCATATCCATTTTTAAAACTTGTGTAGAAAAAATCTCCTTCACGTAAAATTCCAAGCTATTAGTTTTGGACTAGTGGAATTTCCCAAACTTGGATAACAAAAATTTTTTGTTTATTTGTGGTGTGTGAATAAATTTTCTTCATTTACTTTTTTTATTGTTTTAATCTTTTTCCGTACATCACCTATGAAATTTCATTTTGCTGTGATGTATTTGCCTTTTTTGTTTACGGGATGAAGGGATAGCGAAAAACTCAAAGTTTTGATTTAAGAAAAATGAGTACATCTAAAACGGAAATGCACAATGCACATATGTAGAGAGAGATAATTCCAAAGAGTGTCTGTAATTTTTAGGGATTGTATGCACCTTTTCAATTTTATATCTCAGGTTTTGCAATCGTCGGGAAAAATGGGTTGCAGAGGATTTTTAACTGAGTGTTGAATTGCAATCCATAAGTCATTTCATACAAAAATATAGCTCGTTACGCATGATAAATCACATTATAATAATCTATGATTAATTATGTCAGCTTTTTGCAAATGGGCACAATAATGGCATGTTCTACTCGGGTAAATATCCCACCGCAAGTTCACTTGAGAATTTAATGAGCGTTTGTTATTCTCTTTAAAAGCTTTGCATCCATAGCTCATTTGCATCTTTAACATGTTTCAAACATGCATATCCATTTATAAAACATGTGTGGATGAAATATCTTTCTTGTAAAATTCCAAGCTATTAGGGTTAAACTAGTGGAATTTCCCAAAATTGGATAGCAAAACTTTTGTGTTCATTTGTGTTGGGTGAATAAATTTTCTTTATTTATATTTGTTATTGTTATAAATTTTTTCCATACATCAACTATAAAATATTCATTTTGTTGTAAGCTTTTTGCCTTGTTTGTTTTCGGGATGAAGGGAGAGCGAAAAGTCAATGTTTTGATTTAAGAAAAAAGTGTACATCTAAAATGGAAGAGCACAATGCACAAATGTAGGGAGAGATAATTCCAAAGAGTGTCTGTAATTTTTAGGGATTTTAAGTTCTTTTTAGTTTTTATATATCAGGTTTTGCTATCGTCGGGAAAAATTGGTGGCAGATTATTTTTAACTGAGTGTTAAATTGCAATCCATAAGTCATTTCATACAAAAATATAGCTCATTACGCATGACAAATCACTTTACAGTCATCTATGATTGTTAGATCAAATTTTTGAAAATGGGAAAAATAATGACTTGTTTGACTCGGGTAAATATCTCACCGCACGTTCACTTGAGAATTTAATGAGCGTTTGTTATTCTCTTTAAATGCTTTGGATCCATAGCTCATTTGAATATTTAACATGTTTCATGCATGCATATCCATTTTTAAAGCATGTGTAGAAAAAATCTCCTTCATGTAAAATTCTAAGCTTAATAGGGTTGGACTAATGGAATTTCCCAAACTTGGATAACAAAACTTTTGTGTTCATTTGTTGTGTGTGAATAGATATTTTTTATTTACATTAGTTATTATTTTAAATAATTTCCACACATCAATTATAAAATTTTTATTTTGTTGTGATTTTTTTTGCCTATTTTGTTTACGGGATGAAGGGGGCAGCGAAAACTCAAAGTTCTGATTTAAGAAAAAAGTGTACATCTAAAATGGAAATGCATAATGCACAAATGTAGAGAGAGATATTTCCAAAGAGTGTCTGTATGTTTTAGGGATCGTATGCACTTTTTTGTTTTTATATCTAAGGTTTTCCAATCGTCGGGAAACGGGGAAGGCGGGTGATTTTTAACTGAGTGTTGACTTCAAATCCATTAGTCATTTCTTACAAAAAATATAGCCAGTTACGCATGACAAATGACTTTACAATCAACGATGATTGTTAGCTCAACTTTTTGAATATGGGCAAAATAATGGCTTGTTTGACTCGGGCAAATATCCCACCGCTTGTTCACTTGAGAATTTAATGAGCGTTTGTTATTCTCTTTAAAAGCTTTGGATCCATAGGTCATATGAATCTTTAACGTGTTTCTGGCATGCATATCCATTTTAAAAACATGTGTAGAAAAAAACTCCTTCATGTAAAATTCCAAGATATTAGTTTTGGACTGGTGGAATTTCCCAAACTTGGATAACAAAACTTTTGTGTTCATTTGTGGTGTGTGAAAAAATTTTCTTCATTTACTTTTTTTATTGTTTTAAACTTTTTCCGTACATCAACTATGAAATTTTCATTTTGCAGTGATGTATTTGCCTTTTTTGTTTATGGGATGAAGGGAGAGCGAAAAACTCGAAGTTTTGATTTAAGAAAAATGCGTACATCTAAAATGGAAATGCACAATGCACATATGTCGAGAGAGATAATTCCAAAGAGTGTCTGTAATTTTTAGGTATTGTAAGCATCTTTTCGTTTTTATATCTCAGGTTTTGCAATCGTCGGGAAAAATGGGTTGCGGAGGATTTTTAACTGAGTATTGAATTGCAATCCACAAGTCATTTCATAAAAAAATATAGCCCGTTATGTGTGATAAATCACATTACAATGATCTATGATTAATTATGTCAGCTTTTTGCGAATGGGCAAAATAATGGCATGTTTGACTCGGGTAAATATCCCACCATAAGTTCACTTGAGAATTTAATGAGCTTTTGTTATTCTCTTTAAAAGCTTTGCATCCATAGCTTATTTGAATCTTTAACATGTTTGAAACATGCATATCCATTTGTAAAACATGTGTGGATGAAATCTCTTTCTTCCAAAATTCCAAGCTATTAGTGTTAAACTAGTGGAATTTCCCAAAATTGGATAACAAAACTTTTGTGTTCATTTGTGTTGGGTGAATAAATTTTCTTTATTTATATTTTTTATTGTTTTCAATTTTTTCCATACATCAACTATAAAATTTTCATTTTGTTGTAAGCTTTTTGCCTTGTTTGTTTTCGGGATGAAGGGAGAGCGAAAAGTCAAAGTTTTGATGTAGGAAAAAAGTGTACACCTAAAATGGAAAAACACAATGCACAATTGTAGGGAGAGATAATTCCAAAGAGTGTCTATAATTTTTAGGGATTGTAAGATCTTTTTAGTTTTTATATCCCAGGTTTTGCAATCGTCGGGAAAAATTGGTGGCAGAGGATTTGTAGCTGAGTGTTGAATTGCAATCCATAAGTCATTTCATACAAAAATATAGCCCGTTACGCATGATAAATCACTTTACAATCACCTATGATTGTTAGATCAAATTTTTGAAAATGGGCAAAATAATGACTTGTTAGACTCGGGTGAATATCCCACCGCACGTTCACTTGAGAATTTAATGAGCATTTGTTATTCTCTTTAAAAGCTTTGGATCCAAAGGTCATTTGAATCTTTAACATGTTTCAAGCATGCATATCCATTTTTAAAACATGTGTAGAAAAAATCTCCTACAAGTAAAATTCCAAGCTTAATAGGGTTGGGACTAATGGAATTTCCCAAACTTGGATAAATAAACTTTTGTGTTCATTTGTGGTGTGTGAATAGATGTTTTTTATTTACATTAGTTATTATATTAAATATTTTCCACACATCAACTATAATATTTTTATTTTGTTGTTTTCTTTTTTGACTTTTTTGTTTATGGGATGAAGCGGGAGAAAAACTCAAAGTTCTGATTTAAGAAAAAAGTGTACATCTAAAATGGAAATGCACAATGCACAAATGTAGAGAGAGATATTTCCAAAGAGTGTATGTATGTTTTAGCGATCGTATGCACTTTTTCGTTTTTATATCTAAGGTTTTGCTATCGTTGGGAAACGGGGGAGGCAGGCGATTTTTAACTGAGTGTTGACTTTAAATCCATAAGTCATTTCTTAAAAAAATAAAGCCCGTTACGCATGACAAATCACTTTACAATCACCTATGATTGTTTGCTCAACTTTTTGAATATGGGCAAAATAATGGCTTGTTTGATTCGGGCAAATATCCCACCGCACGTTCACTTGAGAATTTAATGGGCGTTTGTTATTCTCTTTAAAAGCTTTGGATCCATAGGTCATTTGAGTCTTTAACGTCTTTCTGGCATGCATATCCATTTTTAAAACATGAGTAGAAAAAATCTCCTTCATGTAAAATTCCAAGATATTAGTTTTGATCTAGTGGAATTTCCTAAACTTGGATAACAAAACTTCTGTGTTCATTTGTGGTGTGCGAATAAATTTTCTTCATTTACTTTTTTTATTGTTTTAAACTTTTTCCGTCCATCAACTATGAAATTTTCATTTTGCTGTGATCTATTTGCCTTTTTTGTTTACGGGATGAAGGGAGAGCGAAAAACTCGATGTTTTGGTTTAAGAAAAATGTGCACATCTAAAATGGAAATGCACAATGCACATATGTAGAGAGAGATAATTCCAAAGAGTGTCTACTATTTTTAGGGATTGTAAGCACCTTTTCGTTTTTATATCTATGGTTTTGCAATCGTCGGGAAAAATGGGTTGCGGTGGATTTTTAATTGACTGTTGAATTGCAAACCATAAGTCATTTCATACAAAAATATAACCCATTACGCATGATAATTCACATTAAAATCATCTATGATTAATTATGTCAGCTTTTTGCAAATGGGCAAAATAATGGCATGTTTGACACGGGTAAATATCCCACCGCAAGTTCACTTGAGAATTTAATGAGCGTTTGTTATTCTCTTTAAAAGCTTTGCATCCATAGCTCATTTGCATCGTTAAGATGTTTCAAACATGCATATCCATTTTTAAAACATGTGTGGATGAAATCCCTTTCTTGCAAAATTCCAAGCTATTTGGGTTAAACTAGTGGAATTTCCCAAAATTGGATAACAAAACTTTTGTGTTCATTTGTGTTGGGTGAATAAATTTAAATTATGTATATTTGTTATTGTTTTAAATTTTTCCATACATCAACTATAAAATTTTCATTTTTTTGTAAGCTTTTTGCCTTGTTTGTTTTCGGGATGAAGGGAGAGCGAAGAGTCAATGTTTTGATTTAAGAAAAAAGTGTACATCTAAAATGAAAAAGCACAATGCACAATTATAGGGAGAGATAATTCCAAAGAGTGTCTATAATTTTTAGGGTTTGTAAGCTCTTTTTAGTTTTTATATCTCAGGTTTTGCAATCGTCGGGAAAAAATGGTGGCAGAGGATTTTTAACTGAGTGTTGAATTGCAATCCATAAATCATTTTATAAAAAAAAATAGCCCGTTATGCATGATAAATATGTTTACAATCATCTACGATTGTTAGATCAAATTTTTGAAAATGTGCAAAATAATGACTTGTTAGACTCGGGTAAATATCCCACCACACGTTCACTTGGGAATTTAATGAGAGTTTGTTATTCTCTTTAAAAGCTTTGGATCCATAGGTCATTTGAATCTTTAACATGTTTCAAGCATGCATATCCATTTTTAAAACATGTGTAGAAAAAATCTCCTTCATGTAAAATTCCAAGCTTAATAGGGTTGGACTAATGGAATTTCCCAAACGTTGATAACAAAACTTTTGTGTTCATTTTTGGTGTGTGAATAGATATTTTTTATTTAAATTAGTTATTATTTTAAATATTTTCCACACATCAACTATAAAATTTTTATTTTGTTGTGATCTTTTTCGCCTATTTTGTTTACGGGATGAAGGGGGCAGCGAAAACTCAAAGATCTGATTTAAGAAAAAAGTGTATATCTAAAATGGAATTGCACAATGCACAAATGTAGAGAGAGAGATTTCAAAATAGTGTCTGTATGTTTTAGGGATCGTATGCAGTCTTTCATTTTTATATCTAAGGTTTTGCAATCGTCGGGAAATGGGGAAGGCGGGCGATGTTTAACTGAGTGTTGACTTCAAATCCATTAGTCAATTCTTACAAAAAATATAGCCCGTTACGCATCACAAATCACTTTACAATCAACTATGATTGTTACCTCAACTTTTTGAATATGGGCAAAATAATGGCTTGTTTGACTCGGGCAAATATCCCACCGCACGTTCACTTGAGAACGAAAAACTCGAAGTTTTGATTTAAGAAAAATGCGTACATCTAAAACGGAAATGCACAATGCACATATGTCGAGAGAGATAATTCCAAAGAGTGTCTGTAATTTTTAGGTATTGTAAGCACCTTTTCGTTTTTATATCTCAGGTTTTGCAATCGTCGGGAAAAATGGGTTGCGGAGGATTTTTAACTGAGTGTTGAATTGCAATCCATAAGTCATTTCATAAAAAAATATAGCCCGTTACGCGTGATAAATCACGTTACAATCATCCATGATTAATTATGTCAGCTTTTTTCAAATGGGCAAAATAATGGCATGTTTGACAAGGGTAAATATCCCACCGCAAGTTCACTTGAGAATTTAATGAGCATTTGTTATTCTCTTTAATAGCTTTGCATCCGTAGCTCATTTGAATCTTTAACATGTTTCAAAGATGCATATCCATTTTTAAAACATGTGTGGATGAAATCTCTTTCTTCCAAAATTCCAAGCTATTAGGGTTAAACTAGTGGAATTTCCCAAAATTGGATAAAAAAACTTCTGTGTTCATTTGTGTTGGGTGAATAAATTTTCTTTATTTATATTTGTTATTGTTTTAAATTTTTTCCATACATCAACTATAAAATTTTCATTTTTTTGTAAGCTTTTTGCCTAGTTTGTTTTCGGGATGAAGGGAGAGCGAAAACTCAAAGTTTTGATTTAGGAAAAAAGTGTACACCTAAAATGGAAAAGCACAATGCACAATTGTAGGGAGAGAAAATTCCAAAGAGTGTCTATAATTTTTAGGGATTGTAAGCTCTTTTTAGTTTTTATATCTCAGGTTTTGCAATCGTCGGGAAAAATTGGTGGCAGAGGATTTGTAACTGAGTGTTGAATTGCAATCCATAAGTCATTTCATACAAAAATATAGCCCATTACGCATGATAAATCACTTTACAATCATCTATGATTGTTAGATCAATTTTTTGAAAATGGGAAAAAAAAGGGCTTGTTAGACTCAGGTAAATATCCCACCACACGTTCACTTGGGAATTTAATGAGCATTTGATATTCTCTTTAAAAGCTTTGGATCCATAGGTCATTTGAATCTTTAACATGTTTCAAGTATGCATATCCATTTTTAAAACATGTGTAGAAAAAATACCCTTCAAGTAAAATTCCAAGCTTAATAGGGTTGGACAAATGGAATTTCCCAAACTTGGATAAATAAACTTTTGTATTCATTTGTGGTGTGTGAATGGATATTTTTGATTTACATTAGTTATTATATTAAATATTTTCCACACATCAACTATAATATTTTTATTTTGTTGTGATCTTTTCTGACTTTTTTGTTTATGGGATGAAGGGGGAGCGAAAACTCAAAGTTCTGATTTAAGAAAAAAGTGTACATCTAAAATGGAAATGAACAATGCACAAATGTAGAGAGAGATATTTCCAAAGTGTGTCTGTATGTTTTAGGGATCGTATGCACTTTTTCATTTTTATATCTAAGGTTTTGCAATCGTCGGGAAATGGGGAAGGCGGGAGATTTTTAAGTGAGTGTTGACTTCAAATCCATAAGTCATTTCTTAAAAAAATATAGCCCGTTACGCATGACAAATCACTTTACAATCACCTATGATTTTTAGCTCAACTTTTTGAATATGGGCAAAATAATGGCTTGTTTGATTCTGGCAAATATCCCACCGCACATTCACTTGAGCATTTAATGGGCATTTGTTATTCTCTTTAAAAGCTTTGGATCCATAGGTCATTTGAGTCTTTAACCGGTTTCTGGCGTGCATATCCATTTTTAAAACATGAGAAGAAAAAATCTCCTTCATGTAAAATTCCAAGATATTAGTTTTGAACTAGTGGAATTTCCCAAACTTGGATAACAAAACTTCTGTGTTCATTTGTGGTGTGCGAATAAATTTTCTTCATTTAATTTTTTTATTGTTTTAAACTTTTTCCGTTCATCAACTATGAAATTTTCATTTTGCTGTGATCTATTTGCCTTTTTTGTTTACGGGATGAAGGGAGAGCGAAAAACTCAAAGTTTTGATTTAAGAAAAATGTGCACATCTAAAATGGAAATGCACAATGCACATATGTAGAGAGAGATAATTCCAAAGAGTGTCTATAATTTTTAGGGATTGTAAGCACCTTTTCGTTTTTATATCTATGGTTTGGCAATCGTCGGGAAAAATGGGTTGCGGAGGATTTTTAATTGAGTGTTCAATTGCAATCCATAAGTCATTTCATACAAAACTATAACCCGTTACGCATGATAAATCACATTAAAATCATCTATGATTAATTATGTCAGCTTTTTGCAAATGGGCAAAATAATGGCATGTTTGACTCGGGTAAATATCCCACCGCAAGTTCACTTGAGAATTTAATGAGCGTTTGTTATTCTCTTTAAAAGCATTGCATCCATAGCTCATTTTCATCTTTATAATGTTTCAAACATGCATATCCATTTTTAAAACATGTGTGGATGAAATCTCTTTATTGCAAAATTCCAAGCTATTAAGGTTGAACTAGTGGAATTTCCCAAAATTGGATAACAAAACTTTTGTGTTCATTTGTGTTGGGTGAATAAATTTCTTTATTTATATTTGTTATTGTTTTAAATTTTTTCCATACATCAACTATAAAATTTTCATTTTGTTGTAAGCTTTTTGCCTTGTTTGTTTTTGGGATGAAGGGAGAGCGAAATGTCAAAGTTTTCATTTAAGAAAAAAGTGTACATCAAATATGGAAAAACACAATGCACAATTGTAGGGAGAGATAATTCCAAAGAGTGTCTATAATTTTTAGGGATTGTAAGCTCTTTTAAGTTTTTATATCTCAAGTTTTGCAATCGTCGGGAAAAATTGGTGGCAGAGGATTTTTAACTGAGTGTTGAATTGCAATCCATAAGTCATTTCATACAAAAATAAAGCCCGTTATGCATGATAAATCAGTTTACAATCATCTATGATTGTTAGATCAAATTTTTGAAAATGGGCAAAATAATGACTTCTTAGACTCGGGTAAATATCCCACGGCACGTTCACTTGGGAATTTAATGAGTGCTTGATATTCTCTTTAAAAGCTTTGGATCCATAGGTCATTTAAATCTTCAACATGTTTCAAGCATGCATATCCATTTTTAAAACATGTGTAGAAAAAATCTCCTTGATGTAAAATTCCAAGCTTAAAAGGGTTGGACTAATGGAATTTCCCAAACATGGATAACAAAACTTTTGTGTTCTTTTGTGGTGTGTGAATAGATATTTTTTATTTACATTAGTTATTATTTTAAATATTTTCCACACATCAACTACAAAATTTTTATTTTGTTGTGATTTTTTTTGCGTTTTTTGTTTACGGGATGAAGGGGGAGCGAAAACTCAAAGTTCTGATTTAAGAAAAAAGTGTACATCTAAAATGGAAATGCACAATGCACAATGCACAAATGTAGGGAGAGATATTTCCAATGAGTTTCTGCATGTTTAGGCGATCATTTGCACTTTTTTCATTTTTATATCTGAGGTTTTTCAATCATCGGGAAATGGGGGAGGCGGTCGATTTTTAACTGAGTGTTGGCTTCAAATCCATAAGTTATTTCTTAAAAAAATATAGCCCTTTACGCATGACAAATCACTTTACAATCATCTATGATTGTTAGCTCAACTTTTTGAATATGGGCAAAATAATGGCTAGTTTGACTCGGGCAAATATCCCACCGCACGTTCACTTGAGAATTTAATGAGCGTTTGTTATTCTCTTTAAAAGCTTTGGATCCATAGGTGATTTAAATCTTTAACATGTTTCTAGGATGCATATCCATTTTTAAAACATGTGTAGAAAAAATCCCCTTCATGTAAAATTCCAAGATATTAGTTTTGGACTAGTGGAATTTCCCAAACTTGGATAACAAAACTTTTGTGTTCATTTGTGGCGTGTGAATAAATTTTCTTTGTTTACTTTTTTTATTGTTTTAAACTTTTTCTGTACATCAACCAAGAAATTTTCATTTTGCTGTGATATATTTGCCTTTTTTGTTTATGTGATGAAGGGAGAGGGAAAAACTCGAAGTTTTGATTTAAGAAATATGTGTATATTTAAAAAGGAAATGCACAATGCACATATGTAGAGAGAGATAATTTCAAAGAGTGTCTGTAATTTTTAGGGATTGTAAGCACCTTTTCGTTTTTATATCTCAGGCTTTGCAATCGTCGGGAAAAATGGGTTGCGGAGTATTTTTAACTAAGTGTTGAATTGCAATCCATAAGTCATTTTATACAAAAATATAGCCCATTACGCATGATAAATCACATTACAATCATCTATGATTAATTATGTCAGCTTTTTGCAAATGGGCAAAATAATGGCAAGTTTGATTCGGGTAAATATCCCACCGCAAGTTCACTTGAGAATTTAATGAGCGTTTGTTATTCTCTTTAAAAGCTTTGCATCCATAGCTCATTTGCATCTTTAACATGTTTCAAACATGCATATCCATTTTTAAAACATGTGTGGATCAAATCTCTTTCTTGCAAAATTCCAAGCTATTAGGGTTAAACTAGTGGAATTTCCCAAAATTGGATAACAAAACTTTTGTGTTCATTTGTGTTGGGTGAATAAATTTTCTTTATTTATATTTTTTAATGTTTTAAATTTTTGCCATACATCAACAATAAATTTTTCATTTTGTTGTAAGCTTTTTGCCTTGTTTGTTTTTGGGATGAAGGGAGAGCGAAACGTCAAAGTTTTGATTTAAGAAAAAAGTGTACATCTAAAATGGAAAAGCACAATGCACAATTGTAGGGAGAGATAATTCCAAAGAGTGTCTGTAATTTTTAGGGATTGTAAGCTCTTTTTAGTTTTTATATATCAGGTTTTGCAATCGTAGGGAAAAATTGGTGGCAGAGGATTTTTAACTGAGTGTTGAATTGCAATCCATAAGTCATTCCATACAAAAATATAGCCCGTTACGCATGATAAATCACTTTACAATCATCTATAATTGTTAGATCAAATTTTTGAAAATGGGCAAAATAATGACTTGTTAGACTCGGGTAAATATCCCACCGCAAGTTCACTTGAGAATTTAATGAGTGTTTGTTATTCTCTTTGGAAGCTTTGGATCCATAGGTCAATTGAATCTTTAACATGTTTCATGCATGCATATCCATTTTTGAAACATGTGTAGAAAAAATCTCCTTCATGTAAAATTCCAAGCATAATAGGGTTGGACTAATGGAATTTCCCAAACTTGAATAACAAAACTTTTGTGTTCATTTGTGGTGTGTGAATAGATATTTTATATTTACATGAGTTATTATTTTAAATATTCTCCACACATCAACTATAAAATTTTTATTTTGTCGTGATCTTTTTTGCCTTTTTTTATTTACGGGATGAAGGGGGAGCGAAAACTCAAAGTTCTGATTTAACAAAAAAAGTGTACATCTAAAACGGAAATGCACAATGCACAAATGTAGAGAGAGATATTTCCAAAGAGTGTCTGGATGTTTTAGGGATCGTATGCACTTTTTTGTTTTTGTATCTAAAGTTTTGCAATCGTCGGGAAACGGGGGAGGCGGGTGATTTTTAACTGTGTTGACTTCAAATCCATAAGTCATTTCTTACCAAAATATAGCCATTAACGCATGACAAATCACTTTACAATCACCTATGATTGTTAGCTCAACTTTTTGAATATGAGGAAAATAATGGGTTGTTTGACTCGGGCAAATATCCTACCACATGTTCACTTGAGAATTTAATGAGCGGTTGTCATTCTCTTTAAAAGCTTTGGGTCCGTAGGTCATTTGAATCTTTAACATGTTTCTGGCATGCATATCCATTTTTAAAACATGTGTAGAAAAAATCTCCTTCATGTAAAATTCCAAGATATTAGTTTTAGACTAGTGGAATTTCCCAAACTTGGTTAACAAAACTTTTTTGTTTATTTGTGGTGTGTGAATAAATTTTCTTCATTTACTTTTTTTATTGTTTTAAACTTTTTCCGTACATCACCTATGAAATTTTCATTTTGCTGTGATCTATTTGCCTTTTTTGTTTACAGGGTGAAGAGAGAGCGAAAAACTCGAAGTTTTGTTTTAAGAAAAATGAGTACATCTAAAACGGAAATGCACAATGCACATATGTACAGAGAGATAATTCCAAAGAGTGTCTGTAATTTTTTGGGATTGTAAGCACCTTTTCAATTTTATATCTCAGGTTTTGCAATCGTCGGGAAAAATGGATTGCGGAGGATTTTTAACTGAGTGTTGAATTGCAATCCATAAGTCATTTCATACAAAAATATAGCTCGTTACGCATGATAAATCACATTACAATCATCTATGATTAATTATGTCAGCTTTTTGCAAATGGGCACAATAATGGCATGTTTGACTCGGGTAAATATCCCACCGCAAGTTCACTTGAGAATTTAATGAGCGTTTGTTATTCTCTTTAAAAGCTTTGCATCCATAGCTCATTTGCATCTTTAACACGTTTCAAACATGCATATCCATTTTTAAAACATGTGTGGATGAAATCTCTTTCTTTAAAATTCCAAGCTATTAGAGTTAAACTAGTGGAATTTCCCAAAATTGGATAGCAAAACTTTTGTGTTCATTTGTGTTGGGTGAAAAAATTTTCTTTATTTATATTTGTTATTGTTATAAATTTTTTCCATACATCAACTATAAAATATTCATTTTGTTGTAAGCTTTTTGCCTTGTTTCTTTTCGGGATGAAGGGAGAACGAAAAGTCAATCTTTTGATTTAGGAAAAAAGTGTACATCTAAAATGGAAAAGCACAATGCAGAAATGTAGGGAGAGATAATTCCAAAGAGTGTTTGTAATTTTTAGGGATTGTAAGCTCTTTTTAGCTTTTATATCTCAGGTTTTGCTATCGTCGGGAAAAATTGGTGGCAGATGATTTTTAACTGAGTGTTAAATTGCAATCCATAAGTCATTTCATACAAATATATAGCTCATTATGCATGACAAATCACTTTACAGTCATCTATGATATTTAGATCAAATTTTTGAAAATGGGAAAAATAATGACTTGTTAGACTCGGGTAATTATCTCACCGCACGTTCACTTGAGAATTTAATGAGCGTTTGTTATTCTCTTTAAAAGCTTTGGATCCATACGTCATTTGAATATTTAACTTGTTTCATGCATGCATATCCATTTTTAAAGCATGTGTAGAAAAAATCTCCTTCATGTAAAATTCTAAGCTTAATAGGGTTGGACTAATGGAATTTCCCAAACTTGGATAACAAAACTTTTGTGTTCATTTGTTGTGTGTGAATAGATATTTTTTATTTACATTAGTTATTATTTTAAATAATTTCCACACATCAACTATAAAATTTTTATTTTGTTGTGATCTTTTTTGCCTATTTTGTTTACGGGATGAAGGGGGCAGCGAAAACTCAAAGTTCTGATTTAAGAAAAAAGTGTACATCAAAAATGGAAATGCACAATGCACAAATGTAGAGAGAGATATTTCCAAAGAGTGTCCGTATGTTTTAGGGATTGTATGCACTCCTTCGTTTTTATATCTAAGGTTTTGCAATCGTCGGGAAACGGGGAAGGTGAGCGATTTTTAACTGAGTGTTGACTTCAAATCCATTACTCATTTCTTACAAAAAATATAGCCCGTTATGCATGACAAATCACTTTACAATCAACTATGATTGTTAGCTCAACTTTTTGAATATGGGCAAAATACTGGCTTCTTTGACTCGGGCAAATATCCCACCGCACGTTCACTTGAGAATTTAATGAGCGTTTGTTATTCTCTTTAAAATCTTTGGATCCATTGGTCATTTGAATCTTTAACGTGTTTCTGGCATGCATATCCATTTTTAAAAAATGTGTAGAAAAGATCTCCTTCATGTAAAATTCCAAGATATTAGTTTTGGACTAGTGGAATTTCCCAAACTTGGATGACAAAACTTTTCTGTTCATTTGTGGTGTGTGAAAAAAAAATTTTCATTTACTTTTTTTATTGTTTTAAACTTTTTCCGTACATCAACTATGAAATTTTCATTTTGTTGTGATCTATTTGCCTTTTTTTTTTAGGGGATGAAGGGAGAGCGAAAAACTCGAAGTTTTGATTTAAGAAATATGTGTATATCTAAAACGGAAAAGCACAATGCACACTTGTAGGGAGAGATAATTCCAAAGAGTGTCTGTAATTTTTAGGGATTGTAAGCTCTTTTTAGTTTCTATATATCAGGTTTTGCAATCGTAAGGAAAAATTGGTGGCAGAGGATTTTTAACTGAGTGTTGAATTGCAATCCATAAGTCATTCCATACAAAAATATAGCCCGTTACGCATGATAAATCACTTTACAATCATCTATAATTGTTAGATCAAATTTTTGAAAATGGGCAAAATAATGACTTGTTAGACTCGGGTAAATATCCCACCGCAAGTTCACTTGAGAATTTAATGTGTTTGTTATTCTCTTTGAAAGCTTTGGATCCATAGGTCATTTGAATCTTTAACATGTTTCAAGCATGCATATCCATTTTTGAAACATGTGTAGAAAAAATCTCCTTCATGTAAAATTCCAAGCATAATAGGGTTGGACTAATGGAATTTCCCAAACTTGAATAACAAAACTTTTGTGTTCATTTGTGGTGTGTGAATAGATATTTTTTATTTACATGAGTTATTATTTTAAATATTCTCCACACATCAACTATAAAATTTTTATTTTGTCGTGATCTTTTTTGCCTTTTTTTATTTACGGGATGAAGGGGGAGCGAAAACTCAAAGTTCTGATTTAACAAAACAAGTGTACATCTAAAACGGAAATGCACAATGCACAAATGTAGAGAGAGATATTTACAAAGAGTGTCTGGATGTTTTAGGGATCGTATGCACTTTTTTGTTTTTGTATCTAAAGTTTTGCAATCGTCGGGAAACGGGGGAGGCGGGTGATTTTTAACTGTGTTGACTTCAAATCCACAAGTCATTTCTTACCAAAATATAGCCATTAACGCATGACAAATCACTTTACAATCACCTATGATTGTTAGCTCAACTTTTTGAATATGAGGAAAGTAATGGCTTGTTTGACTCGGGCAAATATCCCACCACATGTTCACTTGAGAATTTAATGGGCGGTTGTCATTCTCTTTAAAAGCTTTGGGTCCGTAGGTCATTTGAATCTTTAACATGTTTCTGGCATGCATATCCATTTTTAAAACATGTGTAGAAAAAATCTCCTTCATGTAAAATTCCAAGATATTAGTTTTAGACTAGTGGAATTTCCCAAACTTGGTTAACAAAACTTTTTTGTTTATTTGTGGTGTGTGAATAAATTTTCTTCATTTACTTTTTTTATTGTTTTAAACTTTTTCCGTACATCACCTATGAAATTTTCATTTTGCTGTGATCTATTTGCCTTTTTTGTTTACGGGGTGAAGAGAGAGCGAAAAACTCGAAGTTTTGATTAAAGAAAAATGAGTACATCTAAAACGGAAATGCACAATGCACATATGTAGAGAGAGATAATTCCAAAGAGTGTCTGTAATTTTTTGGGATTGTAAGCACCTTTTCAATTTTATATCTCAGGTTTTGCAATCGTCGGGAAAAATGGGTTGCGGAGGATTTTTAACTGAGTGTTGAATTGCAATCCATAAGTCATTTCATACTAAAATATAGCTCGTTACGCATGATAAATCACATTACAATCATCTATGATTAATTATGTCAGCTTTTTGCAAATGGGCACAATAATGGCATGTTTGACTCGGGTAAATATCCCACCGCAAGTTCACTTGAGAATTTAATGAGCGTTTGTTATTCTCTTTAAAAGCTTTGCATCCATAGCTCATTTGCATCTTTAACATGTTTCAAACATGCATATCCATTTTTATAACATGTGTGGATGAAATATCTTTCTTTAAAATTCCAAGCTATTAGAGTTAAACTAGTGGAATTTCCGAAAATTGGATAGCAAAACTTTTGTGTTCATTTGTGTTGGGTGAAAAAATTTTCTTTATTTATATTTGTTATTGTTATAAATTTTTTCCATACATCAACTATAAAATATTCATTTTGTTGTAAGCTTTTTGCCTTGTTTGTTTTCGGGATGAAGGGAGAACGAAAAGTCATTGTTTTGATTTAGGAAAAAAGTGTACTTCTAAAATGGAAAAGCACAATGCAGAAATGTAGGGAGAGATAATTCCAAAGAGTGTCTGTAATTTTTAGGGATTGTAAGCTCTTTTTAGCTTTTATATCTCAGGTTTTGCTATCGTCGGGAAAAATTGGTGGCAGATGATTTTTAACTGAGTGTTAAATTGCAATCCATAAGTCATTTCATACAAATATATAGCTCATTACGCATGACAAATCACTTGACAGTCATCTATGATTGTTAGATCAAATTTTTGAAAATGGGAAAAATAATGACTTGTTAGACTCGGGTAAATATCTCACCGCACGTTCACTTGAGAATTTAATGAGCGTTTGTTATTCTCTTTAAAAGCTTTGGATCCATACGTCATTTGAATATTTAACTTGTTTCATGCATGCATATCCATTTTTAAAGCACGTGTAGAAAAAATCTCCTTCATGTAAAATTCTAAGCTTAATAGGGTTGGACTAATGGAATTTCCCAAACTTGGATAACAAAAATTTTGTGTTCATTTGTTGTGTGTGAATAGATATTTTTTATTTACATTAGTTATTATTTTAAATAATTTCCACACATCAACTATAAAATTTTTATTTTGTTGTGATCTTTTTTGCCTATTTTGTTTACGGGATGAAGGGGGCAGCGAAAACTCAAAGTTCTGATTTAAGAAAAAAGTGTACATCTAAAATGGAAATGCACAATGCACAAATGTAGAGAGAGATATTTCCAAAGAGTGTCTGTATGTTTTAGGGATCGTATGCACTTTTTTGTTTTTATATCTAAGGTTTTCCAATCGCCGGGAAACGGGGAAGGCGGGTGATTTTTAACTGAGTGTTGACTTCAAATCCATTAGTCATTTCTTACAAAAAATATAGCCAGTTACGCATGACAAATGACTTTACAATCAACTACGATTGTTAGCTCAACTTTTTGAATATGGGCAAAATAATGGCTTGTTTGACTCGGGCAAATATCCCACCACTTGTTCACTTGAGAATTTAATAAGCGTTTGTTATTCTCTTTAAAAGCTTTGGATCCATAGGTCATATGAATCTTTAACGTGTTTCTGGCATGTATATCCATTTTAAAAACATGTGTAGAAAAAAACTCCTTCATGTAAAATTCCAAGATATTAGTTTTGGACTGGTGGAATTTCCCAAACTTGGATAACAAAACTTTTGTGTTCATTTGTGGTGTGTGAAAAAATTTTCTTCATTTACTTTTTTTATTGTTTTAAACTTTTTCCGTACATCAACTACGAAATTTTCATTTTGCTGTGATCTATTTGCCTTTTTTGTTTACGGGATGAAGGGAGAGGGAAAAACTCAAAGTTTTGGTTTAAGAAAAATGCGTACATCTAAAATGGAAATGCACAATGCACATATGTCGAGAGAGATAATTCCAAAGAGTGTCTGTAATTTTTAGGTATTGTAAGCACCTTTTCGTTTTTATATCTCAGGTTTTGCAATCGTCGGGAAAAATGGGTTGCGGAGGATTTTTAACTGAGTGTTGAATTGCAATCCACAAGTCATTTCATAAAAAAATATAGCCCGTTACGTGTGATAAATCACATTACAATGATCTATGATTAATTATGTCAGCTTTTTGCGAATGGGCAAAATAATGGCATGTTTGACTCGGGTAAATATCCCACCATAAGTTCACTTGAGAATTTAATGAGCGTTTGTTATTCTCTTTAAAAGCTTTGCATCCATAGCTTATTTGAATCTTTAACATGTTTGAAACATGCATATCCATTTGTAAAACATGTGTGGATGAAATCTCTTTCTTCCAAAATTCCAAGCTATTAGTGTTAAACTAGTGGAATTTCCCAAAATTGGATAACAAAACTTTTGTGTTCATTTGTGTTGGGTGAATAAATTTTCTTTATTTATATTTTTTATTGTTTTCAATTTTTTCCATACATCAACTATAAAATTTTCATTTTGTTGTAAGCTTTTTGCCTTGTTTGTTTTCGGGATGAAGGGAGAGCGAAAAGTCAAAGTTTTGATTTAGGAAAAAAGTGTACACCTAAAATGGAAAAGCACAATTCACAATTGTAGGGAGAGATAATTCCAAAGAGTGTCTATAATTTTTAGGGATTGTAAGCTCTTTTTAGTTTTTATATCCCAGGTTTTGCAATCGTCGGGAAAAATTGGTGGCAGAGGATTTGTAGCTGAGTGTTGAATTGCAATCCATAAGTCATTTCATACAAAAATATAGCCCGTTACGCATGATAAATCACTTTACAATCATCTATGATTGTTTGATCAAATTTTTGAAAATGGGCAAAATAATGACTTGTTAGACTCGGGTGAATATCCCACCGCACGTTCACTTGAGAATTTAATGAGCATTTGTTATTATCTTTAAAAGCTTTGGATCCAAAGGTCATTTGAATCTTTAACATGTTTCAAGCATGCATATCCATTTTTAAAACATGTGTAGAAAAAATCTCCTTCAAGTAAAATTCCAAGCTTAATAGGGTTGGGACTAATGGAATTTCCCAAACTTGGATAAATAAACTTTTGTGTTCATTTGTGGTGTGTGAATAGATTTTTTTATTTACATTAGTTATTATATTAAATATTTTCCACACATCAACTATAATATTTTTATTTAGTTGTTTTCTTTTTTGACTTTTTTGTTTATGGGATGAAGGGGGACAAAAACTCAAAGTTCTGATTTAAGAAAAAAGTGTACATCTAAAATGGAAATGCACAATGCACAAATGTAGAGAGAGATATTTCCAAAGAGTGTCTGTATGTTTTAGCGATCGTATGCACTTTTTCGTTTTTATATCTAAGGTTTTGCTATCGTTGGGAAACGGGGGAGGCGGGCGATTTTTAACTGAGTGTTGACTTCAAATCCATAAGTCATTTCTTAAAAAAATAAAGCCCGTTACGCATGACAAATCACTTTACAATCACCTATGATTGTTTGCACAACTTTTTGAATATGGGCAAAATAATGGCTTGTTTGATTCGGGCAAATATCCCACCGCACGTTCACTTAAAAATTTAGTGGGCGTTTGTTATTCTCTTTAAAAGCTTTGGATCCATAGGTCATTTGAGTCTTTAACATCTTTCTGGCATGCATATCCATTTTTAAAACATGAGTAGAAAAAATCTCCTTCATGTAAAATTCCAAGATATTAGTTTTGATCTAGTGGAATTTCCTAAACTTGGATAACAAAACTTCTGTGTTCATTTGTGGTGTGCGAATAAATTTTCTTCATTTACTTTTTTTATTGTTTTAAACTTTTTCCGTACATCAACTATGAAATTTTCATTTTGCTGTGATCTATTTGCCTTTTTTGTTTACGGGATGAAGGGAGAGCGAAAAACTCGATGTTTTGGTTTAAGAAAAATGTGCACATCTCAAATGGAAATGCACAATGCACATATGCAGAGAGACATAATTCCAAAGAGTGTCTACTATTTTTAGGGATTGTAAGCACCTTTTCGTTTTTATATCTATGGTTTTGCAATCGTCGGGAAAAATGGGTTGCGGTGGATTTTTAATTGATTGTTGAATTGCAAACCAGAAGTCATTTCATACAAAAATATAACCCATTACGCATGATAATTCACATTAAAATCATCTATGATTAATTATGTCAGCTTTTTGCAAATGGGCAAAATAATGGCATGTTTGACACGGGTAAATATCCCACCGCAAGTTCACTTGAGAATTTAATGAGCGTTTGTTATTCTCTTTAAAAGCTTTGCATCCATAGCTCATTTGCATCGTTAAGATGTTTCAAACATGCATATCCATTTTTAAAACATGTGTGGATGAAATCCCTTTCTTGCGAAATTCCAAGCTATTTGGGTTAAACTAGTGGAATTTCCCAAAATTGGATAACAAAACTTTTGTGTTCATTTGTGTTGGGTGAATAAATTTTCATTATGTATATTTGTTATTGTTTTAAATTTTTCCATACATCAACTATAAAATTTTCATTTTTTTGTAAGCTTTTTGCCTTGTTTGTTTTCGGGATGAAGGGAGAGCGAAAAGTCAATGTTTTGATTTAAGAAAAAAGTGTACATCTAAAATAGAAAAGCACAATGCACAATTATAGGGAGAGATAATTCCAAAGAGTGTCTATAATTTTTAGGGTTTGTAAGCTCTTTTTAGTTTTTATATCTCAGGTTTTGCAATCGTCGGGAAAAAATGGTGGCAGAGGATTTTTAACTGAGTGTTGAATTGCAATCCATAATTCATTTTATAAAAAAAATAGCCCGTTATGCATGATAAATATGTTTAAAATCATCTACGATTGTTAGATCAAATTTTTGAAAATGTGCAAAATAATGACTTGTTAGACTCGGGTAAATATCCCACCACACGTTCACTTGGGAATTTAATGAGAGTTTGTTATTCTCTTTAAAAGCTTTGGATCCATAGGTCATTTGAATCTTTAACATGTTTCAAGCATGCATATCCATTTTTAAAACATGTGTAGAAAAAATCTCCTTCATGTAAAATTCCAAGCTTAATAGGGTTGGACTAATGGAATTTCCAAAACTTTGATAACAAAACTTTTGTGTTCATTTTTGGTGTGTGAATAGATATTTTTTATTTAAATTAGTTATTATTTTAAATATTTTCCACACATCAACTATAAAATTTTTATTTTGTTGTGATCTTTTTCGCCTATTTTGTTTACGGGATGAAGGGGGCAGCGAAAACTCAAAGTTCTGATTTAAGAAAAAAGTGTATATCTAAAATGGAATTGCACAATGCACAAATGTAGAGAGAGAGATTTCAAAATAGTGTCTGTATGTTTTAGGGATCGTATGCAGTCTTTCATTTTTATATCTAAGGTTTTGCAATCGTCGGGAAATGGGGAAGGCGGGCGATGTTTAACTGAGTATTGACTTCAAATCCATTAGTCAATTCTTACAAAAAATATAGCCCGTTACGCATCACAAATCACTTTACAATAAACTATGATTGTTACCTCAACTTTTTGAATATGGGCAAAATAATGGCTTGTTTGACTGGGGCAAATATCCCACCGCACGTTCACTTGAGAACGAAAAACTCGAAGTTTTGATTTAAGAAAAATGCGTACATCTAAAACGGAAATGCACAATGCACATATGTCGAGAGAGATAATTCCAAAGAGTGTCTGTAATTTTTAGGTATTGTAAGCACCTTTTCGTTTTTATATCTCAGGTTTTGCAATCGTCAGGAAAAATGGGTTGCAGAGGATTTTTAACTGAGTGTTGAATTGCAATCCATAAGTCATTTCATAAAAAAATATAGCCCGTTACGCGTGATAAATTACATTACAATCATCCATGATTAATTATGTCAGCTTTTTGCAAATGGGCAAAATAATGGCATGTTTGACAAGGGTAAATATCCCACCGCAAGTTCACTTGAGAATTTAATGAGCGTTTGTTATTCTCTTTAATAGCTTTGCATCCGTAGCTCATTTGAATCTTTAACATGTTTCAAAGATGCATATCCATTTTTAAAACATGTGTGGATGAAATCTCTTTCTTCCAAAATTCCAAGCTCTTAGGGTTAAACTAGTGGAATTTCCCAAAATTGGATAAAAAAACTTCTGTATTCATTTGTGTTGGGTGAATAAATTTTCTTTATTTATATTTGTTTTTGTTTTAAATGTTTTCCATACATCAACTATAAAATTTTCATTTTTTTGTAAGCTTTTTGCCTAGTTTGTTTTCGGGATGAAGGGAGAGCGAAAACTCAAAGTTTTGATTTAGGAAAAAAGTGTACACCTAAAATGGAAAAGCACAATGCACAATTGTAGGGAGAGAAAATTCCAAAGAGTGTCTATAATTTTTAGGGATTGTAAGCTCTTTTTAGTTTTTATATCTCAGGTTTTGCAATCGTCAGGAAAAATTGGTGGCAGAGGATTTGTAACTGAGTGTTGAATTGCAATCCATAAGTCATTTCATACAAAAATATAGCCCATTACGCATGATAAATCACTTTACAATCATCTATGATTGTTAGATCAATTTTTTGAAAATGGGCAAAAAAAGGACTTGTTAGACTCAGGTAAATATCCCACCACACGTTCACTTGGGAATTTAATGAGCATTTGATATTCTCTTTAAAAGCTTTGGATCCATAGGTCATTTGAATCTTTAACATGTTTCAAGTATGCATATCCATTTTTAAAACATGTGTAGAAAAAATACCCTTCAAGTAAAATTCCAAGCTTAATAGGGTTGGACAAATGGAATTTCCCAAACTTGGATAAATAAACTTTTGTATTCATTTGTGGTGTGTGAATAGATATTTTTTATTTACATTAGTTATTATATTAAATATTTTCCACACATCAACTATAATATTTTTATTTTGTTGTGATCTTTTCTGACTTTTTTGTTTATGGGATGAAGGGGGAGCGAAAACTCAAAGTTCTGATTTAAGAAAAAAGTGTACATCTAAAATGGAAATGAACAATGCACAAATGTAGAGAGAGATATTTCCAAAGTGTGTCTGTATGTTTTAGGGATCGTATGCACTTTTTCATTTTTAAATCTAAGGTTTTGCAATCGTCGGGAAACGGGGAAGGCGGGAGATTTTTAAGTGAGTGTTGACTTCAAATCCATAAGTCATTTCTTAAAAAAATATAGCCCGTTACGCATGACAAATCACTTTACAATCACCTATGATTTTTAGCTCAACTTTTTGAATATGGGCAAAATAATGGCTTGTTTGATTCTGGCAAATATCCCACCGCACATTCACTTGAGCATTTAATGGGCATTTGTTATTCTCTTTAAAAGCTTTGGATCTATAGGTCATTTGAGTCTTTAACAGGTTTCTGGCGTGCATATCCATTTTTAAAACATGAGAAGAAAAAATCTCCTTCATGTAAAATTCCAAGATATTAGTTTTGAACTAGTGGAATTTCCCAAACTTGAATAACAAAACTTCTGTGTTCATTTGTGGTGTGCGAATAAATTTTCTTCATTTAATTTTTTTATTGTTTTAAACTTTTTCCGTACATCAACTATGAAATTTTCATTTTGCTGTGATCTATTTGCCTTTTTTGTTTACGGGATGAAGGGAGAGCGAAAAACTCAAAGTTTTGATTTAAGAAAAATGTGCACATCTAAAATGGAAATGCACAATGCACATATGTAGAGAGAGATAATTCCAAAGAGTGTCTATAATTTTTAGGGATTGTAAGCACCTTTTCGTTTTTATATCTATGGTTTTGCAATCGTCGGGAAAAATGGGTTGCGGAGGATTTTTAATTGAGTGTTCAATTGCAATCCATAAGTCATTTCATACAAAACTATAACCCGTTACGCATGATAAATCACATTAAAATCATCTATGATTAATTATGTCAGCTTTTTGCAAATGGGCAAAATAATGGCATGTTTGACTCGGGTAAATATCCCACCGCAAGTTCACTTGAGAATTTAATGAGCGTTTGTTATTCTCTTTAAAAGCATTGCATCCATAGCTCATTTGCTTCTTTAACATGTTTCAAACATGCATATCCATTTTTAAAACATGTGTGGATGAAATCTCTTTCTTGCAAAATTCCAAGCTATTAAGGTTAAACTAGTGGAATTTCCCAAAATTGGATAACAAAACTTTTGTGTTCATTTGTGTTAGGTGAATAAATTTCTTTATTTATATTTGTTATTGTTTTAAATTTTTTCCATACATCAACTATAAAATTTTTATTTTGTTGTAAGCTTTTTGCCTTGTTTGTTTTCGGGATGAAGGGAGAGCGAAATGTCAAAGTTTTCATTTAAGAAAAAAGTGTACATCAAATATGGAAAAACACAATGCACAATTGTAGGGAGAGATAATTCCAAAGAGTGTCTATAATTTTTTAGGGATTGTAAGCTCTTTTCAGTTTTTATATCTCAAGTTTTGCAATCGTCGGGAAAAATTGGTGGCAGAGGATTTTTAACTGAGTGTTGAATTGCAATCCAAAAGTCATTTCATACAAAAATAAAGCCCGTTATGCATGATAAATCAGTTTACAATCATCTATGATTGTTAGATCAAATTTTTGAAAATGGGCAAAATAATGACTTCTTAGACTCGGGTAAATATCCCACGGCACGTTCACTTGGGAATTTAATGAGCGCTTGATATTCTATTTAAAAGCTTTGGATCCATAGGTCATTTAAATCTTCAACATGTTTCAAGCATGCATATCCATTTTTAAAACATGTGTAGAAAAAATCTCCTTGATGTAAAATTCCAAGCTTAAAAGGGTTGGACTAATGGAATTTCCCAAACATGGATAACAAAACTTTTGTGTTCTTTTGTGGTGTGTGAATAGATATTTTTTATTTACATTAGTTATTATTTTAAATATTTTCCACACATCAACTACAAAATTTTTATTTTGTTGTGATTTTTTTTGCGTTTTTTGTTTACGGGATGAAGGGGGAGCGAAAACTCAAAGTTCTGATTTAAGAAAAAAGTGTACATCTAAAATGGAAATGCACAATGCACAAATGTAGGGAGAGATATTTCCAATGAGTTTCTGCATGTTTAGGCGATCGTTTGCACTTTTTTCATTTTTATATCTAAGGTTTTTCAATCATCGGGAAATGGGGGAGGCGGTCGATTTTTAACTGAGTGTTGGCTTCAAATCCATAAGTTATTTCTTACAAAAATATAGCCCTTTACGCATGACAAATCACTTTACAATCATCTATGATTGTTAGCTCAACTTTTTGAATATGGGCAAAATAATGGCTAGTTTGACTCGGGCAAATATCCCGCCGCACGTTCACTTGAGAATTTAATGAGAGTTTGTTATTCTCTTTAAAAGCTTTGGATCCATAGGTGATTTAAATCTTTAACATGTTTCTAGCGTGCATATCCATTTTTAAAACATGTGTAGAAAAAATCTCCTTCATGTAAAATTCCAAGATATTAGTTTTGGACTAGTGGAATTTCCCAAACTTGGATAACAAAACTTTTGTGTTCATTTGTGGTGTGTGAAAAAATTTTCTTCACTTATTTTTTCTGTTGTTTTAAACTTATTCCGTACATCAACTATGAAATTTTCATTTTGCTGTGATCTATTTGCCTTTTTTGTTTACGGGATGAAGGGATAGCGAAAATCTCGAAGTTTTGATTTAAGAAAAATGTGTACATCTAAAACGGAAATGCACAATGCACATATGTAGAGAGAGATAATTCCAAAGAGCGTCTGTAATTTTTAGGGATTGTAAGCACCTTTTTTGTTTTTATATCTCAGGTTTTGTAATTGTCGGGAAAAATGGGTTGCGGAGGATTTTTAACTGAGTGTTGAATTGCAATCCATAAGTCATTTCACACAAAAATATAGTCCGTTACGCATGATAAATCACATTACAATTATCTATGATTAATTATGTCAGATTTTTGCAAATGTGCAAAATAATGGCAAGTTTGACTCGGGTAAATATCCCACCGCAAGTTCACTTGAGAATTTAATGAGCGTCTATTATTCTTTTTAAAATCTTTGCATCCATAGCTCATTTGCATCTTTAACATATTTCAAAAATGCATATCCATTTTTAAAACAAGTGTGGATGAAATCTATGTCTTGCAAAATTCCAAACTATTAGGGTTAAACTAGTGGAATTTCCCAAAATTGGATAACAAAACTTTTGTGTTGATTTGTGTTTGGTGAATAAATTTTTTTTATTGATATGTTTTGCTTTTTTAATTTTTTCCATACATCAAAGATAAAATTTTCATTTTGTTGTAAGCTTTTTGCCTTGTTTGTTTTCGGGATGAAGGGTGAGCGAAAAGACAATTTTGATTTAAGAAAAAAGTGTACATCTAAAAAGGAAAAACACAATGCACAATTGTAGGGAGAGATAATTCCAAAGAGTGTCTGTAATTTTTAGGGATTGTAAGCACTTTTTCCTTTTTATATCTAAGGTTTTCCAATCGTTAGGAAAAGGGGGAGGCGGGGGATTTTTAACTGAGTGTTGACTTCCAATCCATAAGCCATTTCTTACAAAAATATAACCCGTTACGCATGACAAAGCACTATACAATCATCTATGATTGTTAGATCAACGTTTTGAAAATGGGCAAAATAATGGCTTGTTTGACTCGGGTAAATATCCCACCGCACGTTCACTTGAGAATTTAATGAGCGTTTGTTATTCTCTTTAAAAGCTTTGGATCCATAGGTCATTTGAATCTTTAACATGTTTCAAGCATGCATATCCATTTTTAAAACATGTGTAGAAAAAATCTCCTTCATGTAAAATTCCATGCTTAATAGGGTTGGACTAATGGAATTTCCCAAACATGGATAACAAAACTTTTGTGTTCATTTGTGGTGTGTCAATAGATATTTTTTATTTGCATTAGTTAAAATTTTAAATATTTTCCACACATCAACTATAAAATTTTTTATTTTCTAGTGATCTTTTTTGCCTTTTTTGTTTACGAGATGAAGGGGGGAGCGAAAACTCAAAGTTCTGTTTTAAGAAAAAAGTGTACATCTAAAATGGAAATGCATAATGCACAAATGTGGAGAGAGATATTTCCAAAGAGTGTCTGTATGTTTTAGGGATCGTATGCACTCTTTCGTTTTTATATCTAAGGTTTTGCAATCGTCGGGAAAGGGGGAAGCGGGCGATTTTTTACTGAGTGTTGACTTCAAATCCATAAGTAATTTCTTACAAAAATATAGCATGTTACGCATGACAAATCACTTTACAATCACCTATGATTGTTAGCTCAACTTTTTGAATACGGGAAAAATAATGGCTTGTTTGACTCGGGGAAATATCCCACCGCACATTCACTTGAGAATTTAGTGAGCGTTTGTTATTCGCTTTAAAAGTTTTGGATCCATAGGTCATTTTAATCTTTAACATGTTTCTGGCATTGATATCATTTTTTAAAACATGTGTAGAAAAAATCCCCTTCATGTAAAATTCCAAGATATTAGTTTTGGACTAGTGGAATTTCCCAAACTTGGATAACAAAACTTTTGTGTTCATTTGTGGCATGTGAATAAATTTTCTTTTGTTTACTTTTTTTATTGTTTTAAACTTTTTCCGTACATCAACCAAGAAATTTTCATTTTGCTGTGATATATTTCCCTTTTTTGTTTACGTGATGAAGGGAGAGGGAAAAACTAGAAGTTTTGATTTAAGAAATATGTGTATATCTAAAACGGAAATGCACAATGCACATATGTAGAGAGAGATAATTTCAAAGAGTGTCTGTAATTTTTAGGGATTGTAAGCACCTTTTCGTTTTTATATCTCAGGCTTTGCAATCGTCGGGAAAAATGGGTTGCGGAGTATTTTTAACTAAGTGTTGAATTGCAATCCATAAGTCATTTTATACAAAAATATAGCCCATTACGCATGATAAATCACATTACAATCATCTATGATTAATTATGTCAGCTTTTTGCAAATGGGCAAAATAATGGCAAGTTTGATTCGGGTAAATATCCCACCGCAAGTTCACTTGAGAATTTAATGAGCGTTTGTTATTCTCTTTAAAAGCTTTGCATCCATAGCTCATTTGCATCTTTAACATGTTTCAAACATGCATATCCATTTTTAAAACATGTGTGGATCAAATCTCTTTCTTGCAAAATTCCAAGCTATTAGGGTTAAACTAGTGGAATTTCCCAAAATTGGATAACAAAACTTTTGTGTTCATTTGTGTTGGGTGAATAAATTTTCTTTATTTATATTTTTTAATGTTTTAAATTTTTGCCATACATCAACAATAAAATTTTCATTTTGTTGTAAGCTTTTTGCCTTGTTTGTTTTTGGGATGAAGGGAGAGCGAAAAGTCAAAGTTTTTATTTAAGAAAAAAGTGTACATCTAAAATGGAAAAGCACAATGCACAATTGTAGGGAGAGATAATTCCAAAGAGTGTCTGTAATTTTTAGGGATTGTAAGCTCTTTTTAGTTTCTATATATCAGGTTTTGCAATCGTAGGGAAAAATTGGTGGCAGAGGATTTTTAACTGAGTGTTGAATTGCAATCCATAAGTCATTTCATACAAAAATATAGCCCGTTACGCATGATAAATCACTTTACAATCATCTATAATTGTTAGATCAAATTTTTGAAAATGGGCAAAATAATGACTTGTTAGACTCGGGTAAATATCCCACCGCAAGTTCACTTGAGAATTTAATGAGTGTTTGTTATTCTCTTTGAAAGCTTTGGATCCATAGGTCATTTGAATCTTTAACATGTTTCAAGCATGCATATCCATTTTTGAAACATGTGTAGAAAAAATCTCCTTCATGTAAAATTCCAAGCATAATAGGGTTGGACTAATGGAATTTCCCAAACTTGAATAACAAAACTTTTGTGTTCATTTGTGGTGTGTGAATAGATATTTTTTATTTACATGAGTTATTATTTTATATATTCTCCACACATCAACTATAAAATTTTTATTTTGTCGTGATCTTTTTTGCCTTTTTTTATTTACGGGATGAAGGGGGAGCGAAAACTCAAAGTTCTGATTTAACAAAAAAAGTGTACATCTAAAACGGAAATGCACAATGCACAAATGTAGAGAGAGATATTTCCAAAGAGTGTCTGGATGTTTTAGGGATCGTATGGACTTTTTTGTTTTTGTATCTAAAGTTTTGCAATCGTCGGGAAACGGGGGAGGCGGGTGATTTTTAACTGTGTTGACTTCAAATCCATAAGTCATTTCTTACCAAAATATAGCCATTAACGCATGACAAATCACTTTACAATCACCTATGATTGTTAGCTCAACTTTTTAAATATGAGGAAAATAATGGCTTGTTTGACTCGGGCAAATATCCCACCACATGTTCACTTGAGAATTTAATGGGCGGTTGTCATTCTCTTTAAAAGCTTTGGGTCCGTAGGTCATTTGAATCTTTAACATGTTTCTGGCATGCATATCCATTTTTAAAACATGTGTAGAAAAAATCTCCTTCATGTAAAATTCCAAGATATTAGTTTTAGACTAGTGGAATTTCCCAAACTTGGTTAACAAAACTTTTTTGTTTATTTGTGGTGTGTGAATAAATTTTCTTCATTTACTTTTTTTATTGTTTTAAACTTTTTCCGTACATCACCTATGAAATTTTCATTTTGCTGTGATCTATTTGCCTTTTTTGTTTACGGGGTGAAGAGAGAGCGAAAAACTCGAAGTTTTGATTTAAGAAAAATGAGTACATCTAAAACGGAAATGCACAATGCACATATGTAGAGAGAGATAATTCCAAAGAGTGTCTATAAGTTTTTGGGATTGTAAGCACCTTTTCAATTTTATATCTCAGGTTTTGCAATCGTCGGGAAAAATGGGTTGCGGAGGATTTTTAACTGAGTGTTGAATTGCAATCCATAAGTCATTTCATACTAAAATATAGCTCGTTACGCATGATAAATCACATTACAATCATCTATGATTAATTATTTCAGCTTTTTGCAAATGGGCACAATAATGGCATGTTTGACTCGGGTAAATATCCCACCGCAAGTTCACTTGAGAATTTAATGAGCGTTTGTTATTCTCTTTAAAAGCATTGCATCCATAGCTAATTTGCATCTTTAACATGTTTCAAACATGCATATCCATTTTTATAACATGTGTGGATGAAATCTCTTTCTTTAAAATTCCAAGCTATTAGAGTTAAACTAGTGGAATTTCCCAAAATTGGATAGCAAAACTTTTGTGTTCATTTGTGTTGGGTGAAAAAATTTTCTTTATTTATATTTGTTATTGTTATAAATTTTTTCCATACATCAACTATAAAATATTCATTTTGTTGTAAGCTTTTTGCCTTGTTTGTTTTCGGGATGAAGGGAGAGCGAAAAGTCATTGTTTTGATTTAGGAAAAAAGTGTACATCTAAAATGGAAAAGCACAATGCAGAAATGTAGGGAGAGATAATTCCAAAGAGTGTCTGTAATTTTTAGGGATTGTAAGCTCTTTTTAGCTTTTATATCTCAGGTTTTGCTATCGTCGGGAAAAATTGGTGGCAGATGATTTTTAACTGAGTGTTAAATTGAAATCCATAATTCATTTCATACAAATATATAGCTCATTACGCATGACAAATCACTTTACAATCATCTATGATTGTTAGATCAAATTTTTGAAAATGGGAAAAATAATGACTTGTTAGACTCGGGTAAATATCTCACCGCACGTTCACTTGAGAATTTAATGAGCGTTTGTTATTCTCTTTAAAAGCTTTGGATCCATACGTCATTTGAATATTTAACTTGTTTCATGCATGCATATCCATTTTTAAAGCATGTGTAGAAAAAATCTCCTTCATGTAAAATTCTAAGCTTAATAGGGTTGGACTAATGGAATTTCCCAAACTTGGATAACAAAACTTTTGTGTTCATTTTTTGTGTGTGAATAGATATTTTTTATTTACATTAGTTATTATTTTAAATAATTTCCACACATCAACTATAAAATTTTTATTTTGTTGTGATCTTTTTTGCCTATTTTGTTTACGGGATGAAGGGGGCAGCGAAAACTCAAAGTTCTGATTTAAGAAAAAAGTGTACTTCTAAAATGGAAATGCACAATGCAAAAATGTAGAGAGAGATATTTCCAAAGAGTGTCCGTATGTTTTAGGGATTGTATGCACTCTTTCGTTTTTATATCTAAGGTTTTGCAATCGTCGGGAAACGAGGAAGGTGAGCGATTTTTAACTGAGTGTTGACTTCAAATCCATTACTCATTTCTTACAAAAAATATAGCCCGTTATGCATGACAAATCACTTTACAATCAACTATGATTGTTAGCTCAACCTTTTGAATATGGGCAAAATAATGGCTTGTTTGACTCGGGCAAATATCCCACCGCACGTTCACTTGAGAATTTAATGAGCGTTTGTTATTCTCTTTAAAAGCTTTGGATCCATTGGTCATTTGAATCTTTAACGTGTTTCTGGCATGCATATCCATTTTTAAAAAATGTGTAGAAAAGATCTCCTTCATGTAAAATTCCAAGATATTAGTTTTGGACTAGTGGAATTTCCCAAACTTGGATGACAAAACTTTTGTGTTCATTTGTGGTGTGTGAAAAAATTTTCTTCATTTACTTTTTTTATTGTTTTAAACTTTTTCCGTACATCAACTATGAAATTTTCATTTTGTTGTGATCTATTTGCCTTTTATTTTTACGGGATGAAGGGAGAGCGAAAAACTCGAAGTTTTGATTTAAGAAAAATGCGTACATCTAAAACGGAAATGCACAATGCACATATGTCGAGAGAGATAATTCCAAAGAGTGTCTGTAATTTTTAGGTAGTGTAAGCACCTTTTCGTTTTTATATCTCAGGTTTTACAAACGTCAGGAAAAATGGGTTGCGGAGGATTTTTAATTGAGTGTTGAATTGCAATCAATAAGTCATTACATAAAAAAATATAGCCCGTTACGCGTGATAAATCACATTACTATCATCTATGATTAATTATGTCAGCTTTTTGCAAATGGGCAAAATAATGGCTTGTTTGACTCGGGTAAATATCCCACCGCAAGTTCACTTGAGAATTTATTGAGTTTTTTTTATTCTCTTTAAAAGCTTTGCATCCATAGCTCATTTGAATCTTTAACATGTTTCAAACATGCATATCCATTTTTAAAACTTGAGTGGTTGAAATCTCTTTCTTCCAAAATTCCAAGCTATTAGGGTTAAACTAGTGGAATTTCCCAAAATTGGATAACAAAACTTTTGTGTTCATTTGTGTTGGGTAAATAAATTTTCTTTATTTATATTTGTTATTGTTTTAAATTTTTTCCAATCATCAACTATAAAATTTTCATTTTGTTGTAAGCTTTTTGCCTTGTTTGTTTTCGGGATGAAGGGAGAGCGAAAAGTCAAAGTTTTGATTTAGGAAAAAAGTGTACACCTAAAATGGAAAAGCACAATGCACAATTGTAGGGAGAGATAATTCCAAAGAGTGTCTATAATTTTTAGGGATTGTAAGCTCTTTTTAGTTTTTATATCTCAGGTTTTGCAATCGTCGGGAAACATTGGTGGCAGAGGATTTGTCACTGAGTGTTGAATTGCAATCCATAAGTCATTTCATACAAAAATATAGCCCGTTACGCATGATAAATCAGTTTACAATCATCTATGATTGTTAGATCAAATTTTTGAAAATGAGCAAAATAATGACTTGTTAGACTCGGGTAAATACCGCACGTTCACTTGGGAATTTAATGAGCATTTGTTATTCTCTTTAAAAGCTTTGGATCCATAGGTCATTTGAATCATTAACATGTTTCAAGCATGCATATCCATTTTTAAAACTTGTGTAGAAAAATTCTCCTTCAAGTAAAATTCCAAGCTTAATAGGGTTGGGACTAATGGAATTTCCCAAACTTGGATAAATAAACTTTTGTGTTCATTTGTGGTGTGTGAATAGATATTTTTTATTTACATTAGTTATTATATTAAATATTTTCACACATCAACTATAATATTTTTATTTTGTTGTGATCTTTTCTGACTTTTTGTTTATGGGATGAAGGGGGAGCGAAAACTCAAAGTTCTGATTTAAGACAAAAGTGTACATTTAAAAAGGAAAAACACAATGCACAATTGTAGGGTGAGATAATTCCAAAGAGTGTCTGTAATTTTTTGGGATTGTAAGCACTTTTTCGTTTTTATATCTAAGGTTTTCCAATCATTAGGAAAAGGGGGAGGCGGGCGATTTTTAACTGAGTGTTGACTTCCAATCCATAAGCCATTTCTTACAAAAATATAGCCCGTTACGCATGACAAAGCACTATACAATCAACTATGATTGTTAGATCAACGTTTTGAAAATGGGCAAAATAATGGCTTGTTTGACTCGGGTAAAGATCCCACCGCACGTTCACTTGAGAATTTAATGAGAGTTTGTTATTCTCTTTAAAAGCTTTGGATCCATAGGTCATTTGAATCTTTAACATGTTTCAAGCATGCATATCCATTTTTAAAACATGTGTAGAAAAAATCTCCTTCATGTAAAATTTCATGCTTAATAGGGTTGGACTAATGGAATTTCCCAAACATGGATAACAAAACATTTGTGTTCATTTGTGGTGTGTCAATAGATATTTTTTATTTGCATTAGTTACAATTTTAAATATTTTCCACACATCAACTATAAAATTTTTTATTTTCTAGTGATCTTTTTTGCCTTTTTTTTTTACGAGATGAAGCGGGGAGCGAAAACTCAAAGTTCTGTTTTAAGAAAAAAGTGTACATCTAAAATGGAAATGCATAATGCACAAATGTAGAGAGAGATATTTCCAAAGAGTGTCTGTTTGTTTTAGGGATCGTTTGCACTCTTTCGTTTTTATATCTAAGGTTTTGTAATCGTCGGGAAAGGGGGAAGCGGGCGATTTTTTACTGAGTGTTGACTTCAAATCCATAAGTAATTTCTTACAAAAATATAGCCTGTTACGCATGACAAATCACTTTACAATCACCTATGATTGTTAGCTCAACTTTTTGAATATGGGAAAAATAATGGCTTGTTTGACTCGGGGAAATATCCCGCCGCACGTTCACTTGAGAATTTAGTGAGCGTTTGTTATTCGCTTTAAAAGTTTTGGATCCATAGGTCATTTTAATCTTTAACATGTTTCTGGCATTGATATCATTTTTTAAAACATGTGTAGAAAAAAATCCCCTTCATGTAAAATTCCAAGATATTAGTTTTGGACTAGTGGAATTTCCCAAACTTGGATAACAAAACTTTTGTGTTCATTTGTGGCATGTGAATAAATTTTCTTTGTTTACTTTTTTTATTGTTTTAAACTTTTTCCGTACATCAACCAAGAAATTTTCATTTTGCTGTGATATATTTGCCTTTTTTGTTTACGTGATGAAGGGAGAGGGAAAAACTCGAAGTTTTGATTTAAGAAATATGTGTATATCTAAAACGGAAATGCACAATGCACATATGTAGAGAGAGATAATTTCAAAGAGTGTCTGTAATTTTTAGGGATTGTAAGCACCTTTTCGTTTTTATATCTCAGGCTTTGCAATCGTCGGGAAAAATGGGTTGCGGAGTATTTTTAACTAAGTGTTGAATGTCAATCCATATGTCATTTTATACAAAAATATAGCCCATTACGCATGATAAATCACATTACAATCATCAATGATTAATTATGTCAGCTTTTTGCAAATGGGCAAAATAATGGCAAGTTTGATTCGGGTAAATATCCCACCGCAAGTTCACTTGAGAATTTAATGAGCGTTTGTTATTCTCTTTAAAAGCTTTGCATCCATAGCTCATTTGCATCTTTAACATGTTTCAAACATGCATATCCATTTTTAAAACATGTGTGGATCAAATCTCTTTCTTGCAAAATTCCAAGCTATTAGGGTTAAACTAGTGGAATTTCCCAAAATTGGATAACAAAACTTTTGTGTTCATTTGTGTTGGGTTAATAAATTTTCTTTATTTATATTTGTTAATTTTTTAAATTTTTTCCATACATCAACAATAAAATTTTCATTTTGTTGTAAGCTTTTTGCCTTGTTTGTTTTTGGGATGAAGGGAGAGCGAAAAGTCAAAGTTTTTATTTAAGAAAAATGTGTACATCTAAAATGGAAAAGCACAATGCACAATTGTAGGGAGAGATAATTCCAAAGAGTGTCTATAATTTTTAGGGATTGTAAGCTCTTTTTAGTTTCTATATATCAGGTTTTGCAATCGTAAGGAAAAATTGGTGGCAGAGGATTTTTAACTGAGTGTTGAATTGCAATCCATAAGTCATTCCATACAAAAATATAGCCCGTTACGCATGATAAATCACTTTACAATCATCTATAATTGTTAGATCAAATTTTTGAAAATGGGCAAAATAATGACTTGTTAGACTTGGGTAAATATCCCACCACAAGTTCACTTGAGAATTTAATGAGTGTTTGTTATTCTCTTTGAAAGCTTTGGATCCATAGGTCATTTGAATCTTTAACATGTTTCAAGCATGCATATCCATTTTTGAAACATGTGTAGAAAAAATCTCCTTCATGTAAAATTCCAAGCATAATAGGGTTGGACTAATGGAATTTCCCAAACTTGAATAACAAAACTTTTGTGTTCATTTGTGGTGTGTGAATAGATATTTTTTATTTACATGAGTTATTATTTTAAATATTCTCCACACATCAACTATAAAATTTTTATTTTGTCGTGATCTTTTTTGCCTTTTTTTATTTACGGGATGAAGGGGGAGCGAAAACTCAAAGTTCTGATTTAACAAAAAAAGTGTACATCTAAAACGGAAATGCACAATGCACAAATGTAGAGAGAGATATTTCCAAAGAGTGTCTGGATGTTTTAGGGATCGTATGTACTTTTTTGTTTTTTTATCTAAAGTTTTGCAATCGTCGGGAAACGGGGGAGGCGGGTGATTTTTAACTGTGTTGACTTCAAATCCATAAGTCATTTCTTACCAAAATATAGCCATTTACGCATGACAAATCACTTTACAATCACCTATGATTGTTAGCTCAACTTTTTGAATATGAGGAAAATAATGGCTTGTTTGACTCGGGCAAATATCCCACCACATGTTCACTTGAGAATTTAATGGGCGGTTGTCATTCTCTTTAAAAGCTTTGGGTCCGTAGGTCATTTGAATCTTTAACATGTTTCTGGCATGCATATCCATTTTTAAAACATGTGTAGAAAAAATCTCCTTCATGTAAAATTCCAAGATATTAGTTTTAGACTAGTGGAATTTCCCAAACTTGGTTAACAAAACTTTTTTGTTTATTTGTGGTGTGTGAATAAATTTTCTTCATTTACTTTTTTTATTGTTTTAAACTTTTTCCGTACATCACCTATGAAATTTTCATTTTGTTGTGATCTATTTGCCTTTTTTGTTTACGGGGTGAAGAGAGAGCCAAAAACTCGAAGTTTTGATTTAAGAAAAATGAGTACATCTAAAACGGAAATGCACAATGCACATATGTAGAGAGAGATAATTCCAAAGAGTGTCTGTAATTTTTTGGGATTGTAAGCACCTTTTCAATTTTATATCTCAGGTTTTGCAATCGTCGGGAAAAATGGGTTGCGGAGGATTTTTAACTGAGTGTTGAATTGCAATCCATAAGTCATTTCATACTAAAATATAGCTCGTTACGCATGATAAATCACATTACAATCATCTATGATTAATTATGTCAGCTTTTTGAAAATGGGCACAATAATGGCATGTTTGACTCGGGTAAATATCCCACCGCAAGTTCACTTGAGAATTTAATGAGCGTTTGTTATTCTCTTTAAAAGCTTTGCATCCATAGCTCATTTGCATCTTTAACATGTTTCAAACATGCATATCCATTTTTATAACATGTGTGGATGAAATCTCTTTCTTTAAAATTCCAAGCTATTAGAGTTAAACTAGTGGAATTTCCCAAAATTGGATAGCAAAACTTTTGTGTTCATTTGTGTTGGGTGAAAAAATTTTCTTTATTTATATTTGTTATTGTTATAAATTTTTTTCATACATCAACTATAAAATATTCATTTTGTTGTAAGCTTTTTGCCTTGTTTGTTTTCGGGATGAAGGGAGAACGAAAAGTCATTGTTTTGATTTAGGAAAAAAGTGTACATCTAAAATGGAAAAGCACAATGCAGAAATGTAGGGAGAGATAATTCCAAAGAGTGTCTGTAATTTTTAGGGATTGTAAGCTCTTTTTAGCTTTTATATCTCAGGTTTTGCGATCGTCGAGAAAAATTGGTGGCAGATGATTTTTAACTGAGTGTTAAATTGCAATCCATAAGTCATTTCATACAAATATATACTTCTTTACGCATGACAAATCACTTTACAGTCATCTATGATTGTTAGATCAAATTTTTGAAAATGGGAAAAATAATGACTTGTTAGACTCGGGTAAATATCTCACCGCACGTTCACTTGAGAATTTAATGAGCGTTTGTTATTCTCTTTAAAAGCTTTGGATCCATAGGTCATTTGAATCTTTAACATGTTTCAAGCATGCATATCCATTTTTGAAACATGTGTAGAAAAAATCTCCTTCATGTAAAATTCCAAGCATAATAGGGTTAGACTAATGGAATTTCGCAAGCTTGAATAACAAAACTTTTGTGTTCATTTGTGGTGTGTGAATAGATATTTTTTATTTGCATGAGTTATTATTTTAAATATTCTCCACACATCAACTATAAAATTTTTATTTTGTCGTGATCTTTTTTCCCTTTTTTTATTTACGGGATGAAGGGGGAGCGAAAACTCAAAGTTCTGATTTAACAAAAAAAGTGTATATCTATAGCGGAAATGCACAATGCACAAATGTAGAGAGAGATATTTCCAAAGAGTGTCTGGATGTTTTAGGGATCGTATACACTTTTTTGTTTTTGTATCTAAAGTTTTGCAATCGTCGGGAAACGGGGGAGGCAGGTGATTTTTAACTGTGTTGACTTTAAATCCATAAGTCATTTCTTACCAAAATATAGCCATTAACGCATGACAAATCACTTTACAATCACCTATGATTGTTAGCTCAACTTTTTGAATATGAGGAAAATAATGGCTTGTTTGACTCGGGCAAATATCCCACCGCACGTTCACTTGAGAATTTAATGAGCGTTTGTTATTCTCTTTAAAAGCTTTGGGTCCATTGGTCATTTGAATCTTTAACGTGTTTCTGGCATGCATATCCATTTTTAAAAAATGTGTAGAAAAGATCTCCTTCATGTAAAATTCCAAGATATTAGTTTTGGACTAGTGGAATTTCCCAAACTTGGATGACAAAACTTTTGTGTTCATTTGTGGTGTGTGAAAAAAATTTCTTCATTTACTTTTTTTATTGTTTTAAACTTTTTCTGTACATCAACTATGAAATTTTCATTTTGTTGTGATCTATTTGCCTTTTTTTTTTTACGGGATGAAGGAAGAGCGAAAAACTCGAAGTTTTGATTTAAGAAAAATGCATACATCTAAAACGGAAATGCACAATGCACATATGTCGAGAGAGATAATTCCAAAGAGTGTCTGTAATTTTTAGGTAGTGTAAGCACCTTTTCGTTTTTATATCTCAGGTTTTGCAAACGTCAGGAAAAATGGGTTGCGGAGGATTTTTAATTGAGTGTTGAATTGCAATCCATAAGTCATTACATAAAAAAATATAACCCGTTACGCGTGATAAATCACATTACAATCATCTATGATTAATTATGTCAGCTTTTTGCAAATGGGCAAAATAATGGCATGTTTGACTCGGGTAAATATCCCACCGCAAGTTCACTTGAGAATTTTTTGAGTTTTTGTTATTCTCTTTAAAAGCTTTGCATCCATAGTTCATTTGAATCTTTAACATGTTTCAAACATGCATATCTATTTTTAAAACTTGAGTGGTTGAAATCTCTTTCTTCCAAAATTCCAAGCTATTAGGGTTAAACTAGTGGAATTTCCCAAAATTGGATAACAAAACTTTTGTGTTCATTTGTGTTGGGTAAATAAATTTTCTTTATTTATATTTGTTATTGTTTTAAATTTTTTCCAATCATCAACTATAAAACTTTCATTTTGTTGTAAGCTTTTTGCCTTGTTTGTTTTCGGGATGAAGGGAGAGCGAAAAGTCAAAGTTTTGATTTAGGAAAAAAGTGTACACCTAAAATGGAAAAGCACAATGCACAATTGTTGGGAGAGATAATTCCAAAGAGTGTCTATAATTTTTAGGGATTGTAAGCTCTTTTTAGTTTTTATATCTCAGGTTTTGCAATCGTCGGGAAACATTGGTGGCAGAGGATTTGTCACTGAGTGTTGAATTGCAATCCATAAGTCATTTCATACAAAAATATAGCCCGTTACGCATGATAAATCAGTTTACAATCATCTATGATTGTTAGATCAAATTTTTGAAAATGAGCAAAATAATGACTTGTTAGACTCGGGTAAATATCCCACCGCACGTTCACTTGAGAATTTAATGAGCATTTGTTATTCTCTTTAAAAGCTTTGGATCCATAGGTCATTTGAATCTTTAACATGTTTCAAGCATGCATATCCATTTTTAAAACTTGTGTAGAAAAAATCTCCTTCAAGTAAAATTCCAAGCTTAATAGGGTTGGGACTAATGGAATTTCCCAAACTTGGATAAATAAACTTTTGTGTTCATTTGTGGTGTGTGAATAGATATTTTTTATTCACATTAGTTATTATATTAAATATTTTCACACATCAACTATAATATTTTTATTTTGTTGTGATCTTTTCTGACTTTTTTGTTTATGGGATGAAGGGGGAGCGAAAAGTCAAAGTTCTGATTTAAGACAAAAGTGTACATCTAAAATGGAAATGCACAATGCACAAATGTAGAGAGAGATATTTCCAAAGAGTGTCTGTATGTTTTAGGGATCGTATGCACTTTTTCATTTTTATATCTAAGGTTTTGCAATCGGCGAGAAATGGGGTAGGCGGGCGATTTTTAACTGAGTGTTGACTTCAAATCCATAAGTCATTTCTTAAAAAAATATAGCCCGTTACGCATGACAAATCACTTTACAATCACCTATGATTGTTAGCTGAACTTTTTGAATATGGGGAAAATAATGGCTTGTTTGATTCGGACAATTATCCCACCGCACGTTCCCTTGAGAATTTAATGGGCGTTTGTTATTCTCTTTAAAAGCTTTGGATCCATAGGTCATTTGAGTCTTTAACATGTTTCTGGCGTACATATCCATTTTTAAAACATGAGTAGAAAAAATCTCCTTCATGTAAAATTCCAAGATATTAGTTTTGAAATAGTGGAATTTCCCTAAGTTGGATACCAAAACTTTTGTGTTCATTTGTGGTATGCGAATAAATTTTCTTCATTTACTTTTTTTTTGTTTTAAACTTTTTCCGTACATCAACTATGAAATTTTCATTTTGCTGTGATCTCTTTTGCCTTTTTTGTTTACGAGATGAAGGGAGAGCGAAAAACTCGAAGTTTTGATTTAAGAAAAATGTCCACTTCTAAAATTGAAATGCACAATGCACATATGTAGAGAGAGATAATTCCAAATAGTGTCTATAATTTTTAAGGATTGTAAGCACCTTTTCGTTTTTATATCTATGGTTTTGCAGTCGTCGAGAAAAATGGGTTGCGGAGGATTTTTAATTGAGTGTTGAATTGCAATCCATAAGTCATTTCATACAAAAATATAACCCGTTACGCATGATAAATCACATTACAATCATCTATGATTAATTATGTCAGCTTTTTGCAAATGGGCAAAATAATTGCATGTTTGACTCGGGTAAATATCCCACCGCAAGTTCACTTGAGAATTTAATGAACGTTTGTTATTCTCTTTAAAATATTTGCATCCATAGCTCATTTGCATCTTTAAGATGTTTCAAACATGCATATCCATTTTTAAAACATGTGTGGATGAAATCTCTTTCTTGCAAAATTCCAAGCTATTAGGGTTAAACTAGTGGAATTTCCCAAAATTGGATAACAAAACTTTTGTGTTCATTTATGTTGGGTGAATAAATTTTTATTATTTATATTTCTTATTGTTTTAAATTTTTCCATACATCAACAATAAAATTTTCATTTTTTTGTAAGCTTTTTGCCTTGTTTGTTTTCGGGATGAAGGGAGAGCGAAAAGTCAATGTTTTGATTTAATAAAAAAGTGTCCATCTAAAATGGAAAAGCACAATGCACAATTATAGGGAGAGATAATTCCAAAGAGTGTCTATAATTTTTAGGGATTGTAAGCTCTTTTTAGTTTTTATATCTCAGGTTTTGCAATCGTCGGGAAAAATTGGTGGCAGTGGATTTTTAACTGAGTGTTGAATTGCAATCCATAAGTCATTTTATACAAAAATATAGCCCGTTATGTATGATAAAAATGTTTACAATCATCTATGATTGTTAGATCAAATTTTTGAAAATGTGCAAAATAATGACTTGTTAGACTCGGGTAAATATCTCACCGCACGTTCACTTGGAAATTTAATGAGCGTTTGTATTCTCTTTAAAAGCTTTGGATCCATAGGTCATTTGAATCTTTAACTTGTTTCAAGCATGCATATCCATTTTTAAAACATGTGTAGAAAAAATCTCCTTCATGTAAAATTCCAAGCTTAAAAGGGTTGGACTAATGGAATTTCCCAAACTTGGATAACAAAACTTTTGTGTTCATTTGTGGTGTGTGAATAGATATTTTTTATTTACATTAGTTAGTATTTTAAATATTTTCCCCACATCAACTATAAATTTTTTATTTTGTTGTAATTTTTTTGCCTTTTTTGTTTATGGGATGAAGGGGGAGCGCAAACTCAAAGTTCTGATTTAAGAAAAAAGTGTACATCTAAAATGGAAATGCACAATGCACAAATGTAGAGAGAGATATTTCCAAAGAGTGTTTGTATGTTTTAGGGATCGTATGCACTTTTTTGTTTTTATATCTAAGGTTTTCCAATCGTCGGGAAACGGGGAAGGCGGGTGATTTTTAACTGAGTGTTGACTTCAAATCCATCAGTCATTTCTTACAAAAAATATAGCCAGTTACGCATGACAAATGACTTTACAATCAACTATGATTGTTAGCTCAACTTTTTGAATATGGGCAAAATAATGGCTTGTTTGACTCGGGCAAATATGCCACCGCTTGTTCACTTGAGAATTAATGAGCGTTTGTTATTCTCTTTAAATGCTTTGGATGCATATGTCATTTGAATCTTTAACGTGTTTCTGGCATGCATATCCTTTTTAAAAACATGTGTAGAAAAAAACTCCTTCATGTAAAATTCCAAAATATTAGTTTTGGACTGGTGGAATTTCCCAAACTTGGATGTGGTGTGTGAAAAAAAATTCTTCATTTACTTTTTTTATTGTTTTAAACTTTTTCCGTACATCAACTTTGAAATTTTCATTTTGCTGTGATCTATTTGCCTTTTTTGTTTACGGGATGAAGGGAGAGCGAAAAAACTCGAAGTTTTGATTTAAGAAAAATGCGTACATCTAAAACGGAAAGCACAATGCACATATGTCGATAGAGATAATTCCAAAGAGTATCTGTATTCTTTAGGTATTGTAAGCACCTTTTCATTTTTATATCTCAGGTTTTGCAATCGTCGGGAAAAATGGGTTGCGGAGGATTTTTAACTGAGTGTTGAATTGCAATCCATAAGTCATTTCAGAAAAAAATATAGCCCGTTACGCGTGATTAATAACATTACAATCATCTATGATTAATTATGTCAGCTTTTTGCTTATGGGCAAAATAATGGCATGTTTGACTAGGGTAAATATCCCACCGCAAGTTCACTTGAGAATTTAATGAACGTTTATTATTCTCTTTAATAGCTTTGCATCCGTAGCTCATTTGAATCTTTAACATGTTTCAAAGATGCATATCCATTTTTAAAACATGTGTGGATGAAATCTCTTTCTTCCAAAATTCCAAGCTATTAGGGTTAAACTAGTGGAATTTCCCAAATTTGGATAAAAAAACTTTTGTGTTCATTTGTGTTGGGTGAATAAAATTTCTTTATTTATATTTGTTATTGTTTTAAATTTTTTCCATACATCAACTATAAAATTTTTATTTTTTTGTAAGCTTTTTGCCTTGTTTGTTTTCGGGATGAAGGGAGAGCAAAATGTCAAAGTTTTGATTTAGGAAAAAAGTGTACACCTAAAATGGAAAAGCACAATGCACAATTGTAGGGAGAGATAATTCCAAAGAGTGTCTATAAGTTTTAGGGATTTTAAGCTCTTTTTAGATTTTATATCTCATGTTTTGCAATCGTCGGGTAAAATTGGTGGCAAAGGATTTGTAACTGAGTGTTGAATTGCAATCCATAAGTCATTTCATACAAAAATATAGCCCATTACGCATGATAAATTACTTTACAATCATCTATGATTGTTAGATCAATTTTTTGAAAATGGGCAAAATAAGGACTTGTTAGACTCGGGTAAATATCGCACCACACGTTCACTTGGGAATTTAATGAGCATTTGATATTCTCTTTAAAAGCTTTGGATCCATAGGTCATTTTAATCTTTAACATGTTTCAAGTATGCATATCCATTTTTAAAACATGTGTAGAAAAAATACCCTTCAAGTAAAATTCCAAGCTTAATAGGGTTGGACAAATGGAATTTCCCAAACTTGGATAAATAAACTTTTGTTTTCATTTGTGGTGTGTGAATAGATATTTTTTATTTACATTAGTTATTATATTAAATATTTTCCACACATCAACTATAATATTTTTATTTTGTTGTGATCTTTTCTGACTTTTTTGCTTATGGGATGAAGGGGGAGCGAAAACTCAAAGTTCTGATTTAAGAAAAAAGTGTACATCTATAATGGAAATGCACAATGCACAAATGTAGAGAGAGATATTTCCAAAGTGTGTCTGTATGTTTTAGGGATCGTATGCACTTTTTCATTTTTATATCTAAGGTTTTGCAAACGTCAGGAAACGGGGAAGGCGGGAGATTTTTAATTGAGTGTTGACTTCAAATCCATAAGTCATTTCTTAAAAAAATATAGCCCGTTACGCATGACAAATCACTTTACAATCACATATGATTTTTAGCTCAACTTTTTGAATATGGGCAAAATAATGGCTTGTTTGATTCGGGCAAATATCCCACCGCACATTCACTTGAGAATTTAATGGGCGTTTGTTATTCTCTTTAAAAGCTTTGGATCCATAGGTCATTTGAGTCTTTAACAGGTTTCTGGCGTGCATATCCATTTTTAAAACATGAGAAGAAAAAATCTCCTTCATGTAAAATTCCAAGATATTAGTTTTGAACTAGTGGAATTTCCCAAACTTGGATAACAAAACTTCTGTGTTCATTTGTGGTGTGCGAAAAAATTTTCTTCATTTACTTTTTTTATTGTTTTAAACTTTTTCCATACATCAACTATGAAATTTTCATTTTGCTGTGATCTATTTGCCTTTTTTGTTTACGGGATGAAGGGAGAGCGAAAAACTCAAAGTTTTGATTTAAGAAAAATGTGCACATCTAAAATGGAAATGCACAATGCACATATGTAGAGAGAGATCATTCCAAAGAGTGTCTATAATTTTTAGGGATTGTAAGCACCCTTTCGTTTTTATATCTATGGTTTTGCAATCGTCGGGAAAAATGGGTTGCGGAGGATTTTTAATTGAGTGTTGAATTGCAATCCATTAGTCATTTCATACAAAAATATAACCCGTTACGCATGATAAGTCACATTACAATCATCTATGATTAATTATGTCAGCTTTTTGCAAATGGGCAAAATAATGGCATGTTTGACTCGGGTAAATATCCCACCGCAAGTTCACTTGAGAATTTAATGAGCGTTTGTTATTCTCTTTAAAAGCTTTGCATCCATAGCTCATTTGAATCTTTAACATGTTTCAAACATGCATATCCATTTTTAAAACATGTGTGGATGAAATCTCTTTCTTGCAAAATTCCAAGCTATTAGGGTTAAACTAGTGGAATTTCCCAAAATTGGATAACAAAACTTTTGTGTTCATTTGTGTTGGGTGAATAAATTTCTTTATTTATATTTGTTATTGTTTTAAATTTTTTCCATACATCAACTATAAAATTTTCATTTTTTTGAAAGCTTTTTGCCTTGTTTGTTTTCGGGATGAAGGGAGAGCGAAATGTCAAAGTTTTCATTTAAGAAAAAAGTATACATCAAAAATGGAAAAGCACAATGCACAATTTTAGGGAGAGATAATTCCAAAGAGTGTCTATAATTTTTAGGGATTGTAAGCCTTTTTCAGTTTTTATATCTCAAGTTTTGCAATCGTCGGGAAAAATTGGTGGCAGAGGATTTTTAACTGAGTGTTGAATTGCAATCCATAAGTCATTTCATACAAAAATAAAGCCCGTTATGCATGATAAATCAGTTTACAATCATCTATGATTGTTAGATCAAATTTTTGAAAAAGGGCAAAATAATGACTTCTTAGACTCGGGTAAATATCCCACCGCACGTTCACTTGGGAATTTAATGAGCGCTTGATATTCTCTTTAAAAACTTTGGATCCATAGGTCATTTAAATCTTCAACAAGTTTCAAGCATGCATATCCATTTTTAAAACATGTGTAGAAAAAATCTCCTTGATGTAAAATTCCAAGCTTAAAAGGGTTGGACCAATGGAATTTCCCAAACATGGATAACAAAACTTTTGTGTTCTTTTGTGGTGTGTGAATAGATATTTTTTATTTACATTATTTATTATTTTAAATATTTTCCACACATCAACTACAAAATTTTTATTTTGTTGTGATTTTTGTTTGCGTTTTTTGTTTACGGGATGAAGGGGGAGCGAAAACTCAAAGTTCTGATTTAAGAAAAAAGTGTACATCTAAAATGGAAATTCACAATGCACAAATGTAAGGAGAGATATTTCCAATGAGTGTCTGCATGTTTTGGCGATCGTTTGCACTTTTTTCATTTTTATATCTAAGGTTTTCCAATCGTCGGGAAACGGGGGAGGCGGTCGATTTTTAACTGAGTGTTGACTTCAAATCCATAAGTCATTTCTTACAAAAATATAGCCTGTTACGCATGACAAATCACTTTACAATCACCTATGATTGTTAGCTCAACTTTTTGAATATGGGCAAAATAATGGCTTGTTTGACTCGGGCAAATATCCCACCGCACGTTCACTTCAGAATTTAATGTTTGTTATTCTCTTTAAAACCTTTGGATCCATTGGTCATTTGAATATTTAACATGTTTCTAGCATGCATATCCATTTTTAAAACATATGTAGATAAAATTTCCTTCATGTATAATTCCAAGATATTAGTTTTGGACTAGTGGAATTTCCCAAACTTGGATAACAAACCTTTTGTGTTCATTTGTGGTGTGTGAATAAATTTTCTTCATTTACGTTTTTTATTTTTTTAGACTTTTTCCGTACATCAACTATGAAATTTTCATTTTGTAGTGATCTATTTGCCTTTTTTGTTTACGGGATGAAGGGAGAGCGAAAAACACGAAGTTTTGATTTAAGAAAAATGCGTACATCTAAAATGGAAATGCACAATGTGCATATGTAGAGAGAGATAATTCCAAAGAGTGTCTGTAATTTTTAGGGATTGTAAGCACCTTTTCGTTTTTATATCTCAGGTTTTGCAATCGTCGGGAAAAATGGGTTGCAGAGGATTTTTAACTGAGTGTTGAATTGCAATCCATAAGTCATTTCATACAAAAATGTAGCCCGTTACGCATGATAAATCACATTAGAATCATCTATGATTAATTATGTCAGCTTTTTGCAAATGGGCAAAATAATGGCATGTTCGACTCAGGTAAATATCCCACCGCAAATTCATTTGAGAATTTAATGAGCGTTTGTTATTCTCTTTAAAAGCTTTGCATCCATAGCACATTTGAATCTTTAACATGTTCCAAACATGTATATCCATTTTTAAAACATGTGTGGATGAAATCTCTTTCTTGCAAAATTCCAATCTATTAGGGTTAAACTAGTGGAATTTCCCAAAATTGGATAACAAAACTTTTGTGTTCATTTGTGTTGGGTGAATAAATTTTCTTTATTTATATTTGTTATTGTTTTAAACTTTTTCCGTACATCAACTATGAAATTTTTATTTTGCTGTGATCTATTTGCCTTTTTTGTTTACGGGATGAAGGGAGAGCGAAAAACTCGAAGTTTTGATTTAAGAAAAATGTGTACATCTAAAACGGAAATGCACAATGCACATATGTAGAGAGAGATAATTACAAAGAGTGTCTCTAATTTTTAGGGATTGTAAGCACCTTTTCGTTTTTTTATCTCAGATTTTTCTATCGTCGGGAAAAATGGGTTGCGGAGGACTTTTAACTGAGCGTTGAATTTCTATCCATAAGTCATTTCATACAAAAATATAGCCCGTTATGCATGATAAATCACATTACATTCATCTATGATTAATTATGTCAGCTTTTTGCAAATGGGCAAAATAATGGCATGTTTGACTCGGGTAAATATCACACCGCAAGTTCACTTGAGAATTTACTGAGCGTTTGTTAATCTCTTTAAAAGCTTTGGATCCATAGGTCATTTGAATCTTTAACATGTTTCAAGCATGCATATCCCTTTTTAAAACATGTGTAGAAAAAATCTCCTTCATGTAAAATTCAAAGCTTAAAAGGGTTGGACTAATGGAATTTCCCAAACTTGGATAACAAAACTTTTGTGTTCATATGTGGTGTGTGAATAGATATTTTTTATTTACATTAGTTATTATTTGAAATATTTTCCACACATCAACTATAAAATTTTTATTTTGTTGTCATCTTTTTTGCCTTTTTTATTTACGGGATGAAGGCGGAGCGAAAAATCAAAGTTCTGATTTAAGAAAAAAGTGTACATCTACAATGGAAATGCACAATGCACAAATGTAGAGAGAGATATTTCCAAAGAGTGTCAGTATGTATTAGGGATCGTATGCACATTTTCATTTTTATATCTAAGGTTATGCAATCGTCGGGAAACGGGGGTGGCGGGCGATTTTTAAGTGAGTGTTGACTTCAATTCCATAAGTCATTTCTTACAAAAATATAGCCTGTTACGCATGACAAATCACTTTACAATCATCTATGATTGTTAGCTCATCTTTTTGAATATGGGCAAAATAATGGCTAGTTTGACTCCGGCAAATATCCCACCGCACGTTCACTTGAGAATTTAATGAGCGTTTGTTATTCTCTTTCAAAGCTTTGGATCCATAGGTCATTTAAATCTTTAACATGTTTCTGGCATGCATATCCATTTTTAAAACATGTGTAGAAAAAATCTCCTTCATGTAAAATTCCAAGATATTAGTTTTGGACTTGTGGACTTTCCCAAATTTGGTTAACAAAACTTTTGTGTTCATTTGTGGTGTGTGAATAAATTTTCTTCATTTACTTTCTTTATTGTTTTAAACATTTTCGGTACATCGACAATGAAATTTTCATTTTGCTGTGAGCTATTTGCCTTTTTTGTTTACGGGATGAAAGGAGAGCGAAAAACTCAATGTTTTGAATTTAGAAAAATGTGTACATGTAAAAGGGAAATGCACAATGCACATATGTAGAGGGAGATAATTCCAAAGAGTGTCTGTAATTTTTAGGGATTGTAAGCACCTTTTCGTTTTTATATCTCAGGTTTTGCAATCGTCGGGAAAAATGGGTTGCGGAGGATTTTTAACTGAGTGTTGAATTGCAATCTATAAGTCATTTCATACAAAAATATAGCCCGTTATGCATGATAAATCACATTACAATCATCTATGATTAATTATGTCAGCTTTTTGCAAATGGGCAAAATAATGGCATGTTTGACTCGGGTAAATATCCCACCGCAAGTTCACTTGAGAATTTAATGACCGTTTGTTATTCTCTTTAAAAGCTTTGGATCCATAGCTCATTTGCATCTTTAACGTGTTTCAAACATGCATATCCATTTTTAAAACATGTGTGGATGAAATCTCTTTCTTGCAAAATTCCAAGCTCGTAGGGTGAAACTAGTGGAATTTCAGAAAATTGGATAACAAAACTTTTGTGTTCATTTGTGTTGGGTGAATAAATTTTATTTATTTATATTTGTTATTGTTTTAAATTTTTTCCATACATCAACTATAAAATTTTCATTTTGTTGTAAGCTTTTTGACTTGTTTGTATTTGGGATGAAGGGAGAGCGAGAAGTCAAAGTTTTGATTTAAGAAAAAAGTGTACATCTAAAATGGAAAAGCACATTGAACAATTGTAGGGAGAGATAATTCCAAAGAGTGTCTGTAATTTTTAGGGATTCTCAGCTCTTTTTCGTTTTTATATCTAAGCTTTTGCAATCGTCGGGAAAAATTGGTGCCATAGGATTTTTAACTGACTGTTGAATTGCAATCCATAAGTCATTTCATACAAAAATATAGCCCGTTATGCATGATAAATCACATTACAATCATCTATGATTAAGTATGTTTGACTCGGGTAAATATCCCACCGCAAGTTCACTTGAGAATTTAATGAGCGTTTGTTATTCTCTATAAAAGCTTTGGATCCGTAGGTCATTTGCATCTTGAACATGTTTCAAATATGCATACCCATTTTTAAAACATGTGTGGATGAAATCTCTTTCTTGCAAAATTCCAAAGTCTTAGGGTGAAACTAGTGGAATTTCCCAAAATTGGATTACAAAACTTTTGTGTTCATTTGTGTTAGGTGAATAAATTTTCTTTATTTATATTTGTTATTATTTGAAATTTTTTCCATATATCAACTATAAAATTTTCATTTTGTTGTAAGCTTTTTGCCTTGTTTGTTTTTGGAATGAAGGGAGAGCGAAAAGTCAAAGTTTTGATTTAAGAATAAAGTGTACATCTAAAATGGAAAAGCACAATGCACAATTGTAGGGAGAGCTAATTCCAAAGACTGTCTGTAATTTTTAGGGATTGTAAGCTCTTTTTAGTTTTTATATCTCAGGTCTTGCAATCGTCGGGAAAAATTGGTGCCATAGGATTTTTAACTAAGTGTTGAATTGCAATCCACAAGTCATTTCAGAAAAAAATATAGCCCGTTACGCATGATAAACCACATTACAAGCATCTATGATTAATTATGTCAACTTTTTGCAAGTGGGCAAAATAATGGCCTGTTTGACTCGGGTAAATATCCCACCGCAAGTTCACTTCAGAATTTAATGAGCGTTTGTTATTCTCTTTAAAAGCTTTGCATCCATAGCTCATTTGCATCTTTAACTTATTTTAAACATGCATATCCATTTTCGAAACATGTGTGGATGAAATCTCTTTCTTGCAAAATTCCAAGCTATTAGGGTTAAACTAGTGGAATTTCCCAAAATTGGATAACAAAACTTTTGTGTTCATTTGTGTTGGGTGAATAAATTTTCTTTATTTATATTTGTTAATCTTTTAAATTTTTTCCATACGTCAACTATAAAATTTTCATCTTGTTGTAAGCTTTTTGCCTTGTTTGTTTTCGGGATGAAGGGAGAGCGAAAAGTCAAAGTTTTGATATAAGAAAAAAGTGTACATCTAAAATTAAAAAGCACAATGCACATATGTAATTTTTAGGGATTGTAAGCTCTTTTTAGTTTTGATTTAACAAAAAATGTGTACATCTAAAACGGAAATGCACAATGCACATATGTAGAGAGAGATAATTCCAAAGAGTGTCTGTAATTTTTAGGGATAGTAACCACCTTTTCGTTTTTATATCTCAGGTTTAGCAATCGTCGAGAAAAATGGGTTGTGGAGGATTTTTAACGGAGTGTTGAATTGCAATCCATAAGTCATTTCATATAAAAATATAGCCCGTTACGCATGATAAATCACATTACAATCATCTATGATTAATTATGTCACCTTTTTGCAAATGGGAAAAATAATGGCATGTTTGACTCGGTTCAATATCCCACCGCAAGTTTACTTGAGAATTTAATGAGCGTTTGTTATTCTCTTTAAAAGCATTGCATTCATAGCTCATTTGCATCTTTAACATGTTTCAAAGATGCATATCCATTTTTAAAACATGTGTGGATGAAATCTCTTTCTTCCAAAATTCCAAGCTATTAGGGTTAAACTAGTGGAATTTCCCAAAATTGGATAACAAAACTTTTGCGTTCATTTTTGTTTGGTGAATAAATTTTCTTTATTTATATTTGTTATTTTTTTAAATTTTTTCCATACATCAACGATAAAATTTTCATTTTGTTGTATGCTTTTCGCCTTGTTTGTTTTCGGGATGAAGGGAGAGCGAACAGTCAAAGTTTTGATTTTAGAAAAAAGTGTACATCTAAAATGGAAAAGCACAATGCACAATTGTAGGGAGAGATAATTCCAAAGAGTGTCTATAATTTTTAGGGATTGTAAGGTCTTTTTAGTTTTTATATCTCAGGTTTTGCAATCGTCGGGAAAAATTGGTGGCAGAGGATTTTTACCTGAGTGTTGAATTCCAATCCATAACTCATTGCATACAAAAATATAGCCCATTACGCATGATAAATCACTTTACAATCATCTATGATTGTTAGATCAAATTTTTGAAAATGGGCAAAATAATGACTTGTTAGACTCTGGTAAATATCCCACCGCACGTTCACTTGAGAATTTAATGAGCGTTTGTTATTCTCTTTTAAAGCTTTGGATCCATAGGTCATTTAAATCTTTAACATGTTTCAAGCATGCATATCCATTTTTAAAACATGTGGAGAAAAAATCTCCTTCATGTAAAATTCCAAGCTTAATAGGGTTGGACTAATGGAATTTCCCATACTTGGATGACAAAACTTTTGTGTTTATTTGTGGTGTGTGAATAGATATTTTTTATTTACATTAGTTATTATTTTAAATATTTTCAACACATCAACTATAAAATTTTTATTTTTTTGTGATCTTTTTTGCCTTTTTTGTTTACGGGATGAAGGGGGAGCGAAATTTGAAAGTTATGATTTAAGAAAAAAGTGTACATCTAAAATGGAAATGCACAATGCACAAATGTAGAGAGAGATATTTCCAAAGAGTGTTTATATGTTTTAGGGATAGTATGCACTCTTTCGTTTTTATATCTGAGGTTTTGCAATCGTCGGGAAACGGGGGAGGCGGGCGATTTTTAATTGAGTATTGACTGCAAATCCATAAGTCATTTCTTACAAAAATAAAGCCCATTATACATGAAAAATTACTTTACAATCATCTATGATTGTTAGCTCATCTTTTTGAATATGGGCAAAATATTGGCTTGTTTGACTTGGGCAAATATCCCACCGCACGTTCACTTGAGAATTTAATGAGCATTTGTTATTCTCTTTAAAAGATTTGGATCCATAGGTAATTTGAATCTTTAACATGTTTCTGACATGCATATCCATTTTTAAAACATGTGTAGAAAAAATCTCCTTCATGTAAAATTCCAAGATATTACTTTTGGACTAGTGGAATATCCCAAACTTGGATAACAAAACTTTTGTGTTCATTTGTGGTTTGTGAATAAATTTTCTTCATTTACTTTTTTTATTGTTTTAAACTTTTTCCGTACATCAACTATGAAATTTTCATTTTGCTGTGATCTATTTGCCTTGTTTGTTTACGGGATGAAGGGAGAGCAAAAAACTCGAAGTTTTGATTTAATAAAAATGTGTACATCTAAAACGAAAATGCATAATGCACATATGTAGAGAGAGATAATTCCAAAGAGTGCCTGTAATTTTTAGGGATTGTAAGCACCTTTTCGTTTTTATATCTTAGGTTTTGCAATCATCGGGAAAAATAGGTTGCGGAGGATTTTTAACTGAGTGTTGAATTGCATTCCATAAGTCATTTCATAAAAAATATAGCCCGTTACGCATGATAAATCACATTAAAATCATCTATGATTAATTATGTCAGCTTTTTACAAATGGGCAAAATAATTGCTTGTTTGACAAGTGTAAAAATCCCACCGCAAGTTCACTTGAGAATTTAATGAGCGTTTGTTATTCTCTTTAAAAGCTTTGCATCCATAGCTCATTTGCATCTTTAACATGTTTCAAACATGCATATCCATTTTTAAAACATGTGTGGATGAAATCTCTTTCTTACAAAATTCCAAGCTATTAGGGTTAAACTAGTGGAATTTCCAAAAATTGGATAACAAAACTTTTGTGTTCATTTGTGTTGGGTGAATAAATTTTCTTTATTTATATTTATTATTATTTTAAATTTTTTCCATACATCAACGATAAAATTTTCATTTTGTTGTAAGCTTTTTGCCTTGTTTGTTTTCGGGAAGAAGGGAGAGCAAAAAGTCAAAGTTTTGATTTAAGAAAATGTACAACTAAAATGGAAAAGCACAATGCACAATTGTAGGGAGAGATAATTCCAAAGAGTGTCTGTAATTTTTAGGGATTGTAAGCTCTTTTTAGTTTTTATATCTCAGGTTTTGCAATCGTCGGGAAAAATTGGTGGCAGAGGATTTTTAACTGAGTGTTGAATTGCAATCCATAAGTCATTGCATACAAAAATATAGCCCGTTACGCTTGATAAATCACTTTACAATCATCTATGATTGTTAGATCAAATTTTTGAAAATGGGCAAAATAATGACTTGTTAGACTCGGGTAAATATCCCACCGCACGTTCACTTGAGAATTTAATGAGCGTTTGTTATTCTCTTTAAAAGCTTTGGATCCATAGGTCATTTGAATCTTTAACATGTTTCTGGCATGCATATCCATTTTTAAAACATGTGTAGAAAAAATCTTCTTCTTGTAGAATTCCAAGATATTAGTTTTGGACTAGTGGAATTTCCCAAACTTGGATAACAAAACTTTTGTGTTCATTTGTGGTGTGTGAATAAATTTTCTTCATTTACTTTTTTTTATTCTTTTAAACTTTTTCCGTACATCAACTATGAAATTTTCATTTTGCTGTGATCTATTTGCCTTTTTTGATTAAGGGTTGAAGGGAGAGCAAAAAACTCGAAGTTTTGATTTAAGAAAAATGTGTACATCTAAAACGGAAATGCACAATGCACATAAGTAGAGAGAGATAATTCCAAAGAGTGTCTGTAATTTTTACGGATTGTAACCACCTTTTCGTTTTTATATCTCAGGTTTTGCTATCGTCCGAAAAAATGAGTTGCGGAGGATTTTTAACCGAGTGTTGAATTGCAATCCATAAGTCATTTTATACAAAAATATAGCCCATTACGAAAGATAAATCACTTTACAATCATCTATGATTGTTAGATCAAATTTTTGAAAATGGGCAAAATAATGACTTGTTAGACTCGGGTAAATATCTCACTGCACATTCACTTGAGAATTTAATGAGCGTTTGTTATTCTCTTTAAAAGCTTTGGATCCATAGGTCATTTGAATCTTTAACATGTTTCAAGCATGCATATCCATTTTTAAAACATGTGTAGAAAAAATCTCCTTCATGTAAAATTCCAAGCTTAATAGGGTTGGACTAATGGAATTTCCCAAACTTGGATAACAAATCTTTTATGTTCATTTGTGGTGTGTGAATAGATATTTTTTATTTACATTAGATATTATTTTAAATATTTTCCACACCTCAACTATAAAAGTTTTATTTTGTTGTGATCTTTTTTGCCTTTTTTGTTTACGGGATGAAGGGGGAGCGAAAACTCAAAGTTCTGATTTAAGAAAAAAGTGTACATCTAAATTGGAAATGCACAATGCACAAATGTAGAGAGAGATATTTCCTAAGAGTGTTTGTATGTTTTAGGGATCGAATGCACTTTTTCGTTTTTATATGTAAGGTTTTGCAATCGTTGGGAAACGGGGGAGGCGGGCGATTTTTAACTGAGTGTTGACTTCAAATCCATAAGGCATTTCTTATAGAAATATAGCCCGTTACGTATGACAAATCACTTTATAATCACCTATGATTGTTCACTCAACTTTTTGAATATGGAAAAAATAATGGCTTGTTTGACTCAGGAAAATATCCCACCGAACATTCACTTGAGAATTTAATGAGCGTTTGTTATTCTCTTTAAAAGATTTGGATCCATAGGTCATTTGAATCTTTAACATGTTTCTGGCATGCAAATCCATTTTTAAAACATGTGTAGAAAAAATCTCCTTCATGTAAACGTCCAAGATATTAGTTTTGGACTAGTGGAATTTCCCAAACTTGGATAACAAAACTTTTGTGTTCATTTGTGGTGTTTTAATAAATTTTCTTCATTTACTTTTCTTATTGTTCTAAACTTTTTCCGTACATCAACTGTGAAATTTTCATTTTGCTGTGATCTATTTGCCTTTATTGTTTACGAGATGAAGGGAGAGCGAAAAACTCGAAGTTTTGATTAAAGGAAAATGTGTACATCTAAAACGGAAATGCACAATGCACATATGTAGAGAGAGATAATTCCAAAGAGTGTCTGTAATTTTTAGGGATTGCAAGCACCTTTTCGTTTTTATATCTCAGGTTTTGCAATTGTCGGCAAAAATGGGTTGCGAAGGATTTTTAACTGACTATTGAATTGCAATCTATAAGCCATTTCATACAAAAATATAGCCCGTTACGCATGATAAATCACATTACAATCCTCTATGATTAATTATGTCAGCTTTTTGCAAATGGGCAAAATAATGGCATGTTTGACTCGGGTAAATATCTCACCGCAAGTTCACTTGAGAATTTAATGAGTGTTTGTTATTCTCTTTAAAAGTTTTGCATCCATAGCTCAGTTGCATCTTTAACATGTTTCAAACATGCATATCCATTTTTAAAACATGTGTGGATGAAATCTCTTTCTTGCAAAATTCCAACCTATTAGGATTAAACTAGTGGAATTTCTCAAAATTGGATAACAAAACTTTTGTGTTCATTTTTGTTGGGTGAACAAATTTTCTTTATTTATATTTGTTCATTTTTTAAATTTTTTCCAATCATCAACGATAAAAATTTTATTTTTTTGTAAGCTTTTTGCCTTGTTCGTTTTCGGGATGAAGGGAGAGCGAAAAGTCAAAGTTTTGATTTAAGAAAAAAGTGTACATATAAAATGGAAAAGCACAATGCACAAATGTAGGGAGAGATAATTCCAAAGAGTGTCTGTAATTTTTAGGGATTGTAAGCTCTTTTTAGTTTTTATATCTCAGGATTTGCAATCGTCGGGAAAAATTGGTGGCAGAGGATTTTTAACTGAGTGTTGAATTGCAATCCATAAGTCATTTCATACAAAAATATAGCCCGTTACGCATGATAAATTACTTTACAATCATCTATGATTGTTAGATCAAATTTTTGAAAATGGGAAAAATAATGACTTGATAGACTTGGGTAAATATCCCACCGCACGTTCACTTGAGAATTTAGTGAACGTTTGTTATTCTCTTTAAAAGCTTAGGATCCATAGGTCATTTGAATCTTTAATAAGTTTCAAGCATGCATATCTATTTTTAAAACATGTGTAGAAAAAATCTCCTTCATGTAAAATTCCAAGCTTAATAGGGTTGGACTAATGGAATTTCCCAAACTTGGATAACAAAACTTTTGTGTTCATTTTTGGTGTGTGAGTAGCTATTTTTTATTTACATTAGTTATTATTATAAATATTTTCCACACATCAACTATAAAATGTTTATTTTGTTGTGATCTTTTTTGCCTCTTTTGTTTACGGGATGAAGGGGGAGCGAAAACTCAATGTTCTGATTTAGGAAAAAAGTGTACAACAAAAATGAAATGCACAATGCACAAATGTAGAGAGAGATATTTCCAACGTGTGTCTGTATGTTTTAGGGATCGTATGCACTCATTCGTTTTTATAACTAAGGTTTTGCAATCGTCGGGAAACGGGGGAGGCGGGCGATTTTTAACTGAGTGTTGACTTCAAATCCATAAATCATTTCTTACAAAAATATAGCCCGTTACACATGACAAATCACTTTACGATCATCTATGATTTTTGGCTCAACTTTTTTATTATGGGCAAAATAATGGCTTGTATGACTCAGGCAAATATCCCACCGCACGTTTACTTGAGAATTTAATAAGCGTTTGTTATTCTCTTTAAAAGATTTCGATCCATAGGTCATTTGAATCTTGAACATGTTTCTGGCATGCATATCCATTTTAAAAACATATGGAGAAAAAATCTCCTTCATGTAAAATTCCAAGATATTAGTTTTGGACTAGTGGAATTTCCCAAACTTGGATAACAAAACTTCTGTGTTCATTTGTGGTGTGTGAATAAATTTTCTTCATTTAATTTTTTTTATTGTTTTAAACTTTTTCCGTACATCAACTATGAAATTTTCTTTTTTCTGTGATATATTTGCCTTTTTTATTTTACAGGTTGAAGGGAGAGCGAAAAAATCGAAGTTTTGATTTAAGAAAATTGTGTACATCTAGAACGGAAATGCACAATGCCCATATGTAGAGAGAGATAATTCCAAAGAGTGTCTATAATTTTTAGGGATTGTAAGCACCTTTTCATTTTTATATCTCAGGTTTTGCAATCGTCGGGAAAAATGGGTTGTAGAGGATTTTTAACTGCGTGTTGAATTGCAATCCATAAGTCATTTCATACAAAAATATAGCCCGTTACGCATGATAAATCTCATTACAATCATCTATGATTAATTATGTCAGCTTTTTGCAAATGGGCAAAATAATGGCATGTTTGATTCGGGTAAATATCTCACCGCAAGTTCACTTGATAATTTAATGAGCATTTGTTATTCTCTTTAAAAGCTTTGCATCCATAGCTCATTTGCCTCTTTAACATGTTTCAAACATGCATATCCATTTTTAAAACTTGTGTGGATGAAATCTCTTTCTTGCAAAATTCCAACCTATTAGGGTTAAACTAGTGGAATTTCCCAAAATTGGATAACAAAACTTTTGTGTTCATTTTTGTTGGGTAAAAAAATTTTCGGGATGAAGGGAGAGCGAAAAGACAAATTTTTCATTTAAGAAAAAAGTGTACATCTAAAATGGAAAAGCACAATGCACAATTGTAGGGAGAGATAATTCCAAAAATTGTCTGTAATTTTTAGGGATTGTAAGCTATTTTTAGTTTTTATATCTCAGGTTTTGCAATCGTCAGGAAAAATTGGTGGCAGAGGATTTTTAACTGAGTGTTGAATTGCAATCCATAAGTCATTTCATACAAAAATATAGCCCGTTACACATGATAAATCACTTTGCAATCATCTATGATTGTTAGATCAAATTTTTGAAAATGGGCAAAATAATGACTTGTTAGACTCGGGTAAATATCCCACCGCACGTTCACTTGAGAATTTAATGAGTGCCTGTGGTTCTCTTTAAAAGCTTTGGATCCATAAGTCATTTGAATCTTTAACATGTTTCTGGCATGCATATCCATTTTTAAAACATGTGTTGAAAAAATCTCCTTCATGTAAAATTCCAAGATATTAGTTTTGGACTAGTGGAATTTGCCAAACTTGGATAACAAAACTTTATTGCTCATTTGTGGTGTGTGAATAAATTTTCTTCATTTAGTTTTTTAATTTTTTTAAACTTATTCCGTACATCAACTATGAAATTTTCATTTTGCTGTGATCTATTTCCCTTTTTTGTTTACGGGATGAAGGGAGAGCGAAAAAATCGAAGTTCTGATTTAAGAAAAATGTGTACATCTAAAACGGAAATGCATAATGCACATATGTAGACAGAGATAATTCCAAAGAATGTCTTTAATTTTTAGGGATTGTAAGCACCTTTTCATTTTTATATCTCAGGTTTTGCAATCGTCGGGAAAAATGGGTTGCAGAGGATTTTTAACTGAGTGTTGAATTGCAATCCATAAGTCATTTCATACAAAAATATAACCCGTTATGCATGATAAATTACATTACAATCATCTATGTATGGTTAATTATGTCAGCTTTTTGCAAATGGGCAAAATAATGGCATGTTTGACTCGGGTAAATATCCCTCCGCAAGTTCATTAGAGAATTTAATGAGCTATTGTTATTCTCTTTAAAAGCTTTGAATCCATGGCACATTTGCATATTTAACATGTTTCAAACTTGCATATCCATTTTTAAAACATGTGTGGATGAAATCTCTTTTTTGCAAAATTCCATGCAATTAGAGTTAAACTAGTGGAACTTCCCAAAATTGGATAACAAAACATTTGTGTTCATTTGTGTTGGGTGAATAAATTTTCTTAATTTATATTTTTTATTGTTTTAAATTTTTTCCATCCATCAACTATAAAATTTTCATTTTGTTGTAAGCTTTTTGCCTTGTTTGTTTTCGGGATGAAGGGAGAGCGAAAAGTCAAAGTTTTGATTTAAGAAAACAGTGTACATCTAAAATGGAAAAGCACAATGCACAATTGTAGGGAGAGATAATTCCAAAGAGTGTCTGTAATTTTTAGGAATTTTAAGCTTTTTTTAGTTTTTATATCTCAGGTTTTGCAATCGTCGGGAAAAATTGGTGGCAGAGGATTTTTTACTGAGTGTTGAATTGCAATCCGTAAGTCATTTCATACAAAAATACTGCCCGTTACGCATGATAAATCACTTTACAATCTTCTATGATTGTTAGATCAAATTTTTGAAAATGGGCAAAATAATGACTTGTTAGACTCGGGTAAATATCCCACCAGAAATTCACTTTAGAATTTAATGACCGTTTGTTATTCTCTTTAAAAGCCTTGGATCCATAGGTCATTTGAATCTTTAACATGTTTCAAGCTTGCATATCCATTTTTAAAACATGTGTGGAAAAAATCTCCTTTATGTAAAATTCCAAGCTTAATAGGGTTGGACTAATGGAATTTCCAAAACTTGGATAACAAAACTTTTTTGTTCAGTTGTGGTGTGTGAATAGATATTTTTTATTTACATTAGTTATTATTTTAAATATTTTCCACACATCAACTATAAAATTTTTATTTTGTTGTGATCTTTTTTGCCTTTTTATTTTACGAGATGAAGGGGGAGCGAAACCTCAAAGTTCTGATTTAAGAGAAAAGTGTACATCTAAAATGGAAATGCACAATGCACAAATGTAGAGAGAGATATTTCCAAAGAGTGTCTGTATGTTTTAGGGATCGTGTGCACTTTTTTCGTTTTTATATCTAAGGTTTTGCAATCGTCAGGAAACGGGGGAGGCGGGCGATTTTTAACTGAGTGTTGACTTCAAATCCATAAATCATTTCTTACAAAAATATAGCCCTTACGCATGACAAATCACTTTACAATCATCTATGATTTTTGGCTCAACTTTTTTAATATGGGCAAAATAATGGCTTGTATGACTGAGGCAAATATCCCACCGCACGTTTACTTGAAAATTTAATAAGCGTTTGTTATTCTCTTTAAAAGATTTCGATCCATAGGTCATTTGAATCTTGAACATGTTTCTGGCATGCATATCCATTTCAAAAACATATGGAGAAAAAATCTCCTTCATGTAAAATTCCAAGATATTAGTTTTGGACTAGTGGAATTTCCCAAACTTGGATAACAAAACTTCTGTGTTCATTTGTGGTGTGTGAATAAATTTTCTTCATTTAATTTTTTTATTGTTTTAAACTTTTTCCGTACATCAACTATGAAATTTTCTTTTTTCTGTGATATATTTGCCTTTTTTATTTTACAGGTTGAAGGGAGAGCGAAAAAATTGAAGTTTTGATTTAAGAAAACTGTGTACATCTAGAACGGAAATGCACAATGCCCATATGTAGAGAGAGATAATTCCAAAGAGTGTCTATAATTTTTAGGGATTGTAAACACCTTTTCATTTTTATATCTCAGGTTTTGCAATCGTCGGGAAAAATGGATTGTAGAGGATTTTTAACTGCGTGTTGAATTGCAATCCATAAGTCATTTCATACAAAAATATAGCCCGTTACGCATGATAAATCTCATTACAATCATCTATGATTAATTATGTCAGCTTTTTGCAAATGGGCAAAATAATGGCATGTTTGATTCGGGTAAATATCTCACCGCAAGTTCACTTGAGAATTTAATGAGCATTTGTTATTCTCTTTAAAAGCTTTGCATCCATAGCTCATTTGCCCCTTTAACATGATTCAAACATGCATATCCATTTTTAAAACTTGTGTGGATGAAATCTATTTCTTGCAAAATTCCAACCTATTAGGGTTAAACTTGTGGAATTTCCTAAAATTGGATAACAAAACTTTTGTGTTCATTTTTGTTGGGTAAAAAAATTTTCGGGATGAAGGGAGAGCGAAAAGTCAAATTTTTCATTTAAGAAAAAATTGTACATCTAAAATGGAAAAGCACAATGCACAATTGTAGGGAGAGATAATTCCAAAAATTGTCTGTAATTTTTAGGGATTGTAAGCTATTTTTAGTTTTTATATCTCAGGTTTTGCAACCGTCGGGAAAAATTGGTGGCAGAGGATTTTTAACTGAGTGTTGAATTGCAATCCATAAGTCATTTCATACAAAAATATAGCCCGTTACACATGATAAATCACTTTACAATCATCTATGATTGTTAGATCAAATTTTTGAAAATGGGCAAAATAATGACTTATTAGACTCGGGTAAATATCCCACCGCACGTTCACTTGAGAATTTAATGAGCGCCTGTTGTTCTCTTTAAAAGCTTTGGATCCATAAGTCATTTGAATCTTTAACATGTTTCTGGCATGCATATCCATTTTTAAAACATGTGTTGAAAAAATCTCCTTCATGTAAAATTCCAAGATATTAGTTTTGGACTAGTGGAATTTGCCAAACTTGGATAACAAAACTTTATTGCTCATTTGTGGTGTGTGAATAAATTTTCTTCATTTAGTTTTTTAATTTTTTTAAACTTATTCCGTACATCAACTATGAAATTTTCATTTTGCTGTGATCTATTTCCCTTTTTTGTTTACGGGATGAAGGGAGAGCAAAAAAATCGAAGTTCTGATTTAAGAAAAATGTGTACATCTGAAACGGAAATGCACAATGCACATATGTAGACAGAGATAATTCCAAAGAGTGTCTATAATTTTTAGGGATTGTAACCATCTTTTCGTTTTTATATCTCAGGTTTTGCAATCGTCGGGAAAAATGGGTTGCAGAGGATTTTTAACTGAGTGTTGAATTGCAATCCATAAGTCATTTCATACAAAAATATAGCCCGTTATGCATGATAAATTACATTACAATCATCTATGGTTAATTATGTCAGCTTTTTGCAAATGGGCAAAATAATGGCATGTTTGACTCGGGTAAATATCCCACCGCAAGTTCACTAGAGAATTTAATGAGCTATTGTTATTCTCTTTAAAAGCTTTGAATCCATGGCAGATTTGCATATTTAACATGTTTCAAACATGCATATCCATTTTTAAAACATGTGTGGATGAAATCTCTTTTTTGCAAAATTCCATGCAATTAGGGTTAAACTAGTGGAATTTCCCAAAATTGGATAACAAAACATTTGTGTTCATTTGTGTTGGGTGAATAAATTTTCTTTATTTATATTTTTTATTGTTTTAAATTTTTTCCATCCATCAACTATAAAATTTTCATTTTGTTGTAAGCTTTTTGCCTTGTTTGTTTTCGGGATGAAGGGAGAGCGAAAAGTCAAAGTTTTGATTTAAGAAAACAGTGTACATCTAAAATGGAAAAGCACAATGCACAATTGTAGGGAGAGATAATTCCAAAGAGTGTCTGTAATTTTTAGGAATTGTAAGCTCTTTTTAGTTTTTATATCTCAGGTTTTGCAATCGTCGGGAAAAATTGGTGGCAGAGGATTTTTTACTGAGTGTTGAATTGCAATCCGTAAGTCATTTCATACAAAAATACTGCCCGTTACGCATGATAAATCACTTTACAATCTTCTATGATTGTTAGATCAAATTTTTGAAAATGGGCAAAATAATGACCTGTTAGACTCGGGTAAATATCCCACCAGACATTCACTTTAGAATTTAATGACCGTTTGTTATTCTCTTTAAAAGCCTTGGATCCATAGGTCATTTGAATCTTTAACATGTTTCAAGCATGCATATCCATTTTGAAAACATGTGTGGAAAAAATCTCCTTTATGTAAAATTCCAAGCTTAATAGGGTTGGACTAATGGAATTTCCCAAACTTGGATAACAAAACTTTTTTGTTCATTTGTGGTGTGTGAATAGATATTTTTTATTTACATTAGTTATTATTTTAAATATTTTCCACACATCAACTATAAAATTTTTATTTTGTTGTGATCTTTTTTGCCTTTTTATTTTACGGGATGAAGGGGGAGCGAAACCTCAAAGTTCTGATTTAAGAAAAAAGTGTACATCTAAAATGGAAATGCACAATGCACAAATGTAGAGAGAGATATTTCCAAAGAGTTTCTGCATGTTTTAGGGATCGTATGCACTTTTTTCGTTTTTATATCTAAGGTTTTGCAATCGTCAGGAAACGGGGGAGGCGGGCGATTTTTAACTGAGTGTTGACTTCAAATCCATAAATCATTTCTTACAAAAATATAGCCCGTTACGCATGACAAATCACTTTACAATCATCTATGATTTTTGGCTCAACTTTTTTAATATGGGCAAAATAATGGCTTGTATGACTCGGGCAAATATCCCACCGCACGTTTACTTGGGAATTTAATAAGCGTTTGTTATTCTCTTTAAAAGATTTCGATCCATAGGTCATTTGAATCTTGAACATTTTTCTGGCATGCATATCCATTTTAAAAACATATGGATAAAAAATCTCCTTCATGTAAAATTCCAAGATATTAGTTTTGGACTAGTGGAATTTCCCAAACTTGGATAACAAAACTTCTGTGTTCATTTGTGGTGTGTGAATAAATTTTCTTCATTTAATTTTTTTTATTGTTTTAAACTTTTTCCGTACATCAACTATGAAATTTTCTTTTTTCTGTGATATATTTGCCTTTTTTTTTTACAGGTTGAAGGGAGAGCGAAAAAATCGAAGTTTTGATTTAAGAAAACTGTGTACATCTAGAACGGAAATGCACAATGCCCATATGTAGAGAGAGATAATTCCAAAGAGTGTCTATAATTTTTAGGGATTGTAAGCACCTTTTCATTTTTATATCTCAGGCTTTGCAATCGTCGGGAAAAATGGGTTGTAGAGGATTTTTAACTGCGTGTTGAATTGCAATCCATAAGTCATTTCATACAAAAATATAGCCCGTTACGCATGATAAATCTCATTACAATCATCTATGATTAATTATGTCAGCTTTTTGCAAATGGGCAAAATAATGGCATGTTTGATTCGGGTAAATATCTCACCGCAAGTTCACTTGAGAATTTAATGAGCATTTGTTATTCTCTTTAAAAGCTTTGCATCCATAGCTCATTTGCCTCTTTAACATGTTTCAAGCATGCATATCCATTTTTAAAACTTGAGTGGATGAAATCTCTTTCTTGCAAAATTCCAACCTATTAGGGTTAAACTAGTGGAATTTCCCAAAATTGGGTAAAGGGGGAGCGAAACCTCAAAGTTCTGATTTAAGAAAAAAGTGTACATCTAAAATGGAAATGCACAATGCACAAATGTAGAGAGAGATATTTCCAAAGAGTGTCTGTAAGTTTTAGGGATCGTATGCACTATTTTCGTTTTTATATCTAAGGTTTTGCAATCGTCAGGAAACGGGGGAGGCGGGCGATTTTCAAGTGAGTGTTGACTTCAAATCCATAAGTCATTTCTTACAAAAATATAGCCCGTTACGGATGACAAATCACTTTACAATCATCTATGATTGTTAGCTCAACGTTTTGAATATGGGCAAAATAATGGCTTGTTTGACTCGGGCAAATATCCCACCGCACGTTCACTTGAGAATTTAATGAGCGTTTGTTATTCTCTTTAAACGCTTTGGATCCATAGGTCATTTGAATCTTTAACATGTTTCTGGCATGCATATCCATTTTTATGACATGTGTAGAAAAAATCTCCTTCATGTAAAATTCCAAGATAATAGTTTTGGACTAGTGGAATTTGCCAAACTTGGATAACAAAACTTTATTGCTCATTTGTGGTGTGTGAATAAATTTTCTTCATTTAGTTTTTTAATTTTTTTAAACTTATTCCGTACATCAACTATGAAATTTTCATTTTGCTGTGATCTATTTCCCTTTTTTGTTTACGGGATGAAGGGAGAGCGAAAAAATCGAAGTTCTGATTTATGAAAAATGTGTACATCTAAAACGGAAATGCACAATGCACATATGTAGATAGAGATAATTCCAAAGAGTGTCTGTAATTTTTAAGGATTGTAATCACCTTTTCGTTTTTATATCTCAGGTTTTGCAATCGTCGAGAAAAGTGGGTTGCAGAGGATTTTTAACTGAGTGTTGAATTGCAATCCATAAGTCATTTCATACAAAAATATAGCCCGTTATGCATGATAAATTACATTACAATCATCTATGGTTAATTATGTCAGCTTTTTGCAAATGGGCAAAATAATGGCATGTTTGACTCGGGCAAATATCCCACCGCAAGTTCACTAGAGAATTTAATGAGCTATTGTTATTCTCTTTAAAAGCTTTGAATCCATGGCACATTTGCATATTTAACATGTTTCAAACATGCATATCCATTTTTAAAACATGTGTGAATGAAATCTCTTTTTTGCAAAATTCCATGCAATTAGGGTTAAACTAGTGGAATTTCCTAAAATTGGATAACAAAACATTTGTGTTCATTTGTGTTGGGTGAATAAATTTTTTTTATTTATATTTTTTATTGTTTTAAATTTTTTCCATCCATCAACTATAAAATTTTCATTTTGTTGTAAGCTTTTTGCCTTGTTTGTTTTCGGGATGAAGGGAGAGCGAAGAGTCAAAGTTTTGATTTAAGAAAACAGTGTACATCTAAAATGGAAAAGCACAATGCACAATTGTAGGGAGAGATAATTCCAAAGTGTGTCTGTAATTTTTAGGAATTGTAAGCTCTTTTTAGTTTTTATATCTCAGGTTTTGCAATCGTCGGGAAAAATTGGTGGCAGAGGATTTTTTACTGAGTGTTGAATTGCAATCCGTAAGTCATTTCATACAAAAATACTGCCCGTTACGCATGATAAATCACTTTACAATCTTGTATGTTTGTTAGATCAACTTTTTGAAAATGGCAAAATAATGACTTGTTAGACTCGGGTAAATATCCCACCAGACATTCACTTTAGAATTTAATGATCGTTTGTTATTCTCTTTAAAAGCCTTGCATCCATAGGTCATTTGAATCTTTAACATATTTCAAGCATGCATATCCATTTTGAAAACATGTGTGGAAAAAATCTCCTTTATGTAAAATTCCAAGCTTAATAGGGTTGGACTAATGGAATTTCCCAAACTTGGATAACAAAACTTTTTTGTTCATTTGTGGTGTGTGAATAGATATTTTTTATTTACATTAGTTATTATTTTAAATATTTTCCACACATCAACTATAAAATTTTTATTTTGTTGTGATCTTTTTTGCCTTTTTATTTTACGGGATGAAGGGGGAGCGAAACCTCAAAGTTCTGATTTAAGAAAAAAGTGTACATCTAAAATGGAAATGCACAATGCACAAATGTAGAGAGAGATATTTCCAAAGAGTGTCTGTATGTTTTAGGGATCGTATGCACTTTTTTCATTTTTATATCTAAGGTTTTGCAATCGTCAGGAAACGGGGGAGGCGGGCGATTTTTAAGTGAGTGTTGACTTCAAATCCATAAGTCATTTCTTACAAAAATATAGCCCGTTACGAATGACAAATCACTTTACAATCATCTATGATTGTTAGCTCAACGTTTTGAATATGGGCAAAATAATGGCTTGTTTGACTCGGGCAAATATCCCACCGCACGTTCACTTGAGAATTTAATGAGCGTTTGTTATTCTCTTTAAAAGCTTCGGATCCATAGGTCATTTGAATCTTTAACATGTTTCTGGCATGCATATCCATTTTTAAAACATGTGTTGAAAAAATCTCCTTCATCTAAAATTCCAAGATATTAGTTTTGGACTAGTGGAATTTTCCAAACTTGGATAACAAAGCTTTTGTGTTCATTTGTGGTGTGTGAATAAATTTTCTTCATTTACTTTTTTTATTGTTTTAAACTTTTTCTGTACATCAACTATGAAATTTGTATTTTGCTGTGATCTATTTGCCTTTTTTGTTTACGGGATGAAGTGAGAGCGAAAAACTCGAAGTTTTGATTTAAGAAAAATGTGTACATCTAAAATGGAAATGCACAATGCACATATGTAGAGAGAGATAATTCCAAAGAGTGTGTGTGATTTTTAGGGATTGTAAGCACCTTTTCGTTTTTATATGTCATGTTTTGCAATCGTCGGGAAAAATGGGTTGCGGAGGATTTTTAACTGAGTGTTGAATTGCAATCCAAAAGTAATTTCATGAAAAAATATAGCCCGTTACGCATGATAAATCACATTGCAATCATCTATGATTAGTTATGTCAGCTTTTTGCAAATGGGCAAAATAATGGCATGTTTGACTCGGGTAAATATCCCACCGCAAGTTCACTTGAGAATTTAATGAGCGTTTGTTATTCTCTTTAAAAGCTTTGCATCCACAGCTCATTTGCATCTTTAACATGTTTCAAACATGCATATCCATTTTTAAAACATGTGTGGGTGAAATCTCTTTCTTGCAAAATTCCAAGTTATTAGGGTCAAACTAGTGGAATTTCCCAAAATTGGATAACAAAACTTTTGTTTTCATTTGTGTTGGGTGAAGAAATTTTCTTTATTTATATTTGTTATTGTTTTAATTTTTTTCATACATCAACGATAAAATTTTCTTTTTGTTGTAAGGTTTTTGCCTTGTTTGTTTTCGGGATGAAGGGAGAGCGAAAAGTCAAAGTTTTGATTTAAGAAAAAAGTGTTCATCTAAAATGGAAAAGCACAATGCACAATTGTAGGGAGAGATAATTCCAAAGAGTGTCGGTAATTTTTAAGGATTGTAACCTCTTTTTAGTTTTTATATCTCAGGTTTTGCAATCGTCGGGAAAAATGGGTTGCGGAGGATTTTTAACTGAGTGTTGAATTGCAATCCAAAAGTAATTTCATGAAAAAATATAGCCCGTTACGCATGATAAATCACATTGCAATCATCTATGATTAATTATGTCAGCTTTTTGCAAATGGGCAAAATAATGGCATGTTTGACTCGGGTAAATATCCCACCGCAAGTTCACTTGAGAATTTAATGAGCGTTTGTTATTCTCTTTAAAAGCTTTGCATCCATAGCTCATTTGCATCTTTAACATGTTTCAAACATGCATATCCATTTTTAAAACATGTGTGGATGAAATCTCTTTCTTGCAAAATTCCAAGTTATTAGGGTTAAACTAGTGGAATTTCCCAAAATTGGATAACAAAACTTTTGTTTTCATTTGTGTTGGGTGAAGAAATTTTCTTTATTTATATTTGTTATTGTTTCAATTTTTTTCATACATCAACGGTAAAATTTTCTTTTTGTTGTAAGCTTTTTGCCTTGTTTGTTTTCGGGATGAAGGGAGAGCGAAAAGTCAAAGTTTTGATTTAAGAAAAAAGTGTGCATCTAAAATGGAAAAGCACAATGCACAATTGTAGGGAGAGATAATTCCAAAGAGTGTCGGTAATTTTTAAGGATTGTAACCTCTTTTTAGTTTTTATATCTCAGGTTTTGCAATCGTCGGGAAAAATCTGTGGCAGAGGATTTTTAACTGAGTGTTGAATTGCAATCCATAAGTCATTTCATACAAAAATATAGCCCATTATGAATGATAAATCACTTTACAATCATTAATTATTTTTAGATCAAATTTTTGAAAATGGGCAAAATAATGACTTGGTAGACTCGGGTAAATATCCCACGGCACGTGCACTTGAGAATTTAATGAGCGTTTTTTATTCTCTTTAAAAGCTTTGGATCCATAGGTCATTTGAATCTTTAACATGTTTCAAGCATGCATATCCATTTTAAAAACATGTGTAGAAAAAATCTCCTTCATGTAAAATTCCAAGCTTAATAGGGTTGGACTAATGGAATTTCCCAAACTTGGATAAGAAAACTTTTGTGTTCATTTGTGGTGTGTGAATAGATATTTTTTATTTACATTAGTTATTATTTTAAATATTTTCCACACATCAACTATAAAATTTTTATTTTGTTGTGATCTTTTTTGCCTTTTTTGTTTACGGGATGAAGGGGGGAGCGAAAACTCAAAGATCCGATTTAAGAAAAAAGTGTACATCTAAAATGGAAATGCACAATGCACAAATGTAGAGAGAGATATTTCCAAAGAGTGTCTGTATGTTTTAGGGATCGTATGCACTTTTTTTGTTTTTATTTCTACCGGTTTTGCAATCGTCGGGAAACGGGGGAGGTTGGCGATTTTTAACTGAGTGTTGACTTCAAATCCATAAGTCATTTCTTACAAAAATATGGCCCGTTACGTATGACAAATCACTTTACAATCATCTATGATTGTTAGCTCAAATTTTTGAATATGGGCAAAATAATGGCTTGTTTGACTCGGGCAAATATCCCACCGCACGTTCACTTGAAAATTTAATGAGCGTTTGTTATTCTCTTTAAAAGCTTTGGATCAATAGGTCATTTCAATCTTTAACATGTTTCTGGCATGCATATCCATTTTTAAAACAAAAAAAAAAATCTATTCACAGACCACAAATGAACACAAAAGTTTTTTTATCCAAGTTTGGCAAATTCCATTAGTCCAACCCTTTTAAGCTTTGAATTTTACATGAAGGAGATTTTTTCTACACATGTTTTAAAAATGGATATGCATGCTTGAAACATGTTAAAGATTCAAATGACTTATGGATCCAAATCATTTACAGAGAATAACAAACGCTCATTAAATTCTCAAGTGAACGCGCGGTGGGATATTTACTCGAGTCTAACAAGTCATTATTTTGCCCATTTTCAAAAATTTGATCTAACAATCATAGATGATTGTAAAGTGATTGATCATGTGTAATAGGCTATATTTTTGTATGAAATGACTTATGCATTGCAATTCAACACTCAGTTAAAAATCCTCTGCCACCAATTTTTCCCGACTATTGCAAAACTTGAGATATAAAAATCAAAAAGAGCTTACAATCCCTAAAAATTACAGACACTCTTTGGAAATATCTCTCCCTACAATTGTGCATTGTGCTTTTCCATTTTATATGTACAATCTTTCCTTAAATCAAAAAAACCTGAGATATAAAAATCAAAAAGAGCTTACAATCCCTAAAAATTACAAACACTCTTTGGAAATATCTCTCCCTACAATTGTGCATTGTGATTTTCCATTTTATATGTACACTCTTTCCTTAAATCAAAACATTGACTTTTCGCTCTCCCTTCATCCCGAAAACAAACAAGGCAAAAAGCATACAACAAAATGAAAATTTAATAGTTGATGTTTTTAAAAAATTTAAAACAATAAAAAATATAAATAAAGAAAATTTATTCACCCAACACAAATGAACACAAAAGTTTTGTTATCCAATTTTGGGAAATTCCACTAGTTTAACCCTAATAGCTTGGAATTTTGCAAGAAAGAGATTTCATCCACACATGTTGTAAAAATGGATATGCATGTTTGAAACATGTTAAAGATGCAAATGAGCTATGGATGCAAAGCTTTTAAAGAGAATAACAAACGCTCATTAAATATTCAAGTGAACTTGCGGTGGGATATTTACCCGAGTCAAACAAGCCATTATTTTGCCCATTTGCCAAAAGTTGACATAATTAATCATAGACGATTGTAATGTAATTTATCATGCGTAACGGGCTATATTTTTGTGTGAAATGACTTATGGATTGCAATTCAACACTCAGTTAAAAATCCTCTGCAACCCATTTTTCCCGACGATTGCAAACCCTGAGATATAAAAACGAAAGGTGCTTACAATCACTAAAAATTACAAACACTCTTTCGAATTATCTCTCTCTACATATGTGCACTGTGCATTTCCGTTTTAGATGTACACATTTTTCTTAAATCAAAACTTCGAGTTTTTCGCTCTCCCTTCATCCCGTAAACAAAAAAGGCAAATAGATCACAGCAAAATGAAAATCTCATAGTTGATGTACGGAAAAAGTTTAAAACAATAAAAAAAGTAAATGAAGAAAATTTATTCACACACCACAAATGAACACAAAAGCTTTGTTATCCAAGTTTGGAAAATTCCACTAGTCCAAAACTAATATCTTGGAATTTTAGATGAAGGAGATTTTTTCAACACATGTTTTAAAAATGGATATGCATGCCAGAAACATGTTAAAGATTCAAATGACCTATGGATCCGAAGCTTTTAAAGAGAATAACAAACGCTCATTAAATTCTCAAGTGAACGTGCGGTGGGATATTTGCCGGAGTCAAACAAGCCATTATTTTGCCCATATTCAAAACGTTGAGCTAACAATCATAGATGATTGCAAAGTGATTTGTCATGCGTAACGGGTTATATTTTTGTAAGAAATGACTTATGGATTTAAAGTCAGCACTCAGTTAAAAATCGCCCGCCTCCCCCGTTTCCCGACGATTGCAAAACCTTAGATATAAAAACAAAAAAAGTGCATACGATCCCTAAAATATACACACACTCTTTGGAAGTATCTCTCTCTACATTTGTGCATTGTGTATTTCCATTTTAGATGTACACTTTTTTCTTAAATCAGAACTTTGAGTTTTCGCTCCCCCTTCATCCCGTAAACAAAAAAGGCAAAAAAGATCACTACAAAATAAAAATTTTATAGTTGATGTGTGGAAAATATTTAAAATAATAAATAATGTAGATAAAAAATATCTATTCACACACTACAAATGAACACAAAAGTTTTGTTATGCAAGTTTGGGAAATTCCATTAGTCGAACCCTATTAAGCTTGGAATTTTACACGAAGGAGATTTTTTCTACATAGTTTTTTAAAAATGTATATGCATGCTTGAAACCTGTTAAAGATTCAAATGACCTATGGATCCAAAGATTTTAAAGAGAAGAAGAAACGCTCATTAAATTCTCAAGTGAACGTGCGGTGGGATATTTACCCGAGTCAAACAAGTCATTGTTTTGCCCATTTTCAAAAAATTGATCTAATAATCATAGATGATTGTAAAGTGATTTATCATGTGAAACGGGCTATATTTTTGTATGAAATTACTTATGGATTGCAATTCAACACTCAGTTAAAAATCCTTTGCCACCAATTTTTCCCGACGATTGCAAAACCTGAGATATAAACACTAAAAAAGAGCTTACAGTCCCTAAAAATTACAGACACTCTTTGGAATTATTTCTCCCTACAATTTTGCATTGTGCTTTTCCATTTTAGATGTACACTTTTTTCTTAAATCAAAACTTTGACTTTTCGCTCTCCCTTCATCCTTAAAACAAACAAGGCATAAAGCTTACAACAAAATGAAAAGTTTATAGTTGAAGTATGGAAATAATTTAAAACAATAACAAATATAAATAAAGAAAATTTATTCACCCAACACAAATGAACACAAATGTTTTGTTATCCAATTTTGGGAAATTCCACTAGTTTCACCCTAATAGCTTGGAATTTTGAAAGAAAGAGATTTCATCCACACAGGTTTTAAAAATGGATATGCATGTTTAAAACATGTTAAAGATGCAAATGAGCTATGGATGCAAAGCTTTTAAAGAGAATAACAAACACTCATTAAATTCTCAAGTGAACTTGCGGTGGGATATTTACCCGAGTCAAACATACCATTATTTTGCCCATTTGCAAAAAGCTGACATAATTAATCATAGATGATTCTAATATGATTTATCATGCGTAACGGGTTATATTTTCGTATGAAATGACTTATGGATTGCAATTTCAACACTCAGTTAAAAATCCTCCGCAAACCCATTTTCCCGACAATTGCAAAACCTGAGATATAAAAACGAAAAGGTGCTTACAATCCCTAGAAATTACAGACACTCTTTGGAATTATCTCTCTCTACATATGTGCATTTTGCATTTCCATTTTAGATGTACACATTTTTCTTAAATCAAAACTTCGAGTTTTTCGCTCTCCCTTCATCCCATAAACAAAAAAGGAAAATAGATCACAGCAAAATGAAAATTTCATAGTTCATGTACGGAAAAAGTTTAAAACAATAAAAAAAGTAAATGAAGAAAATTTATTCACACACCACAAATGAACACAAAAGTTTTTTTATCCAAGTTTGGGAAATTCCACTAGTCCAAAACTAATATCTTGGAATTTTACATGAAGGAGATTTTTTCTACACATGTTTTAAAAATGGATATGCATGCCAGAAACATGTTAAAGATTCAAATGACCTATGGATCCAAAGCTTTTAAAGAGAATAACAAGAGCTCATTAAATTCTCAAGTGAACGTGCGGTGGTATATTTGCCCGAGTCAAACAAGCCATTATTTTTCCCATATTCAAAAAGTTGAGCTAACAATCATAGATGATTGTAAAGTGATTTGTCATGCATAACGGGTTTTATTTTTGTAAGAAATGACTTATGAATTAGAAGTCAACACTCAGTTAAAAATCGCCCGCCTCCCCTGTTTCCCGATGATTCCAAAACCTTCGATATAAAAACAAAAGAGTGCATACGATCCCTAAAACATACATACACTCTTTGGAAATATCTCTCCCTATATTTGTGCATTGTGCATTTCCATTTTAGATGTACACTTTTTTCTTAAAACAGAACTTTGAGTTTTCGCTCCCTCTTCATCCCATAAACAAAAAAGGCAAAAAAGATCACAACAAAATAAAAATTTTATAGTTGATGTGTGGAAAATATTTAAAATAATAACTAATGTAAATAAAAAATATCTATTCACACACCACAAATGAACACAAAAGTTTTTTTATCCAAGTTTGGGAAATTCCATTAGTCCAACCCTATTAAGCTTGGAATTTTACATGAAGGAGATTTTTTCTACACATGTTTTAAAAATGGATATGCATGCTTGAAGCTTTTTAAATATTCAAATGACCTATGGATCCAAAGCTTTTAAAGAGAATAACAAACGCTCAGTAAATTCTCAAGTGAACGTGCGGAGGGATATTTACCCGAGTCTAACAAGTCATTCTTTTGCCCATTTTAAAAAAATTGATCTAACAATCATAGATGATTGTAAAGTGATTTATCATGCGTAACGGGCTATATTTTTGTATGAAATTACTTATGGATTGCAATTCAACACTCAGTTAAAAATCCTTTGCCACCAATTTTTCCCGACGATTGCAAAACCTGAGATATAAACACTAAAAAGAGCTTACAGTCCCTAAAAATTACAGACACTCTTTGGAATTATCTCTCCCTACAATTTTGCATTGTTCTTTTCCATATTAGATGTACACTTTTTTCTTAAATCAAAACTTTGACTTTTCGCTCTCCCTTCATCCTTAAAACAAACAAGGCAAAAAGCTTACAACAAAATGAAAAGTTTATAGTTGATGTATGGAAATAATTTAAAACAATAACAAATATAAAAAATGAAAATTTATTCACCTAACACAAATGAACACAAAAGTTTTGTTATTAAATTTTGGGAAATTCCACTAGTTTAACCCTAATAGCTTGGAATTTTGCAAGAAAGAGATTTCTTCCACACATGTTTTAAAAATGGATATGCATGTTTGAGACATGTTAAAGATGCAAATGAGCTATGGATTCAAAGCTTTTAAAGAGAATAACAAACGCTCATTAAATTCTCAAGTGAACTTGCGGTGGGATATTTACCCGACTCAAACATGCCATTATTTTGCCCTTTTGCAAAAAAGCTGACATAATTAATCATTGCTGATTGTAATGTATCATGCGGAATGGGCTATATTTTTATATGAAATGACTTATGGATTGCAATTCAACACTCAGTTAAAAATCCTCCGCAACCCATTTTTCCCGACGATTGCAAAACCTGAGATATTAAAACGAAAAGGTGCTTACAATCCCTAAAAATTAGAGACACTCTTTGAAATTATCTCTCTCTACATATGTGCATTGTGCATTTCCGTTTTAGATGTACACATTTTTCTTAAGTCAAAACTTCGAGTTTTTTCGTTCCCCCTTCATCCCGTAAAAAAAAAAAGGCAAATAGATCACAACAAAATGAAAATTTCATAGTTGATGTACGTAAAAATTTTAAAACAATAAAAAAAGTAAATGAAAAAAATTTATTCACACACCACAAATGAACACAAAAGTTTTGTTATCCAAGTTTGGAAAATTCCACTAGTTCAAAACTAATATCTTGGAATTTTACATGAAGGAGATTTTTTGTACACATGTTTTAAAAATGGATATGCATGCCAGAAACATGTTAAAGATTCAAATGACCTATGGATCCAAAACTTTTAAAGAGAATAACAAACGCTCATTAAATTCTCAAGTGAACATGCGGTGGGATATTTGCCCGAGTCAAACAAGCCATTATTTTGCCCATATTCAAAAAGTTGAGTTAAACAATCATAGATTATTGTAAATTGATGTGTCATGCATAAAGGGCTATATTTTTGTAAGAAATGACTTATGGATTTGAAGTCAACACTCAGTTAAAAATCACCCGCCTCCCCCGTTTCCCGACGATTGCAAAACCTTAGATATGAAAACAAAAAAAGTGCATACGATCCCTAAAACATGGAGACGCTCTTTGGAAATATCTCTCTCTACATTTGTGCATTGTGCATTTCCATTTTAGATGTACACTTTTTTCTTAAATCAGAACTTTGAGTTTTCGCTCCCCCTTCATCCCGCCAACAAAAAAGGCAAAAAAGATCACAACAAAATAAAAATTTTATAGTTGATGTGTGGAAAATATTTAAAATAATAACTAATGTAAATAAAAAATATCTATTCACACACCACAAATGAACACAAATTTTTTGTTATCTAAGTTTGGGAAATTCCATTAGTCCAACTCTATTAAGCTTGGAATTTTACATGAAGGAGATTTTTTCTACATATGTTTTAAAAATGGATATGCATGCATGAAACATGCTAAAGATTCGAATGACCTATGGATCCAAAGCTTTTAACGAGAATAAAAAATGCTCATTAAATTATCAAGTGAACTTGCAGTGGGATATTTACCCGAGTCTAACAAGTCATTATTTTGCCCATTTTCAAAAATTTGATCTAACAATCATAGATGATTGTAAGTGATTTATCATGCGTAACGGGCTTTATTTTTGTATGAAAAGACTTATGGAAATAATTTAAAACAATAACAAATATAAATAAATAAAATTTATTCACCCGACACAAATAAACACAAAATTTTTGTTATCCAATTTTGGGAAATTCCACTAGTTTAACCCTAATAGCTTGGAATTTTGCAAGAAAGAGATTTCGTCCACACATGTCTTAAAAATGGATATGCATGTTTGAAAAATGTGAAAGACGAAAATGAGCTATGGATGCAATGCTTTTAAAGAGAATAACAAACGCTCATTAAATTCTCAAGTGAACTTGCGGTGGGATATTTACCCTAGTCAAACATGCCATTATTTTGCGCATTTGCAAAAAGCTGAAATAATTAATCATAGATGATTGTAATGTGATTTATCATGCGTAACAGGCTATATTTTTGTATGAAATGACTTATGGATTGCACTTCAACACTCAGTTAAAAATCATCCACAACCCATTTTTCACGACGATTGCAAAACCTGAGATATAAAAACGAAAAGGTGCTCACAATCCCTAAAAGTTATAGACACTCTTTGGAATTATCTCTCTCTATATATGTGCATTGTGCATTTCCGTTTTAGATGTACACATTTTTCTTAAATCAAAACTTCGAGTTTTTCGCTCTCCCTTCATCCCGTAAAAAAATAGGCAAATAGATCACAGCAAAATGAAAATTTAATAGTTGATGTATAGAAAAAGTTTAAAACAATAAAAAAAGTAAATGAAGAAAATTTATTCACACACCACAAATGAACACAAAATTTTTGTTATCCATGTTTGGGAAATTTCACTAGTCCAAAACTAATATCTTGGAATTTTACATGAAGGAGACTTTTTCTACACATGTTTTAAAAATGGATATGCATGCCAGAAACATGTTAAAGATTCAAATGACCTATGGATCCAAAGCTTTTAAAGAGAATAACAAACGCTCATTAAATTCTCAAGTGAACTTGCGGTGGGATATTTGCCCGAGTCAAACAAGCCATTATTTTGCCCATATTCAAAAAGTTGAGCTAACAATCATAGATGATTGTAAAGTGATTTGTCATGTGTAACGGGCTATATTTTTGTAAGAAATGACTTATGGATTTGAAGTCAACACTCAGTTAAAAATCGCCCGCCTCCCCCGTTTCCAGACGATTGCAAAACCTTAGATATAAAAACGAAAAAAGTGCATACGATCCCTAAAACATATAGACACTCTTTGGAAATATCTCTCTCAACATTTGTGCATTGTGCATTTCCATTTTAGATGTACACTTTTTTATTAAATCAGAACTTTGAGTTTTCACTCCTGCCTTCATCCCGTAAACAAAAAAGCCAAAAAAGATCACAACAAAATAAAAATTTTATAGTTGATGTGTGGAAAATATTTAAATAATAACTAATTTAAATAAAAAATATCTATTCACACACAACAATTGAACACAAAAGTTTTGTTATCCAAGTTTGGGAAATTCCATTAGTCCAACCCTATTAAGCTTGGAATTTTACATGAAGGAGATTTTTTTACACATGTTTTAAAAATAGACATGCATGCTTGAAATATGTTAAAGATTCAAATGACATATGGATCCAAAGCTTTTAAAAAGAATAACAAACGCTCATTATATTCTCAAGTGAACGTGCGGTAGGATATTTACCCGACTCTAACAAGTCATTATTTTCCCCATTTTCAAAAATTTGATCTATCAATCATAGATGATTGTAAACTGATTTATCATGCGTAACGGGCTATATTTTTGTATGAAATGACTTATGGATTGCAATTGAACACTCAGTTAAAAATCCGCTGCCACCAATTTTTCCTGACGATTGCAAAACCTGAGATATAAAAAATAAAAAGAGCTTACAATCCCTTACAATCCCTAAAAATTACAGACACTCTTTGGATTATCTCTCCCTACAATTGTCCATTGTGTTTTTCCATTTTAGATGTACACTTTTTTCTTAAATAAAAACTTTAACTTTTCGCTCTCCCTTCATCCCGAAAACAAACAAGGCAAAAAGCTTACAAAAAAATGAAAATTTTATAGTTGATGTATGGAAAAAAATTAAAACAATTACAAATATAAATAAAGAAAATTTATTCACCCAACACAAATGAACACAAAAGTTTTGTTATCCAATTTTGGGAAATTCCACTAGTTTAACCCTAATAGCTTGGAATTTTGCAAGAAAGAGATTTTGTCCACACATGTTTTAAAAATGGATATGCATGTTTGAAACATGTCAAAGACGCAAATGAGCTATGGATGCAAAGCTTTTAAAGAGAATAACAAACGCTCATTAAATTCTCAAGTGAACTTGCGGTGGGATATTTACCCGAGTCAAACAAGCCATTATTTCGCCTATTTGCAAAAAGCAGACATAATACGCACAAATACATGAATCTCCATCGCCCCTTACTTCCCATGCATACGGCCAAAGCAAGAAATTGATAAAGAAAGTTTACTTGTCTATTAGCCATCTCTTTGAAGAGCATATCTTTGCCCAATCTTTCTCACGATTTCCTTAATCCAACCCAACCTGTAGGCAATAATTCTTCAATATAAAAGATTGAAATACGCAAGCAGAAGTGGGAATTTGAAGTCACCATTTCAAAGGCATCAAAGAGGGAGGACGGATCCCATTTGCCGATTTTCTTCTGCAACAACTTGCCACTGGTTCTCAAGCCATGGAGGCAGAGTGTCTTCGTCTTCTTCCCACTGCCACCTACCATATTCAAACAGTGGTCATGCTATGGAGCCTTTTCGGATTCATAACAGAACAAACGACAAAGATTGGTATAGATAATGCATTTTCCATAGAAAAGTAGACGACCCAAACCAGGAGGCCAGAGATTCTTATTCATCAGAATTCATTAACGTTTTCTTTTTCAAGAAAAATGAGGAGAGAGAGAGAGAAGAGGATGTGGCATTGAGGATTGAGTCAATTTTATAGTCTTAGATGGCTGATGCTTTTGTTTTTTTGTCTTCACCACCGACAGCTCCATCCAATTAATAGAACATAAAGCGATTTGAGTCAAATTGGGCATAAAAAGAAATTAAATATTAGTTTCCAACAGCAGATACATATGATGCGAAAGCAGGGATGCTTTCACACAGTCGGTAGCACCATTCATGAGATTGGCGGCCCTACTTCCCTCTTCTCTAACCTGTTTTTTATTATTCAACGGAGAGAGAATTGTAGATATCACCGGAAGAAGAGAGAAGGGAGAAAGGTGACCTCCGCGAGAAGAGTATACCACGTGAGGGAAATAAAAGAGGAGGAAGAAGTTCAAAATCTCAACCGTCGATCTCGTCTGCCAGCTAGCTTCTTTTAACGGTTACTTTGGGACGCTCTTTTCTTTCCCTCTTCGAGATTTCTCAACAACGGTCACCTGCCACCACAGTCGGCCACACTCATCACTTAACCATGGTTGAGTTAAGCGGGTCTCCTACTCTCCGGGGGTCCGACAGCGTCCCAACCGGATCGCTTCTCAATGTTGCCCATCGTATAAAGGGGTCTCGCCCATGTTCGGTGGAGACAGATCTGATGGGCACAGCCGGGGATTGGGTTTCCTGAAAGCCGAGCCGAGCCGACCCCTACCAAAGTCCATTATCTTTGATTGGACGAAAATACCCTGTCAGGGCCATCTGTCCCTTTAGTACACGTTCTTTATAAGATGAAAATTAATACGGGCCAAAGCGATCATCAATTCTGTAGAATTATCTCTCCCTACAATTCTGCATTGTGCTTTTCCATTTTAGATTTACACTCTTTTCTTAAATAAAAACTTTGACTTTTCGCTCTCCCTTCATCCCAAAAACAAACAAGGCAAAAAGCTTAGAACAAAATGAAAAATTTATAGTTGATGTATGGAAAAAATTTAAAACAATAACAAATATAAATAAAGAAAATTTATTCACCCAGCACAAATGAACACAAAAGTTTTGTTATCCAATCTTGGGAAATTCCACTAGTTTAACCCTAATAACTTGGAATTTTGCAAGAAAGAGCTTTCGTCCACACATGTTTTAAAAATGGATATGCATGTTTGAAACATGTTAAAGACGCAAATGAGCTATGGATGCAAAGTTTTTAAAGAGAATATCAAACGCTCAGTAAATTCTCAAGTGAACTTGCAGTGGGATATTTACCCGAGTCGAACATGCCATTATTTTGTCCATTTGCAAAACAATGACATAATTAATCATAGATGATTGTAATGTGATTTATCATGCGTAACGGGCTATATTTTTGTATGAAATGACTTATGGATTGCAATTCAATACTCAGTTAAAAATCCTCCGCAACCCACTTTTCCCGACGATTGCAAAACCTGAGATATAAAAACGAAAAGGTGCTTACAATCCCTAAAAATTACATACACACTTTGGAATTATCTCTCTCTACATATGTGCATTGTGCATTTCCGTTTTAGATGTACACATTTTTCTTAAACCAAAACTTTGAGTTTTTCGCTCTCCCTTCATCCCGTAAACAAAAACGGCATATAGATCACAATAAAATGAATATTTCATAGTTGATGTACGGAAAAAGTTTAAAACAATAGAAAAAGTAAATGAAGAAAATTTATTCACACACCACAAATGAACTCAAAAGTTTTGTTATCCAAGTTTGGGAAATCCCACTAGTCTAAAACTAATTTCTTCGAATTTTACATGAAGGAGATTTTTTCTACACATGTTTTAAAAATGGATATGCATGCCATAAACATGTTAAAGATTCAAATGACCTATGGATCCAAAGCTTTTAAAGAGAATAACAAACGCTCATTAAATTCTCAAGTAAACGTTCGGTGGGATATTTCCCCGAGTCAGACAAGCCATTATTTTGCCCATATTCAAAACTTTGAGCTAACAATCATAGATGATTGTAAAGTGATTTGTCATGCGTAACGGGCTCTATTTTTGTAAGAAATGACTTATGGATTTGAACCCAACACTCAGTTAAAAATCGCCCGCCTCCCCCGTTTCTCGACGATTGCAAAACCTTAGATATAAAAACGAAAAAAGTGCATACGATCCCTAAAACATAGAGACACTCTTTGGAAATATCTCTCTCTACATTAGTGCACTGTGCATTTCCATTTTAGATGTACACTTTTTTCTTAAATCAGAACTTTGAGTTTCGCTCCCCCTTCATCCCGTAAACAAAAAAGGCAAGAAAGATCACAACAAAATAAAAATTTTATAGTTGATGTGTGGAAAATATTTAAAATAATAACTAATGTAAATAAAAAATATCTATTCACGCACCACAAAAGAACACGAAAGTTTTGTTATCCAAGTTTGGAAAATTCCATTAGTCCAACTCTATTAAGCTTGGAATTTTACATGAAGGAGATTTTTTCTACACATGTTTTAAAAATGGATATGCATGCTTGAAACATGTTAAAGATTCAAATGACCTATGGATCCAAAGCTTTTAAAGAGAATAACAAACGCTCATTAAATTCTCAAGTGAAACTGCGGTGGGATATTTACCCGAGTCTAACAAGTCATTATTTTTCCCATTTTCAAAAATTTGATCTAACAATCATAGATGATTGGAAAGTGATTTATCATGCGTAACGGGCTATATTTTTGTATGAAATGACTTATGGATTGCAATTCAACACTCAGATAAAAATCCTCCGCAACCCATTTTTCCTGACGATTGCAAAACCTGAGATATAAAAATGAAAAGGTGCTTACAATCCGTAAAAATTACAGACACTCTTTGGAATTATCTCTCTCTACATATGTGCATTGTGCACTTCTATTTTATATGTACACATTTTTGTTAAATCAAAACTACGAGTTTTTCGCTCTCCCTTCATCCTGTAAACAAAAAAGGCAAATAGATCACAGCAAAATGAAAATTTCATAGTTGATGTACGGAAAATATTTAAAACAATAAAAAAAGTAAATGAAGAAAATTTATTCACACACCAAAAATGAACACAAAAGTTTCGTTATCCAAGTTTGGCAAATTCCACTAGTCCAAAACGAAAATATTGGAATTTTACTTGAAGGAGATATTTTCTACACATGTTTTAAAATTTGATATGCATGCCAGAAGCATGTTAAAGATTCAAATGACCTATGGATCCAAAGCTTTTATAGAGAATAACAAACGCTCAATAATTTCTCAAGTGAACGTGCGCTGGAATATTTGCCTGAGTCAAACAAGCCATTATTTTGCCCATATTCAAAACGTTGAGCTAACAATCATAGATGATTGTAAAGTGATTTGTCATGCGTAACGGGCTATATTTTTGTTAGAAATGACTTATGGATTTAAAGTCAACACTCAGTTAAAAATCGCTCGCCTCCCCCGTTTCCTGAAGATTGCAAAACCTTAGATATAAAAACGAAAAAAGTGCATACGATCGCTAAAACATACAGACACTCTTTGGAAATATCTCTCTCTACATTTGTGCATTGTGCATTTCCATTTTAGATGTACACTTATTTCTTAAATCAGAACTTTGAGTTTTCGCTCCCCCTACATCCCGTAAACAAAAAAGGCAAAAAAGATCACAACAAAATAAAAATTTTATAGTTGATGTGTGGAAAATATTTAAAATAATAACAAATGTAAATAAAAAATATCTATTCACAGACCACAAATGAGCACAAAAGTTTTGTTATCCAAGTTTGGGAAATTCCATTAGTCCAACCCTATTAAGCTTGGAATTTTATATGAAGGAGATTTTTTCTACACATGCTTTAAAAATGGATATGCATGCTTGAAACATGTTAAAGATTCGAATGACCTATGGATCCAAGGCTTTTAAAGAGAATAAAAAACGCTCATTAAATTCTCAAGTGAACGTGTGGTGGGATATTTACCCGAGTCTAACAAGTCATTATTTTGCCCATTTTCAAAAATTTTATCTAACAATCATAGATGATTGTGAAGTGATTTATCATGCGTAACGGGCTATATTTTTGTATGAAATGACTTATGGATTGCAATTCAACACTCCGTTAAAAATCCTCCGCAACCCATTTTTCTCGACGATTGCTAAACCTGAGATATAAAAACGAAAAGGTGCTTACTATCCCTAAAAATTACAGACACTCTTTGGAATTATCTCTCTCTACATATGTGCATTGTGCATTTCCGTTTTAGATGTACACATTTTTTGTTAAATCAAAACTAAAAAGAGCTTACAATCCCTATAAATTACGGTCACACTTTGGAATTATCTCTCCCTACAATTGTGCATTGTGCTTTTTAATTTTAGATGTACACTTTTTTCTTAAATTAAAACTTTGACTTTTCGCTCTCCCTTCATCCCGAAAACAAACAAGGCAAAAAGCTTACAACAAGATGAAAATTTTATAGTTGATGTATGGAAAAAATTAAAAGAATAACAAATATAAATAAAGAAAATTTATTCACCCAACACAAATGAACACAAAAGTTTTGTTATCCAATTTTGGGAAATTCCACTAGTTTAACCCTAATAGCTTGGAATTTTGCAAGAAAGAGATTTCATCCACACAGGTTTCAAAAATGGATATGCATGTTTGAAACATGTTAAAGATACAAATGAGCTATGGATGCAAAGTTTTTAAAGCTAATAACAAACGCACATTAAATTTTCAAGTGAACTTGCGGTGGGATATTTACCCGAGTCAAACATGCCATTATTTTACCCATTTGCAAAAAGCTGACATAATTAATCATAGATGATTGTAATGTGACTTATCATGCGTAACGGGCTATATTTTTGTATGAAATGACTTATGGATTGCAATTCAACAGTCAGTTAAAAATCCGCCGCAACCCATTTTTCCCGATGATTGCAAAACCGTAGATATAAAAACGAAAAGGTGCTTACAATCCCTAAAAAGTACAGACACTCTTTGGAATTTTCTCCCTCTACAGATGTGCATTGTGCTTTTCCAATTTAGATGTACACATTTTTCTTAAATCAAAACATCGAGTTTTTCACTCTTCCTTCATCTCGTAAACAAAAAAGGCAAATAGATCACAGCAAAATAAAAATTTTCATAGTTGATGTACGGAAAAAGTTTCAAATAATAAAAAATTAAATGAAAAAAATTTATTCACACACCACAAATGAACACTAAAGTTTTGTTATCCAAGTTTGGGAAATTCCACTAGTCCAAAACTAATATCTTGGAATTTTACATGAAGGAGATTTTTTTTACACATGTTTTAAAAATGGATATGCATGCCAGAAACATGTTAAATATTCAAATGACCTATGGATCCGAAGCTTTTAAAGAGAATAACAAACGCTCATTAAATTCTCAAGTGAACGTGAGGTGGGATATTTGCCCGAGTCAAACAAGCCATTATTTTGCCCATATTCAAAACGTTGAGCTAACAATCGTAGATGATTGTAAAATGATTTGTCATGCATAACGGGCTATATTTTTGTAAGAAATGACTTATGGATTTGAAGTCAACACTCAGTTAAAAATCGCCCATCTCCCCCGTTTCCTGACGATTGCAAAACCATTGATATAAAAACGAAAAAAGTGCATACGATCCCTAAAATATACAGACACTCTTTGGAAATATATCTCTCTACATTTGTGCATTGTGCATTTCCATTTTAGATGTACACTTTTTTCTTAAATCAGAACTTTGAGTTTTCGCTCCCCCCCTCATCTCGTAAACAAAAAAAGCAAAAAAGATCACAAGAAAATAAAAATTTTATAGTTGATGTGTGTAAAATATTTAAAATTATAACTAATGTAAATAAAAAATATCTATTCACACACCACAAATGAACACAAAAGTTTTGTTATCCAAGTTTGGGAAATGTCATTAGTCCAACCCTATTAAGCTTGGAATTTTACATGAAGGAGATTTTTTCTACACATGTTTTAAAAATGGATATGCATGCTTGAAACATGTTAAAGATTCAAATTACCTATGGATCCAAAGCTTTTAAAGAGAATAACAAACGCTCATTAAATTCTCAAGTGAACGTGCGGTGGGATATTTACCCGAGTCTAACAAGTCATTATTTTGCCCATTTTCAAAAATTTAATCTAACAATCATAGATGATTGTAAAGTGATTTATCATGCGTAACGGGCTATATTTTTGTATGAAATGACTTATGGATTGCAATTCAACACTCTGTTAAAAATCCTCCGCCACCAATTTTTCCCGACGATTGCAAAACCTGAGATAAAAAACTTAAAAAGAGCTGACAATCCCTAAAAATTACAGACACTCTTTGAAATAATCTCTCCCGAAAATTTTGCATTGTTCTTTTCCATTTTAGATGTACACTTTTTCATGTATCAAAACTTTGATTTTTCGCTCTCCTTTCATCCCGAAAACAAACAAGCCAAAAAGCTTACAACAAAATGAAAATTTTATCGTTGATGTATGGGAAAAATTTTAAAAAATAAAAAATATAAATAAAGAAAATTTGTTCACCCAACACAAATGAACACAAAAGTTTTGTTATCCAATTTTTGGAAATTCCACTAGTTTAACCCGAATAGCTTGGAATTTTGTAAGAAAGAGATTTCATCCACACATGTTTTAAAAATGGATATACATGTTTGAAACAAGTTAAAGATTCAACTGAGCTATAGATTCAAACCTTTTAAAGAGAATAACAAACGCTCATTAAATTCTCAAGTGAATTTACGGTGGGATATTTACCCGAGTCAAACATTCCATTATTTTGCCTATTCGCAAAAAGCTGACATAATTAATCAAAGATGATTGTAATGTGATTTATCATGCGTAACGGGCTATATTTTTGTATGAAATGACTTATGGATTGCAATTCAACACTCAGTTAAAAATCCTCCGCAACCCATTTTTCCCGACGATTGCAAAACCTGAGATATAAAAATGAAAAGGTGCTTACAATCCCTAAAAATTACAGACACTCTTTGGAATTGTCTCTCTCTACATATGTGCATTGTGCATTTCCATTTTAGATGTACACATTTTTCTTAAATCAAAACTTCGAGTTTTTGGCTCTCCCTTTATCCCTTAAACAAAAAAGGCAAATAGATCACAGCAAAATGAAAATTTCATAGTTGATGTACGGAAAAAGTTTAAAACAATAAAAAAAGTAAATGTGGAAAATTTATTCTCACACCACAAATGAACACAAAAGTTTTGTTATCCAAGTTTGGGAAATTCCACTAGTCCAAAATTAATATATTGGAATTTTACATGAAGGAGATTTTTTCTACACATGTTTTAAAAATGGATATGCATGCTTGAAACATGTTAAAGATTCAAATGACCTATGGATCCAAAGCTTTTAAAGAGAATAACAAACGCTCATTAAATTCTCAAGTGAACGTGCGGTGGGATATTTACCCGAGTCTAACAAGTCATTATTTTGCCCATTTTCAAAAATTTGATCTAATTAATCATAGATGATTGTAATGTGATTTATCAAGTATAACGGGCTATATTTTTGTATGAAATGACTTATGGATTGTAATTAAACACTCAGTTAAAAATCCTCCGCAGTCCATTTTTCCCGACGATTGCAAAACCTGAGATATAAAAACGAAAAGGTGCTTACAATCCCTAAAAATTATAGACACTCTTTGGAATTATCTCTCTCTACATATGTGAATTGTGCATTTCCGTTTTAGATGTACACATTTTTATTAAATCAAAAATTCGAGTTTTTCGCTCTCCCTTCATCCCGTAAACAAAAAAGGCGAATGGATCACAGCAAAACGAAAATTTCATAGTTGATGTACGGAAAAAGTTTAAAATAATAAAAAAAGTAAATGAAGAAAATTTATTCACACACCACAAATGAACACAAAAGTTTTGTTATTCAAGTTTGTGAAATACCACTAGTCCAAAACTAATATCTTGGAATTTTACATGAAGGAGATTTTTTCTACACATGTTTTAAAAATGGATATGCATGCTAGAAACATGTTAAAGATTCAAATGACCTATGGATCCGAAGCTTTTAAAGAGAATAACAAACGCTCATTAAATTCTCAAGTGAACGTGCGGTGGGATATTTGCCCCGAATTAAACAAGCCAATATTTTGCCCATATTCAAAAAGTTGAGCTAACATTCATAGATGATTGTAAAGTGATTTGTCATGCGTAACGGGCTATATTTTTTTAAGAAATTACTTATGGATTTGAAGTCAACACTCAGTTAAAAATCGCCCGCCTCCCCTGTTTCCCGACGATTGCAAAACCTTAGATATAAAAATGAAAGAGTGCATACAATCCCTAAAACATACAGACACTCTTTGGAAATAATATCTCTCTCTACATTTGTGCATTGTGCATTTCCATTTTAGATGTACACTTTTTTCTTAAATCAGAACTTTGAGTTTTCGCTCCCCCCTTCATCCCGTAAAGTAAAAAAGGCAAAAAAGATCACAACAAAATAAAAATTTTGTAGTTGATGTGTGGAAAATATTTAAAATAATAACTAATGTAAATAAAAAATATCTATTCACACACCACAAATGAACACAAAATTTTTGTTATCCAAGTTTGGGAAATTCCATTAGTCCAACCCTATTAAGCTTGGAATTTTACATGAAGGAGATTTTTTCTACACATGTTTTAAAAATGGATATGCATGCTTGAAACATGTTAAAGATTCAAACTACCTATGGATCCAAAGCTTTTAAAGAGAATAACAAACGCTCATTAAATTCTCAAGTGAACGTGCGGTGGGATATTTACCCGAGTCTAACAAGTCATTATTTTGCCCATTTTCAAAAATTTAATCTAACAATCATAGATGATTGTAAAGTGATTTATCATGCGTAACGGGCTATATTTTTTTATGAAATGACTTATGGATTGCAATTCAACACTCTGTTAAAAATCCTCCGCCACCAATTTTTCCCGACGATTGCAAAACCTGAGATAAAAAACTTAAAAAGAGCTGACAATCCCTAAAAATTACAGACACTCTTTGAAATTATCTCTCCCTAAAATTGTGCATTGTTCTTTTCCATTTTAGATGTACACTTTTTCGTATATCAGAACTTTGATTTTTCGCTCTCCTTTCATCCCGAAAACAAACAAGGCAAAAAGCTTACAACAAAATGAAAATTTTATCGTTGATGTATGGAAAAAATTTTTAAAAATAAAAAATATAAATAAAGAAAATTTGTTCACCCAACACAAATGAACACTAAAGTTTTGTTATCCAATTTTTGGAAATTCCACTAGTTTAACCCGAATAGCTTGGAATTTTGTAAGCAAGACATTTCATCCACACATGTTTTAAAAATGGATATGCATGTTTGAAACAAGTTAAAGATTCAAATGAGCTATAGATGCAAACCTTTTAAAGAGAATAACAAACGCTCATTAAATTCTCAAGTGAATTTACGGTGGGCTATTTACCCGAGTCAAACATGCCATTATTTTGCCTATTCGCAAAAAGCTGGCATAATTAATCAAAGGTGATTGTAATGTGATTTATCATGCGTAACGGGCTATATTTTTGTATGAAATGACTTATGGATTGCAATTCAACACTCAGTTAAAAATCCTCCGCAACCCATTTTTCCCAACGATTGCAAAACCTGAGATATAAAAATGAAAAGGTGCTTACAATCCCTAAAAATTACAGACACTCTTTGGAATTGTCTCTCTCTACATATGTGCGTTGTGCATTTCCATTTTAGATGTACACATTTTTCTTAAATCAAAACTTCGAGTTTTTGGCTCTCCCTTTAGCCCGTAAACAAAAAAGGCAAATAGATCACAGCAAAATGAAAATTTCATAGTTGATGTACGGAAAAAGTTTAAAACAATAAAAATAGTAAATGTGGAAAATTTATTCTCACACCACAAATGAACACAAAAGTTTTGTTATCCAAGTTTGGGAAATTCCACTAGTCCAAAATTAATATATTGGAATTTTACATGAAGGAGATTTTTTCTACACATGTTTTAAAAATGGATATGCATGCCAGAAACATGTTAAAGATTTAAATGACCTATGGATCCAAAGCTTTTAAAGAGAATAACAAACGCTCATTAAATTCTCAAGTGAACGTGCGGTGGGATATTTGCCCGAGTTAAACAAGCCATTATTTTGCCCATTTTAAAAAAGTTGAGCTAACAATCATAGATGATTGTAAAGTGATTTGTCATGCGTAACGGGCTATATTTTTGTAAGAAATGACTTATTGATTTGAAGTCAACACTTAGTTAAAAATTGCCCGCCTCCCCCGTTTCCCGACGATTGCAAAACCTTAGATATTAAAACGAAAGAGTGCATACGATCCCTAAAACATACAGACACTCTTTGGAAATATCTCTTTCTAAATTTGTGCATTGTGCATTTCCATTTTAGATGTACACTTTTTTCTTATATCAGAACTTTGAGTTTTTGCTCCCCCTTCATCCCTTGAATAAAAAAGGCAAAAAAGATCACAACAACATAAAAATTTTATAGTTGATGTGTCGAAAATATTTAAAATAATAACTAATTTAAGTAAAAAGTATCTATTCATACACCCCAAATGAACACAAAAGTTTTGTTATCCAAGTTTGGGAAATTCCATTAGTCCAACCCTATTAAGCTTGGAATTTGACATGAAGGAGATTTTTTCTACACATGTTTTAAAAATGGATATGCATGCTTGAAACATGTTAAAGATTCAAATGACCTATGGATCCAAAGCTTTTAAAGAGAATAACAAACGCTCATTAAATTCTCAAGTGAATGTGTGGTGGGATATTTACCGGAGTTTAACAAGTCATCATTTTGGCCATTTTCAAAAATTTGATCTAACAATCATAGATGATTGTAAAGTGATTTATCATGCGTAACGGGCTATATTTTTGTATGAAATGACTTATGGTTTTCAATTCAACACTCAGTTAAAAATCATCTGCCACCAACTTTTCCCGACGATTGCAAAACCTGAGATATAAAAACTAAAAAGAGCTTACAATCCCTAAAAATTACTGAAACTCTTTGGAATGATCTCTCCCTACAATTGTGCATTGTGCTTTTCCATTTTAGATGTACACTTTTTTCTTAAATCAAAACTTTGACTTTTCGCTCTGACATCATCCCGAAAACAAACAAGGCAAAAGGCTTACAACAAAATGAAAATTTTATCGTTGATGTGTGGAAAAAATTTAAAACAATAACAAATATAAAGAAAGAAAATTTGTTTACCCAACACAAATGAACACAAAAGTTTTGTTATCCAATTTTGGGAAATTCCACTAGTTTAACCCTAATAGCTTGGAATTTTGCAAGAAAGAGATTTCATCCACACATGTTTTAAAAATGGATATGCATGTTTGAAACATGTTAAAGATGCAAATGAGCTATGGATGCAAAGCTTTTAAAGAGAATAACAAACGCTCATTAAATTCTCAAGTGAACTTGCGGTGGGATATTTACCTGAGTCAAACATGCCATTATTTTGCCCATTTGCAAAAAGCTGACATAATTAATCGTAGATGATTGTAATGTAATTTATCACGCGTAACGGGCTTTTTTTTGTATGAAATGACTTATGGATTGGAATTCAACACTCAGTTAAAAATCCTCTGCAACCTATTTTTCCTGACGATTGGAAAACCTGAGACATAAAAAGGAAAAGGTGCTTACAATGCCTAAAAATTACAGACACACTTTGGAATTATCTCTCTCTACATATGTGCATTGTGCATTTCCGTTTTAGATGTACACATTTTTCTTAAATCAAAATTTCGAGTTTTTCGCTCTCCCTTCATCCCGTAAAAAAAAAAAGGCAAATAGATCACAGCAAAATGAAAATTTAATAGTTCATTTACGGAAAAAGTTTAAAACAATAAAAAAAGTAAATGTAGAAAATTTATTCACACACCACAAATGAGCACAAAAGTTTTGTTATCCAAGTTTGGGAAATTCCACTAGTCCTAAACTAATATCTTGGAATTTTACATGAAGGAGAGTTTTTGTACACATGTTTTAAAAATGGATATGCATGCCAGAAACATGTTAAAGATTCATATGACCTATGGATCCAAAGCTTTTAAAGAGAATAACAAACGCTCATTAAATTCTCAAGTGAACCTGGGGTGGGATATTTGCCCAAGTTAAAAGAGCCAATATTTAACCCATATTCAAAAAGTTGAGCTAAAAATCATAGGTGATTGTAAAGTGATTTGTCATGCGTAACGGGCTACATTTTTGTAAGAAATGACTTATGGATTTGAAGTCAACACTCAGTTAAAACTCACCCGCCTCCCCCGTTTCCTGACGATTGCAAAACCTTAGATATAAATACGAAAAAGTGCATACGATCCCTAAAACATACAGACACTCTATGGAAATATCTCTCTCTACATTTGTGGATTGTGGATTTCCATTTTAGATGTACAATTTTTTCTTAAATCAGAACTTTGAGTGTTCGCTCCCCCTTCATCCCGTAAAATAAAAAGGCAAAAAAGATCACAACCAAATAAAAATTTTACAGTTGATGTGTGGAAAATATTTAAAATAATAACTAATGTAAATAAAAAATATCTATTCACACACCACAAATGAACACAAAAGTTTTGTTATCCAAGTTTGGGAAATTCCATTAGTCCAACCCTATTAAGGTTGGAATTTTACATGAAGGAGATTTTTTCTACACATGTTTTCAAAATGGATATGCATGCTTGAAACATGTTAAAGATTCAAATGACCTATGGATCCAAAGCTTTTAAAGAGAATAACAAATGCTCATTAAATGCTCAAGTGAACGTGCGGTGGGATATTTACCTAAGTCTAACAAGTCATTATTTTGCTCATTTTCAAAAATTTGATCTAACAATCATAGATGATTGTAAAGTGATTTATCATGCGTAACGGGCTATATTTTTGTATGAAATGACTTATGGATTGCAATTCAACACTCAGTTAAAAATACTCTGGCACCAATTTTTCCCGACGATTGCAAAACCTGAGATATAAAAACTAAAAAGTGCTTACAATCCCTAAAAAATACAGACACTCTTTGGAATTATCTCGCCCTACAATTTTGAATTGTGCTTTTCCATTTTAGATGTACTCTTTTTTCTTAAATCAAAACTTTCACTTTTCGCTCTCCCTTCATCCCGAAAACAAACAAGGCAAAAAGCTTACAACAAAATGAAAATTTTATCATTGTTGTATAGAAAAAATTTAAAACAATAAAAAATATAAATAAATAAAATTTGTTCACCCAACACAAATGAACACAAAAGTTTTGTTATCCAATTTTGGGAAATTCCACTAGTTTAACCCTAATAGCTTGCACTTTTGCAAGAAAGGGATTTCATCCACATATGTTTTAAAAATGGATACGCATGTTTGAAACAAGTTAAAGATGCAAATGAGCTATGGATGCAAAGCTTTTAAAGAGAATAACAAACGCTCATTAAATTCTCAAGTGAACTTGCAGTGGGATATTTACCCGAGTCAAACATGCCATTATTTTTCCCATTTGCAAAAAGCTGACATAATTAATCATAGATGATTGTAATGTGATTTATCATGCGTAACGGGCTATATTTTTGTATGGAATGACTTATGGATAGCAATTCAATACTCAGTTAAAAATCCTCCGCAACCCATTTTTCCCGACGATTGCAAAACCTGAGACATAAAAAAGAAAAGGTGCTTACAATCCCTAAAAATTACTGACACTCTTTGGAATTATCTCTCTCTCTACATATGTGCATTGTGCATTTCCATTTTAGATGTACACATTTTTCTTAAATCAAAACTTCGAGTTTTTGGCTCTCCCTTTATCCCGTAAACAAAAAAGGCAAATAGATCACAGCAAAATGAAAATTTCATAGTTGATGTACGGAAAAAGTTTAAAACAATAAAAAAAGTAAATGTGGAAAATTTATTCTCACACCACAAATGAACACAAAAGTTTTGTTATCCAAGTTTGGGAAATTCCACTAGTCCAAAATTAATATATTGGAATTTTACATGAAGGAGATTTTTTCTACACATGTTTTAAAAATGGATATGCATGCTTGAAACATGTTAAAGATTCAAATGACCTATGGATCCAAAGCTTTTAAAGAGAATAACAAACGCTCATTAAATTCTCAAGTGAACGTGCGGTGGGATATTTACCCGAGTCTAACAAGTCATTATTTTGCCCATTTTCAAAAATTTGATCTAATTAATCATAGATGATTGTAATGTGATTTATCAAGTATAACGGGCTATATTTTTGTATGAAATGACTTATGGATTGTAATTAAACACTCAGTTAAAAATCCTCCGCAGTCCATTTTTCCCGACGATTGCAAAACCTGAGATATAAAAACGAAAAGGTGCTTACAATCCCTAAAAATTATAGACACTCTTTGGAATTATCTCTCTCTACATATGTGAATTGTGCATTTCCGTTTTAGATGTACACATTTTTCTTAAAACAAAATTTCGAGTTTTTCGCTCTCCCTTCATCCCGTAAAAAAAAAAAGGCAAATAGATCACAGCAAAATGAAAATTTAATAGTTCATTTACGGAAAAAGTTTAAAACAATAAAAAAAGTAAATGTAGAAAATTTATTCACACACCACAAATGAACACAAAAGTTTTGTTATCCAAGTTTCGAAAATTCCACTAGTCCATAACTAATATCTTTGAATTTTACATGAAGGAGATTTTTTCTACACAAGTTTTAAAAATAGATATGCATGCCAGAAACATGTTAAAGATTAAAATGACCTATGGATCCAAAGCTTTTAAAGAGAATAACAAATGCTCATTAAATTCCCATGTGAACGTGCGGTGGGATATTTGCCCGAGTCAAACAAGCCATTATTTTGCCCATATTCCTAAAGTTGAGGTAACAATCATAGGTGATTGTAAAGTGATTTGTCATGTGTAACGGGCTATATTTTCGTAAGAAATGACTTATGGATTTGAAGTCACCACTCAGTTAAAAATCGCCCGCCTCCCCCGTTTCCCGACGATTGCAAAACCTTAGATATTAAAACGAAAAAGTGCATACGATCCCTAAAACATACAGACACTCTTTGGAAATATCTCTCACTACATTTGTGCAATGTGCATTTCCATTTTAGATGTACACTTTTTTCTTAAATCAGAACTTTGAGTTTTCGCTCCCCCTTCATCCCGTAAACAAAAATGGCAAGAAAGATCACAACAAAAAAAAAAATTTTATAGTTGATGTGTGGAAAATATTTAAAATAATAACTAATGTCAATAAAAAATATCTATTCACACACCACAAATGAACACAAAAGTTTTGTTATCCAAGTTTGGGAAATTCCATTAGTCCAACCCTATTAAGCTTGGAATTTTACATGAAGGAGATTTTTTCTACTTATGTTTTAAAAATGGATATGCATGCTTGAAACATGTTAAAGATTCAAATGACCTATGGATCCAAAGCTTTTAAAGAGAATAACAAACGCTCATTAAATTCTCAAGTGAACGTGCCGTGGGATACTTAGCCGAGTCTAACAAGTCTTTATTTTGCCCATTTTTAAAAATTTGACCTAACAATCATAGATGATTGTAAAAGTGATTTGTCATGTGTAACGGCCTATATTTTTGTATGGAATGATTTAAGGTTTGCAATTCAACACTCCGTTAAAAATTCTCTGCGACCAATTTTGCCCGACGATTGCGAAAACTTAGATATATAAACTAAAAAGAAATTACAATCCCTAAAAATTACAGACACTCTTTGGAATTATCTCTCCCTACAATTGTGCATTGTGCTTTTCCATTTTAGATGTACGCTTTTTTCTTAAATCAAAATTTTGACTTTTCGCTCTCCCTTCATCCCAAAAATAAACAAGGCAAAAAGCTTACAACAAAATGAAAATTTTATAGTTGATGTATGGAAAAAATTTAAGACAATAACAAATATAAATAAAGAAAATTTATTCACCCAACACAAATGAACACAAAAGTTTTGTTATGAAAATTTGGAAAATTCCACTAGTTTAACCCTAATAGCTTCGAATTTTGCAAGAAAGAGATTTCATCCACACATGTTTTAAAAATGGATATGCATGTTTGAAACATGTTAAAGATGCAAATGAGCAATGGACGCAAAGCTTTTAAAGAGAATAACAAACGCTCTTTAAATTCTTAAGTGAACTTGCGGTGGGATATTTACCCGAGTCAAACATGCCATTATTTTGCCCATTTGTAAAAAGCTGACATAATTGATCATAGATGATTGTAATGTGATTTATCATGCGTAACGGGCTATATTTTTGTATGAAATGACTTATGGATTGCAACCCATTTTCCCGATGATTGCAAAACCTGAGATATAAAAACGAAAAGGTGCTTACAATCCCTAAAAATTACTGACGCTCTTTCGAATTATCCCTCTCTACATATGTTCATTGTGCATTTTCGTTTTAGATGTACACATTTTTCTTAAATCAAAAGTTTGAGTTTTTCGCTCTCCCTTCCTCCCGTAAACAAAAAAGGCAAATAGATCACAGCAACATGAAAATTTCATAGTTGATGTACGGAAAAAGTTTAAAACAAAAAAAAAAGTAAATGAAGAAAATTTATTCACACACCACAAATTAACACAAAAGTTTTGTTATCCAAGTTTGGGAAATTCCACTAGTCCAAAACAAATATCTTGGAATTTTACATGAAGGAGATTTTTTCTACACATGTTTTAAAAATGGATATGCATGCCAGAAACATGTTAAAGATTGAAATGACCTATGGATCCAAAGCTTTTAAAGAGAATAACAAACGGTCATGAAATTCTCAAGTGAACGTGCGGTGGGATATTTGCCCGAATCAAACAAGCCATTATTTTGCCCATATTCAAAAAGTTGAGCTAACAGTCATTGATGATTGTAAAGTGATTTTTCAAGAGTAACCGGTCAATTTTTGTAAGAAATGACTTATGGATTTGAAGTCAACACTCAGTTAAAAATCGCCCGCCTCCCCCGTTTCCCGATGATTGCAAAACCTTAGATATAAAAACGAAAAAAGTGCATACGATCTTTAAAATATACAGACACTCTTTCGAAATATCTTTCTCTACGTTTGTACATTGTGCATTTCCATTTTAGATGTACAATTTTTTCTTAAATCAGAACTTTGAGTTTTCGTTCCCCCTTCATCCCGTAAACAAAAAAGGCAAAAAAGATCACAACAAAATAAAAATTTTATAGTTGATGTGTGGAAAATATTTAAAATAGTAACTAATGAAAATAAAAAATATCTATTCACACACCACAAATGAACACAAAAGTTTTGTTATCCAAGTTTGGGAAATTCCATTAGTCCAACCCTATTAAGCTTGGAATTTTACATGAAGGAGATTTATTCTAGACATGTTTTAAAAATGGATATGCGTGCTTGAAACATGTTAAAGATTGAAATGACCTATGGATCCAAAGCTTTTAAAGAGAATAACAAACGCTCATTAAATTCTCAGGTGAACGTGCGGTGGGATATTTACCCGAGTCTAACAAGTCATTAATTTGCCCATTTTCAAAAATTTGATCTAACAATCATAGATGATTGTAAAGTGATTTATCATGCGTAACGGGCTACATTTTTTTATGAAATGACTTATGGATTGCAATTCAACACTCAGTTAAAAATCCTCTGCCACCAATTTTTCCCGACGATTGCAAAACCTGAGATATAAAAAAACTAAAAAGATCTTACAATCCCTAAAAATTACAGACACTCTTTGGAATTATCTCTCCCTACAATTTCCATTTTAGATGTACACTTTTTTCTTAAATCAAAACTTTGACTTTTCGCTCTCGCTTCATGCCGAAAACAAACAAGGCAAAAAACTTACAACAAAATGAAAATTTTATAGTTGAAGTATGGAAAAAATTTAAAACAATAACAAATATAAATAAAAAAAATTTATTCACCCAAGACAAATACACACAAAAGTTTTGTTATCCAATTTTGGGAAATTCCAATAGTTTAACCCTACTAGTTTGAAATTTTGCAAAAAAGAGATTTCGTCCATACATGTTTTAAAAATGGATATGCATGTTTGAAACATGTTAAAGATGCAAATGAGCTATGGATGCAAAGCTTTTAAAGAGAATTACAAACGCTCTTTAAATTCTTAAGTGAACTTGAGGTGGGATATATACCCGAGTCAAACATGCCATTATTTTGGCCATTTCTAAAAAGCTGACATAATTAATCATAGATGATTGTAATGTGATTTATCAGGTGTAACAGGCTATATTTTGTTATGAAATTACTTATGCATTGCAATTCAACACTCAGTTAAAAATCCTCCGCAACCCATTTTTTTTGACGATTGCAGAACCCGAGATATAAAAATGAAAAGGTGCTTACAATCCCTAAAAATTACAGACACTCTTTGGAATTATCCCTCTCTACATATGTGCATTGTGCATTTCCGTTTTAGATGTACACATTTTTCTTAAATCAAAACTTCGAGTTTTTCGCTCTCCCTTCATCCCGTAAAAAAAAAAAGGCAAATAGATCACAGCAAAATGAAAATTTCATAGTTGATGTACGGAAAAAGATTAAAACAATAAAAAATGTAAATGAAAAAAATTTATTCACACACCACAAATGAACACAAAAGTTTTGTTACCCATGTTTGGGAAATTCCACTAGTCCAAAACTAATATCTTGGAATTTTACATGAAGGAGATTTTTTCTCCACATGTTTTAAAAATGGATATGCATGCCAAAAATATGTTAAAGATTCAAATGACCTATGGATCCAAAGCTTTTGAAGAGAATAACAAACGCTCATTAAATTCTCAAGTGAACGTGCGGTGGGATATTTGCCCGAGTCAAACAAGCCATTTTTTTGCCCATATTCAAAAAGTTGAGCTAACAATCATAGATGATTGTAAAGTGATTTGTCAAGCGTAACGGGCTATATTTTTGTAAGAAATGACTTATGGATTTGAAGTCAACACTCAGTTAAAAATCGCCCGCCTCCCCCGTTTCCCGACGATTGTAAAACCTTAGATATAAAAACAAAAAAGTGCATACGATCCCTAAAACATACAGACACTCTTTGGAAATATCTCTCTCTACATTTGTGCATTGTTCATTTCAATTTTAGATGTACACTTTTTTCTTAAATCAGAACTTTGAGTTTTCGCTCCCTCTTCATCCCGTAAACAACAAAGGCAAAAAAGATCACAACAAAATAAAAATTTTATAGTTGATGTGTGGAAAATGTTTAAAATAATAACTAATGAAAATAAAAAATATCTATTAACACACCACAAATGAACACAAAAGTTTTGTTATCCAAGTTTGGAAAATTCCATTAGTCCAACCCTATTAAGCTTGGAAGTTTACTTGAAAGAGATTTTTGCTATACATGTTTTAAAAGTGGATATGCATGCTTGAAACATGTTAAAGATTCAAATAACCTATGGATCCAAAACTTTTAAAGAGAATAACAAACGCTCATTAAATTCTCAAGTGAATGTGCGGTGGGATATTTACCCGAGTCTAACAAGTCATTATTTTGTACATTTTCAAAAATTTTATCTAACAATCATAGATGATTGTAAAGTGATTTATCATACGTAACGAGCTATATTTTTTTATGAAATGACTTATGGATTGCAATTCAACACTCAGTTAAAAATCCTCTGCCACCAATTTTTCCTGAGGATTGCAAAACCTTAGACATAAAAACTAAAAACAGCTTACAATGCCTAAAAATTACAGATACTCTTTGGAATTATCTCTCCCTACAATTGTGCATTTTGCTATTCCATTTTAAATGTACACTTTTTTCTTAAATCAAAACTTTGACTTTTCGCTCTCCCTTCATCCCGAAAACAAACAAGGCATAAAGCTTACAACAAAATGAAAATTTTATAGTTGATATATGGAAAAAATTTAAAACAATAACAAATATAAATAAAGAAAATTTATTCACCCAACACAAATGAACACAAAGGTTTTGTTATCCAATTTTGGGAAATTCCACTAGTTTAACCCTAATAGCTTGGAATTTTGCAAGAAAGAGATTTCGACCACACATGTTATAACAATGGATATGCATGTTTGAAACATGTTAAAGATGCAAGTGAGCTATGGATGCAAAGCTTTTAAAGAGAATAACAAACGCTCTTTAAATTCTCACGTGAACTTGCGGTGGGATATTTACCCGAGTCAAACATGCCATTATTTTGCCCATTTGCAAAAAGCTGACATAATTAATCATAGATAATTATAATGTGATTTATCATACGTAACGGGCTATATTTTTGTATAAAACGGCTTATGGATTGCAATTCAACACTCAGTTAAAAATCCTCTGCAATCCATTTTTCCCGACTATTGCAAAACCTGACATATAAAAACGAAAAGGTGCTTACAATCCCTAAAATTATAGACACTCTTTGGAATTATCCCTCTCTACATATGTGCATTGTGCATTTCCGTTTTAGATGTACACATTTTTCTTAAATCAAAACTTCGAGTTTTTCCCTCTCCCTTCATCCCGTAAACAAAAAAGACAAATAAATCACAGAAAAATGAAAATTTCATAGTTGATGTTCGCAAAAAGTTTAAAACAATAAAAAAATTAAATGAAGAAAATTTATTCACACACCGCAAATGAACACAAAAGTTTTGTTATCCAAGTTTTGGAAACTTCACTAGTCCAAAACTAATATCTTGGAATTTTACATGAAGGAGATTTTTTCTACACATGTTTTAAAAATGGATATGCATGCCAGAAACATGTTAAAGATTCAAATGACCTATGGATACAAAACTTTTAAAGTGAATAACAAACGCTCATTAAATTCTCAAGAGAACGTGCGGTGGGATATTTGCCCGAGTCAAACAAGCCATTATTTTGCCCATTTTCAAAAATTTGATCTAACAATCATAGATGATTGTAAAGTGATTTATCATGCAGAACGGGCTATATTTTTGTATGAAATGACTTATGGATTGCAATTCAACACTCACTTAAAAATCCTCTGCCACCAATTTTTCCCGATGATTGCAAAACCTGAGATATATAAACTAAAAAGAGCTTACAATCCCTAAACATTACAGGCACTCTTTATAATTATCTCTCCCTACAATTGTGTATTGTGCTTTTCCATTTTAGATGTACACTTTTTTCTTAAATCAGAACTTTGATTTTTCGCTCTCCCTTCATCCCGAAAACAAACAAGCCAAAAAGCTTACAACAAAATGGAAATTTTGTAGTTGATGTATGGAAAAAATTTAAAACAATAACAAATATAAATAAAGAAAATTTATTCACCCAACACAAATGAACACCAAAGTTTTGTTATCCAATTTTGGGAAATTTCACTAGTTTAACCCTAATAGCTTGGAATTTTGCAAGAAAGAGATTGCGTCCACACATGTTTTAAAAATGGATATGCATGTTTGAAACATGTTAAAGATGCAAGTGAGCTATGGATGCAAATTTTTTAAAGAGAATAACAAACGCTCATTAAATTCTCAAGTGAACTTGCGGTGGGATATTTACCCGAGTTAAACATGCCATTATTTTGCCCATTTGCAAAATGCTGACATAATTAAACATAGATGATTGTAATGTGATTTATCATGCATAACGGGCTATATTTTTGTATGAAACGACTTATGGATTGCAATTCAACACAGTTAAAAATCCTCTGCAACCCATTTTTCTCGACGATTGCAAAACCTGAGATATAAAAACGAAAAGGTGCATACAATCCCTAAAAATTATAGACACTCTTTGGAATTATCCCTCTCCAGATATGTGCATTGTGCATTTCCGTTTTAGATGTACACATTTTTCTTGAATCAAAACTTCGATTTTTTCGCTCTCCCTTCTTTCCTTAAACAAAAAAGGCAAATAGATCACAGCAAAATGAAAATTTCATTGTTGATGTACGGAAAAAGTTTAAAAAAATAAAAAAGTAAATGAAGAAAATTTATTCACACACCACAAATGATTACAAAAGTTTTGTTATCCAAGTTTGGGAAATTCCACTAGTCCAAAACTAATATCTTGGAATTTTACATGAAGGACATTTTTTCTATACATGTTTTAAAAATCGATATGCATGCCATAAACATGTTAAAGATTCAAATGACCTATGGATCCAAAGCTTTTAAAGAGAATACCAAAAGCTCATTAAATTCTCAAGTGAACGTGCGGTGGGATATTTGCCCGAGTCAAACAAGCCATTATTTTGCCCATATTCAAAAAGTTGAGCTAACAATCATAGATGATTGTAAAGTGATTTGTCATTTGTAACGGGCTATATTTTTGTAAGAAATGACTTATGGATTTGAAGTCAACACTCAGTTAAAAATCGCCCGCCTCCCCCGTTTCCCGACGATTGCAAAACCTTAGATATAAAAACGAAAAAGTGCATACGATCCCTAAAACATACAGACACTCTTTGGAAATATCTCTCTCTAAATTTGTGCATTGTGCATTTCCATTTTAGATGTACACTTTTTTCTTAAATTAGAACTTTGAGTTTTCGCTCCCCCTTCATCCCGTAAACAAATATGGCAAAAAAGATCACAACAAAATAAAAAATTTATAGTTGATGTGTGGAAAATATTTAAAATAATAACTAATCTAAATAAAAAATATCTACTCACACACCACAAATGAACACAAAAGTTTTGCTATCCAAGTTTGGGAAATTCCATTAGTCCAACCCTATTAATCTTGAAATTTTACATGAAGGAGCTTTTTTCTGCACATGTTTTAAAAATGGATATGCATGCTTGAAACATGTTAAAGATTCAAATCACCTATGGATCCAAAGATTTTAAAGAGAATAACAAACGCTCATTAAATTCTCAAGTGAACGTGCGGTGGGATATTTACCCGAGTCTAACAAGTCATTATTTTGCCCATTTTCAAAAAATTGACCTAACAATCATAGATGATTGTAAAGTGATTTATCATGCGTAACGGGCTATATTTTTGTATGAAATGACTTATGGATTGCAATTCAACACTTTGTTAAAATTCCCCTGCCACCAATTTTTCCCGACGATTGCAAAACCTGAGATTTAAAAACTAAAAAGAGCTTACAATCCCTAAAAATTACAGACACTCTTTGGAATTATCGCTCCCTACAATTGTGCATTGTGTTTTCCATTTTAGATGTACACTTTTTTCTTAAATCAGAACTTTGACTTTTCGCTCTCCCTTCATCCCGAAAACAAACAAGGCAAAAACCTTACAACAAAATGAAAATTTTATAGTTGATGCAAGGAAAAAATTTAAAACAATAAAGAATATAAATAAAGAAAATTTATTCACCCAACACAAATGAACACAAAAGTTTTGTTATCCAATTTTGGGAAATTCCACTAATTTAACCCTAATAGCTTGGAATTTCGCAAGAAAGAGATTTCCTCCACACATGTTTTAAAAATGGATATGCATGTTTGAAACATGTTAAAGATGCAAATCAGCTATGGATGCAAAGCTTTTAAAGAGAATAACAATGCGGTGGGATATTTACCCGAGTCCAACATTCCATTATTTTGCCCATTTGCAAAAAGCTGACATAATTAATCATAGATGATTGTAATGTGATTTATCATGCGTAACGGGCTATATTTTTGTATGAAATATCTTAGGGATTGCAATTCAACATTCAGTTAAAAATCCTCCGCTACCCATTTTTCCCGACAATTGCAAAACCAGAGATATAAAAACGAAAAGGTGCTTACAATCCCTAAAAATTACAAACACACTTTGGAATTATCCCTCTCTACATATGTGCATTGTACATTTCCGTTTTAGATGTACACATTTTTCTTAAATCAAAACTTCGAGTTTTTCGATCTCCCTTCATCCCTTAAACAAAAAAGGCAAATAGATCACAGCAAAATGAAATATTCATAGTTGATATACAGAAAAAGTTCAAAACAATAAAAAAAGTAAATGAAGAAATTTTTTTCTACACATGTTTTAAAAATGGATATGCATGCCAGAAATATGTTAAAGATTCAAATGACCTATGGATCCAAAGCTTTTAAAGAGAATAACAAACGCTCATTAAATTCTCAAGTGAACGTGCGGTTGGGTATTTGCCCGAGTCAAACAAGCCATTATTTTGCCCATATTCAAAAAGTTGAGCTAATAATCATAAACGATTGTAAAGTTATTTGTCATGCATAACGGGCTATATTTTTGTAAGAAATGACTTATGGATTTGAAGTCATACCTCAGTTAAAAATCGCCTGCCTCCCCCGTTTCCCGACGATTGCAAAATCTTCGATATAAAAATGAAAAAGTGCATTCGATCCCTAAAACATACAGACACTCTTTGGAAATATCTCTCTCTACATTTGTGCATTGAGCATTTCCATTTTAGATATACACTTTTTTCATAAATCAGAACTTTGAGTTTTCGCTCTCCCTTCATCCCGTAAACAAGAAAGGCAAAAAAGATCACAATAAAATAAAAAATTTATAGTTGATGTGTGGAAAGTATTTAAAATAATAACTAATGTAAATAAAAAATATCTATTCACAGACCACAAATGAGCACGAAAGTTTTGTTATCCAAGTTTGGGAAATTCCATTAGTCCAACCCTATTAAGCTTGGAATTTTACATGAAGGAGATTTTTTCTACACATGTTTTAAAAATGGATATGCATGCTCGAAACATTTTAAAGATTCAAATGACCTATGGATCCAAAGCTTTTAAAGAGAATAACAAACGCTCATTAAATTCTCAAGTGAATGTGCGGTGAGATATTTATCCGAGTCTAACAAGTTATTATTTTGCCCATTTTCAAAAATTTGATCTAACAATCATAGATGATTGTAAAGTGATTTATCATGTGTAACGGGCTATATTTTTGTATGAAATGGCTTTTGGATTGCAATTCAACACTCAGTTAAAATCCTTTGCCACCAATTTTTCCCGACGATTGCAAAACCTGAGATATAAAAACTAAAAAGATCTTACAATCCCTAAAAATTACAGACACTCTTTGGAATTATCTCTCCCTACAATTGTACATTGTGCATTTCCATTTTAGATGTACACTTTTTTCTTAAATCAAAACTTTGACTTTTCGCTCACCCTTCATCCCGAAAACAAACAAGGCAAAAACCTTACAAGAAAATGAAAATTTTATAGTTGATGTATGGAAAAAATTTCAAACAATAAAAAATATAAATAAAGAAAATTTATTCACCCAACATAAATGAACACAAATGTTTTGTTATCCAAATTTGGGAAATTCCATTAGTATAACCCTAATAGCTTGGAATTTTGCAAGAAAGAGATTTCGTCCACACATGTTTTAAAAATGGATATGCATGTTTGAAAGATGTTAAAGATGTAAATGAGCTTTGGATACAAAGATTTTAAAGAGAATAACAAACGTTCATTAAATTCTCAAGTGAACTTGCGGTGGGATATTTACCCGAGTCAAACATGCCATTATTTTGCCCATTTTCAAAAAGCTGACATAATTAATCATAGATGATTGTAATGTGATTTATCATGCCTAACGGACTATATTTTTGTATGAAATGACTTATGGATTGCAATTCAACGCTCAATTAAAAATCCTTCGCAACCCATTTTTCCCGACGATTGCAAAACCTGAGATATAAAAAAGAAAAGGTGCTTACAATCCCTAAAAATTACAGACACTCTTTGGAATTATCTCTCTCTACATATCTGCATTGTGCATTTCCGTTTTAGATGTACACATTTTCTTAAATCAAAACTTCGAGTTTTTCGCTCTCCCTTCATCCCGTAAACAAAAAAGGCAAATAGATCACAACAAAATGAAAATTTCAAAGATGATGTACGGAAAAAGTTTAAAACAATAAAAAATGTAAATGAAGAAAATTTATTCACACACCACAAATGAACACAAAAGTTTTGTTATCCAAGTTTGGGAAATTCCACTAGTCCAAAACTAATATCTTGGCGTTTTACGTGAAGGAGATTTTTTCTACACGTTTTAAAAATGGATATGCTTGCCAGAAACATGTTAAAGATTCAAATGACGTATGGATCCAAGCTTTTAAAGAGAATAACAAATGCTCATTAAATTCTCAAGTGAACGTGCGGTGGGATATTTTGCCCGAGTCAAACAAGCCATAATTTTGCCCATATTCAAAAAGTTTATCTAATAATCATAAGTGATTGTAAAGTGATTTGTTATGCGTAACGGGCTATATTTTTGTAAAAAATGACTTATGGATTTGAAGTCAACACTCAGTTAAAAATCGTCCGCCTGCCCCGTTTCCCGACGATTGCAAAACCTTCGATATAAAAACGAAAAAGTGCATACGATCCCTAAAACATACAGACACTCTTTGGAAATATCTCTCTCTACATTTGTGCATTGTGCATTTCCATTGTAGATGTGCACTTTTTTCTTAAATCAAAACTTTGACTTTTCGCTCTCCCTTCATCCCGAAAACAAGCAAGGCAAAAACCTTACAACAAAATGAAAATTTTATAGTTGATGTATGGAAAAAATTTAAAACAATAAAAAATATAAATAAATAAAATTTATTCACCCAACACAAATGAACACAAAAGTTTTGTTATCCAATTTTGGGAAATTCCTCTAGTTTAACCCTAATAGCTTGGATTTTTGCAAGAAAGTGATTTCGTCCACACATGTTTTAAAAAAGGATATGCATGTTTGAAACATGTTAAAGATGCAAATGAGCTATGGATGCAAAGCTTTTAAAGAGAATAACAAACACTCATTAAATTCTCAAGTGAACTTGCGGTGGGATATTTACCCGAGTCAAACATGCCATTATTTTGCCCATTTGTAAAAATCTGACATAATTAATCATAGATAATTTTAATGTGATTTATCGTGAGTAATGGGCTATATTTTTGTATCAAATGACTTATGGATTGCAAGTCAACACTCAGACAAAAATCCTCCGCCACTAATTTTTCCCGACAATTGCAAGACCTGAGATATAAAAACTAAAAAGAGCATACAATCCGTAAAAATTACAGACACTCTTAGGAATTATCTTTCCCTACAATTGTGCATTGTGCTTTTCGATTTTAGATGTACATTTTTTTCTTAAATTAAAACTTTGACTTTTCGCTCTCCCTTCATCCCGAAAACGAACAAGGCAAAAAGCTTACAATAAAATGAAAATTTTATAGTTGATGTATGGAAAAAATTTAAAATGATAACAAATATAAATAAAGAAAATTTATTCACCCAACACACATGAACACAAAAGTTTTGTTATCCAATTTTGGGAAATTCCACTAGTTTAACCCTAATAGCTTGGAATTTCGCAAGAAAGAGATTTCATCCACACATGTTTTAAAAATGGATATGCATGTTTGAAACATGTTAAAGTTGCAAATGACCTATGGATCCGAAGCTTTTAAAGAGAATAACAAACGCTCATTAAATTCTCTAGTGAACTTGCGGTGGGATATTTACCCGAGTCTAACCAGTCATTATTTTGCCCATTTTCAAGAATTTGATCTAATAATCATAGATGATTGTAAAGTGATTTATCATGCGTAACGGCCTATATTTTTGTATGAAATGTCTTATGGATTGCAAATCAACACTCAGTTAAAAATCCTCTACCACCAATTTTTCCCGACGATTGCAAAACCTAAGATATAAAAACTAAAAAGAGCATACAATCCCTAAAAATTACAGACACTCTTTGGAATTATCTCACCCAACAATTGTGCATTGTGCTTTTCCAATTTAGATGTACACTTTTTATTAAATCAAAACTTTGACTTTTCGCTCTCCCTTCATCCCGAAAACAAACAAGGCAAAAAGCTTACAACAAAATGAAAATTTTATAGTTGATGTATGGAAAAAATTTAAAACAATAACAAATATAAATAAATAAAAATTTTCACCCAACACAAATGAACACAAAAGTTTTGTTATCCAATTTTGGGAAATTCTACTAGTTTAACCCGAATAGCTCGGAATTTTGCAAGAAAGAGATTTCATCCACACATGTTTTAAAATAGGATATGTATGTTTGAAACATGTTAAAGATGAAAATGAGCTATGGATCCAAAGCTTTTAAAGAGAATAACAAACGCTCATTAAATTCTCAAGTGAACTTGCGGTGGGATATTTACCCGAGTCAAACATGCCATTATTTTACCCATTTGGAAAAAGCTGACATAATTAATCATAGATGATTTTAATGTGATTTATAATGCGTAATGGGCTATATTTTTGTATCAAATGACTTATGGATTGCAAGTCAACACTTAGATAAAAATCCTCCGCCACCAATTTTTCTCGACGATTGCAAGACCTGAGATATAAAAACTAAAAAGAGCTTACAGTCCGTAAAAATTACAGACACTCTTAGGAATTATCTTTCCCTACAATTGTGCATTGTGCTTTTCCATTTTAGATTTACATTTTTTTCTTAAATCAAAACTTTGACTTTTCGCTCTCCCTTCATCCCTAAAACGAACAAGGCAAAAAGCTTACAATGAAATGAAAATTTTATAGTTGATGTATGGAAAAAATTTAAAACGATAACAAATATAAATAAAGAAAATTTATTCACCCAACACAAATGAACACAAAAGTTTTGTTATCCAATTTTGGGAAATTCCACTAGTTTAACCCTAATGGCTTGGAATTTCGCAAGAAAGAGATTTCATCCACACATGTTTTAAAAATGGATTTGCATGTTTGAAACATGTTAAAGATGCAAATGACCTATGGATCCAAAGCTTTTAAAGAGAATAACAAACACTCATTAAATTCTCTAGTGAACTTGCGGTGGGATATTTACCCGAGTCTAACCAGTCATTATTTTGCCCATTTTCAAGAATTTGATCTAACAATCATAGATGATTCTAAAGTGATTTATCATGCGTAACGGCCTATATTTTTGTATGAATTGTCTTATGGATTGCGAATCAACACTCAGTTAAAAATCCTCTACCACCAATTTTTCCTGACGATTGCAAAACCCTAGATATAAAAACTAAAAAGAGCTTACAATCCCTAAAAATTACAGACACTCATTGGAATTATCTCTCCCTACAATTGTGCATTGTGCTTTTCCATTTTAGATTTACATTTTTTATTAAATCAAAACTTTGACTTTTCGCTCTCCCTTCATCCCGAAAACAAACAACGCAAAAAGCTTACAACAAAATGAAATTTTTATAGTTGATGTAAGATAAAATTTCAAACAATAACAAATATAAATAAAGAAAATTTATTCACCCAACACAAATGAACACAAAAGTTTTGTTATCCAATTTTGGGAAATTCCTCTAGTTTAACCCTAATAGCTAGGAATTTTGCAAGAAAGAGATTTCATCCACACATGTTTTAAAATAGGATATGCATGTTTGAAACATGTTAAAGATGAAAATGAGTTATGGATCCAAAGCTTTTAAAGAGAATAACAAACGCTCATTAAATTCTCAAGTGAACTTGCGGTGGGATATTTACCCGAGTCAAACATGCCATTATTTTACCCATTTGGAAAAAGCTGACATAATTAATCATAGATGATTTTAATGTGATTTATCATGCGTAACGGGCTATATTTTTGTATCAAATGACTTATGGATTGCAATTCAATACTTAGATAAAAATTCTCCGCCACCAATTTTTCCCGACGATTGCAAGACCTGAGATATAAAAACTAAAAAGAGCTTACAGTCCGTAAAAATTACAGACACTCTTAGGAATTATCTTTCCCTACAATTGTGCATTGTGTTTTTCCATTTTAGATGTACATATTTTTCTTAAATCAAAACTTTGACTTTTCGGTCTCCCTTCATCCCGAAAATGAACAAGGCAAAAAGCTTACAATGAAATGAAAATTTTATAGTTGATGTATGGAAAAAATTTAAAATGATAACAAATATAAATAAATAAAATTTATTCACCCAACACAAATGAACACAAAAGTTTTGTTATCCAATTTTGGGAAATTCCACTAGTTTTACCCTAATAGCTTGGAATTTCGTAAGAAAGAGATTTCATCCACACATGTTTTAAAAATGGATATGCAGGTTTGAAACATGTTAAAGATGCAAATGACCTATGGATCCAAAGCTTTTAAAGTGAATAACAAACGCTCATTAAATTCTCTAGTGAACTTGCGGTGGGATATTTACCCGAGTCCAACCAGTCATTATTTTGCCCATTTTCAAGAATATGATCTAACAATCATAGATGATTCTAAAGTGATTTACCGTGCGTAACGGCCTATATTTTTGTATGAAATGTCTTATGGATTGCAAATCAACACTAAGTTAAAAATCCTCTACCACATATTTTTCTCGACGATTGCAAAACCTGAGATATAAAAACTAAAAAGAGCTTACAATCCCTAAAAATTACAGACACTCTTTGAAATTATCTCTCCCTACAATTGTGCATTGTGCTTTTCCATTTTAGCTGTACACTTTTTATTAAATCAAAACTTTGACTTTTCACTCTCCCTTCATCCCGAAAACAAACAAGGTAAAAAGCTTACAACAAAATGAAAATTTTATAGTTGATGTATGGAAATATTTTAAAACAATAATAAATATAAATAAAGAAAATTTATACACCCAACACAAAAGAAAACAAAAGTTTTGTTATCAAATTTTGGGAAATTCCACTAGTAACCCTAATAGCTTGGAATTTTCCAAGAAAGCGATTTCATCCACACATGTTTTGAAAATGGATATGCATGTTTGAAACATGTTAAAGATGCAAATGAGCTATGGATGCAAAGCTTTTAAGGAGAATAACAAACGCTCATTAAATTCCCAAGTGAACTTGCGGTGGGATATTTACCCGAGTCAAACATGCCATTATTTTGCCCATTTGCAAAAAGCTGACATAATTAATCATATATGATTGTAATGTGATTTATCATGGGTAATGGGCTATACTTTTTTATGAAATGAATTATGGATTGCAATTCGACACTCAGGTAAAAATCATCCGCAACCCATTTTTCCCGACGATTGCAAAACCGGAGATATAAAAACGAAAAAGGTGCTTACAATCCCTAAAAATTACAGACACTCTTTGGAATTATCTCTCTCTACATTTGTGCATTGTGCATTTCCGTTTTAGATGTACACATTTTTCTTAAATAAAAACTTCCAGTTTTTCGCTCTCCCTTCATCCCGTAAACAAAAAAGGCAAATAGATCACAGCAAAATGAAAATTTCATAGTTGATGTACGGAAAAAGTTTAAAAAAATAAAAAAATTAAATGAAGAAAATTTATTCACACACCACAATTGAACACAAAAGTTTTCTTATCCAAGTTTGGGAAACTCCACTAGTCCAAAACTAATATCTTGGAATTTTACATGAAGGAGATTTTTTCTACACATGTTTAAAAAATGCATATGCATGCCAGAAACATGTTAAAGATTCAAATGACCTATGGATCCAAAGCTTTTAAAGAGAATAACAAACGCTCTTTAAATTCTCAAGTGAACGTGCGGTGGGATATTTGCCCGAGTCAAAAAGTTGAGCTAACAATCATAGATGATTGTAAAGTGATTTGTCATGCGTAACGGGCTATATTTTTATAAGAAATGACTTATGGATTTGAAGTCAACACTCAATTAAAAATCGCCCTCCTCCTCCGTTTCCCGACAATTGCAAAACCTTAGATATAAAAACAAAAAAGTGCATACGATCCCTAAAACATAAAGTCACTCTTTGAAAATATCTCTCTCTACATTTGTGCATTGTGCATTTCCATTTTAGATGTACACATTTTTCTTAAATCAGAACTTTGAGTTTTCGCTCCCCCTTCATCCTGTAAACAAAAAAGGCAAAAAAGATCACAACAAAATAAAAATTTTATAGTTGGTGTGTGGAAAATATTTAAAATAATAACTAATGTAAATAAAAAATATCTATTCACACACCACAAATGAACACAAAAGTTTTGTAATCCAAGTTTTGAAAATTCCATTAGTCCAACCCTATTAAGTTTGGAATTTTACAAGAAGGAGATTTTTTCTACACATGTTTAAAAAATGGATATGCATGCTTGAAATATGTTAAAGATTCAAATGACCTATGGATCCAAAGCTTTTAAAGAGAATAACCAGCGCTCATTAAATTCTCAAGTGAACGTGCGGTGGGATATTTACCAGAGTCTAACAAGTCATTATTTTCCCATTTTCAAAAATTTGATCTAACAATCATAGATGATTGTAAAGTGATTTATCATGCGTAATGGGCTATATTTTTGTATGAAATGACTTAGGGATTACAATTCAACACTTAGTTAAAAATCCTCTGCCACCAATTTTTCCCGACGATTGCAAAACCTGAGATATAAAAACTAAAAAGAGCTTACAATCCCTAAAAATTACAGACACTCTTTGGAATTATCTCTCCCTACCATTGTGCATTATGCTTTTCCATTTTAGATGTACACTTTTTTCTTAAATCAAAACTTTGACTTTTCGCTCTCTCTTCATCCCAAAAACTAACAAGGCAAAAAGCTTACAACAAAATGAAACTTTTGTAGTTGATGTATGGAAAAAATTTAAAACAATAAAAAATATAAATAAAGAAAATTTATTCACCCAATACAAATGAACACAAATGTTTTGTTATCCAATTTTTGAAAATTCCACTAGTTTAACCCTAATAGCTTGGAATTTTGCAAGAAAAAGATTTCGTCCACACATGTTTTAAAAATGGATATGCATGTTTGAAAGGTGTTAAATATGCAAATGAGCTATGGATGCAAAGCTTTTAAAGAGAACAACAAACGCTCATTAAATTCTCAAGTGAACTTGCGGTGGGATATTTACCCGAGTCACACATGCCATTATTTTGCCCATTTGCAAAAAGCTGACATAATTAATCATAGATGATTGTATTCAGATTTATCATGCGTAACGAGCTATATTTTTATATGAAATGACTTATGGATTGCAATTCAACACTCAGTTAAAAATCCTATTCCACCAATTTTTCCCGACGATTGCAAAACCTGAGATATAAAGACTAAAAAGAGCTTACAATCCCTAAAATTATAGACAATCTTTGGAATAATCTCTCCCTATAATTGAGCATTTTGCTTTTCCAATTTATATGTACACTCTTTTCTTAAATCAAAACTTTGACTTTTCGCTCTCCCTTCATCCCGAAAACAAACAAGCCCAAAAGCTTACAATAAAATGAAAATTTTATAGTTGATGTATGGAAAAAATTTAAAACAATAACAAATATAAATAAAGAAAATTTATTCACCCAACACAAATGAACACAAAAGTTTTGTTATCTAATTTTGGGAAATTCCTCTAGTTTAACCCTAACAGCTAGGAATTTTCCAAGAAAGAGATTTCATCCACACATGTTTTAAAATAGGATATGCATGTTTAAAACATGTTAAAGATGAAAATGAGCTATGGATCCAAAGCTTTTAAAGAGAATAACAAACGCTCATTAAATTCTGAAGTGAACTTGCGGTGGGATATTTCCCCGAGTCAAACATGCCATTATTTTGCCCATTTGTAAAAAGCTGACATAATTAATCATAGATGATTTTAATGTGATTTATTATGCGTAACGGGCTATATTTTTGTATCAAATGACTTATGGATTGCAATTCAACACTCAGAAAAAAATCCTCTGCCACCAATTTTTCCCGACGATTGCAAGACCTGAGATATAAAAACTAAAAAGAGCTTACAATTCGTAAAAATTACAGACACTCTTAGGAATTATCTTTCCCTACAATTGTGCATTGTGCTTTTCCATTTTAGATGTACATTTTTTTCTTAAATCAAAACTTTGACTTTTCGCTCTCCCTTCATCCCGAAAACGAACAAGGCAAAAAGCTTACAATGAAATGAAAATTTTATAGTTGATGTATGGAAAAAATTTAAAATGATAACAAATATAAATAAAGAAAATTTATTCACCCAACACACATGAACACAAAAGTTTTGTTATCCAATTTTGGGAAATTCCACTAGTTTAACCCTAATAGCTTGGAATTTCGCAAGAAAGAGATTTCATCCACACATGTTTTAAAAATGGATATGCATGTTTGAAACATGTTAAAGTTGCAAATGACCTATGGATCCGAAGCTTTTAAAGAGAATAACAAATGCTCATTAAATTCTCTAGTGAACTTGCGGTGGGATATTTACCCGAGTCTAACCAGTCATTATTTTGCCCATTTTCAAGAATTTTATCTAACAATCAGAGATGATTGTAAAGTGATTTATCATGCGTAACGGCCTTTATTTTTGTATGAAATGTCTTATGGATTGCAAATCAACACTCAGTTAAAAATCCTCTACCACCAATTTTTCCCGACGATTGCAAAACCTGAGATATAAAAACTAAAAAGAGCTTACAATCCCTAAAAATTACAGACACTCTTTGGAATTATCTCTCCCTACAATTGTTCATTGTGCTTTTCCATTTTAGATGTACACTTTTTATTCAATCAAAACTTTGACTTTTCGCTCTCCCTTCATCCCGAAAACAAACAAGGGAAAAAGCTTACAACAAAATGAAAATTTTATAGTTGATGTATGGAAATATTTTAAAACAATAATAAATATAAATAAAGAAAATTTATTCACCCAACACAAAAGAAAAAAAAAGTTTTTTTATCAAATTTTGGGAAATTCCACTAGTAACCCTAATAGCTTGGAATTTTCCAAGAAAGCGATTTCATCCACACATGTTTTGAAAATGGATATGCATGTTTGAAACATGTTAAAGATGCAAATGAGCTATGGATGCAAAGCTTTTAAGGGGAATAACAAACGCTCATTAAATTCTCAAGTGAACTTGCGGTGGGATATTTACCCGAGTCAAACATGCCATTATTTTGTCCATTTGCAAAAAGCTGACATAATTAATCATAGATGATTGTAATGTGATTTATCATGGGTAACGGGCTATACTTTTTTATGAAATGAATTATGGATTGCAATTCGACACTCAGGTAAAAATCATCCGAACCCATTTTTCCCGACGATTGCAAAACCTGAGATATAAAAACGAAAAAGGTGCTTACAATCCCTAAAAATTATAGACACTCTTTGGAATTATCTCTCTCTACATATGTGCATTGTGCATTTCTGTTTTAGATGTACACATTTTTCTTAAATCAAAACTTCCAGTTTTTCGCTCTCCCTTCATCCCGTAAACAAAAAAGGCAAATAGATCACAGCAAAATGAAAATTTCATAGTTGATGTACGGAAAAAGTTTAAAAAAATAAAAAAATTAAATGAAGAAAATTTATTCACACACCACAAATGAACGCAAAAGTTTTCTTATCCAAGTTTGGGAAACTCCACTAGTCCAAAACTAATATCTTGGAATTTTACATGAAGGAGATTTTTTCTACACATGTTTAAAAAATGCATATGCATGCCAAAAACATGTTAAAGATTCAAATGACCTATGGATCCAAAGCTTTTAAAGAGAATAACAAACGCTCTTTAAATACACAAGTGAACGTGCGGTGGGATATTTGCCCGAGTCAAAAAGTTGAGCTAACAATCATAGATGATTGTAAAGTAATTTGTCATGCGTAACGGGTTATATTTTTATAAGAAATGACTTTTGGATTTGAAGTCAACACTCAATTAAAAATCGCCCGCCTCCCCCGTTTCCCGACGATTGCAAAACCTTAGATATAAAAACAAAAAAGTGCATTCGATCCCTAAAACATACAGTCACTCTTTGAAAATATCTCTCTCTACATTTGTGCATTGTGCATTTCCATTTTAGATGTACACATTTTTCTTAAATCAGAACTTTGAGTTTTCGCTCCCCCTTCATCCTGTAAACAAAAAAGGCAAAAAAGATCACAACAAAATAAAAATTTTATAGTTGATGTGTTGAAAATATTTAAAATAATAACTAATGTAAATAAAAAATATCTATTCACACACCACAAATGAACACAAAAGTTTTGTTATCCAAGTTTTGGAAATTCCATTAGTCCAACCCTATTAAGTTTGGAATTTTACAAGAAGGAGATTTTTTCTACACATGTTTAAAAAATGGATATGCATGCTTGAAATATGTTAAAGATTCAAATGACCTATGGATCCAAAGCTTTTAAAGAGAATAACCAGCGCTCATTAAATTCTCAAGTGAACGTGCAGTGGGATATTTACCAGAGTCTAACAAGTAATTATTTTCCCATTTTCAAAAATTTGATCTAACAATCATAGATGATTGTAAAGTGATTTATCATGCGTAATGGGCTATATTTTTGTATGAAATGACTTATGGATTACAATTCATCACTCAGTTAAAAATCCTCTGCCACCAATTTTTCCAGACGATTGCAAAACCTGAGATATAAAAACTAAAAAGAGCTTACAATCCCTAAAAATTACAGACACTCTTTGGAATTATCTCTCCCTACCATTGTGCATTGTGCTTTTCCATTTTAGATGTATACTCTTTTCGTCAATCAAAACTTTGACTTTTCACTCTCCCTTCATTCGAAAAACAAACAAGGCAAAAAGCTTAGAACAAAATGAAAATTTTATAGTTGATGAATGGAAAAAATTTAAAACAATAAAAAATATAAATTAAGAAAATTTATTCACCCAACACAAATGTACACAAAAGTTTTCTTATCCAATTTTGGGAAATTCCACTACTTTAACCCTAATAGCTTGGAATTTTGCAACAAAGAGATTTCATCCACACATGTTTTAAAAATGGATATGCATGTTTGAAACATGTTAAAGATTCAAATGAGCTATGGATGCAAAGCTTTTAAAGAGAATAACAAATGCTCATTAAATTCTCAAGTGAACTTGCAGTGGGATATTTACCCGTGTCAAACATGCCATTATTTTGCTCATTTGCAAAAAGCTGACATAATTAATCATAGATGATTGTAAAGTGATTTATCATGCGTAACGGGCTATATTTTTGTATGAAATGACTTTTGGATTGCAATTCAACACTTAGTTAAAAGTCCTCTGCCACCAATTTTTCCCGACAATTGCAAAACCTGAGATATAAAAACTAAAAAGGGCTTGCAATCCCTAAAAATTACAGAAACTCTTTGGAATTTTCTCTCCCTCTAATTGTGCATTGTGCTTTTCCATTTTTGATGTGCACGCTTTTCTTAAATCAAAACTTTGACTTTTCGCTCTCTCTTCATCCCGAAAACAAACGAGGCAAAAAGCTTAGAACAAAATGAAAATTTTATAGTTGATGTATGGAAAAAATTTCAAACAATAATAAATATAAATAAAGAAAATTTATTCACCCAACACAAATGAACACAAAAGTTTTGTTATCCAATTTTGGGAAATTCCACTAGTAACCCTAATAGCTTGGAATTTTCCAAGAAAGCGATTTCATCCACACATGTTTTAAAAATGGATATGCATGTTTGAAACATGTTAAAGATCCAAATGAGCTATGGATGCAAAGCTTTTAAAGAGAATAACAAACGCTCATTAAATTCTCAAGTGAACTTGCGGTGGGATATTTACCCGAGTCAAACATGCCATTATTTTGCCCATTTGCAAAAAGCTGACATAATTAATCATAGATGATTGTAATGTGATTTATCATGGGTAACGGGCTATACTTTTTGTATGAAATGACTTATGGATTGCAGTTCAACACTCAGGTAAAAATCGTCCGCAACCCATTTTTCCCGACGATTGCAAAACTGAGATATAAAAACGAAAAAGGCGCTTACAATCCGTAAAAATTACAGACACTCTTTGGAATTATCTCTCTCTACATATTTGCATTGTGCATTTCCGTTTTAGATGTACACATTTTTCTTAAATCAAAACTTCGAGTTTTTCGCTCTCCCTTCTTCTCGTAAACAAAAAAGGCAAATAGATCACAGCAAAATGAAAATTTCAAAGTTGATGTACGAAAAAAGTTTAAACCAATAAAAAAAGTAAATGAAGAAAATTTATTGACACACCACAAATGAACACAAAAGTTTTGTTATCCAAGTTTGGGAAATTCCACTAGTCCAAAACTAATATCTTGGAATTTTACATGAAGGAGATTTTTTCTACACATGTTTTAAAAATGGATATGCATGCAAGAAACATGTTCAAGATTCAGATGACCTACGCATCCAAAGCTTTTAAAGAGAATAACAAACGCTCATTAAATTCTCAAGTGAACGTGCAGTGGGATATTTGCCCGAGTCAAACAAGCCATTATTTTGCCCATATTCAAAAAGTTGAGCTAACAATCATAGGTGATTGTAAAGTGATTTGTCATGCGTAACGGGCTATATTTTTTTAAGAAATGACTTATGGATTAGAAGTCAACACTCAGTTAAAAATCGCCTGCCTCCCCCATTTCCCGACGATTGCAAAACCTTAGATATAAAAATGAAAAAAGTGCATACGATCCATAAAACATACAGACACTCTTTGGAAATATCTCCCTCTACATATGTGCATTGTGCATTTCCATTTTAGATGTACACTTTTTTCTTAAATCAGAACTTTGAGTTTTCGCTCCCCCTTCATCCCGTAAACAAAAAAGGCAAAAACGATCACAACAAAATAAAAATTATATAGTTGATGTGTGGAAAATATTTAAGATAATAACTAATGTAAATGAAAAATATCTATTCACACACCACAAATGAACACAAAAGTTTTGTTATCCAAGTTTGGGAAATTCCATTAGTCCAACCCGATTAAGCTTGGAATTTTACATGAAGGAGATTTTTTCAACACATGTTTTAAAAATGGATATGCATGCTTCAAACATGTTAAAGATTCAAATGACCTCTGGATGAAAAGCTTTTAAAGAGAATAACAAACGCTCATTAAATTCTCAAGTGAACGTGTGGTGGGATATTTACCCGAGTCTAACTAGTCATTATTTTGCCCATTTTCAAAAATTTGATCTAACTATCATAGATGATTGTAAAGTGATTTATCATGCGTAATGGGCTAAGTTTTTGTATAAAATGACTTATGGAATGCAATTCAACACTCAGTTAAAAATCGTCTGCCACCAATTTTTCCCGACGATTGCGAAACCTGAGATATAAAAACTAAAAAGAGCTTACAATTCCTAAAAATTATAGACACTCTTTGGAATTATCTCTCCCTAAAATTGTGCATTGTGCATTGTGCTTTTCCATTTTAGATGTACACTGTTTTCTTCAATCAAAACTTTGTCTTTTCGCTCTCCCTTCATCCCAAAAACAAACAAGGCAAAAACCTTACAATAAAATTAAAATTTTATAGTTGATGTATGGACAGAATTTAAAACAATGAAAAATATAAATAAATAAAATTTATTCACCCAACACAAATGAACACAAAATTTTTGTTATCCAATTTCTTGAAATTCCACTAGTTTAACCCTAATAGCTTGGAATTTTACAAGCAAGAGATTTCATCCACACATGTTTTAAAAATGGATATGCATGTTTGAAACGTGTTAAAGGTGCAAATGAGCTATGGATGCAAAGCTTTTAAAGAGAATAACAAATGCTCATTAAATTCTCAAGTGAACTTGGCGTGGGATATTTACCTGTGTCAAACATGCCATTATTTTGCTCAGTTGCAAAAAGCTGACATAATTAATCATAGATGATTGTAATGTGATTTATCATGCGTAACGGGCTAAATTTTTGTATGAAATGACTTATGGATTGCAATTCAACACTCAGTTAAAAATCCTCTGCCACCAATTTTTCCCGATGATTGCAAAACCTGAGATATAAAAACTAAAAATAGCTTACAATCCCGATAAATTACAGACACTCTTTGGAATTATCTCTCCCTACAATTTTTCATTGTGCTTTTCCATTTTAGATGTACACTTTTTTCTTAAATCAAAACTTTGACTTTTTGCTCTCCCTTCATCCTTAAAACAAACAAGGCAAAAAGTTTACAACAAAATGAAAATTTTATAGTTGATGTATGGAAAAAATTTAAAACAATAAAAAATATAAATAAATAAAATTTATTCACCCAACACAAATGAACACAAAAGTTTTGTTATCCAATTTTTAGAAATTCCACTACTTTAACCCGAATAGCTTGGAATTTTGCAAGAAAGAGATTTCATCCACACATGTTTTAAAAGTGGATATGCATGTTTGAAACATGTTAAAGATGCAAATGAGCTATGGATGCAAAGCTTTTAAAGAGAATAACAAACGCTCATTAAATTCTCAAGTGAACTTGCGGTGGGATATTTACCCGAGTCAAACATGCCATTATTTTGCCCATTTGCAAAAAGCTGACATAATTAATCATAGTTGATTGTAATGTAATTTATCATGCGTGACGGGCTATATTTTTGTATGAAATGACTTATGGATTGCAATTCAACACTCAGTTAAAAATCCTCTACCACCAATTTTTCCCGACGATTGCAAAACCTGAGATATAAAAACTAAAAAGAGCTTACAATCCCTAAAAATTACAGACACTCTTTGGAATTTTCTCTCCCTATAATTGTGCATTGTGCTTTTCCATTTTAGATGTGCATGCTTTTCTTAAATCAAAACGTTGACTTTTCGCTCTCTCTTCATCCCGAAAACAAATGAGGCAAAAAGCTTACATAAAAATGAAAATTTTATAGTTGATGTATGGAAAAAATTTAAAACAATAAAAAATATCAATAAAGAAAATTTATTCACCCAACACAAACGAACACAAAAGTTTTCTTATCCAATTTTTTGAAATTCCACTAGTTTAACCCTAACAGCTTGGAATTTTGCAAGAAAGAGATTTCATCCACACATGTTTTAAAAATCGATATGCATGTTTGAAACATGTTAAAGATGCAAATGAGCTATGGGTGCAAAGCTTTTAAAGAGAATAACAAACGCTCATTAAATTCTCAAGTGAACTTGAGGTGGGATATTTACCCGAGTCAAACATGCCATTATTTTGCCCATTTGCAAAAAGTTGACATAATTACTCATAGATGATTGTAATGTGATTTATCATGCGTAACGGCTTATATTTTTGGATGAAATGACTTATGGATTGCAATTCAACTCTCAGTTAAAAATCCTCCCCAACCCATTTTTGCAACGATTGCAAAAACTAAGATGTAAAAACGAAAAGGTGCTTACAATCACTAAAAAATACAGATACTCTTTGCAATTATCTCTTTCTACATATGTGCATTGTGCATTTCCGTTTTAGATGTACACATTTGTTTTATATCAAAACTTCGAGTTTTTCGCTCTCCCTTCATCCCGTAAACAAAAAAGGCAAATAGATCACAGCACAATGAAAATTTTATAGTTGATATACAGAAAAAGTTTAAAACAATAAAAAAAAGTAAATGAAGAAAATTTATTCACACACCACAAATGAACACAAAAGTTTTGTTATCCAAGTTTGGGAAATTCCACTAGTCCAAAACTAATATCTTGGAATTTTACATGAAGGAGATTTTTTCTACACATGTTTTAAAAGTGGATATGAATGACAGAAACATGTTAAAGATTCAATGACCTATGGATCCAAAAATTTTTAAAGAGAATAACAAACACTCATTAAATTCTCAAGTGAACGTGCGGTGGGATATTTGCTTAAGTCAAACAAGCCATTATTTTGCCCATATTCAAAAAGTTGAGCTGACAATCATAGATAATTGTAAAGTGATTTGTCATGCGTAACGGGCTATAATTTTGTAAGAAATGACTTATGGATTTGAAGTCAACACTCAGTTAAAAATCGGCCGCCTCCCTCGTTTCCCGACGATTGCAAAACCTTAGATATAAATACGAAAGAGTGCATACGATCCCTAAAACATTCAGACACTCTTTGGAAATATCTCTCTCTACATTTGTGCATTGTGCATTTCCATTTTAGATGTACACTTTTTTCTTAAATCAGAACTTTGAGTTTTCGCTCCCCCTTCATCCCGTAAACAAAAAAGGCAAAAAAGATCACAACAAAATAAAATTTTTATAGTTGATGCGTGAAAAATATTTAAAATAATAAATAATGTAAATAAAAAATCTCTATTCACACACCACAAATGAACACAAAAGTTTTGTTATCCATGTTTGGGAAATTCCATTAGTCCAACCCTATTAAACTTGGAATTTTACATGAAGAAGATTTTTTCTACACATGTTTTAAAAATGGATATGCATGCTTGAAACATGTTAAAGATTCAAATGACCCATGGATCCAAAGCTTTTAAAGAGAATAATCAACGCTCATTAAATTCTCAAGTGAACGTGCAGTGGGATATTTACCCGAATCTAAGAAGTCATTATTTTGCCCATTTTCAAAAATTTGATCTAACAATCATAGATGATTGTAAAAGTGATTTATCAAGCTTAATGGGCTATATTTTTGTATGAAATGACTTATTGATTACAATTCAACACTCAGTTAAAAATCCTCTGCCACCAGTTTTTCCCGATGATTGCTAAACCTGAGATATAAAAACTCAAAAGAGCTTACAATCCCTAAAAATTATAGACACTCTTTGGAATTATCTCTCCCTACAATTGTGCATTGTGGTTTTCCATTTGAGATGTACTCTCTTTTCTTAAATCAAAACTTTGACTTTTCGCCCTCCCTTCATCCCGAAAACAAACAAGGCAAAAAGCATACAACAAAATGAAAATTTTATAGTTGATGTATGGAAAAAATTTAAAACAATAACAAATATAAATAAAGAAAATTTATTCACCCAACAAAATGAACATAAAATTTTTGTTATCCAATTTTGGGAAATTCCACTAGTTTAAACCTAATAGCTTGGAATTTTGCATGAAAGAGATTTCTTCCACACATGTTTTAAAAATGGATATGCATGTTAGAAACACGTTAAAGATGCAAATGAGCTATGGATGCAAAGCTTTTAAAGAAAATAACAAACGCTCATTAAATTCTCAAGTGAACTTGCGGTGGGATATTTACCCGAGTCAAACATGCCATTATTTTGCCCATTTGCAAAAAGCTGACATAATTAATTATAGATGATTGTAAAGTGGTTTATCATGCGTAACGGGCTATATTTTTGTATGAAATGACTTATGGATTGCAATTCAACACTCAGTTAAAAATCCTCTGCCACCAATTTTTCTCGACGATTGCAAAACCTGAGATATAAAAACTAAAAAGAGCTTACAATCCCTAAAAATTACAGACACTCTTAGGAATTTTCTCTCCCTATAATTGTGCATTCTGCTTTTCCATTTTAGATGTGTACGCTTTTCTTAAATCAAAACTTTGACTTTTCACTCTCTCTTCACACACCACAAATGAACACAAAAGTTTTGTTATCCAAGTTTGGGAAATTCCATTAGTCCAACCCGATTAAGCTTGGAATTTTACATGAAGGAGATTTTTTCAACACATGTTTTAAAAATGGATATGCATGCTTCAAACATGTTAAAGATTCAAATGACCTCTGGATGCAAAGCTTTTAAAGAGAATAACAAACGCTCATTAAATTCTCAAGTGAACGTGTGGTGGGATATTTACCCGAGTCTAACAAGTCATTATTTTGCCCATTTTCAAAAATTTGATCTAACTATCATAGATAATTGTAAAGTGATTTATCATGCGTAATGGGCTAAGTTTTTGTATGAAATGACTTATGGAATGCAATTCAACACTCAGTTAAAAATCCTCTGCCACCAATTTTTCCCAACGATTGCAAAGCCTGAGATATAAAAACTAAAAAGAGCTTACAATCCCTAAAAATTACAGACACTCTTTAGACTTATCTCCCCCTACAATTGTGCATTGTGCTTTTCCATTTTAGATGTACACTCTTTTCTTAAATTAAAACTTTGACTTTTCGCTCTCCCTTCATCCGGAAAAACTACAAGGCAAAAACCTTACAATAAAATTAAAATTTTATAGTTGATGTATGGACAGAATTTAAAACAATGAAAAATATAAATAAATAAAATTTATTCACCCAACACAAATGAACACAAAATTTTTGTTATCCAATTTCTTGAAATTCCACTAGTTTAACCCTAATAGCTTGGAATTTTACAAGCAAGAGATTTCATCCACACATGTTTTAAAAATGGATATGCATGTTTGAAACGTGTTAAAGGTGCAAATGAGCTATGGATGCAAAGCTTTTAAAGAGAATAACAAATGCTCATTAAATTCTCAAGTGAACTTGGCGTGGGATATTTATCTGTGTCAAACATGCCATTATTTTGCTCAGTTGCAAAAAGCTGACATAATTAATCATAGATGATTGTAATGTGATTTATCATGCGTAACGGGCTAAATTTTTGTATGAAATGACTTATGGATTGCAATTCAACACTCAGTTAAAAATCCTCTGCCACCAATTTTTCCCGATGATTGCAAAACCTGAGATATAAAAACTAAAAATAGCTTACAATCCCTATAAATTACAGACACTCTTTGGAATTATCTCTCCCTACAATTTTTCATTGTGCTTTTCCATTTTAGATGTACACTTTTTTCTTAAATCAAAACTTTGACTTTTTGCTCTCCCTTCATCCTTAAAACAAACAAGGCAAAAAGCTTACAACAAAATGAAAATTTTATAGTTGATGTATGGAAAAAATTTAAAACAATAACAAATATCAATAAAGAAAATTTATTCACCCAACACAAACGAACACAAATGTTTTGTTATCCAATTTTGGGAAATTCCACTAGTTTAACCCTAATAGCTTGGAATTTTGCAAGAAAGAGATTTCATCCACACATGTTTTAAAATGGATATGCATGTTTGAAACATGTTAAAGATGCAAATGAGCTATGGATGCAAAGCTTTTAAAGAGAATAACAAATGCTCATTAAATTCTCAAGTGAACTTGTGGTGGGATATTTACCCGAGTCAAACATGCCATTATTTTGCCCATTTGCAAAAAGTTGACATAATTAATCATAGATGATCGTAATGTGATTTATCATGCGTAACGGGCTATATTTTTTTATGAAATGACTTATGGATTGCAATTCAACACTCAGTTAAAAATCCTCCACAACCCTTTTTTCCCAACTATTGCAAAAGCTGAGATATAAAAACGAAAAGGTGCTTACAATCCCTAAAAATTACAGACACTCATTGGAATTATCTCTCTCTACATATGTGCATTGTGCATTTCCATTTTAGATGTACACATTTTTATTAAATCAAAACTTTGAGTTTTTCGTTCTACTTTCATCCCGTAAACAAAAAAGGCAAATAGATCACAGCAAAATGAAAATTTTATAGTTGATGTACGAAAAAAGTTTAAAATAATAAAAAAAGTAAATGAAGAAAATTTATTCACACACCAAAAATCAACACAAAAGTTTTGTTATTCAAGTTTGGGAAATTCCACTAGTCCAAAACTAATATCTTGGAATTTTACATGAAGGAGATTTTTTCTACACATGTTTTAAAAATGGATATGCATGCCAGAAACATGTTAAAGATTCAATGACCTATGGATCCAAAGCTTTTAAAGAGAATAACAAACGCTCATTAAATTCTCAACTGAATGTGCAGTAGGTTATTTGCCAGAGTCAAACGAGCCATTATTTTGCCCATATTCAAAAAGTTGAGCTAACAATCATAGATGATTGTAAAGTGATTTGTCATGCGTAACGGGATATATTTTTCTAAGAAATGACTTATGCATTTGAAGTCAACACTCATTTAAAAATCGCCCGCCTCCCCGTTTCCCGACGATTGCAAAACCTTAGATATAAAAACGAAAAAGTGCAGACGATCCCTAAAACATACAGAAACTCTTTGGAAATATCTTTCTCTACATTTGTGCATTGTGCATTTCCATTTTAGTTGTACACTTTTTTCTTAAATCAGAACATTGAGTTTTCACTTCTCCTTCATCCCGTAAAAAAAAAAGGCAAAAAAGATCACAACAAAATAAAAATTTTATAGTTGATGTGTGAAAAATATTTAAAATAATAACTAATGTAAAAAAAAAATATCTATTCGCACACCACAAATGAACACAAAAGTTTTGTTATCCAAGTTTGGGAAATTCCACTAGTCCAACCCTATTAAGCTTGGAATTTTACAGGAAAGAGATTTTTCCTACACATGTTTTAAAAATGGATATGCATGCTTGAAACATGTTAAAGATTCAAATGACCTATGGTTCCAAAGCTTTTAAAGAGAATAACAAACGTTCATTAAATTCTCAAGTGAACATGCGGTGGGATATTTACCCGAGTCTAACAAGTCATGATTTTTCCCATTTTCAAAAATTTCATCGAACAATCGTAGATGATTGTAAAGTGATTTATCATGCGTAACGGGCTATATTTTTGTATGAAATGACTTATGGATTGCAATTCAACACTCAGTTAAAAATCCTCTGCCACCAATTTTTCCCGACGATTGCAAAACCTGAGATATAAAAACTAAAAAGAGCTTACAATCCCTAAAAATTACAGACACTCTTTAGACTTATCTCCCCCTACAATTGTGCATTGTGCTTTTCCATTTTAGATGTACACTCTTTTCTTAAATTAAAACTTTGACTTTTCGCTCTCCCTTCATCCGGAAAAACTACAAGGCAAAAACCTTACAATAAAATTAAAATTTTATAGTTGATGTATGGACAGAATTTAAAACAATGAAAAATATAAATAAATAAAATTTATTCACCCAACACAAATGAACACAAAATTTTTGTTATCCAATTTCTTGAAATTCCACTAGTTTAACCCTAATAGCTTGGAATTTTACAAGCAAGAGATTTCATCCACACATGTTTTAAAAATGGATATGCATGTTTGAAACGTGTTAAAGATGCAAATGAGCTATGGATGCAAAGCTTTTAAAGAGAATAACAAATGCTCATTAAATTCTCAAGTGAACTTGGCGTGGGATATTTACCCGAGTCAAACATGCCATTATTTTGCCCATTTGTAAAAAGCTGACATAATTAATCATAGATGATTGTAAAGTGATTTATCATGCGTAACGGGCTATATTTTTTTATGAAATGACTAAAGGATTGAAATTCAACACTCAGTTAAAAATCCTCTGCCACCAATTTTTCCCGATGATTGCAAAACCTGAGATATAAAAACTAAAAAGAGCTTACAATCCCTAAAAATTACATTCAGTCTTTGGAATTATCTCTCCCTACAATTGTGCATTGTGCTTTTCCATTTTAGATGTACACTCTTTTCTTAAATCAAAACTTTGACTTTTCGCTCTCCCTCCATCCCGAAAACAAAAAGGCAAAAACCTCACAACAAAATGAAAATTTTATAGTTGATGTATGGAAAAAATTTAAAACAATAACAAATATAAATAAAGAAAATTTATTCACCCAACACAAATGAACACAAAAGTTTTGTTATCATATTTTGGGAAATTCCACTAGTTTATCCCTAATAGCTTGAAATTTTGCAAGAAAGAGATTTCAGCCACACATGTTTTAAAAATGGATATGCATGTTTGAAACATGTTAAAGATGCAAATGAGCTATGGATGCAATGCTTTTAAGGAGAATAACAAACGCTCATTAAATTCTCAAGTGAACTTGCGATGGGATATTTACCCCAATCAAACATGCCATTATTTTGCCCATTTGCAAAAAGCTGACAGAATTAATCATAGATTATTGTAACGCTATTTATCATGCATAACGGGCTATATTTTTGTATGAAATGACTTATGGATTGCAATTCAACACTTAGTTAAAAATCCACTGCCACCAATTTTTTCGGACGATTGCAAAACCTGAGATACAAAACCGAAAAGGTTCTTACAATCCCTACAAATTACACACACTCTTTGGAATTATCTCTCTCTACATATGTGCATTGTGCTTTTCCGTTTTAGATGTACACTTTTTTCTTAAATCAAAACTTTGACTTTTCGCTCTCCCTTCATCCCGAAAACAAACAAAGCAAAAAGTTCACAGCAAAATGAAATTTTCATAGTTGATGTACGGAAAAAGTTTAAAACAATAAAAAAAGTAGATGAAGAAAATTTATTTACACACCACAAATAAACACAAAAGTTATGTTATCCAAGCTTGGGAAATTCCACTAGTCCAAAACAAATATCTTGCAATTTTGCAAGTAGGAGATTTTTTCCACACATGTTTTAAAAATGGATATGCATGTTTGAAACATGTTAAAGATTCAAATGACCTGTGGATCGAAAGCTTTTAAAGAGAATAACAAACGCTCATTAAATTCGCAAGTGAACGTGCGGTGGGATATTTGCCCGAGTCAAACAAGCCATTATTTTGCCCATATTCAAAAAGTTGGGCTAACAATCATAGATGATTGTAAAGTGATTTGTCATGCGTAACGGGCTATATTTTCGTAAGAAATTACTTATGGATTTGAAGTCAACACTCAATTATAAATCGCCCGCCTCCCCTGTTTCCCATTGATTGCAAAACCTTAGATATAAAATCAAAAAAGTGCATACGATCCCTAAAACATACAGACACTCTTTGGAAATATCTCTCTCTATATTTGTGCATTGTGCATTTCCATTTTAGATGTACACTTTTTTCTTAAATCAGAACTTTGAGTTTTCGCTCCCCCTTCATCCCGTAAACAAAAAAGGCAAAGCTTTTAAAGAGAATAACAAACGCTCATTAAATTCTCAGGTGAACTTGCGGTGGGATATTTACCCGAGTCAACCATGCCATTATTTTGCCCATTTAAAAAAAGCTGACATAATTAATCATAGATGATTGTAAAGTGATTTATCATGCGTAACGGGTTATATTTTTGTATGAAATGACTAATGGATTGCAATTCAACACTCAGTTAAAAATCCTCTGCCACCAATTTTTCCTGACGATTGCAAAACCTAAGATATAAAAACTAAAGAGAGCTTACAATCCCTAAAAATTAAAAACACTCTTTGGAATTATCTCTCCCTACAATTGTGCATTGTGGTTTTCCATTTTAGATGTACACTTTTTTCTTAAATCAAATCTTTGACTTTTCCCTCTCCATTCATCCCTGAAACAAACAAGGCAAAAAGCTTACAACAAAATGAAAATTTAATAGTTGAGGTATGGAAAAAATTTAAAACAATAAAAAATATAAATAAAGAAAATTTATTCACCCAACACAAATGAACACAAAAGTTTTGTTATCCAATTTTTGGAAATTCCACTAGTTTAACCCTAATAGCTTTGAATTTTGCAAGAAAGAGATTTCATCCAGACATGTTTTAAAAATGGATATGCATGTTTGAAACTTGTTAAAGATGCCAATGAGCTATGGATGCAAAGCTTTTAAAGAGAATAACAAACGCTCCGTAAATCCTCAAGTGAACTTGCGGTGGGATTTTTACCCGAGTCAAACATGCCATTATTTTGCCCATTTGCAAAAAGTGGACATAATTAATCATAGATGATTGTAATGTGATTTATCATGCGTAACGGGCTATATTTTTGTATGAAATGACTTATGGATTGCAATTCAACACTCAGTTAAAAATCCTCTACCACAAATTTTTCCTGACGATTACAACACCTGACATATAAAAACTAAAAAGAGCTTACAATCCCTAAAAATAACAGACACTCTTTGGAATTATCTCTCCCTACAATTGTGCATTATGCTTTTCCATTTTAGATATACACTCTTTTCTTAAAGCAAAACTTTTACTTTTTGCTCTCCCTTCATCCTGAAAACAAACAAGGCAAAAAGCTTACAACAAAATAAAAATTTTATAGTTGAAGTATGGAAAAAATTTAAAACAATAAAAAATATAAATAAAGAAAATTTATTCACCCAACACAAATGAACACAAAAGTTTTGTTATCCAATTTTGGGAAATTCCTCTAGTTTAACCCTAATAGCTTGAAATTTTGCAAGAAAGAGATTTCATCCACACATGTTTTAAAAATGGATATGCATGTTTGGAACTTGTTAAAGATGCAAATGATGCAAATCTTTTAAAGAGAATAACAAACGCTCATTAAATTCTCAAGTGAACTTGCGGTGGGATATTTACTCGAGTCAAAGATGCCATAATTTTGCCCATTTGCAAAAAGCTGACATAATTAATCATAGATGATTTTAATGTGATTTATCATGCGTAACGGGCTATATTTTTGTATGAAATGACTTATGGATTGCAATTAAACACTCAGTTAAAAATCCTCCGCAACCCATTTTTCCCGACGATTGCAAAACCTGAGAAATAAAAACGAAAAGGTGCTTACAATGCCTAAAAATTACAGACACTCTTTGGAATTATCTCTCTCTACATATGTGCATTGTGCATTTCCGTTTTAGATGTACACATTTTTTTAAATCAAAACTTCGAGTTTTTCGCTCTCCCTTCATCCCGTAAACAAAAAAGGCAAATAGATGAGAGCAAAATGAAAATTTTATAGTTGATGTACAGAAAAAGTTTAAAACAATAAAAAAATTAAATGAATAAAATTTATTCACACACCACAAATGAACACAAAAGTTTTGTTATCCAAGTTTGGGAAATTTCACTAGTCCAAAACTAATATCTTAGAAATTTACCTGAAGGAGATATTTTCTACACATGTTTTAAAAATGGATATGCATGCCAAAAACATGTTAAAGATTTAAATGACCTATGGATCCAAAGCTTTTAAAGAGAATAACCAACGCTCTTTAAATTCTCAAGTGAACGTGCAGTGGGATATTTGCCCGAGTCAAACAAGCCATTATTTTGCCCATATTCAAAAAGTTGAGCTAACAATCATAGATGATTGTAAAGTGATTTGTCATGCGTAATGGGCTATATTTTTTTAAGAAATGACTTATGGATTTGAAGTCAACACTCAGTTAAAAATCGCCCGCCTCCCCCGTTTCCCGACGATTGCCAAACCTTAGATATAAAAACGAAAAAGTGGATACGATCCCTAAAACATACAGACACACTTTGGAAATCTCTCTCTCTACATTTGTGCATTGTGCATTTCCATTTTAGTTGTACACTTTTTTCTTAAATCAGAACTTTGAGTTTTCGCTCCCTCTACATCCCGTAAACAAAAAAGGCAAAAAAGATCACAACAAAATAAAAATTTTATAGTTGATGTGTGAAAAATATTTAAAATAATAACTAATGTAAATAAAAGCTAACTATTCATACACCACAAATGAACACAAAAGTTTTGTTATCCAAGTTTGGGAAATTCCATTAGTCCAACCCTATTAAGATTGAAATTTTACATGACGAAGATTTTTTCTACACATGTTTTCAAAATGGATATTCAAGCTTGAAACATGTTAAAGATTCAAATGACCTATGGATTCAAAGATTTTCAAGAGAATAAAGAACGCTCATTAAATTCTCAAGTGAACGTGCGGTGGGATATTTACCCGAGTCCAACAAGTCATTATTTTGCCCATTTTCAAAAATTTCAGCTAACAATCATAGATGATTGTAAAGTGATTTATCATGCGTAATGGGCTATATTTTTGTATGAAATGACTTATGGATTGCAGTTCAACACTCAGTTAAAAATCCTCTGCCACCAATTTTTCCCGACGATTGCAAAACCTGAGATATAAAAACTAAAAAGAGCTTACAATCCCTAAAAATTACAGACACTCTTTGGAATTATCTCCCCCTACAATTGTGCATTGTGCTTTTCCATTTTAGATGTACACTCTTTTCATAAATCATAACTTTGACTTTTCGCTTTCCCTTCATCCGGAAAAACTACAAGGCAAAAAGCTTACAATAAAATTAAAATTTTAAAGTTGATGTATGGAGAAAATTTAAAACAATAAAAAATATAAATAAAGAAAATTTATTAACCCAACACAAATGAACACAAAAGTTTTGTTATCCAATTTCTGGAAATTCCACTAGTTTAACCCTAATAGCTTGGAATTTTACAAGAAAGAGATTTCATCCACACATGTTTTAAAAATGGATATGCATATTTGAAGCATGTTAAAGACGCAAATGAGCTATGCATGCAAGGCTTTTAAAGAGAATAACAAACGCTCATTAAATTCTCAAGTGAACTTGGCGTGGGATATTTACCCGAGTCAAACATGCCATTATTTTGCCCATTTTCAAAAAGCTGACATAATTAATCATAGATGATTGTAAAGTGATTTATCATGCGTAACGGGCTATATTTTTGTATGAAATGACTTATGGATTGCAATTCAACACTCAGTTAAAAATCCTCCGCAACCCATTTTTCCCGACGATTGCAAAACCTGAGATATAAAAACGAAAAGGAGCTTACAATCCCTAAAAATTACAGACACTCTTTGGAATTATCTCTCTCTACATATGTACATTGTGCATTTCTGTTTTAGATGTACATATTTTTCTTAAATCAAAACTTCCAGTTTTTCGCTCTCCCTTCATCCTGTAAACAAAAAAGTAAAATAGATCACGACAAAATGAAAATTTCATAGTTGATGTACGGAAAAAGTTTAAAACAATAAAAAAACTATATGAAGAAAATTTATTCAAACACCACAAATGAACACAAAAGTTTTGTTATCCAAGTTTGGGAAATTTCACTAGTCCAGAACTAATATCTTGGAATTTTACATGAAGGAGATTTTTTCTACACATGTTTTAAAAATGGATATGCATCCTAGAAACATGTTAAAGATTCAAATGACCTATGGATCCAAAGCTTTTAAAGAGAATAACAAATGCTCATTAAATTCTCAAGTGAACGTGCCGTGGGATATTTGCCAGAGTCAAACAAGCCATTATTTTTCCCATATTCAAAAAGTTGAGCTAACAATCATAGATGATTGTAAAGTGATTTGTCATGCGTAACAGGCTATAATTTTGTAAGAAATGACTTATGGATTTGAAGTCAACACTCAGTTAAAAATCGGCCGCCTCCCTCGTTTCCCGACGATTGCAAAACCTTAGATATAAATACGAAAGAGTGCATACGATCCCTAAAACATTCAGACACTCTTTGGAAATATCTCTCTCTACATTTGTGCATTGTGCATTTCCATTTTAGATGTACACTTTTTTCTTAAATCAGAACTTTGAGTTTTCGCTCCCCCTTCATCCCGTAAACAAAAAAGGCAAAAAAGATCACAACAAAATAAAATTTTTATAGTTGATGCGTGAAAAATATTTAAAATAATAAATAATGTAAATAAAAAATCTCTATTCACACACCACAAATGAACACAAAAGTTTTGTTATCCATGTTTGGGAAATTCCATTAGTCCAACCCTATTAAGCTTGGAATTTTACATGAAGTAGATTTTTTCTACACATGTTTTAAAAATGGATATGCATGCTTGAAACATGTTAAAGATTCAAATGACCTATGGTTCCAAAGCTTTTAAGGAGAATAACCAACGTTCATTAAATTCTCAAGTGAACGTGCGGTGGGATATTTACCCGAGTCTAACAAGTCATTATTTTGCCCATTTACAAAAATTTGATCTAACAATCATAGATGATTGTAAAGTGATTTATCATGCGTAACGGGCTATATTTTTGTATGAAATGACTTATTGATTGCAATTCAACACTCAGTTCAAAATCCTCTGCCACCAATTTTTCCCGACGATTGCAAAACCAGAGATATAAAAACTAAAAAGAGCTTACAATCCCTAAAAATTACAGACACTCTTTGGAATTATCTCTCCCTACAGATGTGCATTGTGCTTTTCCATTTTAGATGTACACTTTTTTTTTAAATCAAAACTTTGACTTTTCGCTCTCCCTTCATCCCGAAAACAAACAAGGTAAAAAGCTTACAAGAAAATGAAAATTTTATAGTTGATGTACGAAAAAAATTTAAAAGAATAACAAATATAAATAAAGAAAATTTATTCACCCCAACACAAATGAAGACAAAAGTTTTGTTATCCAATTTTGGGAAATTCCACTAGTTTAACAATAATAGCTTGGAAATTTGCAAGAAAGAGATTTCGTCCACACATGTTTTAAAAATGGATATGCATGTTTGAAACATGTTAAAGATGCAAATGATGCAAAACTTTTAAAGAGAATAACAAACGCTCATTAAATTTTGAAGTGAACTTGCGGTGCGATATTTACCCGGGTCAAACATCCCATTATTTTGCCCATTTGAAAAAAGTTGACATAATTAATCATAGATGATTGTAATGGGATTTATCATGCATAACGGGCTATATTTTTTTATGAAATGACTTATGGATTGCAATTCAACACTGAGTTAAAAATCCTCCGCAACCCATTTTTCCCGACGATTGCAAAACCTGAGATATAAAAACGAAAAAGGTGCTTACAATCCCTAAAAATTACAGACACTCTTTGGAATTATCTCTCTCTACATATGTGCATTGTGCATTCCTTTTTAGATGTACACATTTTTCTTAAATCAAAACTTCGAGTTTTTCGCTTTCCCTTCATCCTGTAAACAAAAAAGGTAAAAAGATCACAGCAATATGAAAATTTCATAGTTGATGTACGGAAAAAGTTTAAAACAATAAAAAAATTAAAACTAGAAAATTTATTCACACACAACAAATGGACACAAAAATTTTGTTATCCAAGTTTGGGAAATTCCACTAGTCCAAAACTAATATCTTGGAATTTTACATGAAGGAGATTTTTTCTACACATGTTTTAAAAATGGATATGCATGCCAGAAACATGTTAAAGATTCAAATGACCTGTGGATCCAAAGCTTTTAAAGAGAATAACAAACGCTCATTAAATTCTCAAGTGAACGTGCAGTTGGGTATTTGCCCGAGTCAAACAAGCCATTATTTTGCCTATTTTCAAAAATTTGATCTAACAGTCATAGATGATTGTAAAGTGATTTATCATGCGTATCGGGCTAATTTTTTGTATGAAATGACTTATGGATTGCAATTCAACACTCAGTTAAAAATCCTTTGCCACCAATTTTTCCCAGCGATTGCGAAACCTGAGATATAAAAACTAAAAAGAGCTTACAATCCCTAAAAATTACAGACATTGTTTGGAATTATCTCTCCCTACAATTGTGCATTGTGCTTTTCCATTTTAGATGTACACTTTTTTCTTAAATCAAAACTTTGACTTTTCGCTTTCCCTTCATCCCGAAGACAAACAAGGCCAAAAGCATACAACAAAATGAAAGTTTTATAGTTGATGTATGGAAAAAATTTAAAACAATAACAAATATAAATAAAGAAAATTTATTCACCCAACACAAATGAACTAAAAAGTTTTGTTATCCAATTTTGGGAAATTCCAATAGTTTAACCCTAATAGCTTGGAATTTTGCAAGAAAGAGATTTCGTCCACACTTGTTTTAAAAATGGATATGTATGTTCGTAACATGTTAAAGATGCAAATGATCTATGGATGCAAATCTTTTAAAGAGAATAACAAACGCTCATTAAATTCAGGAGTGAACTTGCAGTGGGATATTTACCCGAGTCAAACATGCTATTATTTTGCCCATTTGAAAAAAGCTCACATAATTAATCATAGATAATTATAATGTGATTTATCATGCGTAACAGGCTATATTTTTGTATGAAATGACTTATGGATTGCAATTCAACACTCAGCTAAAAATCCTCCGCAACCCATTTTTCCCGACGATTGCAAAACCTGAGATATAAAAACGAAAAGGTGCTTACAATCCCTAAAAATTACAGACACTTTTTGGAATTATCTCTCTCTACATATGTGCATTGTGCATTTCCTTTTTAGATGTACACATTTTTCTTAAATCAAAACTTCAAGTTTTTTGCTCTCCCTTCATCCAGTAAACAAAAAAGGCCAATAGTTCACAGCAGAATGAAAATTTCATATTTGATGTAAGGAAAAAGTTTAAAAAAATAAAAAAAGTAAATGAAGAAAATTTATTCACACACCACAAATGAACACAAAAGTTTTGTAATCCAAGTTTGGGAAATTCCACTTGTCCAAAACTAATATCTTGGAATTTTACATGAAGGAGATTTTTTCTACACATGTTTTAAAAATGGATATGCATGCCAGAAACATGTTAAAGATTCAAATGACCTATGGATCCAAAGCTTTTAAAGAGAATAACAAACGCTCATTAAATTCTCAAGTGAACATGCAGTGGAATATTTGCCCGAGTCAAACGAGCCATTATTTTGCCCATATTCAAAAAGTTGAGTTAACAATCATAGGTGATTTTAAAGTGATTTGTCATGCGTAACAGGCTATATTTTTGTAACAAATGACTTATGGATTTGAAGTAAACACTCGTTTCCTGACGATTGCAAAACCTTAGATATAAAAAAGAAAAAGTGCATACGATCTCTAAAACATACAGACACTCTTGGGAAATATCTCTCTCTACATTTGTGCATTGTGCATTTCCATTTTAGATCTACACTTTTTTCTTAAATTAGAACTTTGAGTTTTCGCTCCCCTTTCATCCCGTAAACAAAAAAGGCAAAAAAGATCACAACAAAATAAAAATTTTATAGTTGATGTGTGCAAAATATTTAAAATAATAACTAATGTAAAGAAAAGATATCTATTCACACACCACAAATGAACATAAATGTTTTGTTATCCAAGTTTGGGAAATTCCATTAGTCTAACCCTATTAAGCTTGGAATTTTACATGCAGGAGATTTTTTCTACACATGTTTTAAAAATGGATATGCATGCTTGAAACATGTTAAAGATTCAAATGACCTATGGATCCAAAGCTTTTAAAGAGAATAACAAACGCTCATTAAATTCTCAAGTGAACGTGCGTTGGGATATTTACCCTAGTCTAACAAGCCATTATTTTGCCCATTTTCAAAAAATTTGATCTAACAATCATAGATGATTGTAAAGTGATTATCATGCGTAACGGGCTATATTTTTGTATGAAATGACTTATGGATTGCAATTCAACACTCGGTTAAAAATCCTCTGCCACCAATTTTTCCCGACGATTGCAAAACCTGATATATAAAAACTAAAAAAAGCTTACAATCCCTAAAAATTACAGACACTCTTTGGAATTATATTTCTCTACAATTGTGCATTGTGCTTTTCCATTTTAGATGTATACTTTTTTCTTAAATAAAAAATTTGACTTTTTGCTCTCCCTTCAACCCAAAAACAAACAAGGCCAAAAGCTTATAACAAAAAGAAAATTTTATAGTTGATGTATGGAAAAAATTTAAAACAATAACAAATATAAGTAAAGAAAATTTATTCACCCAACACAAATAAACACAAAAATTTTTTTATCCAATTTTGGGAAATTCCACTAGTTTAACCCTAATAGCTTCGAATTTTGCAAGAAAGAGATTTCATCCACACATTTTTTAAAAATGGATATGCATGTTTGAAACATGTTGAAGATGCAAATGAGCTATGGATGCAAAGCTTTTAAAGAGAATAACAAACGCTCATTAAATTCTCAAGTGAACTTGGCGTGGGATATTTACCCGAGTCAAACATGCCATTATTTTGCCCATTTGAAAAAAGCTAACATAATTAATCATAGATGATTGTAATGTGATTTATCATGCATAATGGTATATATTTTTGTATGAAATGACTTATGGATTACAATTCAACACTCAGTTAAAAATCCTCCGCAACCCATTTTTCCCGACGATTGCAAAACCTGAGATATAAAAACGAAAAGGTGCTTACAATCCCTAAAAATTACAGACACTCTTTGGAATTATCTCTCTCTACAAATGTGCATTGTGCATTTCCGTTTTAGATGTACACATTTTTCTTAAATCAAAACTTCGAGTTCGCTCTCCCTTCATACCATAAACAAAAAAGGCAAATAGATCACAGCAAAATGATAATTTCATAGTTAATGTACAGAAAAATTTTAAAACAATAAAAAAAGTAAATGAAGAAAGTTTATTCACACACCACAAATGAACACAAATGTTTTGTTATCCAAGTTTGGGAAGTTCCACTAGTCCAAAACTAATATCTTGGAATTTTACGTGAAGGAGATTTTTTCGACACATGTTTTAAAAATGGATATGCATGGCAGAAACATGTTAAAGATTCAAAAGACCTATGGATCCGAAGCTTTTAAAGAGAATGACAAAAGCCCACTAAATTCTCAAGTGAACGTGCGGTGGGAAAGTTTCCTGAGTCAAACAAACCATTATTTTGCCTATATTCAAAAAGTTGAGCTAAATATCATTGATGATTGTAAAGTGATTTGTCATGCGTAACGGGCTATATTTTTGTAAGAAATGACTTATTGATTTGAAGTCAACACTCAGTTAAAAATCGCCCGCCTCCCCCGTTTCCCGACGATTGCAAAACCTTAGATATAAAAACGAAAAAAGTGCATACGAACCCTCAAACATAAACACACTCTTTGGAAATATCTCTCTCTACATTTGTGCATTATGCATTTCAATTTTAGATGTACACTTTTTTCTTAAATGAGAACTTTGAGTTTTCGCTCCCCCTTCATCCCGTAAACAAAATAGGCAAAAAAGATCACAACAAAATAAATATTTTTTAGTTGATGTGTGAAAAATATTTAAAATAATAACTAATGTAAATAAAAAATATCTATTCACACACCACAAATGAACACAAAAGTTTTTTTATCCATGTTTGGGAAATTCCATTAGTCCAACCCTATTAAGCTTGGAATTTTACATGAAGGAGATGTTTTCTACACATGTTTTAAAAATGGATGTGCATGCTCGAAACATGTTAAAGATTCAAATGACCTACGGATCCAAAGCTTTTAAAGAGAATAATCAACGCTCATTAAATACTCAAGTGAACGTGTGGTGGGATATTTACCCGAGTCTAACAAGTCATTATTTTTCCCATTTTCAAAAATTTGATCTAACAATCATAGATGACTGTAAAGTGATTTATCATGCCTAACGGCCTATATTTTTGTATGAAATGACTTATGGAGTGCAATTCAACACTCAGTTAAAAATCCTCTGCCACCAATTTTTCCCGACGATTGCAAAACCTGAGATATAAAAACTAAAAAGAGCTTACAATCCCTTAAAATTACAGACACTCTTTGAAATTATCTCTCCCTACAATTGTGCATTGTGCTTTTCCATTTTAGATGTACACTCTTTTCTTAAATCAAAACTTTGACTTTTCACTCTCCCTTCATCCCGAAAACAAACAAGGCAAAAAGCTAACAACAAAATGAAAATTTTATAGTTGATGTATGGAAAATATTTTAAACAATAACAAATATAAAAAAAGAAAATTTATTCACCCAACACAAATGAACAAAAAAGTTTTATTATCCAATTTTGGGAAATTCCACTAGTTAAACCCTAATAGCTAGGAATTTTGCAAGATAGAGATTTTATCCACACATGTTTTAAAAATGGATATGCATGTTTGAAACATGTTAAAGATGCAAATGAGCTATGGAGGCAAAGCTTTTAAAGAGAATAACAAACGCTCATTAAATTCTCAAGTGAACTTGCGGAGGGATATTTACAGACACTCTTTGGAATTATCTCTCTCTACATATGTGCATTGTGCATTTCCGTTTTAGATGTACACATTTTTCTTCAATCAAAACTTCGAGTTTTTTGTTCTCCCTTCATCCCGTAAATAAAAAGGCAAATAGATCACAGCAAAATGAAAATTTCATAGTTGATGTACGAAAAAAGTTTAAAACAATAAAAAAAGTAAATGAAGAAAATTTATTCACACACCACAAATGAACACAAAAGTTTTGTTATCCAAGTTTGGGAAATTCCACTTGTCCAAAACTAGTATCCTGGAATTTTACATGAAGGAGATTTTTTCTACACATGTTTAAAAAATGGATATGCATGCCAGAAACATGTTAAAGATTCAAATGACCTATGGATCCAAAGCTTTTAAAGAAAAAATAAGAAACACTCGTTAAATTCTCAAGTGAACGTGCGGTGGGATATTTGCCCGAGTCAAACAAGCCATTGTTCTGCCCAAATTCAAAAAGTTGAGCTAACAATCATAGATGATTGTAAAGTAATTTGTCATGCGTAACGGGCTATATTTTTGTAAGAAATGACTTATGGATTTGAAGTCAACATTCAGTTAAACATCGGCCGCCTCCCCCATTTCCCGACGATTGCAAAACCTTAGATATAAAAACGAAAAAGTGCATACGATCCCTAAAAAATACATTCAGTCTTTGTAAATATCTCTCTCTACATTTGTGCATTGTGCATTTCCATTTTAGATGTACACTTTTCTCTTAAATCAGAACTTTGAGTTTTCGCTCCCCCTTCATCCCGTAAACAAAAAAGGCAAAAAAGATCACAAACAAAATAAAAATTTTATAGTTGATGTGTGAAAATATTTAAAATAATAACTAATGTAAATATAAAATATCTATTCACACACCACAAATGAACACAAAAGTTTTGTTATCCATGTTTGGGAAATTCCATTAGTCCAACCCTATTAAGCTAGGAATTTTACATGAAGGAGATTTTTTCTACACATGTTTTAAAAATGGATATGCTTGCTTGAAACATGTTCAAGATTCAAATGACCTATGGATCAAATGCTTTTAAAGAGAATAACCAACGCTCATTAAATTCTCAAGTGAACGTGCGGTGCGATATTTACCCAAGTCTAACAAGTCATTATTTTGCCCATTTTCAAAAATTTCATCTAACAATCAAATATGATTGTAAAGTGATTTATCATGCATAACGGGCTATATTTTTGTATGAAATGACTTATGGATTGCAATTCAACACTCAGTTAAAAATCCTCTGCCACCAATTTTTCCCTACGATTGCGAAACCTGAGAAATAAAAACTAAAAAGAGTTTACAATACCTAAAAATTACAGTCACTCTTTGGAATTATCTCTCCCTACAATTGTGCTTTGTGCTTTTCCATTTTTAATGTACACTCTTTCCTTAAATCAAAACTTTGACTTTTCCCTCTCCCTTCATCCCGAAAACAAACAAGGCAAAAAACTTACAAGAAAATGAAAATTTTATAGTTTTTGAATGGAAAAAATTTTAAAAAATAAAAAATATAAATAAAGAAAATTAATCACCCAACACAAATGAACACAAAAGTTTTGTTATCCAATTTTGGGAAATTCCACTAGTTTAACCCTAATAGCTAGGAATTTTGCAAGAAAGAGATTTCATCCACACATGTTTTAAAAATGGATATACATGTTTGAAACATGTTAAAGATGCAAATGAGCTATGGAGGCAAAGATTTTAAAGAGAATAAAAAACGATCATTAAATTCTCAAGTGAACTTGCGGTGGGATATTTACCCGAGTCAAACATGCCATTATTTTACCCATTTGCAAAAAGCTTACATAATTAATCATAGATGATTGTAATGTGATTTATCATGCGTAACGGGCTATATTTTTGTATGAAATGACTTATGGATTGCAATTCAACACTCATTTAGAAATCCACTGCCACCAATTTTTCCCGACGATTGCAAAACCTGAGATATAAAAACTAAAAACGGCTTACAATACCTAAAAATTATAGACACTCTTTGGAATTATCACTCCCTACAATTGTGCATTATGATTTTCCATTTTAGATGTACACTTTTTTCTTAAATCAAAACTTTGACTTTTCGCTCTCCCTTCATCCTGAAAACAAACAAGGCAAAAAGCTTACAACAAAATTAAAATTTTATAGTTGATGTATGGAAAAAATTTAAAACAATAAAAAATATAAATAAAGAAAATTTATTCACCCAACACAAATGAACACAAAAGTTTTGTTATCCAATTTTTGGAAATTCCACTAGTTTAACCCTAAAAGCTTGGAATTTTGCAAGAAAGAGATTTCATCCACACATGTTTTTAAAATGGATATGCATGTTTGAAACATGTTAAAGATGAAAATGAGCTATGGATGCAATGCTTTTAAAGAGAATAACAAACGCTCAATAAATTCTCAAGTGAACTTGCGGTGGGATATTTACCCGAGTCAAACATGCCATTATTTTGCCCATTTGCAAAAAGTTGACATAATTAATCATAGATGGTTGTAATGTGATTTATCATGCGTAACGGGCTATATTTTTGCATGAAATGACTTATGGATTGCAATTCAACACTCAGTTAAAAATCCTCCGCAACCCATTTGTCCCAACGATTGCAAAACCTGAGATATAAAAACGAAAAGGTTCGTGCAATCCCTAAAAATTACAGACATTCTTTGGAATTATCTCTCTCTACATATGTGCATTGTGCATTTCCGTTTTAGATGTACACATTTTTCTTAAATCAAAACTTCGAGTTTTTCGCTCTCCCTTCATCCTGTAAACAAAAAAGGCAAATAGATCACAACAAAATGAAAATTTCACTGTTGATGTACGGAAAAAGTTTAAAACAATAAAAAAAGTAAATGAAGAAAATTAATTCACACACCAAAAATGAACACAAAATTTTTGTTATCCAAGTTTGGGAAATTCCACTAGTCCAAAACTAATATCTTGGAATTTTACATGAAGGAGATTTTTTCTACACATGTTTTAAAAATGGATATGCATGCCAGAAACATGTTAAAGATTCAAATGACCTATGAATCCAAAGCTTTTAAAGAGAATAACAAACGCGCTTTAAATTCTTAAGTGAACGTGCGGTGGGATATTTGCCCGAGTCAAACAAGCCATTATTTTGCCCATATTCAAAAATTTGAGCTAACAATCATAGATAAATGTAAAGTGATTTGTCATGTGTAACGGGCTATATTTTTGTAGGAAATGACTTATGGATTTGAAGTCAACACTCAGTTAAAAATAGCCCGCCTCCCCCGTTTCCCGACGATTGCAAAACCTTAGATATAAAAATGAAAAAGTGCATACGATCCCTAAAACATACAGACACTCTTTGGAAATATCTCTTTCTACATTTGTGCATTGTGCATTTCAATTTTAGATGTACACTTTTTTCTTAAATCAGAACTTTGAGTTTTCGCTCCCCCTTCATCCCGTAAACAAAAAAGGCAAAAAAGATCACAACAAAATAAAAATTTTATAGTTGATGTGTGGAAAATATTTAAAATAATTACTAAAGTAAATATAAAATATCTATTCACACACCACAAATGAACACAAAAGTTTTGTTATCCAAGTTTGAAAAATTCCATTAGTCCAACCCTATTAAACTTGGAATTTTACATGAAGGAGATTGTTTCTACACATGTTTTAAAAATGGATATGCATGTTTGAAACATGTTAAAGATTCAATTGACCTATGGATCCAAAGCTTTTAAAGAGAATAACAAACGCTCATTAAATTCTAAAGTGAACGTGCGGTGGGATATTTACCCGAGTCTAACAAGTCATTATTTTGCCCATTTTCAAAAATTTTATCGAACAAAGATAGATGATTTTAAAGTGATTTATCATGCGTAAAGGGCTATATTTTTCTATGAAATGACTTATGGATTGCAATTCAACATTCAGTTAAAAATACTCTGCCACCAATTTTTCCCAACGATTGCAAAACCTGAGATATAAAAACTAGAAAGAGCTTACAATCCCTAAAAATTACAGACACTCTTTGGAATTATCTCTCCCTACAATTGTGCATTGTGCTTTTCCATTTTAGATGTACATTCTTTTCTTAAATCAAAATTTTGACTTTTCGCTCTCCCTTCATCCCGAAAAAAAACAAGGCAAAAAGCTTACAACAAAAAAAAAATTTTATAGTTGATGTATGGAAAAATTTTAAAACAATAACAAATATAAATAAAGAAAATTTATTCACACACCACAAATGAACACAAAAGATTTGTTATCCAAGTTTTGGAAATTCCACTAGTCCAAAACTAATATCTTGGAATTTTACATGAAGGAGATTCTTTCTACACATGCTTTAAAAATGGATATGCAAGCCAGAAACATGTTAAAGATTCAAATGACCTGTGGATCCAATGCTTTTAAAGAGAATAACAAACGCTCATTAAATTCTCAAGTGAACTTGCGATGGGATATTTACCCGAGTCAAACATGCCATTATTTTGTCCATTTGCAAAAAGCTGACAAAATTAATCATAGATGATTGTAATGTGATTTATCAGGCGTAACGGGCTATATTTTTGTATGAAATGACTTATGGATTGCAATTCCACACTCAATTAAAAATCCTCCGCAACCCATTTTTTCCGACAATTGCAAAACCTGAGATATAAAAACGAAAAGGTGCTTACAATCCCTAAAAATTACAGACACTCATTGGAATTATCTCTCTCTACATATGTGCGTTGTGCATTTCCGTTTTAGATGTACATATTTTTCTTAAAACAAAACTTCGAGTTTTTCGCTCTCCCTTCATCCTGTAGACAAAAAAGGCAAGTAGATCACAGCAAAATGAAAATTTCATAGTTGATGTACTGAAAAAGTTTAAAACAATAAAAAAAGTAAGTGAAGAAAATTTATTCACACACCACAAATGAACACAAAAGTTTGTTATCCAAGTTTGGGAAATTCCTCTAGTCCATAACTAATATCTTGGAGTTTTACAAGAAGGAGATTTTTTCTACACTTGTTTTAAAAATGGATATGCATGCTAGAAACATATTAAAGAGTCAATTGACCTATGGATCCAAAGCTTTTAAAGAGAATAACAAACGCCGATTTAATTCTCAAGTGTACGTGCGGTGGGATATTTGCCCAAGTCAAACAAGCCATTATTTTGCCCATATTCAAAAAGTTGAGCTAACAATCATAGATGATTGTAAAGTGATTTGTCATGCGTAACGGGCTATATTTTTGTAAGAAATGACTTATGGATTTGAAGTCAACACTCATTTAAAAATCGCCCGCCTCCCCTGTTTCCCGATGATTGCAAAACCTTAGATATAAAAAAGAAAAAAGTGCATACGATCCCTAAAACATATAGACACTCTTTGGAAATATCTCTCTCTACATTTGTGCATTGTGCATTTCCATTTTACATGTACACTTTTTTCTTAAATCAGAACTCTGAGTTTTTCTCCCTTTTCATCCTGTAATAAAAAAAGGCAAAAAAGATCACAACAAAATAAAAAAATTATAGTTGATGTGTGGAAAATATTTAAAATAATAACTAATGAAAATAAAAAATATCTATTCACACACCACAAATCAGCACAAAAGTTTTGTTATCCAAGTAGGGGAGATTCCATTAGTCAAACCCTATTAAGCTTGGAATTTTACATGAAGGATATTTGTTCTACACATGTTTTAAAAATGGATATGCATGCTTGAAACATGTTAAAGATTCAAATGACCTATGGATCCAAAGCTTTTAAAGAGAATAACAAACACTTATTAAATTCTCAAGTGAACGTGCGATGGGATATTTACCCGAGTCTAACAAGTCATTATTTTGCCCATTTTCAAAAATTTGATTTAAAAATCATAGATAATTGTACAGTGGTTTATCATGCGTAACGGGCTATATTTTTGTATGAAATGACTTATGGATTGCAATTCAACACTCAGTTAAAAATCCTCTACAACCCATTTTTCCCGACGATTGCAAAACCTGAGATATAAAAACGAAAAGGTGCTTACAATCCCTAAAAATTACAGACACTCTTTGGAATTATCTCTCTCCACATGTGTGCATTGTGCATTTCCGTTTTAGATGTACACATTTTTCTTAAATCAAAACTTCTAGTTTTTCGCTCTCCCTTCATCCCGTAAACAAAAAAGGCAAAATGAAAATTTCATAGTTGATGTACTAAAAAAGTTTAAAACAATAAAAAAAGTAAATGAAGAAAATTTATTCACACACCATAAATGAAAACAAAAGTTTTGTTATCCAAATTTGGGAAATTCCACTAGTCCAAAACTAATATCTTGAAATTTTACATGAAGGTGATTATTTCTACACATGTTTTAAAAATGGATATGCATGCCAGAAACATGTTAAAGATTCAAATGACCTATGGATCCAATGCTTTTAAAGAGAATAACAAACGCACATTAAATTCTCAAGTGAACTTGTGGTGGGATATTTAGCCGAGTCAAACATGCCATTATTTTATCCATTTTCAAAAAGCTAACATAAATAATCATAGATGATTGGAATGTGATTTATCATGCGTAACGGGCTATATTTATGTATGAAATGACTTATGGATTGCAATTCAACACTCAGTTAAAAATCCTCCACAACCCATTTTTCCCGACGATTGCAAAACCTGAGATATAAAACGAAAAGGTGCTTACAATCCCTAAAAATTACAGACACTCTTTGGAATTATCTCTCTCTACATACGTGTGTTTGCATTTCCGTTTTAGATGTACACATTTTTCTTAAATCAAAGCTTCGAGTTTTTCGCTCTCCCTTCCTCCCGTAAACAAAAAAGGCAAATAGATCACAGCAAAATGAAAATTTCATAGTTGATGTATAGAAAAAGTTTAAAACAATAAAAAAAGTAAATGAAGAAAATTTATTCACACACCACAAATGAACACAAAAGTTTTGTTATCCAAGTTTGGGAAATTCCACTAGTCCATAACTAATATCTTGGAGTTTTACAAGAAGGAGATTTTTTCTACCCATGTTTTAAAAATGGATATGCATGCAAGAAACATGTTAAAGATTCAAATGACCTATGGATCCAAAGCTTTTAAAGAGAATAACAAACGCTCATTAAATTCTCAAGTGAACGTGCGGTGGGATATTTGCCCGAGTCAAACAAACCATTATTTTGCCCATATTCCAAAAGTTGAGTTACTAATCATAGATGATTGTAAAGTGATTTGCCATGCGGAACAGGCTATATTTTTGTAAGAAATGACTTATGGATTTGAAGTCAACACTCAGTTAAAAATCCCCCGCCTCCCCCGTTTCCCAACGATTGAAAAACCTTAGATATAAAAAAGAAAAAAGTGCATACGATCCCTAAACATACAGACACTCTTTGGAAATATTTCTGTCTACATTTGTGCATTGTGCATTTCCATTTTACATGTACACTTTTTTCTTAAATCAGAACTCTGAGTTTTCGTTCCCCTTTCATTCTGTAATCAAAAAAGGCAAAAAAGATCACAACAAAATAAAAATTTTATAGTTGATGTGTGGAAAATATTTAAAATAATAACTAATGTAAAAAAAAAAAATCTATTCACACACCACAAATGAACACAAAATTTTTTTTATCCAAGTTTGGGAGATTCCGTTATTCCAACACTATTAAGCATGGAATTTTACATGAAGGAGATTTGTTCTACACATGTTTTAAAAATGGATATGCATGCTTGAAACATGTTAAAGATTCAAATGACCTATAGATCCAAAGTTTTTAAAGAGAATAACAAACGCTCATTAAATTCTCAAGTGAACATGCAGTGGGATATTTACCCGAGTCTAACAAGTCATTATTTTGCCCATTTTCAAAAATTTGATCTAAAAATCATAGATAATTGTACAGTGATTTATCATGCGTAATGGGCTATATTTTTGCATGAAATGACTTATGGATTGCAATTCAACACTCAGTTAAAAATCCTCTGCCACCATTTTTTCCCGACGATTGCAAAACCTGAGATATTAAAACCTAAAAGAGCTTACAATCCCTAAAAATTACATGCACTCTTTGGAATTATCTCTCCCTACAATTGTGCATTGTGCTTTTCCATTTTACATGTATACTTTTTTCTTAAATCAAAACTTTCACTTTTCGCTCTCCCTTCATCCCGAAAACCAACAAGGCAAAAAGCTTACCCCAAAATGAAAATTTTACAGTTGATGTATGGAAAAAATTTAAAACAATAAAAAAAGTAAATGAAGAAAATTTATTCACACACCACACATGAACACAAAAGTTTTGTTATCCAAGTTTGGGAAGTTCCACTAGTCCAAAACTAATATCTTGGAATTTTACGTGAAGGAGATTTTTTCTACACATGTTTTAAAAATGGATATGCATGGCAGAAACATGTTAAAGATTCAAATAACCTATGGATCCAAAGCTTTTAAAGAGAATTACAAACGCTCAATAAATTCTCCCTTCATCCCATAAAAAAAAAGGCAAATAGTTCACAGCAAAATGAAAATTTCATAGTTGGTGTGCGGAATCAAAAAATTAAATGAAGAAAATTTATTCACACACCACAAATGAACACAAAAGTTTTGTTATCCAAGTTTGGGAAATTCCACTAGTCCAAAACTAATATCTTGGAATTTTACATGCGGAACATTTTTTCTACACATGTTTTAAAAATGGATATGCATGCTTGAGACTTGTTAAAGATTCAAATGACCTATGGATCCAAAGCTTTTAAAGAGAATAACAAACGCTCATTAAATTCTCAAGTGAACGTGCGGTGGGATATTTACCCGTGTCTAACAAGTCATTATTTTGCCCATTTTCAAAAATATCATCTAACAATCATAGATGATTGTAAAGTGATTTATCATGCGTAACGAGCTATATTTTTATTTGAAATGACTTTGGGATTGCAATTCAACACTCAGTTAAAAATCCTGTGCCACCAATTTTTCCCGATGTTTGCAAAACCTGAGATATAAAAACTAAAAAGAGCTTACAATCCCTAAAAATTACAGACACTCTTTAGCATTATCTCTCCCTACAATTGTGCATTGTGCTTTTCCATTTTAGATGTACACTCTTTTATTAAATCAAAACTTTGACTTTTCGCTCTCCCTTCATCCCGAAAACAAACAAGGCAAAAAGCTTACAACAAAATGAAAATTTTATAGTTGATGTATGGAAAAAATTTTAAACAATAACAAACATAAATAAGGAAAATTTCTTCACCCAACACAAATGAACACAAAAGTTTTGTTATCCAATTTTTTGAAATTCCACTATTTTAACCCTAATAACTTGGAATTTTGCAAGAAAGATATTTCGTCCACACATGTTTTAAAATGGATATGCATGTTTGAAACATGTTAAAGACGAAAATGAGCTGTGGATGCAAAGCTTTTAAAGATAATAACAAACGCTCATTAAATTCTCAAGTTAACTTGCGGTGGGATATTTACCCGAGTCAAACATGCCATTAATTTGCCCATTTGCAAAAAGCTGACATAATTAATCATAGATGATGGTAATGTCATTTATCATGCGTAACGGTCTATATTTTTGTATGAAATAACTTATGGATTGCAATTCAACACTCAGTTAAAAATCCTCCGCAACCCATTTTTCCCAACGATTGCAAAACCTGAGATATAAAAACGAAAAGTTGCTTACAATCCATAAAAATTACAAACACTCTTTGGAATTATCTCTCTCTACATATGTGCATTGTGCATTTCCTTTTTAGATGTACACATTTTTCATAAATCAAAACTTCGAGTTTTTCGCTCTCCCTTCATCCCGTAAACAAAAAAGGCAAATAGATCACAGCAAAATGAAAATTTCATAGTTGATGTACGGAAAAATTTTAAAACAATCAAAAAAGTAAATGAAGAAAATTTATTCACACACCATAAATGAACACAAAAGTTTTGTTATCCATGTTAGGGAAATTCCACTAGATCAAAACTAATATCTTCGAATTTTACATGAAGGAGATTTTTTCTACACATGTTTTAATAGTGGACATGCATGCCAGAAACATGTTAAACATTCAAATGACCTATGGATCTGAAGCTTTTAAAGAGAATAACAAACGCTCATTAAATTCTCAAGTGAACGTGCGGTGGGATATTTGCCCGTGTCAAACAAGCCATTATTTTACCCATATTCAAAACGTTGAGCTTACAATCATAGATGATTGTAAAGTGATTTGTCATGCGTAATGGGCTATATTTTTGCAAGAAATGACTTATGGATTTGAAGTCAACACTCAGCTAAAAATCGCCCGCCTCCCCCGTTTCCCGACGATTGCAAAACCTTAGATATAAAAACGAAAAAAGTGCATACGATCCCTAAAACATACAGACACTCTTTGGAAATATCTCTCTCTACAGTTTTGCATTGCGCATTTCCATTTTAGATGTACACTTTTTTCTTAAATCAGAACTTTGAGTTTTCGCTCCCCCTTCATCCCGTAAACAAAAAAGGCAAAAAAGATCACGACAAAATAAAAATTTTATAGTTGATGTGTGGAAAATATTTAAAATAATAACTAATGTAAATAAAAAATATATATTCACACACCACAAATGAACACAATGGTTTTGTTATCCGAGCATGGGAAATTCCATTAGTCACACCCTATTAAGCTTGGAATGTTACATGAAGGAGATTTTTTCTACACATGTTTTAAAAATGGATATGCATGCTTGAAACATGTTGATGATTCAATTGACCTATGGATCCAAAGCTTTTAAAGAGAATAACAAATGCTCATTAAATTCTCAAGTGAACGTGCGGTGGGATATTTACTCGAGTCTAACAAGTCATTATTTTGTCCATTTAAAAAAAATTGATCGAACAATCATACATGATTGTAAAGTGATTTATCATGCGTAACGGGCTATATTTTTTTATGAAATGACTTATGAATTGCAATTCAACACTCAGTTAAAAATCCTCTGCCACCAATTTTTCTCGATAATTGCAAAACCTGAGATATAAAAACTAAAAAGAGCTTACAATCCCTAAAAATTACAAACACTCTTTGGAATTATCACTCCCTACAATTGTGCATTGTGCTTTTCTATTTTAGATGTACACTCTTTACTTAAATCAAAACTTTGACTTTTTGCTCTCCCTTCATCCCGAAAACAAACAAGGCAAAAAGCTTACAAGAAAATGAAAATTTTATAGTTGATGTATGGAAAAATTTTAAAACAATAACAAATATAAATAAATAAAATTTATTCACCCAACACAAATGAACACAAAAGTTTTTTTATCCAATTTTGGGAAATTCCACTAGTTAAACCCTAATAGCTTGGAATTTTGCAAGAAAGAGATTTCATCCACACATGTTTTAAAAATGGATATGCATGTTTGCAACATGTTAAAGATGCAAATGAGCTATGATGCAAAACTTTTAAAGAGAATAACAAACGCTCATTAAATTCTCAAGTAAACTTGCGGTGGGATATTTACTCGAGTCAAACATGCCATTATTTTGGCCATTTGTAAAAAGCAGACATAATTAATCATAGATGATTGTAATGTGATTTATCATGCGTAACGGGCTATATTTTTGTATGAAGTGACTTAAGGATTGCAATTCAACACTCAGTTAAAAATCCACCGCAACCCATTTTTCCCGACGATTGCAAAACATGAGATATAAAAACGAAAAGGTGCTTACAATCCCTAAAAAATACAGACACTCTTTGGAATTATCTCTCTCTACATATGTGCATTGGGCATTTCCATTTTAGATGTACACATTTTTCTTAAATCAAAACTTCGAGTTTTTCGCTCTCTCTTCATCCCGTAAACAAAAAAGGCAAATATACATAGCAAAATGAAAATTTCATAGTTGATGTACGGAAAAAGTTTAAAACAAAAAAAATGTAAATGAAGAAAATTTATTCACACACCACAAATGAACACTTAATTTTAGTTATCCAAGTTTGGGAAATTCCACTAGTCCAAAACTAACATCTTGGAATTTTAAATGAAGGAGATTTTTTCTACACATGTTTTAAAAATGGATATGCATGCCAGAAACATGTTAAAGATTCAAATGACCTATGGCCTCAAAGCTTTTAAAGAGAATAACAAATGCCCATTAAATTCTCAAGTGAACATGCGGTGGGATATTTGCCCGAGTCAAACAAGCCTTTATTTTGCCAATATTCAAAAAGTTGAGCTAACAATCATAGGTGATTGTAAAATGATTTGTCATGCGTAACGGGCTATATTTTTTTAAGAAATGACTTATGGATTTGAAGTCAACACTCAGTTAAAAATCACCCGCCTCCCCCGTTTCCCGACAATTGCAAAACCTTAGATATAGAAATGAAAAAGTGCATACGATCCCTAAAACCTAGAGACACTCTTTGGAAATATCTCTCTCTACAATTGTTCATTGTGCATTTCAATTTTAGATGTACACCTTTTTCTTAAAACAGAACTTTAAGTTTTCGCTCCCCCTTCATCCCGTAAACAAAAAAGGCAAAAAAGATCACAACAAAAAAAAAATTTTATAGTTGATGTGTGGAAAATTTTTAAAATAATAACTAATGTAAATAAAAAATATCTATTCAAACTCCACAAATGAACACAAAAGTTTTATTATCCAAGTTTGGGAAATTCCATTAGTCCCACCCTATTAAGCTTGGAATTTTACATGAAGGAGATTTTTTCTACACATGTATTAAAAATGGATATGCATGTCTGAAACATGTTAAAGATGCAAATGAGCTATGGATGCAAAACTTTTAAAGAGAATAACAAATGCTCATTAAATTCTTAAGTGAACTTGCGGTGGGATATTTACCCGAGTCAAACATGCCATTATTTTGCCCATTTGCAAAAAGCTGACATAATTAATCATAGATGATTGTAATGTGATTTATCATGCATAACGGGCTATATTTTTGTATGAAATGACTTATGGATTGCAAATCAACACTCAGTTAAAAATCCTCCGCAACCCATTTTTCCCGACGATTGCAAAACCTGAGATATAAAAATGAAAAGGTGCTTACTATACCTAAAAATTACAGACACTTTTTGGAATTATCTCTCTCTACATATGTGCATTGTGCATTTCCGTTTTAGATGTACACATTTTTCTTAGATCAAAACTTTGAGTTTTTCGCTCTCCCTTCATCCCGTAAACAAAAAAGGCAAATAGATCACAGGAAAATCAAAATTTCATAGTTGATGTATGGAAAAATTTTAAAACAATACAAAAAGTAAATGATGAAAATTTATTCACACACCAAAAATGAACACAAAAGTTTCTTTATCCAAGTTTGGGAAATTCCACTAGTCCAAAACTAACATCTTGAAATTTTACTTGAAGGAGATTTTTTCTACACATGTTTTAAAAATGGATATGCATGGCAGAAACATGTTAAAGATTCAAATGACCTATGGATCCAAAGCTTTTAAAGAGAATAACAAACGCTCTTTAAATTCTCAAGTGAACGTGCGGTGGGATATTTGCCCGAGTCAAACAAACCATTATTTTGCCCATATTCCAAAAGTAGAGCTAACAATCATAGATGATTGTAAAGTGATTTGTCATGCGTAACGGGCTATATTTTTTTAAGAAATGACTTATGGATTTGAAGTCAACACTCAGTTAAAAATCGGCCGCCTCCCCCGTTTCCCAACGATTGCAAAACCTTAGATATAAAAAAGAAAAAAGTGCATACGATCCCTAAACATACAGACACTCTTTGGAAATATCTCACTCTACATTTGTTCATTGTGCATTTCCATTTTACATGTACACTTTTTTCTTAAAACAGAACTCTAAGTTTTCGCTCCCCTTTCATCCTGTAAACAAAAAAGGCAAAAAAGATCACAACAAAATAAAAATTTATAGTTGATGTGTGGAAAATATTTAAAATAATAACTATTGTAAATAAAAAATATCTATTCACACACCACAAATGAACACAGAAGTTATGTTATCCAAGTTTGGGAAATTCCATTTGTCCAACCCTATTATGCTCAGAATTTTACATGAAGGAGATTTTTTCTAGACATGTTTTAAAAATGGATGTGCATGCATGAAAATGTTAAAGTTTCAAATGACCTATGGATCCAAAGCTTTTAAAGATAATAACAAACGCTCATTAAATTCTCAAGTGAACGTGCGGTGGGATATTTACCCGAGTCTAACAAGTCATTATTTTGCCCATTTTCAAAAATTTGATCTAACAATCATAGATGATTGTAAACTGATTTATCATGCGTAACGGGCTATATTTTTGTATGAAATGACTTATGATTGCAATTCACCACTTAGTTAAAAATTCTCGACCACCAATTTTTCCCGACGATTGCAAAACCTGAGATATAAAAACTAAAAAGAGCTTACAATCCCTAAAAATTATAGACACTCTTTGGAATTATCTCTTCCTACAATTTTGCATAGTGCTTTTCCATTTTATATGTACACTTTTTTCTTAAATCAAAACTTTGACTTTTCGCTCTCCCTTCATCCCGAAAACAAACAAGGCAAAAAGCTTACAACAAAATCAAAATTTTATAGTTGACGGATGGAAAAAATTTAATACAATAACAAATATAAATAAAGAAAATTTATTCACCCAACCCAAATGAACACAAAAGTTTTGTTATCCAATTTTGGGAAATTCCACTAGTTTAACCCTAATAGCTTGGAATTTTGCAAGAAAGAGATTTCATCCACACATGTTTTAAAAATGGATATGCATGTTTGAAACATGTTAAAGATGCAAATGAACTATGGATTCAAAGCTTTTAAAGAGAATAACAAATGCTCATTAAATTCTCAAGTGAACTTGCGGTGGGATATTTACCCGAGTCAAACATGCCATTATTTTGCCCATTTTCAAAAAGCTAACATAATTAACCAAACATGATTGTAATGTGATTTATCATGCGTAGCGGGCTATATTTTTGCATGAAATGACTTATGGATTGCAATTCAACACTCAGTTAAAAATCCTCCGCAACCCATTTTTCTCGACGATTCCAAAACCTGAGATATAAAAACGAAAAGGTGCTTACAATCCCTAAAAATTACAGACACTCTTTGGAATTATCTCTCTCTACATATGTGCATTGTGCATTTCCTTTTCAGATGTACATATTTTTCTTGAAACAAAACTTCGAGTTTTTCCCTCTCCCTTCATCCTGTAAACAAAAAAGGCAAAAAGATCACAGCAAAATGAAAATTTAATTGTTGAAGTACGAAAAAGTTTAAAACAATAAAAAAAGTAAATGAAGAAAATTTATTTACACACCACAAACGAACTCAAAAGTTTTGTTATCCAAGTTTGGGAAATTCCACTAGTCGAAAACTAATATCTTGGAATTTTACATGAAGGAGATTTTTTCCACACATGTTTTAAAAATGGATATGCAAGCCAGACACATGTTAAAGATTCAAATGACCTATGGATCCAAAGCTTTTAAAGAGAATAACAAACGCTCATTAAATTCTCAAGTGAACAAGCGGTGGGATATTTGCCCGAGTCAAACAAGCCATTATTTTGCCCATATTCAAAAAGTTGAGCTAACAATCATAGGTGATTTTACAGTGATTTGTCATGCGAAACGGGCTATATTTTGGTAAGAAATGACTTAAGGTTTTGAAGTCAAGACTCAGTTAAAAATCGCCCGACTCCCCCGTTTCCGGAAGATTGCAAAACCTTAGATATAAAAACGAAAGAGTGCATACGATCCCTAAAACATACAGACACTCTTTGGAAATATCTCTCTGTACATTTGTGCATTGTGCATATCCATTTTAGATGTACACTTTTTTCTTAAATTAGAACTTTGAGTTTTCGCTCCCCCCTTCATCACGTAAACAATAAAGGCAAAAAAGATCACAACAATATAAAATTTTTTATAGTTGATGTGTGGAAAATATTTAAAATAATAACTAATGTAAATAAAAAATATCTATTCACAGACCACAAATGAACACAAAAGTTTTGTTATCCAAGTTTGGGAAATTCCATTAGTCCAACCCTATTAAGCTTGGAATTTTACATGAAGGAGATTTTTTCTACACATGTTTCAAAAATGGATATGCATGCTTGAAACATGTTAAAGATTCAAATGACCTATGGATCCAAAGCTTTTAAAGAGAATAACAAACGCTCCTTAAATTCTCAAGTGAACGTGCGGTGGGATATTTACCCGAGACTAACAAGTCATTATTTTGCTCATTTTCAAAAATTTGATCTAACAATCATAGATATTTTAAAGTGATTTATCATGCGTAATGGGCTATATTTTTGTTTGAAATGACTTATGGATTGCAATTCAACACTTAGTTAAAAATCCTCTGCCTCCAATTTTTCCCGACGATTGCAAAACCTGAGATATAAAAACTAAAATGAGCTTAAAATCCCTAAAAATTACAGACACTCTTTGGAATTATCTCTGTCTACAACTGTGCATTGTGCTTTTCCATTTTAGATGTAGACTTTTTTCTTAAATCAAAACTTTGACTTTTCGCTCTCCCTTCATCCCGAAAACAAACAAGGCATAAAGCTTACAACAAAATGAAAATTTTATAGTTGATGTATGGAAAAAATTAAACAATAACAAATATAAATAAATAAAATTTAGTCACCCAACACAAATGAACACAAACGTTTTGTTATCCAATTTTGGGAAATTTCACTAGTTTAACCCTATAGCTTGGAATTTTGCAAAAAAGAGATTTCATCCACAAATGTTTTAAAAATGGATATGCATGTTTGAAACATGTTAAAGATGTAAATGAGCTATGGATGCAAAGCTTTTAAAGAGAATAACAAATGCTCATTAAATTCTCAAGTGAACTTGTGGTGGGATACTTACCCGAGTCAAACATGCCATTATTTTGCCCATTTGCAAATAGCTGATATAATTAATCATAGATGATTGTAATGTGATTTATCATGCGTAACGGGCTATATTTTTGTATGAAATGACTTATGGATTGCAATTCAACACTCAGTTAAAAATCCTCCGCAACCCATTTTTCCCGACGATTGCAAAACCTGAGATATAAAAACGAAAAGGTGCTTAGAATCCCTAAAAATTATAGACACTCTTTGGAATTATCTCTCTCGACATATGTGCATTGTGCATTTCTGTTTTAGATGTACGCATTTTTCTTAAATTAAAACTTCGAGTTTTTCGCTATCCCTTCATCCCGTAAACAAAAAAGGCAAATAGATCACAGCAAAATGAAAATTTCATAGTTCATGTATGGAAAAAGTTTAAAACAATAAAAAAAGTAAATGAAGAAAATATATTCACACACCACAAATGAACACAAAAGTTTTGTCATCCAAGTTTGGGAAATTGCACTAGTCCAAAATTAATATCTTGGAATTTTACATGAAGGAGATTTTTTCTACACATGTTTTAAAAATGGATATGCATGCCAGAAACATGTTAAAGATTCAAATGACCTATGGATCCAAAGCTTTTAAAGAGAATAACAAACGCTCATTAAATACTCAAGTGAACGTGCGGTAGGATATTTGCCCGAGTCAAACAAGCCATTATTTTGCCCATATTCAAAAAGTTGAGCAATCAATCATAGATGATTGTAAAGTGATTTGTCATGTGTAACGGGCTATGTTTTTGTAAGAAAAGACTTATGGATTTGAAGTCAACACTCAGTTAAAAATCGCACGCCTCCCCGTTTCCCGACGATTGCAAAACCTTAGATATAAAAATGAAAGAGTGCATACGATACCTAAAACATACAGACACACTTTTGAAATATCTCTCTCTACATTTGTGCATTGTGAATTTCCATTTTATATGTACACTTTTTTCTTAAATCAGAACTTTTAGTTTTCGCTCCCCCCTTCATCCCGTAAACAAAAAAGGCAAAAAAGATCACAACAAAAAAAAAATTTCTAGTGAATGTGTGGAAAATATTTAAAATAATAACTAATGTAAATAAAAAATATCTATTCGCACACCACAAATGAACACAAAAGTTTTGTTATCCATGTTTGGGAAATTATCCATGTTTGGGAAATTCCATTAGTCCAACCCTATTAAGCTTGGAATTTTACGTGAAGGAGATTTTTTCTATACATGTTTTAAAAATGGATATGCATGCCTGAAACATGTTAAAGATTTAAATGTCCTATGGATCCAAAGCTTTTAAAGAGAATAAAAAACGCTCATTAAATACTCAAGTGAACGTGCGGTAGGATATTTGCCCGAGTCAAACAAGCCATTATTTTGCCCATATTCAAAAAGTTGAGCAATCAATCATAGATGATTGTAAAGTGATTTGTCATGTGTAACGGGCTATGTTTTTGTAAGAAATGACTTATGGATTTGAAGTCAATACTCAGTTAAAAATCGCACGCCTCCCCGTTTCCCGACGATTGCAAAACCTTAGATATAAAAATGAAAGAGTGCATACGATACCTAAAACATACAGACACACTTTTGAAATATCTCTCTCTACATTTGTGCATTGTGAATTTCCATTTTATATGTACACTTTTTTCTTAAATCAGAACTTTTAGTTTTCGCTCCCCCCTTCATCCCGTAAACAAAAAAGGCAAAAAAGATCACAACAAAAAAAAAATTTCTAGTGAATGTGTGGAAAATATTTAAAATAATAACTAATGTAAATAAAAAATATCTATTCGCACACCACAAATGAACACAAAAGTTTTGTTATCCATGTTTGGGAAATTCCATTAGTCCAACCCTATTAAGCTTGGAATTTTACGTGAAGGAGATTTTTTCTATACATGTTTTAAAAATGGATATGCATGCCTGAAACATGTTAAAGATTTAAATGTCCTATGGATCCAAAGCTTTTAAAGAGAATAAAAAACACTCATTAAATTCTCAAGTGAACGTGCGGTGGGATATTTACCCGAGTCTAACAAGTCATTATTTTGCCCATTTTCAAAAATTTGATCTAACAATCATAGATGATTGTAAAGTGATTTATCATGAGTAACGGGCTATATTTTTGTCTGAAATGACTTAGGGATTGCCATTCAACACTCAGTTAAAAATCCTTTGCCACCAATTTTTCCCGACGATTGGAAAACCTGAGATATAAAAACTAAAAAGAGTTTACAATCCCTAAAAATTACAGACACTCTTTGGAATTATCTCTCCCTACAATAGTACATTGTGCTTTTCCATTTTAGATGTGCACTTTTTTCTTAAATCAAAACTTTGACTTTTCGCTCTCCCTTCATCCCGACAACAAACAAGGCAAAGTGCTTACAACAAAATGAAAATTTTATAGTTGATGTATGGAAAAAATTTAAAACAATAAAAAATATAAATAAAGAAAATTTATTCACCCAACACAAATGAACACAAGTTTTGTTATCCAATTTTGGGAAATTCCACTAGTTTAACCCTAATAGCTTGGAATTTTGCAAGAAAGAGATTTCATCCACACATGTTTTAAAAATGGATATGCATGTTTGAAACATGTTAAAGATGCAAATGAGCTATGAATGCAAAGCTTTTATAGAGAATAACAAAAGCTCATTAAATTCTCAAGTGAACTTGCGGTGGGATATTTACCCGAGTCAAACATGCCATTATTTTGCCCATTTGCAAAAAGCTGACATAATTAATCATAGATGATTGTAATGTGATTTATCATGCGTAACGGGCTACATTTTTGTATGAAATGACTTATGGATTGCAATTCAACACTCAGTTAAAAATGCTCTGCATCCCATTTTTCCCGACGATTGCAAAAACTGAGATATAAAAAAGAAAAGGTGCTTACAATCCCTAAAAATTACAGGCACTCTTTGGAATTTGCTCTCTCTACATATGTGCATTGTGCATTTCCATTTTAGATGTACACATTTTTGTTAAATCAAAACTTCGAGTTTTTCGCTCTCCCTTCATCCCGTAAACAAAAAAGGCAAATAGATCACAGCAAAATGAAAATTTCATAGTTGATGTACGGAAAAAGTTTAAAACAATTAAAAAATTAAATGAAGAAAATTTATTCACACACCACAAATGAACACAAAAGTTTTGTTATCCAAGTTTGGGAAATTCCACTAGTCCAAAACTAATTTCTTGGAATTTTACATGAAGGAGATTTTTTCTACACATATTTAAAAAATAGATATGCATGCCAGAAACATATGTTAAAGATTCAAATGTCCTATGGATCCAAAGCTTTTAAAGAGAATAACAAACGCTCATTAAATTCTCAAGTGAACGTGTGGTGGGATATTTGCCCGAGTAAAACAAGCCATAATTTTGCCCTTATTCAAAAAGTAGAGCTAACAATCGTAGATGATTGTAAAGTTATTTGTCATGCATAACGGGATGTATTTTTTTAAGAAATGACTTATGGATTTGAAGTCAACACTCAGTTAAAAATCGCCCGCCTCCCCCGTTTCCCGACGATTGCAAAACCTTAGATATAAAAACGAAAAAGTGCATACGATCCCTAAAACATACAGACACTCTTTGGAAATATCTCTCTCTACATTTGTGCATTGTGCATTTCAATTTTAGATGTACACTTTTTTCTTAAATCAGAACTTTGAGTTTTCGCTCCCCCATCTTCCTGTAAACAAAAAAGGCAGAAAAGATCACAACAAAATTAAAATTTTATAGTTGAAGTGTGGAAAATATTTAAAATAATAACTAATTTAAATAAAAAATATCTATTCACACACCACAAATGAACACAAAAGTTTTGTTATCCAAGTTTGGGAAATTCCATTAGTCCAACCCTTTTAAGCCGGGAATTTTACATGAAGGAGATTTTTTCTACACATGTTTTAAAAATGGATATGCATGCTTGAAACATGTTGAAGATTCAAATGACCTATGGATCCAAAGCTTTTAAAGAGAATAACAAACGCTCATTAAATTCTCAAGTGAACGTGCGGTGGGATATTTATCCGAGTCTAACAAGTCATTATTTTGCCCATTTTCAAAAAATTGATCTAACAATCATAGATGATTGTAAAGTGATTTATCATGCATAACGAGCTATGTTTTTGTATGAAATGACTTTTGGATTGCAATTCAACACTCAATTAAAAATCCTCTGCCACCAATTTTTCTCGACGATTGCAAAACCTGAGATATAAAAACTATAAAGAGCTTACAATCCCTAAAAATTACGGACACTCTTTGGAATTATCTCTCCCTACATTTGTGCATTGTGCTTTTCCATTTTAGATGTACACTTTTTTGTTAAATCAAAACTTTGAGTTTTGCTCTTCCTTTATCCCGAAAACAACCAAGGCAAAAAAGCTTAGAACAAAATGAAAATTTTATAGTTGATGTATGGAAAAAATTTGAAAAAATAACAAATTTAAATAAACAAAATTTATTCACCCAACACAAATGAACCCAAAAGTTTTTTTATCCAATTTTGGGAAATTCCACTAGTTTAACCCTAATAGCTTGGAATTTTGCAGGAAAGAGATTTCATCCACACATGTTTTAAAAATGGATATGAATGTTTGAAACATGTTAAAGATGCATATGAGCTATGGGTGCAAAGCGTTTCAAGAGAATAACAAACGCTCATTAAATTCTCAAGTGAACTTGCGGTGGGATATTTTCCCGAGTCAAACATTCCATTATTTTGCCCATTTGCAAAAAGCTAACATAATTAATAACAGATGATTGTAATGTGATTTATCATGCATAATGGGCTATATTTTTGTATGAAATGACTTATGGATTGCAATTCAACACTCAGTTAAAAATCCTCCGCAGCCCATTTTTTTCGACGATTGCAAAACCTGAGATATAAAAAGGAAAAGGTGCTTACAATCCCTAAAAATTACAGGCACTCTTTGGAATTATCTCTCTCTACATATGTCCATTGTGCATTTCCGTTTTAGATGTACACATTTTTCTTAAATCAAAACTTCGAGTTTTTCGCTCTCCCTTCATCCTGAAAAAAAAAAGGCAAATAGATCACCGCAAAATAAAAATTTCATAGTTTATGTACGGAAAAAGTTTAAAACAATAAAAAAATTAAATGAAGAAAATTTATTCACACACCACAAATGAACACAAAAGTTTTGTTATCCAAGTTTGGGAAATTCCACTAGTCGAAAACTAATATCTTGGAATTTGACATGAAGGAGATTTTTTCTACACATGTTTTAAAAATGGATATGCATGTCAGAAACAAGTGTTAAAGATTCAAATGACCTATGGATCCAAAGCTTTTGAAGAGAATAACAAACACTCATTAAATTCTCAAGTGAACGTGCGGTGGGATATTTGCCCGAGTCAAACAAGCCATTATTTTACCCATATTCAAAAAGTTTAGCTAACAATCATAGATGATTGTAAAGTGATTTGTCATGTGTAACGGGCTATTATTTTTTAAGAAATGGCTTACGGATTTGATGTCAACACTTAGTTAAAAATCGCCCGCCTCCCCCGTTTCCCGACGATTGCAAAACCTTAGATATAAAAACGAAAAGTGCATACGATCCCAAAAACATACAGACACTCTTTGGAAATATCTCTCTCTGCATTTGTGCATTGTGCATTTCCATTTTAGATGTACACTTTTTTCTTAAATCAGAACTTTGAGTTTTCGCTCCCCCTTCATCCCGTAAACAAAAAAGGTAGAAAAGATCACAACAAAATTAAAATTTTATAGTTGATTTGTGGAAAATATTTAAAATAATAACTAATGTAAATAAAAAAATCTATTTACACACCACAAATGAACACAAAAGTTTTGTTATCCAAGTTTGGGAAATTTCATTAGTCCAACCCCGTTAAGCCTGGAATTTTATATGATGGAGATTTTTTCTACACATGTTTTAAAAATGGAAATGCATGTTTGAAACAGGTTAAAGATTCAAATGACCTATGGATCCAAAGCTTTTAAAGAGAATAACAAATGCTCATGAAATTCTAGAGTGAACGTGTGGTGGGATATTTACCCGAGTCTAACAAGTCATTATTTTGCCCATTTTCAAAAATTTGATCTAACAATCATAGATGATTGTAAAGTGATTTGACATGCATAATGGGTTATATTTTTGTAAGAAATGACTTATGGATTTGAAGTCAACACTTAGTTAAAATTGCCTGCCTCCCCCGTTTCCCGACGATTGCAAAACCTTAGATATAAAAACGAAAAAGTGCATACGATCCCTAAAACATATAGACACTCTTTGGAAATATCTCTCTCCACATTTGTGGATTGGGCATTTCCATTTTAGATGTACACTTTTTTCTTAAATCAGAACTTTCAGTTTTCGCACGCCCTTCATCCCGTCAACAAAAAAGGCAGAAAAGATCACTACAAAGTAAAAAATTTATAGTTGATGTGTGGAAACTATTTAAAATAATAACTAATGTAAATAAAAAATACTATTCACACACCACAAATGAACAGAAAAGTTTTGTTTTCCAAGTTTTTGAAATTCTATTAGTCCAACTATATTAAGCTTGGAATTTTACATGAAGGAGATTTTTTATACACATGTTTTAAAAATGGATATGCATGCTTGAAACATGTTAATGATTCAAATGACCTATGGATCTAAAGCTTTTAAAGAGAATAACAAACGCTCATTAAATTCTCAAGTGAACGTGCGGTGGGAAATTTACCCGAGTCTAACAAGTCATTATTTTGCCCATTATCAAAAATTTGATCTAACAATCATAGATGATTGTAAAGTGATTTATCATGCGTAACAGGCTATATTTTTGTATGAAATGACTTATGGATTGCAATTCAACACTCAGTTAAAAATCCTCTACCACCAATTTTTACCGACGATTGCAAAACCTGAGATATAAAAACTAAAAAGAGCTTAAAATCCCTAAAAATTACAGACACTCTTTGGAATTATCTCTCCCTACAATTGTGCATTGTTATTTTCCATTTTAGATGTACACTTTTTTCTTAAATCAAAACTTTGACTTTTTGCTCTCCCTTCATACCGAAAACAAACAAGCAAAAAGCTTACTACAAAATGAAAATTTTATAGTTGAAGTGTAGAAAAAATTTAAAATAATAACAAATATAAATAAAGAAAATTTATTCGCCCAACACAAAAGAACACAAAAGTTTAGTTATCCAATTTTGGGAAATTCCACTAGTTTAAACTCTAATAGCTTGGAATTTCGAAAGAAAGAGATTTCATCCACGCATGTTTTAAAAATGGATATACATGTTTGAAACATGTTAAAGATGCAAATGAGCTATGGATGCAAATCTTTTAAAGAGAATAACAAACGCTCATTAAATTCTCAAGTGAACTTGCGGTGGGATATTTACCTGAGTCAAACATGCCATTATTTTGGCCATTTGCAAAAAGCTGACATAATTAATCATAGATGATCGTAATGTGATTTATCATGTGTAACAGGCTATAGTTTTGTATGAAATGACTTATGGATTGCAATTCAAGAGTCAGTTAAAAATCCTCCGCAACCCATTTTTCCCGACGATTGCAAAAACTGAGATATAAAAACGAAAAGGTGCTTACAATCCCTAAAAATTATAGGCACTCTTTGGAATTATCTCTCTCTACATATGTGCATTGTGCATTTCCGTTTTAGATGTACACATTTTTCGTAAATCAAAACTTCGAGTTTTTCGCTCTCCCTTCATCCCATAAACAAAAAAGGCAAATAGATCACAACAAAATGAAAATTTCATAGTTGATGTACGAAAAAAGTTTAAAACAATAAAAAAATTAAATGAAGAAAATTTATTCACACACCACAAATGAACACAAAAGTTTTTTTATCCAAGTTTGGGAAATTCCACTAGTCCAAAACTAATATCTTGGAATTTTACATGAAGGAGATTTTTTCTACACATGTTTAGAAAATGGATATGCATGCCAGAAACATGTGTTTAAGATTTAAATGACCTATGGATCCAAAGCTTTTAAAGAGAATAACAAATGCTCATTAAATTCTCAAGTGAACGTGCAGTGGGATATTTGCACGAGCCAAACCAGCCATTATTTTGCCCATATTCAAAAAGTTTAGCTAACAATCATGGATGACTGTAAAGTGATTTCTCATGCGTAACGGGCTATATTTTTGTAAGAAATGACTTATGGATTTGAAGTCAACACTCAGTTAAAAATCGCCCGCCTCCCCCATTTCCCGTCGATTGCAAAACCTTAGATATAAAAACAAAAAAGTGCATACGATCCCTAAAACATACAGACACTCTTTGGAAATATCTCTCTCTACATTTATGCATTGTGCATTTCCATTTTAGATGTACACTTTTTTATTAAATCAGAACTTTGAGTTTTCGCTCCCCCTTCATCCCGTAAACAAAAAAGGCAGAAAAGATCACAACAAAATAAAAATTTTATAGTTGATGTGTGGAAAATATTTAAAATAATAACTAATGTAAATAAAAAATATCTATTCACACACCAAAAATGAACACGAATGTTTTGTTTTCCAAGTTTGGGAAATTCAATTAGTCCAACACTGTTAAGCTTGGAATTTTACATGAAGGAGATTTATTCTATACATGTTTTAAAAATGGATATGCATGCTTGAAACATGTTAAAGATTCAAATGTCCTATGGATCCAAAGCTTTTAAAGAGAATAACAAACGCTCATTAAATTCTCAAGTGAACGTGCGTTTGGGTATTTACCCGAGTCTAACAAGTCATTATTTTGCCGATTTTCAAAAATTTGATCTAATAATCATAGATGATTAAAAAGTGATTTATCATGAGTAACGAGCTATATTTTTGTATGAAATGACTTATGGATTGCTATTCAACACTCAATTAAAAATCCTCTGCAACCAATTTTTCCCAACGATTGGAAAACCTGATATATAAAAACAAAAAAGAGTTTACAATCCCTAAAAATTACAAACACTCTTTGGAATTATCTCTCCCTACATATGTCAATTGTGCATTTTCGTTTTGGATGTACACATTTTTCTTAAATCAAAACTTCGAGTTTTTCGCTCTCCCTTCATCCTGAAAACAAAAAAGGCAAATAGATCACCGCAAAATGAAAATTTCATAGTTGATGTACGGAAAAAGTTTAAAACAATAAAAAAATTAAATGAAGAAAATTATTTCACACACCACAAATGAACACAAAAGTTTTGTTATCCAAGTTTGGGAAATTCCACTAGTCCAAAACTAATATCTTGGAATTTTACATGAAGGAGATTTTTTCTACACATGTTTTAAAAATGGATATGCATGCCAGAAACATGTGTTAAAGATTCAAATGACCTATGGATCCAAAGCTTTTGAAGAGAATAACAAACGCTCATTAAATTCTCAAGTGAACGTGCGGTGGGATATTTGCCCAAGTCAAACAAGCCATTATTTTACCCATATTCAAAAAGTTGAGCTAACAATCATAGATGATTGTAAAGTGATTTGTCATGCGTAACGGGCTATATTTTTTTAAGAAATGACTTATGGATTTGATGTCAACACTTAGTTAAAAATCGCTCGCCTCCCCCGTTTCCCGACGATTGCAAAACCTTAGATATAAAAACGAAAAAGTGCATACGATCCCACAAACATACAGACACTCTTTGGAAATATCTCTCTCTGCATTTGTGCATTGTGCATTTCCATTTTAGATGTACACTTTTTTCTTAAATCAGAACTTTGAGTTTTCGCTCCCCCTTCATCCCGTAAACAAAAAAGGTAGAAATGATCACAACAAAATAAAATTTTTATAGTTGATGTGTGGAAAATATTTAAAATAATAACTAATGTAAATAAAAAATATCTATTTACACACCACAAATGAACACAAAAGTTTTGTTATCCAAGTTTGGGAAATTCCATTAGTCCAACCCTGTTAAGCCTGGAATTTAATATGAAGGAGATTTTTTCTACACATGTTTTAAAAATGGATATGCATGCTTGAAACAAGTTAAAGATTCAAATGACCTATGGATCTAAAGCTTTTAAAGAGAATAACAAACGCTCATTAAATTCTCAAGTGAACATACAGTGGGAAATTTACCCGAGTCTAACAAGTCATTATTTTGCCCATTATCAAAAATTTGATCTAACAATCATAGATGATTTTAAAGTGATTTATCATGCGTAATGGGCTATATTTTTGTATGAAATGACTTATGGATTGCAATTAAACACTCAGTTAAAAATCCTCTACCACCAATTTTTACCGACGATTGCAAAACCTGAGATATAAAAATTAAAAAAAGCTTACAATCCCTAAAAATTACAAACACTCTTTTGAATTATCTCTCCCTACAATTGTGCATTGTGATTTTCCATTTTAGATGTACACTTTTTTCTTAAATCAAAACTTTGACTTTTCGCTCTCCCTTCATACCGAAAACAAACAAGCAAAAAGCTTACAACAAAATGAAAATTTTATAGTCGAAGTATGGAAAAAATTTAAAATAATAATAAATATAAATAAAGAAAATTTATTCGCCCAACACAAAAGAACACAAAAGTTTTGTTAACCAATTTTGGGAAATTCCACTAGTTTAACCCTAATAGCTTGGAATTTCGCAAGAAAGAGATTTCATCCACGCATGTTTTAAAAATGGATATGCATGTTTGAAACATGTTAAAGATGCAAATGAGCTATGGATGTAATTCTTTTATAGAGAATAACAAACGCTCATTAAATTCTCAAGTGAACTTGCGGTGGGATATTTACCTGAGTCAAACATGCCATTATTTTGACCATTTGAAAAAAGCTGACATAATTAATCATAGATAATTGTAATGTGATTTATCATGCGTAATGGGCTATATTTTTGTATGAAATGACTTATGGATTGCAATTCAACAGTCAGTTAAAAATCCTCCGCAACCCATTTTTCCCGACGATTGCAAAAACTGAGATATAAAAACGAAAAGGTGCTTACAATCCCTAAAAATTACAGGCACTCTTTTGAATTATCTCTCTCTACATATGTGCATTGTGCATTTCCATTCGAGATGTACACATTTTTCGTAAATCAAAACTTCGAGTTTTTCGCTCTCCCTTCATCCCATAAACTAAAAAGGCAAATAGATCACAACAAAATGAAAATTTCAGAGTTGATGTACGGAAAAAGTTTAAAACAATAAAAAAAGTAAACGAAGAAAATTTATTCACACACCACAAATGAACACAAAAGTTTTGTTATCCAAGTTTGGGAAATTCCACTAGTCCAAAACTAATATCTTGGAATTTTACATGAAGGAGATTTTTTCTACACATGTTTAAAAAATGGATATGCATGCCAGAAATATGTGTTAAAGATTCAAATGACCTATGGATCCAAAGCTTTTAAAGAGAATAACAAACACTCATTAAATTCTCAAGTGAACGTGCAGTGGGATATTTGCCCGAGTCAAACAAGCCATTATTTTGCCCATATTCAAAAAGTTGAGCTAACAATCATGGATGACTGTAAAGTGATTTCTCATGCGTAACGGGCTATATTTTTGTAAGAAATGACTTATGGATTTGAAGTCAACACTCAGTTAAAAATCGCCCGCTTCGCCCGTTTCCCCACGATTGCAAAACCTTAGATATAAAAACAAAAAAGTGCATACGATCCCTAAAACATACAGACACTCTTTGGAAATATCTCTCTCTACATTTGTACATTGTGCATTTCCATTTTAGATGTACACTTTTTTCTTAAATTAGAAGTTTGAGTTTTCGCTCCCCCTTCATCCCGTAAACAAAAAAGGCAGAAAAGATCACAACAAAATAAAAATTTTATAGTTGATGTGTGGAAAATATTTAAAATAATAACTAATGTAAATAAAAAATATCTATTCACACACCAAAAATGAACACGAAAGTTTTGTTTTCCAAGTTTGGGAAATTCCATTAGTCCAACACTGTTAAGCTTGGAATTTTACATGAAGGAGATTTTTTCTATACATGTTTTAAAAATGGATATACATGCTTGAAACATGATGCAGGAGAAGCGTGAGGCAGGTACATAATTAGATCCATAATCGGATCCGTCTTGCTGAACCCGGTTTGGGTTGTTGCTTTGAGCTGTAGCCCGGGCTTGTCGGGGGCTTTGCCTTTTTGGTTGTTAAAACCAGTTTTGTGTACAGATGAGGATTATTATTGATGTGTATGAAATTGAACAACGACAGAAGATTTTTCTCTCTGTTTAGGGCGACCTCTTGCCAAATTTTCCCACAGATTACCGGTGGCATTGCCGGCAGGATAATCACTATCCTGTGTCCGGCGTCAGTTGGTATCAGAGCTTCAGGCTCGGGAAGAAGCAGATATCGCCAGAGACACTGCAGCGAGCAGAAGGGTCAACGACGATGACGTCGTCACCATCGCCGTCGCCGTTGAGCTACCGCTCAACGTTGCTGCCAAAAATGCTCGGGACTCGACCGAGCAAGTTACAGAAACAGAGCAGAGGCTCTGGCTTTGCCGGAAAAGAGGGATTCGGCAGGAAAAGGGGTCGGCATCGACGTCGTCACCGCCGGAACTGCCATGCCACATTGTCGTTGCCGTCGCCGTAGTCGGATCTGCCGTCGACGGAGCTCGACGAACGGATAAGGGTCGGGATTGACGAAAAATCGAGCACCGAAATAGAGTTTCGTGGTGCCAAGAAAGGGGGTTCTGAGATGGAAGATCCTCGTTGCTGGAACGAGCCAGCGTCGCACGCGGCGATGAGCTGCCAGAGACGACAGCCAGAGAAGACCGCCGGAGAGGTCTCGATTTCGAACACAGAAGGCTCCGAAATCCCGATTTCGGGAGAAATTTTCCATCAGCGTCGTCGAGGTATTTTACGTTTGGGGAAATTATATTATTTTTTTATTATTATTAAAAAAAATGGTTGGTGGTCGTGGTCGTGGTTGTCGCGGGCAGCACCAGAATGAGGAAGCTCCATTCCGTGGCCGTAATCTTCAGAATGTGGTGATTGAAAACTTACAGTGGCAAGTTGCAGAGTTGACTCAGCATCTGGCAGCACAGGATTTTGGTGATCGTGAGATGGGAAGTCACGATTCTGATACCAGCTTTGAAAATTCGTATCGCAATCAACCTCGATTTGGGGAGCATCGCGGTTAGGGGGACCGACCTATAGACCTCGGTTTCAAAGTGACGTTACCTGAGTTTTTTGTCACGTTACAGGCCGAGGGATTCATCGACTGGTAGCAGGAGATAGAGCGTATCTTTGAGTACAAGGAAGTCCCCGATAATGTCAAGGTGAAATTGGTTGCCATCAAACTCAAGGGTAGAGCATCTGCGTGGTGGGAGCAGTTGAGGCGATCACGAGACCGGCAGGGTAAGGTCAAAATCACTAATTGGGCGAAAATGAAGAAGAAGATGAAGGGTCAATTCCTTCCTTTCGGCTACACTCAAACCTTGTTTAAGCGACTTCATTTGTTGCAGCAAGGCTCGAGATCAGTGGATGATTACACGGAGGAGTTTTATCAGTTGATCGCTCGGAATGACTTATCTGAGACAGAAGAGCAGATGGTGGCACGATATTTGGGGGGGTTACGACAACCCCTACAGGATGTCCTCAGTCTTCACTCGCTGTGGACCATTTCGGAAGCATACCAGTGTGCATTGATTGTGGAAAAACAGCAGAACAGAAGGCCAATAGTCAGAAGCGATCCCAGTAGCCGACCAGTTCACCCTCAGGAATCTCATCCTGCCCAGCAGCCTCTCCAAGGTCCTTCTCCCTCACATATTCGATGTTTTCATTGTGGTGAGTCGGGACATAAAGCTACTGAGTGTAGGAAACATGCTAGTTAGAAGGGTAAAAATCTTCTGATTGAGGAAGACGTGGTAGATGAGCCTGAGGAACTTGGTGAACCTGTGTATGATGATGTTGAAGATGAAGAGGTATTGTACGGTGATGGCCATGAGACTCTAGTTGTTTGTAAGAGTCTGTTGACTCCCAAGGGGGATTCAGGGGAAGATTGGTTGCGAACCAATGTGTTTCACACGACCTGCACAGTCGCAGATAAAGTCTGCAAGATGATCATTGACAGTGGTAGTTGTGAGAATGTCGTTTCTGAAGAGGTTGTCAAGAAATTGTAGTTGTAGACAAATATTCATCCCAAACCGTAAAAATTGACGTGGTTGACTAAAGGCAGTGAGGTAGCAATAAATAGACGATGCCTCGTGTCTTTTTCCATCGGCATGAAATATTTTGATAATGCTTGGTGCGATGTGGTGTCTATGGATGCTTGTCATGTATTGTTGGGCCGCCCTTGGTAGTATGATCGCAGCGTTATTCATGACGGTCGGAAGAATACCTATTCTCTTAGCATCAAAGGGAAGAAGATTGTGTTAGCCCCTCGCCGGGAAGGCTCCACTCCTACCCCGATAGACGGCCCCGCTAACCTACTTTCCATGTCCAGGTTTCTTGTAGAGATAGAGAAGGAAGATCTTGTCTATGCTCTACTTCCTTGTGGGAAGAGTAACACAGATATGCCTCCTGATTTACCAGTCGAGGTGCATCAGCTCCTAGCAGAGTTTTCTAACTTGATGCCAGAGGACCTTCCTCCTGGATTGCCGCCTATGAGGGATATTCAGCATCAGATTGACCTTGTGCCGGGGTCTAGTTTGCCAAATCGGCCAGCCTATCGCCTCAGCCCCAAGGAGTCCGAAGAGTTGCAGCGACAGGTGATAGAGTTGTTGGATAGGGGTTAGATCCGTGAGAGTATGAGCCCATGTGCAGTTCTTGCCCTGCTAGTGCCAAAAAAGGATGGCTCGTGGCGTATGTGTGTTGATAGCCGAGCAATCAACAGGATTACAGTGAAGTACAGATTCCCCATTCCTCGCCTGGATGATATGTTTGACCAGTTGTCCAGTTCTAAGGTCTTCTCCAAAATTGACCTTAAGAGCAGATACCACCAGATCAGAATAAGGCCTGGAGATGAGTAGAAGACAGCGTTTAAGACGCAACATGGGTTGTATGAGTGGATGGTCATGCCATTTGGGTTGTCCAATGCACCCAACACCTTTATGAGGTTTATGCATCAGATTCTACACCCATTTATGGGAAGATTCGTGGTCGTGTACTTTGACGATATCCTCATTTATAGTCCGACGTGGGCATCCCATTTTGATCACCTCCGTGCTGTTTTTGCAATGTTGCGGACGGAACTCCTGTTTGTGGCTCGGCTGAAGTGTTCTTTCTTCACTACCTATGTAACTTTTCTTGGGTTTGTTGTGTCTACTGATGGTGTTCATGCAAATCAGTCGAAGATAGATGCGATCTTGGAGTGGCCCACACCAAAGACTTTGCACGATGTCCGCAGTTTTCACGGCTTGGCGTCCTTCTACCGTCGGTTCATCCGACACTTCAGCTCTCTGATTGCTCCTCTTACAGAGTGTCTCAAGGAACGTGAGTTCCAGTGGTCCGAGGAGGTGGCGGCCAGTTTTCAACTGGTCAAACAACAAATGACAGAGGCCCCAGTTTTGGCACTTCCTGATTTTGAGAAGGTGTTTGAGGTTAACTGTGATGCATCTGGGGTTGGCATTGGTGGTGTTTTGAGTCAGGAGGGGCGGCCCATCGCCTTTTTTAGTGAGAAGCTATCTGGGTCCAAGAAGAATTATTCCACCTATGATCTGGAGTTTTATGCCATAGTTCAGTCCCTGAAGCATTGGCATCACTACCTCGTCCAGAAGGAGTTCATTCTATTCACTGATCATGAAGCCTTGAAGTACATCAATGGCCAACACAAACTGAGCCGCCGACATGCCAAGTGGGTGGCGTACTTACAGGAGTTCACATTTGCTCTGAGACACCAAACAGGGAATTTGAATCGTGTCGCAGATGCTTTGAGCCGTCGTACATTACTCCTCACCACTATGAGCGCCAGAATTGCAGGCTTTGAGGCTTTCTCTCCTATGTATGCTGCAGATCCTTCATTCGGGAGGATACTTCGCGAGGTAACTGAGGGTCACCGCCATGATTTTCTTTTGCATCATGGTTATTTGTTTCACGGATTACAGTTGTGCATTTTGGAGTGTTCCCTACGGCAGTTGATCATTCGTGAACTTCATAACGAGGGTCACTTTGGGCGAGATAAGACATTGACTTTGATATCTTCTCGTTATTACTGGCCCAAACTGCCTAGTGACGTGGCTCATTATGTGGAGCTTTGTTATGTGTGCCAGCGGTCCAAGGGAGTTCTCACTAATGCGGGCCTGTACACCCCATTACCAGTACAGGAAGCCCCGTGGATTGATGTCAGTATGGACTTCGTGTTGGGCTTACCCCGTACCCAGCGGACTGTGGATTCTATTTTGGTTGTGGTAGACAGGTTTTCCAAAATGGCCCATTTTGTTGCTTGCCGGAAAACTATGGATGCTGCCAGGATCGCCCATCTTTACTTTCGGGAGATTGTGCGTTTACATGGCATCCCTTGCTCCATTACTTCTGATCGTGACACCAAGTTTTTGAGTCATTTCTGGAGGAGCTTATGGGAGAAACTGGGAACGAAGGTGAACTTTAGCAGCGCCTACCACCCACAGACAGATGGTCAAACTGAGGTGGTGAACCGGAGTTTGGGCAACCTTTTGAGAAGTTTGGTCGGGACTAAACCGAAGCAGTGTGATCTGGCATTACCTCAGGCAGAATTTGCATATAATAGGTCGAAACACAAAACCACCGGTATGAGCCCTTTTGAGGTTGTCTATGGTCAGAATCCCTCCGGGGTTCTTGACTTGGCCCCTATTCCACGTGTGGGTCGTCTGAGTCCCCAGGCAGATGAGATGGCAGCGTCTCTTCGAGATGTCCATGCGCAGGTGAAGCAAGCCATTCACGAGAGTAATGCCAAGTACAAGTTTCAGACAGACCATCACCGTCGTCAGGTACTCTTCGACGTTGGTGATTTTGTTTGGGCCGTTTTAACTCGTGATCGTTTTCCTGTTGGAGAGTATACTAAGCTTAAGGCGCGGAAGATTGGCCCCTGTGAGGTTGTGCAGAAGATCAATGATAATGCCTACAGACTGCGCCTCCCCAGTCATTTGCGGACTTCTGATGTCTATAATGTCAAACACTTGAGTCCTTGTTTTCTGGATTCCGATGTTGCTAGTGTGAACTCGAGGACGAGTTCTTTCGAACGCGAGGCGACTGATGCAGGAGAAGCGTCAGGCGGGTACGTAATCCGATCCATAATTGGATCCGTCTTGCTGAACCCGGTTTGGGTTGTTGCTTTGAGCTGTAGCTCGGGCTTGTCGGGGGCTTTGCCTTTTTGGTTGTTAAAACCAATTTTATGTACAGATGAGGATTATTATTGATGTGTATGAAATTGAACAACGACAGGAGATTTTTCTCCCTGTTTAGGGCGACCTCTTGCCAAATTTTCCCACAGATTACCGGTGGCATTGCCGGAAGGATAATCACTATCCTGTGTCCGGCGTCAAAACATGTTAAAGATTCAAATGTCCTATGGATCCAATGCTTTTAAAGATAATAACAAACGCTCATTATATTCTCAAGTGAACGTGCGTTGGGATATTTACCCGAGTCTAACAAGTCATTATTTTGCCCATTTTAAAAAATTTGATCTAACAATCATAGATGATTGTAAAGTGATTTATCATGAGTAACGGGCTATATTTTTGTATGAAATGACTTACGGATTGCTCTTCAACACTCAGTTAAAAATCCTCTGCAACCAATTTTTTCCGACGATTGGAAAACCTGAGATATAAAAACTAAAAAGAGTTTACAATCCCTAAAAATTACAGACACTCTTTGGAATTATCTCTCCCTACAATTGTGCATTGTGCTTTTCCATTTTAGATGTACATTTTTTTCTTAAATCAAAACTTTGACTTTTCGCTCTCCCTTCATCCCGTAAACAAACAAGGCAAAGTGCTTACAACAAAATGAAAATTTTATAGTTGATGTATGGCAAAAATTTAAATTAATAACAAATATAAATAAAGAAAATTTATTCACCCAACACAAATGAACACAAAAGTTTTGTTATCCAATTTTGGGAAATTCCACTAGTTTAACCCCAATAGCTTGGAATTTTGCAAGAAAGAGATTTCATCCACACATGTTTTAAAAATGGATATGCATGTTTGAAACATGTTAAAGATGCAAATGAGCTATAGATGCAAAGCTTTTAAAGAGAATAAAAAACGCTCATTAAATTCTCAAGTGAACTTGCGGTGGGATATTTACCCGAGTCAAACATGCCATTATTTTGCCCATTTGCAAAAAGCTGACATAATTAATCATAGATGATTGAAAAGTGATTTATCATGCGTAACGGGCTATATTTTTGTATGAAATGACTTATGGATTGCAATTCAACACTCAATTAAAAATCCTCTGCCACCAATTTTTTCGGACGATTGCAAAACCTGAGATATAAAAACTAAAAAGAGCTTACAATCCCTAAAAATTACGGACACTCTTTGGAATTATCTCTCCCTACAATTGTGCATTGTGCTTTTCCATTTTAGATGTACACTTTTTTGTTAAATCAAAACTTTTACTTTTCGCTCTCCCTTCATCCCGAAAACAACTAAGGCAAAAAACCTTACAACAAAATGAAAATTTTATAGTTGATGTATGGAAAAAATTTAAAACAATAACACATATAAATAAAGAAAATTTATTCACCCAACACAAATGAACCCAAAAGATTTGTTATCCAATTTTGGGAAATTCCACTAGTTTAACCCTAATAGCTTGGAATTTTGCAAGAAAGAGATTTCATCCACACATGTTTTAAAAATGGATATGCATGTTTGAAACATGTTAAAGATGCATATGAGCTATGGATGCAAAACTTTTAAAGAGAATAACGAACGCTCATTAAATTCTCAAGTGAACTTGCGGTGGGATATTTACCCGAGTCAAACATGCCATTATTTTGCCCATTTGCAACAAGCTGACATAATTAATAATAGATGATTGTAATGTGATTTATCATGCATAACGGGCTATATTTTTGTATGAAATGACTTAAGGATTGCAATTCAACACTCAGTTAAAAATGCTCCGCAACCCATTTTTCCCGACGATTGCAACACCTGAGATATAAAAACGAAAAGGTGCTTACAATCCCTAAAAATTACAGGCACTCTTTGGAATTATCTCTCTCTACATATGTACATTGTGCGTTTCCATTTTAGATGTACACATTTTCCTTAAATCAAAACTTCGAGTTTTTCGCTCTCCCTTCATCCTGTAAACATAAAAGGCAAATAGATCACAGCAAAATGAAAATTTCATAGTTGATGTACGGAAAAAGTTTAAAATAATAAAAAAAGTAAATGAAGAAAATTTATTCACACACCACAAATGAACACAAAAGTTTTGTTATCCAAGTTTGGGAAATTCCACTAGTCCAAAACTAATATCTTGGAATTTTTCATGAAGGAGATTTTTTCTACACATGTTTAAAAAATGGATATGCATGCCAAAAACATGTGTTAAAGATTCAAATGACCTACGGATCGAAAGCTTTTAAAGAGAATAACTCACGCTCATTAAATTCTCAAGTGAACGTACGGTGAGATATTTGCCCGAGTCAAACAAGCCATTATTTTGCCCATATTCAAAAAGTTGAGCTAACAATTATGGATGACTGTAAAGTGATTTCTCATGCGTAACGGGCTATATTTTTGTAAGAAATGACTTATGGATTTGAAGTCAACACTCAGTTAAAAATCGCCCGCCTTCCCCGTTTCCCGACGATTGCAAAACCTTAGATATAAAAATGAAAAAGTGCATACGATTCCTAAAACATATAGACACTCTTTGGAAATATCTCTCTCTACATTTGTGCATTGTGGATTTCCATTTTAGATGTACACTTTTTTCTTAAATCAGAACTTTGAGTTTTCGCTCCCCCTTCATCCCGTAAACAAAAAAGGCAGAAAAGATCACAACAAAATAAAAAATTTATAGTTGATGTGTGGAAAATATTTAAAATAATAACTAATTTAAATAAAAAATATCTATTTACACACCAAAAATGAACACGAAAGTTTTGTTATCCAAGTTTGGGAAATTCCATTAGTCCAACACTGTTAAGCTTGGAATTTTACATGAAGGAGATTTTTTCTATACATGTTTTAAAAAATGGATATGCATGCTTGAAACATGTTAAAGATTCAAATGTCCGATGGATCCAAAGCTTTTAAAGAGAATAACAAACGCTGATTAAATTCTAGAGTGAACGTGCGGTGGGATATTTACCCGAGTCTAACAAGTCATTATTTTGCCCATTTTCAAAAATATTATCTAACAATCATAGATGATTGTAAAGTGATTTATCATGAGTAACGGGCTATATTTTTGTATGAAATGACTTATGGATTGCCATTTAACACTTAGTTAAAAATCCTCTGCCACCAATTTTTCCCGACAATTGGAAAACCTGAGATATAAAAACTAAAAAGAGTTTACAATCCCTAAAAATTACAGACACTCTTTGGAATTATCTCTCCCTACAATTGTGCATTGTGCTTTTCGATTTTAGATGTACACTTTTTTCTTAAATCAGAACTTTGACTTTTCGCTCTCCCTTCATCCCGTAAACAAAAAAGGCAAACAGATCACAGCAAAATGAAAATTTCATAGTTGATGTACGGAAAAAGTTTAAAACAATAAAAAAAGTAAATGAAGAAAATTTATTCACACACCACAAATGAACACAAAAGTTTTGTTATCCAAGTTTGGGAAATTCCACTAGTCCAAAACTAATATCTTGGAATTTTACATGAAGGAGATTTTTTCTACACATGTTTAAAAAATGGATATGCATGCCAGAAACATGTGTTAAAGAATCAAATGACCTATGTATCCAAAGTTTTTAAAGAGAATAACAAACGCTCATTAAATTCTCAAGTGAACGTGCGGTGGGATATTTGCCCGAGTCAAACAAGCCATTATTTTTCCCATATTCAAAAAGTTGAGCTAACAATCATGGATGACTATAAAGTGATTTGTCATGTGTAACAGGCTATATTTTTTTAAGAAATGACTTATGGATTTGAAGTTAACACTCAGTTAAAAATCGCCTGCCTCCCCCGTTTCCCTACGATTTCAATACCTTAGATACAAAAAAGAAAAAGTGCATACGATCCTTAAAATATACAAACACTCTTTGGAAATATCTCTCTCTACATTTGTGCATTGTGCATTTCCATTTTAGATGTACACTTTTTTCTTAAATCAGAACGTTGAGTTTTCCCACCCCCTTCATCCCGTAAACAAAAAAGGCAAAAAAGATCACAACAAAATAAAAATTTTATAGTTGATGTGTGGAAAATATTTAAAATAATAACTATTGTAAATAAAAAATATCTATTCACACACCACAAATGAACACCAATGTTTTCTTATCCAAGTTTGGGAAATTCCATTAGTCCAACCCTATTAAGCTTGGAATTTTACATAAAGGAGATTTTTTCTGCACATGTTTTAAAAATGGGTATGCATGCCAAAAATATGTTAAAGATTCAAATGACCTATGGATCCAAAGCTTTTAAAGAGAATAACAAACGCTCATTAAATTCTAGAGTGAACGTGCGGTGGGATATTTACCTGAGTCTAACAAGTCATTATTTTGCCCATTTTCAAAAATTTGATCTAACAATCATAGATGATTGTAAAGTGATTTGTCATGCATAACGGGCTATATTTTTGTAAGAAATGACTTTTGGATTTGAAGTCAACACTCAGTTAAAAATTGCCCGCTCCCCCGTTTCCCGACGATTGCAAAACCTTAGATATAAAAACGAAAAAGTGCATACGATCCCTAAAACATACAGACACTCTTTGGAAATATCTCTCTCAACATTTGTGCATTGTGCGTTTCCATTTTAGATGTACACTTTTTTCTTAAATCTGAACTTAGAGTTTTCGCCTCCCCTTCATCCCTAAACAAAAAAGGCAGAAAAGATCACAACAAAGTAAAAAATTTGTAGTTGATGTGTGGAAAATATTTAAAATAATAACTAATGTAAATAAAAAATATCTATTCACACACCACAAATGAACACAAAAATTTTGTTATCCAAGGTTTGGAAATTCCATTAGTCCAACCCTATTAAGCTTGGAATTTTACATGAAGGAGATTTTTATACACATGTTTTAAAAATGGATATGCATGCTTGAAACATGTTAAAGATTCAAATGACCTATGGATCCAAAGCTTTTAGAGAGAATAACAAACGCTCATTAAATTCTCAAGTGAACGTGCGGTGGGAACTTTACCCGAGTCTAACAAGTGATTATTTTGCCCATTTTCAAAAATTTGATCTAACAATCATAGATGATTTTAAAGTGATTTATCATGCGTATCGGGCTATATTTTTGTATGAAATAACTTATGGATTGCAATTCAACACTCAGTTAAAAATCCTCTGCCACCAATTTTTACCGACGATTGCAAAACCTGAGATATAAAAACTAAAAAGAGCTTACAATCCCTTAAAATTATGGACACTCTTTGGAATTATCTCTCCGTACAATTGTGCATTGTGCTTTGCCATTTTAGATGTACACTTTTTTGTTAAATCAAAACTTTGACTTTTCGCTCTCCCTTCATCCCGAAAACAACTAAGGCAAAAAAGCTTACAACAAAATCATAATTTATAGTTGATGTATGGAAAAAATTAAAAACAATAACAAATATAAATAAAGAAAATTTATTCTCCCAACACAAATGAACCCAAAAGTTTTGTTATCCAATTTTGGGAAATTCCACTAGTTTAACCCTAATAGCTTGGAATTTCGCAAGAAAGAGATTTCATCCACACATGTTTTAAAAATGGATATGCATGTTTGAAACATGTTAAAGATGCAAATGAGCTATGGATGCAAATCTTTTAAAAAGAATAACAAATGCTCATTTAATTCTCAATTGAACTTGCGGTGGGATATTTACCCGAGTCGAACATGCCATTATTTTGCCCATTTGTAAAAAGCTGACATAATTAATCATAGATGATTGTAATGTGATTTATCATGCGTAACGGGCCATATTTTTGTATGGAATGACTTATGGATTGCAATTCAACAGTCAGTTAAAAATCCTCCGCAACCCGTTTTTCTCGATGATTGCAAAACCTGAGATATAAAAACGAAAAGGTGCTTATAATCCCTAAAAATTATAGGCACTCTTTGGAATTATCTCTGTCTACATTTGTGCATTGTGCATTTTCGTTTTAGATGTACACATTTTTCTTAAATCAAAACTTCGACTTTTTCACTCTCCCTTCATCTTGTAAACAAAAAAGGCAAATAGATCACAGCAAAATGAAAATTTCATAGTTAATGTACGGAAAAAGTTTAAAACAATAAAAAAAGTAAATGAAGAAAATTTATTCACACACCACAAATGTACACAAAAGTTTGGGAAATTCCACTAGACCAAAACTAATATGTTGGAAACATGTGTTAAAGATTCAAATGTCCTATGGATCCAAAGCTTTTAAAGAGAATAACAAACGCTCATTAAATTCTCAAGTGAACGTGTGGTGGGATATTTGCCCGAGTCAAACAAGCCATTATTTTGCCCATATTCTAAAATTTGAGCTAACAATCATAGATGATTGTAAAGTTATTTGTGATGCGTAATGGGCTGTATTTTTTTAAGAAATGACTTATAGATTTGAAATCAACACTCAGTTAAAAATTGCCCGCCTCCCCCGTTACCCGACGATTGCAAAACCTTAGATATAAAAACGAAAAAGTGCATACGATCCCTAAAACATACAGACACTCTTTGGAAATATCTCTCTCTACATTTGTGCATTGTGCTTTTCAATTTTAGATGTACACTTTTTTCTTAAATCAGAACTTTGAGTTTTCGCTCCCCCTTCATCCTGTGAACAAAAAAGGTAGAAAAGATCACAAAAAAATAAAAAATTTATAGTTGATGTGTGGAAAATATTTAAAATAATAACTAATGTAAATAAAAAATATCGATTCACACACCAACAATGAACACAAAAGTTTTGTTATCCAAGTTTGGGAAATTCCATTAGTCCAACCTTATTAAGCCTTGAATTTTACATGAAGGAGATTTTTTCTACACATGTGTTAAAAATGGATATGCATGCTGGAAACATGTTGAAGATTCAAATGACCTATGGATTCAAAGCTTTTAAAGAGAATAACAAACGCTCATTAAATTTTCAAGTGAACGTGCGGTGGGATATTTATCCGAGTCTAACAAGTCATTATTTTGCCCATTTTCAAAAATTTGATCTAACAATCATAGATGAATGGAAAGTGATTTATCATGCGTAACGAGCTATATTTTTGTATGAAATGACTTATGGATTCCAATTCAACACTCAATTAAAAATCCTCTGCCGCGAATTTTTCCCGACGATTGCAAAACCTGAGATATAAAAACTAAAAAGAGCTTACAATCCCTAAAAATTATGGACACTCTTTGGAATTATCTCTCCCAACTATTGTGCATTGTGTTTTTCCATTTTAGATGTACACTTTTTTGTTAAATCAAAACTTTGACTTTTCGCTCTCCCTTCATCCCTTAAACAACCAAGGCAAAAAAGCTTACAACAAAATGAAAATTTTATAGTTGATGTATGGAAAATATTTAAAACAATAACAAATATAAATAAAGAAAATTTATTCACCCAACAAAAATGAACCCAAAAGTTTTGTTATCCAATTTTGGGAAATTCCACTAGTTTAACCCTAATAGCTTGGAATTTTTCAAGAAAGAGATTTCATCCACACATGTTTTAAAAATGGATATGAATGTTTGAAATAAGTTAAAGATGCATATGAGCTATGGATGCAACACTTTTAAAAAGAATAACAAACGCTCATTAAATTCTCAAGTGAACTTGCGGTGGGATATTTACACGAGTCAAACATGCCATTATTTTGCCCATTTGCAAAAAGCTGACATAATTAATAATAGATGATTGTAATGTGATTTATCATGCGTAACGGGCTATATTATTGTATGAAATGACTTATGGATTGCAATTCAACACTCAATTAAAAATCCTCTGCAACCCATTTTTCCCGACGATTGCAAAACCTGAGATATAAAAACGAAAAGGTGCTTACAATCCCTAAAAATTACAGGCACTCTTTGGAATTATCTCTCTCTACATATGTGCATTGTGCATTTCCATTTTAGATGTACACATTTTTCGCTCTCCCTTCATCCTGTAAACAAAAAAGGCAAATGGATCACAGCAAAATGAAAATTTCATAGTTGATGTACGGAAAAAGTTTAAAACAATAAAAAAAGTAAATGAAGAAAATTTATTCACACACCACAAATGAACACAAAAGTTTTTTTATCCAAGTTTGGGAGATTCCACTAGTCCAAAACTAATATCTTGGAATTTTACATGAAGGAGATTTTTTCTACACATGTTTTAAAAATGGATATGCATGCCAGAAACATGTGTTAAAGATTCAAATGACCTAGGGATCCAAATTCTTTTGAAGAGAATAATAAACGCTCATTAAATTCTCAAGCGAACGTGCGGTGGGATATTTTCCCGTGTCAAACAAGCCATTATTTTACCCATATTCAAAAACTTGAGCTAACAATCATAGATGATTGTAAAGTAATTTGTCATTCGTAACGGGCTATATTTTTTTAAGAAATGACTTATGGATTTGAAGTCAACACTTAGTTAAAAATCGCCCGCCTCCCCCGTTTCCCGACGATTGCAAAACCTTAGATATAAAAACAAAAAAGTGCATACGATCCCAAGAACATACAGACACTCTTTGGAAATATCTCTCTCTGCAATTGTGCATTGTGCATTTCCATTTTAGATGTACACTTTTTTCTTAAATCAAAACTTTGAGTTTTCGCTCCCCCTTCATCCCGTAAACAAAAAAGGTAGAAAAGATCACTAGAAAATAAAAATTTTATAGTTGATGTGTGGAACATATTTAAAATAATAACTAATGTAAATAAAAAATATCTATTTACACACCACAAATGAACACAAAAGTTTTGTTAACCAAGTTTGGGAAATTCCATTAGTCCAACCTAGTTAAGCCTGGAATTTTACATGAATGAGATTTTTTCTACACATGTTTTACATATGGATATGCATACTTGAATCATTTAAAGATTCAAATGACCTATGGATCCAAAGCTTTTAAAGAGAATAACAAACGCTCATTAAATTCTTAAGTGAATGTGCGTTGGGATATTTACCCGAGTCTAACAAGTCATTATTTTGCCCATTTTCAAAAATTGGATCTAACAATCATAGATGATTGTAAAGTGATTTATCATGCGTTACGAGCTATATTTTTGTATGAAATGACTTATGGATTCCAATTCAACACTCAATTAAAAATCCTCTGCCACCAATTTTTCCCGACGATTGCAAAACCTGAGATATAAAAACTAAAAAGAGCTTACAATCCCTAAAAATTATAGACACTCTTTGCAATTATCTCTCCCTACAATTGTGAATTGTGCTTTTCCATTTTAGATGTACACTTTTTTGTTAAATCAAAACTTTGACTTTTCGCTCTCCCTTCATCCCAAAAACAACCAAGGCAAAAAAGCTTACAACAAAATGAAAATTTTATAGTTGATGTATGGAAAAAATTTAAAACAATAACAAATATAAATAAAGAAAATTTATTCACCCAACACAAATGAACCCAAAATTTTTGTTATCCAATTTTGGGAAATTCCACTAGTTTAACCCTAATAGCTTGGAATTTTGCAAGAAAGAGATTTCATCCACACATGTTTTAAAAATGGATATGCATGTTTGAAACATGTTAAAGATTCAAATGAGCTATGGATTCACAGCTTTTAAAGAGAATAACAAACGCTCATTATATTCTCAAGTGAACTTGCGGTGGGATATTTACCCAAGTTAAACAGGCCATTATTTTGCCCATTTGCAAAAAGCTGACATAATTAATCATAGATGATTGTAATGTGATTTATCAAGCGTAACGGGCTATATTTTTGTACGAAATGACTTATAGATTGCAATTCAACACTCAGTTAAAAATCCTTCGCAACCCATTTTTCCCGACGATTGCAATACCAGAGATATAAAAACGAAAAGGTGCTTAAAATCCCTAAAAATTACAGGCACTCTTTGGAATTATCTCTCTCTACATATGTGCATTGTGCATTTTCGTTTTAGATGTACACATTTTTCTTAAATCAAAACTTCCAGTTTTTCGCTCTCCCTTCATCCTGTAAACAAAAAAGGCAAATAGATCACAGCAAAATGAAAATTTCATAGTTGATGTACGGAAAAATTTTAAAAAAATAAAAAAAATAATGAAGAAAATTTATTCACACACCACAAATGAACACAAAAGTTTTGTTATCCAAGTTTGGGAAATTCCACTAGTCCAAAACTAATATCTTGGAATTTTACATGAAGGAGATTTTTTCTACACATGTTTTAAAAATGGATATGCATGCCAGAAACATGTGTTAAAGATTCAAATGACCTATGGATCCAAATCTTTTAAAGGGAATAACAAACGCTCATTAAATTCACAAGTGAACGTGCGGTGGGATATTTGCCCGAGTCAAACAAGCCATTATTTTGTCCATATGCAGAAAGTTGAGCTAACAATCAAAGATGATTGTAAAGTGATTTTTCATGCGTAACTGGCTATATTTTTTTAAGAAATGACTTATGGATTTGAAGTCAACACTCAGATAAAAATCGCCCGCCTCCCGCGTTTCCCGACGATTGCAAAACCTTAGATATAAAAACGAAAAAGTGCATACGATCCCTAAAACGTACAGACACTCTTTGGAAATATATCTCTCTACATTTTTGCATTGTGAATTTCCTTTTTAGATGTACACTTTTTTCTTAAATCAGAACTTTGAGTTTTTCGCTCCCCCTTCATCCCGTAAACAAAAATGGTAGAAAAGATCACAACAAAAGAAAAATTTTATAGTTGATGTGTGGAAAATATTTAAAATAATAACTAATGTAAATAAAAAATATCAATTCACACACCACAAAAGAACACAAAATTTTTGTTATCCAAGTTAGGGAAATTCCATTAGTCCAACCCTATTAAGCCTGGAATATTACATGAAGGAGATTTTTTCTACACATGTTTTAAAAATGGATATGCATGCTTGAAACATGTTAAATATTCAAATGACCTATGGATCCAAAGCTTTTAAAGAGAATAACAAATACTCATTAAATTCTCAAGTGAACGTGCGGTGGGATATTTACCCGTGTCTAACAAGTCATTATTTTGCCCAATTTCAAAAAATTTGATCTAACAATCATAGATGATTATAAATTGATTTATCATGCGTAACGGGCTATATTTTTGTATGAAATGACTTTTGGATTGCAATTCAACACTGAGTTAAAAATCCATTGCCACCAATGTTTCCCGACGATTGCAAAACCAGTGATATAATAACTAAAAAGAGCTTACAATCCCTAAAAATTACAGACACTCTTTGGAATTTTCTCTCCCTACATTTGTGCATTGTGGTTTTCCATTTTAGATGTACACTTTTTTCTTAAATCAAAACTTTGACTTTTCGCTCTCCCTTCATCCCGAAAACAAACAAGGCAAAAAGCCTACAACAAAATGAAAATGTTATAGTTGATGTATGGAAAAAATTTAAAACAATTACAAATATAAATAAATAAAATTTATTCACCCGACACAAATGAACCCAAAAGTTTTGTTATCCAATTTGGGGAAATTCCACTAGTTTATCCCTAATAGCTTGGAATTTTGCAAGAAAGAGATTTCATCCACACATGTTTTAAAAATAGATATGCTTGTTTGAAACATGTTAAAGAGGCAAATGAGCTATGGATGCAAAAATTTTAAAGAGAGTAACAAACGCTCATTAAATTCTAAAGTGAACTTGCAGTGGGATATTTACCCGAGTGAAACATGCCATTATTTTGCCCATTTGCAAAAAACTGGTGTAATAATCATAGATGATTGTCATGTGATTTATCACGCGTAACGGCCTATATTTTTGTATGAAATGACTTATGGATAGCAATTCAACACTCAGTTGAGAATCCTCCGTACCCCATTTATCCCAACGATTGCAAAACCTGAGATATAAAAACCAAAAAGTGCTTACATTCCCTAAAAATTACAGACACTCTTAGGAATTATCTCTCTCTATATATGTGCATTGTGCATTTCCGTTTTAGATGTATACATTTTCCTTAAATCAAAACTTCGAGTTTTTCGCTCTCCCTTCATCCCGTAAACAAAAAAGGCAAATAGATCACAACAAAATGAAAATTTCATAGGTGAGGTACGGAAAAAGTTTAAAAAAAAAAAAAAAGTAAATGAAGAAAATTTCACAGACCACAAATGAACACAAAAGTTTTGTTATCCAAGTTTGGGAAATTCCACTAGTCCAAAACTAATATCTTGGAATTTAACATGAAGGAGATTTTTTCTACACATGTTTTAAAAATGGATATGCAAACCACAAACATGTTAAAGATTCAAATGACCTATGGATCCAAAGCTTTTAAAGAGAATAACAAACGCTCATTAAATTCTCAAGTGAACGTGCTGTGGGATATTTGCCCGAGTCAAACAAGCCATTATTTTGCCCATATTCCAAACGTTGAGGTAAAAACCATAGATGATTGTAAAGTGATTTTTCATGCGTAACGGGCTATATTTTTGTAAGAAATAACTTATGGATTTGAAGTGAACACTTAGTTAAAAATCGCCTGCCTCCACCGTTTCCCGACGATTGCAAAACCTTAGATATAAAGACAAAAAAGTGCATACGATCCCAAAAATATACAGACAATCTTTCGAAATATCTCTCTCTACATTTGTGCATTGTGCATTTCCATTTTAGATGTACACTTTTTTCTTAAATCAGAACTTTGAGTTTTCGCTCCCCCTTCATCCCGTAAACAAAAAAGTCAAAAAAGATCACAACAAAATGAATATTTTATAGTTGATGAGTGGAAAATATTTAAAATAATAACTAATGTAAAAAAAAAAATTTCACACACCACAAATAAACACAAAAGTTTTGTTGTCCAAGTTTGGGAAATTCCATTAGTCCAACCCTGTTAAGCTTGGAATTTTACATGAAGGAGATTTTTTCTACATTTGTTTCAAAAAAGGATATGCATGCTTGAAACATGTTAAAGATTCAAATGACCTATGGATCCAAAGCTTTTAAGGAGAATAACAAACACTCATTAAATTCTCAAGTGAACATGCGGTGGGATATTTACCCATTTTTCCCGACGATTGCAAAACCCGAGATATAAAAATGAAAAAAGGGCTTACAATCCCTAGAAATTAAAGACACTCTTCGGAATTATCTCTCTCTACATATGTGCATTGTGCATTTCCGTTTTAGATGCACACATTTTTCTTCAATCAAAACTTTGAGTTTTTCGCTCTCCCTTCATCCTGTAAACAAAAAAGGCAAATAGATTACAGCAAAATGAAAATTTCATTATTGATGTACGAAAAAAATTTAAAACAATAAAAAAAAGTAAATTAAGAAAATTTATTCACACACCACAAATGAACACAAAAGTTTTGTTATCCAAGTTTGTGAAATTCCACTAGTCTAAAACTAATATCTTGGAATTTTACGTGAAGAAGATTTTTTTTACACATGTTTTAAAAATGGATATGCATGCAAGAAACATGTTAAAGATTCAAATGACCTATGGATCCAAAGCTTTTAAGGAGAATGACAAACGCTCATTAAATTCTCAAGTGAACGTGCGGTGGGATATTTGCCCGAGTCAAACAAGCCATTATTTTGCCCATATTCAAAAAGTTGAGCTAACAATCATAGATGATTGTAAAGTGATTTGTCATGCGTAATGGGCTATAATTTTGTAAGAAATGACTTATGGATTTGAAATCAACACTCAGTAAAAAATCACCCGCCTCCCCCGTTTCCCGACGATTGCAAAACCTTCAATATAAATACGAAAAAGTGCATACGATCTCTAAAACATACAAACACTCTTTGGAAATATCTCTCTCTACATTTATGCATTGTGCATTTCCATTTTAGATCTACACTTTTTTCTTAAATCAGAACTTTGAGTTTTCGCTCCCCCTTCATCCCGTAAACAAAAAAGGCAAAAAAGATCACAACAAAATGAATATTTTATAGTTGATGAGTGGAAAATATTTAAAATAATAACTAATGTAAAAAAAAAAAATTCACACACCACAAATAAACACAAAAGTTTTGTTGTCCAAGTTTGGGAAATTCCATTAGTCCAACCCTGTTAAGCTTGGAATTTTACATGAAGGAGATTTTTTCTACATTTGTTTCAAAAAAGGATATGCATGCTTCAAACATGTTAAAGATTCCAAAGACCTATGGATCCAAAGCTTTCAAAGAGAATAACAAACACTCATTAAATTCTCAAGTGAACGTGCGGTGGGATATTTACCCGAGTCTAACAAGTCATTATTTTTCCTATTTTCAAAACATTTCATCGAACAATCATAGATGATTGTAAAGTGATTTTTCATGCGTAACGGGCTATATTTTTGTATGAAATGACTTATGGATTGCAATTCACGACTCAGTTAAAAATCCTCTGCCACCAATTTTTCCCGACGATTGTAAAACCTGAGATATAAAAACTAAAAAGAGCTTACAATCCCAAAAAATTACAGACACTCTTTGGAATTATCTCTCCCTAAAATTGTGCATTGTGCTTTTCCATTTTAGATATACACTTTTTTCTTAAATCAAAACTTGGACTTTTCGCTCTCCCTTCATCCCGAAAACAAACAAGGCAAAAAGCTTACAACAAAATTAAAATTTTATAGTTGATGTATGGAAAAAATTTAAAACCATAACAAATATAAATAAATAAAATTTATTCACCCAACACAAATGATCACAAAAGTTTTGTTATCCAATTTTGGGAAATTCCACTAGTTTAACCACAATTGCTTGGAATTTTGCAAGAAAGAGATTTCATCCACACATGTTTTAAAAATGGATATGCATGTTTGAAACATGTTAAATATGAAAATGAGCTATGGAAGCAAAGCTTTTAAATAGAATAACAAACGCTCATTAAATTCTCAAGCGAACATCCGGTGGGATATTTACCCGAGTCAAACATGCCATTATTTTGACATAACAATCATAGATGATTGTAATGTGATTTATCATACGTGATGGGCTATATTTTTGTATGAAATGACTTATGGATTGCAATTCAACACTCAGATAAAAATCCTCCGCAACCCATTTTTCCCAACGATTGCAAAACCTGAGATATAAAAACGAAAAAGTGCTTACAATCCCTAAAACTTATAGACACTCTTTGGAATTATCTCTCTCTACATATGTGCATTGCGCATTTCCGTTTTAGATGTACACATTTTTCTTAAATCAAAACTTCGAGTTTTTCGCTCTCCCTTCATCCTGTAAACAAAAAAGGCAAATAGATCACATCAAAATGAAAATTTCATAGTTGATGTACGGAAAAAGTTTAAAAGAATAAAAAAAAGTAAATGAAGAAAATTTATTCACACACCACAAATGAACAAAAAAATTTTGTTATCCAAGTTTGGGAAATTCCACTAGTCCAAAACTAATATCTTGCAATTTTACGTGAAGGAGATTTTTTCTACATCTGTTTTAAAAATGGATATGCATGCCAGAAACATGTTAAAGATTCAAATGACCTATGGATCCAAAGCTTTTAAATAGCATGACAAACGCTCATTAAATTCTCAAGTGAACGTACGGTGGGATATTTGCCCGAGTCAAACAAGCCATTATTTTGCCCATATTCAAAAAGTTGAGCTAATAATCATAGATGATTGTAAAGTGATTTGTCATGCGTAACGGGCTATATTTTGGTAAGAAATGACTTATGGATTTGAAGTCAACACTCAGTTAAAAATCGCCCGCCTCCCCCATTTCCCGACCATTGCAAAACCTTAGATATAAAAACGAAAAAGTGCATAGGATCCCTAAAACATACAGACACTCTTTGGAAATATCTCTATCTACATTTGTGCATTATGCTTTTTCATATTAGATGTACACTTTTTTCTTAAATCAGAACTTTGAGTTTTCGCTCCCCCTTCATCCCGTAAACAAAAAAGGCAAAAAAGATCACAACAAAATAAATATTTTATAGTTGATGTGTGGAAAATATTTAAAATAATTACTAATGTAAATAAAAAATATCTATTCACACACCAAAAATGAACACAAAAGTTTTGTTATCCAAGTTTGCGAATTTCCATTAGTCCAACCCTATTAAGCTTGGAATTTTACATGAAGGAGATTTTTTCTACACATGTTTTAAAAATGGATATGCATGCTTGAAACATGTTAAAGATTCAAATGACCTATGGATCCAAAGCTTTCAAAGAGAATAACAAACGCTCATTAAATTCTCAAGTGAACGTGTGGTGGGATATTTACGCAAGTCTAACAAGTAATTATTTTGCCCATTTTCAAAAAATTTGATCTATGAATCATAGATGATTGTAAATTGATTTATCATGCGTAATGGGCTATATTTTGTATGAAATGACTTATGGATTGCAATTCAACACTCAGTTAAAATCCACTGTCACCAATTTTTCCCGACGATTGCAAAACCTGAGATATAAAAACTAAAAACAGCTTAAATCCCTAAAAATTATAGACACTCTTTGGAATTATCTCTCCCTACAATTGTGCATTGTGATTTTCCATTTTAGATGTACACTTTTTTCTTAAATCAAAACTTTGACTTTTCGCTCTCGCTTCATCCCGAAAACAAAAGAGACTAAAAGCTTACAACAAAATGAAAATTTAATCGTTGATGTATGGAAAAATTTTAAAACAATAAAAAATATAAATAAAGAAAATTTATTCACCCAACACAAATGAACACAAAAATTTTGTCATCCAATTTTGGGAAATTCCAGTAGTTTAACCCTTATAGCTTGGAATTTTGCAAGCAAGAGATTTCATCCACACATGTTTTGAAAATGGATATGCATGTTTGAAACATGTTAAAGACGCAAATGTGCTATGGATGCAAATCTTTTAAAGAGAATAACAAACGCTCATTAAATTCTCAAGTGAACTTGCGGTGGGATATTTACCCGAGTCAGACATGCCATTATTTTGCCCATTTTCAAAAAGCTGACACAATAATCATATATGATTGTAATATGATTTATCATGCGTAACGGGCTATATTTTTGTATGAAATGACTTATGGATTGCAATTCAACACTCAGTTAAAAATCCTCCGCAACGCACTTTTCCCAACTATTACAAAACCTGAGATATAAAAACGAAAAAGTGCTTACAATCCCTAAAAATTACAGTCACTCTTTGGAATTATCTCTCTCTACATATGTGCATTGTGCATTTCCATTTTAGATGTACACATTTTTCTTAAATCAAAACTTTGAGTTTTCCGATCTCCCTTCAGCCCGCAAACAAAAAAGGCGAATAGATCACACCAAAATGAAAATTTCATAGTTGATGTACGGAAAAATTTTAAAACAATAAAAAAAAGTAACTGAAAAATTTTATTCACACACCACAAATGAATACAAAAGTTATTTTATCCAAGTTTGGGCAATTCCACTAGTCCAAAACTAATATGTTGGAATTTTATGTGAAGGAGATTTTTTCTACACATTTTTTAAAAATGGATATGCATGCCAGAAACATGTTAAAGATTCAAATGACCTATGGATCCGAAACTTTACAAACGCTCATTAAATTCTCAAGTGAACGTGCGGTGGGATATTTGCCCGAGTCGAACAAGCCATTATTTTGCCCACATTCAAATAGTTGAGCAAACAATCATAGATGATTGTAAAGTGATTTGTCATGCGTAACGGTCTACATTTTTGTAAGAAATGACTTATGGATTTGAAGTCAACACTCAGTTAAAAATCGCCCGCCTCCCCCATTTCCCGACGATTGCAAAATCTTAGATATAAAAACGAAAAAGTACATACGATCCCTAAAACATACAGACACTCTTTGGAAATATCTCTCTCTACATTTGTGCATTGTGCATTTCCTTTTTTGATGTACACTTTTTTCTTAAATCAGAACTTTGAGTTTTCGCTCCCCCTTCATCCCGTAAACAAAAAAGGCAAAAAAGATCACAACAAAATAAAAATTTTATAGTTGATGTGTGGAAAATATTTAAAATAATTACTAATTTAAATAAAAAATATCTATTCACACACCAAATGAACAAAAAAGTTTTGTTATCCAAGTTTGGGAAATTCCATTAGTCCAACCCTATTAAGCTTGACATGAAGGAGATTTTTTCTACACATGTTTTAAAAATAGATATGCATGATTGAAACATGTTAAAGATTCAAATGACCTATGGATTTAAAGCTTTCAAAGAGAATAACAAACGGTCATTAAATTCTCTAGTGAACGTGCGGTGGGATATTTACCCGAGTCTAACAAGTCATTATTTGTCCCATTTTCAAAAAAATTGATCTAAGAATCATAGATGATTGTAAAGTGATTTATCATTCGTAACGGGCTATATTTTTTTATGAAATGACTTATGGATTGCAATTCAACACTCAGTTAAGAATCCTCTGCCACCAATTTTACCGACGATTGCAAAACCTGAGATATAAAAACTAAAAAGAGCTTACAATCCCTAAAAATTACCGACACTCTTTCGAATTATCTCTCCCTATAATTGTGCATTGTGCTTTTTCATTTTAGATGTACACTTTTTTCTTAAATCAAAACTTTGACTTTTCACTCTCCCTTCATCCCGAAAACAAAAGAGACTAAAAGCTTACAACAAAATGAAAATTTTATAGTTGATGTATGGAAAAAATTTAAAACAATAACAAATATAAATAAATAAAATTTATTCACCCAACACAAATGAACACAAAAGTTTTGTTATCCAATTTTAGGAATTTCCACTAGTTTAACCCTAATAGCTTGGAATTTTGCAAGAAAGAGATTTCATCCACACATGTTTTAAAAATGGATATGCATGTTTGAAACATGTTAAATATGCAAATGAGCTATGGAAGCAAAACTTTTAAAGAGAATAACAAACCCTCATTAAATTCTCAAGTGAACTTGCGGTGGGATATTTACCCGAGTCAAACATGCCATTATTTTGCCCATTTACAAAAAGCTGACACAATAATCATAGATGATTGTAATGTGATTTATCATGCGTAACGGGCTATATTTTTGTATGAAAAGACTTATGGATTACAATTCAACACTCAGGTAAAAATCCTCCGCAACCCACTTTTCCCGACGATTGCAAAACCTGAGATATAAAAACCAAAAAGTGCTAACAATTCCTAAAAATTACAAACACTCTTTGGAATTATCTCTCTCTACATATGTGCATCATGCATTTCCATTTTAGATGTACACATTTTTCTTAAATCAAAACTTCAAGTTTTTCTCTCTCCCTTCATCCCGTAAATAAAAAAGGCAAATAGATCACAGCAATATGAAAATTTCATAGTTGATGTACGGAAAAGGTTTAAAACAATAAAAAAAAGTAAATGAAGAAAATTTATTCACACACCACAAATGAACACAAAAGTTTTATTATCCAAGTTTGGGAAATTCCATTAGTCCAAAACTAATATCTTGGAATTTTACGTGAGGGAGATTTTTTCTACACATGTTTTAAAAATGGATATGCATGCCAGAAACATGTTAAAGATTCAAAAGACCTAGGGATCCAAAGCTTTTAAAGAGAATGACAAACGCTCATTAAATTCTCAAGTGAACGTGCGGTGGGATATTATCCCGAGTCAAACAAGCCATTATTTTGCCCATATTCAAAAAGTTGAGCTAACTATCATAGATGATTGTAAAGTGCTTTGTCATGCGTAACGTGCTATATTTTTGTAAGAAAAGACCTATGGATTTGAAGTCAAAACTCAGCTAAAAATCGCCCGCCTCCCCCATTTCCCGACAAATGCAAAACCTTAAATATAAAAATGAAAAAGTGATACGATCCCTAAAACATATAGACACTCTTTGGAAATATCTCTCTCTACATTTGTGCATTGTGCATTTCCATTTTTGATATACACTTTTTTCTTAAATCAGAACTTTGAGTTGTCGCTCCCCCTTCATTCCGTAAACAAAAAAGGCAAAAAAGATCACAAAAAAATAAAAATTTTATAGTTGATGTGAGGAAAATATTTAAAATAATAACTAATTTAAATAAAAAATATCTATTCACACACCACAAATGAACACAAAAGTTTTGTTATCCAAGTTTGGGAAGTTCCATTAGTCCAACCCTATTAAGCTCGGAATTTTACATTAAGGAGATTTTTTCTACACAAGTTTTAAAAAAGGAAATGCATGCTTGAAACATGTTAAAGATTCAAATAACCTATGGATCCAATGCTTTCAATGAGAATAACAAACGCTCATTAAATTCTCAAGTGAACGTGCGGTGGGATATTTACCCGAGTCTAACAAGTCATTATTTTGCCCATTTTTAAAAAACTTGATCTAACAATCATAGATGATTGTAAAGTGATTTATCATCCGTGACGGGCTATATTTTTGTATGAAATGACTTATGGATTGCAATTCAACACACAGTTAAAAATCCTTTGCCACCAATTTTTCTCGACGGTTGCAAAACATGAGATATAAAAACTAAAAAGAGCTTAAAATCCCTAAAAATTACCGACACTCTTTGGAATTATCTCTCCCTACAATTGTGCATTGTGCTTTTCCATTTTAGATGTCCACTTTTTTCTTAAATCAAAACTTTGACTTTTCTGTCTCCCTTCATCGCGAAAACAAACAAGGCAAAAAGCTTACAACAAAATAAAAATTTTATAGTTGATGTAAGGAAAAAATTTAAAACAATAACAAATATAAATAAAGAAAATTTATTCACCCAACACAAATGAACACAAAAGTTTGGTTATCCAATTTTGGGAATTTCCACTAGTTTAACCCTAATAGCTTGGAATTTTGTAAGAAAGAGATTTCATCCACACATGTTTTAAAAATGGATATGCATGTTTGAAACTTGTTAAAGATGCAAATGAGCTATGGATGCAAAGCTTTTAAAGAGAATAACAAATGCTCATTAAATTCTCAAGTGAACTTGCGGTGGGATATTTACCCGAATCAAACATGCCATTATTTTGCCCATTTGCAAAAAGCTGACACAATAATCATAGATGATTGTAATGTGATTTATAATGCGTAACGGGCTATATTTTTGTATGAAATAACTTATGGATTGCAATTCAACACTCAGTCAAAAATCCTCCGCAACGCACTTTTCCCGACGATTGCAAAACCTGAGATATAAAAACAAAAAAGTGCTTACAATCCCTAAAAATTAAAGACACTCTTTGGAATTATCTCTCTCTACATATGTGCATTGTGCATCTCCGTTTTAGATGTAGACATTTTTCTTAAATCAAAACTTCGAGTTTTTCGCTCTCCCTTCAGCCTGGAAACTAAAAAGGCAAATAGATCACACCGAAATGAAAATTTCATAGTTGATGTACGAAAAAGGTTTAAAACAATAAAAAAAGTAAATGAATAAAATTTATTCACACACCACAAATGAACACAAAAGTTTTGTGATCCAAGTTTGAGAAATTCCACTAGTCCAAAACTAATATCATGGAATTTTACGTGAAGGACATTTTTTCTACACATGTTTTAAAAATGGATATGCGTGCCAGAAACATGTTAAAGATTAAAATGACCTAGGGATCCAAAGCTTTTAAAAAGAATGGCAAACGCTCATTAAATTCTCAAGTGAACGTGCGGTGGGATATTTTCCCGAGTGAAACAAGCCATTATTTTGCCCATATTCAAAAAGTTGACCTAACAATCATAGATGATTGTAAAGTGATTTGTCATGTGTAACGGGCTATATTTCTGTAAGAAATGACTTATAGATTTGAAGTCAACACTCAGTCAAAAATCGCCCGCCTCCCCCGTTTCCCGACGATTGCAAAACCTTATATATAAAAACAAAAAAGTACATACGATCCCTAAAAAATACAAACACTCTTTGGAAATATCTCTCTCTACATTTGTGCATTGTGCATTTCTATTTTAGATGTACACTTTTTTCTTAAATCTGAACTTTGAGTTTTCGCTCCCCCTTCATCCCAAAAACAAAAAAGGCAAAATAGATCCCAACAAAATAAAAATTTTATAGTTGATTTTTGGAAAATATTTCAAATAATTACTCATGTAAATAAAAAATATCTATTCACACACCACAAATGAACACAAAAGTTTTGTTATCCAAGTTTTGGAAATTCCATTATTCCAACCCTATTAAGCTTGGAATTTTACATGAAGGAGATTTTTTCTACACATGTTTTAAAAATGGATATGCATGAATGAAACATGTTAAAGATTCAAATGACCTATGGATCCAAAGCTTTCAAAGAGAATAACAAACGCTCATTAAATTCTCAAGTGAACGTGCGGTGGGATATTTACCCGAGTCTAACAAGTCATTATTTCGCCCATTTTCAAAAAAATTGATCTAACAATCATAGATGACTGTAAAGTTATTTATCATGTGTAACGGGCTATATTTTTGTATGAAATGACTTATGGATTGCAATTCAACACTCAGTTAAAAATCCGCTGCCACCAATTTTTCCCGACGATTGCAAAACCTGAGATATAAAAACTAAAAAGAGATTACAATCCTTAAAAATTACAGACACTCTTTGGAATTATCGCTCTCTACAATTGTGCATTGTGATTTTCCATTTTAGATGTACACTTTTTTCTTGAATCAAAACTTTGACTTTTCGCTCTCCCTTCATGCCGAAAACAAACAAGGCAAAAAGCTTACAACAAAATGAAAATATTATAGTTGATGAATGGAAAAAATTTAAAACAGTAACAAATATAAATAAATAAAATTTATTCGCCCAACACAAATGAACACAAAAGTTTTGTTATACAATTTTGGAAAATTCAACAAGTTTAACCCTAATAGCTTGGAATTTTGCAAGAAAGAGATTTCATCCACACATGTTTTAAAAATGGATACGCATGTTTGAAACATGTTAAAGATGCAAATAAGCTATGGATGCAAAACTTTTAAAGAGAATAACAAACGCTCATTAAATTCTCAAGTGAACTTGTGGTGGGATATTTACTCGAGTCAAACATGCCATTATTTTGCGCATTTGCAAAAAGTTGACATACTAATCATAGATGATTGTAATGTGATTTATCATGAGTAACAGGCTTTATTTTTGTATGAAATGACTTATGGATTGCAATTCAACACTCAGTTAAAAATCTTCCGCAACCCACTTTTCCCGACGATTGCAAAACCTGAGCTATAAAAACGAAAAAGTGCTTACAATCCCTAAAAATTAAAGACACACTTTGGAATTTTCTCTCTCTACATATGTGCATTGGGCATTTCCGTTTTAGATGTACACATTTTTCTTCAATCAAAACTTCGAGTTTTTCGCTCCCCGTTCTTCCCGACGATTGCAAAACTTGAGATATAAAAACTAAAAAGATATTACAATCCCTAAAAATTATAGAAACTCTTTGGAATGATCTCTCCCTACAATTGTGCATTTTGCTTTTCCATTTTAGATGTACACTTTTTTCTTAAATCAAAACTTTGATTTTTCGCTATCCCTTCATCCCGAAAACAAACAAGGCTAAAAGTTTACAACAAAATGAAAATTTTATAGTCGATGTATGGAAAAAATTTAAAACAATAACAAATATAAATAAAAAAAATTTATTCACCCAACACAAATGAACACAAAAGTTTTGTTATCCAATTTTGGGAAATTCCACTAGTTTAACCCAAATAACTTGGAATTTTGCAAGAAAGAGATTTCATCCACACATGTTTTAAAAATGGATATGCATGTTCGAAACATGTTAAAGATGCAAATGAGCTATGGATGCAAAGCTTTTAAAGAGAATAACAAACGCTCATTAAATTCTCAAGTGAACTTGCGGTGGGATACTTACACGAGTCAAACATGTCATTATTTTGCCCATTTGCAAAAACTTGACACAATAATCATAGATGATTGTAGTGTGATTTATCATGCGTAACGGGCTATATTTTTGTATAAAATGACTAATGGATTGCAATTCAACACTCAGTTAAAAATCCTCCGCAACCCACTTTTCCCGACGATTGCAAAACCTGAGATATAAAAACGAAAAAGTGCTTACAATCCCTAAAAATTACAGACACTCTTTGGAATTAGCTCTCTCCACATATGTGCATTGTGCATTTCCGTTTTAGATGTACACATTTTTATTAAATCAAAACTTTGAGTTTTTCGCTCTCCCTTCATCCCGTAAACAAAAAAGGCAAATAGATCACAGCAAAAAGAAAATTTCATAGTTGATGTACGGAAAAACTTTAAACAATAAAAAAAAGTAAATGAAGAAAATTTATTCACACACCACAAATGAACACAAAAGTTTTGTTATCCAAGTTTGGGAAATTCCATTTGTCCAAAATAATATCTTTGAATTTTACGTGAAGGAGATTTTTTCTACACATGTTTTAAAAATGGATATGCATGCCAGAAACATGTTAAATATTCAAATGACCTGGGGATCCAATGCTTTTAAAGAGAATGACAAACGCTCATTAAATTCTCAAATGAAAGTGCGGTGGGATACTTGCCCGAGTCAAACAAGCCATTATTTTGCCCATATTCAAAAAGTTGAGCTAACAATCATAGATGATTGTAAAGTGATTTGTCATGTGCAACGGGCTATATTTTTGTAAGAAATGACTTATGGATTTGAAGTCAACACTCAGTTAAAAATCGCCCGCCTCCCCCGTTTCCGGACGATTGCAAAAGCTTTGATATAAAAACGAAAAAGTGCATAAGATCCCAAAAACATACAGACACTCTTTGAAAATATCTCTCTCTAAATTTGTGGATTGTGCATTTCCATTTTAGATGTACACTTTTTTCTTAAAACAAAACTTTGAGTTTTCGCTCCCCCTTCATCCCGTAAACAAAAAAGGCAAAAAAGATCACAACAAAATAAAATTTTTATAGTTGATGTGTGGAAAATATTTAAAATAATTACTAATGTAAATAAAAAATACCTATTCACACACCACAAATGAACACAAAAGTTTTGTTATCCAAGTTTGGGAAATTCCATTAGTCCAACCCTATTAAGCTTGGAATTTTACATGAAGGAGATTTTTTCTACACATGTTTTAAAAATGGATATGCAAGCTTGAAACATGTTAAATATTCAAATGACCTATGGATCCAAAGCTTTCAATGAGAATAACAAACGCTCATTAAATTCTCTAGTGAACGTGCGGAGGGATATTTACAGAGTCTAACAAGTAATTATTTTGCCCATTTCCAAAAAATTTGATCTAACAATCATAGATGGTTGTAAAGTGATTTATCTTGTGTAACGGGCTATATTTTTGTATGAAATGACTTATGGATTGCAATTCAACACTCAGTTAAAAATCCTTTGCCCCCAATTTTTCCTGACGATTGCAAAACCTGAGATATAAAACTAAAAAGAGCTTACAATCCCTAAAAATTACAGATTCTCTTTGGAATTATCTCTCCCTACAATTGTGCATTGTGCTATTCCATTTTAGAAGTAAACTTTTTTCTTAAATCAAACCTTTGACTTTTCGCTCTCCCTTCATCTCGAAAACAAACAGGGCAAAAAACTTAAACCAAAATTAAAATATTATAGTTGATGTATGGAAAAAATTTAAAACAATAACAAATATAAATAAAGAAAATTTATTCGCCCAACACAAATGAAGACAAAAGTTTTGTTATACAATTTGGGGAAATTCAACTAGTTTAACCCTAATAGCTTGGAATTTTGCAAGAAAGGGAATTCATCCACACATGTTTTAAAAATGGATATGCATGTTTGAAACATGTTAAAGATGCAAATGAGCTATGGATTCAAAGCTTTTAAAGAGAATAACAAACGCTCATTAAATTCTCAAGTGAACTTCCGGTGGGATATTTACCCGAGTCAAACATGCCTTTATTTTGCCCATTTGACAAAACTTGACATAATAATCATAGATGATTGTAATGTGATTTATCATGCGTAACAGGGTATATTTTTATATGAAATGACTTGTGGATTGCAATTCAACACTCAGTTAAAACTCCTCCGCAACCCACTTTTTCCAATGATTGCAAAAACTGAGATATAGAAACGAAAAAAGTGCTTACAATCCCTAAAAATTACAGACACTCTTTGGAATTATCTCTCTCTATATATGTGCTTTGTGCATTTCCGTTTTAGTTGTACACATTTTTCTTAAATCAAAACTTCGAGTTTTTCGCTCTCTCTTCTTCCCGTAAACAAAAAAGGTAAATAGATCACAGCAAAATGAAAATTTCATAGTTGATGTATGGAAAAAGTTTAAAACATAAAAAAAAAGTAAATGAAGAAAATTTATTCACACCCCACAAATGAACACAAAATTTTTGTTATCCAAGTTTGGGAAATTCCACTAGTCCAAAACAAATATCTTGGAATTTTACGTGAAGGAGATTTTTTCTACACATGTTTTAAAAATGGATATGCATGCCAGAAACATGTTAAAGATTCAAATGACCTATGGATCCAAAGCTTTTAAAGAGAATGACAAACGCTCATTAAATTCTCAAGTGAACATGCGGTGGGATATTTGCCCGAGTCAAACAAGCCATTATTTTGCCCATATTCAAAAAGTTGAGCTAACAATTGTAGATGATTGTAAAGTGATTTGTCATGTGTAACGGGCTATATATTTGTAAGAAATGGCTTATGGATTTGAAGTCAACACTCAGTTAAAATCGCCCGCCTCCCCCGTTTCCCGACGATTGCAAAACCTTAGATATAAAAATGAAAAAGTGCATACGATCCCTAAAACAAAGTGACACTCTTTGGAAATATCTCTCTACATTTGTGCATTGTGCATTTCCATTTTAGATGTACACTTTTTTCTTAAATCAGAACTTTGAGTTTTCGCTCCCCCTTCATCCCGTAAACAAAAAAGGCAAAAAAGATCACAACAAAATAAAAATTTTATAGTTGAAGTGTGGAAAATATTTAAAATAATTACTAATGTAATAAAAAAAATATCTATTCACACACCACGAATGAACACATAAGTTTTGTTATCCAAGTTTTGGAAATTCCATTAGTCCAACCCTATTAAACTTGGAATTTTACATGAAGGAGATTTTTTCTACACATGTTTTAAAAATGGATATGCATGCTTGAAACATTTTAAAGAATCAAATGACCTATGGATCCAAAGCTTTCAAAGACAATAACAAACAGTCATTAAATTCTCTAGTGAACGTGTGGTGGGATATTTACCCGAGCCTAACAAGTCATTATTTTGCCCATTTTCAAAAAAAATTGATCTAACAATCATAGATGATTGTAAAGTGATTTATCATGCATAACGGGCTATATTTTTGTATGAAATGACTTATGGATTGCAATTCAACACTCAGTTAAAAATTCTCTGCCACCAATTTTTCCCGACGATTGCAAAACCTGAGATATAAAAACTAAAAAGAGCTTACAATCCCTAAAAATTATAGACACTCTTTGGAATTATCTCTCCCTACAATTTTGCATTCTGTTTTTCCATTTTAGATGTACACTTTTTTCTTAAATATAAACTTTGACTTTTCGCTCTCCCTTCATCCCGAAAACAAACATGGCAAAAAGCTTACAACAAAATGAAAATTTTATAGTTGATGTATGGAAAAAATTTAAAACAATAACAAATATAAATAAATAAAATTTATTTACCCTGCACATATGAACACAAAAGTTTTGTTATCCAATTTTGGGAAATTACACTAGTTTAACCCTAATAGCTTGGAATTTTGCGACAAAGAGATTTAATCCACACATGTTTTAAAAATGGATATGCATGTTTGAAACATGTTAAAGATGCAAATGAGCTATGGATGCAAAGCTTTTAAAGAGAATAACAAACGCTCATTAAATTCTCAAGTGAACTTGCTAGGGGATATTTACTCGAGTCAAACATGCCTTTATTTTGCCCATTTCCTAAAAATCGACATAATAATCATAGATGATTGTAATGTGATTTATCATGCGTAACAGGCTATATTTTTGTATGAAATGACTTATATATTGCAATTCAACACTCAGTAAAAAATCCGCAATCCACTTTTCCCGATGATTGCAAAACCAGAGATTTAAAAACGAAAAAAGTACTTACAATCCCTAAAAATTACAGACACTATTTGGAATTATCTCTCTCTACATATGTGCATTGTGCATTTCCGTTTTAGATGTACACATTTTTCTTAAATCAAAACTTCGAGTTTTTCGTTCTCCTTTCAGCCCGTAAACAAAAAAGGCAAATAGATCACAGCAAATTGAAAATTTCATAGTTGATGTACGGAAAAAGTTTAAACCAATAAAAAAAAGTAAATGAAGAAAATTTATTCACACACCACAAATGAACACAAAAGTTTTGTTATCCAAGTTTGGGAAATTTCACTAGTCCAAAACTAATATCTTTGAATTTTACATGCAGGAGATTTTTTCTATACATGTTTTAAAAATGGATATGCATGCCAGAAACATGTTAAAGATTGAAATGACCTAGGGATCCAAAGGTTTTAAAGAGAATGGCAAATGCTCATTAAATTCTCAAGTGAACGTCTGGTGGGATATTTGCCCGAGTCAAACAAGCCATTATTTTGCCCATATTCAAAAAGTTGAGCTAAAAATCATAGATGATTGGAAAGTGATTTGTCATGCGTAACGGGCTATATTTTTGTAAGAAATGACTTGTGGATTTGAAGTCAACACTCAGTTAAAAATCGCCCGCCTCCCCGGTTTCCCGACGATTGCAAAACCTTAGATATCAAAACGAAAAAGTGCATACGATCCCTAAAACAAAGTGACACTCTTTGGAAATATCTCTCTCTACATTTGTGAATTGTGCATTTCCATTTTAGATGTACACTTTTTTCTTAAATCAGAACTTTGAGTTTTCGCTCCCCCTTCATCCCGTAAACAAAAAAGGCAAAAAAGATCACAACAAAATAAAAATTTTACAGTTGATGTGTGGAAAATATTTCAAATAATTACTAATGTAAATAAAAAATATCTATTCACACACCACAAATGAACACAAAAGTTTTGTTATCCAAGTTTGGGAAATTCCACTAGTCCAAAACTAATATCTTTGAATTTTACATGTAGGAGATTTTTTCTATACATGTTTTAAAAATGGATATGCATGCCAGAAACATGTTAAAGATTGAAATGACGTAGGGATCCAAAGGTTTTAAAGAGAATGGCAAACGCTCATTAAATTCTCAAGTGAACGTCTGGTGGGATATTTGCGCGAGTCAAACAAGCCATTATTTTGCCCATATTCAAAAAGTTGAGCTAGCAATGATGATTGTAAAGTCATTTGTCATGCGTAACGGGCTATATTTTTGTAAGAAATGACTTGTGGATTAGAAGTCAACACTCAGTTAAAAATCGCCCGCCTCCCCGGTTTCCCGACGATTGCAAAACCTTAGATATCAAAACGAAAAAGTGCATACGATCCCTAAAACAAAGTGACACTCTTTGGAAATATCTCTCTCTACATTTGTGCATTGTGCATTTCCATTTGAGATGTACACTTTTTTCTTAAATCAGAACTTTGACTTTTCGCTCCCCCTTCATCCCGTAAAAAAAAAAGCCAAAAAAGATCACAACAAAATAAAAATTTTACAGTTGATGTGTGGAAAATATTTAAAATAATTACTAATTTAAATAAAAAATATCTATTTACACACCACAAATGGACACAAAAGTTTTGTTATCCAAGTTTGGGAAATTCCATTAGTCCAACCCTATTAAGCTTGGAATTTTACATGAAGGAGATTTTTTCTACACATGTTTTAAAAATGGATATGCATGCTTGAAAAATGTTAAAGATTCAAATGACCTATGGATCCAAAGCTTTCAAAGACAATAACAAACGGTCATTAAATTCTCTAGTGAACGTGCGGTGGGATATTTACCCGAGTCTAACAAGTCATTATTTTACCCATTTTCAAAAAATTTGGTCTAACAATCATTGATGATTGTAAAGTGATTTATCATGCGTAACGGGCTATATTTTTGTATGAAATGACTTATGGATTGCAATTCAACACTCAGTTAAAAATCCTCTGCCACCAATTTTTCCCGACGATTGCAAAACCTGAGATATAAAAACTAAAAAGAGCTTACAATCCCTAAAAATTACAGACACTCTTTGAAATTATCTCTCCCTACAATTGTGCATTCTACTTTTCCATTTTATATGTACACTTTTTTCTTAAATCAAAACTTTGATTTTTCGCTCTCCCTTCATCCCGAAAACAAACATGGCAAAAATCTTACGACAAAAAGAAAATTTTATAGTTGATGTATGGAAAAAATTTAAAACAATAACAAATATAAATAAAGAAAATTTATTCACCCAACACAAATGAACACAAAAGTTTTGTTATCCAATTTTGGGAAATTCCACTAGTTTAACCCTAATAGCTTGGAATTTTGCAAGAAAGAGATTTCATCCACCCATGTTTTAAAAATGGATAAGCATGTTTGAAACATGTTAAAGATTCAAATGAGCTATGGAAGCAAAGCTTTTAAAGAGAATAACAAACGCTCATAAAATTCTCAAGTGAACTTGCGGTAGGATATTTACCCGAGTCAAACATGCCATTATTTTGCCCTTTTGCAAAAAGCTGACACAATAATCATAGATGATTGTAATGTCATTTATCATGCATAACGGGCTATATTTTTGTATGAAATGACTTATGGATTGCAGTTCAACACTCAGTTAAAAATCCTCCGCAACCCACTTTTCCCGACGATTGCAAAACCTGAGATATAAAAACGAAAAAGTGCTTACAATCCCTTAAAATTACAGACACTCTTTAGAATTATCTCTCTCTACATATTTGCAGTGTGCATTTCGTTTTAGATGTACACATTTTTCTTAAATCAAAACTTTGAGTTTATCGCTCTCCCTTCATCCCGTAAACAAAAAAGCAAATAGGTCACAGCAAAATGAAAATTTCATTGTTGATGTACGGAAAAAGTTTAAAACAATAAAAAAAAGTAAATGAAGAAAATTTCTTCACACACCACAAATGAACACAAAAGTTTTGTTATCCAAGCTTAGGAAATTTCACTAGTCCAAAACTTAAATCTTGGAATTTTACGTGAAGGAGATTTTTTCTACACATGTTTTAAAAATAGATATGCATGCCAGAAACATGTTAAAGATTCAAATGACCTATGGATCCAAAGCTTTTAAAGAGAGTGACCAACGCTCATTAAATTCTCAAGTGAACGTGTGGTGGGATATTTGCTCGAGTCAAACAAGCCATTATTTTGCCCATATTAAAAAAGCTGAGCTAACAATCATTGATGATTGTAAAGTGATTTGTCATGCGTAACGGGCTATATTTTTGTAAGAAATGACTTATGGATTTGAAGTCAACACTCATTTAAAAATCGCCCGCCTCCCCCGTTTCTCGACGATTGTAAAACATTAGATATAAAAATGAAAAAGTGCATACGATCCCTAAAACATACAGACACTCTTTGGAAATATCTCTCTACATTTGTGCATTGTGCAATTCCATTTTAGATGTACACTTTTTTCTTAAATCAGAACTTTGATTTTTCGCTCCCCCTTCATCCCGTAAACAAAATAGGCAAAAAATAACACAACAAAATAAAAAGTTTATAATTTATGTGTGGAAAATATTTAAAATAATTACTAATTTAAATAAAAAATATCTATTCACACACTACAAATGAACGCAACAGTTTTGTTATCCAAATTTTGGAAATTCCATTAGTCCAACCCTATTAAGCATGGAATTTTACACGAAGAAGATTTTTTATACACATGTTTTAAAAATGGATATGCATGCTTGAAACGTGTTAAAGATTCAATTGATCTACGGATCCAAAGCTTTCAAAGAGAATAACAAACGCTCATTAAATTCTCAAGTGAACGTGCAGTGGGATATTTACCCGAGTCTAACAAGTCATTATTTTGCCCATTTTCAAAAAATTTGATCTAACAATCATAAATGATTGTAAAGTGATTTATCATGCGTAACGGGCTATATTTTTGTATGAAATGACTTATGGATTGCAATTCAACACTCAGTTAAAAATCCTCTACCACCAATTTTTCCCGACGATTGCAAAACCTGAGATATAAAAACTTAAAAGAGCTTACAATCCCCAAAAACTACAGACACTCTTTGGAATTATCTCTCCCTATAATTGTGCATTGTGCTTTTCTATTTTAGATGTACTCTTTTTTCATAAATCAAAACTTTGACTTTTCGCTCTCCCTTCATCCCGAAAACAAAAGAGGCAAAAAGCTTACAACAAAATGAAAACTTTATAGTTGATGTATGGAAAAAATTGTAAAAAATAAAAAATATAAATAATGAAATTTTTTTCACCCAACAGATATGAACTCAAAAATTTTGTAATCCAATTTTTTTGAAATTCCACTAGTTTAACCCTAATAGCTTGGAATTTTGCAAGAAAGAGATTTCATCCACACATGTTTTAAAAATGGATATGAATGTTTGAAACTTGTTAAAGATGAAAATGAGCTATGGATGCAAATCTTTTACAGAGAATAACAAACGCCATTAAATTCTCAAGTGAACTTGCCGTGGGATATTTACCTGAGTCAAACATGCCATTATTTTGCCCATTTGCAAAAAGCTGACCTAATAATCATAGAAGATTGTAAAGTGATTTATCATGCGTAACTGGCTACATTTTTTTTATGAAATGACTTATGGATTGCAATTCAACACTCAGTAAAAAATCCTCCGCAACCCATTTTTCCCGACGATTGCAAAACTTGAGATATAATAACGAAAAAGTGCTTACAATCCCTAAAAATTACAGACACTATTTGGAATTATCTCTCTCTACATATGTGCATTGTGCATTTCCATTTTAGATGTACACATTTTTCTGAAATCAAAACTTTGAGTTTTTCGCTCTCCCTTCATCCCGTAAACAAAAAAGGCAAATAGATCACAGCAAAACGAAAATTTCATAGTTAATGTACAAAAAAGTTTAAAATAATAAAAAAAAGTAAATGAAGAAATTTTTTTCACACACCTCAAATGAACACAAAAGTTTTGTTATCCAAGTTTGGAAAATTCCACTAGTGCAAAACTAATATCTTAGAATTTTACGTGAAGGAGATTTTTTCTACACATGTTTTAAAAGTGGATATGCATGCCAGAAACATGTTAAAGATTCAAATGATCTATGGGTCCAAAGCTTTTAAAGAGAATGACAAACGCTCATTAAATTCTCATGCGAACGTGCGGTGGGATATTTGCCCGAGTCAAACAAGCCATTATTTTCCCCATATTCAAAAAGTTTAGCTAACAATCATAGATGATTGTAAAGTGATTTGTCATGCGTAACGGGCTATATTTTATTAAGAAATGATTTATGGATTTGAAGTCAACACTCAATTAAAAATTGCCCCCCTCCCCCGTTTCCCGACGATTGCAAAACATTAGACATAAAAACGAAAAAGTGCATACGATCCCTAAAACATACAGACATTCTTTGGAAATATCTCTCTCTACATTTGTGCATTGTGCATTTCCATTTTAGATGTACACTTTTTTCTTAAATCAAAACATTGAGTTTTCGCTCCCCCTTCATCCCGTAAACAAAAAAGGCAAAAAAGATCACAACAAAATAAAAATTTTATAGTTGATGTGTGGAAAGTATTTAAAATAATAACTAATGTAAATAAAAAATATCTATTCACAGACCACAAATAAACACAAAAGTTTTGTTATCCAAGTTTGGGAAATTCCATTAGTCCAACCCTATTACGCTTGGAATTTTACATGAAGGAGATTTTTTCTACACATGTTTTAAAAATGGATATGCACGCTTGAAACATGTTAAAGATTCAAATGACCTATGGATCCAAAGATTTTAAAGAGAATAACAAACGCTCATAAAATTCTCAAGTGAACGTGCGGTGGGATATTTGCCCAAGTCAAACAAGCCATTATTTTACCCATATTCAAAAAGTTGAGCTAAAAATCATACATGATTGTAAAGTGATTTGTCATGCGTAACGGGCTATATTTTTGTGAGAAATGACTTATGGATTTGAAGTCAACACTCAGTTAAAAATCGCCCACCTCCCCCATTTCTCGACGATTGGAAAACCTTAGATAAAAAAATGAAAAAGTGCATACGATCCCTAAAACATACAGACACTCTTTGGAAATATCTCTCTCTACATTTGTGCATTGTGCATTTCCATTTTAGATGTACACTTTTTTCTTAAATCAGAACTTTGAGTTTTCGCTCCCCCTTCATCCCGTAAACAAAAAAGGCAAAAAAGTTCACAACAAAATAAAAATTTTATAGTTAATGAGTGCAAAATATTTAAAATAATTACTAATGTAAATAAAAATGTCTATTCACACACCACAAATGAACACAAAAGTTTTGTTATCCAAGTTTGGGAAATTCCATTAGTCCAACCCTATTAAGCTTGGAATTTTACAGGAAGGAGATTTTTTCAACACATGTTTTAAAAATGGATATTCATGCTTGAAACATGTTAAAGATTCAAATTACCAATGGATCTAAAGCTTTTAAAGACAATAACAAACGCTCATTAAATTCTCAAGTGAAGGTGCGATGGGATTATTTACCCGAGTCTAACAAGTCATTATTTTTTCCATTTTCAAAAAAATTGATCTAACAATCATGGATGATTGTAAAGTTATTTATCATGTGTGACGGGCTATATTTTTGTATGAAATGACTTATGGATTGCAATTCAACAATCAGTTAAAAATCCTCTGCCACCAATTTTTCCCGACGATTGCAAAACCAGAGATATAAAAACTAAAAAGAGCTTACAATCCCTAAAAATTACAGACACTCTTTGGAATTATCTCTCCCTACATTTTTGCATTATGCTTTTCCTTTTTAGATGTACACTTTTTTCTTAAATCAAAACTTTGACTTTTCGCTCTCCCTTCATCCCGAAAACAAACAAGGCAAAAAGCTTACAACAAAATGAAAATTTTATAGTTGAAGTATGGAAAAAATTTTAAAAAATAAAAAATATAAATAAAGAAAATTTATTCAACCAGCACAAATGAACACAAAAATTTTGTTATCCAATTTTGGGAAATTCCACTATTTTAGCCCTAATAGCTTGGAATTTTGCAAGAAAGAGATTTCATCCACACATGTTTTAAAAATGGATATGCATGTTTGAAACATGTTAATGATTCAAATGAGCTATGGATGCAAATCTTTTAAAGAGAATAACAAACGCTCTTTAAATTCTCAAGTGAACTTGCGGTGGGATATTTACCCGAGTCAAACATGCCATTATTTTGCCCATTTGCAAAAAGTTGACATAATTAATCATAGATGATTGTAATGTGATTTATCATGCGTAACGGGCTATATTTTTGTATGAAATGACTTATGGATTGCAATTCAACACTCAGTTAAAAATCCTTCGCAACCCATTTTCCCCGACGATTGCAAAACCTGAGATATAAAAACGAAAAAGTGCTTACAATCCCTAAAAATTACAGACACTCTTTGGAATTATCACTCTCTACATATGTGCATTGTGCATTTCCGTTTTAGATGTATACATTTTTATTAAATCAAAACTTCGAGTTTTTCGCTCTCCCTTTACCCCGTAAACAAAAATGGCAAATACATCACTACAAAATGAAAATTTCATAGATGTACGAAAAAAGTTTAAAACAATAAAAAAAAGTAAATGAAGAAAATTTATTCACACACCACAAATGAACACAAAAGTTTTGTTATCCATGTTTGGGAAATTCCACTAGTCCAAAACTAATATCTTGGAATTTTACGAGAAGGAGATTTTTTTCTACACATGTTTTAAAAATGGATATGCATGCCAGATACATGTTAAAGATTCAAATGACCTATGGATCCAAAGCTTTTAAAGAGAATACCAGACGCTCATTAAATTCTCAAGTGAACGTGCAGTGGGATATTTGCACGAGTCAAACAAGCCATTAATTTGCCCATATTAAAAAGGTGAGCTTACAATCTTAGATGATTGTAAAAAGATTTGTCATGCGTAACGGGCTATATTTTTGTACGAAATGACTTATGGATTTCAAGTCAACACTCAGTTAAAAATCGCCCGCCTCCCCCGTTTCCCAACGATATCAAAACCTTAGATATAAAAATGAAAAAGTGCATACGATCCCTAAAACATACAGACACTCTTTGGAAATATCTCTCTCTACATTTCTTAAATCAGAACTTTGAGTTTTCGCTCCCCCTTCATGCCGAAAACAAAAAAGGCAAAAAAGATCACGACAAAATAAAAATTTTATAGTTGATGTGTGGAAAATATTTAAAATAATAACTAATGTAAATAAAAAATATCTATTCACACACCACGAATGAACACAAAAGTTTTGTTATCCATGTTTGGAAAATTCCAGTAGCCCAACCCTATTAAGCTTGGAATTTTACATGAAGGAGATTTTTTCTACAAATGTTTTAAAAATGGATATGCATGCTTGAAACATGTTAAAGATTCAAATGACCTATGGATCCAAAGCTTTTAAAGAGAATAACAAACGCTCATTAAATTGTGAAGATAACGTGCGGAGGGATATTTACCCGAGTCTAACAAGACATTATTTTGCCCATTTTCAAAAAATTTGATCTAACAATCATAGATCATTGTAAAGTGATTTATCATGCGTAACGGGCTATATTTTTGTACGAAAAGACTTATAGATTGCAATTCAGCACTCAGATAAAAATCATCTGCCACAAATTTTTTCCGACGATTGCAAAACCTGAGATATAAAAACTAAAAAGAGCTTACAATCCCTAAAAATTACAGACACTCTTTGGAATTATCTCTACCTACAATTTTGCATTGTGCTTTTCAATTTTAGATGTACACTTTTTTCTTAAATCAAAACTTTGACTCTTCGCTCTCCCTTCAACCCGAAAAAAAACATGGCAAAAAGCTTACAACAAAATGAAAATTTTATAGTTGATGTATGGAAAAAATTTAAAACAATAACAAATAAAAATAAAAAAAATTTATTCACCCAACACAAATAAACACAAAATTTTTGTTATCCAATTTTGGGAAATTCCACTAGTTTAACCCTAATAGCTTGGAATTTTGAATGAAAGAGATTTCATCCACACATGTTTTAAAAATGGATATGCATGTTTGAAACATATTAAAGATCCAAATGAGCTATGGATGCAAAGATTTTAAAGAGAATAAAAAACGCTCATTAGATTCTCAAGTGAACTTGCGGTGGGCTATTTACCCGAGTCAAATATGCCATTATTTTGCCCATTTGCAAAAAGTTGACATAATAATCATAGATGATTGTAATGTGATTTATCATGCGTAACGGGCTATATTTTTGTATGAAATGACTTATGGATTGCAATTCAACACTCAGTTAAAAATCCTCCGCAACCCATTTTTCCCGACGATTGCAAAACCTGAGATATAAAAACGAAAAAGTGCTTACAATCCCTAAAAATTATAGACACTCTTTGGAATTATCTCTCTTTACATATGTGCATAGTGCATTTCCATTTTAGATGTACACATTTTTCTTAAATAAAAACATCGAGTTTTTCGCTCTCCCTTCTTCCTGTAAACAAAAAAGGCAAATAGATCATAGCAAAATGAAAATTTCACAGCTGATGTACGGAAAAAGTTTAAAACAATAAAAAAAAGTAAATGAAGAAAATTTATTCACACACCACAAATGAACACAAAATTTTTGTTATCCAAGTTTGGGATATTCCACTTGTCCAAAACTAATATCTTGAAATTTTACGTGGGGGAGATTTTTTCTACACATGTTTTAAAAATGGATCTGCATGCCAGAAACGTGTTAAAGATTCAAATGACCTATGGATCCAAAGCTTTTAAACAGAATAAAAAACGCTCATTAAATTGTTAAGTGAACGTCCAGAGGGATATTTACCCGAGTCCAACAAGTTATTATTTTGCCCATTTTCAAAAAATTTGATCTAACAATCATAGATGATTGTAAAGTGATTTATCATGCGTAACGGGCTATATTTTTGTATGAAATGACTTATGGATTGCAATTCAACACTCAGTTAAAAATCCTTTGCCACCAATTTTTCCCGACGATTGCAAAACTTGAGATATAAAAACTGAAAAGAGCTTACAATCCCTAAAAATTACAGACACTCTTTGGAATTATCTCTCCCTACAATTGTGCATTGTGCTTATCCATTTTAGATGTACACTTTTTTCTTAAATCAAAACTTTGACTTTTCGCTCTCCCTTCATCCCGAAAACAAACAAGGCAAAAAGCTTACAACAAAATGAAAATTTTATATTTGATATATGGAAAAAATCTAAAAAAATAACAAATATAAATAAAGATAATTTATTCACCCAACACAAATGAACACAAAATTTTTTTATCCAATTTTGGGAAATTCCACAAGTTTAACCCTAATAGCTTGGAATTTTGCAAGAAAGAGATTTCATCCACACATATTTTAAAAATGGATATGCATGTTTCAAACATGTTAAAGATGCAAATGAGCTATGGATGCAAAGCTTTTAAAGAGAATAACAAACGCTCATTAAATTCAGAAGTGAACTTGCGGTGGGATATTTACCCGAGTCAAACATGCCATTATTTTGCCCATTTGCAAAAAACTGACATAATAATCATAGATGATTGTAATGTGATTTATCATGCGTAACAGGATATATTTTTGTAGGAAATGACTTATGGATTGCAATTAAACACTCAGTTAAAAATCCTTCGCAACCCATTTTTCCCGACGATTGCAAAACCTGAGATATAAAAACGAAAAAGTGCTTACAATCCCTAAAAATTACAGACACTCTTTGAAATTATCTCTCTCTACATATGTGCATTGTGCATTTCCATTTTAGATGTACACATTTTTCTTAAATAAAAACATCGAGTTTTTCGCTCTCCCTTCATCCCGTAAAAAAAAAAAAAAGGCAAAGATCAAACCAAAATGAAAATTTCATAGTTGAAGAACGGAAAAAGTTTAAAACAATAAAAAAAATTAATGAAGAAAATGTATTCACACACCACAAATGAAGAGAAAAGTTTTGTTATCCAAGTTTGGGAAATTCCAGTAGTCCAAAACTAATATCTTGGAATTTTACGTGAAGGTGATTTTTTCTACACATGTTTTAAAAATGGATATGCATGATTGAAACATGTTAAAGATTCAAATGACCTATGGATCCAAAGCTTTTAAAGAGAATAACAAACGCTCATTAAATTCTCAAGTGAACGTGCGATGGGATATTGACCCGAGTCTAACAAGTCATTATTTTGCCCATTTTCTAAAAATTTGATCTAACAATCATAGATGATTGTAAAGTGATTTATCATGCGTAATGGGCTACATGTTTGTATGAAATGACTTATGGATTGCAATTCAACACTCAGTTAAAAATCCTCTGCCACCAATTTTTCTCGACGATTGCAAAACCAGAGATATAAAAACTAAAAAGAGTTTACAATCCCTAAAAATTACAGACACTCTTTGGAATTATCTCTCCCTACAATAGTGAAATGTGCTTATCCATTTTAGATGTACATTTTTTTCTTAAATCAAAATTTTGACTTTTCGCTCTCCCTTCATGCCGAAAACAAACAGGGCAAAAAGCTTACAACAAAATGAAAATTTTATAGTTGATGTATGGAAAAAATATAAAACAATAACAACTATAAATAAGGAAAATTTATTCACCCAACACAAATGAACACAAAAGTTTCTTTATCCAATTTTGGGAAATTCTAGAAGTTTAACCCTAATAGATGTGAATTTTGCAAGAAAGAGATTTCATCCACACATGTTTTAAAAATGGATATGCATGTTTGAAACATGTTAAAGATGCAAATGAGCTATGGATGCAAAGTTTTTTAAGAGAGTAACAAACGCTCATTATATTCTCAAGTGAACTTGCGGTGGGATATTTACCCGAGTCTAACATGCCATTATTTTGCCCATTTGCAAAAAGCTGACATAATAATCATAGATGATTGTAATGTGATTTATCATGCGTAACGGGATATATTTTTGTATGAAATGACTTTTGGATTCCAATTCAACACTCAGTTAAAAATCCTCCGCAACCCATTTTTGCAAAACCTGAGATATAAAAACGAAAAAGTGCTTACAATCCCTAAAAATTACAGACACTCTTTGGAATTATCTCTCTCTACATATGTGCACTGTGCATTTCCGTTTTAGATGTACACATTTTTCTTAAATCAAAACTTCGAGTTTTTCGCTATCCCTTCATCCCGTAAACAAAAAAGGCAACTAGATCACAACAAAATTAAAATTTCATAGTTGATGTACGGAAAAAGTTTAAAACAATAAAAAAAAGTAAATGAAGAAAATTTATTCACACACCACAAATGAACACAAAAGTTTTGTTATCCAAGTTTGGGAAATTCCGCCAGTCCAAAACTAATATCTTGGAATTTTACGTGAAGGAGATTTTTTCTACACATGTTTTAAAAATGGATATGCATGCCAGAAACATGTTAAAGATTCAAATGACCAATCGATCCAAAGCATTTAAAGAGAATAACAAACGCTCATTAAATTCTCAAGTGAACGTGCGGTGGGATATTTGCCCCAGTCAAACAAGCCATTATTTTGCCCATATTCAAAAAGTTCAATCATAGATGATTGTCTAGTAATTTGTCATGCGTAACGGGCTATATTTTTGTAAGAAATGACTGATGGATTTCATGTCAACACTCAGTTAAAAATTGCCCGCTTCCCCCGTTTCCCGACGATTGCAAAACCTTAGATATAAAAACGAAAAAGTGCATACGATCCCTAAAACATACGCACACTCTTTGGAAATATCTCTCTCTACATTTGTGCATTGTGTATTTCCAGTTTAGATGTACACTTTTTTCTTAAATCAGAACTTTGACTTTTCGCTCCCCCTTCATCCAGTAAACAAAAAAGGCAAAAAAGATCACAACAAAATAAAAATTTTATAGTTGATGTGTGGAAAATATTTAAAATAATAACTAATGTAAATAAAAAATATCTATTCACACACCACAAATGAACACAAAAGTTTTGTTATCCAATTTTGGGAAATTCCACTAGTTTAACCCGAATAGCTTGGAATTTTGCAAGAAAGAGATTTCATCCACACATGTTTTAAAAATGGATATGCATGTTTGAAACATGTTATAGATGCAAAGGAGCTATGGATGCAAAGCTTTTGAAGAGAATAAAAAACACTCTTTAAATTCTCAAGTGAACTTGCGGTGGGATATTTACCCAACTCAAACATGCCATTATTTTGCCCATTTGCAAAAAGATGACATAATTAATCATAGATGATTTTAATGTGATTTATCATGCGTAATGGGCTATATTTTTATATGAAATGACTTATGGATCGCAATTCAACACTCAGTTAAAAATTCTCCGCAACCCATTTTTCTCGACGATTGGAAAACTTGAGATATAAAAATGAAAAAGTGCTTACAATAGCTAAAAATTATAGACACTCTTTGGAATTATCTCTCTCTACATGTGTGCATTGTGTATTTCCGTTTTCGATGTTCACATTTTTCTTCAATCAAAACTTCGACTTTTTCGCTCTCCCTTCATCCTATACACAAAAAAGGCAAATAGATCACAGCAAAATGAAAATTTTATAGTTGTTGTACGGAAAAAGTTTAAAACAATAAAAAAAGTAAATGAAGAAAATTTATTCACACACCACAAATGAACACAAAAGTTTTGTTATCCATGTTTGGGAAATTCCACAAGTCCAAAACTAGTATCTTGGAATTTAACATGAAGGAGATTTTTTCTACACATGTTTTAAATATGGATATGCATGCCAAAAACATGTTAAAGATTCAAATGACCTATGGATCCAAAGCTTTTAAAGAGAATAACAAACGCTCATTAAATTCTGAATTCAACGTGTGGTGGGATATTTGCCCGAGTCAAACATGCCATTATTTTGCCCATATTCGAAAAGTTGAGCTAACAATCTTAGATGATTGAAAAGTGATTTGTCATGCGTAACGGGCTATATTTTTTTAAGAAATGACTTATGGATTTGAACTCAACACTCAGTTAAAAATCGCCCGCCTCCCCCGTTTCCCGACGACTGCAAAACCTTAGATATAAAAACGAAAAAGTGCATACGATTCCTAAAACTTACAGACACTCTTTGGAAATATCTCTCTCTATATTTGTGCATTGTGCATTTCCATTTTAGATGTACACTTTTTTCTTAAATCAGAACTTTGAGTTTTCGCTCCCCCTTCATCCCGTAAGCAAAAAAAGCAAAAAAGATAACAACAAAATAAAAATTTTATAGTTGATGTGTGGAAAATATTTAAAATAATAACTAATGTAAATTAAAAATATCTATTCACACACCACAAATGAACACAATTGTTTTGTTATCGAATTTTGTGAAATTCCAATAGTCCAACTCTATTAAGCTTGGAATTTTACATGAAGGAGATTTTTTCTACACATGTTTTAAAAATGGATATGCATGCTTGAAACATGTTAAAGATTCAAATGACCTATGGATCCAAAGCTTTTAAAGAGAATCACAAACGCTCATTAAATTCTCAAGTGAACGTGCGGTGGGATATTTGCCCGAGTCAAACACGCCATTATTTTACCCATATTCAAAAAGTTGAGCTAACAATCATAGATGATTGTAAAGTGATTTGTCATGCGTAACGGGCTATATTTTTGTGAGAAATGACTTATGGATTTGAAGTCAACACTCAGTTAAGAATTGCCCGCCTCCCTTGTTTCCCGACGATTGCAAACCTTAGATATAAAAACGAAAAAGTGCATACGATCCCTAAAACATACAGACACTCTTTGGAAATATCCCTCTGTACATTTCTGCATTGTGCATTTCCATTTTAGATGTACACTTTTTTCTTAAATCAGAACTTTGAGTTTTCGTTCCCCCTTCATCCCATAAATAAAAAGGGCAAAAAAGATCACAACAAAATAAAATTTTTATAGTTGATGTGTGGAAAATATTTAAAGTAATAACTAATGTAGATAAAAAATATCTATTCACACACCACAAATGAACAAAAAGTTTTTGTTACTCAAGTTGGGGAAATTCCATTAGTCCAACCCTTTTAAGTTTGGAATTTTGCATGAAAGAGATTTTTTCTGCACATGTTTTAAAAATGGATAAGCATGCTTAAAACATGTTAAAGATTCAAATGACCTATGGATCCAAAGCTTTTAAAGAGAATAACAAACGCTCATTAAATTCTCAGGTGAACGTGCAGTGGTATATGCCCTAGTCAAACACGCCATTATTTTGCCCATATGCAAAACGTTGAGCTAACAATCACAGATGATTGTAAAGTGATTTGTCATGCGTAACGGGCTATATTTTTGTAAGAAATGACTTATGGATTTGAAGTTAACACTCAGTTAAAAATCGCCCGCCTCCCCCGTTTCCCTACGATTGCAATACCTTAGATACAAAAACGAAAAAGTGCATACGATCCTTAAAATATACAAACACTCTTTGGAAATATCTCTCTCTACATTTGTGCATTGTGCATTTCCATTTTAGATGTGCACTTTTTTCTTAAATCAGAACGTTGAGTTTTCCCTCCCCCTTCATCCCGTAAACAAAAAAGGCAAAAAAGATCACAACAAAATAAAAATTTTATAGTTGATGTGTGGAAAATATTTAAAATATTAACTATTTTAAATAAAAAATATCTATTCACACACCACAAATGAACACCAATGTTTTCTTATCCAAGTTTGGGAAATTCCTTTAGTCTGACCCTATTAAGCTTGGAATTTTACATAAAGGAGATTTTTTCTACACATGTTTTAAAAATGGGTATGCATGCTTGAAACATGTTAAAGATTCAAATTACCTATGGATCCAAAGCTTTTAAAGAGAATAACAAACGCTCATTGAATTCTCAAGTGAACGTGCGGTGGGATATTTACCCGAGTCTAACAAGTCATTATTTTGCCCATTTTCAAAAATTTGAACTAACAATGATAGATGATTGTAAAGTGATTTATCATTCGTAATGGGCTATATTTTTGTATGAATGACTTATGGATTGCAATTCAACACTCAGTTAAAAATCCTCTGCCAGCAATTTTTCCCGACAATTGCAAAACCTGAGATATAAAAACTAAAAAGAGCTTACAATCCATAAAAATTATAGACAATCTTTGGAATTATCTCTCCCTACAATTGTGCAATGTGTTTTCCATTTTAGATGTACACTTTTTTCTTAAATCAAAACTTTGACTTTTCGCTCTCCCTTCTTCCCGAAAACAAACAAGGCAAAAAGCTTACAACAAAATGAAAATGTTATAGTTGATGTATGGAAAAAATTTAAAACAATAACAAATATAAATAAAGAAAATTTATTTACCCAACACAAATGAACACAAATGTTTTGTAATCCAATTTTAGGAAATTCCACTACTTTAACCCTAATAGCTTGGAATTTTGCAAGACAAAGATTTTATCCACACATGTTTTAAAAATGGATATGCATGTTTTAAACATGTTAAAGATGCAAATGAGCTATGGATGCAAAACTTTTAAAGAGAATAAAAAACGCTCATTTAATTCTCAAGTGAACTTGCGGTGGGATATTTACCCGAGTCAAACATGCCATTATTTTGCCCATTTCAGAAAAGCTGACATAATAATCATAGATGATTGTAATGTTATTTATCATGCATAACGGGCTATATTTCTGTATGAAATGACTTATGGATTGCAATTCAACACTCAGTTAAAAATCCTCCGCAACCCATTTTTCCCGCCGACTACAAAACATGAGATATAAAAACGAAAAAGTGCTTACAATCCCTAAAAATTACAGACACTCTTTGGAATTATCTCTCTCTACATATGTGCATTGTGCATTTCCGTTTTAGATGTACACATTTTTCTTAAATCAAAACTTCGAGTTTTTCGCTCTCCCTTCATCCCGTAAACAAAAAAGGCAAATACATCACAGCAAAATGAAAATTTCATAGTTGATGTACGGAAAAAGTTTAAAACAATAAAAAAAGTAAATGAAGAAAATTTATTCACACAGTACAAATGAACACAAAAGTTTTGTTATCCAAGTATGGAAAATTCCACTAGTCCGAAACTAATATCTTGGAATTTCACATGAAAGAGATTTGTCCTACACATGTTTTAAAAATAGATACGCATGCCAGAAACATGTTAAAGATTCAAATGACCTACGGATCTAATGCTTTTAAAGAGAATAACAAACACTCATTAAATGCTCACTGCAAAACCTTAGATATAAAAACGAAAAAGTGCATACGACCCCTAAAACATATAGACACTCTTTGGAAATATCTCTCTCTACATTTGTGCATTGTGCATTTCCATTTTAGATGTACACTTTTTTCTTAAATCAGAACTTTGAGTTTTCGTTCCCCCTGCATCCCGCAAACAAAAAGGGCAAAAAAGATCACAACAAAATAAAAATTTTATAGTTGATGTGTGGAAAATATTTAAAATAATAACTAATGTAAATAAAAAATATCTATTCACACACCACAAATGAACAAAAAAGTTTTGTTACTCAAGTTTGGGAAATTGCATTAGTCCAACACTTTTAATCTTGGAATTTTACATGAAGGAGATTTTTTTTGCACATGCTTTAAAAATGGATATGCATACTTGAAACATGTTAAAGATTCTCAGGTGAATGTGCTGTGGGATATTTGCCCGAGTCAAGCACGCCATTATTTTGCCCATATTCAAAAAGTTGACCTAACAATCACAGATGATTGTAAAGTGATTTGTCATGCGTAACGGGCTATATTTTTGTAAGAAATGACTTATGGATTTGAAGTCAACACTCAGTTAAAAATTGCCCGCCTCCCCCGTTTCCCGACGATTGCAATACCTTAGATATAAAAAAAAAAAGTGCATACGATCCCTAAAATATAAAGACACTCTTTGCAAATATCTCTCTCTACATTTGTGCATTGTGCATTTCCATTTTAGATGTACACTTTTTTCTTAAATTAGAACTTTTGAGTTTTCGCTCCCCCTTCATCCCTTAAACAAAAAGGGCAAAAAAGATCACAACAAAATAAAAATTTTATAGTTGATGTGTGGAAAAAATTTAAAATAATAAATAATGTAAATAAAAAATATTTATTCACACACCACAAATGAACACAAAAGTTTTGTTATCCAAGTTTGGGAAATTCCATTAGTCCAACCCTATTGAGGTTGGAATTTTACATGAAGGAGATTTTTTCTCCACTTGTTTTGAAAATGGATATGCATGCTTGAAACATGTTAAAGATTCAAATGACCTATGGATCCAAAGCTTTTAAAGAGAATAACAAACGCTCATTAAATTCTCAGGTGAACATGCGGTGGGATATTTGCCCGAGTCAAACACGCCATTATTTTCCCCATATTCAAAAAGTTGAGCTAACTATCATAGATGATTGTAAAGTGATTTGTCATGCGTAACGGGCTATATTTTTGTATGAAATGACTTATGGATTTGAAGTCAACACTCAGTTAAAAATCGCTCGCCTCCCCCGTTTCCCGACGATTGCAAGACCTGATATATAAAAACAAAAAAGTGCATACGATCCCTAAAACATACAGACACTCTTTGGAAATATCTATCTCTACTTTTGTGCATTGTGCATTTCCATTTTAGATGTACACTTTTTTCTTAAATCAGAACTTTGAGTTTTCGCTCCCCCTTCATCCCGTAAATAAAAAGCGCAAAAAAAATCACAACAAAATATAAATTTTATAGTTGATGTGTGGAAAATATTTAAAATAATAACTAATGTAAATAAAAAATATCTATTCACACACCACAAATGAACACAAAAGTTTTGTTATCCAAGTTTGGGAAATTTCATTAGTCCAACCCTATTAAGCTTGGAATTTTACATGAAGGAGATTTTTTCTACACATGTTTTAAAAATGGATATGCATGCTTGAAACATGTTAAGGATTCAAATGACCTATGGATCCAAAGGTTTTCAAGAGAATAACAAACGCTCATTAAATTTGCATGTGAACGTGCTGTGGGATATATACTCGAGTTTAACAAGTCATTATTTTGCCCATTTTCAAAAATTTGATCTAACAATGATAGATGATTGTAAAGTGATTTATCATGCATAACGGACTATATTTTTGTATGAAATGACTTATGGAATGCAATTCAACACTCAGTTAACAATCCTCTGCCACCAATTTTTCTCGACGATTGCAAAACCTGAGATATAAAAACTAAAAAGAGCTTACAATCCATAAAAATTACAGAGAGTCTATGGAATTATCTCTCCCTACAATTGTGCATTGTGCTTTTCCATTTTAGATGTACACTTTTTCTTAAATCAAAACTTTGACTTTTTGCTCTCCCTTCTTCCCGAAAAAATACAAGGCAAAAAGCTTAAAACAAAATGAAAATTTTATAGTTGATGTAGGGAAAAAATTTTAAAAAATAACAAATATAAATAAAGAAAATTTATTCACCCAACACAAATGAGCACAAAAGTTTTGTTATCCAATTTTCGGAAATTCCACTAGTTTAACCCTAATAGCTTGGAATTTTGTAAGAAAGAGATTTCATCCACACATGTTTTAAAAATGGATATGCATGTTTGAAACATGTTAAAGATGCAAATGAGCTATGGATGCAAAGCTTTTAAAGAGAATAAGAAACCCTCATTAAATCCTCAAGTGACCTTGCCGTGGGATATTTACCTGGGTCAAACATGCCATTATTTTGCCTATTTGAGAAAAGTTGACACAATAATCATAGATGATTGTATTGTGATTTATCATGTGTAACGGGCTATATTATTGTAAGAAATGACTTATGGATTGCAATTCAACATTCTGTTAAAAATCCTTCACAACCCATTTTTCCCGACGATTGCAAAACCTGAGATATAAAAACGAAAAAGTGGATACAATCCTTTAAAATTATTGACACTCTTTGGAATTATCTCTCTCTACATACGTGCATTGTGCATTTCCGTTTTAGATGTACACATTTTTCTTAAATCAAAACTACGAGTTTTTCGCTCTCCCTTCATCCCGTAAACAAAAAAGGCAAATAGATTCCATCAAAATGAAAATTTCATAGTTGATGTACGGAAAAAGTTTAAAACAATAAAAAAAGTAAATGAAGAAAATTTATTCACACACCACAAATGAACACAAAAGTTTTGTTGTCCAAGTTTGGGAAATTCCACTAGTCCAAAACTAATATCTTGGAATTTTACATGAAGGAGATTTTTTCTACACATGTTTTAAAAATGGATATGCATGCCAGACACATATTAAAGATTCGAATGACCTATGGATCCAAAGCTTTTAAAGAGAATAACAAATGCTCATTAAAATCTCAAGTGAACGTGCGGTGGGATATTTGCCCGAATCAAACAAACCATTATTTTGCCCATTTTCAAAAAGTTTAGCAAACAATCATAGATGATGTAAAGTGATTTGTCATGCGTAACGGGCTATATTTTTGTAAGAAATGACTTATGGATTTGAAGTCAACACTCAGTTAAAAATCGCCCGCCTCCCCCGTTTCGTAACGATTGCAAAACCTTAGATATAAAAATGAAAAAGTGCATACCATCCCTAAAACATACAGACACTCTTTTGAAATATCTCTCTCTACATTTGTGCATTGTGCATTTCCATTTTAGATGTACACTTTTTTCTTAAATCAGAACTTTGAGTTTTCACTCCCCCTTCATCCCGTAAACAAAAAAGGAAAAAAAGATCGCAACAAAATAAAAATTTTGTAGTTGATGTGTGGAAAATATTTAAAATAATAACTAATGTAAATAAAAAATATCTATTCACACACCACAAATGAACACAAACGTTTTGTTATCCAAGTTTGGAAAATTCCATTAGTCCAACCCAATTAAGTTTGGAATTTTAGATGAAGGAGATTTTTTCTACACATGTTTTAAAAATGGATATGCATGGTTGAAACATGTTAAAGATTCAGATGACCTATGGATCCAAATCTTTTAAAGAGAATAACAAACGCTCATTAAATTCTCAGGTGAACGTGCGGTGGGATATTTGCCCAAGTCAAACAAGCCATTATTTTGCCCATATTCAAAAAGTTGAGCTAACAATCATAGATGATTGTAAAGTGATTTGTCATGCGTAACGGGCTATATTTTTGAAGGAAATGACTTATGGATTTGAAGTCAACACTCAGTTAAAAATCGCCCACCTCCCCCGTTTCTCGACGATTGCAAAACCTTAGGTATAAAAACAAAAAAGTGCATACGATCCCTAAAACATACAGACACTCTTTGGAAATATCTCTCTCTATATTTGTGCATTGTGCATTTCCATTTTAGATGTACACTTTTTTCATAAATCAGAACTTTAAGTTTACGCTCCCCCTTCATCCCATAAACAAAAAGGGCAAAAATTTCTCAACAAAATAAAATTTTTATAGTTGATGTATGGAAAAAATTTAAAACAATAACAAATATGAATTAATAAAATTTATTCACCCAACACAAATGAACACAAAAGTTTTGTTATCCAGTTTTGGGAAATTCCACTAGTTTAACCCTAATTGCTTGGAATTTTGCAAGAAAGAGATTTCATCCACACATGTTTTAAAAATGGATATGCATGTTTGAAACATATTAAAGATTCAAATGAGCTATGGATGTAAAGCTTTTAAAGAGAATAACAAACGCCCATTAAATCCTCAAGTGAACGTACGGTGGGATATTTGCCCGAGTCAAACAAGCCATTATTTTGCCCATATTCAAAACGTTGAGCTAACGATCATAGATGATTGTAAAGTGATTTGTCATGCGTAACGGGCTATATTTTTGTAAGAAATGACTTATGGATTTGAAGTCAACACGCAGTTAAAAATCGCCCGCCTCCACCGTTTCCCGATGATTGCAAAACCTTAGATATAAAAATGAAAAAGTGCTTACGATCCCTAAAACATACAGACACTCTTTGGAAATATCACTCTCTACATTTGTGCATTGTGCATTTCCATTTTAGATGTTCACTTTTTTCTTAAATAAGAACTTTGAGTTTTCGCTCCCCCTTCATCCCTTAAACTAAAAGGGCAAAAAAGATCACAACAAAATAAAAAATTTATAGTTGATGTGTGGAAAATATTTAAAATAATAACTAATGTAAATAAAAAACATCTATTCACACACCACAAATGAACACAAAAGTTTTGTTATCCAAGTTTGGGAAATTCCACTAGTCCAAAACTAATATCTTGGAATTACATGAAGGAGATTTTTTCTACACATGTTTTAAAAATGGATATGCATGCCAGAAACATGTTAAAGATTCAAATGACCTATGGACCCAAAGCTTTTAAAGAGAATAACAAACGCTCATTAAATTCTCAAGTGAACGTGCGGTGGGATATTTGCCTGAGTCAAACAAGCCATTATTTTGCCAATATTCAAAAAGTTGACCTAAAAATCATAGACGATTGTAAAGTGATTTGTCATACGTAACGGGCTATATTTTTGTAACAAATGACTTATGGATTTGAAGTCAACACTCAGTTAAAAATCGTCCGCCTCCCCCGTTTCCCAACGATTGCAAAACCTTTGATATAAAAACAAAAAAGTGCATACGAGATCTAAAACATACAGACACTCTTTGGAAATATCTCTCTCTACATTTGTGCATTGTGCATTTCCATTTTAGATGTACACTTTTTTCTTAAATCAGAACTTTCAGTTTTCGCTCCCCCTTCATCCCGTAAACAAAAAGGGCAAAAAAGATCACAACAAAATAAAATTTTTATAGTTTATGTGTGGAAAATATTTAAAATAATAACTAATGTAAATAAAAAAATCTATTCACACACCACAAATGAACACAAAAGTTTTGTTATCCAAATTTGGGAAATTCCATTAGTCCAACCCTGTTATGCTTGGAATTTTACATGAAGGAGATTTTTTCTACACATGTTTTAAAAATGGATATGCATGCTTGAAACATGTTAAAGATTCAAATGACCTTTGGATCCAAAGCTTTTAAAGAGAATAACAAACGCTCATTAAATTCTCAAGTGAACGTGTTGTGGGATATTTACCCGAGTCTAACAAGCCCTTTTTTTGCCCATTTTCAAAAATTTGATCTAACAAAAATAATAGATGATTGTAAAGTGATTTATCATGCGTAACGGGCTATATTTTTGTATGAAATGACTTATGGATTGCAATTCAACACTCACTTAAAAATCCTCTGCCACCAATTTTTCCCAACGATTGCAAAACCTGAGATATAAAAACTAAAAAGAGCTTACAATCCCTAAAAATTACAGACACTCTTTGGAATTATCTCTCCCTACAATTGTGCATTGTGCTTTTCCATTTTAGATGTACACTTTTTTCTTAAATCAAAACTTTGACTTTTCGTTCTCCCTTCATCCCGAAAGCAAACATGGCAAAAAGATTACAACAAAATGAAAATTTTATAGTTGATGTATGGAAAAAATTTAAAACAATAACAAATATAAATATAAAAAATTTATTCAACCAACACAAATGGACACAAAAGTTTTGTTATCCAATTTTGGGGAATTCCACTAGTTTAACCCTAATAGCTTGGAATTTTGCAAGAAAGAGATTTCATCCACACATGTTTTAAAAATGGATATGCATGTTTGAATCATGTTAAAGTTTCAAATGTGCTATGGATGGAAAGCTTTTAAAGAGAATAACAAACGATCATTAAATTCTCATGTGAACTTGCGGTGGGATATTTACCCGAGTCAAACATGCCATTATTTTGCCCATTTGCAAAAAGCTGACATAATAATCATAGATGATTGTGATGTGATTTATCATGCATAACGGGCTATATTTTTGTAAGAAATGACTTTTGGAATGGGAGTCAACACTGAGTTAAAAATCCCCCGCCTCCCCCTTTTCCCAATGATTGCAAAACCTGAGATATAAAAAAGAAAAAGTGCTTACAATCTCTAAAAATTACAGACACTCTTTGGAATTATCTCTCTCCACATATGTGCATTGTGGATTTCCATTTTAGATGTACACATTTTTCTTAAATCAAAACATCGAGTTTTTCGCTCTCCCTTAATCCCGTAAACAAAAAAGACAAATAGATCACAGCAAAATGAAAATTTTATAGTTGATGGACGAAAAAAGTTTAAAAGAATTAAAAAATTAAATAAAGAAAATTTATTCACACGTCATAATTTAACACAAAAGTTTTGTTATCCAAATTTGGGAAATTCCACTAGTCCAAAACTAATATCTTGGAATTTTTCAGGAAGGAGATTTTTTCTACACATGTTTTAAAAATGGATATGAATGACAGAAACATGTTAAAGATTCAAATGACCTATGGATCCAAAGTTTTTAAAAAGAATAACAAACGCTCATTAAATTCTCAAGTGAACGTGCGGTGGGATATTTGCCTGAGTCAAACAAGCCACTATTTTGCCCATATTAAAAAAGTTGAGCTAACAATAATAGATGATTTTAAAGTGATTTGTCATGCGTAACGAGCTATATTTTTGTAAGAAATGACTTATGGATTTGAAGTCAACACTCAGTTAAAAATCGCCCGCCTCCCCCATTTCCCGATTGCAAAACCTTAAATATAAAAATGAAAAAGTGCATACGATCCCTAAAACATACAAACACTCTTTGGAAATATCTCTCTCTACATTTGTGCATTGTGCATTTTCATTTTAGATGTACACTTTTTTCTTAAATCAGAACTTTGAGTTTTCGCTCCCCCATCATCCCATAAACAAAAAAGGCAAAAAAGATCACAGCAAAATAAAAAATTTATATTTGATGTGTGGAAAATAATTAAAATAATAACTAATGTAAATAAAAAATATCTATTCACACGCCACAAATGAACACAAAAGTTTTGTTATCCAAGTTTGGGTAATTCCATTAGTCCAACCCTATTAAGCTCTGAATTTTACATGAAGGAGATTTTTTCTACACATGTTTTAAAAATGGATATGCATGCTTGAAACATGTTAAAGATTCAAATGACCTATGGATCCAAAGATTTTAAAGAGAATAACAAACGCTCATTAAATTCTCAGGTGAACGTGCGGTGGGATATTTGCCCAAGTCAAATAAGCCATTATTTTGCCCATATTCAAAAAGTTGAGCTAACAATCATAGATGATTGTAAAGTGATTTATTTTGCCCATTTTCAAAAATTTGATCTAACAAGTCCTTATTTTGCCCATTTTCAAGAATTTGATCTAACAATCATAGATGATTGTAAAGTAATTTGTCATGCGTAACGGGCTATATTTTTGTATGAAATGACTTATGGATAGCAATTCAACACTCAGTTAAAAATCCTCTGCCACCAACTTTTCCCGACGATCGCAAAACCTGAGATATAAAAACTAAAAAGAGCTTACAATCCCTAAAAATTACAGACACTCTTTGGAATTATCTCTCCCTACAATTGTGCTTTGTGCTTTTCCATTTTAGATGTACACTTTTTTCTTAAATCAAAACTTTGACTTTTCGCTCTCCTTTCATCCCGAAAACAAACAAGGCAAAAAGCTTACAACAAAATAAAAAATTTATAGTTGATGGATGGAAAAAATTTAAAACAATAAAAAATGTAAATAAAAAAAATTTATTCACCCAACAGAAATGAACACAAAAGTTTTGTTATCCAAGTTTGGGAAATTCCACTAGTTTAACCATATTATTAAGCTTGGAATTTTGCATGAAAGAGATTTCATCCACACATGTTTTAAAAATGGATATGCATGTTTGAAACATCTTAAAGATACAAATGAGCGATGGATGCAAAGCTTTTAAAGAAATTAAAAAATGCTCATTAAATTCTCAAGTGAACTTGCGGTGGGATATTTACCGGAGTGAAACAGGCCATAATTATGCGCATTTGCAAAAAGCTGACATAATAATCATAGATGATTGTAATGTGATTTATCATGCGTAATGGGCTACATTTTTGTATGAAATGATTTATGGATTGCAATTCAACACTCAGTTAAAAATTCTCTGCAACCCATTTTTCCCGACGATTGCAAAACCAGAGATATAAAAATGAAAAAGTGCTTACAATCCCAAAAAATAACAGACACTCTTTGGAATTATCTCTCTCTACATATGTGCATTGTGCATTTCCAATTTAGTTGTACACATTTTTCTTAAATCAAAACTTTGAGTTTTTCGCTATCCCTTCATCCCGTAAACAAAAAAGGCAAAATGATCACAGCAAAATGAAAATTTTATAGTTGATCTACGGCAAAAGTTTAAAACAATAAAAAAATAAATGAAGAAAATTTAATCACACGCCACAAATGAACACAAAAGTTTTGTTATCCAAGTTTGGGAAATTCCACTAGTCCAAAACTGATATCTTGGAATTACATGAAGGAGATTTTTTCTACACATGTTTTAAAAATGGATATGCATGCTTGAAACATGTTAAAGATTCAAATGACCTATGGATCATAAGCTTTTAAAGAGAATAATAAATGCTCATTAAATTCTCAAGTGAACGTGCGATGGGATATTTGCCCGAGTCAAACAAGCCATTATTTTGCCCATATTCAAAAAGTTGTGCTACCAATCATAGATGATTGTAAAGTGATTTATCATGCTTAACGGGCTATATTTTTGTAAGAAATGACTTATGGATTTGAAGTCAATACTCAATTAAAAATCGCCCGCCTCCCCCATTTCCTAACGATTGCATAACCTTAGATATAAAATCAAAAAAGTTCATACGATCGCTAAAACATACAGACACTCTTTGGAAATATCTCTCTCCAAATTTGTGCATTGTGCATTTCCATTTTAGATGTACACTTTTTTCTTAAATCAGAACTTTGAGTTTTCGCTCCCCCATCATCCCAAAAACAAAAAAGGCAAAAAAGATCACAAAAAAATAAAATTTTATAGTTGATGGTGGAAAATAATTAAAATAATAAATAATGTAAATAAAAAATATCTATTCACACACCACAAATGAACAAAAAAATTTTGTTATCCAAGTTTGGGAAATTCCACTAGTCCAACCCTATTAAGCTTGGAATTTTACATGAAGGAGATTTTTTCTACACATGTTTTAAAAATGGATATGCATGCTTGAAACATGTTAAAGATTCAAATGACCAATGGATCCAAAGCTTTTAAAGAGAATAACAAATGCTCATTAAGTTCTCAAGTGAACGTGCGGTGGGATATTTACCCTAGTCTAACAAGTCATTATTTTGCCCATTTTCAAAAATTTGATCTAACTAAAATCATAGATGATTGTAAAGTGATTTATCATGCGTAACGGGCTATATTTTCGTATGAAATGACTTATGGATTGCAATTCAACACTCAGTTAAAAATCCTCTGCCACCAATTTTTTCCGACGTTTGCCAAACTTGAGATATAAAAACTAAAAAGAGCTTACAATCCCTAAAAATTACAGACACTCTTTGGAATTTTCTCTCCATACAGTTGTGCATGGTGCTTTTCCATTTTAGATGTACACTTTTTTCTTGAATCAAAACTTTGACTTTTCGCTCTCCCTTCATCCCGAAAATAAACAAGGCAAAAAGCTTACAACAAAATGAAAATTTTATAGTTGATGTGTGGAAAAAATTTAAAACAATAACAAATATAAATAAATAAAATTTATTCACCAACACAAATGAACACAAAAGTTTTGTTATCCAATTTTTGGAAATTCTACTACTTTAACCCTAATAGCTTGGAATTTTGCAAGAAAGAGATTTCATCCACACATGTTTTAAAAATGGATATGCATGTTTGAAACATGTTAAAGATGCAAATAATCTATGGATACAAAGCTTTTAAAGAGAATAACAAACGCTCATTAAATTCTCAAGTGAACTTGCGGTGGGATATGTACCCGAGTCAAACATGCCATTATTTTGGCCATTTGCAAAAAGCTGACATAATAGTCATATATGATTGTAATGTGATTTATCATGTGTAACGGGTTATATTTTTCTATGAAATGACTTATGGATTGCTAATCAACACTCAGTTAAAAATCCTCCGCAACCCATTTTTCCCGACGATTGCAAAACCTGAGATATAAAAACGAAAAAGTGCTTAAAATCCCTAAAAATTACAGACACTCTTTGGAATTACCACTCTCTTCATATGTGCATTGTGCATTTCCATTTTAGATGTACACATTTTTCTTAAATCAAAACTTCAAGTTTTTCGCTCTCCCTTCATCCCGTAAACAAAAAAGGCAAATTGATCACAGCAAAATGAAAATTTTATAGTTGATCTACGAAAAAATTTTAAAACAATAAAAAAAGTAAATGAAGAAAATTTATTCACACGCCACAAATGAACACAAAAGTTTTGTTATCCAAGTTTGGGAAATTCCACTAGTCCGAAACTAATATCTTGGAATTACATGAAGGAGATTTTTTCTACACATGTTTTAAAAATGGATATGCATGCCAGAAACGTGTTAAAGATTCAAATGACCTATGGATCCAAAGCTTTTAAAGAGAAAAACAAACGCTCATTAAATTCTCAAGTGAACGTGTGGAGGGATATTTGCCCGAGTCAAACAGGCCATTATTTTGCCCATATTCAAAAAATTGAGCTAAAAATCATTGATGATTGTAAAGTGATTTGTTATGCGTAACGGGCTATATTTTTGTAAGAAATGACTTATGGATTTGGTGTCAACACTCAGTTAAAAATCGCCCGCCTCCCCCGTTTCCCGACGATAGTAAAACCTTAGATATAAAAATGAAAAAGTGCATACGATCCTTAAAACATACAGACACTCTTTGGAAATATCTCTCTCTACATTTTTGCATTGTGCATTTCCTTTTTAGATGTACACTTTTTTCTTAATTCAGAACTTTGACTTTTCGCTCTCCCTTCATCCCGAAAACAAACAAGGCAAAAAGCTTACAACAAAATAAAAATTTTATAGTTGATGTATGGAAAAAATTTAAAACAATAACAAATATAAATAAAAAAATTTATTCACCCAACATAAATGAACACAAAAGTTTTGTTATCCAATTTTAGGAAATTCCACTAGTTTAACCCTTATAGCTTGGAATTTTGCAAGAAAGAGATTTCATCCACACATGTTTTAAAAATGGATATGCATGTTTGAAACTTGTTAAAGATGCAAATTAGCTATGGATGCAAAGCTTTTAAAGAGAATCACAAACGCTCATTAAATTCTCAAGTGAGCTTGCGGTGGGATATTCACTCGAGTCAAACATGTCATTATTTTGCCCATTTGCAAAAAGCTGACATAATAATCATAGATGATTGTAATGTGATTTATCATGCGTAACGGGCTATATTTTTGTATGAAAAGACTTATGGATTGCAATTCAACACTCGGTTAAAAATCCTCCGCAACCCATTTTTCCTGACTATTATAAAACCTGAGGTATAAAAACGAAAAAGTGCTTAAAATCCCTAAATATTACAGACACTCTTTGGAATTATCTCTCTCTACATATGTGCATTTTGCATTTCCATTTTAGATGTACACATTTCACTTAAATCAAAACTTCGAGTTTTTCGCTCTCCCTTCATCTAACAAACAAAAAAGGCAAATAGATCACAACAAAATGAAAATTTTATAGTTGATGTAAGGAAAATGTTTAAAACAATAAAAAAATTAAATGAAGAAAATTTATTCACACACCACAAATGAACACAAAAGTTTTGTTATCCAAGTTTGGGAAATTCCACTAGTCCAAAACTAATATCTTGGAATTTTACATCAACGAGATTTTTTCCACACATGTTTTATAAATGGATATGCATGCCAAAAACATGTTAAAGATTCAAATGACCTAAGGATCCAAAGCTTTTTAAGAGAATAACAAACACTCATTAAATTCTCAAGTGAACGTGCGGTGGGAAATTTGCCCGAGTCAAACAAGCTATTATTTTGCCCATATTAAAAAAGCTGAGCTAACAATCATAGATGATTGTAAAGTGATTTGTCATGTGTAACAGGCTATATTTTTTTAAGAAATGACTTATGGATTTGAAGTCAACACTCAGTTAAAAATAGCCCGCCTCCCCCATTTACCGACGATTGCAAAACCTTAGATATAAAAACGAAAGAGTGCATACGATCCCTAAAACATACAGACACTCTTTGGAAATATCTCTCTCTACATTTGTGCATTGTGCATTTCAATTTTAGATGTACACTTTTTTCTTAAATCAGAACTTTGAATTTTCGCTCCACCTTCATCCAGTAAACAAAAAGGGCAAAAAAGATCACAAGAAAATAAAAATTTTATAGTTGATGTGTGGAAAATATTTAAAATAATAACTAATGTAAATAAAAAATATCTATTCACACACCACAAATCAACACAAAAGTTTTGTTCTCCAAGTTTAAAAAATTCCATTAGTCCAACCCTATTAAGCTTGGAATTTTACATGAAGGAGATTTTTTCTACACATGTTTTAAAAATGGATACGCATTTTGAAACATGTTAAAGATTCAAATGACCTATGGATCCAAAGCTTTTAAAGAGAATAACAAATGCTCATTAAGTACTCAAGTGAACGTGCGGTGGGATATTTACCCAAGTCTAACAAGTCATTATTTTTCCCATTTTCAAAAATTTGATCTAACTACAATCATAGATGATTGTAAAATGATTTATCATGCGTAACGGGCTATATTTTTTTTTTGAAATGACATATGGATTGCAATTCAACACTCAGTTAAAAATCCTCTGCCACCAATTTTTCCCGATGATTGCAAAACCAGAGATATAAAAACTAAAAAGAGCTTACAATCCCTAAAAATTACAAACACTCTTTGGAATTATCTCTCCCTACAATTGTGCATGGTGCTTTTCCATTTCAGATGTACACTTTTTTCTTAAATCAAAACTTTGACTTTTCGCTCTCCCTTCATCCCGAAAACAAACAAGGCAAAAAGCTTACAAAAAAATGAAAATTTTATAGTTGATGTATGGAAAAAATTTAAGATAATAATAAGTATAAGTAAATAAAATTTATTCACCCAACACAAATGAACACAAAAGTTTTGTTATCCCATTTATGGAAATTAGACTAGTTTAACCCTAATAGCTTGGAATTTTGGGAGAAAAAGATTTCATCCACACATGTTTTAAAAATGGATATGCATGTTTGAAACATGTTAAAGATGCAAATTAGCTATGGATGCAAAGCTTTTAATGAGAATAACAAACGCTCGTTAAATTCTCAAGTGAACTTGCGGTGGATAGTTACCCGAGTCAAACATGCCATTATTTTGCACATTTGCAAACAACTGACATAATAATCATAGATGATTGTAATGTGATTTATCATCCGTAACGGGCTATATTTTTGTATGAAATGACTTATGGATTGCAATTCAACACTCAGTTAAAAATCCTCCGCAACCCATTTTTCCCGACGATTGCAAATCTTGAGATATAGAAACGAAAAAGTGCTTACAATCCCTAAAAATTATAGACACTCTTTGGAATTATCTCTCTCTACATATGTGCATTGTGCATTTTCGTTTTAGATGTTCAAATTTTTCTTAAATCAAAACTTCGAGTTTTTAACTCTCCCTTCATCCCATAAACAAAAAAGGCAAATAGATCACAACAAAATGAAAATTTTATAGTTGTTGTACGGAAAATGTTTAAAACAATAAAAAAAGTAAATGAAGAAAATTTATTCACACGCCACAAATGAACAAAAAAGTTTTATTATCCAAGTTTGGGAAATTCCACTACTCCAAAACTAATATCTTGGAATTACATGAAGGAGATTTTTTCTACACATGTTTTAAAAAAGGATATGCATGCCAGAAACATGTTAAAGATTCAAATGACCTATGGATCCAAAGCTTTTAAAGAGAATATCAAACGCTCATTAAATTCTCAAGTGAACGTGTGATGGGATATTTGCCTAAGTCAAACAAGCCATCATTTTGCCCTTATTCAAAAAGTTGAGCTAAAATTCATAGATGATTGTAAAGTGATTTTTCATGCGTAACGGGCTATATTTTTGTAAGAAATGACTTATGGATTTGATGTCAACACTCAGTTAAAAATCGCCCGCCTCCCCCGTTTCCCGACGATAGCAAAACCTGAGATATAAAAACTAAAAAGAGCTTACAATCCCTAAAAATTACAGACACTCTTTGGAATTATCTCTCCCTAAAATTGTGCATGGTACTTTCCCATTTTAGATGTACACTTTTTTCTTAAATTAAAACTTTGACTTTTCGCTCTCCCTTCATCCCGAAAACAAACAAGGCAAAAAGCTTACAACAAAATAAAAATTTTATAGTTGATGTATGGAAAAAATTTAAAAAAGTAACAAATATAAATAAAGAAAATTTATTCACCCAACACAAATGAACACAAAAGTTTTGTTATCCAATTTTGGGAAATTCCACTAGTTTAACCCTAATAGCTTGGAATTTTGCAAGAAAAGAGATTTCATCCACACATGTTTTAAAAATGGATATGCATGTTTGAAACATGTTAAAGATTCAAATGAGCTATGGATTCAAAGCTTTTACAGAGAATAACAAACGCTCATTAAATTCTCAAGTGAACTTGCGGTGGGATATGTACCCGAGTCAAACATGCTATTATTTTGCCCATTTCAAAAAAATCTGACATAATAATCATAGATGATTGTAATGTGATTTATCATGCGTAACGGGCTATATTTTTGTATGAAATAACATATGGATTGCAATTCAATACTCAGTTAAAAATCCTCCGCAACCCATTTTTCCCGACGATTACAAAACCTGAGATATAAAAACGAAAGAGTGCTGAGAATCCCTAAAAATTACAGACATTCTTTGCAATTATCTCTCTCTACATATGTCCTTTGTGAATTTACGTTTTTAGATGTACACATTTTTCTTAAATAAAAACTTCGAGTTTTTCGCTCTCCCTTCATTCGTAAACAAAAAAGGCAAATAGATCACAGCAAAATGAAAATTTTATAGTTGATGTTCGGAAAAAGTTAAAAACAATAAAAAAGTAAATGAAGAAAATTTATTCACACGCCACAAATGAACACAAATGTTTTGTTATCCAAGTTTGGGAAATTCCACTAGTCCAAAACTAATATCTTGGAATTTTACATGAAGGATATTTTTTATACACTTGTTTTAAAAATGGATATGCATGCCAGAAACATGTTAAATATTCAAATGACCTATGGATCCTGAGCTTTTAAAGAGAATAACAAACGCTCATTAAATTCTCAAGTGAACGTGCGGTGGGATATTTGCCCGAGTCAAACAAGCCATTATTTTGCCCATATTCAAAAAGTTGAGCTAACAATCATAGATGATTGTAAAGTGATTTGTCATGTGTAATGGGCTATATTTTTGTAAGAAATGACTTGTGGATTTGAAGACAACACTCAGTTAAAAATCGCCCGCCTCGCCCGTTTCTCGACGAGTGCAAAACCTTAGATATAAAAACGAAAAAGTGCATACGATCCCTAAAACATACAGACACTCTTTTGAAATATCTGTCCCTACATTTGTGCATTGTGCATTTCCATTTTAGATGTACACTTTTTTCTTAAATCAAAACTTTGAGTTTTCGCTCCCCTTGATCCCGTAAACAAAAAGGGCAAAAGAGATCACAACAAAATAAAAAATTTTATAGTTGATGTCTGGAAAATATTTAAAATAATAACTAATGTAAATAAAAAATATCTATTCACACACCACAAATGAACACAAAAGTTTTGTTATCCAAGTTTGGGAAATTCCATTAGTCCAACCCTATTATGCTTGGAATTTTACTTGAAGGAGATTTTTTCTACACAAGTTTTAAAAATGGATATGCATTCTTGAAACATGTTAAAGATTCAAATGACCTTTGGACCCAAAGATTTTAAAGAGAATAACAAACGCTCATTAAGTTCTCAAGTGAACGTGTGGTGGGATATTTACCCGAGTCTAACAAGTCATTATTTTGCCAATTTTCAAAAATTTGATCTAACAACAATCATAGATGATTGTAAAGTGATTTATCATGAGTAACGGGCTATCTTTTTGTATGAAATGACTTATTGATTGCAATTCAACACTCAGTTAAAAATCCTCTGCCACCAATTTTCCCCGACGATTGCAAAACCTGAGATATAAAAACTAGAAAGAGCTTACAATCCCTAAAAATTACAGACACTCTTTGGAATTATCTTTCCCTACAATTGTGCATAGTGCTTTTCCATTTTAGATGTACACTTTTTTCTTAATTCAAAACTTTGACTTTTCGCTCTCCCTTCATCCCGAAAACAAACAAGGCAAAAAGCTTACAACAAAATGAAAATTTCATAGTTGATGTACGGAAAAAATTTAAAACAATTACAAATATAAATAAAGAAAATTTATTCACCCAACACAAGTGAACCCAAAAGTTTTGTTATCCAATTTTGGGAAATTCCACTAGTTTAACCCTAATAGCTTGGAATTTTGCAAGAAAGAGATTTCATCCACACATGTTTTAAAAATGGATATGCATTTTTGAAACATGTTAAAGATGCAAATGAGCTATGAATGCAATGCTTTTAATGAGTATAACAAACACGCATTAAATTCTCAAGTGAACTTGCGGTGGGATATTTACCCGAGTCAAACATGCCATTATTTTGCCCATTTGCAAAAAGCTGACATAATAATCATAGATGATTGTAATGTGATTTATCATGCGTAACGGCTATATTTTTGTATGAAATGACTTATGGATTGCAATTCAACATTCAGTTAAAAATCCCTCGCAACCCATTTTTCCCGACGATTGCAAAACCTGAGATATAAAAACGAAAAAGTGCTTACAATCCCTAAAAATTACAAACACTCTTTGGAATTATCTCTCTCTACAAATGTGCATTGTGCATTTCCGTTTTAGATGTACACATTTTTCTTAATTCAAAACTTTGAGTTTTTCGCTCTCCCTTCATCCCGTAAAGTAAAAGGCAAATAGATCACAGCAAATTGAAAATTTTATAGTTGATGTACGGAAAAATTTTTAAAGAATTATAAAAGTAAATGAAGAGAATTTATTCACACGCCATAAATGAACACAAAAGTTTTGTTATCCAAGTTTGGGAAATTCCTCTAGTCAAAAACTAATATCTTCGAATTTGACATGAAGGAGATTTTTTCTACGCATGTTTTTAAAATGGATATGCATGCCAGAAACATGTTAAAGATTCTAATGACCTATGGATCCAAAGCTTTTTAAGAGAATAAGAAACGCTAATTAAATTCCCAAGTGAACGTGCGGTGGGATATTTGCCCGAGTCAAATAAGCCATTATTTTGCCCATATTCAAAAAATTGATCTAACAATCATAGATGATTGTAAAGTGATTTGTCATGCGTAACGGGCTATATTTTTGTAAGAAATGACTTATGGATTTGAAGTCAACAATCAGTTAAAAATCGCCCGTCTCCCCCGTTTCCCAACGATTGCAAAACCTTAGATATAAAAACGAAAAAGTGCATGCGATCCCTCAAACATACAGACACTCTTTGGAAATATCTCTCTATACATTTGTGCATTGTGCATTTCCATTTTAGATGTACACTTTTTTCTTAAATCAGAACATTGAGTTTTCGCTCCCCCTTCATCCCGTAAACAAAAAAGGCAAAAAAGATCACAACAAAATAAAAATTTTATAGTTGTTTGTGGAAAATATTTGAAATAACAAATAATGTAAATAAAAAATATCTATTCACACTCCACAAATGAACACAAAAGTTTTGTTATCCAAGTTTGGAAAATTCCATTAGTCCAACCCTATTAAGCTTGGAATTTTACATGAAGGAGATTTTTTCTACACATGTTTTAAAAATAGATATGCATGCTTGAAACATGTTAAAGATTCAAATGACCTATGGATCAAAAGCTTTTAAAGAGAATAACAAATGCTCATTAAATTCTCAACGGAACGTGCGGTGGGATATTTACCCGAGTCTAACACGTCATTATTTTGCCCATTTTCAAAAATTTGATCTAACAACAATCATAGATGATTGTAAAGTGATTTATCATGCGTAACGGGCTATATTTTTTTATTAAATGACTTATGGATTGCAATTCAACACTCAGTTAAAAATCCTCTGCCACAAAGTTTTCCTGACGATTGCAAAACCTGAGATATAAAAACGAAAAACAGCTTACAATTCCTAAAAATTACAGACACTCTTTGGAATTATCTCTCCTTACAATTGTGCATTGTGCTTTTCCATTTTAGATGTACACTTTTTTCTTAAATCAAAACTTTGATTTTTCGTTCTCCCTTCATCCCGAAAACAAACAAGGCAAAAAGCTTAAAACTAAATGAAAATTTTATAGTTGATGTCTGGAAAAAATTTAAAACAATAACAAATATAAATAAAGAAAATTTATTCACCCAACACAAATGAACACAGAAGTTTTGTTATCCAATTTTTGGAAATTCCACTAGTTTAACCCTAATAGCTTGCAATTTTGCAAGAAAGAGATTTCATCCAGACATGTTTTAAAAATGGATATGCATTTTTGAAACATGTTAAAGATGCAAATGAGCTATAGATGCAAAGCTTTTAAACAGAATAACAAAAGCTCATTAAATTCTCACGTGAACATGCGGTGGGATATTTACCCGAGTCAAACTTGCCACTTTTTTACCCATTTGCAAAAAGCTAACATAATAATCATAGGTGATTGTAATGTGATTTATCATGCACAACGGGCTGTATTTTTGAATGAAATGACTTCTGGATTGCAATTCAACACTCAGTTAAAAATCCTCCGCAACCCATTTTTCCCGACGATTGCGAAACCTGAGATATAAAAACGAAAAAGTTCTTACAATCCCTAAAAATTATAGACACCCTTTGGAATTATCTCTCTCTACATATGTGCATTGCGCATTTCGATTTTAGATGTACTCATTTTTCTTAAATCAATACTTCGAGTTTTTCGCTCTCCCTTCATCCCGTCAACAAAGAAGGCAAATAGATCACAACAAAATGAAAATTTTATAGTTGATGTACGGAAAAAGTATAAAACAATAAAAAAATTAAATGAAGAAAATTTATTCCCACACCACAAATGAACATAAAAATTTTGTTCTCCAAGTTTGGGAAATTCCACTAGTCCAAAACTAATATCTTGGAATTTTACATGAAGGAGATTTTTTCTACACATGTTTTAAAAATGGATATGCATGCCAGAAAAATGTTAAAGATTCAAATGACCTATGGATCCAAAGCTTTTAAAGAGAATAACAAATGCTCATTAAATTCTCAAGTGAACGTGCGGTGGGATATTTGCCCGAGTCAAACAAGCCATTATTTTGCCCATATTCAAAAAGTTGAGCTAACAATCATAGATGATTGTAAAGTGAATTGTCATTTGTAACGGGCTATATTTTTGTATGAAATGACTTATGGATTTGAAGTCAACACTCAGTTAAAAATCGCCCGCCTCCCCCGTTTCCCGACGATTGCAAAACCTTAGATATAAAAATAAAAAAGTGCATACGATCCCTAAAACATACAGACACTCTTTGGAAATATCTCTCTCTACATTTGTGCATTGTGCATTTTCATTTTAGATGTAGACTTTTTTCTTAAATCAGAACTTTGAGTTTTCGCTCCCCCTTCATCCCGTAAACAAAAAAGGCAAAAAAGATCACAACAAAATAAAAATTTTATAGTTGTTTGTGGAAAATATTTGAAATAATAAATAATGTAAATAAAAAATATCTATTCTCACACCACAAATGAACACAAAAGTTTTGTTATCCAAGTTTGGGAAATTCCACTAGTTTAACCCTAACAGCTTGGAATTTTGCAAGAAAGAGATTTCATCCACACATGTTTTAAAAATGGATAGGCATGCTTGAAACATGTTAAAGATGCAAATGAGCTATGGATGCAATGCTTTTAAAGAGAATAACAAAATTCTCAAGTGAACTTGCGGTGGGATATTTACCAGAGTCAAACATGCCATTATTTTGCCCATTTGCAGAAAGCTGACATAATAATCATAGATGAATGTAATGTGATTTATCATGCGTAACGGGCTATATTTTTGTATGAAATGACTTATGGATTGCAATTCAACACTCAGTTAGAAATCCTCCGCAACCCATTTTTCCTGACGATTGCAAAACCTGAGATATAAAAAAGAAAAAGTGCTTACAATCCCTAAAAATTACAGACACTCTTTGGAATTATCTCTCTCTACATATGTGCATTGTGCATTTCCGTTTTAGATGTACACATTTTTCTTAAATAAAAACTTTGAGTTTTTCGCTCTCCCTTCATCCCGTAAACATAAAAGGCAAATAGATCAGAACAAATTGAAAATTTTATAGTTCATGTACAGAAAAAATTTAAAACAATAAAAAAATTAAACGAAGAAGATTTATTCACACAGTACAAATGAACACAAAAGTTTTGTTATCCATGTTTGGGAAATTCTACTAGTCCAAAATTTATATCTTGGAATTTCACATGAAGGAGATTTTTTCTACACATGCTTTCAAAATGGATATGCATGCCAGAAACATGTTAAAGATTCAAATGACCTATGGATCCAAAGCTTTTAGAGAGAATAACAAACGCTCATTAAATTCTCAAGTGAACATGCAGTGGGATATTTGCCCGAGTCAAACAATCCATTATTTTGCCCATATTCAAATAGTTGAGCTAACAATCATAGTTGATTGTAAAGTGATTTGTCATGCGTAATGGGATATATTTTTGTAAGAAATGACTTATGGATTTGAAGTCAACACTTAGTTAAAAATCGCCCGCCTCCCTCGTTTCCCACCGCTTGCAAAACCTTAGATATAAAAACGAAAAAGTGCATAGGATCCCTAAAACATACAGAAAATCTTTGGAAATATCTCTATCTACATTTGTGCATTGTGTATTTATATTTTAGATGTACACTTTTTTGTTAAATCGGAACTTTGAGTTTCGCTCCCCCTTCATCCCGTAAACAAAAAAGGCAAAAAGACACAACAAAATAAAAAATTTATAGTTGTTGTGTGGAAAATATTTAAAATAATAACAAATGTAAATAAAAAATATCTATTCACACACCACAAATGAACACAAAAGTTTTGTTATCCAAGTTTGGGAAATTCGATTAGTCCAACCCTATTAAGCTTGGAATTTTACTTGAAGGAGATTTTTTCTACACATGTTTTAAAAATGGATGAGCATGTTTGAAACATGTTCAAGATGCAAATGAGCTATGGATGCAAAGCTTTTAAAGAGAATAACAAACGCTCATTAAATTCTCAAGTGAACTTGCGGTGGGATATTTACCCGAGTCAAATATGCCATTATTTTGCCCATTAGCAAAAAGCTGACTAATAATCATAGATGATTGTAAAGTGATTTATCATGCGTAACGGGCTATATTTTTGTATGAAATGACTTAAGGATTGCAATTCAACACTCAGTTATAAATCCTTTGCCACCAATTTTTCCCGACTGCAAAACCTGAGGTATAAAAACTAAAAAGAGCTTACAATCCCTCAAAATTACAGACACTCTTTGGAATTATCTCTCTCTACAATTGTGCATTGTGCTTTTCCATTTTAGATGTACACTTTTTTCTTAAATCAAAACTTTGACTTTTCGCTCTCCCTTCATCCCGAAAACAAACAAGGCAAAAAGCTTACAACAAAATGAAAATTTGTAGTTGATGTATGGAAAAAATTTAGAAGAATAACAAATATAAATAAAGAAAATTTATTCACCCAACACAAATGAAGACAAAAGTTTTGATATCCAATTTTTGCAAATTCCACTAGTTTAACCCTAATAGCTTGTAATTTTGCAAGAAAGAGATTACAACCACACATGTTTTAAAAATGGATATCCATGTTTGAAACACGTTAAAGATGTAAATGAGCTATGGATGCAAAGCTTTAAAAGAGAATAACAAACGCTCATTAAATTCTCGAGTGAACTTGCGGTGGAATATTTACCCGAGTCTAACTAGTCATTATTTTGCCCATTTTCAAAAAAATTGATCTAAAAATCATAGATGATTTTAAAGTGATTTATCATGCGTAGCGGGCTATATTTTTGTATGAAATGACTTATGGATTGCAATTCAACACTCAGTTAAAAATCCTCTGCAACCCATTTTTCCCGACGATTGCAAAACCTGAGATATAAAAACGAAAAGGTGCTTACAATCCCTAAAAATTACAGACACTCTTTGGAATTATCTCTCTCTACATATGTGCATTGTGCCTTTCAGTTCTAGATGTATACATTTTTCTTAAATCAAAACTTCGAGTTTTTCGCTCTCCCTTCATTTCGTAAACAAAAAAGGCAAATTGATCACAACAAAATGAAAGTTTTATAGTTGAAGTACAGAAAAAGTTTAAAACAATAAAAAAGTAAATGAAGAAAAATTATTCACACACCACAAATGAACACAAAAGTTTTGTTATCCAAGTTTGGGAAATTCCACTAGTCCAAAACTAATATCTTGGAATTTTACGTGAAGGAGATTTTATTTGCACATGTTTTAAAAATGGATATGAATGTCAGAAACATGTTAAAGATTCAAATGACCTATGGATCCAAAGCTTTTAAAGAGAATAATAAACGCTGATTAAATTCTCAAGTGAACGTGCGGTGGGATATTTACCCGAGTCTAACAAGTCATTATTTTGCCCATTTTCAAAAAAATTGATCTAACAATCATAGATGATTGTAAAATGATTTATCATACATAACGGGCTATATTTTTTTATGAAATGACTTATGGATTGCAATTCAACACTCAGCTAAAAATCCTCTGCCACGAATTTATCCCGACGATTGTAAAACCTGAGATATAAAAACTAAAAAGAGCTTACAATCCTTAAAAATTACAGACACTCTTTGGAATTATCTCTCCCTACAATTGTGCATTGTGCTTTTCCATTTTAGATGTACACTTTTTTCTTAAATCAAAACTTTGACTTTTCGGTCTCCCTTCATCCCGAAAAAGAACAAGGCAAAAAGCTTACAACAAAATGAAAATTTTATAGTTGATGTATGGAAAAAATTTAAAACAATAACAAATATAAATAAAGAAAATTTATTCTGCCAACACAAATGAACACAAAAGTTTTGTTATCTAATTTTGGGAAATTCCACTAGTTTAACCCTAATAGCTTGGAATTTGGCAAGAAAGAGATTTCATCTACACTTGTTTGAAAAATGGATATGCATGTTTGAAACAAGTTAAAGATGCAAATGAGCTATGGATGCAAAGCTTTTAAAGAGAATAACAAATGCTCATTAAATTCTCAAGTGAACTTGCGGTGGGATATTTACCCGAGTCAAACATGCCATTATTTTCCCCATTTGCAAAAAGCTGACATAATAATCATAGAGGATTGTAATGTGATTTACCATGCGTAACGGGCTATATTTCTATATGAAATGACTCATGGATTGCAATTCAACACTCAGTTAAAAATCCTCCCCAACCCATTTTTCCCGACGATTGCAAAACCTGAGATATAAAACCGAAAAAGTGCTTACAATCCCTAAAAATTACAGACACTCTTTGTAATTATCTCTCTCTACATACGTGCATTTTGCATTTCCATTTTAGATGTACACATTTTTCTTAAATCGAAACTTTGAGTTTTTTGCTTTCCCTTCATCCCATAAACAAAAATGGCAAATAGATCACAACAAAATGAAAATTTTATACTTGATGTACGTAAAAAATTTAAAACAATAAAAAAATGAAGAAAATTTATTCACACATCACAAATGAACACAAAAGTTTTCTTATCCATGTTTGGGAAATTCCACTTGACCAAAACTAATATCTTGGAATTTTACATGAAGGAGATTTTTTCTACACATGTTTTAAAAACAAGTATGCATGCTAGAAACATGTTAAAGATTCAAATGACCTATGGATCCAAAGCTTTTAGAGAGAATAACAAGCGCTCATTAAATTCTCAAGTGAACGTGCGGTGGGATATTTGCCCGAATCAAACATGCCATTATTTTGCCCATATTCAAAAACTTGAGTTAACAATCATAGATGATTGTAAAGTGATTTGTCATGCGTAACGGGCTATATTTTTGTAAGAAATGATTTATGGATTTGAAGTCAACAGTCAGTTAAAAATTTTGTGCATATAGACACTCTTTGGAAATATCTCTCTCTACATTTTGTGCATTGTGCATTTCCATTTTAGATGTACACTTTTTTCTTAAATAAGAACTTTGAGTTGTCACTCCCCCTTTATCCCGTAAACAAAAAAATCAAAAAGATCACAACAAAATAAAAATTTTATAGTTGATGTGTGGAAAATATTTAATATAATAACTAATGTAAATAAAAAATATCTATTCACACACCACAAATGAACAGAAAATTTTTGTTATCCAAGTTTGGAAAATTCCATTAGTCCAACCCTAATAGCTTGGAATTTTACATGAAGGAGATTTTTTCTACACATGTTTTAAAAATGGATATGCATGCTTGAAACATGTTAAAGATTCAAATGACCTATGGATTGAAAGCTTTTAAAGAGAATAACAAACGCTCATTAAATTCTCAAGTGAACGTATGGTGGGATATTTACCTGAATCTAACAAGTCATTATTTTGCCCATTTTCAAAAATTTGATCTAACAATCATTGATGATTGTAAAGTGATTTATCATGCGTAATGGGCTATATTTTTGTATCAAAAGACTTAAGGATTGCAATTCAACACTCAGTTAAAAATCCTCTGCCACCAATTTTTCCCGACGATTGCAAAACCTGAGATATATAAACTAAAAAGAGCTTACAATCCCTAAAAATTAAAGACACTCTTTGGAATTTTATCCCTCTGCAATTGTGCATTGTGCTTTTCCTTTTTAGATGTATACTTTTTTCTTAAATCAAAACTTTGACTTTTCGCTCTCCCTTCATGCCGTAAACAAAAAAGGCAAATAGATCACACCAAAATGAAAATTTTGTAGTTGATGTACGGAAAAAATTTGAACAATAATATAAGTAAATGAAGAAAATTTATTCACACACCACAAATGAACACAAAAGTTTTGTTATCCAAGTTTGGAAAATTCCACTAGTCCAAAACTAATATCTTGGAATTTTACATGAAGGAGATTTTTTCTACACATATTTTAAAAATGGATATGCATTCTAGAAAAATGTTAAAGATTCAAATGACCTATGGATTGAAAGCTTTTAAAGAGAATAACAAACGCTCATTAAATTCTCAAGTGAACGTGTGGTGGGATACTTACCTGAATCTAACAAGTCATTATTTTGCCCATTTTCAAAAATTTGATCTAACAATCATTGATGATTGTAAAGTGATTTATCATGCGTAACGGGCTATATTTTTGTATCAAAAGACTTAAGGATTGCAATTCAACACTCAGTTAAAAATCCTCTGCCACCAATTTTTCCCGACGATTGCAAAACCTGAGATATATAAACTAAAAAGAGCTTACAATCCCTAAAAATTAAAGACACTCTTTGGAATTTTATCCCTCTACAATTGTGCATTGTGCTTTTCCTTTTTAGATGTATACTTTTTTCTTAAATCAAAACTTTGACTTTTCGCTCTCCCTTCATGCCGTAAACAAAAAAGGCAAATAGATCACACCAAAATGAAAATTTTGTAGTTGATGTACGGAAAACATTTGAACAATAATATAAGTAAATGAAGAAAATTTATTCACACACCGCAAATGAACACAAAAGTTTTGTTATCCATGTTTGGAAAATTCCACTAGTCCAAAACTAATATCTTGGAATTTTACATGAAGGAGATTTTTTCTACACATATTTTAAAAATGGTTATGCATTCTAGAAAAATGTTAAAGATTCAAATGACCTATGGATCCAAAGCTTTTAAAGAGAATAACAAACGCTGATTAAATTCTCAAGTGAACGTGCGGTGGGATAGTTGCCCGAGTCAAACAAGTCATTATTTTGCCCAGATTAGGAAATTTGAGCTAACAATTGTAGATGATTGTAAACTGATTTGTCATGCGTAACGGGCTATATTTTTGTAAGAAATTACTTATGGATTTGAAGTCAACACTCAATTAAAAATCGCCCGCCTCCCCCGTTTCCCGACGATTGCAAAACCTTCAATATAAAAACGAAAAAGGGCATGCGATCCCTAAAACATACAAACACTCTTTGGAAATATCTCTCTCTACATTTGTGCATTGTGCCTTTCCATTTTAAATGTACACTTTTTTCTTAAATCAAAACTTTGAGTTTTCGCTCCCCCTTCATCCCGTAAACAAAAAAGGCAAAAAGATCACAACAAAATAAAAATTTTATAGTTGATGTGTGGAAAATATTTAACATAATAACTAATGTAAGTAAACAATATCTATTCACTCACCAAAAATGAACACAAAAGTTTTGTTATCCAAGTTTGGGAAATTCCATTAGTCCAACCATAATAGCATGGAATTTTACATGAAGGAGATTTTTTCTGCACATGTTTTAAAAATGGATATACATGCTTGAAACATGTTAAAGATTCGAATGACAGATGTATCCAAAGCTTTTAAAGAGAATAACAAACTCTTATTAAATTCTCAAGTGAACGTGCGGTGGGATATTTACCGGTGTCTAACAAGTCAATATTTTGCTCATTTTTAAAATTTTGATCTAACAATCATAGATGATTTTAAAATGGATTATCATGTGTAACGGGCTATATTTTTGTAGGAAATGACTTATGGATTGCTATTCAACACTCAATTAAAAATCCTCTGCCACCAATTTTTCCCGACGATTGCAAAACCCGAGATATAAAAACTAAAAAGAGCTTACAATCCCTAAAAATTATAGATACTCTTTGGAATTATCTCTCTCTGCAATTTTGCATTGTGCTTTTCCATTTTAGATGTACACCTTTCTCTTAAATCAAAACATTGACTTTTCGCTCTCCCTTCATCCCAAAAACAAACAAGGAAAAAAGCTTACCACAAAATGAAAATTTTATAGTTGATGTATGGAAAATTTTTTAAAAAATAACAAATATAAATAAAGAAAATTTGTTCACCCAACACAAATGAACACAAAAGTTTTGTTATCCAATTGTGGGAAATTCCACTAGTTTAAACCTAATAGCTTGGAATTTTGCAAGAAAGAGATTTCATCCACACATGTTTTAAAAATGGATATGCATGTTTGAAACATGTTAAAGATGCAAATGAGCTATGGATGCAAAGCTTTTAAAGAGAATAACAAACGCTCATTAAATACTCAAGTGAACTTGCGGTGGGATATTTACCCGAGTCAAACATGCCATTATTTTGCCCATTTGAAAAAAGTTGACAAAATAATCATAGACGATTGTAATGTGATTTATCACGCGTAACGGGCTATATTTTTGTACGAAATGACTCATGGATTGCAATTCAACATTTAGTTAGTAATCCTCCGCAAACCATTTTTTCCGACAATTGCAGAACCTGAGATATAAAATCGAAAAAGTGCTTACAATCCCTAAAAATTACAGACACTCTTTGGAATTATCTCTCTCTACATATGTGCATTGTGCCTTTCCGTTTTAGATGTACACATTTTTCTTAAATCAAAACTTCGAGTTTTTCGCTCTCCCTTCATCCCGTAAACAAAAAAGGCAAATAGATCACTGCAAAATGAAAATTTCATAGTTGATGTACGAAAAAAAGTTTAAAACAATAAAAATAGTAAATGAAGAAAATTTATTCACACACCACAAATGAACACAAAAGTTTTGTTATCCATGTTTGGGAAATTCCACTAGTCCAAAACTAATATCTTGGAATTTTACATGAAGGGGATTTTTTCTACACATGTTTTAAAAATGGATATGCATGCCAGAAACATGTTAAAAATTCAAATGACCAATGGATCCAAAGCTTTTAAAGAGAATAACAAACGCTCATTAAATTCTCAAGTGAACGTGCGGTGGGATATTTGCCCGAGTGCAACAAGTCATTATTTTGCCCATATTCAAAAAGTTGAGCTAACAATCATAGATGATTGTAAATTGATTTGTCATGTGTAACGGGCTATATTTTTGTAAGAAATGACTTATGGATTTGAAGTCAACAGTCAGTTAAAAATTGCCCGCCTCCCCCGTTTCCCAACGATTGCAAAAACTGAGATATAAAAACGAAAATGGTGCTTACAATCCCTATAAATTACAGGCACTCTTTGGAATTATCTCTCTCTACATATGTGCATTGTGCATTTCCGTTTTAGATGTACATATTTTTCTTAAATCAAAACTTTGAGTTTTTCACTCTCCCTTCATCCCGTAAACAAAAAAGGCAAATAGATCACAGCAAAATGAAAATATCATAGTTGATGTACGGTAAACGTTTAAAACATTAAAAAAAGTAAATGAAGAAAATTTATTCACACACCACAAATGAACACAAAAGTTTTGTTATCCAATTTTGGGAAATTCCACTAGTCCAAAACTAATATCTTGGAATTTTACATGAAGGGGATTTTTTCTACACATGTTTTAAAAATGGATATGCATGTTTGAAACATGTTAAAGATGCAAATGAGCTATGGATGCAAAGCTTTTAAAGAGAATAACAAACGCTCATTAAATTCTCAAGTGAACTTGCGGTGGGATATTTGCCCGAGTCAAACAAGCCATTATTTTGCCCATATTAAAAAAGTTGAGCTAACAATCATAGATGATTGTAAAGTGATTTGTCATGCGTAACGGGCTATATTTTTGTAAGAAATTACTTATGGATTTGAAGTCAACACTCAGTTAAAAATCGCCCCCCTCCCCCTTAGATATAAAAACGAAAAAAGTGCATACGATCCCTAAAACATACAGACACTCTTTGGAAATATCTCTCTCTACATTTGTGCATTGTGCATTTTCATTTTAGATGTACACTTTTTTCTTAAATCAGAACTTTGAGTTGTCGCTCCCCCATCATACCGTAAACAAAAAAGGCAAAAAGGATCACAACAAAATAAAAATTTGATAGTTGATGTGTGGAAAATATTTAAAATAATAACTAATGTAAATAAAAAATATCTATTCACACACCAGAAATGAACACAAAAGTTTTGTTATGAGAGTTTGGGATATTCCAATAGTCCAACCCTATTAAGCACGGAATTTTACATGAAGGAGATGTTTTCTACACATGTTTTAAAAATGCATATGCGTGCTTGAAACATGTTAAAGATTAAAATGACCTCTGGATCCAAAGCTTTTAAAGAGAATAACAAACGCTCATTAAATTCTCAAGTGAACGTGCGGTGGGATATTTACCCTAGACTAACAAGTCATTATTTTGCCCATTTTCAAAAAATTGATCTAACAATCATCAATGATTGTAAAGTGATTTATCATGCGTAACGGGCTATATTTTTGTATGAAATGACTTATGGATTGCAATTCAACACCCAGTTAAAAATCCTCTGCCACCAATTTTTCCCGACAATTGCAAAACCTGAGATATAAAAACTAAAAAGAGCTTACAATCCCTAAAAATTACAGACACTCTTTGGAATTATCTCTCCCTACAATTGTGCATTGTGCTTTTCCATTTTAGATGTACACTTTTTTCTTAAATCAAAACTTTGACTTTTCGCTCTCCCTTCATCCCGAAAACAAACAAGGCAAAAAGCCTACAACAAAATGAAAATTTTATAGTTGATGTATGGAAAAAATATAAAACAACAACAAATATAAATAAGGAAAATTTATTCACCCAACACAAATGAACAGAAAAGTCTTGTTATCCAATTTTGGGAAATTCCACTAGTTTAACCCTAATAGCTTGGAATTTTGCAAGAAAGAGATTTCATCCACACATGTTTTAAAAATCGATATGCATGTTTGAAACATGTTAAAGATGCAAAAGAGCTATGGATGCAAAGCTTTTCAAGAGAATAACAAACGCTCATTAAATTCTCAAGTGAACTTGTGGTGGGATATTTACCCGAGTCAAACATGCCATTATTTTGCCTATTTTCAAAAAGCTGACATAATTAATCATAGATGATTGTAATATGATTTATCTTGCGTAACAGGCTATATTTTGTATGAAATAATTTATGGATTGCAATTCAACACTCAGTTAAAAATCCTCCGCAACCCATTTTTCCCGGCGATTGCAAAACCTGAGATATAAAAACGGAATGGTGCTTACAATCCCTAAAAATTACAAACACTCTTTGGAATTATCTCTCTCTACATATGAGCATTGTGCATTTCTGTTTTAGATGTACACATTTTTTTTAAATCAAAACTTCGAGTTTTTCGCTCTCCCTTCATCCCGTAAACAAAAAAGGTAAATAGATCACAGCAAAATGGAAATTTCATAGTTGATGTATGGAAAAAGTTTAAAACAATAAAAAAAGTAATTGAAGAAAATTTATTCACACACCACAAATGAACACAAAAGTTTTGTTGTCCAAGTTTGGGAAATTCCACTAGTCCAAAACTAATATCTTGGAATTTTACATGAAGGTGATTTTTCTACACCTGTTTTAAAAATGGACATGCATGCCAGAAACATGTTAAAGATTCAAATAACCTATGGATCCAAAACTTTTAAAGAGAATAACAAACGCTCATTAAATTCTCAAGTGAACGTGCGGTGGGATATTTGCCCTAGTCAAACAAGCCATTATTTTGCCCATATTCAAAAAGTTGAGCTAACAATCATAGATGATTGTAAAGTGATTTGTCATGCGTAACGTTCTATATTTTTTTAATAAATGGCTTATGGATTTGAGGTCAACACTCAGTTAAAAATTGCCCGCCTCCCCCGTTTCTCGACAATTGCAAAACCTTAGATATAAAAATGAAAAAACGCATACGATCCCTAAAACATACAGACACTCTTTGGAAATATCTATCTCTACATTTGTGCATTGTGCATTTCCATTTTAGATTTGCACTTTTTTCTTAAATCAGAACTTTGAGTTTTCGTTCCCCCTTCATCCCGTGAAGAAAAAAGGCAAAAAAGATCACAACAAAATAAAAAATTTATAGTTGATGTGTGGAAAATATTTAAAATAATAACTAATGTAAATAAAAAATATATATTCACACACCACAAATGAACACAAAAGTTTTGTTATCCAAGTTTGGTAAATTCCATTAGTCCAACCCTATTAAGCTTGGAATTTTACATGAAGGAGATGTTTTCTACATATGTTTTAAAAATGGATATGCATGCTTGAAACATGTTAAAGATTCAAATGACCTATGGATCCAATGCTTTTAATGAGAATAACAAACGCTCATTAAATTCTCAAGTGAATGTGCGGTGGGATATTTACCCGAGTCTAACAAGTCATTATTTTGCCCATGTTCAAAAATTTGATCTAACAATCATAGATTATTGTAAAGTGATTTATCATGCGTAACGGGATATATTATTGTATGAAATGACTTATGGATTGCAATTGACTTATGGATTGCAATTCAACGCTCAGTTAAAAATCCTCTGCCACCAATTTTTTCCGACGATTACAAAGCCTGAGGTATAAAAACTAAAAAGAGCTTACAATCCCTAAAAATTATAGACACTCTTTGGAATTAACTCTCCCTACAATTGTGCATTGTGCTTTTCCATTTTAGATGTAAACTTTTTTACTAAATCAAAACTTTGACTTTTCGCTCTCTCTTCATCCCGAATACAAACAAGGCAAAAAGCTTACAACAAAATGAAAATTTCATAGTTGGTGTATGGAAAAAATTTTAAACAATAACAAATATAAATAAAGAAAATTAATCACCCAGCACAAATGAACACAAAAGTTTTGTTATCCAATTTTGGGATATTCCACTAGTTTAACCCTAATAGCTTGGAATTTTGCAAGAAAGAGATTTCGTCCACACATGCTTTAAAAATGGATATGCATGTTTGAAATATGTTAAAGATGCAAATGAGCTATGGATGCAAAGCTTTTCAAGAGAATAACAAATGCTCATTAAATTCTCAAGTGAACTTGCGGTGGGATGTTTACCCGAGTCAAATATGCCATTATTTTGCCCATTTGCCATAAGCTGACATAATTAATCATTGACGATTGTAATGTGATTTATCATGCGTAACGAGCTATATTTTTGTATGAAATGACTTATGGATTGCAATTCAACACTCAGTTAAAAATCTTCCGCAACCCATTTTTCCCGACGATTGCTAAACCAGAGATATAAAAACGAAAAGGTGCATACAATCCCTAAAAATTACTGACACTCTTCGGAATTATCTCTCTCTACATATGTGCATTGTGCATTTCCGTTTTAGATGTACACATTTTTCTTAAATCAAAACTTCAAGTTTTTCGCTCTCCCTTCATTCTGTAAACAAAAAAGGCAAATAGATCACAACAAAATGAAAATTTCATAGTTGATGTACGAAAAAAGTTTAAAACAATAAAACAATTAAACGAAGAAAATTTATTCACACACCACAAATGAACACAAAAGTTTTGTTATCCAAGTTAGGGAAATTCCACTAGTCCAAAAATAATATCTTGGAATTTTACATGAAGGAGATTCTTTCTACACATGTTTTAAAAATGGATATGCATGCCAGAAACATGTTAAAGATTCAAATGACCTATGGATCCAAAGCTTTTAAAGAGAATAACAAACGCTCATTAAATTCTCAAGTGAACGTGCGGTGGGATATTTGCCCGATCAAACAAGCCATTATTTTGTCCATATTCAAAAAGTTGAGCTAACAATCATAGATGATTGTAAAGTGATTTGTCATGCATAACGGGTTATATTTTTATAAGAAATGGCTTATGGATTTGAAGTCAACACTCAGTTAAAAATCGCCTACCTTCCCCGTTTCCCGACGATTGCAAAACCATAGATATAAAGCCGAAAAAGTGCATACGATCCCTAAAACATACAGACACTCTTTGGAAATATCTCTCTCTACATTTGCGCATTGTGCATTTCCATTTTAGATGTACACTTTTTTCTTAAATCAGAACTTTGAGTTTTCGCTCCCCCTTCATCCCATGAACGAAAAAGGCATAAAAGAACACAACAAAATAAAAATTTTACAGTTGATGTGTGGAAAATATTTAAAATAATAACTAATGTAAATAAAAAATATCTATTCACACACCACAAATGAACTCAAAAGTTTTGTTATCCAAGTTTGGGAAATTCCATTAGTCCAACCCTATTAAGTTTGGAATTTTACATGAAGGAGATTTTTTCTACACATGTTTTAAAGATGGATATGCATGTTTGAAACATGTTAAAGATGCAAATGACCTATGGATCCAAAGCTTTTAAAGAGAATAACAAACGCTCATTTAATTCTCAAGTGAACGTGCGGTGGGATATTTGCCCGAGTCAAACAAGCCATTATTTTGCCCATATTCAAAAAGTTGAGCTAACAATCATAGATGATTGTAAATTGATTTTTCATGCGTAACAGGCTATATTTTTGTAAGAAATGACTTATCGATTTGAAGTCAACAATCAGTTAAAAATCGCCCGCCTACCCCTTAGATATAAAAACGAAAAATTGCATACGATCCCTAAAACATACAGACACTCTTTGGAAATTTCTATCTCTACATTTGTGCATTGTGCATTTCCATTTTAGATGGACACTTTTTTCTTAAATCAGAACTTTGAGTTTTCGCTCCCCCTTCATCCGGTAAACAAAATAGGCAAAAAGGATCACATCAAAATAAAAATTTTATAGTTGATGTGTGGAAAATATTTAAAATAATAACCAATGTAAATAAAAAATATCTATTCACACACCACAAATGAACACAAAAGTTTTGTTATCCAAGTTTGGGAAATTCCATTATTCCAACCGCATTAAGCTTGGAATTTTACATGAAGGAGATTTTTTCTACACATGTTTTAAAAATGGATATGCATGCTTCAAACATGTTAAAGATTCAAATGAGTTATGGAAGCAATGCTTTTAAAGAGAATAACAAACGCTCATTAAATTCTTAAGTGAACTTGCGGTGGGATATTTACCCGAGTCAAACATGTTTGGCCCATTTGCAAAAAGCTGACATAATTAATTATAGATGATTGTAATGTGATTTATTATGCGTAACGGGCTATATTTTTGTATGAAATGACTTATGGATTGCAATTCAACACTCAGTTAAAAATCCTCCGCTACCCATTTTTCCCGACGATTGCTAAACCTGAGATTTAAAAACGAAAAGGTGCTTACACTCCCTAAAAATTACAGACACTTTTTGGAATTATCTCTCTCTACATATGTGCATTGTGCATTTCCGTTTTAGATGTACAGATTTTTCTTAAATTTAAACATCGAGTTTTTCGCTCTAGCTTCTTCCCGTAAACAAAAAAGGCAAATAGATCACAGCAAAATGAAAAATTCATAGTTGATGTACGGAAAAAGTTTAAAACAATAAAAAAGGTAAATGAAGAAAATTTATTCACACACCACAAATGAACACAAAAGTTTTGTTATCCCAGTTTGGGAAATTCCACTAGTCCAAAACTAATATCTTGGAATTTTACATGAAGGGGTTTTTTTCTACACATATTTTAAAAATGGATATGCATGCCAGAAACTTGTTAAAGATTCAAATGAGCTACGGATGCAAAGCTTTTAAAGAGAATAACAAATGCTCATTAAATTCTCAAGTGAACGTGCGGTGGGATATTTGCCCGAGTCAGACAAACCATTATTTTGCCCATATTCAAAAAGTTGAGCTAACAATATAGATGATTGTAAACTGATTTGTCATGCGTAACGGGTTATATTTTTGTAAGAAATGACTTATAGATTTGAAGTCAACACTCAGTTAAAAATCGCCCGCCTTCCCCATTTCCCGACGATTGCAAAACCATAGATATAAAACCGAAAAAGTGCATACGATCCCTAAAACATACAGACTCTCTTTGGAAATATCTCTCTCTACATTTGTGCATTGAGCATTTCCATTTTAGATGTACACTTTTTTCTTAAATCAGAACTTTGAGTTTTCGCTCCCCCTTCATCCCGTGAACAAAAAAGGCATGAAAGATCACAACAAAATAAAAATTTTACAGTTGATGTGTGGAAAATATTTAAAATAATAACTAATGTAAATAAAAAATATCTATTCACACCCCACAAATGAACACAAAAGTTTTGTTATCCAAGTTTGGGAAATTCCATTAGTCCAACCCTATTAAGCTTGGAATTTTACATGAAGGAGATTTTTTCTACACATGTTTTAAAAATGGATATGCATGTTTGAAACATGTTAAAGATGCAAATGACCTATGGATCCAAAGCTTTTAAAGAGAATAACAAACGCTCATTAAATTCTCAAGTGAACGTACGGTGGGATATTTGCCCGAGTCAAACAAGCCATTATTTTGCCCATATTCAAAAAGTTGAGCTAACAATCATAGATGATTGTAAATTGATTTTTCATGCATAACAGGCTATATTTTTGTAAGAAATGACTTATCGATTTGAAGTCAACAATCAGTTAAAAATCTCCCGCCTACCCCTTAGATATAAAAACGAAAAATTGCATACGATCCCTAAAACATACAGACACTCTTTGGAAATTTCTATCTCTACATTTGTGCATTGTGCATTTCCATTTTAGATGTACACTTTTTACTTAAATCAGAACTTTGAGTTTTCGCTCCCCCTTCATCCGGTAAACAAAATAGGCAAAAAGGATCACATCAAAATAAAAATTTTATAGTTGATGTGTGGAAAATATTTAAAATAATAACCAATGTAAATAAAAAATATCTATTCACACACCACAAATGAACACAAAAGTTTTGTTATCCAAGTTTGGGAAATTCCATTATTCCAACCGCATTAAGCTTGGAATTTTACATGAAGGAGATTTTTTCTACACATGTTTTAAAAATGGATATGCATGCTTCAAACATGTTAAATATTCAAATGAGTTATGGAAGCAATGCTTTTAAAGAGAATAACAAACGCTCATTAAATTCTTAAGTGAACTTGCGGTGGGATATTTACCCGAGTCAAACATGTTTGGCCCATTTGCAAAAAGCTGACATAATTAATTATAGATGATTGTAATGTGATTTATTATGCGTAACGGGCTATATTTTTGTATGAAATGACTTATGGATTGCAATTCAACACTCAGTTAAAAATCCTCCGCTACCCATTTTTCCCGACGATTGCTAAACCTGAGATTTAAAAACGAAAAGGTGCTTACACTCCCTAAAAATTACAGACACTTTTTGGAATTATCTCTCTCTACATATGTGCATTGTGCATTTCCGTTTTAGATGTACAGATTTTTCTTAAATTTAAACATCGAGTTTTTCGCTCTCGCTTCTTCCCGTAAATAAAAAAGGCAAATAGATCACAGCAAAATGAAAAATTCATAGTTGATGTACGGAAAAAGTTTAAAACAATAAAAAAGGTAAATGAAGAAAATTTATTCACACACCACAAATGAACACAAAAGTTTTGTTATCCCAGTTTGGGAAATTCCACTAGTCCAAAACTAATATCTTGGAATTTTACATGAAGGGGTTTTTTTCTACACATATTTTAAAAATGGATATGCATGCCAGAAACTTGTTAAAGATTCAAATGAGCTACGGATGCAAAGCTTTTAAAGAGAATAACAAATGCTCATTAAATTCTCAAGTGAACGTGCGGTGGGATATTTGCCCGAGTCAGACAAACCATTATTTTGCCCATATTCAAAAAGTTGAGCTAACAATATAGATGATTGTAAACTGATTTGACATGTGTAACGGGTTATATTTTTGTAAGAAAATACTTATAGATTTGAAGTCAACACTCAGTTAAAAATCGCCCGCCTTCCCCGTTTCCCGACGATTGCAAAACCATAGATATAAAACCGAAAAAGTGCATACGATCCCTAAAACATACAGACTCTCTTTGGAAATATCTCTCTACATATGTGCATTGAGCATTTCCATTGAGAGTTTGGGATACTCCATTAGTCCAACCCTTTTAAGCTTGGAATTTTACACGAAGGAGATGTCTTCTACACATGTTTTAAAAATGCATATGCATGCTTGAAACATGTTAAAGATTAAAATGACCTCTGGATCCAAAGCTTTTAAAGAGAATAACAAACGCTGATTAAATTCTCAAGTGAACCTCCGGTGGGATATTTACCCGAGTCTAACAAGTCATTATTTTGCCCATTTTCAAAAATTTGATCTAACAATCATAGATGATTGTAAAGTGATTTATCATGCGTAATGGGCTATATTTTTGTATGAAATGACTTATGGATAGCAATTCAACACTCAGTTAAAAATCCTCTGCCACCAAGTTTTCCCGACGATTGCAAAACCTGAGATATAAAAACTAAAAAAGAGCTTACAATCACTAAAAATTACAGATACTCTTTGGAATTATCTCTCCCTACAATTGTGCATTGTGCTTTTCCATTTTAGATGTACACTTTTTTCTTTAATCAAAACTTTGACATTTCACTCTCCCATCATCCCGAAAACAAACAAGGCAAAAAGCTTACAACAAAATGAAAATGTTATAGTTGATGTATGGAAAAGATTTTAAACAATAAAAAATATAAATAAAGAAAATTTATTCACCCAACACATATGAACACAAAAGTTTTGTTATCCAATTTTGGGAAATTCCACTATTTTAACCCTAATAGCTGGAATTTTGCAAGAAAGAGATTTCGTCCACACCTGTTTTAAAAATGGATATGCATGTTTGAAACATGTTAAAGATGCAAATGAGCTATGGATGCAAAGCTTTTAAAGAGAATAACAAACGCTCATTAAATTCTCAAGTGAACTTGCGGTGGGATATTTACCCGAGTCAAACATACCATTATTTTGCCCATTTGCCAAAAGCTGACATAATTAATCATAGATGATTGTAATGTGATTTATCATGCATAACGGGCTATATTTTTGTATGAAATGGCTTATGGATTGCAATTCAACACTCAGTTAAAAATCCTCCGCAACCCACTTTTCCCGACGATTGCAAAACCTGAGATATAAAAACGTAAAGGTGCTTACAATCCCTAAAAATTATAGACACTCTTTGGAATTATCTCTACCTAAAATTGTACATTTTGGTTTTCCATTTTAGATGTACACTTTTTTCTTAAATCAAAACTTTGACTTTTCTCTCTCCCATCATCCCGAAAACAAGCAAGGCAAAAAGCTTAAAACAAAATGAAAATTTTATAGTTGATGTATGGAAAAAATTTAAAACAATTAAAAACATAAATAAAGAAAATTTATTCACCCAAAACAAATGAACACAAAAGTTTTGTTATCCAATTTTGGGAAATTCCACCAGTTTAACCCTAATAGCTTGGAATTTTGCAAGAAAGAGATTTCGTCCATGCATGTTTTAAAAATGGATATGCATGTTTTAAACATGTTAAAGATGCAAATGAGCTATGGATGCAAAGCTTTTAAAGTGAATAACAAACGCTCATTAAATTCTCAAGTGAACTTGCGGTGGGATATTTACCCGAGTCAAACATGCCATTATTTTGGCCATTTGCAAAAACCTGACATAATTAATCATAGATGATTGTAATGTGATTTATCATGCGTAACGGGCTTTATGTTTGTATGAAATGACTTATGGATTGCAATTCAACACTCAGTTAAAAATCCTCCGCAACCCATTTTTCCCGACGATTGCAAAACCTGAGATATAAAAACGGAATGGTGCTTACAATCCTTAAAAATTACAAACACTCTTTGGAATTATCTCTCTCTACATATATGCATTTTGCTTTTCCGTTTTAGATGTACACATTTTTTTTAAATCAAAACTTCGAGTTTTTCGCTCCCCCTTCATCCCGTAAACAAAAAAGGTAAATAGATCACAGCAAAATGAAAATTTCATAGTTGATGTACGGAAAAAGTTTAAAACAATAAAAAAAGTAAATTAAGAAAATTTATTCACACACCACAAATGAACACAAAAGTTTTGTTGTCCAAGTTTGGGAAATTCCACTAGTCCAAAACTAACATCTTGGAATTTTACATGAAGGTGATTTTTTCTACACATGTTTTAAAAATGGATATGCATGCCAGAAACATGTTAAAGATTCAAATAACCTATGGATCCAAAGCTTTGAAAGATAATAACAAACGCTCATTAAATTCTCAAGCGAACGTGCGGTGGGATATTTGCCCTAGTCAAACAAGCCATTATTTTGCCCATATTCAAAAAGTTGAGCTAACAATCGTAGATGATTGTAAAGTGATTTGTCATACGTAACATGCTTTATTTTTTTAATAAATGGCTTATGGATTTGAAGTCAACACTCAGTTAAAAATTGCCCGCCTCCCCCGTTTCTCGACGATTGCAAAACCTTAGATATAAAAACGAAAAAGCGCATACGATCCCTAAAACATACAGACACTCTTTGGAAATATCTCTCTCTACATTTGTGCATTGTGCATTTCCATTTTAGATGTGCACTTTTTTCTTAAATCAGAACTTTTAGTTTTCGTTCCCCCTTCATCCCGTGAACAAAAAAGGAAAAAAAGATCACAACAAAATAAAAATTTTATAGTTGATGTGTGGAAAATATTTAAAATAATAACTAATGTAAATAAAAAATATATATTCACACACCACAAATGAACACAAAAGTTTTGTTGTCCAAGTTTGGAAAATTCCATTAGTCCATCCCTATTAAGCTTAGAATTTTACATGCAGTAGATTTTTTCTACACATGTTTTAAAAATGGATATGCATGCTTGAAACATGTTAAAGATTCAAATGACATAAGGATCCAAAGCTTTTAAAGAGAATAACAAACGCTCATTAAATTCTCAAGTGAACGTGCGGTGGGATATGTACCCGAGTCTAACTAGTCATTATTTTGCCCATTTTCAAAAATTTGATCTAACAATCATAGATTATTGTAAAGTGATTTATCATGCGTAATGGGCTATATTTTTGTATGAAATGACTTATGGATTGCAATTCAACACTGAGTTAAAAATCCTCTGCCACCAATTTTTCCCGACGCTTGCAAAACCTGAGATATAAAAACTAAAAAGAGCTTACAATCCCTAAAAATTACAGACACTCTTTGGAATTATCTCTCCCTACAATTGTGCATTGTGCATTTCCATTAGATGTAAAATTTTTTCTTAAATCAAAACTTTGACTTTTCGCTCTCTCTTCATCCCGAAAACAAACAAGGCAAAAAGCTTACAACAAAATGAAAATTTTATAGTTGATGTATGGAAAAAATATTAAACAATAACAAATATAAATAAAGAAAATTATTCACCCAGCACAAATGAACACAAAAGTTTTGTTATCCAATTTTGGGATATTCCACTAGTTTAACCCTAATAGCTTGGAATTTTGCAAGAAAGAGATTTTGTCCACACACGTTTTAAAAATGGATATGCATGTTTGAAACATGTTCAAGATGCAAATGAGCTATGGATGCAAAGCTTCTAAAGAGAATAACAAACGCTTATTAAATTTTCAAGTGAACTTGCGGTGGGATATTTACCCGAGTCAAACATGCTATTATTTTGCCCATTTGCCAAAAGCTGACATAATTAAGCATAGATGATTGTAATGTGATTTATCATGCGTAACGGGCTATATTGTTGTATGAAATGACTTATTGATTGCAATTCAACACTCAGTTAAAAATCCTCCGCAACCCATTTTTCCCAACGATTGCAAAAACTGAGATATAAAAACGAAAACGTGCTTACAATCCCTAAAAATTACAGACACTCTTTGGAATTATCTCTCTCTACATATGTGCATTGTGCATTTCGCTTTTAGATGTACACATTTTTCTTAAATCAAAACTTCAAGTTTTTCATTCTCCCTACATCTTGTAAACAAAAAAGGCAAATAGATCACAGCAAAATGAAAATTTCATAGTTGATGTACGAAAAAAGTTTAAAACAATAAAAAAAATTAAACGAAGAAAATTTATTCACACACCACAAATGAACACAAAAGTTTTGTTATCCAAGTTTGGGAAATTCCACTAGTCCAAAACTCATATCTTGGAATTTTACATGAAGGAGATTTTTTCTACACATGTTTTAAAAATGGATATGCATGCAAGAAACGTGTTAAAGATTCAAATGACCTATGGATCCAAAGCTTTTAAAGAGAATAACAAACGCTCATTAAATTCTCAAGTGAACGTGCGGTGGGATATTTGCGCGAGTCAAACAAGTCATTATTTTGCCCATATTCAAAAAGTTGAGGTAATAATCATCGATGATTGTAAAGTGATTTGTCATTTGTAACATGCTATATTTTTGTAAGAAATGACTTATCGATTTGAAGTCAACACTCAGTTAAAAATCGCCCGACTTCCCCGTTTCCCGACGATTGCAAAACCATAGATATAAAGCCGAAAAAATGCATACGATCCCTAAAACATACAGACTCTCTTTGGAAATATCTCTCTCTAAATTTGTGCATTGTGCATTTCCATTTTAGATGTACACTTTTTTCTTAAATCAGAGCTTTGAGTTTTCGCTCCCCCTTCATTCCATGAACAAAAAAGGCAAAAAAGATCAAAACAAAATAAAAATTTTATAGTTGATGTGTGGAAGATATTTAAAATAATAACCAATGTAAATAAAAAATATGAATTCACACACTACATATTAACACAAAAGTTTTGTTATCCAAGTTTTGGAAATTCCATTAGTCCAACCCTATTAAGCTTGGAATTTTACATTAAGGAGATTTTTTCTACACATGTTTTAAAAATGGATATCAATGCTTGAAACATATTAAATATTCAAATGACCTATGGATCCAAAGCTTTTAAAGAGAATAACAAACGCTCATTAAATTCTCAAGTGAACGTGCAGTGGGATATTTACCCGAGCCCAACAAGTCATTATTTTGCCCATTTTCAAAAATTTGTTCTAACAATCATAGATGAATGTAAAGTGATTTATCATGCGTAACAGGCTATATTTTTGTATGAAATGACTTATGGATTGCAATTCAACACTCAGTTAAAAATCCTCTGCCACCAATTTTTCTCTACGATTGCAAAACCTGAGATATTAAAACTAAAAAGAGTTTACAATCCCTAAAAATTACAGACACTCTTTGGAATTATCACTCCCTACAATTGTCCATTGCGCTTTTCCATTTTATATGTACACTTTTTTTTTAAATCAAAACTTTGACTTTTCGCTCTCCCTTCATCCCGAAAACAATCAAGGCAAAAAGCTCACAACAAAATGAAAAATTTATAGTTGATGTATGGAAAAAATTCAAAACAATAACAAATATAAATAAAGAAAATTTATTCACCCAACACAAATGAACACAAAAGTTTTGTTATCCAATTTTGGGAAATTCCACTGGTATAACCCTAATAGCTTGGAATTTTGCAAGAAAGAGATTTCGTCCACACATGTTTTAAAAATGGATATGCATGTTTGAAACATGTTAAAGATGAAAATGAGCTATGGATGCAAAGCTTTTAATGAGAATAACAAACGCTCATTAAATTCTCAAGTGAACTTGCGGTGGGATATTTACCCGAGTCAAACATGCCATCATTTTGCCAATTTGCAAAAAGCTGACATAATTAATCATAGATGATTGTAATGTGATTTATCATGCGGGACGAACTATATTTTTGTACGAAATGACTTATGGATTGCAATTCAACACTCAGTTAAAAATCCTCCGCAACCCATTTTTCCCGACGATTGCAAAACCTGAGATATAAAAACGAAAAGGTGCTTAGAATCCCTAAAAATTAATCACACTCTTTGGAATTATCTCTCTCTACATATGTGCATTGTGCATTTCCGTTTTAGATGTACACATTTTTCTCAAATCAAAATTTCGTGTTTTCCGCTCTCCCTTCACAACAAAATAAAAATTTTATAGTTGATGTGTGGAAAATATTTAAAATAATAACTAATGTAAATAAAAATTATCTATTCACACACCACAAATGAACAAAAAAGTTTTGTTATCCAAGTTTGGGAAATTCCATTAGTCCAACCCTATTAAGCTTGGAATTTTACATGAAGGAGATTTTTTCTACACATGTTTTAAAAATGGATATGCATGCTTGAAACATGTTAAAGATTCAATTGACCTATGTATCCAAAAATTTTAAAGAGAATAACAAACGCTCATTAAATTCTCAAGTGAACGTGCGGTGGGATATTTACCCGAGCCAAACAAGTTATTATTTTATCCATTTTAAAAAATTTGATCTGACAATTATAGATGATTGTAAAGTGATTTATCATGCGTAACGGGCTATATTTTTGTATGAAATGACTTATGGATTGCAATTCAACACCCAGTTAAAAATCCTTTGCAACCAATTTTTCTCGACGATTGCAAAAGCTGAGATATAAAAACTAAAAAGAGCTTACAATCCCTAAAAATTACTGACACTCTTTGGAATTATCTCTCCCTACAATTGCGCATTGTGCTTTTCCATTTTAGATGTACACTTTTTTCTTAAATCAAAACTTTTACTTTTCGCTCTCCCTTCATCCAGAAAACAAACAAGGCAAAAAGCTTACAACAAAATGAAAATTTTATAGTTGATGTATGGAAAAAATTTAAAACAATAAAAAATATAAATAAAGAAAATTTATTCTCCCAACACAAATGAACACAAAAGTTTTGTTATCTAATTTTGGGAAATTCCACTAGTTTAAGCCTAATAGCTTGGAATTTTGCAAGAAAGAGATTTCGTATACACATGTTTTAAAAATGGATATGCATGTTTGAAACATGTTAAAGACGCAAATGAGCTACGGATGCAAAGCTTTTAAAGAGAATAACAAACGCTTATTAAATTCTCAAGAGAACTTGCGGTGGGATATTTACCGGAGTCAAACATGCCATTATTTAGCCCATTTTCAAAAAGCTGACATAATTAATCGTAGGTGATTGTAATGTGATTTATCATGCGTAACGGGCTATATTTTTGTATGAAATGACTTATGGATTGCAATTCAACACTCAGTTAAAAATCCTCCGCAACCCATTTTTCCCGACTATCGCAAAACCTGAGATATAAAAACGAAAAGGTGCTTACAATCCCTAAAAATTACAGACCCTCTTTGGAATTATCTCTCTCTACATATGTGCATTGTGCAGTTCCGTTTTAGATGTACACATTTTTCTTAAATAAAAACTTTGAGTTTTTCGCTTTCCTTTCATCCCGTAAAGAAAAAAGGCAAACAGATCACAGCAAAATGAAAATTTCATAGTTGATGTACGGAAAAAGTTTAAAACAATAAAAAAATTAAACGAAGAAAATTTATTCACACACCACAAATGAACACAAAAGTTTTGTTATCCAAGTTTGGGAAATTCCATTAGTAGAACCCTATTAAGCTTGGAATTTTACATGAAGGAGATTTTTTCTTCAAATGTTTTAAAAATGGATATGCATGCTTGAAATATGTTAAAGATTCAAATAACCTATGGACCCAAAGCTTTTAAAGAGAATAACAAATGCTCATTAAATTCTCAAGTGAACGTGCGGTGGGATATTTACCCGAGTTTAACAAGTCATTTTTTTGACCATTTTCAAAAATTAGACCTAACAATCATAGATGATTGTAAAGTGATTTAACATGCGTAACGGGCTATATTTTTGTATGAAATGACTTGTGGATTGCAATTCAACACTCAGTTAAAAATCCCCTGCCACCAATTTTTCCCGACTATTGCAAAACCTGAGATATAAAAACTAAAAATAGCTTACAATCCCTAAAAATTACAGACACTCTTTTGAATTATCTCTCCCTACAATTGTGCATTGTGCTTTTCTATTTTAGATGTACACTTTTTTCTTAAATCAAAACTTTGACTCTTCGCTCTCCCTTCATCCCGAAAACAAACAAGGCAAAAGGTTTACAACAAAATGAAAATTTTATAGTAGTTGTATGGAAAAAATTTAAAACAATAACAAATATAAATAAAGAAAATTTATTCACCGAACACAAATGAACACAAAAATTTTGTTATCCAATTTTGGGAAATTTTACTAGTTTAACCCTAATAGCGTGGAATTTTGTAAGAAAGAGATTTCGTCCACACATGTTTTAAAAATGGATACGCATGTTTGAAACATGTTAAATATGCAAATGAGCTATAGATGCAAAGCTTTTAAAGAGAATAACAAACACTCTTTAAATTCTCAAGTGAACTTGCGGTGGGATATTTACCCGAGTCAAACATGCCATTATTTTGCCCATTTGCAAAAAGCTGACATAATTAATCATATATGATTGTAATGTAATTTATCATGCGTAACGGGCTATATTTTTGTATGAAATTACTTATGGATTGCAATTCAACACTCAGTTAAAAATACTCCGCAACCCATTTTTCCTGATGATTGCAAAATCTGAGATAAAAAAACGAAAAGGTGCTTACAATCCCTAAAAATTACAGACACTCTTTGAAATTATCCTTCTCTAGATATGTGCATTGTGCATTTCCGTTTTAGATGTACACATTTTTATTAAATCAGAACTTCGAGTTTTTCTCTCTCCCTTCATCCCGTAAACAAAAAGGGCAAATAGATCACAACAAAATCAAAATTTCATAGTTGATGTACGGAAAAAGTTTAAAACAATAAAAAAAGTAAATGAAGAAAATTTATTCACACACCACAAATGAACACAAAAGTTTTGTTATCCAAGTTTGGGAAATTCCACTAGTCCAAAACTATTATCTTGGAATTTTACATGAAGGAGATTTTTTCTACACATGTTTTAAAAATGGATATGCATGCCAGAAACAAATTAAAGATTCAAATGACCTATGGATCCAAAGATTTTAAAGAGAATAACAAACGCTCGTTAAATTCTCAAGTGAACGTGCGGTGCGATATTTGCCCGAGTCAAACAAGCCATTATTTTGCCCATATTCAAAAAAGTTGAGCTAATAATTATAGATGAATGTAAAGTGAATTGTCCAGCGTAACGGGCTATATTTTTGTAAGAAATGACTTATGGATTTGAAGTCAACACTCAGTTAAAAATCGCCCGCCTCCCCCGTTTTCCGACGATAGCAAAACCTTAGATATTAAAACGAAAAAAGTGCATACGGTCCCTAAAACATACATACACTCTTTGGAAATATCTGTCTCTACATTTTTGCATTGTGCATTTCCATTTTAGATATACACTTTTTTCTTAAATCAGAACTTTGAGTTTTCGCTCCCCCTTCATACCGTAAACAATAAAGGCAAAAAGGATCACAACAAAATAAAATTTTTATAGTTGATGTGTGGAAAATATTTAAAATAATAACTAATGTAAATAAAAAATATCTATTCACACACCACAAATGAACACAAAAGTTTTGTTACCCAAGCTTGGGAAATTCCATTAGTCCAACCCTATTAAGCTTGGAATTTTACATGAAGGAGATTTTTACTACACATGTTTTAAAAATGAATATACATGCTTGAAACATGTCAAAGATTCAAATGACCTATGGATCCAAAGCTTTTAAAGAGAATAACAAAAACTCATTAAATTCTCAAGTGAACGTGCGGTGGGATATTTACCCGAGCCAAACAAGTTATTATTTTATCCATTTTAAAAAATTTGATCTGACAATTATAGATGATTGTAAAGTGATTTATCATGCGTAACGGGCTATATTTTTGTATGAAATGACTTATGGATTGCAATTCAACACCCAGTTAAAAATCCTTTGCAACCAATTTTTCTCGACGATTGCAAAAGCTGAGATATAAAAACTAAAAAGAGCTTACAATCCCTAAAAATTACTGACACTCTTTGGAATTATCTCTCCCTACAATTGCGCATTGTGCTTTTCCATTTTAGATGTACACTTTTTTCTTAAATCAAAACTTTTATTTTTCGCTCTCCCTTCATCCAGAAAACAAACAAGGCAAAAAGCTTACAACAAAATGAAAATTTTACAGTTGATGTATGGAAAAAATTTAAAACAATAAAAAATATAAATAAAGAAAATTTATTCTCCCAACACAAATGAACACAAAAGTTTTGTTATCTAATTTTGGGAAATTCCACTAGTTTAACCCTAATAGCTTGGAATTTTGCAAGAAAGAGATTTCGTATACACATGTTTTAAAAATGGATATGCATGTTTGAAACATGTTAAAGACGCAAATGAGCTATGGATGCAAAGCTTTTAAAGAGAATAACAAACGCTCATTAAATTCTCAAGTGAACTTGCGGTGGGATATTTACCGGAGTCAAACATGCCATTATTTAGCCCATTTTCAAAAAGCTGACATAATTAATCGTAGGTGATTGTAATGTGATTTATCATGCGTAACGGGCTATATTTTTGTATGAAATGACTTATGGATTGCAATTCAACACTCAATTAAAAATCCTCCGCAACCCATTTTTCCCGACTATCGCAAAACCTGAGATATAAAAACGAAAAGGTGCTTACAATCCCTAAAAATTACAGACCCTCCTTGGAATTATCTCTCTCTACATATGTGCATTGTGCAGTTCCGTTTTAGATGTACACATTTTTCTTAAATAAAAACTTTGAGTTTTTCGCTTTCCTTTCATCCCGTAAAGAAAAAAGGCAAACAGATCACAGCAAAATGAAAATTTCATAGTTGATGTACGGAAAAAGTTTAAAACAATAAAAAAAGTAAACGAAGAAAATTTATTCACACACCACAAATGAACACAAAAGTTTTGTTATCCAAGTTTGGGAAATTCCATTAGTAGAACCCTATTAAGCTTGGAATTTTACATGAAGGAGATTTTTTCTACAAATTTTTTAAAAATGGATATGCATGCTTGAAATATGTTAAAGATTCAAATAACCTATGGACCCAAAGCTTTTAAAGAGAATAACAAATGCTCATTAAATTCTCAAGTGAACGTACGGTGGGATATTTACCCGAGTTTAACAAGTCATTTTTTTGACCATTTTCAAAAATTAGACCTTACAATCATAGATGATTGTAAAGTGATTTAACATGCGTAACGGGCTATATTTTTGTATGAAATGACTTGTGGATTGCAATTCAACACTCAGTTAAAAATCCCCTGCCACCAATTTTTCCCGACTATTGCAAAACCTGAGATATAAAAACTAAAAATAGCTTACAATCCCTAAAAATTACAGAAACTCTTTTGAATTATCTCTCCCTACAATTGTGCATTGTGCTTTTCTATTTTAGATGTACACTTTTTTCTTAAATCAAAACTTTGACTCTTCGCTCTCCCTTCATCCCGAAAACAAACAAGGCAAAAGGTTTACAACAAAATGAAAATTTTATAGTAGTTGTATGGAAAAAATTTAAAACAATAACAAATATAAATAAAGAAAATTTATTCACCCAACACAAATGAACACAAAAATTTTGTTATCCAATTTTGGGAAATTTTACTAGTTTAACCCTAATAGCGTGGAATTTTGCAAGAAAGAGATTTCGTCCACACATGTTTTAAAAATGGATACGCATGTTTGAAACATGTTAAAGATGCAAATGAGCTATAGATGCAAAGCTTTTAAAGAGAATAACAAACACTCTTTAAATTCTCAAGTGAACTTGCGGCGGGATATTTACCCGAGTCAAACATGCCATTATTTTGCCCATTTGCAAAAAGCTGACATAATTAATCATATATGATTGTAATATAATTTATCATGCGTAACGGGCTATATTTTTGTATGAAATTACTTATGGATTGCAATTCAACACTCAGTTAAAAATACTCCGCAACCCATTTTTCCTGATGATTGCAAAATCTGAGATAAAAAAACGAAAAGGTGCTTACAATCCCTAAAAATTACAGACACTCTTTGAAATTATCCTTCTCTACATATGTGCATTGTGCATTTCCGTTTTAGATGTACACATTTTTATTAAATCAGAACTTCGAGTTTTTCTCTCTCCCTTCATCCCGTAAACAAAAAGGGCAAATAGATCACAACAAAATCAAAATTTCATAGTTGATGTACGGAAAAAATTTAAAACAATAAAAAATGTAAATGAAGAAAATTTATTCACACACCACAAATGAACACAAAAGTTTTGTTATCCAAGTTTGGGAAATTCCACTAGTCCAAAACTATTATCTTGGAATTTTACATGAAGGAGATTTTTTCTACACATGTTTTAAAAATGGATATGCATGCCAGAAAAAAATTAAAGATTCAAATGACCTATGGATCCAAAGATTTTAAAGAGAATAACAAACGCTCATTAAATTCTCAAGTGAACGTGCGGTGCGATATTTGCCCGAGTCAAACAAGCCATTATTTTGCCCATATTCAAAAAAGTTGAGCTAATAATTATAGATGAATGTAAAGTGAATTGTCCAGCGTAACGGGCTATATTTTTGTAAGAAATGACTTATGGATTTGAAGTCAACACTCAGTTAAAAATCGCCCGCCTCCCCCGTTTTCCGACGATAGCAAAACCTTAGATATTAAAACGAAAAAAGTGCATACGGTCCCTAAAACATACATACACTCTTTGGAAATATCTGTCTCTACATTTTTGCATTGTGCATTTCCATTTTAGATATACACTTTTTTCTTAAATCAGAACTTTGAGTTTTCGCTCCCCCTTCATACCGTAAACAATAAAGGCAAAAAGGATCACAACAAAATAAAAATTTTATAGTTGATGTGTGGAAAATATTTAAAATAATAACTAATGTAAATAAAAAATATCTATTCACACACCACAAATGAACACAAAAGTTTTGTTACCCAAGCTTGGGAAATTCCATTAGTCCAACCCTATTAAGCTTGGAATTTTACATGAAGGAGATTTTTACTACACATGTTTTAAAAATGAATATACATGCTTGAAACATGTCAAAGATTCAAATGACCTATGGATCCAAAGCTTTTAAAGAGAATAACAAAAACTCATTAAATTCTCAAGTGAACGTGCGGTGGGATATTTACCCGACTCTAACAAGTCATTATTTTGCCCATTTTCAAAAATTTGATCTAACAATCATAGATGATTGTAAAGTGATTTATCATGCGTAACGGGCTATATTTTTGTATGAAAGGACTTATGGATTACAATTCAAAACTCAGTTAAAAATCCTCTGGCACCAATTTTTCCCGACGATTGCAAAACCTGAGATATAAAAACTAAAAAGAGCTTACAATCCCTAAAAATTACAGACACTCTCTGGAATTATCTCTCCCTACAATTGTGCATTGTGCTTTTCCATTTTAGATGTACACTTTTTTCTTAAATCAAAACTTTGACTTTTCGCTCTCCCTTCATCCCAAAAACAAACAAGGCAAAAAGCTTACAACAAAATGAAAATTTTATAGTTGATGTATGGAAAAAATTTAAAATAATAACAAATATAAATAAAGAAAATTTATTCACCCAACACAAATGAACACAAAAGTTTTGTTATCCAATTTTGGGAAATTCCACTAGTTTAACCCTAATAGCTTGGAATTTTGCAAGAAATAGATTTCGTCCACACATGTTTTAAAAATGGATATGCTTGTTTGAAACATCTTAAAGATGCAAATGAGCTATGGATGCAAAGCTTTTAAAGAGAATAACAAACGCTCTTTTATTTCTCAAGTGAACTTGCGGTGGGATATTTACCCGAGTCAAACATGCCATTATTTTGCCCATTTACAAAATGGTGATATAATTAATCATAGATGATTGTAATGTGATTTATCATGCGTCATGGGCTATATTTTCGTACAAAATGACTTATGGATTGCAATTCAACACTCAGTTAAAAATCCTCCGCAACCCATTTTTCCCGACGATTGCAAAACCTGAGATACAAAAACGAAAAGTTGCTTACAATCCCTAAAAATTACTGACACTCTTTGGAATTATCCCTCTCTACATATGTGCATTGTGCATTTCCGTTTTAGATGTACACATTTTTCTTAAATCAAAACTTCGAGTTTTTTGCTCTCCCTTCATCCCGTAAACAAAAAAGGTAAATAGATCACAGCAAAATGAAAATGTCATAGTTGATGTACGAAAAAAGTTTAAAACAATAAAAAAAGTAAATGAAGAAAATTTATTCACACACCACAATTGAACACAAAAGTTTTGTTATCCAAGTTTGGGAAATTCCACTAGTCCAAAACTAATATCTTGGAAAACAAAAAAGGCAAAAAAGATCACAACAAAATAAAAATTTTATAGTTGATGTGTGGAAAATATTTAAAATAAGAACTAATGTAAATAAAAAATATCTATTCACGCACCACAAATGAACACAAAAGTTTGGTTATCCAAGTTTGGGAAATTCCATTAGTCCAACCCTATTAAGCTTGGAATTTTACATGAAGGAGATTTTTTCTACACATGTTTTAAAAATGGATATGCATGCTTGAAACATGTTAAAAATTCCAAAGCTTAATAGAGTTTGACTAATGGATCCAAAGCTTTTAAAGAGAATAACAAACGCTCATTAAATTCTCAAGTGAACTTGCGGTGGGATATTTACCCGAGTCTAACATGTAATTATTTTGCCCATTTTCAAAAATTTGATCTAACAATCAGAGATAATTGTAATGTGATTTATCATGCGTAACGGGCTATATTTTTGTATGAAATGACTTATGGATTGCAATTCAACACTCAGTTAAAAATCCTCTGCCATCAATTTTTCCCGACGATTGCAAAACCTGAGATATAAAAACTAAAAAGAGATTACAATCCCCAAAAATTACAGACACTCTTTGGAATTTTCTCTCCCTATAATTGTGCATTGTGCTTTTCCATTTTAGTTGTACATTCTTTTCTTAAATCAAAACTTTGACTTTTCGCTCTCCCTTCATCCCGAAAACAAACAAGGCAAAAACCTTACAACAAAATGAAAATTTTATAGTTGATGTGTGGAAAAAATTTAAAACAATAACAAATATAAATAAAAAAAATTTATTCACCCAACACAAATGAACACAAAAGTTTTGTTATCCAATTTTTGGAAATTCCACAGGTTTAACCCTAATAGCTTGGAATTTTGCAAGAAAGAGATTTCCTCCACACATGTTTTAAAAATGGATATGCATGTTTGAAATACGTTAAAGATGCAAATGAGCTATGGATGCAAATCATTTAAATAGAATAACAAACGCTCATTAAATTCTCATGTGAACTTGCGGTGGAATATTTACCCGAGTCAAACATGCCATTATTTTGCCCATTTGCAAAAAGCTGACATGATTAATCATAGATGATTGTAATGTGATTTATCATGCGTAACGGGCTATATTTTTGTATGAAATGACTTATGGATTGCAATTAAACACTCAGTTAAATATCCTTCGCCACCCATTTTTCCCGACGATTGCAAAACATGATATATAAAAACGAAAAGGTGCTTACAATCCCTAAAAATTACGGAAACTCTTTGGAATTATCTCTCTCTACATATGTGCATTGTGTATTTCCGTTTTAGATGTACACATTTTTCTTAAATCAAAACTTCGAGTTTTTCGCTCTCCCTTCATCCCGTAAACAAAAAAGGCAAATAGATCACAGCAAAATAAAAATTTCATAGTTGATGTACGGAAAAAGTTTAAAACAATAAAAAAAATAAATTAAGAAAATTTATTCACACACTACAAATGAACACAAAAGTTTTTTTATCCGAGTTTGGGAAATTCCACAAGTCCATAACTAATATCTTGAAATTTTACATGAAGGAGATTTTTTCTACACATGTTTTAAAATTGGATATGCAAGGCAGAAACATGTTAAAGATTCAAATGACCTATGGATCCATTGCTTTTAAAGAGAATAAAAAACGCTCATTAAATTCTCAAGTGAACGTACGGTGGGATATTTGCCCGAGTCAAACAAGCCATTATTTTGCCCATATTCAAAAAGTTGCGCTAACAATCATAGATGATTGTACAGTGATTTGTCATCCGTAACGGGCTATATTTTTTTAAGAAATGACTTATGGATTTGAAGTCAACACTCTGTTAAAAATCCCCCGCCTCCTCCGTTTCCCGACGATTGCAAAACCTTAGATATAAAAACGAAAAAGTGCATACGATCCCTAAAACATATAGACACTCTTTGGAAATATCTCTCTCTACATTTTTGCATTGCGCATTTCCATTTTAGATGTACACTTTTTTCTTAAATCAGAACTTTGAGTTTTTGCTCCCTCTTCATCACGTAAAAAAAAAGGGCAAAAAAGATCACAAGAAAATAAAAATTTTATAGTTGATGTGTGAAAAATATTTAAAATAATAACTAATGTAAATAAAAAATATCTATTCACACACCACAAATTAACACAAAAGTTTTGTTATCCAAGTTTGGGGAATTCCAATAGTCCAACCCTATTAAGCTTGGAATTTTATAGGAAGGAGATTTTTTCTACACATGTTTTAAAAATGGATATGCATGCTTGAAACATGTTAAAGATTCAAATGACCTTATGGATCCAAAGCTTTTAAAGAGAATAACAAACGCTCATTAAATTCTCAAGTGAACGTGCGGTGGGATATTTACCCGACTCTAACAAGTCATTATTTTGCCCATTTTCAAAAATTTTATCTAACAATCATAGATGATTGTAAAGTGATTTATCATGCGTAACGGGCTATATTTTTTCATGAAATGACTTATGGATTGCAATTCAACACTCAGTTAAAAATCTTCTTACACCAATTTTTCTCGACGATTGCAAAACCTGAGATATAAAAACTAAAAAGAGCTTACAATCCCTAAAAATTACAGACACTCTTTGGAATTATCTCTCCCTACAATTGTGCATTGTGCTTTTCCATTTTAGATCTACACTCTTTTATTAAATCAAAACTTTCACTTTTCGCTATCCCTTCAACCCGAAAACAAACAAGGCAAAAAGCTTACAACAAAATGAAAATTTTATAGTTGATGTATGGAAAAAATTTAAAACAATAAAAAATATAAATAAAGAAAATTTATTCACCCAACACAAACGAACACAAAATTTTTGTTATCCAATTTTGTGAAATTCCTCTAGTTTAACCCTAATAGCTTAGAATTTTGCAAGAAAGAGATTTCGTCCACACATGTTTTAAATATGGATATGCATGTTTGAAACATGTTAAAGATGCAAATGATGCAAATCTTTTAAAGAGAATAACAAACGCTCATTAAATTCTCAAGTGAACTTGCGGTGGGATATTTACCCGAGTCAAACATGCCATTATTTTGCCCATTTTCAAAAAGCTGACATAATTAATCATAGATGATTGTAATGTGATTAATCATGCGTAATGGGCTATATTTTTGTATGAAATGACTTATGGATTGCAATTCAACACTCAGTTAAAAATCCTCCGCATCCCATTTTTCCCGACGATTACAAAACCTGATATTTAAAAACGAAAAAGGTGCTTACAATCCGTAAAAATTACAGACACTTTTTGGAATTATCTGTCTCTACATATGTGCATTGTGCATTTCCGTTTTAGATGTACACATTTTTCTTAAATCAAAACTTTGAGTTTTTCGCACTTTCTTTATCCCGTAAACAAAAAAGGCAAAAAGATCACAGCAAAATCCAAATTTCATAGTTGATGTACGGAAAAAGTTTAAAACAATAAAAAAATTAAAATAAGAAAATTTATTCACACACCACAAATGAACACAAAAGTTTTGTTATCCAAGTTTGGGAAATTCCACTAGTCCAAAACTAATAACTTGAAATTTAACATGAAGGAGATCTTTTCTACACAAGTTTTAAAAATGGATATGCATGCCAGAAACATGTTATAGATTCAAATGACCTATGGATCCAAAGTTTTTAAAGAGAATAACAAACGCTCATTAAATTCTCAAGTGAACGTGCAATGGGATATTTGCCCGAGTCAAACAAGCCATTATTTTGCCCATATTCAAAAAGTTGAGCTACCAATCATAGATGATTGAAAAGTGATTTGTCATGCGTAACGGGCTATATTTTTGTAAGAAATGACTTATGGATTTGAAATCAACACTCAGTTAAAAATCGCCTGCCTCCCCCGTTTCCTGACGATTGCAAAACCTTAGATATAAAAATGAAAAAGTGCATACGATCCCTAAAACATACAGACACTCTTTGGAAATATCTCTCTCTACATTTTTGCATTGCGCATTTCCATTTTAGATGTACACTTTTTTCTTAAATCAAAACTTTGAGTTTTTGCTCCCTCTTCATCCCGTATAAAAAAAGGGCAAAAAAGATCACAAGAAAATAAAAATTTTATAGTTGATGTGTGAAAAATATTTAAAATAATAACTAATGTAAATAAAAAAATCTATTCACACACCACAAATGAACACAAAAGTTTTGTTATCCAAGTTTGGGAAATTCCATTAGTCCAACCCTTTGAATCTTGGAATTTTACATGAAGGAGATTTTTTCTACACATGTTTTAAAAATGGATATGCATACTTGAAACATGTTAAAGATTCAAGTGACCTATGGATCCAATGCTTTTAAAGAGAATAACAAACGCTCATTAAATTCTCAAGTGAACGTGCGCTGGGATATTTACCCGAGTCTAACAAGTCATTATTTTGCCCATTTTCAAAAATTTGATCTAACAATCATAGATGATTGTAAAGTGATTTATCATGCGTAACGGGCTATATTTTTTTTATGAAATAACTTATGGATTGCAATTCAACACTCAGTTAAAAATCCTCTGCCACCAATTTTTCCCGACGATTGCAAAACCTGAGATATAAAAACTAAAAAGAGCTTACAATCCTTAAAAATTACAGACACTCTTTGGAATTATCTCTCCCTACAATTGTGCATTGTGCTTTTCCATTTTAGATGTACACTCTTTTCTTAAATCAAAACTTTGACTTGTCGCTCTCCCTTCTTCCCGAAAACAAACAAGGCAAAAAGCTTACAACAAAATAAAAATTTTATAGTTGATGTATGGAAAAAATTTAAAACAATAACAAATATAAATAAATAAAATTTATTCACCCAACACAAATGAACACAAAAGTTTTGTTATCCAATTTTGGGAAATTCCACTAGTTTAACCCTAATAGCTTGGAATTTTGCAAGAAAAAGATTTCGTCCACACATGTTTTAAAAATGGATATGCATGTTTGAAACATGTTAAAGATGCAAATGATGCAAAGCTTTTAAAGAGAATAACAAACGCTCATTAAATTCTCAAGTGAACCTGCGGTGGGATATTTACCCAAGTCAAACATGCCATTATTTTGCCCATTTGCAAAAAGCTGCCATAATTAATCATTGATGATTGTAATGTGATTAATCATGCGTAACGGGCTTTATTTTTGTATGAAATGACTTATGTATTCAAATTCAACACTCAGTTAAAAATTCTCCGCAACCCGTTTTTCTCGACGATTGCAAAACCAGAGATTTAAAAACGAAAAAGGTGCTTACAATCCCTAAAAATTACAGACACTCTTTGGAATTATCTCTCTCTACATATGTGCATTGTGCATTTCCGTTTTAGATGTACAGATTTTTCTTAAAACAAAACATCGAGTTTTTCGCTCTCCCTTCATCCCGTAAACAAAATAGGCAAAAAGATCACAACAAAATGATAATTTCATAGTTGTTGTACGGAAAAAGTTAAAACAATAAAAAATTTAAATGAAGAAAATTTATTCCCACACCACAAAAGAACACAAAAGTTTTGTTATCCAAGTTTGGGAAATTCCACTAGTCCAAAACTAATATCTTGGAATTTTACATGAAGGAGATTTTTTCTACGCATGTTTTAAAAATGGATATGCATGCTTGAAACATGTTAAAGATTCAAATGACCTATGGATCCAATGCTTCTAAAGAGAATAACAAACGCTCACTAAATTCTCAAGTGAACGTGCGGTGGGATATTTACCCGAGTCTAACAAGTCATTATTTTGCCCATTTTAAAAAATTTGATCTAACAATCATAGATGATTGTAAAGTGATTTATCATGCGTAACGGGCTATATTTTTGTATGAAATGACTTATGGATTGCAATTCAACACTCAGTTAAAAATCTTCTGCCACCAATTTTTCCCGACGATTGCAAAACCTCAGATATAAAAACAAAAAAGAGCTTAAAATCCCTAAAAATTACAGACATTCTTTGAAATTATTTCTCCCTACAATTTTGCATTGTGCTTTTCCATTTTAGATGTACACTCTTTTCTTAAATCAAAACTTTGACTTTTCGCTCTCCCTTCATCCCGAAAACAAACAAGGCAGAAAGCTTACAACAAAATGAAAATTTTATAGTTGATGTATGGAAAAATTTTAAAATAATAAAAAATATAAATAAAGAAAATTTATTTACCCAACACAAATGAACACAAAAGTTTTGTTATCATATTTTTGGAAATTCCACTAGTTTAACCCTAATAGCTTGGAATTTTGGAAGAAAGAGATTTCGTCCACACATGTTTTAAAAATGGATATGCATGTTTAAAACATGTTAAAGATGCAAATGATGCAAAGCTTTTAAAGAGAATAAAAAACGCTCATTAAATTTTCAAGTAAACTTAAGGTGGGATATTTACCCGAGTCAAACATGCCACTATTTTGCCCATTTGCAAAAAACTGACATAATTAATCATAGATGATTGTAATGTGATTTATCATGCATAACGGGCTATATTTTTGTATGAAATGACTTATGCATTGCAATTCAACACTTAGTTGAAAATCCTCTGCCACCAATTGTTCACGACGATTGCAAAAATTGAGATATAAAAACGAAAAGGTGCTTACAATCCCTAAAAATTACAGACACTCTTTGGAATTATCTCTCTCTACATATGTGCATTGTGCATTTCCATTTTAGATGTACACATTTTTCCTAAATCAAAACTTGGAGTTTTTCGCTCTCCCTTCATCCCGTAAACAAAAAAGGCAAATAGATCACAGCAGAATGAAAATTTCATAGTTGATGTACGGAAAAATTTTAAAACAATAAAAAAATTAAATGAAGAAAATTTATTCACACACCACAAATGAACACAAAAGTTTTGTTATCCAAGTTTGGGCAATTCCACTAGTCCAAAACTAATATCTTGGAAGTTTACATGATGGAGATTTTTTCTACACATGTATTAAAAATGGATATGCATGTCAGAAACATGTTAAAGATTCAAATGACCCATGGATCCAAAACTTTTAAAGAGAATACCAAACGCTCATTAAATTCACAAGTGAACATGCGGTGGGATATTTGCCCGAGTCAAACAAGCCATTATTTTGCCCATATTCAAAAAGTTGAGCCAACAATCTTAGGTGATTGTAAAGTGATTTGTCATACGTAACGGGTTATATTTTTGTAAGATATGACTTATGGATTTGAAGTCAACACTCAGTTAAAAATCCCCCGCCTCCTCCGTTTCCCGACGATTGCAAAACCTTAGATATAAAAACGAAAAAGTGCATACGATCCCTAAAACATACAGACACTCTTTGGAAATATCTCTCTCTACATTTTTTCATCGTGCATTTCCATTTTAGATGTACACTTTTTTCTTAAATCAGAACTTTGAGTTTTCGCTCCCCCTTCATCCCGTAAACAAAAAAGGCAAAAAAGATCACATCAAAATAAAAATTTTATAGTTGATGTGTGGAAAATATTTAAAATAATAACTAATGTAAATAAAAAATATCTATTCACACACCACAAATGAACACAAATGTTTTGTTATCCAAGTTTTGGAAATTCCATTAGTCCAACCCTATTAAGCTTGGAATTTTACATGAAGGAGATTTTTTCTACACAAGTTTTAAAAATGGATATGCATGCTTGAAACATGTTAAAGATTCAAATGACCTATGGATCCAAAGCTTTTAAAGAGAATTACAAACGCTCATTAAATTCTCAAGTGAACATGCAGTGGGATATTTACCCGAGTCTAACAAGTCACTATTTTGCCCATTTTTAAAAAAATTGATCTAATAATCATAAATGATTGTAAATTGATTTATCATGTGTAACGGGCTATATTTTTGTATGAAATGACTTATGGATTGCAATTCAACACTCAGTTAAAAATCCTCTGCCACCAATTTTTCCCGACGATTGCAAAACCTGAGATATAAGAACTAAAAAGAGCTTACAATCCCTAAAAATTACAGACACTTTTTAGAATTATCACTCCCTACAATTTTGCATTGTGCTTTTCCATTTTAGATGTACACTTTTTTCTTAAATCAAAACTTTGACTTTTCGTTCTCCCTTCATCCCGAAAACAAACAAGGCAAAAAGCTTACAACAAAATGAAAATTTTATAGTTGATGTATGCAAAAAGTTTAAGACAATAACAAATACAAATAAAGAAAATTTATTCACCCAACACAAATGAACACAAAATTTTTGTTATCCAATTTTGGGAAATTCCACTAGTTTAACCCTAAAAGGTTTGAATTTTGCAAGAAAGAGATTTTATCCACACATGTTTTAAAAATGGATATGCATGTTTGAAACATGTTAAATATGCAAATGAGCTATGGATGCAAAGCTTTTAAAGAGAATAACAAACGCTCATTAAATTCTCTAGCGAACTTGGCATGGGATATTTACCCTAGTCAAACATGCCATTATTTTCCCATTTACAAAAAGCTGACATAATTAGTCATAGATGATTGTAATGTGATTTATCATGCGTAACGGGCTATATTTTTTTATGAAATGACTTATGGATTGCTATTCAACACTCAGTTAAAAATCCACCACAACCCATTTTTCCTGACGATTGCAAAACCGTAGATATAAAAACGAAAATGTGCTTACAATCCCTAAAAATTACAGACACTCTTTGGAATTATCTCTCTCTACATATGTGCATTGTGCATTTCCGTTTTAGATGTACACATTTTTCTTAAATCAAAACTTCGAGTTTTTCGCTCTCCCTTCATCCCGTAAACAAAAAAGGCAAAAAGATCACTGCAAAATGAAAATTTCATAGTTGATATAAGAAAAAAGTTTAAAAAAATAAAAAAAGTAAATGAAGAAAATTTATTCACACAACACAAATGAACACAAAATTTTTGTTATTCAAGTTTGGGAAATTCCACTAGTCCAAAACTAATATCTTGGAATTTTACATGAACGAGATTTTTTTTACACACGTTTTAAAAATGGATATGCATGCCAGAAACTTGTTAAAGATTCAAATGACCTATGGATCCAAAGCTTTTAAAGAGAATAACAAACGCTCATTAAATTCTCAAGTGAACGTGCGGTGGGATATTTGCCCGAGACAAACGAGCCGTTATTTTGCCCATATTCAAAAAGTTGAGCTAACAATCATAGATGATTGTAAAGTGATTTGTCATTGGTAACGGGCTATATTTTTGTATGAAATGACATATGGATTTGAAGTAAAAACTCAGTTAAAAATCGCCCGCCTCCCTCGTTTCTCGACGATTGCGTAACCTTAGATATAAAAACGAAAAAGTCCATACGATCTCTAAAACATACAGACACTCTTTGGAAATATCTCTCTCTACATTTGTGCATTGTGCATTTCCATTTTAGATGTACACTTTTTTCTTAAATTAGAACTTTGAGTTTTCACTCTCCCTTGATCCCGTAAAAAAAAAAAGGCAAAAAAGATCACAACAAAATAAAAATTTTATAGGTTATGTGTGGGAAATATTTAAAATAATAAATAATGTAAATAAAAGATATCTATTCACACACCACAAATGAACACAAATAATTTATTATCCAAGTTTGGGAAATTTCATTAGTCCAACCCTATTAAGCTTGGAATTTTACATGAAGGTGATTTTTTCTACACATGTTTTAAAAATGGATATGCATGCTTGAAACATGTTAAAGATTCAAATGACCTATGGATCCAAAGCTTTTAAAGAGAATAACAAACGCTCATTAAATTCTCAAGTGAACGTGCGTTGGGATATTTACCCGAGTCTAACAAGTCATTATTTTGCCCGTTTTCAAAAAGATTGATCTAACAATCATAGATGATTGTAAAGTGATTTATCATGCGTAACGGGCTATATTTTTGTATGAAATGACTTATGGATTGCAATTCACAACTCAGTTAAAAATGCTCTGCAACCAATTTTTCCCAACGATTGCAAAACCTGAGATATAAAAACTAAAAATAGCTTACAAATACAATCCCTAAAAATTACAGACACACTTTGGAATTATCTCTCCCAACAATTGTGCATTGTGCTTTTCCATTTTAGATATACACTTTTTTCTTAAATCAAAACTTTGACTTTTCGCTTTCCCTTCATCCCAAAAACAAACAAGGCAAAAAGCTTACAACAAAATGAAAATTTTATAGTTGATGTATGGAAAAAATTTAAAACAATAACAAACATAAATAAAGAAAATTTATTAACCCAACACAAATGAAAACAAAAGTTTTGTTATCCAATTTTGAGAAATTCCACTAGTTTAACCCTAATAGCTTGCAATTTTGCAATAAAGAGATTTCATCCACACATATTTTAAAAATGGATATGCATGTTTGAAAGATGTTAAAGATGCAAATGAGCTATGGATGCAAAGCTTTTAAAGAGAATAACAAACGCTCATTAAATTCTCAAGTTAACTTGGCGGGGGATATTTACCCGAGTCAAATATGCCAATTTTTTTCCCATTTGCAAAATGCTAACATAATTAATCATTGATGATTGTAATGTGATTTATCATGCGTAACAGGCTATATTTTTGTATGAAATGACTTATGGATTGCAATTCAACACTCAGTTAAAAATCCTCTGCCACCAATTTTTCCCAATGATTGCAAAACCTGAGATATAAAAACTAAAAAGAGCTTACAATCCCTAAAAATTACAGTCACTCTTTGGAATTATCTCTCCCAACAATTGTGCATTGTTCTTTTCCATTTTAGATGTACACTTTTTTCTTAAATCAAAACATTGACTTTTTGCTCTCCCTTCATCCCGAAAAAAAACAAGGGAAAAAGCTTACCACAAAATGAAAATTTTATAGTTGATGTATGGAAAAAATTTAAAACAATAACAAATATAAATAAATAAAATTGATTCACCCAACACAAATGAACACAAAAGTTTTGTTATCCAATTTTGGGAAATTCCACTAGTTTAACCCTAATAGCTTGGAATTTTACAAGAAAGAGATTTCATCCACACATGTTTTAAAAATGGATATGCATGTTTGAAAGATGTTAAAGATGCAAATGAGCTATGGATGCAAAGCTTTTAAAGAGAATAACAAACGCTCATTAAATTCTCAAGTGAACTTGGCGTGGGATATTTACCCAAGTCAAATATGCCATTATTTTTCCCATTTGCAAAAAGCTAACATAATTAATCATAGATGATTGTAATGTGATTTATCATGCGTAAAGGGCTATATTTTGTATGAAATGACTTATGGATTGCAATTCAACACTCAGTCAAAAATCCTCTGCAACCCATTTTTCCCGACGATTGCGAAACCTGAGATATAAAAACGAAAACGTGCTTACAATCCCTAAAAATTACAGACACTCTTTGGAATTATCTCTCTCTACATATGTGCATTGTGCATTTCCTTTTTAGATGTACACATTTTTCTTAAATCAAAACTTCGAGTTTTTCGCTCTCCCTTCATCCCGTAAACAAAAAAGGCAAATAGATCACAACAAAATGAAAATTTCGTAGTTGATGAACGGAAAAAGTTTAAAACAAAAAAAAAACTAAATGGAGAAAATTTATTCACACACCACAAATGAACACAAAAGTTTTGTTATCCAAGTTTGGGAAATTCCACTAGCCCAAAACTTATATCTTGGAATTTTACATAAAGGAGATTTTTTCTACACATGTTTTAAAAATGGATATGCATGCCAGAAACATTTTAAAGATTCAAATGACCTATCGATCCAAAGCTTTTAAAGATTATAACAAACGCTCCTTAAATTCTCAAGTGAACGTGCAGTGGGATGTTTGCCCGGGTCAAACAAGCCATTATTTTGCCCATATTCAAAAAGTTGAGCTAACAATCATAGATGATTGTAAAGTGATTTGTCATGCGTAATGGGCTATATTTTAGTAAGAAATGACTTATGGATTTGAAGTCAACACTCAGTTAAAAATCGCCCGCCTCCCCCGTTTCCCGACGATTGCAAAACCTTAGATATAAAAATGAAAAAGTGCATACAATCCCTAAAACATACAGACACTCTTTGGCAATATCTCTCTCTACAATTGTGCATTGTGCATTTCCATTTTAGATGTACACTTTTTTCTTAAATAAGAACTTTGAGTTTTCGCTCCCCCTTCATCCCGTAAAAAAAAATGCAAAAAAGATCACAACAAAATAAAATTTTTATAGTTGATGTGTGGAAAATATTTAAAATAATAACTAATGTAAATAAAAAATATCTATTCACACACCACAAATGAACCCAAAAGTTTTGTTATCCAAGTTTGAGAAATTCCATTAGTCCAACCCTATTAAGCTTGGAATTTTGCAAGAAAGAGATTTCGTCCACACATGTTTTAAAAATGGATATGCATGTTTGAAACATGTTAAAGACGCAAATGAGCAACGGATGCAAAGCTTTTAAAGATAATAACAAACGCTCATTAAATTCTCAAGTGAACTTGCGGTGGGATATTTACCCGAGTCAAACAAGCCATTATTTTGCCCATTTGCAAAAAGCTGACATAATTAATCATAGATGATTGTAATGTGATTTATCATGCTTAACGGGCTATATTTTTGTATGAAATAACTTATGGATTACAATTCAACACTCAGTTAAAAATCCACCGCAACCCATTTTTCCCGACGATTGTAAAACCTGAGATATAAAAACGAAAAGGTGCTTACGATTTCTAAAAATTACAGACACTCTTTGGAATTATATCTCTCTACATATGTGCATTGTGCATTTCCGTTTTAGATGTACACATTTTTCTTAAATCAAAACGTCGAGTTTTTCGCTCTCCCTTCATCCCGTCAACTAAAAATGCAAATAGATTACAGCAACATGAAAATTTCATAGCTGATGTACGGAAAAAGTTTAAAACAATAAAAAAAGTAAATGAAGAAAATTTATTCACACACCACAAATGAACAAAAAAGTTTTGATATCCAAGTTTGGGAAATTCCACTAGTCCAAAACTACTATCTTGGAATTTTACATGAAGAAGACTTTTTCTACACATGTTTTTAAAATGGCTATGCATGCCAGAAACATGTTAAAGATTCAAATGACCTATGGATCCAAAGCTTTTAAAGATAATAACAAACGCTCATTAAATTCACAAGTGAACGTGCGGTGGGATATTTGCCCAAGTCAAACAAGCCATTATTTTGCCCATATTCAAAAAGTTGAGCTAACAATCATAGATGATTGTAAAGTGATTTGTCATGGGTAACGGGCAATATTTTTGTAAGAATTGACTTGTGGATTTGAAGTCAACATTCAGTTAAAAATCGCCCACCTCCCCCGTTTCCCGACGATTGCAAAACCTTCGATATAAAAACGAAAAAAGTGCATACGATCCCAAAAACATACAGACACTCTTTGGAATATCTCTCTCTACATTTTTGCATTGTGCATTTCCATTTTAGATGTACACTTTTTTATTAAATCATAACTTTGAGTTTTCTCTCCCCCCTTCATCCCGTAAACAAAAAAGGCAAAAAAGATCACAACAAAAGAAAAATTTTATAGTTGATGTGTGGAAAATATTTGAATAATAACGAATGAAAATAAAAAATATCTATTCACACACCACAAATGAACACAAAAGTTTTGTTATCCAAGTTTGGGAAATTCCATTAGTCCAACCCTATTAAGCTTGGAATTTTACATGGAGGAGATTTTTTCTACACATGTTTTAAAAATGGATATGCATGCTTGAAACATGTTAAAGATTCAAATGACCTATGGACCCAAAGCTTTTAAAGAGAATAACAAACGCTCGTTAAATTCTCAAGTGAATGTGCGGTGGGATATTTGCTCGAGTCATACAAGCCATTAGTTTGCCCATATTCAAAAACTTGAGCTAACAATCATAGATGATTGTAAAGTGATTTATCATGCGTAACGGGCTATATTTTTGTATGAAATGACTTATGGATTGCAATTCAACTCTCAGTTAAAAATCCAATGCCACCAATTTTTGCCGATGTTTGCAAAACCTGAGATATAAAAACCAAAAAGAGCTTACAATCCCTAAAAATTACAGACACTCTTTGGCATTAACTCTCCCTACAATTCTGCATTGTTCTTTTCCATTTTAGATGTACACTTTTTTCTTAAATCAAAACTTTGACTTTTTGCTCTGCCTTCATCCCGAAAACAAACAAGGCAAAAATCTTACAACAAAATAAAAATTTTATAGTTGAAGTATGGAAACAATTTAAAACTATAACAAATATCAATAAAGAAAATTTATTCACCCAACCCAAATGAACACAAAAGTTTTGTTATCCAATTTTGGGAAATTCCACTAGTTTAACCCTAATAGCTTGGAATTTTGCAATAAAGAGATTTCATCCACACATGTTTTAAAAATGGATATGCATGTTTGAAAGATGTTAAAGATTCAAATGAGCTATGGATGCAAAGCTTTTAAAGAGAAGAACAAACGCTCATTAAATTCTCAAGTGAACTTGGCGTGGGATATTTACCCGAGTCAAATATGCCATTATTTTGCCCATTTGAAAAAGCTGACATAATTAATCATAGATGATTTTAATGTGATTTATCATGCGTAACGGGCTATATTTTTGTATGAAATGACTTATGGATTGCAATTCAACACTCAGTTAAAAATCCTCTGCCACCAATTTTTCCGGACGATTGCAAAACCTGAGATATAAAAACTAAAAAGAGCTTACAATCCCTAAAAATTACAAACACTCTTTGGAATTATCTCTCCCAACAATTGTGCATTGTGCTTTTCCATTTTAGATATACATTTTTTTCTTAAATCAAAACTTTGACTTTTCGCTCTCCCTTCATCATGAAAACAAACAAGGCAAAAAGCTTACCACAAAATGAAAATTTTATAGTTGATGTATGGAAAAAATTTAAAACAATAAAAAATATAAATAAATAAAATTTATATACCCAACACAAATGAACACAAAAGTTTTGTTATCCAATTTTTGGAAATTCCACTAGTTTAACCCTAATAGCTTGGAATTTTGCAAGAAAGAGATTTCATCCACACATGTTTTAAAAATGGATATGCATGTTTGAAATATGTTAAAGATGCAAATGAGCTATGGATGCAAAGCTTTTAAAGAGAATAACAAACGCTCATTAAATTCTCAAGTGAACTTGGCGTGGGATATTTACCCGAGTCAAATATGCCATTATTTTTTCCAATTGCAAAAAGTTAACATAATTAATCATAGATGATTGTATTGTGATATATCATGCGTAACGGGCTATATTTTTTATGAAATGACTTATGGATTGCAATTCAACACTCAGTCAAAAATCCTCCGCAACCCATTTTTCCCAACGATTGCAAAACCTGAGATATAAAAACGAAAACGTTCTTACAATCCCTAAAAATTACAGACACTCTTTGGAATTATCTCTCTCTACATATGTGCAATGTGCATTTCCTTTTTAGATGTACACATTTTTCTTAAATCAAAACTTCGAGTTTTTCGCTCTCCCTTCATCCCGTAAACAAAAATGGCAAATAGGTCACAGAAAAATGAAAATTTCATAGTTGATGTACGGAAAAAGTTTAAAACTATAAAAAAACTAAATGAAGAAAATTTATTCACAAACCACAAATGAACACAAAAGTTTCGTTATCCAAGTTTGGGAAATTCCACGTGTCCAAAATTAATATCTTGGAATTTTACATATAGGAGATTTTTTCTACACATGTTTTAAAAATGGATAAGCATGCCAGAAACATGTTAAAGATTCAAATGACCTATCGATCCAAAGCTTTTAAAGAGAATAACAAACGCTCCTTAAATTCTCAAGTGAACGTGCGGTGGGATATTTGCCCGAGTCAAACAAGCCATTATTTTGCTCATATTCAAAAAGTTGAGCTAACAATCATAGATGATTGTAAAGTGATTTGTCATGCGTAACGGGCTATATTTTTGTAATAAATGACTTATGGATTTGGAGTCAACACTCAGTTAAAAATCGCCCGCCTCCCCCGTGTCCTGACGATTGCAAAACCGTACATATAAAAACGTAAGAGTGCATACGATCCCAAAAACATACAGACACTCTTTGGCAATATCTCTCTCTACATTTGTGAATTGTGCATTTCCATTTTAGATGTACACTTTTTTCTTAAATCAGAACTTAGAGTTTTCGCTGCCCCTTCATCCCGTAAAAAAAAAGGCAAAAAAGATCACAACAATAAAAAAAATTTACAGTTGATGTATGGAAAATATTTAAAATAATAACTAATGTAAATAAAAAATATCTATTCACACACCACAAATGAACACAAAAGTTTTGTTATCCAAGTTTGGCAAATTCGATTAGTCCAACCCTATTAAGCTTGGAATTTTGCAAGAAAGAGATTTCATCCGCACATGTTTTAAAAATGGATATGCATTTTTGAAACATTTTAAAGACGCAAATGAGCTACGGATGCAAAACATTTAAAGAGAATAACAAACGCTCATTAAATTCTCAAGTGAACTTGCGGTGGGATATTTACCCGAGTCAAACATGCCATTATTTTGCCCATTTGCAAAAAGCTAACATAATTAATCATAGATGATTTTAATGTGATTTATCATGCTTAACGGGCTATATTTTTGTATGAAATAACTTCTGGATTACAATTCAACACTCAGTTATAAATCCTCCGCAACCCATTTTTCCCGACGATTGCAAAACCTGAGATATAAAAACGAAAAGGTGCTTACGATTCCTAAAAATTACAGACACTCTTTGGAATTATATCTCTCTACATATGTGCATTGTGCATTTCCGTTTTAGATGTACACATTTTTCTTAAATCAAAACGTCGAGTTATTCGCTCTCCCTTCATCCCGTCAACTAAAAATGCAAATAGATTACAGCAACATGAAAATTTCATAGTTGATGTACGGAAAAATTTTAAAACAATAAAAAAAGTAAATGAAGAAAATTTATTCACACACCACAAATGAACAAAAAAGTTTTGATATCCAAGTTTGGGAAATCCCACTAGTCCAAAACTACTATCTTGGAATTTTACATGAAGAAGACTTTTTCTACACATGTTTTTAAAATGGCTATGCATGCCAGAAACATGTTAAAGATTCAAATGACCTATGGATCCAAAGCTTTTAAAGATAATAACAAACGCTCATTAAATTCTCAAGTGAACGTGTGGTGGGATATTTGCCCAAGTCAAACAAGCCATTATTTTGCCCATATTCAAAAAGTTGAGCTAACAATCATAGATGATTGTAAAGTGATTTGTCATGCGTAACGGGCTATATTTTTGTAAGAATTGACTTATGGATTTGAAGTCAACACTCAGTTAAAAATCGCCCGCCTCCCCCATTTCCCGACGATTGCAAAACCTTCGATATAAAAACGAAAAATGTGCATACGATCCCAAAAACATACTGACACTCTTTGGAAATATCTCTCTCTACATTTGTGCATTGTGCATTTCCATTTTAAATCTACACTTTTTTCTTAAATCATAACTTTGAGTTTTCGCTCCCCCCTTCATCCCGTAAACAAAAAAGGCAAAAAAGATCACAACAAAAGAAAAATTTTATAGTTGATGTGTGGAAAATATTTAAAATAATAACTAATGTAAATAAAAAATATCTATTCACACACCACAAATGAACACAAAAGTTTTGTTATCCAAGTTTGGGAAATTCCATTAGTCCAACCCTATTATGCTTGGAATTTTACGTGGAGGAGATTTTTTCTACACATGTTTTAAAAATGGATATGCATGCTTGAAACATGTTAAAGATTTAAATGACCTATGGATCCAATGCTTTTAAAGAGAATAACAAACGCTCATTAAATTCTCAAGTGAATGTGCGGTGGGATATTTGCTCGAGTCATACAAGCCATTAGTTTGCCCATTTTCAAAAATTTGATCTAACAATCATAGATGATTGTAAAGTGATTTATCATGCGTAACGGGCTATATTTTTATATGAAATGACTTATGGATTGCAATTCAACACTCAGTTAAAAATCCTCTGCCACCAATTTTTCCCGACGATTGCAAAACCTAAGATATAAAAACTAAAAAGAGCTTACAATCCCTAAAAATTATAGACACTCTTTGGAATTATCTCTCCCTAAAATTGTGCATTGTGCTTTTCCATTTTATATGTACACTTTTTTCTTAAATCAAAACTTTGACTTTTCGCTCTCCCTTCATCCCGAAAACATACAAGGCAAAAAGCTTCCAACAAAATGAAAATTTTATAGTTGATGTATGGAAAAAATTTTAAAAAATAACAAATGTAAATAAAGAAAATTTATTCGCCCAACACAAATGAACACAAAAGTTTTGTTATCCAATTTTGGGAAATTCCTCTAGTTTAACCCTAATAGCTTGGAAATTTGCAAGGAAGAGATTTCGTCCACACTTGTTTTAAAAATGGATATGCATGTTTGAAACATGTTAAAGATGCAAATGAGCTATGGATGAAAAGCTTTTAAAGAGAATCAAAAATGCTCATTAAATTCTCAAGTGAACTTGGCGTGGGATATTTGCCTGAGTCAAACATGCCATTATTTTGCCCATTTGCCAAAATCTGACATAATTAATCATAGATGATTGTAATGCGATTTATCATGCGTAACGGGCTATATTTTTGTATGAAATGACTTATGGATTGAAATTCAACACTCAGTTAAAAATCCTCCGCAACCCATTTTTCCCGAGGATTGCAAAACCTGAGATATAAAAACGAAAAGGTGCTTACAATCCCTAAAAATTACAGACACTCTTTGGAATTATCTCTCTCTACATATGTGCATTGTGCATTTCTGTTTTAGATGTACACATTTTTCTTAAATCAAAACTTCGAGTTTTTCGCTCTCCCTTCATCCCGTGAACATACAAGGCAAATAGATCATACCAAAATGAAAATTTCATAGTTGATGTACGAAAAAAGTTTAAAACAATAAAAAAATTAAACGAAGAAAATTTATTCACACACCACAAATGAACACAAAATTTTTGTTATCCAAGTTTGGGAAATTCCACTAGTCAAAAACTAATATCTTGGGATTTTACATGAAGGAAATTTTTTCTACACATGTTTTAAAAATTGATATGCATGCCAGAAACATGTTAAAGATTCAAATGACCTATGGATCCAAAGCTTTTAAAGAGAATAACTAACGCTCATTAAATTCTCAAGTGAACGTGCAGTGGGATATTTGCCTGAGTCAAACAAGCCATTATTTTGCCCATATTCAAAAAGTTGAGCTAACAATCATAGATGATTGTAAAGTGATTGGTCATGCGTAACGGGCTATATTTTTGTAAGAAATGACTTATGGATTTGAAGTCAACACTCAGTTAAAAATCGCCCGCCTCCCCCGTTTCCCGATGATTGCAAAACCTTAGATATAAAGCCGAAAAAGTGCATACGATCCCTACAACTTACAGACTCTCTTTGGAAATCTCTCCCTCTACATTTGTGCATTTTGTATTTCCATTTTAGAAGTACACTTTTTTCTTAATTCAGAACTTTGAGTTTTCGCTCCCCCTTCATCTCGTGAACAAAAAAGGCAAAAAAGATCACAACAAAATAAAAATTTTATAGTTGATGTGTGGAAAATATTTAAAATAATAACTAATGTAAATAAAAAATATCTATTCACACACCACAAATGAACACAAAAGTTTTGTTATCCAAGTTTGGGAAATTCCATTAGTCCAACCCTATTAAGCTTGGAATTTTACATGAAGGAGATTTTTCTACACATGTTTTAAAAATGGATATGCATGCTTGAAACATGTTAAAGATTCAAATGACCTATGGATCCAAAGCTTTGAAAGAGAATAACAAACGCTCTTTAAATTCTCAAGTGAACGTGCGGTGGAATATTTACCCGAGTCTAACAAGTCATTATTTTACCCATTTTCAAAAATTTGATCTAACAATCATAGATGACTGTAAAGTGATTTATCCTGCGTAACAGGCTATATTTTTTTATGAAATGACTTATGGATTGCAATTCAACACCCAATTAAAAATCCTTTGCCACCAATTTTTCCCGACAATTGCAAAACATTAGATGTAAAAACTAAAAAGAGCTTACAATCCCTAAAAATTATAGACACTCTTTGGAATTATCTCTCCCTACAATTGTGCATTGTGCTTTTCCATTTTAGATGTACACTTTTTTCTTAAATCAAAACTTTGACTTTTCGTTCTCCCTTCATCTCGAAAACAAACAAGGCAAAAAGCTTACGACAAAATTAAAATTTTACAATTGATGTATGGAAAACATTTAAAACAATAACAAATATAAATAAAGAAAATTTATTCACCCAACACAAATGAACACAAAAGTTTTGTTATCCAATTTTGGGAAATTCCACTAGTTTAACCCTAATAGCTAGGAATTTTGCAAGAAAGACATTTCGTCCACACATGTTTTAAAAATGGATATGCATGTTTGAAACATGTTAAAGATGCAGATCAGCTATGGATGCAAAACTTTTAAAGAGAATAACAAACGCTCATAAAATTCTCAAGTGAACTTACGGTGAGATATTTACCCGAGTCAAACATGCCATTATTTTGTCCATTTGCAAAAAGCTGATATAATTAATCATAGATGATTGTAATGTGATTTATCATGCGTAAAGGGCAATATAAATGTATGAAATGACTTATGGATTGCAATTCAACACTCAGTTAAAAAACCCCCGCAACCCATTTTTCCCGACGATTGCAAAACCTAAGATATAAAAATGAAAAAGTCCTTACAATCGCTAAAAATTACAGACACTCTTTGGAATTATCTCTCTCTACATATGTGCATTGTGCATTTCCGTTTTTGAAGAACACATTTTTCTTAAATCAAAACTTCGAGTTTTTCGCTTTCCCTTCATCCTGTATACAAAAAAGGCAAATAGATCACAGCAAAATGAAAATTTCATTATTGAAGTACTGAAAAAGTTTAAAACAATAAAAAAAGTAAATGAAGAAAATTTATTCACACACCACAAATGAACACAAAAGTTTTGTTATCCAAGTTTGGGAAATTCTACTAGTCCAAAACTAATATCTTGGAATTTTACATGAAGGGGATTTTTTCTACACATGTTCTAAAAATGGATATGCATGCCAGAAACATGTTAAAGATTCAAATGACCTATGGATCCAAAGCTTTTAAAGAGAATAACAAATGCTCATTAAATTCTCAAGTGAACGTGCGGTGGGATATTTGCCCGAGTCAAACAAGCCATTATTTTGCCCATATTCAAAAAGTTGAGCTAACAATCATAGATGATTGTAAAGTTATTTGTCATGCGTAACGGGCTATATTTTTGTAGGAAATGACTTATGGATTTCAAGTCAACACTCAGTTAAAAATCGCCCGCCTCCCCCGTTTCCCGACCATTACAAAACCATAGATATAAAAACGAAAAAAGTGCATACGATCCCTAAAACATACAGACACTCTTTGGAAATATCTCTCTCTACATTTGTGCATTGTGCATTTCCATTTTAGATGTACACTTTTTTCTTCAATCAGAACTTTGAGTTTTCTCTCCCCCTTCATCCCGTAAACAAAAAAGGCAAAAAAGATCACAACCAAATAAAAATTTTATAGTTGTTGTGTGGAAAATATTTAAAATAATAACAAATGTAAATAAAAAATATCTATTCACACACCACAAATGAACACAAAAGTTTTGTTATCCAAGTATGGGAAATTCCATTAGTCCAACCCTATTAAGCTTGGAATTTTACATGAAGGAGATATTTTCAACACATGTTTTAAGAATAGGTATGCATGTTTGAAACATGTTAAAGATTCAAAGCTATATTTTTGTCTGAAATGACTTATGGATCGCAATTCAACACTCAGTTAAAAATCCTCTGCCACCAATTTTTCACGAGGATTGCAAAACCTGAGATATAAAAACAAAAAAGAGCTTACAATCCTTTAAAAATACAGACACTCTTTGGAATTATCTCCCACTACAATTGTGCATTGTGCTTTTCCATTTTAGATGTACACTCTTTTCTTAAATCAAAACTTTGACTTTTCGCTCTCCCTTCATCCCGAAAACAAACAAGGCTTTAGCTTACAACAAAATGAAAAGCTCATTAAATTCTCAAGTGAACTTGGCGTGGGATATTTACCTGAGTCAAACATGCCATTATTTTGCCCGTTTGCCAAAATCTGACATAATTAATCATAGATGATTGTAATGCGATTTATCATGCGTAACGGGCTATATTTTTGTATGAAATGACTTATGGATTGAAATTCAACACTCAGTTAAAAATCCTCCGCAACCCATTTTTCCCGAGGATTGCAAAACCTGAGATATAAAAACGAAAAGGTGCTTACAATCCCTAAAAATTACAGACACTCTTTGGAATTATCTCTCTCTACATATGTGCATTGTGCATTTCTGTTTTAGATGTACACATTTTTCTTAAATCAAAACTTCGAGTTTTTCGCTCTCCCTTCATCCCGTAAACATACAAGGCAAATAGATCACAGCTAAATGAAAATTTCATTGTTGATGTACGGAAAAAGTTTAAAACAATAAAAAAAGTAAAAGAAGAAAATTTATTCACACACCACAAATGAACACAAAAGTTTTGTTATCCAAGTTTGGGAAATTCCACTAGTCCGAAACTATTATCTTGGAATTTTCCAAGAAGGAGATTTTTTCTACACATGTTTTAAAAAAGGATATGCATGCCAGAAAAATGTTAAAGATTCAAATGACCTATGGATCCAAAGCTTTTAAAGAGAATAACAAACGCTCATTAAATTCTCAAGTGAACGTACGGTGGGATATTTGCCCGAGTCAAACAAGCCATTATTTTTCCCATATTCAAAAAGTTGAGCTAACAATCATAGATGATTGTAAAGTTATTTGTCATGCGGAACGGGCTATATTTTTGTAAGAAATGACATATGGATTTTAAGACAACACAGTTAAAAATCGCCCGCCTCCCCCGTTTCCCGACGATTGCAAAACCTTAGATATAAAAACGAAAAAAATGCATACGATTCCTAAAACATACAGACACTCTTTGGAAATATCTCTCTCTACATTTGTGCATTGTTCATTTCCATTTTAGATGTACACTTTTTCTTAAATCAGAACTTTGAGTTTTCGCTCCCCCTTCATCCCATAAACAAAAAAGGCAAAAAAGATCACAACAAAATAAAAATTTTATAGTTGATGTGTGGAAAATATTTAAAATAATAACTAATGTAAATAAAAAATATCTATTCACACACCACAAAAGAACACAAAAGTTTTGTTATCCAAGTTTGGGAAATTCCATTAGTCCAACCCTATTAAGCTTGGCATTTTACAGGATGGAGATTTTTTCTACACATGTTTTAAAAATGGATATGCATGCTTGAAACATGTTAAAGATTTGAATTACCTATGGATCCAAAGGTTTTAAAGAGAATAACAAACGCTCATTAAATTCTCAAGTGAACGTGCAGTGGGATATTTACCCGAGTCTAACAAGTCATTATTTTGCCCATTTTCAAAAATTTGATCTAACAATCATAGATGATTGTAAAGTGATTTATCATGCGTAATGGGCCATATTTTTGTATGAAATGACTTATGGATTGCAATTCAACACTCAGTTAAAAATCCTCTGCCACCAATTTTTCCTGACGATCGCAAAACCTGAGATATAAAAACTAAAAATAGCTTACAATCCCTAAAAATTACAGACACTCTTTGGAATTATCTCTCCCTACAATTGTGCTTTGTGCTTTTCCATTTTAGATGTACACTTTTTTCTTCAATCAAAACTTTGACTTTTCGCTCTCCCTTCATCCCGAAAACAAACTAGGCAAAAAGCTTACAACAAAATGAAAATTTTATAGTTGATGTATGGAAAAAATTTAAAAAAATAAAAAATATAAATAAAGAAAATTTATTCACCCAACACAAATGAACACAAAAGTTTTGTTATCCAATTTTGGGAAATTCCACTAGTTTAACCCAAATAGCTTGGGATTTTGCAAGAAAGAGATTTCATTGACACATGTTTTAAAAATGGATATGCATGTTTGAAACATGAAAAAGATGCAAATGAGATATGGATGCGAAGCTATTAAAGAGAATAACAAACGCTCATAAAATTCTCAAGTGTACTTGCGGTGGGATATTTCCCCGAGTCAAAACACTCCATTATTTCGCCCATTTGCAAAAAGCTGACATAATTAATCATAGATGATTGTAATGTGATTTATCATGCGTATCAGGCTATATTTTTGTATGAAATGACTTATGGATTGCAATTCAACACTCAGTTAAAAATCCTCCGCAACCCATTTTTCCCAACGATTGCAAAACCTGAGATATAAAAACGAAAAGGTGCTTACAATCCCTAAAAATTACAGACACTCTTTGGAATTATCTCTCTCTACATATGTGCATTGTGCACTTCTGTTTTAGATGTACACATTTTTCTTAAATCAAAACTTCGAGTTTTTCGTTCTCCCTTCAGCCCGTAGACAAAAAAGGTAAATAGATCACAGCAAAATGAAAATTTCATAGTTGATGTACGGAAAAAGTTTAAAACTATAAAAAAAGTAAATGAAGAAGATTTATTCACACACCACAAATGAACACAAAATTTTTGTTATCCAAGTTTGGGAAATTCAACTAGTCCAAAACTAATATCTTGGAATTTTACATGCAGGAGATTTTTTCTACACATGTTTTAAAAATGGATATGCATGCCAGAAACATGATCAAGATTCAAATGACCTATGGTCCAAAGCTTTTGAAGAGAATAACAAACACTCATTGAGTTCTCAAGTGAACGTGCGGTGGGATATTTACCCGAGTCTAACAAGTCATTATTTTGCCCATTTTCAAAAATTTGATCTAACAATCATAGATGATCGTAAAGTGATTTATAATGCATAATGGGCTATATTTTTGTCTGAAATGACATATCGGTTGCAATTCAACACTCAATTAAAAATCCTCTACCACTGATTTTTCTCGACGGTTGCAAAACCTCAGATATAAAAACTAAAAAGAGCTTACGATCCCTAAAAATTACAGACACACTTTGGAATTATCTCTCCCTACAATTGTGCATTGTGCTTTTCCATTTTAGATGTACACTTTTTTCTTAAATCAAAACTTTGACTTTTCGCTCTCCCTTCATCCCGAAAACAAACAAGCCAAAAAGCTTACAACTAAATGATAATTTTATAGTTGATGTATGGAAAAAATTTAAAACAATAACAAATATAAATAAAGAAAATTTATTCACCCAACACATATGAACACAAAAATTTATTTATCCAATTTTGGGAAATTCCACTAGTTTAACCCTAATAGCTTGGAATTTTGCAAGAAAGAGATTTCATCGACACATGTTTTAAAAATGGATATGCATGTTTGAAACATGTCAAAGATGCAAATGAGCTATGGATGCGAAGGTTTTAAAGAGAATAACAAACGCTCATTAAATTCTCAAGTCAACTTGCAGTGGGATATTTACCCGAGTCAAACATGCCATTATTTTGCCCATTTGCAAAAAGCCGACATAATTAATCAAAGATGATTTTAATGTGATTTACCTTGCGTAACGGGCTATATTTTTGTATGAAATGACTTATGGATTGCAATTCAACACTCTGTTAAACATCCGCCGCAACTCATTTTTCCCGACGATTACATAACCTGAGATATAGAAATGAAAAGGTGCTTACAATCCCTAAAAATTACAGACACTCTTTGGAATTATCTCTCTCTTCATATGTGCATTGTGCATTTCCGTTTTAGATGTACACATTTTTCTTAAATCAAAACTTCGAGTTTTTCGCTCTCCCTTCATCCCGTAAACAAAAAAGGCAAAAAGATCACAACAAAATGAAAATTTCATAGTTGATGTACGGAAAAAGTTTAAAACAATAAAAAAATTAAATGAACAAAATTTATTCACACACCACAAACGAACACAAAAGTTTTGTTATCCATGTTTTGGAAATTCCACTAGTCCAAAACTAATATCTTGGAATTTTACATGAAGGAGATTTTTTCTACACATGTTTTAAAAATGGATATGCATGCCAGAAACATGTTAAAGATTCAAATGACTATGGATCCAAAGCTTTTAAAGAGAATAACAAACACTCATTAAATTCTCAAGTGAACGTGAGGTGGGATATTTGCCCGAGTCAAACAAGCCATTATTTTGCCCATATTCAAAAATTTTAGCTAACAATCATAGATGATTGTAAAGTGATTTGTCATCGTAACGGGCTATATTTTTGTAAGAAATGAGTTTTGGATTTGAAGTCAACACTCAGTTAAAAATCGCCTGCCTCCCCCGTTTCCTGACGATTGGAAAACCTTTGATATAAAAACGAAAAATTGCATACGATCCCTAAAACATATAGAGACTCTTTGGAAATATCTCTCTCTACATTTGTGCATTGTGCATTTCCATTTTAGATGTACACTTTTTTCTTAAACCAGAACTTTGAGTTTTCGCTCCCCCTTCCTCCCGTAAAGAAAAAATGCAAAAAAGATCACAACAAAATAAAAATTTTATAGTTGATGTGTGGAAAATATTTAAAATAATAACTAATGTAAATAAAAAATATCTATTAACACACCACAAATGAACACAAAAGTTTTGTTATCCAGGTTTGGGAAATTCCATTAGTCCAACCCAATTAAGCTTGGAATTTTACATGAAGGAGATATTTTCTACACATGTTTTATAAATGGATATGCATGCTTGAAACATGTTAAAGATTCAAATGACCTATGGATCCAAAGCTTTTAAAGAGAATAACAAACGCTCATTAAATTCTCAAGTGAACGTGCGGTGGGATATTTACCCGAGTCTAACAAGTCATTATTTTGCCCATTTTCAAAAATTTGATCTAACAATCATAGATGATTAGAAAGTGATTTATCATGCGTAACGGGCTATATTTTTGTATGGAATGACTTATGGATTGTAATTCAACACTCAGTTAAAAATCCTCTGCCACCAATTTTTCCCGACGATTGCAAAACCTGAGATATAAAAACTAAAAAGAGCTTACAATCCCTAAAAATTACCGAAACTCTTTTGAATTATCTCCCCGTACAATTGTGCATTATCCTTTTCCATTTTAGATGTACACTTTTTTCTTAAATCAAAACTTTTACTTTTCGCTCTCCCTTCATCCCGAAAACAAACAAGGCGAAAAGCTTACAACAAAATAAAAATTATATAGTTGATGTATGGAAAAAATTTAAAACAATAACAAATATAAATAAAGAAAATTTATTTACCCAACACAAATGAACACAAAAGTTTTGTTATCCAAGTTTGGGAAATTCCACTAGTTTTATCCTAATAGCTTGGAATTTTGCAAAAAAGATATTTCATCCACACATGTTTTAAAAATGGATATGCATGTTCGAAACATGTTGAACATGCAAATTAGCTATGGATGCAAAGCTTTTAAAGAGAATAACAAACAATCATTAAATTCTCAAGTGAACTTGCGGTGGGATATTTACCCGAGTCAAACATGCCATTATTTTGCCCATTTGCAAAAAGCTGACATAATTAATCATAGATGATTGTAATGTTATTTATCATGCATAACGGGTTATATTTTTGTACGAAATGACTTATGGATTGCAATTCAACACTCAGTTAAAAATCCTCAGCAACCCATTTTTCTCGACGATTGCAAAACCTGAGATATAAAAACGAAAAAGTGCTTACAATCCCTAAAAATTATAGACACTATTTGGAATTATCTCTCTCTACATATGTGCATTGTGCATTTTCGTTTTAGATGGACGCATTTTTCTTAAATCAAAACCTCGAGTTTTTCGCTTTCCCTTCATCCCGTAAACAAAAAAGGCAAATAGATCACAGCAAAATGAAAATTTCATCGTTGATGTACAGAAGAAGTATAAAACAATAAAAAAAGTAAATGATGAAAATTTATTCACACACCACAAATGAACACAAAAGTTTTGTTATCCAAGTTTGGGAAATTCCACTAGTCCAAAACTAATATCTTGGAATTTTACATGAAGGAGATTTTTTCTACACATGTTTTAAAAATGGATATGCATGCCAGAAACATGTTAAAGATTCAAATCACCTATGGATCCAAAGCATTTAAAGAGAATAACAAACGCTCTTTAAATTCTCAAGTGAACGTGCGGTGGGATATTTGCCCGAGTCAAACAAGCCATTATTTTGCCCATATTCAAAAAGTTGAGCTAACAATCATAGGTGATTCTAAAGTGATTTGTCATGCGTAACGGGCTATATTTTTGTAAGAAATGACTTATGCATTTGAAGTGAACACTCAATTAAAAATCGCTCGCCTCCCCCGTTTCCCGACGATTGCAAAACCTTAGATATAAAAACGAAAAAGTAAATACGATCCCTAAAACATACAGACACTCTTTGGAAATATCTCTCTCTACATTTGTGCATTGTGCATTTCCATTTTAGATGTAGACTTTTTTCTTAAATCAGAACTTTGAGTTTTCGCACCCCCTTCATCCCGTAAACAAAAAAGGCAAAAAATATCACAACAAAATAAAAATTATATAGTTGATGTGTGGAAAATATTTAAAATAATAACTAATGCAAGTAAAAAATATCTATTCACACACCAAAAATGAAGACAAAAGTTTTGTTATCAAAGTTTGGGAAATTCCATTAGTCCAACCCTATTAAGCATGGAATTTTACATGAAGGAGATTTTTTCTACACATGTTTTAAAACTGGATATGCATGCTTGAAAGATGTTAAAGATTCAAATGACCTATGGATCCAAAGCTTTTAAATGGAATAACAAACGCTCATTAAATTCCCAAGTGAACGTGCGGTGGGATATTCACTCGAGTCTAACTAGTCTTTATTTTTCCCATTTTCAAAAATTTGATCTAACAATCATAGATGATTGTAAAGTGATTTATCACGCGTAATGGGCTACATTTTTGTATGGAGTGACTTATGGATTACAATTCAACACTCAGTTAAAAGTCCTCTGCCACGAATATTTCCTGACGATTGCAAAACCTGAGCTTTAAAAACTAATAAGAGCTTACAATCCCTAAAAATTATAGACATTCTTTGGAATTATCTCTCCTTAAAATTGTGCATTGTGCTTTTCCATTTTAGATGTACACTTTTTTCTTAAATCAAAACTTGGACTGTTCGCTCTCCCTTCATCCCGAAAACAAACAAGGCAAAAAGCTTACAACAAAATGAAAATTTTATAGTTGATGTATGGAAAAAATTTAAAACAATAACAAATATAAAGAAAGAAAATTTATTCACCCAACACAAATGAACACAAAAATTTTGTTATCCAATTTTATGAAATTCCACTAGTTTAACCCTAATAGCTTGGAATTTTTCAAGAAAGTGATTTTATCCACACATGTTTTAAAAATGGATATGCATGTTTGAAACATGTTAAAGATGCAAATGAGCTGTGGATGCAAAGCTTTTAAAGAGAATAAAAAACTCTCATTAAATTCTCAAGTGAACTTGCGGTGGGATATTTACCCGAGTCAAACATGCCATTATTTGGCCCATTTGCAAAAAGCTGACAGAATTAATCATAGATGATTGTAATGTGATTTATCATGCGTAACGGGCTATATTTTTGTATGAAATGACTTATAGATTGCAATTCAACACTCAGTTAAAAATCGTCCGCAACCCATTTTTCCCGAAGATTGCAAAACCTGAGATATAAAAACGGAAAGGTGCTTACAATCCCTAAAAATTACAAACACTCTTTGGAATTATCTCTTTCTACATATGTGCATTGTGCATTTCCGTTTTAGATGTACACATTTTTCTTAAATAAAAACTTCGAGTTTTTGGCTCTCCCTTTATCCCGTAAACAAAAAAGGCAAATAGATCATAACAAAATGAAAATTTCATAGTGATGTATGGAAAAAGTTTAAAATAATAAAAAAATTAAATGAAGAAAATTTACTCACACACCACAAATGAACACAAAAGTTTTGTTATCCAAGTTTGGGAAATTCCACTAGTCCAAAACTAATATCTTGGAATTTTACGAGAAGGAGATTTTTTCTACACATGTTTTAAAAATGGCTATGCATGCCAGAAACATGTTAAAGATTCAAATGACGAATAGATCCAAAGCTTTTAAAGAAAATAACAAACGCTCATTAAATTCTCAAGTGAACGTGCGGTGGGATATTTGCCCGAGTCAAACAAGCCATTATTTTGCCCATATTCAAAAAGTTGAGCTAACAATCATAGGTGATTGTAAAGTGATTGTCATGCGTAACGGGCTATATTTTTGTAAGATATGACTTATGGATTTGAAGTAACCACTCGGTTAAAAATCCCCCGCCTCCCCCGTTTCCCGACGATTACAAAACTTTGGATATAAAAACGAAAAAGTGCATACGATCCCTAAAACATACAGACACTCTTTGGAAATATCTCTCTCTACATTTGTGCATTGTGCATTTCCATTTTAGATGTAGACTTTTTTCTTAAATCAGAACTTTGAGTTTTTGCTCCCCCTTCTTCCCGTAAACAAAAAAGGCAAAAAAGATCACAACAAAATAAAAAATTTATAGTTCATGTGTGGAAAATATTTAAAATAATAACTAAATTAAATAAAATATATCTATTCACACACCACAAATGAACACAAAAGTTTTGTTATCCAAGTTTGGGAAATTCCATTAGTCCAACCCTATTAAGCTTGGAATTTTACATGAAGGAGATTTTTTCTACACATGTTTTAAAAATGGATATGTATGGTTGAAACATGTTAAAAATTCAAATGACCTATTGATCCAAATCTTTTAAAGAGAATAACAAACGCTCATAAAATTCTCAAGTGAACGTGCGGTGGGATATTTTCCGGAGTCTAACAAGTCATTATTTTTCCCATTTTCAAAAATTTGACATAATTAATCATAGATGATTGGAATGTGATTTATCATGCGTAATGGGCTATATCTTTGTATGAAATGACTTATGGATTGCAATTCAACACTCAGTTAAAAATCCTCCTCAACCCATTTATCCCGACGATTGCAAAAATTGAGATATAAAAACGAAAAGGTGGTTACAATCCCAAAAAATTACAGACACTCCTTAGAATTGTCCCTCTCTACATATGTCCATTGTGCATTTCCGTTTTAGATCTACGCATTTTTGTTAAATCAAAACTTTGAGTTTTTCGTTCTCCCTTCATCCCGTAAACAAAAAAGGCAAATAGATCATAGCAAAATGAAAATTTCATAGTTGATGTACTGAAAAAGTTTAAAACAATAAAAAAAGTAAATGAAGAAAATTTATTCACACACCACAAATGAACACAAAAGTTTTGTTATCCAAGTTTGGGAAATTCCACTAGTCCAAAACTAGTATCTTGGAATTTTACATGAAGGAGATTTTTTCGACATGGATATGCATGCCAGAAACATGTTAAAGATTCAAATGACCTATGGATCCAAAGCTTTTCAAGTGAATAACAAACGCTCATGAAATTCACAAGTGAACATGCGGTGGGATATTTGCTTGAGTCAAACAAGCCATTATTTTGCCCATATTCAAAAAGTTGAGCTACAATCATAGATGATTGTAAAGTGATTTGTCATGCGTAACGGGCTATATTTTGACAGAAATGACTGATGGATTTGAAGTCAACACTCAGTTAAAAATCGCCCGCCTCCCCCATTTCTCGACGATTGCAAAACCTTAGATATAAAAACGAAAGAGTGCATACGATCCCTAAAACATACAACCACTCTTTGCAAATGTCTCTCTCTACATTTGTGCATTGTGCATTTCCATTTTAGATGTACACTTTTTTCTTAAATCAGAACTTTGAGTTTTCACTCCCCCCTTCATCCCGTAAACAAAAAAGGCAAAAAAGATCACACAAAATAAAAATTTTATAGTTGATGTGTGGAAAATATTTAAAATAATAACTAATGTAAATAAAAAATATGTATTCACACACCACAAATGAACACAAAAGTTTTGTTATCCAAGTTTGGGAAATTCCATTAGTCCAACCCTATTAAGCTTGGAATTTTACATGAAGGAGATTTTTTCTACACATGTTTTAAAAATGGATAAGCATGCTTGAAACATGTTAAAGATTCAAATGACCTATGGATCCAAAGCTTTTAAAGACAATAACAAACGCTAATTAAATTCTCAAGTGAACGTGCGGTGGGATATTTACCCGAGTCCCATAAGTCATTATTTTGCCCATTTTCAAAAATTTGATCCAACAATCACAAATGATTGTAAAGTGATTTATCATGCGTAACTGGCTATATTTTTGTATGAAATGACTTGTGGATTGCAATTCAACACTCAGTTAAAAATCCTCTGCCACCAATTTTACCCGACGATTGGAAAACCTGAGATATAAAAACTAAAAAGAGCTTACAATCCCTAAAAATTACAGACACTCTTCGGAATTATCTCCCCCTATAATTGTGCATTGTGCTTTTCCATTTTAGATGTACACTTTTTTCTTAAATCACAACTTTGACTTTTTCGCTCTCCCTTCATCCCGAAAACAAACAAGGCAAAAAGCTTACAACAAAATGAAATTTTTATAGTTGATGTATGGAAAAAATTTAAAATAATAAAAAATATAAATAAAGAAAATTTATTCACCCAACACAAATGAACACAAAAGTTTTGTTATCCAATTTTGGGAAATTCCACTAGTTTAACCCTAATAGCTTGGAATTTTGCAAGAAAGAGATTTCATCCACACATGTTTTAAAAATGCATATGCATGTTTGAAACATGTTAAAGATGCAAATGTGCTATGGATGCAAAGCTTTTAAAGAGAATAACAAACGCTCATTAAATTCTCAAGTGAACTTGCGGTGGGATATTTACCCGAGTCAAACATGCCATTATTTTGCCCTTTGCAAAAAACTGACATAATTAATCATAGATGATTGTAAGGTGATTTATCATGCGTAACGGGCTATATTTTTGTATGAAATGACTTATGGATTGCAATTCAACACTCAGTTAAAAATCCTCCGCAACCCATTTTTCCCGAAGATTGCAAAACCTGAGATATAAAAATGAAAAGGTGCTTACAATCCCTAAAAATTACAGACACTCTTTGGAATTATCTCTCTCTACATATGTGCATTGTGCATTTCCGTTTTAGATGTACATATTTTTCTTAAATAAAAATTTTGAGTTTTTGGCTCTCCCTTTATCCCGTAAACAAAAAAGGCAAATAGATCACAGCAAAATGAAAATTACATAGTTGATGTACGGAAAAAGTTTAAAACAATAAAAAAATTAAATGAAGAAAATTTACTCACACACCACAAATGAACACAAAAGTTTTGTTATCCAAGTTTGGGAAATTCCACCAGTCCAAAACTAATATCTTGGAATTTTACATGAAGGAGATTTTTTCTACACATGTTTTAAAAATGGATATGCATGCCAGAAACATGTTGAAGTTTCAAATGACCTATAGATCCAAAGCTTTTAAAGAAAATAACAAACGCTCATTAAATTCTCAAGTGAACGTGCGGTGGGATATTTGCCCGAGTCAAACAAGCCATTATTTTGCCCATATTCAAAAAGTTGAGCTAACAATCATTGGTGATTGTAAAGTGATTTGTTCTGCGTAACGGGCTATATTTTTGTAAGAAATGACTTATGGATTTGAAGTCAACACTCGGTTAAAAATCCGCCGCCTCCCCCGTTTCCCGACGATTGCAAAACTTTAGATATAAAAACGAAAAAGTGCATACGATCCCTAAAACATACAGACACTCTTTGGAAATATCTCTCTCTATATTTGTGCATTGTGCATTTCCATTTTAGTTGTAGACTTTTTTCTTAAATCAGAACTTTGAGTTTTTGCTCCCCCTTCTTCCCGTAAACAAAAAAGGCAAAAAAGATCACAACAAAATAAAAATTTTATAGTTGATGTGTGGAAAATATTTAAAATAATAACTAATGTAAATAAAAAATATCTATTCACACACCACAAATGAACACAAAAGTTTTGTTATCCAAGTTTGGGAAATTCCATTAGTCCAACCCTATTAAGCTTGGAATTTTACATGAAGGAGATTTTTTCTACACATGTTTTAAAAATGGATACGTATGGTTGAAACATGTTAAAAATTCAAATGACCTATGGATCCAAAGCTTTTAAAGAGATTAACAAACGCTCATAAAATTCTCAAGTGAACGTGCGGTGAGATATTTTTCGGAGTCTAACAAGTCATTATTTTTCCCATTTTCAAAAATTTGACATAATTAATCATAGATGATTGTAATGTGATTTATCATGCGTAATGGGCTATATCTTTGTATGAAATGACTTATGGATTGCAATTCAAAACTCAGTTAAAAATCCTCCACAACCCATTTTTCCCGACGATTGCAAAACCTGAGATATAAAAACGAAAAGGTGGTTACAATCCCAAAAAATTACAGACACTCTTTGGAATTATCCCTCTCTACATATGTCCATTGTGCATTTCCGCTTTAGATCTACGCATTTTTCTTAAATCAAAACTTTGAGTTTTTCGCTCTCCCTTCATCCCGTAAAAATAAAAGGCAAATAGATCACAGCAAAATGAAAATTTCATAGTTGATGTACGGAAAAAGTTTAAAACAATAAAAAAATTAAATGAAGAAAATTTATTCACACACCACAAATGAACACAAAAGTTTTTTTATCCAAGTTTGGGAAATTCCACTAGTCCAAAACTAGTATCTTGGAATTTTACATGGAGGAGATTTTTTCTACACATGTTTTAAAAATGGATATGCATGCCAGAAAAATGTTAAAGAATCAATTGACCTATGGATCCAAAGCTTTTCAAGTGAATAACAAACGCTCATTAAATTCACAAGTGAACGTGCGATGGGATATTTGCCTGAGTCAAACAAGCCATTATTTTGCCCATATTCAAAAAGTTGAGCTACAATCATAGATGATTATAAAGTGATTTGTCATGCGTAACGGGCTATATTTTGAAAGAAATGACTGATGGATTTGAAGTCAACACTCAGTCAAAAATCGCCCGCCTCCCCCGTTTCTCGATTATTGCAAAACCTTAGATATAAAAATGAAAGAGTGCATACGATCCCAAAAACATACAGCCACTCTTTGGAAATGTCTCTCTCTACATTTGTGCATTGTGCATTTCCATTTTAGATGTACACTTTTTTCTTAAATCAGAACTTTGAGTTTTCGCTCCCCTCTTCATCCCGTAAACAAAAAAGGCAAAAAAGATCACACAAAATAAAAATTTTATAGTTGATGTGTGGAAAATATTTAAAATAATAAATAAAGTAAACAAAAAATATCTATTTACACACCACAAATGAACACAAAAGTTTTGTTATCCAAGTTTGGGAAATTCCATTAGTCCAACCCTATTAAGCTTGGAATTTTACATGAAGGAGATTTTTTCTACACATGTTTTAAAAATGGTTATGCATGCTTGAAACATGTTAAAGATTCAAATGACCTATGGATCCAAAGCTTTTAAAGAGAATAACAAACGCTGATTAAATTCTCAAGTGAACGTGCGGTGGGATATTTACCCGAGTCCAACAAGTCATTATTTTGCCCATTTTCAAAAATTTGATCTAACAATCATAAATGATTGTAAAGTGATTTATCATGCCTAACGGGCTATATTTTTGTATGAAATGACTTGTGGATTGCAATTCAACACTCAGTTAAAAATCCTCTGCCACCAATTTTACCCGACAATTGCAAAACCTGAGATATAAAAACTAAAAAGAGCTTACTATCCCTAAAAATTACAGACACTCTTCGGAATTATCTCCCCCTACAATTGTGCATTGTGCTTTTCCATTTTAGATGTACACTTTTTTCTTAAATCAAAACTTTGACTTTTCGCTCTCCCTTCATCCCGAAAACAAACAAGGCAAAAAGCTTACAACAAAATGAAATTTTTATAGTTGATGTATGGAAAAAATTTAAAACAATAACAAATATAAATAAAAAAAATTTATTCACCCAGCACAAATGAACACAAAAGTTTTGTTATCCAATTTTGGGAAATTCCACTAGTTTAACCGTAATACCTTGGAATTTTGCAAGAAAGAGATTTCATCCACACATGTTTTAAAACTGCATATGCATGTTTGAAACATGTTAAAGATGCAAATGAGCTATGGATGCAAAGCTTTTAAAGAGAATAAAAAACGCTCATTAAATTCTCAAGTGAACTTGCGGTGGGATATTTACCCGAGTCAAACATGCCATTATTTTGCCCATTTGCAAAAGGCTGACATAATTAATCATAGATGATTGTAATGTGATTTATCATGCGTAACGGGTTATATTTTTGTATGAAATGACTTATGGATTGCAATTCAACACTCAGTTAAAAATCCTCCGCAACCCATTTTTCTCGAAGATTGCAAAACCTGAGATATAAAAACGAAAAGGTGCTTACAATCCCTAAAAATTACAGACACTCTTTGGAATTATCTCTCTCTACATATGTGCATTGTGCATTTCCGTTTTAGATGCACACATTTTTCTTAAATCAAAACTTCGAGTTTTTGGCTCTCCCTTTATCCCGTAAATAAAAAAGGCAAATAGATCACAGCAAAATGGAAATTTCATAGTTGATGTACGAAAAAAGTTTAAAACAATAAAAAAATTAAAAGAAGAAAATTTATTCACACACCACAAATGAACACAAAAGTTTTGTTATCCAAGTTTGGGAAATTCCACTAGTCCAAAACTAATATCTTGGAATTTTACATGAAGGAGATTTTTTCTACATATGTTTTAAAAATGGATATGCATGCCAGAAACATGTTAAAGATTCAAATGACCTATAGATCCAAAGCTTTTAAAGAAAATACCAAACGCTCTTTAAATTCTCAAGTGAACGTGCGGTGGGATATTTGCATGAGTCAAACAAGCGATTATTTTGCCCGTATTGAAAAATTTGAGCTAACAATCATAGGTGATTGTAAAGTGATTTGGCATGCGTAACGGGCTGTATTTTTGTAAGAAATGACTTATGGATTTGAAGTCAACACTCAGTTAAAAATCACCCGCCTCCCCCGTTTCCCGACGATTACAAAACCTTAGATATAAAAACGAAAAAGTGCATACGATCCCTAAAACATACAGACACTCTTTGGTAATATCTCTCTGTACATTTGTGCATTGTGCATTTCCATTTTAGATGTACACTTTTTTCTTAAATCAGAACTTTGAGTTTTCGCTCCCCCCTTCATCCCATAAACATAATAGGCAAAAAAAGATCACAAGAAAATAAAAATTTTATAGTTAATGTGTGGAAAATATTTAAAATAATAACTAATGTAAATAAAAAATATCAATTCACACACCACAAATGAACACAAAAGTTTTGTTATCCAAGTTTGGGAATTCCCATTAGTCCAACCCTATTAAGCTTGGAAGTTTACATGAAGGAGATTTTTTCTACACATGTTTCAAAAATGGATATGCATGGTTGAAACATGTTAAAGATTCAAATGACCTATGGATCCAAAGCATTTAAAGACAATAACAAACGCTCACAAAACTCTCAAGTGAACGTGCGGTGGGATATTTACCCGAGTCTAACAAGTCATTATTTTGCCCATTTTTAAAAATTTGACATAATTAATCATAGATGATTGTAATGTGATTTATCATGCGTAACGGGCTATATTTTTGTATGAAATGACTTATGGATTGCAATTCAACACTCAGTTAAAAATCCTCCGCAACTCATTTTTCCCGACGACTGCTAAACCTGAGATATAAAAACGAAAAGGTGCTTACAAAATGTTCACAGTAAAATAAAAATTTCCTAGTTGATGTACCAAAAAAGTTTAAAATAATAAAAAAAGTAAATGAAGAAAATTTATTCACACACCACAAATGAACACAAAAGTTTTGTTATCCAAGTTTGGGAAATTCCACTAGTCCAAAACTAATATCTTGGAATTTTACATGAAGGGGATTTTTTCTACACATGTTTTAAAAATGGATATGCATGCCAGAAACATGTTAAAGATTCAAATGACCTATGGATCCAAAGCTTTTAAAGAGAATAACAAACGCTCATTAAATTCTCAAGTGAACGTGCGGTGGGATATTTGCCCGAGTCAAACAAGCCATTATTTTGCCTATATTCAAAAAGTTGAGCTAACAATCATAGATGATTGTAAAGTGATTTGTCATGCGTAACGGGCTATATTTTTGTAAGAAATGACTTATGGATTTGATGTCAACACTCAGTTAAAAATCGCCCGCCTCCCCCGTTTCCCGAAGATTGCAAAACCTTAGATATAAAAATGAAAAAGTGCATACGATCCCTAAACATACAGACACTCTTTGGAAATATCTCTCCCTACATTTGTGCATTGTGCATTTCCATTTTAGATGTATATTTTTTTCTTAAAACAGAACATTGAGTTTTCGTTCCCCCTTCTTCCCATAAACAAAAAAGGCAAAAACGATCACAACAAAATAAAATTTTTAAAGTTGATGTGTGAAAAATATTTAAAATAATAACCAATGTAAATAAAAAATATCTATTCACACACCACAAATGAACACAAAAGTTTTTTTATCCAAGTTTGGGAAATTCCATTAGTCCAACCCTATTAAGCATGGAATTTTACATGAAGGAGATTTTTTTTACACATGTTTTAAAAATGGATATGCATGCTTGAAACATGTTAATGATTCAAATGACCTATGGATCCAAAGCTTTTAAAGAGAATAACAAATGCTCATTAAATTCTCAAGTGAACGTGCGGTGGGATATTTACCCGAGTATAACAAGTCATTATTTTGCCCATTTTCAAAAATTTGATCTAACAATCATAGATGATTGTAAAGTGGTTTATCATGCGTAACGGGCTATATTTTTGTATGAAGTGACTTATGGATTGCAATTCAACACTCAGTTAAAAATCCTCTGCCACCAATTTTTCCCTACGATTGCAAAACCTGAGATGTAAAAACTAAAAAGAGCTTACAATCCCTAAAAATTACAGACACTCTTTGGAATTATCTCTCCCTACAATTGTGCATTGTGCTTTTCCATTTTAGATGTACACTTTTTTCTTAAATCAAAACTTTGACTTTTCGCTCTCCCTTCATCCCGAAAACAAACAAGGCAAAAAGCCTACAACAAAATAAAAATTTTATAGTTGATGTATGGAAAAAATTTAAAACAAAAATCAAATATAAATAAAGAAAATTTATTCACCCATCAGAAAGGAACACAAAAGGTTTTGTTATCCAATTTTGGGAAATTCCACTAGTTTAACCCTAATAGCTTGGAATTCTGCAAGAAAGAGATTTCGTCCACACATGTTTTAAAAATCGATATGCAAGTTTGAAACATGTTAAAGATGCAAATGAGCTATGGATGCAAAGCTTTTAAAGAGAATAAAAAATGCTCATTAAATTCTCAAGTGAACTTGCGGTGGGATATTTACCCGAATCAAACATGCCATTATTTTGCCCATTTACAAAAAGCTGACATAATTAATCATAGATGATTGTAATGTGATTTATCAAGCGTAACGGGCTACATTTTTGTATGAAATGTTTTATTGATTGCAATTCAACACTCAGTTAAAAATCCTCCACAACCCATTTTTCCCGACGATTGCAAAACCTGAGATATAAAAACGAAAAGGTGATTACAATCCCTAAAAATTAAAGACACTCTTTGGAATTATCTCTCTCTACATATGTGCATTGTGCATTTCCGTTTTAGATGTACACATTTTTCATAATTCAAAACTTCGAGTTTTTCGCTCTCCCTTCATCCCGCAAACAAAAAAGCAAATAGATCACAGCAAAATGAAAATTTCAGAGTTGATGTACAAAAAAATTTAAAACAATAAAACAAGTAAATGAAGAAAATTTATTCACACACCAAAAATGAACACAAAAGTTTTGTTATCCATGTTTGGGAAATTCCACTAGTCCAAAACTAATATCTAGGAATTTTACATGAAGGGGATTTTTTCTACACATGTTTTAAAAATGGATATGCATGCCAGAAACATGTCAAAGATTCTAATGACCTTAGGATCCAAAGATTTTAAAGAGAATAACAAACGCTCATTAAATTCTCCAATTAACGTGCGGTGGGATATTTGCCCGAGTCAAACAAGCCATTATTTTGCCCATATTCAAAAAGTTGAGCTAACAATCATAGATGATTATAAAGTGATTTGTCATGCGTAACGAGCTATATTTTTGTAAGAAATGACTTATGGATTTGAAGTCAACACTCAGTTAAAAATCGCTCGCCTCCCCCGTTTCCCGATGATTACAAAACTTTAGATATAAAAATGAAAACATGTATACGATCCCTAAAACATACAGACAGTCTTTGGAAATATCTCTCTCTACATTTGTGCATTGTGCATTTCTATTTTAGATGTACAATTTTTTCTTAAATCAGAACTTTGAGTTTTCGCTTCCCCTTCATCCCGTAAACAAAAAAGGCAAAAAAGATCACAACAAAATAAAAATTTTATAGTACAAGTGTGGAAAATATTTAAAATAATAACTAATATAATTAAAAAATATCCATTCACACTCCACAAATGAACACAAAAGTTTTGTTATCCAAGTTTGGGAAATTCCATTAGTCCAACCCTATTAAGCTTGGAATTTTACAAGAAGGAGATTTTTTCTACACATGTTTTAAAAGTGGATATGCATGCTTGAAACATGTTAAAGATTCAAATGACCTATGGATCCAAAGCTTTTAAAGAGAATAACAAACGCTCATTAAATTCTCAAGTGAACTTGCGGTGAGATATTTATCCGAGTCAACCATGCCATTATTTTGCCCATTTGCAAAAAGCTGACATAATTAATCATAGATGATTGTAAAGTGATTTATCATGCGTAATGGGCTATATTTTTGTATGAAATGACTTATGGATTGCAATTCAACACTCAGTTAAAAATCCTCTGCCACCAATTTTTCCAGACGATTGCAAAACCTGAGATATAAAAACTAAAAAGAGCTTACAATCCCTAAAAATTATAGACACTCTTTGGAATTATCACTCCCTACAATTGTGCATTGTGCTTTTCCATTTTAGATGTACACTTTTTTCTTAAATCAAAACTTTGACTTTTCGCGCTCCCTTCATCCCGAAAACATACAAGGCAAAAAGCTTACAAAAAAAATGAAAATTTTATTGTTGATGTATGAAAAAAATTTTAAAACAATAACAAATATAAATAAAGAAAATTTATTCACCCAACACAAATGAACACAAAAGTTTTGTTATCCAATTTTTGGAAATTCCACTAGTTTAACCCTAATAGCTTGAAATTTTGCAAGAAAGAGATTTCCTCCACACATGTTTTAAAAATGGATATGCATGTTTGAAACATGTTAAAGATGCAAATGAGCTATGGATGCAAAGCTTTTAAAGAGAATAACAAACGCTCATTAAATTCTCAAGTGAACTTGGCGTGGGATATTTACCCGAGTCAAACATGCCATTATTTTGCCCATTTTCCAAAAGCTGACATAATTAATCATAGATGATTGTAATGTGATTTATCATGCGTAATGGGCTATATTTTTGTATGAAATAACTCATGGATTGCTATTCAACACTCAGTTAAAAATCCTCCGCAACCCATTTTTCCCGATGATTGCAAAACCTGAGATAAAAAACGAAAAGGTGCTTACCATCCCTAAAAATTACAGGCACTCTTTGGAATTATCTCTCTCTACATATGTGCATTGCGCATATCCGTATTAGATGTACACATTTTTCATAAATCAAAACTTCGAGTTTTTCGCTCTCCCTTCATCCCGTAAACAAAAAAGGCAAATAGATCACAGCAAAATGAAAATTTCATAGTTGATGTACATAAAAAGTTTAAAACAATAAAAAAATTAAATGAAGAAAATTTATTCACACACCACAAATGAAAACAAAAGTTTTGTTATCCAAGTTTCAGAAATTCCACTAGTCCAAAACTAATATCTTGGAATTTTACATGAAGGAAATTTTTTCTACACATGTTTTAAAAATGGATATGCATGCCAGAAATATGTTAAAGATTCAAATGACCTATGGATCCAAAGTTTTAAAGAGAATAGCAAACGCTCATTAAATTCTCAATTGAACGTGCGGTGGGATATTTGCCCGAGTCAAACAAGCCATTATTTTGCGCATATTCAAAAGGTTGAGCTAACAATCATAGGTTATTTTGTCATGCGTAACGGGCTATATTTTTGTAAGAAATGACTTATGGATTTGAAGTCAACACTCAGTTAAAAATCGCCCACCTCCCCCGTTTCCTGACGATTGCAAAACCTTAGATATAAAAATGAAAAAGTGCATACGATCCCTAAAAGATACAGACACTCTTTGGAAATAAGTCTCTCTACATTTGTGCATTGTGCATTTCCATTTTCGATGTACACTTTTTTCATAAATCAGAACTTTGAGTTTTCGCTCCCCCTTCATCCGGTAATCAAAAAAGGCAAAAAAGATCACAACAAAATAAAAATTTTATAGTTGATGTGTGGAAAATATTTAAAATAATCACTACTGTAAATAAAAAATATCTATTCACACACCACAAATGAACACAAAAGTTTTGTTATCCAAGTTTGGGAAATTCCAATAGTCCAACCCTATTAAGCTTGGAATTTTACATGAAGGAGATTTTTTCTACACATGTTTTAAAAATGGATATGCATGCTTGAGACATGTTAAAGATTCAAATGACCTATGGATCCAAAGCTTTTAAAGAGAATAACAAGCTCTCATTAAATTCTCAAGTGAACATGCGGTGGAATATTTACCCGAGTGTAACAAGTCATTATTTTTCCCATTTTCAAAAATTTGATCTAACAATCATAGATGATTGCAAAGTGATTTATCATGCGTAACGGGCTATATTTTTGTATGAAATTACTTATGGATTGCAATTCAACACTCAGTTAAAAATCTTCTGCCTCCAATTTTTTCGGACGATTGCAAAACCTGAGATATAAAAATTAAAAGGAGCTTACAATCCCTAAAAATTACATACACTCTTTGGAATTATCTCTCCCTACAATTGTACATTGTGCTTTTCCATTTTAGATGTACACTTTTTTCTTAAATCAAAACTTTGACTTTTCGCTCTCCCTTCATCCCGAAAACAAACAAGGCAAAAAGCTTACAACAAAATGAAAATTTTATAGTTGATGTATGGTAAAAATTTAAAAAAATAACAAATATAAATTAAGAAAATTTATTCACCCAACACAAATTAACACAAAAGTTTTGTTACCCAATTTTGGGAAATTCCACTAGTTTAACCCTAATAGCTTGGAATTTTGCAAGAAAGAGATTTCGTTCACACATGTTTTAAAAATGGATATGCATGTTTCAAACATGTTAAAGATGCAAATGAGCTATGGATTCAAAGCTTTTAAAGAGAATAACAAACGCTCATTAAATTCTCAAGTGAACTTGGCGTGGGATATTTACCTTAGTCAAACATGCCATTATTTTGCCCATTTGCGAAAAGCTAACATAAATAATCATAGATGATTGTAAAGTGATTTATCATGCGTAACGGGCTATATTTTTGTATGAAATGACTTATGGATTGCAATTCAACACTCAGTTAAAAATCCTCCCAACCCATTTTTCTCGACGATTGCAAAATCTGAGATATAAAAACGAAAAGGTGCTTAAAATCCCTAAAAATTAAAGACACTCTTTGGAATTATCTCTCTACATATGTTCATTGTGCATTTCCATTTTAGATGTACACATTTTTCTTAAATCAAAACTTCGAGTTTTTCGCTCTCCCTTCATCCCGTAAAAAAACGGCAAAAAGATCACAACTAAATGAAAATTTCATAGTTGATGTACAGAAAATGTTTAAAACAATAAAAAAAGTAAATGAAGAAAATTTATTCACACACCAGAAATGAACACAAAAGTTTTGTTATCCAAGTTTGGGAAATTCCACAAGTCGAAAACTAATATCTTGGAATTTTACATCAAGGTGAGTTTTTCTACACATGTTTTCAAAATGGATGTGCATGCCAAAAACATGTTAAAGGTTCAAATGACCTATGGATCCAAAGCTTTTAAAGAGAATAACAAACGCTCATTAAATTCTCAAGTGAACGTGCGGTGGGATATTTGCCCGGGTCAAACAAGCCATTATTTTGCCCATATTCAAAAAGTTGAGCTAACTATCATTGATGATTGTAAAGTGATTTGTAATGCGTAACGGGCTATATTTTTGTAAGAAATGACTTATGGATTTGAAGTCAACACTCAGTTAAAAATCGTCCGCCTCCCCCGTTTCCAGACGATTGCAAAACCTTAGATATAAAAACAAAAAAAATGCATACAATCCCTAAAACATACAGACACTCTTTCGAAATATCTCTCTCTACAATTGTGCATTGTGCATTTCCATTTTAGATGTACACTTTTTTCCTTAATCAGAACCTTGAGTTTTCGCTCCCCCTTCATCCCGTAAACAAAAACGGCAAAAAAGATCACAACAAAATAAAAATTTTATAGTTGATGTGTGGAAAATATTTTAAATAATAACTAATGTAAATAAAAAATATCTATTCACACACCACAAATGAACACAAAAGTTTTGTTATCCAAGTTTTGGAAATTCCATTAGTCCAACCCTATTAAGCTTGGAATTTTACATGCAGGAGATTTTTTCTACACATGTTTTAAAAATGGATGTGCATTCCAGAAACATGTTAAAGATTTAAATGACCTATGGATGCAAACCTTTTGAAGAGAATAACGAACGCTCATTAAATTCTCAAGTGAACGTGCAGTGGGATATTTGCCCGAGTCAAACAAGCCATTATTTTGCCCATATTCAAAAAGTAGAGCTAACAATCATTGATGATTGTAAAGTGATTTGTCATGCGTAACGGGCTATATTTTTGTAAGAAATGACTTATGGATTTGAAGTCAACACACAGTTAAAAATTGCCCGCCTCCCTCGTTTCCCGACGATTGCAAAACCTAAGATATAATAACGAAAAAAATGCATACGATCCCTAAAACATACAGACACTCTTTGGAAATATCTCTATCTACAATTGTGCATTGTGCATTTCCATTTTAGATGTACACTTTTTTCTTTAACCAGAACCTTGAGTTTTCGCTCCCCCTTCATCCCATAAACAAAACAGGCAAAAAAGATCACAACAAAATAAAAAATTTATAGTTCATGTGTGGAAAATATTTAAAATAATAACTAATGTAAATAAAAAATATCTATTCACACACCACAAATGAACACAAAAGTTTTGTTATCCAAGTTTGGGAAATTCCATTAGTCAAACCCTATTAAGCTATGAATTTTACAAGAAGGAGATTTTTTCTACACATGTTTTAAAAATGGATATGCATGCTTGAAACATGTTAAAGATTCAAATGACCTATGGATCCAATGCTTTCAAAGAAAATAACAAATGCTCATTAAATTCTCAAGTGAACGTTCGGTGGGATATTTGCCGGAGTCAAACAAGCCATTATTTTGCCCATATTCAAAAAAGTAGAGCTAACAATCATTGATGATTGTAAAATGATTTGTCATGCGTAACGGGCTATATTTTTGTAAGAAATTACTTATGGATTTGAAGTCAACACAGAGTTAAAAATCGCCCGCCTCCCCCGTTTCCCGATGATTGCAAAACCTTAGATATAAAAACAAAAAAAATGCATACGATCCCTAAAACATACAGACACTCTTTGGAAATTTCTCTATCTACAATTGTGCATTGTGCATTTCCATTTTAGATGTCCACTTTTTTCTTTAATCAGAACCTTGAGTTTTCGCTCCCCCTTCATCCCGTAAACAAAAAAGGCAAAAAAGATCACAACAAAATAAAAATTTTATAGTTGATTTGTGGAAAATATTTAAAATAATAACTAATGTAAATAAAAAATATCTATTCACACACCACAAATGAACACAAAAGTTTTGTTAACCAAGTTTGGGAAATTCCATTAGTCCAACCCTATTAAGCTTGGAATTTTACAAGAAGCAGATTTTTTCTACACATGTTTTAAAAATGGATATGCATGCTTGAAACATGTTAAAGATTCAAATGACCAATCGATCCAATGCTTTTAAAGAAAACAACAAACGCTCATTAAATTCTCAAGTGAACGTGCGGTGGGATAGTTACCCGAGTCTAACAAGTCATTATTTTGCCCATTTTCAAAAATTTGATCTAACAATCATAGATGATTGTAAAGTGATTTATCATGCATAACGGGCTATATTTTTGTATGAAATGACTTATGGATTGCAATTCAACACTCAGTTATAAATCCTCTGCCACCAATTTTTCCCGACGATTGCAAAACCTGAGTCATAAAAACTAAAGAGAGCTTAAAGTCCCTAAAAATTACAGACACTCTTTGGAATTATCTCTCCCTACAATTGTGCATTGTGCCTTTCCATTTTAGATGTACACTTTTTTCAAAAATCAAAACTTTGACTTTTCTCTGTCCCTTCATCCCAAAAACAAACAAGGCAAAAAGCTTACAACAAAATGAAAATTTTAAAGTTGATGTATGGAAAATTTTAAAACAATAAAAAATATAAATAAAGAAAATTTATTCACCCAACACAAATGAACACAAAACTATTGTTATCCAATTTTGGGAAATTCCACTAGTTTAACCCTAATAGCTTGGAATTTTGCAAGAAAGAGATTTCGTCCACACATGTTTCAAAAATGGATATGCATGTTTGAAACATGTTAAAGATGCAAATTAGCAATGGATGCAAAGCTTTTAAAGAGAATAACAAACGCTCATTAAATTCTCAAGTGAACTTAGCGTGGGATATTTACCAGAGTCAAACATGCCATTATTTTGGCCATTTACAAAAAGCTGACATAATTAATCATAGATGATTGTAATGTGGTTTATCATGCATAACGGGCTATATTTTTGTGTTAAATAACTTATGGATTGCAATTCAACACTCAGTTAAAAATCCTCTGCAACCAATTTTTCCCAACGATTGCTAACCTGAGATATAAAAACGAAAAGGTGCTTACAATCCCTAAAAATTACGGACACTCTTTGGAATTATCTCTCTCTACATATGTGCATTGTGCATTTCCGTTTTAGATGTACACATTTTTCTTAAATCAAAACTTCGAGTATTTCGCTCTCCCTTCATCCCGTAAACAAAAAAGGCAAATAGTTCACAACAAATTGAAAATTTCATAGTTGATGTATGGCAAAAGTATAAAACAATAAAAAACGTATATGAAGAAAATTTATTCACACACCAAAAATGAACACAAAAGTTTTGTTATCCATGTTTGGGAAATTCCACAAGTCCAAAACTAATATCTTGGAATTTTACATGAAGGAGATTTTTTCAACACATGTTTTAAAAATGGATAAGCATGCCAGAAACATGTTAAAGATTCAAATGACCTATGGATCCAAACTTTTAAAGAGAATAAAAAACGCTCATTAAATTCTCAAGTGAACGTGCGATGGGATATTTGCTCGAGTCAAACAAGCCATTATTTTGCCCATATTCAAAAAGTTGAGCTAACAATCATAGATGATTGTAAAGTGATTTTCATGCGTAACGGACTATATTTTTTTAAGAAATGACTTATGGATTTGAAGTCAACACTCAGTTAAAAATCGCCAGCCTCCCCCGTTTCCCGATGATTGCGAAACCTTAGATATAAAAACGAAAAAAGTGCATACGATCTCTAAAACAAACAGACACTCTTTTGGAAATATCTCTCTCTACATTTGTGCATTGTGCATTTCCATTTTAGATGTACACTTTTTTCTTAAATCAGAACTTTGAGTTTTCGCTCCCCCTTCATCCCGTAAACAAAAAAGGCAAAAAAGATCACAACAAAATAAAAAATTTATAGTGATGTGTGGGAAATGTTTAAAATAATAACTAATGTAAATAAAAAATATCTATTCACACACCACAAATGAACACAAAAGTTTTGTTATCCAAGTTTGGGAAATTCTGTTAGTCCAACCCTATTAAGCTTGGAATTTTACATGAAGGAGATTTTTTCTACACATGTTTTAAAAATGGATATACATGCTTGAAACATGTTAAAGATTCAAATGACCTATGGATCCAATGCTTTTAAAGAGAATAACAAACACTCATTAAATTCTCAAGTGAACGTGCGGTGGGATATTTACCCGAGTCTAACAAGTCATTATTTTGCCCATTTTCAAAAATTTGATCTAACAAACATAGATGATTGTAAAGTTATTTATCATGCGTAACGGGCTATATTTTTTTATGAAATGACTGATGGATCAACATTCAGTTAAAAATCCTCTGCCACCAATTTTTCCCGACGATTGCAAAACCTGAGATATAAAAACTAAAAAGAGCTTACAATCCCTAAAAATTACAGACACTCTTTGGAATTATCTCTCCCTACAATTGTGCATTGTGCTTTTCTATTTTAGATGTACACTCTTTTCTTAAATCAAAACTTTGACTTTTCGCTCTCCCTTCATCCCGAAAACAATCAAGGCAAAAAGCTTACAACAATATGAAAATTTTACAGTTGATGTATGGAAAAAAATTAAAAAAATAACAAATATAAATAAAGAAAATTTGTTCACCTAACACAAATGAACACAAAAGTTTTGTTATCCAATTTTGGGAAATTCCACTAGTTTAACCCTAATAGCTTGGAATTTTGCAAGAAAGAGATTTCGTCCACACATGTTTTAAAAATAGATATGCATGTTTGAAACATGTTAAAGATGCAAATGAGCTATGGATTCAAAGCTTTTAAAGAGAATAACAAACGCTCATACCCGAGTCAAACATGCCATTATTTTGCCCATTTGCAAAAAGCTGACATAATTAATCATAGATGATTATAATGTGATTTATCATGTGTAACGGGCTATATTTTTGTATGAAATAATTTTTGGATTGCAATTCAACACTCAATTAAAAATCCACCGCAACCCTTTTTTCCCGACGATTGCAAAACCTGAGATATAAAAACGAAAAGGAGCTTACAATCCCTAATAATTACAGACACTCTTTGGAATTATCTCTCTCAACATATGTGCATTGTGCATTTCCGTTTTAGATGTTCACATTTTTCTTAAATCAAAACTTCGAGTTTTTCGCTCTCCCTTAATCCCGTAAAAAAAAAAGGCAAATAGATCACAGTAAAATGAAAATTTCATAGTTGATGTATGGAAAAAGTTTAAAACAATAAAAAAACTAAATGTAGAAAATTTATTCACACACCACAAATGAACACAAATGTTTTGTTATCCAAGCTTTGGAAATTCCACTTGTCCAAAACTAATATCTTGGAATTTTATATGCAGGAGATTTTTTCTACACATGTTTTAAAATGGATATGCATGCCAGAAACATGTTAAAGATTCAAATGACCTATGGATCCAAAGCTTTTAAAGAGAATAACAAATGCTCATTAAATTCTCAAGTGAACGTGCGGTGGGATATTTGCCCGAGTCAAACAAGCCATTATTTTGCCCATATTCAAAAAGTTGAGCAAACAATCGTAGTTGATTGTAAAGTGATTTGTCAAGCGTAACGGGCTATATTTTTGTAAGAAATGACTTATAGATTTGAAGTCAACACTCAGTTAAAAATCGCCCGCCTCCCCGTTTCCAGACGATTGCAAAACCTTAGATCTAAAAATGAAAAAAGTGCATACAATCCCTAAAACATACATACACTCTTTGGAAATATCTCTCTCTACATTTGTGCATTGAGCATTTCCATTTTAGATGTACACTTTTTTCTTAAATCAGAACTTTGAGTTCTCGCTCCCCCTTCATCCCGTAAACAAAAAAGCCAAAAAAGATCACAACAATATAAAAATTTTATAGTTGATGTGTGAAAACATATTTAAAATAATAACTAATGTAAATAAAAAATGTATATTCACACACCACAAATGAACACAAACGTTTTGTTATCCAAGTTTGGGAAATTCCAATAGTCCAACCCTATGAAGCTTAGAATTTTACACGAAGGAGATTTTTTCTACACATGTTTTAAAAATGGATATGCTTGCTTGAAACTTGTTAAAGATTCAAATGACCTATGGATCCAAAGCTTTTAAAGAGAATAACAAACGCTCATTAAATTCTCAAGTGAACGTCCGGTGGGATATTTACCCGAATCTAACAAGTCATTATTTTGCCCATTTTCAAAAAGTTGATCTAACAATCATAGATGTAAAGTGATTTATCATGCATAACGGGGTATATTTTTGTATGAAATGACTTATGGATTGCAATTCAACACTCAGTTAAAAATGCACTGCCACCAATTTTTCCCGACGATTGCAAAACCTGAGATATAAAAACTAAAAAGAGCTTACAATCCCTAAAAATTACAGACACTCGTCAGCATTATCTCTCCCTACAATTGTGCATTGTGCTTTTCCATTTTAAATGTACACTTTTTTCTTAAATCAAAACATTGACTTTTCGCTCCCCTTCCTCCCAAAAACAAACAAGGCAAAAAGCTTACAACAAAATGAAAATTTTATAGTTGATGTATGGAAAAAATTTAAAACAATAACAAATATAAATAAAGAAAATTTATTCACCCAACACAAATGATCACAAAAGTTTTGTTATCCAATTTTGGGAAATTCCGCTAGTTTAACCCTAATAGCTTGGAATTTTGCAAGAAAGAGATTTCGTCCACACATGTTTTAAAAATGGATATGCATGTTTGAAACATGTTAAAGATGCAAATGACTTATGGATGCAAAGCTTTTACAGAGAATGACAAACGCTCATTAAATTCTCAAGTGAACTTGCGGTGGGATAGTTACCCGAGTCAAACATGCCATTATTTTGCCCATTTGAAAAAAGCTGACATAATTAATTATAGATGATTGTAATCATGCGTAACGGGCTATATTTTTGTGTGAAATGACTTATGGATTGCAATTAAATACTTAGTTAAAAATCCTCCGTAACCCATTTTTCCCGACGATTGCAAAACCGGAGATATAAAAACGAAAAGGTGCTTATAATCCCTAAAAATTTCGGACACCCTTTGGAATTATCTCTCTTTACATATGTGCTTTGTGCATTTCCGTTTTAGATGTACACATTTTTCTTTAATCAAAACTTCGAGTTTTTCGCTTTCCCTTCATGCCGTAAACAAAAAAGGCAAATAGATCACAACAAAATGAAAATTTCATAGTTGATGTACGGAAAAATTTTAAAACAAAAAAAAAAGTAAATGGAAAAAATTTATTCACACACCACAAATGAACACAAAAGTTTTGTTATCCAAGTTTGGGCAATTCCACTAGTCCAAAACTAATATCTTGGAATTTTACACGATGGAAATTTTTTCTACACTTGCTTTAAAAATGGATATGCATGCCATAAACATGTTAAAGATTCAAATGACCTATGGATCCAAAGCTTTTAAAGAGAATAAAAAATGCTCATTAAATTCTCAAGTGAACGTGCGGTGGGATATTTGCCCGAGTCAAACAAGTCATTATTTTGCCCATTTTCAAAAATTTGATCTAACAATCATAGATGATTGTAAAGTGATTTATCATGCGTAACGGGCTATATTTTTGTGTGAAATTACTTATGGATTGCAATTCAACACTCAGTTAAAAATCCTCTGCCACTAATTTTTCCCGACGGTTGCAAAACTTGAGATATAAAAACTAAAAAGAGCTTTCAATCCCTAAAAATTACAGACACTCTTTGGAATTATCCCTCCCTAAAATTTTGCATTGTGCTTTTCCATTTTAGATGTACACTTTTTTCTTAAATCAAAACTTTGACTTTTCGCTCTCCCTTCAACCCGAAAACAAACAAGGCAAAAAGCTTCCAACAAAATGAAAATTTTATAGTTGATGTATGGAAAAAATTTTAAACAATAACAAATATAAATAAAGAAAATTTATTCACCCAACACAAATGAACACAAAGGTTTTGTTATCAAATTTTGGGAAATTTCACTACTTTAACCCCAATAACTTGGAATTTTGCAAGAAAGAGATTTCGTCCACACATGTTTTAAAAATGGATATGCATGTTTGAAACATGTTAAAGATGCAAATGAGCTACGGATGCAAAGCTTTTAAAGAGAATAACAAATGCTCATTAAATTCTCAAGTGAACTTGCGGTGGGATATTTACCCGAGTCAAACATGCCATTATTTTGCCCATTTGCAAAAAGCTGACATAATTAATCATAGATGATTGTAATGTAATTTATCATCTGTAACGGGCTATATATTTGTCTGAAATGACTTATGGATTGCAATTCAACACTCAATTAAAAATCCTCTGCCACCAATCTTTCCCGACAATTGCAAAACCTGAGATATAAAAACTAAAAAGAGCTTACAATCCCTAAAAATTACAGACACTCTTTGGAATTATCTCTCCCTATAATTTTGCATTGTGCTTTTCTATTTTAGATGTACACTCTTTTCTTAAATCAAAACTCTGACGTTTCGCTCTCCCTTCATCCCGAAAACAAACAAGGCAAAAAGCTTACAACAAAATGAAAATTTTAAAGTTGTTGTATGGAAAAAATTTAAAACAATAACAAATATAAAGAAAGAAAATTTATTCACCCAACACAAATGAACACAAAAGTTTTGTTATCCAATTTTTGGAAATTCCACTAGTTTAACCCTAATAGCTTGGAATTGTGCAAGAAAGAGATTTCGTCCACACATGCTTTAAAAATGGATATGCATGTTTGAAACATGTTAAAGACGCAAATGAGCTATGGATGCAAAACCTTTAAAGAGAATAACAAACACTCATTAAATTCTCAAGTGAACTTGTGGTAGGATATTTACCACAGTCAAACATGCCATTATTTTGCCCATTTGTAAAAAGCTGACATAATTAATCATTGATGAATGTAATGTGATTTATCATGCGTAATGGGCTATATTTTTGTATGAAATAACTTAAGGATTGCAATTCAACACTCAGTTAAAAATCCTCCGCAACCCACTTTTCCCGACGATTGCAAAACCTGAGATATAAAAATGAAAAGGTGCTTACAATCCCTAAAAATTACAAACACTCTTTGGAATTATCTCTCTCTACATATGTGCATTGTGCATTTCCGTATTAGATGTACACATTTTTCTTAAATCAAAACTTCGAGTTTTTCGCTCTCCCTTCATCCCGTAAACAAAAATGGCAAATAGATCACAGCAAAATGAAAATTTCATAGTTGATGTATGGAAAAAGTTTAAAACAATAAAAAAAGTAAATCAAGAAAATTTATTCACACACCACAAATGAACACAAAAGTTTTGTCATCCAAGTTTGGGAAATTCCACTAGTCCAAAACTAATATCTTGGAATTTTACATGAAGGAGATTTTTTCTACACATGTTTTAAAAATGGATATGCTTGCCAGAAACATGTTAAAGATTCAAATGACCAAATGATCCAAAGTTTTTTTAGAGAATAACAAACGCTCATTAAATTCTCAAGTGAACGTGCGGTGGGATGTTTGCCCGAGTCAAACAAGCCATTATTTTTCCCATATTCAAAAATTTGAGCTAACAATCACAGATGATTGTAAAGTGATTTGTCATAAGTAACGGGCTATATTTTTGAAAGAAATGACTTATGGATTTGAAGTCAACACTCAGTTAAAAATCGCCCGCCTCCACCGTTTCCCGACGATTGTAAAGCCTTAGATATAAAAACGAAAAAAGTGCATACAATCCCTAAAACATACAGACACTCTTTGTAAATATCTCTCTCTACATTTGTGCATTGTGCATTTCCATTTTAGATGTACACTTTTTTCTCAAATCAGAACTTTGAGTTTTCGCTCCCCCTTCATCCCGTAAAGAAAAAAGGCTAAAAAGATCACAACAAAATAAAAAATTTATAGTTGATGTGTGGAAAAAAATTAAAACGATAACAAATAAAAATAAAGAAAATTTATTCACACAACACAAATGAACACAAAAGTTTTGTCATCCAATTTTGGGAAATTCCACTAGTTTAACCCTAATAGCTTGGAATTTTGCAAGAAAGAGATTTCGTCCACACAAGTTTTAAAAATGGATATGCATGTTTGAAACATGTTAAAGACGCAAATGAGCTATGGATGCAAAGCTTTTAAAGAGAATAACAAACGCTCATTAAATTCTCAAGTGAACTTGCGGTGGGATATTTACCTAAGTCAAAGATGCCATTATTTTGCCCATTTGCAAAAAGCTGACATAATATATCATAGATGATTGTAATGTGATTTATCATGCGTAACGGGCTATATTTTTGTATGAAATGACTTATGGATTGCAATTCAACACTCAGTTAAAAATCATCCACAACCCATTTTTCCCGACGATTGCAAAACCTGAGATATAAACACGAAAAAAGTGTATACAATCCCTAAAACATACAAACACTTTTTGGAAATATCTCTCTCCACATTTGTGCACTGTGCATTTCCATTTTAGATGTACACTTTTTTCTTAAATCAAAACTTTGAGTTTTCGATCCCCCTTCATCCCGTAAAAAAAAAAAGGCAAAACAAATCACAACAAAATAAAAATTTTACAGTTGATGTGTGGAAAATATTTAAAATAATAACTAATGTAAATAAAAAATATCTATTCACACACCACAAATGAACACAAAATTTTAATTATCCAAGTTTTGGAAATTCCATTAGTCCAACCCTATTAAGCTTGGAATTTTACATGAAGGAGATTTTTTCTACACATGTTTTAAAAATGGAAATGCATGCTTGAAACATGTTAAAGATTCAAATGACCTATGTATCCAAAGCTTTTAAAGAGAATAACAAACGCTCATTAAATTCTGAAGTGAATGTGCGGTGGGATATTTACCCGAATCTAACAAGTCATTATTTTCCCATTTTCAAAAATTTGATCTAACAATCATAGATGATTGTAAAGTGATTTATCATGCGTAACGGGCTATATTTTTGTATGAAATGACTTTTGGATTGCAATTCAAGACTCAGTTAAAAATCCTCTGCCACCAATTTTTCCCGACGATTGCAAAACCTGAGATATAAAAACTAAAAAGAGTTTAAAATCCCTAAAAATTACAGACACTCTTTGGAATTATCTCTCCCTAGTGCATTGTGCTTTTTCATTTTAGATGTATACTCTTTTCTTAAATCAAAACTTTGACTTTTCGCTCTCCCTTCATCCCGAAAACAAACAAGGCAAAAAGGTTACAACAAAATGAAAATTTTATAGTTGATGTATGGAAAAAATTTAAAATAATAAAAAATATAAATAAAGAAAATTTATTCACCCAACACAAAAATACACGAAATTTTTGTTATCCAATTTTAGAAAATTCCACTAGTTGAACCCTAATAGCTTGGAATTTTGCAAGAAAGAGATTTCATCCACACATGTTTTAAAAATGGATATGCATGTTAGAAACATGTTAAAGATGCAAATGAGCTATGCATGCAAAGCTTTTAACGAGAATAACAAACGCTCATTAAATTCTCAAGTGAACTTGCGGTGGGATATTTTCCCGAGTCAAACAAGCCATTATTTTGCCCATTTGCAAAAAGCTGACATAATTAATCATAGATGACTGTAATGTGATTTATCATGCGTAACGGGATAGATTTTTGTATGAAATGACTTATGGATTGCAATTCAACACTCAGTTAAAAATCCTCCGCAACACATTTTTACAAATGATTGCAAAACCTGAGAGATAAAAATGAAAAGGTGCTTACAATCCCTAAAAATTACAGACACTCTTTGGAATTATCTCTCTCTACATATGTGCATTGTGCATTTTCGTTTTAGATGTACACAATTTTCTTAAATCAAAACTTCGACTTTTTCGCTCTCCCTTCATCCCGTAAACAAAACAGGCAAATAGATCGCAGCAAAATGAAAATTTCATAGTTGATGTAGAGAAAAAGTTTAAAAAAATAAAAAAATTAAATGATTCAAATGACCTACTAGTCCAAAACTAATATCTTGGAATTTTACATGAAGGAGATTTTTTCTACACATGTTTTAAAAATGGATATGCATGCCAGAAACATGTTCAATATTCAAATGACCTATAGATCCAAAGCTTTTAAAGAAAATAACAAACGCTCATTAAATTCTCAAGTGAACGTGCGGTGGGATATTTGCCCGAGTCAAACAAGCCATTATTTTGCCCATATTGAAAAAGTTGAGCTAACAATCATAGGTGATTGTAAAGTGATTTGTCATGCGTAACGGAGTATATTTTTATAAGAAATGACTTAGGGATTTGAAGTCAACACTTAGTTAAAAATCGCCCGCCTCCCCCGTTTCCCGACAATTACTAAACCTTAGATATAAAAATGAAAAAGTGCATACGATCCCTAAAACACACAGACACTCTTTGGATATATCTCTCTCTACATTTGTGCATTGTGCATTCCCATTTTAGATGTACATTTTTTTCTTAAATCAGAACTTTGAGTTTTTGCTCCCCCTTCATCCTGTAAACAAAAAAGGCAAAAAAGATCACAACAAAATAAAATTTTATAGTTGATGTGTGGAAAATATTTAAAATAATAACTAATGTAAATAAAAAATATCTATTCACACACCACAAATGAACACAAAAGTTTCGTTATCCAAGTTTGGGAAATTCCATTAGTCCAACCCTATTAAGCTAGGAATTTTACATGATGGAGATTTTTTCTACACATGTTTTAAAAATGGATATGTATGGTTGAAACATCTTAAAGATTCAAATGACCTATGGATCGAAAGCTTTTAAAGAGAATAACAAACGCTCATAAAATTCTCAAGTGAACGTGCGGTGGGATATTTACCCGAGTCTAACAAGTCATTATTTTACCCATTTTCAAAAATTTGACATAATAAATCATAGATGATTGTAATGTGATTTATCATGCATAACGGGCTATATTTTTGTATGAAATGACTTATGGATTACAATTCAACACTCAGTTAAAAATCATCTGCCACCAATTTTTCCCGACGATTGCAAAACCTGAGATATAAAAACTAAAAAGAGCTTACAATCCCTAAAAATTACAGACACTCTTCGGAATTATCTCCCACTACAATTGTGCCTTGTGCTTTTCCATTTTAGATGTACGCTTTTTTCTTAAATCAAAACTTTAACTTTTCGCTCTCCCTCATCCCGAAAACAAACAAGGCATAAAGCTTACAACAAAATGAAATTTTTATAGTTGATGTATGGAAAAAATTAAAAACAATAACAAATATAAATAAATAAAATTTATTCACCCAACACAAATGAACCCAAAAGTTTTGTTATCCAATTTTGGGAAATTCCACTAGTTTAACCCTAATAGCTTGGAATTTTGCAAGAGAGAGATTTCATCCACATATGTTTTAAAAATGGATATGCATGTTTGAAACATGTTAAAGATGCAAATGAGCTATGGATGCAAAGCTTTTAAAGAGAATAACAAACGCTCATTAAATTCTCAAGTGAACTTGCGGTGGGATATTTACCCGAGTCAAACATGCCACTATTTTGCCCATTTGCAAAAAGCTGACATAATTAATCATAGATGATTGTAATGTGATTTATCTTGCATAACGGGCTATATTTTTTTATGAAATGACTTATGGATTGCAATTCAACACTCAGTTAAAAATCCTCCGCAACCCATTTTTCCCGATGATTGCAAAACCTGACATATAAAAATGAAAAGGTGCTTAGAATCCCTAAAAATTACAGGCAGTCTTTGGAATTATCTCTCTCTACATTTTTCCATTGTGCATTTCCGTTTTAGATTTACACATTTTTATTAAATCAAAACTTCAACTTTTTCACTCTCCCTTCATCCCGTAAACAGAAAAGGCAAATAGATCACAACAAAATGAAAATTTCATAGTTGATGTACATAAAAAGTTTAAAACAATAAAAAAAGTAAATGAAGAAAATTTAATGACACACCACAAATGAACACAAAAGTTTTGTTACCCAAGTTTGGGAAATTCCACTAGTCCAAACTAATATCTTGGAATTTTACATGAAGGAGATTTTTTCTACACATGTTTTAAAATTGGATATGCATGCCAGAAACATGTTAAAGATTCAAATGAGCTATGGAACCAAAGCTTTTTAAGAGAATAACAAACGCTCATTAAATTCTCAAGTGAACGTGCGGTGGGATATTTTCCCGAGTCAAACAAGCCATTATTTAGCCCATATTCAAAAAGTTGAACAAACAATCATTGATGATTGTAAAGTGATTTGTCATGCGTAATGGGCTATATTTTTTTAAGAAATGACTTATGGATTTGAAGTCAACACTCAGTTAAAAATCGCCCGCCTCCCCCGTTTCCCGATGATTGCAAAATCTTAGATATAAAAACGAAAGAGTGCATCCGATCCCTCAAACATATAGACACTCTTCGGAAATATCTCTCTAAGGATTTGTGCAGTGTGCATTTCCATTTTAGATGTACACTTTTTTCTTAAATCAGAACTTTGAGTTTTCGCTCCCCCTTTCATCCCGTAAACAAAAAAGGCAAAAAAGATCACAACAAAATAAACAATTTATAGTTGATGGGTGGAAAAGATTTAAATAATAACTAATGTAAATAAAAAATATCTATTCACACACCACAAAAGTTTTTTAATCCAAGTTTGGGAAATTCCATTACTCCAACCCTATTAAGCTTGGAATTTTACATCAAGGAGATTTTTTCTACACATGTCTTAAATATGGATATGCATGCTTGAAACATGTTAAAGATTCAAATGACCTATTGATCCAAAACTTTTAAAGAGAATAACAAACGCTCATTAAATTCTTAAGTGAACGTGCGGTGGGATATTTACCCGAGTCTAACAAGTCATTATTTTGCCCATTTTCAAAAATTTGATCTAACAATCCTAGATGATTGTAAAGTGATTTATCATGCGTAACGGGCTATATTTTGGTATGAAATGACTTGTGGATTGCAATTCAACACTCAGTTAAAAATCCTCAGCCACAAATGTTTTTCGATGATTGCAAAACCTGAGATATAAAAACTAAAAAGAGCTTACAATCCCTAAAAATTATAGACACTCTTTGGAATTATCTCCCCCTACAAATGTGCATTGTGCTTTTCCATTTTAGATGTGCACTTTTTTCTGAAATCAAAACTTTAACTTTTCGCTCCCTCGTCATCCCGTAAACAAAAAAGGCAAAAAAGATCACAACAAAATAAAAATTTTATAGTTGATGTGTGGAAAATATTTAAAATAATAACTAATTTAATAAAAAATATCTATTCACACACCACAAATGAACACAAAAGTTTTGTTATCCAAATTTGCGAAGTTCCATTAGTCCAACCCTAATAAGCTTGGAATTTTACATGGAGGAGATTTTTTCTACACACGTTTTAAAAATGGATATGCATGCTTGAAACATGTTAAAGATTCAAATGACCTAAGGATCCAAAGCTTTTAAAGAGAATAACAAACACTCATTAAATTCTCAAGTGAACTTGCGGTGGGATATTTATCCGAGTCAAACATGCCATTATTTTGCCCATTTGCAAAAAGCTGACATAATTATTCATAGATGATTGTAATGTGATTTAGCATGCGAAACGGGATATATTTTTGTTTGAAATTACTTACGGATTGCAATTCAACACTCAATTAAAAATCGTCCGCAACCCATTTTTCCCGACGATTGCAAAACCTGAGATATAAAAACAAAAAGGTGCTTACCATCCCTAAAAATTACAGACACTCTTTGGAATTATCTTTCTCTACATATGTGCATTGTGCATTTCCATTTTAGATGTACACATTTTTCTTAAACCAAAACTTTGAGTTTTACGCTCTCCCTTCATCCCGTAAACAAAAAAGGCAAATAGATCACAACAAAATGAAAATTTCATAGTTGATGTACGGAGAAATTTTAAAAAAGTAAAAAAAGTAAATGAAAAAAATTTATTCACACACCACAAATGAACACAAAAGTTTTGTTATCCAAGTTTGGGAAATTCCACTAGTCCAAAACTAATATCTTGGAATTTTACAAGAAGGAGATTTTTTCTACACATGTTTTAAAAATGAATATGCATGCCAGAAACGTGTTAAAGATTCAAATGACCTATGGATCCAAAGCTTTTAAAGAGAATAACAAACGCTCATTAAATTCTCAAGTAAACGTGCGGTGGGATATTTGCCCGAGTCAAACAAGCCATTATTTTTCCCATATTCAAAATGTTGAGCTAACAATCATAGATGATTGTAAAGTGATTTGTCATGCGTAACGGGCTATTTTTTAAAAAAAATGATTTATGGATTTGAAGTCAACAATCAGTTAAAAATTGCCCGCCTCCCTCGTTTCCCTACGATTGAGAAACCTCAGATATAAAAACGAAAGAGTGCATACGATCCCTAAAACATACAGACACTCTTTGGAAATATCTCTCTCTACATTTGTGCATTGTGCATTTCCCCTTTAGATGTACACTTTTTTCTTAAACCAGAACAATGAGTTTTCGCTCCCCCTCCATCCCGTAAACCAAAAAGGAAAAAAAGATCACAAGAAAATAAAACTTTTATAGTTGATGTGTGGAAAATATTTAAAATAATTACTAATGTAAATAAAAAATATCTATTCACACACCACAAATGAACACAAAAGTTTTGTTATCCAAGTTTGGGAAATTCCATTAGTCCAACCCTATTAAGCTTGGAATTTTACATCAAGGAGATTTTTTCTACACATGTTTTAAAAAGGGATATGCATGCTTGAAACATGTTAAAGATTCAAATGACCTATGGATCCCTAGCCTTTAAAGAGAATAACAAATGCTCATTAAATTCTCAAGTGAACGTGCGGTGGGATATTTACCCGAGTCTAACAAGTCATTATTTTGCCCATTTTATAAAATTTGATCTAACAATCATAGAAGATTGTAAAGTGATTTATCATGCGTAATAGGCTATTTTTGTAAGAAATGACTTATGGATTGCAATTCAACACTCAGTTAAAAATCCTCTGCCACCAATTTTTCTCGACGATTGCAAAACCTGAGCTATAAAAACTAAAAAGAGCTTACAATCCCTAAAAATTACAGACACTCTTTGGAATTATCTCTCCCTACAATTGTGCATTGTGCTTTTCCATTTTAGATGTACACTTTTTTCTTAAATCAAAACTTTGACGTTTCGCTCTCCCTTCTTCCCGAAAACAAACAAGGCTAAAAGCTTACAAAAAAATGAAAATTTTATAGTTGATGTATGGAAAAAATTTAAAACAATAACAAATATAAATAATGAAAATTTATTCACCCAACACAAATGAAGATAAAAGTTTTGTTATCCAATTTTCGGAAATTCCTCTAGTTTAACCCTAATTGCTTGGAATTTTGCAAGAAAGAGATTTCATCCACACATGTTTTAAAAATGGATATGCATGTTTGAAACATGTTAAAGATGCAAATGAGCTATGGATGCAAAGCTTTTAAAGAGAATAACAAACGCTCATTAAATTCTCAAGTGAACTTGTGGTGGGATATTTACCCGAGTCAAACATGCCATTATTTTGCCCATTTGTAAAAAGCTGACATAATTAATCATAGATGATTGTAATGTGATTTATCATGCGTAACGGGCTATATTTTTTATGAAATGACTTATGGATTGCAATTCAACACTCAGTTAAAAATCCTCCGCAACCCATTTTTCCCGACGATTGCAAAACCTGAGATATAAAAACAAAAAGGTGCTTACAATCCCTAAAAATTACAGACACTCTTTGGAATTATATTTCTCTACATATGTGCATTGTGCATTTCCGTTTTAGATGTACACATTTTTCTTAAATCAAAACTTTGAGTTTTTCGCTCTCCTTTCATCCCGTAAACAAAAAATGCAAAGAGATCACAGCAAAATGAAAATTTCATAGTTGATGTACGGAAAAAGTTTAAAACAATAAAAAAAGTAAATGAATAAAATTTATTCACACACCACAAATGAACACAAAAGTTTTGTTATCCATGTTTGGGAAATTCCACTAGTCCAAAACTAATATCTTGGAATTTTAAATGAAGGAGATTTTTCCTACACATGTTTTAAAAATGGATATGCATGCTTGAAACATGTTAAAGATTCAAATGACCTATGGATCCAAAGCTTTTAAGGAGAATAACAAACGCTCATTAAATTCTCAAGTGAACGTCCGGTGGGATATTTACCCGAGTCCAACAAGTCATTATTTTTCCCAATTTCAAAAATTTGATCTAACAATCATAGATGATTGTAAAGTGATTTATCATGTGTAACGGGTAATATATTTGTATGAAATCACTTTTGGATTGCAATTCAACAGTCAGTTAAAAATCCTCTGCCACCAATTTTTCTCGACGATTACAAAACCTGAGATATAAAAACTAAAAAGAGCTTACAATCCCTAAAAATTACAGACACTCTTTGGAATTATCTCTCCCTACAATTGTGCATTGAGCTTTTCCATTTTAGATGTACACTTTTTTCTTAAATCAAAACTTTGACTTTTCGCTCTCCCTTCTTCCCGAAAAAAAACAAGGCAAAAAGCTTACAACAAAATGAAAATTTTATAGTTGATGTATGGAAAAAATTTAAAACAATAACAAATATAAATAATGAAAATTTATTCACCCAACACAAATGAACACAAAAGTTTTGTTATCCAATTTTGGGAAATTCCTCTAGTTCAACCCTAATAGCTTGGAATTTTGCAAGAAAGAGATTTCATCCACACATGTTTTAAAAATGGATATGCATGTTTGAAACATGTTAAAGATGAAAATGAGCTATGGATGCAAAGCTTTTAAAGAGAATAACAAACGCTCATTAAATTCTCAAGTGAACTTGCGGTGGGATATTTACCCGAGTCAAACATGCCATTATTTTGCCCATTTGCAAAAATCTGACATAATTAATCATAGATGATTGTAATGTGATTTATCATGCGTAACTGGCTATATTTTTTTATGAAATGACTTATGGATTGCAATTCAACACTCAGTTAAAAATCCTCCGCAACCCATTTTTCCCGACGATTGCAAAACCTGAGATATAAAAACGAAAAGGTGCTTACAATCCCTAAAAATTACAGACACTCTTTGGAATTATTTCTCTCTACATATGTGCATTGTGCATTTCTGTTTTAGATGTACACATTTTTCTTAAATCAAAACTTCGATTTTTTCGCTCTCCTTTCATCCCATAAACAAAAAAGGCAAAGAGATCACAACAAAATGAAAATTTCATAGTTGATGTACAGAAAAAGTTTAAAACAATAAAAAAAGTAAATGAAGAAAATTTATTCACACACCACAAATGAACACAAAAGTTTTGTTATCCAAGTTTGGGAAATTCCACTAGTCCAAAACTAATATCTTGGAATTTTACTTGAAGGAGATTTTTTCTACACATGTTTTAAGAATGGATATGCATACCAGAAACATGTTAAAGATTCAAAAGACCTATGGATCCAAAGCTTTTAAAGAGAATACAAATGCTCATTAAATTCTCAAGTGAACGTGCGGTGGGATATTTGCCCGAGTCAAACAAGCCATTATTTTGCCCATATTCAAAAAGTTGAGCTAAAATTCATAGATGATTGTAAAGTGATTTGTCATGCGTAATGGGGTATATTTTTTTAACAAATGACTTATGGATTTGAAGTCAACACTCAGTTAGAAATCGCCCGCCTCCCCCGTTTCCTGACGATTGTAAAACCTTAGATAAAAAAACGAAAGAGTGCATAGGATCCCTAATACATACGGACACTCTTTGGAAATATCTCTCTCCACATTTGTGCATTGTGCATTTCCATTTTTGATGTACACTTTTTTCTTTGATAAGAACTTTGAGTTTTTCGCTCATCCTTCATCCCGTAAACAAAAATGGCAAAAAAGATCACAAGAAAATAAAAATTTTATAGTTGATGTGTGGCAAATATTTAAAATAATAACTAATGTAAATAAAAAATATCTATTCACACACCACAAATGAACACAAAAGTTTTGTTATCCAAGTTTGGGAAATTTCATTTGTCCAACCCTATTAAGCTTGAAATTTTACATGGAGATTTTTTCTACACATGTTTTAAAAATGGATATGCACACTTGAAACATGTTAAAGATTCAAATGACCTATGGATCCAAAGCTTTCAAAGAGAATAAGAAACGCTCATTAAATTCTCAAGTGAACGTGCAGTGGGATATTTACCCGAGTCTAACAAGTCTTTATTTTGCCCATTTTCAAAAAGCTGACATAATTAATCATAGATGATTGTAAAGTGATTTATCATGTGTAATGGGCTATATTTTTGTATGAAATGACTTATGGATTGCAATTTAACACTTTGTTAAAAATCCTCTGCCACTAATTTTTTCGACGATTGCAAAACCTGCGATATAAAAACTAAAAAGAGCTTACAATCCCTAAAAATTACAGACAATCTTATGAATTATCTCTCCCTACAATTGTGCATTGTGCTTTTCCATTTTAGATGTACACTTTTTTCTTAAATCAAAACTTTGACTTTTCGCTCTCCCTTCATCCCGAAAACAAACAAGGCAAAAAGGTTACAACAAAATGAAAATTTTATCGTTGATGTATGGAAAAAATTTAAAAAAATAACAAATATAAATAAAGAAAATTTGTTCACCCAACACAACTGAGCACAAAAGTTTTGTTATCCAATTTTGGGTAATTCCACTAGTTTAACACTAATAGCTTGGAATTTTGCAAGAAAGAGATTTCATGCACACTTGTTTTAAAAATGGATATGCATGTTTGAAACATGTTAAAGATGCAAATGAGCTATGGATGTAAAGTTTTTAAAGAGAATAACTAACTCTCAATAAATTCTCAAGTGAACTTGCGGTGGGATATTTACCCGAGTAAAAAATGATATTATTTTGCCCATTTGCAAAAAGCTGACATAATTAATCATAGATGATTGTAATGTGATTTATCATGCATAACGGGCTAAATTTTTGTATGAAATGACTTATGGATTGCAATTCAACACTCAGTTAAAAATCCTCCGCAACCCATTTTTCCTAACGATTGCAAAACCTGAGATATAAAAACGAAAAGATGCTTACAATCCCTAAAAATTACAGACACTCTTTTGAATTATCTCTCTCTCCATATGTGCATTGTGCATTTCCGTTTTAGATGTACACATTTTTCTTTAATCAAAACTTCGAGTTTTTCGCTCTCCCTTCATCCCGTAAAAAAAAAAGGCAAATATATCAAAGAAAAATGAAAATTTCATAGTTGATGTATGGAAAAAGTCTAAAACAATAAAAAAAGTAAATTAAGAAAATTTATTCACACACCACAAATGAACACAAAAGTTTTGTTATCCAAGTTTGGGAAATTCCACTAGTCCAAAACTAATATCTTGGAATTTTACATGAAGGAGATTTTTTCTACACATGTTTTAAAAATGGATATGCAAGCCAGAAACATGTTAAAGATTCAAATGACCTATGGATCCAAAGCTTTTAAAGAGAATAACAAACGCTCATTAAATTCTCAAGTGAACGTGCGGTGGGATATTTGCCTGAGTCAAACAAGCCATTATTTTGCCTATATTCAAAAAGTTGAGCTAAAAATCATAGATGATTGTAAAGTCATTTGTCATGTGTAACGGGCTATATTTTTGTAAGAAATGACTTATGGATTGGAAATCAACACTTAGTTAAAAATCGCCCACCTCCCCCGTTTCCCAGCGATTGCAAAACCTTAGATATAAAAACGAAAGAGTGCATACGATCCCTAAAACATACGGACACTCTTTGGAAATATCTCTGTCTACATTTTTACATTGTGCATTTCCATTTTAGATGTACACTTTTTTCTTAAATCAGAACTTTGAGTTTTCGCTCCCCCTTCTTCCTGTAAACAAAAAAGGCAAAAAAGATCACAACAAAATAAAAATTTTATAGTTGATGTGAGGCAAATATTTAAAATAATAACTAATGTTAATAAAAAATATCTAATCACACACCACAAATGAACACAAAAGTTTTTTTATCCAAGTTTGGGAAATTCCATTAGTCCAACCCTATTAAGCTTGAAATTTTACATGAAGGAGATTTTTTCTACACATGTTTTAAAAATGGATATGCATGCTTGAAACATGTTAAAGATTCAAATGACCTATGGATCCAAAGATTTCAAAGACAATGACAAACGCTCATTAAATTTTCAAGTGAATGTGTGCTGGGATATTTACCCGAGTCTAACAAGTCATAATTTTGCCCATTTTCAAAAATTTGATCTTACAATCATAGATGATTGTAATGTGATTTATCATGCGTAATGTTCTATATTTTTGTATGAAATGTCTTACGGATTGCAATTTAACACTTAGTTAAAATCCTCTGCCACCAATTTTTCCCAACGATTGCAAAACCTGAGATATAAAAAGTAAAAAGAGCTTATAATCACTAAAAATTACAGACACTCTTTGGAATTATCTCTTCCTACAATTGTGCATTGTGCTTTACCATTTTAGATCTACACTTTTTTCTTAAATAGAAACTTTGACTTTTCGCTCTCCTTTCATCCCGAAAACAGACAAAGCAAAAAGCTTACAACAAAATGAAAATTTTATAGTTGATGTATGGAAAAAATTTAAAACAATAACAAATATAAATAAATAAAATTTATTCACCCAACACAAATGAACATAAAAGTTTTGTTATCCAATTTTGGGAAAGTCCACTAGTTTAACCCTAATAGCTTGGAATTTTGCAAGACAGAGATTTCATCCACACATGTTTTAAAAATTGATATGCATGTTTGAAACATGTTAAAGATGCAAATCCGCTATGGACGCAAAGCTTTTAAAGAGAATAACAAAACACTCATTAAATTCTCAAGTGAACTTGCGGTGGGATATTTACCCGAGTCAAACATGCCATTATTTTCCCCATTTGAAAAAAGCTGACATAATTAATCATAGATGATTGAAATGTGATTTATCATGCGTAACGGGCTATAATTTTTTATGAAATGACTTATGGATTGCCATTGAACACTCAGTTAAAAATCCACCGCAACCCATTTTTCTAGACGATTGCAAAACCTGAGAAATAAAAACGAAAAGGTGCTTACAATCCCTAAAAATTACAGACACTCTTTGAAATTATCTCTCTCCACATATGTGCATTGTCCATTTCCATTTTAGATGTACACATTTTTCTTAAATCCAAACTTCGAGTTTTTCGCTCTCCCTTCATCCCGTAAACAAAAAAGGCAAATAGATCACAGCAAAATGAAATTTCATAGTTGATGTACGGAAAAAGTTTAAAACAATAAAAAAAGTAAATGAAGAGAATTTATTCACACACCACAAATGAACACAAAAATTTTGTTATCCAAGTTTGGGAAATTCCACTAAGCCAAAACTAATATCTACGAATTTTACATGAAGGAGATTTTTTCTACACATGTTTTAAAAATGGATTTGCATGCCAGAAACATGTTAAAGATTCAAATGACCTATGGATCCAAAGATTTTAAAGAGAATAACAAACGCTCATTAAATTCTCAAGTGAACGTGCGGTGGGATATTTGCCCGAGTCAAACAAGCCATTATTTTGCCAATATTCAAAAAGTTGAGCTAACAATCATAGATGATTGCAAAGTGATTTGTCATGCGTAACGGGCCATATTTTTTTAAGAAATTACTTATGGATTTGAAGTCAACACTCAGTTAAAAATAGCCCGCCTCCCCCGTTTCCTTACGATTGCAAAACCTTAGATATAAAAATGAAAGAGTGCATACGATCCCTAAAACATATAGACACTCTTTGGAAATATCTCTCTCTACATTTGTTCATTGTGCATGTCCATTTTAGATGTACACTTTTTTCTTAAATCATAACTTTGAGTTTTCCCTCCCCCTTCATCCCATTAACAAAAAAGGCAAAAAAGATCACAACAAAATAAAAATTTTATAGTTGATGTGTGGAAAATAATTAAAATAATAACTAATGTAAATAAAAAATATCTATTCACACACCACAAATGAACACAAAAGTTTTATTATCCAAGTTTGGGAAATTCCATTAGTCCAACCCTATTAAGCTTGGAATTTTACATGAAGGAGATTTTTTCCACACATGTTTAAAAAATGGATATGCATGCTTGAAACATGTTAAAGATTCAAATGACCTATGGATCCAAAGCTTTTAAAGAGAATAACAAACGCTCATGAAATTCTCAAGTGAACGTGCGGTGGGATATTTACCCGAGTCCAACAAGTCATTATTTTGCCCATTTTCAAAAATTTGATCCAACAATCATAGATGATTGTAAAGTGATTTATCATGCGTAACTGGGTATATTTTTGTATGAAATGACTTATGGATTGCAATTCAACACTCAGTTAAAAATCCTCTGCCACCAATTTTTCCCCACGATTGCAAAACCTGAGATATAAAAACTAAAAAGAGCTTACAATCCCTAAAAATTACAGGCACTCTTTGGAATTATCTCTCCCTACAATTGTGCATTGTGCTTTTCCATTTTAGATGTACACTTTTTCCTTAAATCAAAACTTCGAGTTTTTCGCTTTCCTTTCATCCCATAATCAAAAAAGGCAAATAGATCACAGCAAAATGAAAATTTCATAGTTGATGTACGAAAAAAATTTAAAACAATAAAAAAAGTAAATGAAGAAAATTTATTCACACACCACAAATGAACACAAAAGTTTTGTTATCCAAGTTTGGGAAATTCCACTAGTCCAAAACTAATATCTTGGAATTTTACATGAAGGAGATTTTTTGTACACATGTTTTTAAAGTGGATATGCATGCCAGAAACATGTTAAAGATTCAAATGACCTATGGATCCAAAGCTTTTAAAGAGAATAACAAACGCTCATTAAATTCTCAAGTGAACGTGCGGTGGGATATTTGCCCGAGTCAAACAAGCCATTATTTTGCCCATATTCAAAAAGTTGAGCTAACAATCATAGATGATTATAAAGTGATTTGTCATGCATAACGGGCTATATTTTTGTAAGAAATGACTTATGGATTTGAATTCAACCCTCAGTTAAAAATCACCCGCCTCCCCCGTTTCCCGACGATTTCAAAACCTTAGATATAAAAACAAAAGAGTGCATACGATCCCTAAAACATACAGACACTCTTTGGAAATATCTCTCTCTACATTTGTGCATTGTGCATTTGCATTTTAGATGTACACTTTTTTCTTAAATCCGAACTTTGAGTTTTCGCTCCCCCTTCATCCCGTAAACAAAAAAGGCAAAATAGATCACAACAAAAGAAAAATTTTATAGTCTTTGTGTGGAAAATATTTAAAATAATAACTAATGTAAATAAAAAATATCTATTCACACACAACAAAAGAACACAAAAGTTTTTTTTCCAAGTTTGGGAATTTCCATTAGTCCAACCCTATTAAACTTGGAATTTTACATGAAGGAGATTTTTTTACACATGTTTTAGAAATGGATATGCATGCTTGAAACATGTTAAAGATTCAAATGACCTATGGATCCAAAACTTTTAAAGGGAATAACAAACGCTCATCAAATTCTCAAGTGAACGTGCGGTGGGATATTTACCCGAGTCTAACAAGTAATTATTTTGCCCATTTTCAAAAATTTGATCCAACAATCATAGATGATTGTAAAGTGATTTATCATGCGTAACAGGGTATATTTTTGTATGAAATGACTTATGGATTGCAATTCAACACTCAGTTAAAAATCCTCTGCCACCAATTTTTCCCCACGATTGCAAAACCTGAGATATAAAAACTAAAAAGAGCTTACAATCCCTAAAAATTACAGGCACTCTTTGGAATTATCTCTCCCTACAATTGTGCATTGTGCTTTTCCATTTTAGATGTAAACTTTTTTCTTAAATCAAAACTTTGACTTTTCGCTCTCCCTTCTTCACGAAAACAAACAAGGCAAAAAGCTTACAACAAAGTAAAAATTTTATCGTTGATGTATGGAAAAAATTTAAAACAATAAGAAATATAAATAAAGAAAATTTATTCACCCAACACAAATGAACACAAAAGTTTTGTTATCCAATTTTGGGAAATTTCACTAGTTTAACCCTATTAGATTGAAATTTTGCAAGAAAGAGAATTCATCCACACATGTTTTAAAAATGGATATGCATGTTTGAAACATGTTAAAGATGCAAAGGAGCTATGGATGCAAAGCTTTTAAAGAGAATAAAAAACGCTCATTAAATTCTCAAGTGAACTAGCGGTGGGATATTTACCCGAGTCAAACATGCCATTATTTTGCCCATTTGCAAAAAGCTGAAATAATTAATCATAGATGATTTTAATATGATTGATCATGCGTAACGGGCTATATTTTTGTATGAAATGACTTACGGATTGCAATTCAACACTCAGTTAAACATCCTCCGCAACCCATTTTTCCCGACGATTGTAAAACCTGAGATATAAAAACGAAAAGGTGCTTACAATCCCTAAAAATTATAGACACTCTTTGGAATTATCTCTCTCGACATATGTGCATTGTCCATTTCCGTTTTAGATGTACACATTTTTCTTTAATCAAAACTTCGAGTTTTTCGTTCTCCTTTCATCCCGTTAAAAAAAAAACGCAAATAGATCACAACAAAATGAAATTTTCATAGTTGATGTATGGAAAAAGTTTAAAATAATAAAAAAATTAAATGAAAAAAAATTATTTACACCCCACAAATGAACACAAATGTTTTTTTATCCAAGTTTGGGAAATTCCACTAGTCCAAAACTAATATCTTGGAATTTTACATGAGGGAGATTTTTTCTACACATGTTTTAAAAATGGATATGCATGCCAGAAACATGTTAAAGATTCAAATGACCTATGGATCCAAAGCTTTTAAAGAGAATAACAAACGCTCATTAAATTCTCAAGTGAACGTGCGGTGGGATATTTGCCCGAGTCAAACAAGCCATTATTTTGCCCATATTCAAAAAGTTGAGCTAACAATCATAAATGATTGTAAAGTGATTTGTCATGCGTAACGATCTATATATTTGTAAGAAATGACTTGTGGATTTGATGTCAACACTCAGTTAAAAATCGCCCGCCTCCCCCGTTTCCCGACGATTGCAAAACCGTAGATATAAAAACGAAAGAGTGCATACGATCCCTAAAACATACAGACACTCTTTGGAAATATCTCTCTCTACATATGTGCATTGTGCATTTCCATTTTAGATCTAAACTTTTTTCATAAATCAGAACTTTGAGTTTTCGCTTCCCCTTCATCCCGTAAACAAAAAAGGCAAAAAAGATCACAACAAAATAAAAAATTTATAGTTGATGTGTGGAAATTATTTAAAATAATAACTAATGTAAAAAAAAAATATCTATTCACACACCACAAATGAACACAAAGGTTTTGTTATCCTAGGTTGGGAAATTCCATTAGTCCAACCCTATTAAGCTTGGAATTTTACATGAAGGAGATTTTTTCTACACATGTTTTAAAAATGGATATGCATACTTGAAACATGTTAAAGATTCAAATGACCTATGGATCCAAAGCTTTTAAAGAGAACAACAAACACTCATTGAATTCTCAAGTGAACGTGTGGTGGGATATTTACCCGAGTCTAACAAGTCGTTATTTTGCCCATTTTCAAAAATTTCATCTAACAATCATAGATGATTGTAAAGTGATTTATCATGCGTAACGGGCTATATTTTTGTATGAAATGACTTATGGATTTCAATTCAACACTCAATTAAAAATACTCTGCCACCAATTTTTCGCGACGATTGCAAAACTTGAGATATAAAAACTTAAAAGAGCTTACAATCCCTAAAAATTACAGACACTCTTTGGAATTATCTCTCCCTACAATTGTGCATTGTGCTTTTCCATTTTAGATGTACACTTTTTTCTTAAATCAAAACTTTGGATTTTCGCTCTCTCTTCATCCCGAAAACAAACAAGGCAAAAAGCTAACAATAAAGTGAAAATTTTATCGTTGATGCATGGAAAAACTTTAAAACAATAACAAATATAAATAAATAAAATTTATTCATTCAACACAAATGAACACAAAAGTTTTGTTATCCAATTTTGGAAAATTCCTCTATTTTAACCTAATAGCTTGGAATTTTGCAAGAAAGTGATGTCATCCACACATGTTTTAAAAATGGATATGCATGTTTGAAACATGTTAAAGATGCAAATGAGCTATGGATGCAAAGCTTTTAAAGAGAATAAAAAACGCTCATTAAATTCTCAAGTGAACTTGTGGTGGGATATTTACCCGAGTCAAACATGCCATTATTTGCCCATTTGCAAAAAGTTGACATAATTAATCATAGATGATTGTAATGTGATTTATCATGCGTAACAGGCTATATTTTTGTATGAAATGACTTATGTATTGCAATTCAACACTCAGTTAAAAATCCTCCACAACCTATTTTTTCCGACGATTGCAAAACCTGAGATATAAATACGAAAAGGTGCTTACAATCCCAAAAAATTATAGACACTCGTTGGAATTATCTCTCTCTACATATGTGCATTCTGCATTTCCGTTTCAGATGTACACATTTTTCTTAAATCAAAACTTCGAGTTTTTCGCTCTTCCTTCATCCCGTAAACAGAAAAGGCAAATAGATCACAGCAAAATGAAAATTTCATAGTTGATGTACGGAAAAAGTTTAAAACAATAAAAAAAGTAAATAAAGAAAATTTATTCACACACCACAAATGAACACAAATGTTTTGTTATCCAAGTTTGGGAAATTCCACTAGTCCAAAACTAATATCTTGGAATTTTACATGATGGTGATTTTCTCTACACATGTTTTAAAAATGGATATGCATGCCAGAAACATGTTAAAGATTCAAATGACCTATGGATCCAAAGCTTTTAAAGAGAATAACAAAAACACATTAAATTCTCAAGTGAACGTGCGGTGGGATATTTGCCCGAGTCAAACAAGCCATTATTTTTCCCATATTCAAAAATTTGAGCTAACAATCATAGATGATTGTAAAGTGATTTGTCATGCGTAATGAGCTATATTTTTTTAAGAAATGACTTATGGATTTGAAGTCAACACTCAGTTAAAAATCGCCCGCCTCCCCCGTTTCCAGACGATTGCAAAACCTTAGATATAAAAATGAAAGAGTGCGTACGATCCCTAAAACATACAGACACTCTTTGGAAATATCTCTCTCCACATTTGTACATTGTGCATTTCCATTTTAGAAGTATACTTTTTTCTTATATCAAAACTTTGAGTTTTCGCTCCCCCTTCATCCCGTAAACAAAAAAGACAAAAAACATCACAACAAAATAAAAATTTTATAGTTGATGTGTGGAAAATATTTAAAATAATAACTAATGTAAATAAAAAATATCTATTCACACACCACAAATGAACTCAATTTTGTTATCCAAGTTTGGGAAATTCCATTAGTCCAACCCTATTAAGCTTGGAATTTTACATGAAGGAGATTTTTTCTACTCATGTTTTAAAATTGGATATGCATTCTTGAAACATGTTAAAGATTCAAATGACCTATGTATCCAAAGATTTTAAAGAGAATAAGAAACGCTCATTAAATTCTCAAGTGAACATGCGCTGGGATATTTACCCGAGTCCAACAAGTCATTATTTTGCCCATTTTCAAAAATTTGATCTAAAAATCATCGATGATTTTAAAGTGATTTATCATGCGTAACGGGCTATATTTTTGTATGAAATGACTTATGGATAGCAATTCAACACTCAGTTAAAAATTCTCTGTCTCCAATTTTTCCCGACTATTGCAAAAGCTGAGATATAAAAACTAAAAAGAGCTTACAATCCCTAAAAATTACAGACACTCTTTGGAATTATCTCTCCCTACAATTGTGCATTGTGATTTTGCATTTTAGATGTATACTTTTTTCTTAAATCAAAACTTTGACTTTTCGCTCTCCCTTCATTCCGAAAACAAACAAGGCAAAAAGCTTACAACAAAATGAAAATTTTAGTGTTCATGTATGGAAAAAATTTAAAACAATAAGAAATATAAATAAAGAAAATTTATTCACAAAACACAAATGAACACAAAAGTTTTGTTAACCAATTTTGGGAAATTCCACTAGTTTAACCCTAATTGCTTGGAATTTTGTAAGAAAGAGATTTCATCCACACATGTTTTAAAAATGGATATGCATGTTTGAAACATGTTAAAGATGCAAATGAGCTATGGATGCTAAGCTTTTAAAGAGAATAACAAGCGCTGATTAAATTCTCAAGTGAACTTGCGGTGGGATATTTACCCGAGTCAAACATTCCATTATTTTGCCCATTAGCAAAAAGCTGACATAACTAATCATAGTTGATTGTAATGTGATTTTTCATGCGAAACGGGCTATATTTTGGTATGAAATGACTTATGGATTGCAATCCAACACTCAGTTAAAAATCCTCCGCAACCCATTTTTCCCGACGATTGCAAAACCTGAGATATAAAAACAAAAAGGTGCTTACAATCCCTAAAAATTATAGACACTCTTTGGAATTATCTCTCTCTACATATGTGCATTGTGCATTTCCGTTTCAGATGTGCATATTTTTCTTAAATCAAAACTTCGAGTCTTTCGCTCTCCCGTCATCCCGTAAACAAAAAAGGCAAATAGATCACAGCAAAATGAAAATTTCATAGTTGATGTATGGAAAAAGTTTAAAACAATAAAAAAAGTAAAAGAATAAAATTTATTCACACCCCACAAATGAAAACAAAATTTTTGTTATCCAAGTTTGGGAAATTCCACTAGCCCAAAACTAATATTTTTGAATTTTACATGAAGGAGAATTTTCCTACACATGTTTTAAAAATGGATATGCATGCCAGAAACATGTTAAAGATTCAAATGACCTATGGATCCAAAGCTTTTAATGTGAATAACAAAAACTCATTAAATTCTCAAGTGAACATGCGGTGGGATATTTGCCCGAGTCAAACAAGCCATTATTTTGCCCATGTTCAAAAAGTTGAGCTAACAATCATAGATGATTGTAAAGTGATTTGTTATGCGTAACGGGCTTTATTTTTTTAAGAAATGACTTATGGATTTGAAGTCAACACTCAGTTAAAAATCGCCCGCCTCCCCCGTTTCCCGACGATTGCAAAACCTTAGATATAAAAATGAAAGAGTACAAACGATCCCTAAAACATACAGACACTCTTTGGAAATATCTCTGTCTACATTTGTGGATTGTGCATTTCCATTTTAGATGTACACTTTTTTCTTAAATCAGAACTTTGAGTTTTCGCTCCCCCTTCATCCCGTAAACAAAAAAGGCAAAAAAGATCACAACAAAATAAAAATTTTATAGTTGATGTGAGGAAAATATTTAAAATAATAAATAATGTAAATAAAAAATATCTATTCACACACCACAAATGAACACAAAAGTTTTGGTATCCATGTTTGGGAAATTCCATTAGTCCAACCCTATTAAGGTTGGAATTTTACATGAAGGAGATTTTTTCAACACATGTTTTAAAAATCGATATGCATGCTTGAAACATGTTAAAGATTCAAATGACCTATGGATCCAAAGCTTTTAAAGAGAATAACAAACGCTCATTAAATTTTCAAGTGAACGTGTAGTGGGATATTTACCCGAGTCTAAGAAGTCATTATTTTGGCCATTTTCAAAAATTTGATCTAACAATAATAGATGATTGTTAAGTGATATATCATGCATAATGGGCTGTATTTTTGTATGAAATGACTTATAGATTGCAATTCAACACTCAGTTAAAAATCCTCTTCCACCAATTCTTCCCGATCATTGCAAAACCTGAGATATAAAAACTAAAGAGAGCTTACAATCCCTAAAAATTACAGACACTCTTTGGAATTATCTCGCCCTACAATTGTGCATTGTGCTTTTCCATTTTACATGTGCACTTTTTTCTTAAATCAAAACTTTGACTTTTCGCTGTCCCTTCATCCCGAAAACAAACAAGGCAAAAACCTTACAACAAAATGAAAATGTTATAGTTGATGTATGGAAAAAATTTAAAACAATAACAAATATAAATAAAGAAAATTTATTCACCCAACACAAATGAACACAAAAGTTTTTTTATCCAATTATGGGAAATTCCACTAGTTTAACCTTAATAGCTCAGAATTTTGCAAGAAAGAGATTTCATCCACACATGTTTTAAAAATGGATATGCATGTTTGAAACATGTTAAAGATGCAAATGAGCTATGGATGCAAAAGTTTTAAAGAGAATAAAAAACGCTCATTAAATTCTCAAGTGAACTTGCGGTGGGATATTTACCCGAGTCAAACATGCCATTATTTTGCCCATTTTCAAAAAGCTAACATAATTAATCATAGATGATTGTAATGTGATTTATCATGCGTAACGGGCTATATTTTTGTATGAAATGACTTATGGATTGCAATTCAACACTCAGTTAAAAATTCTCCGCAACCTATTTTTCCCGACAATTGCAAAACCTGAGATATAAAAATGAAAAGGTGCTTACAATCCCTAACAATTACAGACACTCTTTGGAATTATCTCTCTCTACATACGTGCATTGTGCATTTCTGTTTTAGATGTACACTTTTTTCTTTAATCAAAACTTTGAGTTTTTCGCTTCCCCTTCATCCAGTAAACAAAAAAGGCAAAAATGATTACAACAAAATAAAAATTTTATTGTTGATGTGTGGAAAATATTTAAAATAATAACTAATGTAAATAAAAAATCTCTATTCCCACACCACAAATGCACACAAAAGTTTTGTTATCCAAGTTTGGGAAATTCCATTAGTCCAACCCAATTAAGCTTGGAATTTTACATGAAGGGGATTTTTTCTACACATGTTTTAAAAATGGATATGCTTGCTTGAAACATGTTAAAGATTCAAATGACCTATGGATCCAAAGCTTTTAAAGAGAATAACAAATGCTCTTAAAATTCTCAAGTCAACGTGTGGTGGGATATTTGCCAAAGTCAAACAAGCCATTATTTTGCCCATATTCAAAAAGTTGAGCTAACAATCATAGATGATTGTAAAGTGATTTGTCATGCGTAACGGGCTATATTTTTGTAAGAAATGACTTACGGATTTGTAGTCAACACTCAGTTAAAAATCGCCCGCCTCCCCGTTTCCCGACGATTGCAAAGCCTTAGATATAAAAACGAAAGAGTGCATTCGATCCCTAAAACATACAGACACTCTTTGGAAATATCTTTTTCTAAATTTGTGCATTGTGCATTTCCATTTTAGATGTACACTTTTTTCTTACCCCTTCATCCCGTAAACAAAAAAGGCAAAAAAGATCACAACAAAATAAAAATTTCATAGTTCATGTGTGGAAAATATTTAAAATAATAACTAATGTAAATAAAAAATATCTATTCACACACCACAAATGAACACCAAAGTTTTGTTATCCAAGTTTGGGAAATTCAATTAGACCAACCTATTAAGCTTGGAATTTTACATGAAGGAGATTTTTTCTCCACATGTTTTAAAAATGCATATGCATGCTTGAAACATGTTAAAGATTCAAATGACCTATGCATCCAAAGCTTTTAAAGAGAATAACAAACGCTCATTAAATTCTCAAGTGAATGTGCGGTGGGATATTTTCCCGAGTCTAACAAGTCATTAGTTTGCCCATTTTCAAAAATTTGATCTAACAATCATAGATGATAGTAAAGTTATTTATCATGCGTAACGGGCTATATTTTTGTATGAAATGACTTATGGATTGCAATTCAACACTCAGTTAAAAAACCTCTGCCGCTAATTTTTCCCGACGATTGCAAAACCTGAGATATAAAAACTAAAAAGTGCTTACAATCCCTAAAAATTACAGACACTCTTTGGAATTACCTCTCCCTACAATTGTGCATTGTCCGTTTCCATTTTAGATGTACACTTTTTTCTTCAATCAAAACTTTGACTTTTCGCACTCCCTTCATCCCGAAAACAAACAAGGCAAAAAGCTTACAACAAAATGAAAATTTTATGGTAGATGTATGGAAAAAAATTAAAACAATAACAAATATAAATAAAGAAAATTTATTCACCCAACAGAAATGAACACAAAAGTTTTGCTATCCAATTTTGGGAAATTTCAGTAGTTTAACCCTAATAGCTTGGAATTTTGCAAGAAAGAGATTTCATCCACACATGTTTTAAAAATGGATAAGCGTGTTTGAAACATGTTAAAGATGCAAATGAGCTATGGATGCAAAGCTTTTAAAGAGAAAAAAAATGCTCATTAAATTCTCAAGTGAACTTGCGGTGGGATATTTACCGGAGTCAAACATGCCATTATTTTGTCCATTTGCAAAAAGCTGACATAATTAATAATAGATGATTGTAATGTGATTTATCATGCGTAACGGGCTATATTTTTTTATGAATGACTTATGGATTGCAATTCAACACTCAGTTAAAAATCCTCCGCAACCCATTTTTCCCGACGATTGCAAAATTGAGATATAAAAACGAAAACGTGCTTACAATCCCTAAAAATTACAGGCACTCTTTGGAACTATCTCTCTTTATATATGTGCATTGTGCATTTCTGTTTTAGATGTACACATTTTTCTTAAATCAAAACTTCGAGTTTTTCGCTCTCCCTTCCTCCCGTAAACAAAAAAGGCAAATAGATCATAGCAAAATGAAAATTTCGTAGTTGATGTACGGAAAAATTTTAAAAAAACAAAAAAATTAAATGAAAAAAATTTCTGCACACACCACAAATGAACACAAAAGTTTTGTTATCCAAGTTTGGGAAATTCCACTAGTCCAAAACTAATATCTTGGAATTTTACATGAAGGAGATTTTTTCTACATATGTTTTAAAAATGGATATGTAAGCCAGAAACATGTTAAAGATTCAAATGACCTATGGATCTAATGCTTTTAAAGAGAATAACAAACGCTCATTAAATTCTCAAGTGAACATGCGCTGGGATATTTGCCCGAGTCAAACAAGACATTATTTTGCCCATATTCAAAAAGTTGAGCTAACAATCATAGATGATTATAAAGTGATTTCTCATGAGTAACGGGCTATATTTTTGTACGAAATGACTTATGGATTTGAAGTCAACACTCAGTTAAAAATCGTCCGCGACCCCCGTTTCCCGACGATTGCAAAACCTTAGATATAAAAACGAAAAAGTGCATCCGATCCCTAAAACATACAGACACTCTTTGGAAATATCTCTCTCCACATTTGTGCATTGTGCATTTCCATTTTAGATGTACACTTTTTTCTTAAATCAGAAATTTGAGTTTTTGCTCCCTCTTCATCCCGTAAACGAAAAAGGCAGAAAAGATCACAACAAAATGAAAATTTTATAGTTGATGTGTGGAAAATATTTAAAATAATAACGAATGTAAATAAATAATATCTATTCACACACCACAAATGAACACAAAAGTTTTGTTATCCAAATTTGGGAAATTCCATTAGTCCAACCCTATTAAGCTTGGAATTTTACATGAATGAGATTTTTTCTACAGATGTTTTAAAAATGGATATGCATGCTTGAAACATGTTAAAGATTCAAATGACCTATGGATCCAAAGCTTTTAAAGAGAATAACAAACGCTCATTAATTTCTCAAGTGAACGTGCGGTGGGATATTTACACGAGTCTAACAAGTCATTATTTTGCCCATTTTCAAAAATTTGATCTAAAAATCATAGATGATTGTAAAGTGATTTATCTTGCATAACGGCCTATATTTTTGTATGAAATGACTTATGGATTGCAATTCAACACTTAGTTAAAAATCCCCTGCCACCAATTTTTCCCGACGATTGCAAAACCTGAGATATAAAAACTAAAAACAGCTTACAATCTGTAAAAATTACATAAACTCTTTGGAATTATCTCTCCCTACAATTTTGCATTGTGCTTTTCCATTTTAGATGTACACTTTTTTCTTAAATGAAAACTTTGACTTTTCCCTCTCCCTTCATCCCGAAAACAAACAAGGCAAAAAGCTTACAACAAAATGACAATTTTATAGTTGATGTATGGAAAAAATTTAAAACAATAACAAATATATATAAATAAAATTTATTCACCCAACACAAACGAACACAAAACTTTTGTTATCCAATTTTGGGAAATTCCACTAGTTTAACCCTAATAGCTTGGAATTTTGCAAAAAACAGATTTCATCCACACATGTTTTAAAAATGGATATGCATGTTTGAAACATGTTAAAGATGCAAATGGGCTATGGATGCAAAGCTTTTAAAGAGAATAACAAACGGTCATTAAATTCTCAAGTGAACTTGCGGTGGGATATTTACCCGAGTCAAACATGCCATTATTTTGCCCATTTGCAAAAAGCTCACATAATTAATCATAGATGATTGTAATGTGATTTATCATGCGTAACGTGCTATAATTTTGTATGAAATGACTTATAGATTGTAATTCAACACTCAATTAAAAATCCTCCGCAACCCATTTTTCCAGACGATTGCAAAAACTGAGATATTAAAACAAAAAGACAATCCCTTAAAATTACAGGCACTCTTTGGAATTGTATCTCTCTACATATGTGCATTGTGCATTTCCGTTTTAGATGTAAACATTTTTCTTAAATCAAAACTTCGAGTTTTTCGCTCTCCCTTCATCCCGTAAACAAAAAAGGCAAATAGATCACAGCAAAAAGAAAATTTCATAGTTGATGTACGGAAAAAGTTTTAAACAATAAAAAAAGTAAATGAAGAAAATTTATTCACACAGCACAAATGAACACAAAAGTTTTGTTATCCAAGTTTTGGAAATTCCACTAGTCCAAAACTAATATCTTGGAATTTTACAAGAAAGAGATTTTTTCTACACATGTTTTAAAAATGGATATGCATGCCAGAAATATGTTAAAGATTCAAATGACCTAAGGATCCTAAGCTTTTAAAGAGAATAACAAACGCTCATTAAATTCTCAAGTGAATGTGCGGTGGAATATTTGCCCGAGTCAAACAAGCCATTATTTTGCTCATATTCAAAAGTTGAGCTAACAATCATAGATGATTGTAAAGTGATTTGTCATTCATAACGAGCTATATTTTTGTAAGAAATTACTTATGGATTTGAAGTCAACACTCAGTTAAAAATCACCCGCCTCCCCCGTTTCCCGACGATTGTAAAACCTTAGATATAAAAACGAAAAAGTGCATACGATCCCTAAAACATACAGACACTCTTTGGAAATATCTCTCTCTACATTTGTGCATTGTGCATTTCCATTTTTGATGTACACTTTTTTCTTAAATCAGAACTTTGAATTTTTGCTCCCCCTTCATCCCGTAAAAAAAAAGGCAGAAAAGAACACAAGAAAATAAAAATTTTATAGTGGATGTGTGGAAAATACTTAAAATAATATCTAATGTAAATAAAAAATATCTATTCATACACCACAAATGAACACAAAAGTTTTGTTATCCAAGTTTGGCAAATTCCACTAGTCCAAAACTAATATCTTGGAATTTTACATGAAGGAGATTTTTTCTACACATGTTTTAAAAATGGATATGCATGCCAGAAACATGTTAAAGATTTAAATGACCTATGGATCCAAAACTTTTAAAGAGAATAACAAACGCTCATTATATTCTCAAGTGAGCGTGCGGTGGGATATTTACTCGAGTCTAACAAGTCATTATTTTACCCATTTTTGAAAATTTGATCTAACAATCGTAGGTGATTGTAAAGTGATTTATCATGCGCAATGGGCTATATTTTTGTATGAAATGACTTATGGATTGCAATTCAACACTCAGTTAAAAATTCTCTGCCACCAATTTTTCCTTACAATTCCAAAACCTGAGATATAAAAACTAAAAAGAGCTTACAATCCCTAAAAATTACAGACGCTCTTTGGAATTATCTCACCCTACAATTGTGCATTGTGCTTTTCCATTTTAGATGTACACTTTTTTCTTAAACCAAAACTTTGAATTTTCGCTCTCCCTTCATCCCGAAAACAAACAAGGCAAAAGCGGACAACAAAATGAAAATTTTATAGTTGATGTATGGAAAAAATTTAAAACAATAACAAATATAAATAAAGAAAATTTATTCATCCAACACAAATCAACACAAAAGTTTTGTTATCCAATTTTGGGAAATTCTACTAGTTTAACCCTAATAGCTTGGAATTTTGCAAGAAAGAGATTTCATCCACACATGTTTTAAAAATGGATATGCATGTTTGCAACATGTTAAAGATGCAAATGAGCTATGGATGCAAAGATTTTAAAGAGAATAACAAACGCTCTTTAAATTCTCAAGTGAACTTAAGGTGGGATATTTATCCGAGTCAAACATGCCATTATTTTGCCCATTTGCAAAAAGCTGGCATAATTAATCATAGATGATTGTAATGTGATTTATCATGCATAACGGGCTATATTTTTGTATGAAATGACCTATGGACTGCAATTCAACACTCAGTTAAAAATCCTCCGCAACCCATTTTTCCCGACGATTGCAAAACCTGAGATATAAAAACGAAAAGGTGCTTAAAATCCCAAAAAATTATAGGCACACTTTGGAATTATCTCTCTCTACATATGTGCATTGTGCATTTCTGTTTTAGATGTACACATTTTTCTTAAATCAAAACGTCGAGTTTTTCACTCTCCCTTCATCCCGTAAACAAAAAAGGCAAATAGATCATAGCAAAATGAAAATTTCATAGTTGATGTATGGAAAAATTTTGAAACAATAAAAAAAGTAAATGAAGAAAATTTATTCACACACCAAAAATGAACACAAAAGTTTTGTTATCCAAGTTTTGGAAATTCCACTAGTCCAAAACTAATATCTTGGAATTTTACATGAAGGAGATTTTTTCTACACATGTTTTAAAAATGGATATGCATGCCAGAAACATGTGTTAAAGATTCAAATGACCTATGGATCCAAAGCTTTTAAAGAGAATAACAAACGCTCATTAAATTCTCAAGTGAACGTGCGGTGGGATATTTGCCAGAGACAAACAAACCATTATTTTGCCCATGTTCAAAAAGTTGAGCTAACAATCATTGATGATTGTAAAGTGATTTGTGATGCATAACGGGCTATATTTTTGTAAGAAATGACTCATGGATTTGTAGTCAACACTCAGTTAAAAATTGCCCTCCTCCCCCATTTCCCGACGACTGCAAAACATTAGATATAAAAACGAAAAAGTGCATACGATCCCTAAAACATACAGACACTCTTAGGAAATATCTCTCTCTACATTTGAGCATTGTGCATTTCCATTTTAGATGTACACTTTTTTCTTAAATCAGAACTTTGAGTTTTCATTCCCCTTTCATCCCATAAATAAAAAAGGTAGAAAAGATCACAACAAAATAAAAATTTCATAGTTTATGTGTGGAAAATATTTAAAATAATAACTAATATAAATAAAAAATATCTATTCACACACCACAAATGAACACGAAAGTTTTGTTATCCAAGTTTCCGAAATTCCATTAGTCCAACCGTATTAAGCTTGGAATTTTACAAGAAGGAGATTTTTTCTTCACATGTTTTTAAAATGGATATGCATGCTTGAAACATGTTAAAGATTCAAATGACCTATGGATCCAAAGCTTTTAAAGAGAATAACAAACGCTCATTAAATTCTCAAGTGAACATGCGGTGGGATATTTACCCGAGTCTAACAAGTCATTATTTTGCCCATTTTCAAAAAAAAATTTCTAACAATCATAGATGATTGTAAAGTGATTTGTCATGCGTAACGGGCTTTATTTTTTTATGAAATGACATATGGATTGCAATTCAACACTCAGTTCAAAATCCTCTGCCACCAATTTTTCCCGACGATTGCAAAACCTGAGATAAAAAAACTAAAAAGAGCTTAAAATCCCTAAATATTACAGACACTCTTTGGATTGATCTCTCCCTACAATTGGGCATTGTGCTTTTCTATTTTAGCAGTACACTTTTTTCCTAAATCCAATCTTTGACTTTTCGCTCTCCCTTCATCCCGAAAACAAACAAGGCAAAAACATTACAACAAAATGAAAATTTTATAGTTGATGTATGGAAAAAATTTAAAACAATAAAAAATATAAATAAAGAAAATTTATTCACCCAACACAAATGAACACAAAACTGTTGTTATCCAATTTTGGGAAATTCCACTAGTTTAACCCTAATAGCTTGGAATTTCGCAAAAAAGAGATTTCATCCACACATGTTTTAAAAATGGAGATGCATGTTTGAAACATGTTAAAGTTGCAAATGAGCTATGGATGCAAAGCTTTTAAAGAGAATAACAAACGCTCATTAAATTCTGAAGTGAACTTGCAGTGGGATATTTACCCGAGTCAAACATGCCATTATTTTGCCCATTTGCAAAAAGTTGACATAATTAATCATAGATGATTGTAATGTGATTTATCATGCGTAATGGGCTATATTTTGGTATGAAATGACTTATGGATTGCAATTCAACACTCAATTAAAAATCCTCCGCAACCCATTTTTCCCGACGATTGCAAAACCTGAGATATAAAAACGAAAAGGTGCTTACAATCCCTAAAAATTACAGGCACTCTTTGGATTTATCTCTCTCTACATATGTGCATTATGCATTTCCATTTTAGATGTACACATTTTTCTTAAATCAAAACTTCGAGTTTTTCGCTCTCCCTTCATCCCGCAAAAAAAAAAGGTCACTAGATCACATCAAAATGAAAATTACATAGTTGATGTACAGAAAAAGTTTAAAACAATAAAAAAATTAACTGAAGAAAATTGATTCACACACCACAAATGAACATAAAACTTTTGTTATCCAAGTTTGGGAAATTCTACTAGTCCAAAACTAAAATCTTGGAATTTTACATGAATGAGATTTTTTCTACACATGTTTTAAAAATGGATATGCATGCCAGAAACTTGTGTTCAAGATTCAAATGAGCTATGGATCCAAAACTTTTAAAGAGAATAAAAAACGCTCATTAAATTTTCAAGTGAACATGCGGTGGGATATTTGCCCGAGTCAAACAACCCATTATTTTGCCTATATTCAAAAATTTGAGGTAACAATCATAGATGATTGTAAAGTGATTTGTCATGCGTAATGGGCTATATTTTTGTAAGAAATGACTTATGGATTTGAAGTCAACACTCAGTTAAAAATTGCCCGCCACCCCGTTTCCCGACGATTGCAAAACCTTAGATATAAAAACGAAAAAGTGCATACGATCCCTAAAACATACAGACACTCTATGGAAATATCCCTCTCTACATTTGTGCATTGTGCATTTCCATTTTAGATGTACACTTTTTTCTTAAATCAGAACTTTCAGTTTTCGCTCCCCCTTCATCCCGTAAACAAAAAAGGCAAAAAAGATCACAACAAAATAAAAATTTTATAGTTGATGTTTGAAAAATATTTAAAATAATAACAAATGTAAATAAAAAATATCTATTCACACACCACAAATGAACACAAAAGTTTTGTTATCAAAGTTTGGGAAATTCCATTAGTCCAACCATATTAAGCTTGGGCTATATTTTTGTATGAAATAACTTATGGATTGCAATTCAACACTCAGTTCAAAATCCTCTGCCACCAATTTTTCCCGAGAATTCCAAAACCTGAGATATAAAAACTAAAAAGAGCTTACAATCCCTAAAAATTAATGACACTCTTTGGAATTATCTCTCCCGACAATTGTGCATTGTGCTTTTCCATTTCAGATGTAAACTTTTTTCTTAAATCAAAACTTTTACTTTTCCCTCTCCCTTCATCCAGAAAAAAAACAAGGCAAAAAGCTTACAACAAAATGACAATTTTATAGTTGATGTTTGGAAAAAATTTTAAACAACAACAAATATTTATAAAAAAAATTTATTCACCCAACACAAATGAACACAAAAGTTTTGTTATCCAATTTTGGGAAATTCCACTAGTTTAACCCTAATAGCTTGGAATTTCGCAAGAAAGATATTTCATCCACACATGTTTTAAAAATGGATATGCATGTTTGAAACATGTTAAAGATGCAAAGCTTTTAAAGAGAATAACAAATGCTCATTAAATTCTCAAGTGAACTTGCGGTGGGATATTTACCCGAGTCAAACATGCCATTATTTTGCCCATTTGCAAAAAGTTGACATAATTAATCATAGATGATTGTAATGCGATTTATCATGCGTAACGGGCTATATTTTTGTATGAAATGACTTATGAATTGCAATTCAACACTCAGTTAAAAATCCTCTGCAACCCATTTTTCCTGACGATTGCAAAACCTGAGATATAAAAACGAAAAGATGCTTACAATCCCTAAAAATTACAGGCACTCTTTGGAATTATCTCTCTCTACATATATGGATTGTGCATTTCTGTTTCAGATGTACACATTTTTCTTAAACCAAAACTTCGAGTTTTTCGCTCTCCCTTCATCCCGTAAACAAAAAAGGCAAATAGATCACAGCAAAATGAAAATTTCATAGTTGATGTACGGAAAAAGTTTAAAACAATAAAAAAATTAAATGAAGAAAATTTATTCACACACCACAAATGAACACAAAAGTTTTGTTATCCAATTTTGGGAAATTCCACTAGTCCAAAACTAATATCTTGGAATTTTACATGAAGGAGATTTTTTTCTACACATGTTTTAAAAATAAATATGCATGCCAGAAACATGTTAAAGATTCAAATGACCTATGGATCCAAAGTTTTTAAAGAGAATAACAAATGCTCATTAAGTTCTCAAGTGAACGTGCGGTGGGATATTTACTCGAGTCAAACAAGCCATTATTTTGCCCATATTCAAAAAGTTGAGCTAACAATCACAGATGATTGTAAAGTGATTTGTCATGCGTAACGGGCAATATTTTTGTAAGAAATGACTTATGGATTTGAAGTCAACACTCAGTTAAAAATCGCCCGCCTCCCCCGTCTCCCGACGATTGCAAAACCTTAGATATAAAAACGAAAAAGTGCATACGATCCCTAAAACATACCGACACTCTTTGGAAATATCTCTCTCTACATTTGTGCATTGTGCATTTCCATTTTACCTGTACACTTTTTTCTTGAATCAGAACTTTGAGTTTTCGCTCCCCCTTCATCTCGTAAACAAAAAAGGCAAAAAAGATCACAAAAAAATAAAATTTTTATAGTTGATGTGTGGAAAATATTTAAAATAATAAATAATGTAAATAAAAAATATCTATTCACTCACCACAAATGAACACAAAAGTTTTGTTATCCAAGTTTTGGAAATTCCATTAGTCCAACCCTATTAAGCATTAAATTTTACATGAAGGAAATTTCTTCTACACATGTTTTAAAAATGGATATGCATGGTTGAAACATGTTAAAGATTCAAATGACCTATGGATCCAAAGCTTTTAAAGAGAATAACAAACGCTCATTAAATTCTCAAGTGAACGTGTAGTGGGATATTTACCTGAGTCTAACAAGTCATTATTTTCCCCATTTTCAAAAAAATTGATCTTACAATCATAGATGATTGTAAAGTGATTTGTCATGTGTAACGGGCTATATTTTTGTATGAAATGACTTATGGATTGCTATTCAACACTCTGTTAAAAATCCTCTGCCACCAATTTTTCCCGTCGATTGCAAAACCTGAGAAATAAAAACTAAAAAGAGCTTACAATCCCTAAAAATTACAGACACTCTTTGGAATGATCTCTCCCAACAATTGGGCATTGTGCTTTACCATTTTAGATGTACACTTTTTTCTCAAATCAAAACTTTGACTTTTCGCTCTCCCTTCATCCCGAAAACAAACAAGGCAAAAAGCTTACAACAAAATGAAAATTTTATAGTTGATGTATGGAAAAAATTTAAAACAATAACAAATATAAATAAAGAAAATTTATTCACCCAACACAAATGAACACAAAAGTTTTGTTATCCAAGTTTGGGAAATTCCACTAGTTTAACCCTAATAGCTTGGAATTTCTCAAGAAAGTGATTTCATCCGCACATGTTTTAAAAATGGATATACATGTTTGAAACAAGTTAAAGATTCGAATGAGCTATGGATGCAAAGCTTTGAAAGAGAATAACAAACGCTCATTCAACTCTTAAGTGAACTTGCGGTGGGATATTTACCCGAGTCAAACATGCCATTATTTTGCCCATTTGCAAAATGCTGACAGAATAATCATAGATGATTGTAATGTGATTTAACTTACGTAACGGGCTATATTTTTGTATGAAATGACTTATGGATTGCAATTCAACACTCAGTTAAAAATCCTCCGCAACCCATTTTTCCCGACGATTACAAAACCAGAGATATAAAAACGAAAAAGTGCTTACAATCCTTAAAAATTACAGACACTCTTTGGAATTATCTCTCTCTACATATGTGCATTGTGCTTTTCCATTTTAGATGTACACATTTTTCTTAAATCAAAACTTTGAGTTTTTCGCTCTCCCTTCATCCCGTAAACAAAAAAGGCAAATAGATTAGAGCAAAATGAAAATTTCATAGTTGATGTACGGAAAAACTTTAAAACAATAAAAAAAGCAAATGAAGATAATTTATTCACACACCACAAATGAACACAAAAGTTTTGTTATCCAAATTTGGGAAATTCCACTAGTCCAAAACTAATATCTTGGAATTTTACAGGATGCAGATTTTTTCTACACATGTTTTTAAAATAGATATGCATGCCAGAAACATGTTAAAGATTCAAATGACCCATGGATCCAAAGCTTTTAAAGAGAATAACAAACGCTCATTAAATTCTCAAGTGAACGTGCGGTGGGATATTTGCCCGAGTCAAATAAGCCATTATTTTGCATATATTTAAAAGGTTGAGCTAACAATCATAGATGATTGTAAAGTGAATTGTCATGCGTAATGGGCTATATTTTTTTAAGAAATGACTTATGGATTTGAAGTCAACACTCAGTTAAAAATCTCCCGCCTCCCCGATTTCCTGACGATTGCAAAACCTTAGATATAAAAATGAAAAAGTGCATACGATCCCTAAAACATACAGACACTCTTTGGAAATATCTCTCTCTAGATTATTGCATTGTGCATTTCTATTTTAGATGTACACTATTTTCTTAAATCAGAACTTTGAGTTTTCGCTCCTCCTTCATCCCGAAAACAAAAAAGGCAGAAAAGATCATCAAAAAATAAAATTGTTATAGTTGATGTGTGGAAAATATTTAAAATAATAACTAATGTAAATAAAAATTATCTATGCACACACCGCAAATGAACACAAAAGTTTTGTTATCCAAGTTTGGGAAATTCCATTAGTCCAACCCGATTAAGCTTGGAATTTTACATGAAGGAAATTTTTTCTAAACATGTTTTAAAAATGGATATGCATGCTTGAAACATGTTAAAGATTCAAATGACCCATGGATCCAAAGCTTTTAAAGAGAATAAAAAACGCTCATTAAATTCTCAAGTGAACGTGCGGTGGGATATTTGCCCGAGTCAAGCAATCCATTATTTTGCCTATATTCAAAAAGTTGAGCTAACAATCATAGATGATTGTAAAGTGAATTGTCATGCCTAAAGGGCTATATTTTTGTAAGAAAAGACTTATGGATTTGAAGTCAACACTCAGTTAAAAATCACCCGCCTCCCCCGTTTCCCGACGATTGCAAAACCTGAGATATAAAAACTAAAAAGAGCTTACATTCCCTAAAAATTACAGACACTCTTTGGAATTACCTCTCCCTACAATTGTGCATTGTGCTTTTCCATTTTAGATGTACACTTTTTTCTTCAATCAAAACTCTGACTTTTCGCTTTCCCTTCATCCCAAAAACAAACAAGGCAAAAAGCATACAACAAAATGAAAATTTAATAGTTGATGTATGGAAAAAATTTAAAACAATAACAAATATAAATAAAGAAAATTTATTCACCCAACACAAATGTACACAAAAGTTTTGTTATCCAATTTTGGGAAATTCCACTAGTTTAACCCTAATAGCTTGGAATTTTGCTAGAAAGAGATTTCATCCACACATGTTTTAAAAATGGATATGCATGTTTGAAACATGTTAAAGATGCAAATGAGCTATGGATCCTAAGCATTTAAGGCGAATAACAAACACTCATTAAATTCTCAAGTGAACTTGCGGTGGGATATTTACCCGAGTCAAACATGCCATTATTTTGTCCATTTGCAAAAAGCTGACATAATTAATCATAGATGATTGTAATGTGATTTATCATGCATAACGGGCTATATTTTTGTATGAAATGACTTATGGATTGCAATTCAACACTCAGTTAAAAATCCTCCCCACCCATTTTTCCAAACGATTGCAAAACATGAGATATTAAAATGAAAAGTTGCTTACAATCCCTAAAAATTACAGAAACTCTTTGCAATTATCTCTCTCTACATATGTGCATTGTGCATTTCCGTTTTAGATGTACACATTTTTCTTAAGTCAAAACTTCGAGTTTTTCTCTCTTCCTTCATCCCGTAAACTAAAAAGGCAAATAGATCACAGCAAAATAAAAATTTCATAGTTGATATACGGGAAAAGTTTAAAACAATAAAAAAAGTAAATGAAGAAAATTTATTCACACACCACAAATGAACACAAAAGTTTTGTTATCGGAGTTTGGGAAATTCCACTAGTCCAAAATTAATATCTTGGAATTTTACATGAAGGAGATTTTTTCTACACATGTTTTAAAAATGGATATGCATGCGAGAAACATGTCAAAGATTCAAATGACCTATGGATCCAAAGCTTTTAAAGAGAATAACAAACACGCATTAAATTCTCAAGTGAACGTGCGGTGGGATATTTGCCCGAGTCAAACAACCCATTATTTTGCCCATATTCAAAAAGTTGAGCTAACAATCATAAGTGATTGTAAAGTGATTTGTCATGCGTAATGGACTATATTTTTTGTAAGATATGTCTTATGGATTTGAAGTCAACACTCAGTTAAAAATCACCCGCCTCCCCCGTTTCCCGACGATTGCAAAACCTTAGATATAAAAACGAAAGAGTGCATACGGTCCCTAAAACATACAAACACTCTTTGGAAATATCTCTCTCTACATTTTTGCATTGTGCATTTCCATTTTAGATGTACACTTTTTTCTTAAATCAGAACTTTCAGTTTTCGCTCGCCCCTTCATCCCATAAACAAAAAAGGCCAAAACGATCACTACAAAATAAAAAATTTTACAGTTTATGTGTGGAAAATATTTAAAATAATAACTAATGTAAATAAAAAATATCTGTTCACACACCACGAATGAACAGAAAAGTTCTGTTATCAAAGTTTGGGAAATTTCATTAGTCCAACCCTACGAAGCTTGGAATTTTACATGAAGGAGATTTTTTCTACACATGTTTTAAAAATGGATATGCATGCTTCAAAGATGTTAAAGATTCAAATGTCCTATGGATCCAAAGCTTTTAAAGAGAATAACAAATGCTAATTAAATTCTCAAGTGAACGTGCGGTGGGATTTTTACCCTAGTCTAAGAAGTCATTATTTTGCCCATTTTCAAAAATTTGATCTAACAATCATAGATAATGGTAAAGTGATTTATCTTGTGTATTAGGCTATATTTTTGTACGAAATGACTTATGGATTGCAATTCAACGCTCAGTCAAAAATCCTCTGCCTCCAATTCTTCCGAACGATTGGAAAACCTGAGATATAAAAACTAAAAACATCCTACAATCCCTAAAAATTACAGACACATTTTGAAATTATCTCTCCCTACAATTGTGCATTTTGCTTTTCCATTTTAGATGTACACTTTTTTCTTAAATCAAAACTTTGACTTTTCACTCTCCCTTCATCCCAAAAACAAACAAGGCAAAAAGCTTACAACAAAATGAAAATTTTATGGTAAATGTATGGAAAAAATTTAAAACAATAACAAATATAAATAAAGAAAATTTATTCACCCAACACAAATGAACACAAAAGTTATGTTATCCAATTTTGGGAAATTCCAAAAATTTAACCCTTCTATCTTCGAATTTTGCAAGAAAGATATTTCATCCACATATGTTTTAAAAATGGATATGCATGTTTGAAACATGTTAAAGATGCAAATGATCTATGGATGAAAAGCTTTTAAAGAGAATAACAAAAGCTCATTAAATTCTCAAGTGAACTTGCGGTAGGATATTTACCCGAGTCTAACATGCCATTATTTTGCCATTTGCAAAAAGCTGACATAATTAATCATAGATGATTGTAATGTGATTTATCATGCGTAACAGGCTATATTTTTGTATGAAATGCCTTATGGATTGCAATTCAACACTCAGTTAAGAATCCTCCGCAACCCATTTTTCCCGACGATTGCAAAACCTACGATATAAAAACGAAAAGGTGCTTACAATCCCTAAAAATTACAGACACTCTTTGAAATTATCTCTCTCTACATATGTGCATTGTGCATTTCCGTTTTAGATGTACACATTTTTCTTAAATCAAAACTTCGAGTTTTTCGCTCTCCCTTCATTCCGTAAACAAAAAAGGCAAATAGATCACAGTAAAATGAAAATTTCATAGTTGATGTACGGAAAAAGTTTAAAACAATAAAAAAATTAAATGAAATAAATTTATTGACACACCACAAATTAAGACAAAGGTTTTGTTATCCATGTTTGGGAAATTCCACTAGTCCAAAACTAATATCTTGGGATTTTACATGAAGGAGATTTTTCCTACACATGTTTTAAAAATGGATATGCATGCCAAAAACATGTTAAAGATTCAAATGACCAATGGATCCAATGCTTTTAAAGAGAATAACAAAACCTCATTAAATTCTCAAGTGAACGTGCGGTGGGATATTTGCCTGAGTCAAACACGCCATTATTTTGCCCATATTCAAAAAGTTGAGCTAACAATCATAGATGATTGTAAAGTGATTTGTCATGCGTAACGGGCTATATTTTGCAAGAAATGACTTATGGATTTGAAGTCAACACTCAGTTAAAAATCGCCCGCCTCCCCCGTTTCCCGACGATTGCAAAACCTTAGATATAAAAATGAAAAAGTGCATACGATCGCTAAAACATACAGACAATCTTTGGAAATATCTCTCTCTACATTTGTGCATTGTGCATTTCCATTTTAGATGTACACTTTTTTCTTAAATCAGAACTTTGAGTTTTCGCTCCCCCTTTATCCCGTAAACAAAAAAGGCAGAAAAGATCAGAACAAAATAAAAATTTTATAGTTGATATGTGGAAAATATTTAAAATAATAACTAATGTAAATAAAAAATATCTATTCCCACACCACAAATGAACACAAAATTTTTGTTATCCAAGTTTGGGAAATTCCATTAGTCCAACCCTATTAAGCTTGGAATTTTACATGATGGAGATTTTTTCTGCACATGTTAAAGATGCAAATGAGCTATGGATGCAAAGTTTTTAAAGAGAATAACAAACGCTCATTAAATTCTCAAGTGAACTTGCGGTGGGATATTTACCCGAGTCAAACATGGCATTATTTTGCCCATTTGCAAAAAGCTGACATAATTATTCATAGATGATTGTAATGTGATTTATCCTGCGTAACGGGCTATATTTTTGTATGAAATGACTTATGGATTGCGATTCAACACTCAGTTAAAAATCCTCTCCAACCCATTTTTCACGGCGATTGTAAAACCTGAGATATAAAAACAAAAAGGTGCTTACAATCCCTAAAAATTACAGGCACTATTTGGAATTGTCTCTCTCCACATATGTGCATTGTGCATTTCCGTTTTAGATGTACACATTTTTCTTAAATCAAAACTTCAAGTTTTTCGCTCTCCCTTCTTCCCGTAAACGAAAATGGCAAATAGGTCACAGCAAAATGAAAATTTCATAGTTGATGTACGGAAAAAGTTTAAAATAATAAAAAAATTAAATGAAGAAAATTTATTCACACACCACAAATGAACACAAAAGTTTTGTTATCCAAGTTTGGGAAATTCCACTAGTCCAAAACTAATATCATGGAATTTTACATGAAGGAGATTTTTTCTACACATGTTTTAAAAATGGATTTGCATGCAGAAACATGTTAAAGATTCAAATGACCAATGGATCCAAATCTTTTAAACAGAATAACAAACGCTCATTAAATTCTCAAGTGGCGTGCGGTGGGATATTTGCCCGTGTCAAAAGAGCCATTATTTTTCCCATATTCAAAAAGTTGAGCTAACAATCATAGATGATTTGTAAAGTGATTTGTCATGCGTCACGGGCTATATTTTTTTAAGAAATGACTTATGGATTTGAAGTCAACAATCAGTTAAAAATCGCCCGCCTCCCCCGTTTCCCGACGATTGCAAAACCTTAGATATAAAAACGAAAAAGTGCATACGATCCCTAAAACATACAGACACTCTTTGGAAATATCTCTCTCTACATTTGTGCATTATGCATTTCCATTTTAGATGTACACTTTTTCTTAAATCAGAACTTTGAGTTTTCGCTCCCCCTTCATCCCATTCACAAACAAGGCGAAAAAGATCACAACAAAATAAAAATTTTATAGCTGATGTGTGGAAAATATTTAAAATAATAACTAATGTAAATAAAAAATATTTATTCACACACCACAAATGAACACAAAAGTTTTGTTATCCAAGTTTGGGGAATTCCATTAGTCCAACCCTATCAAGCTTGGAATTTTACATGAAGGAGATTTTTTCTACACATGTTTTAAAAATGGATATGCATGCTTGAAACATGTTAAAGATTCAAATGACCTACGGATCCAAATATTTTAAAGAGAATATCAAACGCTCATTAAATTCTCAAGTGAACATGCGGTGGGATATTTACCCGAGTCTAACAAGTCATTATTTTGCCCATTTTCAAAAATTTGATCTAACAGTCATAGATGATTGTAAAGTGATTTATCATGCGTAAAGGCCTATATTTTTGTATGCAATGACTTATGGATTGAAATTCAACACTCAATTAAAAATCCTCTGCCACCAATTTTTTCTGACGATTGCAAAATCTGAGATAGAAAAACTAAAAAGAGCTTACAATCCCTAAAAATTATAGACACTCTTTGGAATTATCTCTCCCTACAATTGTGCATTGTGCTTTTCCATTTTAGATGTACACTTTTTTCTTAAATCAAAACTTTGACTTTTCGATCTCCCTTCATCCCGAAAACAAACAAGGCAAAAAGCTTACAACAATATGAAAATTTTATTGTTGATGTATGGAAAAAATTTAAAACAATAACAAATATAAATAACGAAAATTTATTCACCCAACTCAAATGAACAAAAAAGTTTTGTTATCCAATTTTGCAATTCAACACTCAGTTAAAAATCCTCCGCAACTCATTTTTCTCGACGATTGCTAAACCTGAGATATAAAAACGAAAAGGTGCTTAAAAAATGTTCACAGCAAAATAAAAATTCATAGTTGATGTACAGAAAAAGTTTGAAATAATAAAAAAAAGTAAATGAAGAAAATTTATTCACACACCACAAATGAACACAAAAGTTTTGTTATCCAATTTTGCAATTCAACACCCAGTGAAAAATCCTCCGCAACCCATTTTTCCCGACGATTGCAAAACTTGAGATATAAAAATGAAAAGATGCTTACAATCCCTAAAAATTACAAACACACTTTGGAATTATCTATCTCTACATATGTGCATTGTGCATTTCCATTTGAGATGTACACATTTTTCTTAAATCAAAACTTCGAGTTTTTCGCTGTCCCTTCATCACGTAAACAAAAAAGGCAAATAGATTGCAGCAAAATGAAAATTTCATAGTTGATGTACAAAAAAAGCTTAAAACAATAAAAAAATTAAATGAAGAAAATTTATTCACACACCACAAATGAACACAAAAGTTTTGTTATCCAAATTTGGGAAATTCCACTTGCCAAAACTAATATCTTGGAATTTTACATGAAGGAAATTTTTTCTACACATGTTTTAAAAATGGATATGCATGCCAGGAACATGCTAAAGATTCAAATGACCTATGGATCCAAAGCTTTTAAAGAGAATAACAAATACTCATTAAATTCTCAAGTGAACGTGCAGTGGGATATTTGCCCGAGTCAAACAAGCCATTATTTTGCCCATATTCAAAACGTTGAGCTAACAATCGTAGATGATTGTAAAGTGATTTGTCATGCGTAACGGGCTCTATTTTTTTTAAGAAATGACTTATGGATTTGAAGTCAACACTTAGTTAAAAATCCTTCGCCTCCCCCGGTTCCCAACGATAGCAAAACCTTAGATATAAAAACAAAAAAGTGCATACGATCCCTAAAACATACAGACACTCTTTGGAAATATCTCTCTCTACATTTGTTCATTGTGCGTTTCCATTTAGATGTACCCTTTTTTCTTAAATCAGAACTTTGAGTTTTCGCTCCCCCTTCATCCCGTAAACAAAAAAGGTAAAAAAGATCACAACAAAATAAAAATTATATAGTTGATGTGTGGAAAATATTTAAAATAGTAACTAATGTAAATAAAAAATATCTATTCACACATCACAAATGAACACAAAAGTTTTGTTATCCAAGTTTGGGAAATTCCTTTAGTCCAACCCTTTAAGCTTGGAATTTTACATGAAGGAGATTTTTTCTACACATGTTTTAAAAATGGATATGCATGCTTGAAACATGTTAAAGATTCAAATGACCTATGGATCCAAAGCTTTTAAAGACAATAACAAACGCTCTTTAAATTCTCAATTGAACGTGCGGTGGGATATTTACCCGAGTCTAACAAGTCATTATTTTGCCCATTTTCAAAAATTTGATCTTACAATCACAGATGATTGTAAAGTGATTTATCCTGCGTAACGGGCTATATTTTTGTACGAAATCACTTATGGATTGCAATTCCACCCTCAATTAAAAATCCTCTGCCACCAATTTTTCCCGATAATTGCAAAACCTGAGATATAAAAACTAAAAAGATCTTACAATCCCTAAAAATTACACTCTCTTTGGAATTATCTCTCCCTACAATTGTGCATTGTGCTTTTCCATTTTAGATGTACACTTTTTTCTTAAATCAAAACTTTGACTTTTCGCTCTCCCTTCGTCACGAAAACAAACAAGGCAAAAAGCTTACAACAAAATAAAATTTTTATAGGTGATGTATGGAAAAAATTTAAAAAAATAACAAATATAAATAAAGAAAATTTATTCACCCAACACAAATTAACACAAAAGTATTTTTATCCAATTTTGGGAAATTCCACTAGTTTAACCCTAATGGCTTGGAATTTCGCAAGAAAGAGATTTCGTCCACACATGTTTTAAATATGGATATGCATGTTTGAAACATGTTAAAGATGCAAATGAGCTATGGATGCAAAGCTTTTAAAGAGAATAACAAACGCTCAATAAATTCTCAAGTGAACTTGCGGTGGGATATTTACCCGAGTCAAACAAGCCATTATTTTGCCCATATTCAAAAAGTTGAGCTAACAATCATAGGTGATTGTAAAGTGATTTGTCATGCGTAACGGGCTATATTTTATTAAGAAATGACTTATGGATTGCAATTCAACACTCAGTTAAAAATCCTCCCCAACCCATTTTTCCCGACGATTGCAAAACATGAGATATAAAAATTAAAAGGTGCTTACAATCCCTAAAAATTACAGCCACTCTTTGGAATTATCTCTCTCTACATATGTGCATTGTGCATATCCGTTTTAGATGTACACATTTTTCTTAAATCAAAACTTTGAGTTTTTCGCTCTCCCTTCATCCCGTAAACAAAAAAGGCAAATAGATCACAACAAAATGAAAATTTCATAGTTGATGTACGGAAAAAGTTTAAAACAATAAAAAAAGTAAATGAAGAAACTTTATTCACACACCACAAATGAAGACAAAAGTTTTGTTATCCAAGTTTGGGAAATTCCACTAGTCCAAAACTAATATCTTGGAATTTTACATGAAGGAGATTTTTTCTACACATGTTTTAAAAATGGATATGCATGCGAGAAACATGTTAAAGATTCAAATGACCTATGGATCCAAAGCTTTTAAAGATAATAACAAACTCTCATTAAATTCTCAAGTGAACGTGCGGTGGGATATTTGCCCATGTCAAACAAGCCATTATTTTGCCCATATTCAAAAAGTCTAACTAAAAACCATAGGTGATTGTAAAGTGATTTGTCATGCGTAAGGGGCTATATTTTTGTAAGAAATGACTTATGGATTTGAAGTCAACACTCAGTTAAAAATCGCCTGCCTCCCCCTTTTCCCGACGATTGCAAAACCTTAGAAATAAAAACGAAAAAGTGCCTACGATCCTTAAAACATACAGACACTCTTTGGAAATATTTCTCTCTACATTTGTGCATTGTGCATTTCCATTTTAGATGCTCATTTTTTTCTTAAATAAGAACTTTAAGTTTTCGCTCCCCCTTCATCCCGTAAACAAAAAAGGCAAAAAAGATCACAACAAAATAAAAATTTTATAGTTGATGTGTGGAAAATATTTAAAATAAGAACTAGTGTAAATTAAAAATACCTATTCACACACCACAAATGAACACAAAAGTTTTGTCATCCAAGTTTGGGAAATTCCAATAGTCCAACCCTATTAAGCATGGAATTTTACATGAAGGAGATTTTTTCTACACATATTTTAAAAATGGATATGCATGCTTGAAACATGTTAAGGATTCAAATGACCTATGGATGCAAAGCTTTTAAAGAGTAACAAACGCTCATTAAATTCTCAAGTGAATGTGCGGTGGGATATTTACCCGAGTCTAACAAGTCATTTCTTTGCCCATTTTCAAAAATTTGATCTAACAATCATAGATGATTGTAAAGTGATTTATCATGCGTAACGGGTTATATTTTTGTATGAAATAACTTATGGATTGCAATTCAACACTTAGTTAGGAATCCTCTGCCACCAATTTTTCCCAACGATTGCAAAACCTGAGATATAAAAACTAAAAAGAGCTTACAATCCCTAAAAATTATAGACACTCTTTGGAATTATCTCTCCCTACAATTGTGCATTGTGCTTTTCCATTTTAGATGTACACCCTTTTCTTAAATCAAAATTTTGACTTTTCGCTCTCCCTTCATCCCGAAAACAAACAAGGCAAAAAGCTTTAAAAAAAATGAAATTTTATAGTTGATGTATGGAAAAAATTTTAAACAATAAAAAATATAAATAAAGAAAATTTATTCACCCAACTCAAATGAACACAAAAGTCTTGTTATCCAATTTTTGGAAATTCCACTAGTTTAACCCTAATAGCTTGGAATTTTGCAAGAAAGAGATTTCATCCACACATGTTTTAAAAATGGATATACTTGTTTGAAACATGTTAAAGATGCAAATGAGCTATGGCTTTCAAGCTTTTAAAGAGAATAACAAACGCTCATTAAATTCTCAAGTGAACTTGCGGTGGGATATTTACCCGAGTCAAACATGCCATTATTTTGCCCTTTTGCAAAAAGCTGACATAATTAATCGTAGATGATTGTAATGTGATTTATCATGCGTAACGTGCTATATTTTTGTATGTAATGACTTAGGTTTTGCAATTCAACACTCAATTAAAAATCGTCTGCCACCAATTTTTCCCGACGATTGCAAAACCTGAGATATAAAAATGAAAAGGTGCTTACAATCCCTAAAAATTACAGACAGTCTTTGGAATTATCTCTCTCTACATATGTGCATTGTGCTTTTCCATTTTAGATGTACACTTTTTTCTTAAATCAAAACTTTGACTTTTCGCTCTGCCTTCATCCCAAAAACAAACAAGGCAAAAAACTCACTGCAAAATGAAAATTTCATAGTTGAAGTACGAAAAAAGTTTAAAACAATAAAAAAATTAAATGAAGAAAATTTATTCACACACCACAAATGAAAACAAAAGTTTTGATATCCAAGTTTGGGAAATTCCACTAGTCCAAAACTAATATCTTGGAATTTTGCAAGAAGGAGATTTTTTCTACACATGTTTTAAAAATGGATATGCATGTTTGAAACATGTTAAAGATTCAAATGACCTATGGATCCAAAGCTTTTAAAGAGAAGAACAAACGCTCATTAAATTTTCAAGTGAACGTGCGGTGGGATATTTGCCCGAGTCAAACAAGCCATTATTTTTCCCATATTCAAAAAGTTGAGCTAACAATCATAGATGATTGTAAAGTGATTTTTCATGCGTAACGGGCTATATTTTTTTAAGAATGACTTATGGATTTGAAGTCAACACACAGTTAAAAATGGCTCGCCTCCCCCGTTTCCCGACGATTGCAAAACCTTAGATATAAAAATGAAAAAGTGTATACGATCCCTAAAACATACAGACACTCTTTGGAAATATGTTTCTCTACATTTGTGCATTGTGCATTTCCATTTTAGATGTACACTTTTTTCTTAAAACAGAACTTTGAGTTTTCGCTCCCCCTTCATCTTGTAAAGAAAAAAGGCAAAAAAGATCACAAAAAAATAAAAATATTATAGTTTATGTGTGGAAAATATTTAAAATAATAAATAATGTAAAAAAAATTATCTATTCACACACCACAAATGTACACAAAAGTTTTGTTATCCAAGTTTGGGAAATTCCATTAGTCCAACCCTATTAAGCTTAGAATTTTACATGAAGGAGATTTTTTCTACACATGTTTTAAAAAAGGATATGCATGCTTGAAACATGTTAAAGATTCAAATGACCTATGGATCCAAAGCTTTTAAAGAGAATAACCAACGCTCATTAAATTCTCAAGTGAACGTGCGGTGGGATATTTACCTGAGTCTCTAACAAGTCATTATTTTTCCCATTTTCAAAAATTTGATCTAACAATCAAAGATGATTGTAAAGTGATTTATCATACGTAACGGGCTATATTTTTTTATGAAATGACTTATGGATTACAATTCAACACTCAGTTAAAAATCCGCTACCACCAATTTTTCCCGTCAATTGAAAAACCTGAGATATAAAAACTAAAAAGAGCTTACAATCCCTAAAAATTATAGACACTCTTTGGAATTATCTCTCCCTACAATTGTGCATTGTGCTTTTCCATTTTAGATGCACACTCTTTTCTTCAATCAAAACTTTTACTTTTCGCTCTCCCTTCATCCCGAAAACAAACAAGGCAAAAAGCTTAGAACAAAATGAAAATTTTAAAGTTGATGTCCGGAAAAAATTTAAAAAAATAAAAAATATAAATAAATAAAATTTATTCACCCAACACAAATGAACACAAAAGTTTTGTTATCCAATTTTGGGAAATTCCGCTAGTTTAACCCTAATAGCTTGGAAGTTTGCAAGAAAGAGATTTCATCCACACATGTTTTAAAAATGGATATGCATGTTTGAAACATGTTAAAGATGCAAATGAGCTATGGATGCAAAGCTTTTAAAGAGAATAACAAACGCTCATTAAATTCCCTAGTGAACTTGCGGTGGGATATTTACCCGAGTCAAACATGCCATTATTTTGCCCATTTGCAAAAAGCTGACATAATTAATCATTGATGATTGTAATGTGATTTATCATGAGTAACGGTCTATATTTTTGCATGAAATGACTAATGGATTGCAATTCAACACTCATTTAAAAATCCTCTACCACCAATTTTTCCCGACAATTGCAAAACCTGAGATATAAAAACGAAAAGGTGCTTACAATCCCTAAAAATTAAAGACACTCTTTGGAATTATCTCTCTCTACATATGTGCATTGTGCTTTTCCATTTTAGATGTACACATTTTTCTCAAATCAAAACTTTGACTTTTCGCTCTCCCTTCATCCCGAAAACAAACAAGGCAAAAAGCTCACAGTAAAATAAAAATATCATAGTTGATGTATGCAAAAATTTTAAAACAATAAAAAAATTAAATGAAGAAAATTTATTCAGACACCACAAATGAACACAAATGTTTTGTTATCCAGGTTTTGGAAATTGCACTAGTCCAAAACTAATATCTTGGAATTTTGCAAGAAGGAGATTTTTTCTACACATGTTTTACAAATGGATATGCATGTTTGAAACATGATAAAGATTCAAATGACCTATGGATCCAAAGCTTTTAAAGAGAATAAAAAACCCTCATTAAATTTTCAAGTGAACGTGCGGTGGGATATTTGCCCGTGTCAAACAAGCCATTATTTTGCCCAGATTCAAAAAGTTGAGCTAACAATCATAGATGATTGTAAAGTGATTTCTCATGCGTAACGGGCTATATTTTTGTAAGAAATGACTTATGGATTTGAAGTCAACACTCAGTTAAAAATCGCTCGCCTCCCCCGTTTCCCTACGATTGCAAAACCTTAGATATAAAAACGAAAACATGTATACGATCCCTAAAACATACAGACAGTCTTTGGAAATATCTCTCTCTACATTTGTGCATTGTGCATTTCTATTTTAGATGTACTTTTTTTTCTTAAATCAGAACTTTGAGTTTTCGCTTCCCCTTCATCCCGTAAACAAAAAAGGCAAAAAAGATCACAACAAAATAAAAATTTTATAGTACATGTGTGGAAAATATTTAAAATAATAACTAATATAATTAAAAAATATCCATTCACACTCCACAAATGAACACAAAAGTTTTGTTATCCAAGTTTGGGAAATTCCATTAGTCCAACCCTATTAAGCTTGGAATTTTACAAGAAGGAGATTTTTTCTACACATGTTTTAAAAGTGGATATGCATGCTTGAAACATGTTAAAGATTCAAATGACCTATGGATCCAAAGCTTTTAAAGAGAATAACAAACGCTCATTAAATTCTCAAGTGAACTTGCGGTGGGATATTTACCCGAGTCAACCATGCCATTATTTTGCCCATTTGCAAAAAGCTGACATAATTAATCATAGATGATTGTAAAGTGATTTATCATGCGTAACGGGCTATATTTCTGTATGAAATTACTTATGGATTGCAATTCAACACTCAGTTAAAAAACCTCTGCCACCAATTTTTCCCGACGATTGCAAAACCTGAGATATAAAAACTAAAAAGAGCTTACAATCCCTAAAAATTATAGACACTCTTTGGAATTATCTCTCCCTACAATTGTGCATTGTGCTTTTCCATTTTAGATGTACACTTTTTTCTTAAATCAAAACTTTGACTTTTCGCACTCCCTTAATCCCGAAAACATACAAGGCAAAAAGCTTACAAAAAAAATGAAAATTTTATTGTTGATGTATGAAAAAAAATTAAAACAATAAAAAATAAAAATAAAGAAAATTTATTCACCCAATTCAAATGAACACAAAAGTTTTGTTATCCAATTTTTGGAAATTCCACTAGTTTAACCCTAATAGCTTGGAATTTTGCAAGAAAGAGATTTCCTCCACACATGTTTTAAAAATGGATATGCATGTTTGAAACATGTTAAAGATGCAAATGAGCTATGGATGCAAAGCTTTTAAAGAGAATAACAAACGCTCATTAAATTCTCAAGTGAACTTAGCGTGGGATATTTTACATGAACGTGATTTTTTCTACACATGAAAAAAAATTAAAACAATAAAAAATAAAAATAAAGAAAATTTATTCACCCAATTCAAATGAACACAAAAGTTTTGTTATCCAATTTTTGGAAATTCCACTAGTCCAACCCTATTAAGCTTGGAATTTTACATGAAGGAGATTTTTTCTACACATGTTTTAAAAATGGATATGCATGCTTGAGACATATTAATGATTCAAATGACCTATGGATCCAAAGCTTTTAAAGAGAATAACAAACGCTCATTAAATTCTCAAGTGAACATGCGGTGGGATATTTACCCGAGTGTAACAAGTCATTATTTTGCCCATTTTCAAAAATTTGATCTAACAATCATAGATGATTGCAAAGTGATTTATCATGCGTAACGGGCTATTTTTTGTATGAAATTACTTATGGATTGCAATTCTACACTCAGTTAAAAATCCTCTGCCACCAATTTTTCCGGACGAGTGCAAAACCTGAGATATAAAAATTAAAAGGAGCTTACAATCCCTAAAAATTACAAACACTCTTTGGAATTATCTCTCCCTACAATTGTACATTGTGCTTTTCCATTTTAGATGTATACTTTTTTCTTAAAACAAAACTTTGACTTTTCGCTCTCCCTTCATCCCGAAAACAAACAAGGCAAAAAGCTTACAACAAAATGAAAATTTTATAGTTGATGTATGGAAAAAATTTAAAACAATAACAAATATAAATTAAGAAAATTTATTCACCCAACACAAATGAACACAAAAGTTTTGTTATCCAATTTTGGGAAATTCCACTAGTTTAACCCTAATAGCTTGGAATTTTGCAAGAAAGAGATTTCGTTCACACATGTTTTAAAAATGGATATGCATGTTTCAAACATGTTAAAGATGCAAATGAGCTATGGATGCAAAGCTTTTAAAGAGAATAACAAACGCTCATTAAATTCTCCAGTGAACTTGGCGTGGGATATTTACCTTAGTCAAACATTCCATTATTTTGCCCATTTGCAAAAAGCTAACATAATTAATGATAGATGATTGTAAAGTGATTTATCATGCGTAACGGGCTAAATTTTTGTATGAAATGACTTATGGATTGCAATTCTACACTCAGTTAAAAATCCTCCCAACCCATTTTTCCCGACGATTGCAAAACCTGAGATATAAAAACGAAAAGGTGCTTAAAATCCCTAAAAATTAAAGACACTCTTTGGAATTATCTCTCTCTACATATGTTCATTGTGCATTTCCGTTTTAGATGTACACATTTTTCTTAAATCAAAACTTCGAGTTTTTCGCTCTCCCTTCATCCCGTAAAAAAAAAGGCAAAAGGATCACAGCAAAATGAAAATTTCATAGTTGATGTACGGAAAATGTTTAAAACAATAAAAAAAGTAAATGAAGAAAATTTATTCACACACCACAAATGAACACAACAGTTTTGTTATCCAAGTTTGGGAAATTCCACTAGTCGAAAACTAATATCTTGGAATTTTACATGATGGAGAGTTTTTCTACACATGTTTTTAAAATGGATGTGCATGCCAAAAACATGTTAAAGATTCAAATGACCTATGGATCCAAAGCTTTTAAAGAGAATAACAAACGCTCATTAAATTCTCAACTGAACGTGCGGTGGGATATTTGCCCGAGTCAAACAAGCCATTATTTTGCCCATATTCAAAAAGTTGAGCTAACAATCATTGATGATTGTAAAGTGATTTGTAATGCGTAACGGGCTATATTTTTGTAAGAAATGACTTATGGATTTGAAGTCAACACTCAGGTAAAAATCGCCCGCCTCCCCCGTTTCCCGACGATTGCAAAACCTTAGATATAAAAACAAAAAAAATGCATACGATCCCTAAAACATACAAACACTCTTTGGAAATATCTCTCTCTACAATTGTGCATTGTGCATTTCCATTTTAGATGTACACTTTTTTCCTTAATCAGAACCTTGTGTTTTCGCTCCCCCTTCATCCAGTAAACAAAAAAGGCAAAAAAGATCACAACAAAATAAAATTTTTATAGTTGATGTGTGGAAAATATTTAAAATAATAACTAATGTAAATAAAAAATATCTATTCACACACCACAAATGAACACAAAAGTTTTGTTATCCAAGTTTGGGAAATTCCATTAGTCCAACCCTATTAAGCTTGGAATTTTACATCAAGGAGATTTTTTCTACACATGTTTTAAAAATAGATGTGCATTCCAGAAACATGTTAAAGATTCAAATGACCTATGGATCCAAACCTTTTAAAGAGAATAACAAACAGTCATTAAATTTTCAAGTGAACGTGCGGTGGGATATTTGCCCGAGTCAAACAAGCCATTATTTTGCCCATATTCAAAAAGTAGAGCTAACAATCATTGATGATTGTAAAGTGATTTGTCATGCGTAACGGGCTATATTTTTTTAAGAAATGACTTATGGATTTGAAGTCAACACACAGTTAAAAATCGCCCGCCTCCCTCGTTTCCCGAAGATTGCAAAACCTAAGATATAAAAACGAAAAAAATGCATACGATCCCTAAAACATACGAACACTCTTTGGAAATATCTCTATCTACAATTGTGCATTGTGCATTTCCATTTTAGATGTACACTTTTTTCTTTAATCAGAACCTTGAGTTTTCGCTCCCCCTTCATCCCGTAAACAAAAAAGGCAAAAATGATCACAACAAAATAAAAATTTTATAGTTGATGTGTGGAAAATATTTAAAATAATAACTAATGTAAATAAAAAATATCTATTCACACACCCGAAATGAACACAAAAGTTTTGTTATCCAAGTTTGGGAAATTCCATTAGTCAAACCCTATTAAGCTTGGAATTTTACAAGAAGGAGATTTTTTCTAGACATGTTTTAAAAATGGATATGCATGCTTGAAACATGTTAAAGATTAAAATGACCTATGGATCCAACGCTTTTAAAGAAAATAACAAACGCTCATTAAATTCTCAAGTGAACGTTCGGTGGGATATTTGCTGGAGTCAAACAAGCCATTATTTTGCCCATATTCAAAAAGTATAGCTAACAATCATTGATGATTGTAAAGTGATTTGTAATGCGTAACGGGCTATATTTTTGTAAGAAAAGACTTATGGATTTGAAGTCAACACTCAGTTAAAAATCGCCCGCCTCCCTCGTTTCCCGACGATTGCAAAACCTTAGATATAAAAACAAAAAAAATGCATACGATCCCTAAAACATACAAACACTCTTTGGAAATATCTCTCTCTACAATTGTGCATTGTGTATTTCCATTTTAGATGTACACTTTTTTCCTTAATTAGAACCTTGAGTTTTCGATCCCCCTTCATCCCGTAAACAAAAAAGGCAAAAAAGATCACAACAAAATAAAAATTTTATAGTTGATGTGTGGAAAATATTTAAAATAATAAATAATGTAAATAAAAAATATCTATTCACACACCACAAATGAACACAAAAGTTTTGTTATCCAAGTTTTGGAAATTCCATTAGTCCAACCCTATTAATCTTGGAATTTTACATGAAGGAGATTTTTTCTACACATGTTTTAAAAATGGATGTGCATTCCAGAAACATGTTAAAGATTCAAATGACCTATGGATCCAAACCTTTTAAAGAGAATAACAAATGCTCATTAAATTCTCAAGTGAACGTGCGGTGGGATATTTGCCCGAGTCAAACAAGCCATTATTTTGCCCATATTCAAAAATTTGATCTAACAATCATATATGATTGTAAAGTGATTTATCATGCGTAACGGGCTATATTTTGCTATGAAATGACTTATGGATTGCAATTCAACACTCAGTTAAAAATCCTCTGCTACCAATTTTTCCCGACGATTGCAAAACCTGAGTCATAAAAACTAAACAGAGGTTAAAGTCCCTAAAAATTACAGACACTCTTTGGAATTATCTCTCCCTACAATTGTGCATTGTGCTTTTCCATTTTAGATGTACACTTTTTTCATAAATCAAAACTTTGACTTTTCTCTCTCCCTTCATCCCGAAAACAATCAAGGCAAAAAGCTTACAACAATTTTATAGTTGATGTATGGAAAAAATTTAAAAAAATAACAAATATAAATAAAGAAAATTAATTCACCTAACACAAATGAACACAACAGTTTTGTTATCCAATTTTGGGAAATTCCACTAGTTTAACCCTAATAGCTTGGAATTTTGCAAGAAAGAGATTTCGTCCACACATGTTTTAAAAATAGATTTGCATGTTTGAAACATGTTAAAGATGAAAATGAGCTATGGATGCAAAGCTTTTAAAGAGAATAACAAACGCTCATAAAATTCTCAAGTGAACTTGCGGTGGGATATTTACCCGAGTCAAACATGCCATTATTTTGGCCATTTGCAAAAAGCTGACATAATTAATCATAGATGATTATAATGTGATTTATCATGCGTAACGGGCTATATTTTTGTATGAAATAACTTATGGATTGCGATTCAACACTCAATTAAAAATCCTCCGCAACCCATTTTTCCCGACGATTGCATAACCTAAGATTTAAAAACGAAAAGGTGCTTACAATCCCTAAAAATTACAGACACTCTTTGGAATTATCTCTGTCAACATATGTGCATTGTGCATTTTCGTTTTAGATGTTCACATTTTTCTTAAATCAAAACTTCGAGTTTTTCGCTCTCCCTATATCCCGTAAAAAAAAAGGCAAACTGATCACAGTAAAATGAAAATTTCATAGTTGATGTATGGAAAAAGTTTAAAACAACAAAAAAACTAAATGTAGAAAATTTATTCACACACCACAAATGAACTCAAATGTTTTGTTATCCAAGTTTTGGAAATTCCACTTGTCCAAAACTAATATCTTGGAATTTTTTATGCAGGAGATTTTTTCTACACATGCTTTAAAAATGGATATGCATACTAGAAACATGTTAAAGATTCAAATGACCTATGGATCCAAAGCTTTTAAAGAGAATAACAAACGCTCATTAAATTCTCAAGTGAACGTGCGGTGGGACATTTGCCCGAGTCAAACAAGCCATTATTTTGCCCATATTCAAAAAGTTGAGCTAACAATCGTAGGTGATTGTAAAGTGATTTGTCATGCGTAACGGGCTATATTTTTTTAAGAAATGACTTATAGATTTGAAGTCAACACTCAGTTAAAAATCGCCCGCCTCCCCGTTTCCAGACGATTGCAAAACCTTAGATCTAAAATTGAAAAAAGTGCATACGATCCCTAAAACATACATACACTTTTTGGAAATATCTCTCTCTACATTTGTGCATTGAGCATTTCCATTTTAGATGTACACTTTTTTCTTAAATCAGAACTTTGAGTTCTCGCTCCCCCTTCATCCCATAAACAAAAAAGCCAAGAAAGATCGCAACAATATAAAAATTTTATAGTTGATGTGTGGAAAATATTTAAAATAATAACTAATGTAAATAAAAAATGTCTATTCACACACCACAAATGAACACAAAAGTTTTGTTATCCAAGTTTGGGAAATTCCAATAGTCCAACCCTATGAAGCTTGGAATTTTACATGAAGGAGATTTTTTCTACACATGTTTTAAAAATGGATATGCTTGCTTGAAACATGTTAAAGATTCAAATGACCTATGGATCCAAATCTTTTAAAGAGAATAACAAACACTCATTAAATTCTCAAGTGAACGTGCGGTGGGATATTTACCCGAGTCTAACAAGTCATTATTTTGCCCATTTTCAAAAAGTTGATCTAACAATCATAGATGTAAAGTGATTTATCATGCGTAACGGGGTATATTATTGTATTAAATGACGTATGGATTGCAATTCAACACTCAGTTAAAAATGCACTGCCACCAATTTTTCCCGACGATTGTAAAATGTGAGATATAAAAACTAAAAAGAGCTTACAATCCCTAAAAATTACAGACACTCGTCGGCATTATCTCTCCCTACAATTGTGCATTGTGCTTTTCCATTTTAGATGTACACTTTTTTCTTAAATCAAAACTTTGACTTTTCGCTCTCCCTTCATCCCAAAAACAAACAAGGCAAAAAGCTTACAACAATATGAAAATTTTATAGTTGATGTATGGAAAAAATTTAAAACAATAACAAATATAAATAAATAAAATTTATTCACCCAACACAAATGATCACAAAAGTTTTGTTATCCAATTTTGGGAAATTCCGCTTGTTTAACCCTAATAGCTTGGAATTTTGCAAGAAAGAGATTTCGTCCACACATCTTTTAAAAATGGATATACATGTTTGAAACATGTTAAAGATGCAAATGACTTATGGATGCAAAGCTTTTAAAGAGAATAACAAACGCTCATTAAATTCTCAAGTGAACTTGCGGTGGGATAGTTAACCGAGTCAAACATGCCATTATTTTGCCCATTTGCAAAAAGCTGACATAATTAATCATAGATGATTGTAATGTGATTTATCATGCCTAACGGGCTATATTTTTGTGTGAAATGACTTATGGATTGCAATTAAACACTCAGTTAAAAATCCTTCGTAACCCATTTTTCCCGACGATTGCAAAACCGGAGATATAAAAACGAAAAGGTGCTTATAATCCCTAAAAATTATAGACACTCTTTGGAATTATCTCTCCCTACAATTGTGCATTGTGCTTTTCCATTTTAGATGTACACTTTTTTCTTAAATCAAAACTTTGACTTTTCGCTCTCCCTTCATCCCGAAAACAAACAAGGCAAAAAGCTTAAAACAAAATGAAAATTTTATAGTTAATGTATGGAGAAAATTTTAAACAATAAAAAATATAAAAAAAGAAAATTTATTCACCCAACACAAATGAACACAAATGTTTTGTCATCCAATTTTGGGAAATTCTACTAGTTTAACCCTAATAGCTTGGAATTTTGCAAGAAAGAGATTTCGTCTACACATGTTTTAAAAATGGATATGCATGTTTGAAACATGTTAAAGATGCAAATGAGATATGGATGCAAAGCTTTTAAAGAGAATAAGAAACGCTCTTTAAATTCTCAAGTGAACTTGGCGTGGGATATTTACCCGAGTCAAACATGCCATTATTTTGCCCATTTGCAAAAAGCTGACATAATTTATCATCTACGGGCTATATTTTTGTATGAAATGACTTATGGATTGCAATTCAACACTCAGTTAAAAATCCTCTGCCACCAATCTTTCCCGACGATTGCAAAACCTGAGATATAAAAACTAAAATGAGCTTACAATCCCTAAAAATTACAGACACTCTTTGGAATTATCTCTCCCTACAATTTTGCATTCTGCTTTTCTATTTTAGATGTACACTCTTTTCTTAAATCAAAACTCTGACTTTTCACTTTCCCTTCATCCCAAAAACAAACAAGGCAAAAAGCTTACAACAAAATGAAAATTTTAAAGTTGTTGTATGGAAAAAATTTAAAACAATAACAAATATAAAGAAAGAAAATTTATTCACCCAACACAAATGAACACAAAAGTTTTGTTATCCAATTTTGGGAAATTCCACTAGTTTAACCCTAATAGCTTGGAATTGTGCAAGAAAGAGATTTCGTCCACACATGCTTTAAAAATGGATATGCATGTTTGAAACATGTTAAAGACGCAAATGAGCTATGGATGCAAAGCTTTTAAAGAGAATAACAAACGCTCATTAAATTCTCAAGAGAAATTGCGGTGGGATATTTACCCGAGTCCAACATGCCATTATTTTGCCCTTTTGCAAAAAGCTGACATAATTAATCATAGATGATTGTAATGTGATTTATCATGCGTAACGGGCTATATTTTTGTATGAAATAACTTATGGATTGCAATTCAACACTCAGTTAAAAATCCTCTGCAACCCACTTTTCCCAACGATTGCAAAACCTGAGATATAAAATTGAAAAGGTGCTTACAATCCCTAAAAATTACAGACATTCTTTGGAATTATCTCTCTCTACATATGTGCATTGTGCATTTCCGTATTAGATGTACACATTTTTCTTAAATCAAAACTTCGAGTTTTTCGCTCTCCCTTCATCCCGTAAAAAAAAATGGCAAATGGATCACAACAAGATGAAAATTTCATAGTTGATGTATGGAAAAAGTTTAAAACAATAAAAAAAGTAAATCATGAAAATTTATTCACACACCACAAATGAACACAAAAGTTTTGTTATCCAAGTTTGGGAAATTCCACTAGTCCAAAACTAATATCTTGGAATTTTACATGAAGGAGATTTTTTCTACACATGTTTTAAAAATAGATATGCTTGCCAGAAACATGTTAAAGATTCAAATGACCAAAGGATCCAAAGCGTTTTTAGAGAATAACAAACGCTCATTAAATCCTCAAGTGAACGTTCGGTGGGATGTTTGCCCGAGTCAAACAAGCCATTATTTTTCCCATATTCAAAAAGTTGAGCTAACAATCACAGATGATTGTAAAGTGATTTGTCATGAGTAACGGGCTATATTTTTGAAAGAAATGACTTATGGATTTGATGTCAACACTCAGTTAAAAATCGCCCGCCTCCACCGTTTCCCGACGATTGCAAAAACTTAGATAAAAAAATGAAAAAAGTGCATACGATCCCTAAAACATACAGACACTCTTTGCAAATATCTCTTTCTACATTTGTGCATTGTGCATTTCCATTTTAGATGTACACTTTTTTCTCAAATCAGAACTTTGAGTTTTCGCTACCCCTTCATCCCGTAAAGAAAAAAGGCTAAAAAGATCACAACAAAATAAAAAATTTATAGTTGATGTGTGGAAAAAAATTAAAACAATAACAAATATAAATAAAGAAAATTTATTCACACAACACAAATGAAAACAAAAGTTTTGTTATCCAATTTTGGGAAATTCCACTAGTTTAGCCCTAATAGCTTGGAATTTTGCAAGAAAGAGATTTCGTCCACACATGTCTTAAAAATGGTTATGCATGTTTGAAACATGTTAAAGACGCAAATGAGCTATGGATGCAAAGCTTTTAAAGAGAATAACAAACGCTCATTAAATTCTCATGTGAACTTGCGGTGGGATATTTACCTGAGTCAAACATGCCATTATTTTGCCCATTTGCAAAAAGCTGACATAATATATCATAGATGATTGTAATGTGATTTATCATGCGTAACGGGCTATATTTTTGTATGAAATGACGTATGGATTGCAATTCAACACTCAGTTAAAAATCCACCGCAACCCATTTTTCCCGACGATTGCAAAACCTGAGATATAAAAACGAAAAAAGTGCATACGATCCCTAAAACATACAGACACTTTTTGGAAATATCTCTCTCTACATTTGTACATTGTGCATTTCCATTTTTGATATACACTTTTTTCTTAAATCAGAACTTTGAGTTTTCGCTCCCCCTTCATCCCGTTAAAAAAAATGCAAAACAAATCACAACAAAATAAAAATTTTACAGTTGCTGTGTGGAAAATATTTAAAATAATAACTAATGTAAATAAAAAATATCTATTCACACACCACAAATGAACACAAAAGTTTTATTATCCAAGTTTGGGAAATTCCATTAGTCCAACCCTATTAAGCTTGGAATTTTACATGAAGGAGATTTTTTCTACAAATGTTTTAAAAATGGATATGCATGCTTCAAACATGTTAAAGATTCAAATGACCTATGGATCCAAAGCTTTTAAAGAGAATAACAAACGCTCATTAAATTCTCAAGTGAATGTGCGGTGGGATATTTACCCGAATCTAACAAGTCATTATTTTCCCATTTTCAAAAATTTGATCTAACAATCATAGATGATTGTAAAGTGATTTATCATGCGTAACGGGCTATATTTTTGTATGAAATGACTTATGGATTGCAATTCAAGACTTAGTTAAAAATCCTCTGCCACCAATTTTTCCCGACGATTGCAAAACCTGAGATATAAAAACTAAAAAGAGCTTACAATCCCTAAAAATTACAGACACTCTTTGGAATTATCTCTCCCTACAATTGTGCATTGTGCTTTTTCATTTTAGATGTATACTCTTTTCTTAAATCAAAACTTTGACTTTTCGCTCTCCCTTCATCCCGAAAACAAACATGGCAAAAAGCTTACAACAAAATGAAAATTTTATAGTTGATGCATGGAAAAAATTTAAAATAATAAAAAAAATAAATAATGAAAATTTATTCACCCAACACAAATAAACAAAAAAATTTTGTTATCCAATTTTAGGAAATTCCACTTGTTTAACCCTAATAGCTTGGAATTTTGCAAGAAAGAGATTTCGTCCACACATGTTTTAAAAATGGATATGCATGTTAAAAACATGTTAAAGATGCAAATGAGCTATGGATGCAAAGCTTTTAACGAGAATAACAAATGCTCAATAAATTCTCAAGTGAACTTGGGGTGGGATATTTTCCCGAGTCAAACAAACCATTATTTTGCCCATTTGCAAAAAGCTGACATAATTAATCATAAATGACTGTAAAGTGATTTATCATGCGTAACGGGCTATATTTTTGTACAAAATGACTTATGGATTGCAATTCAAGACTCAGTTAAAAATCCTCTGCCACCAATTTTTCCCGACGGATTGCAAAACCTGAGATATAAAAACTAAAAAGAGCTTACAATCCCTAAAAATTACAGACACTCTTTGGAATTATCTCTCCCTACAATTGTGCATTGTGCTTTTTCATTTTAGATGTATACTCTTTTCTTAAATCAAAACTTTGACTTTTCGCTCTCCCTTCATCCCGAAAACAAACATGGCAAAAAGCTTACAACAAAATGAAAATTTTATAGTTGATGTAGGGAAAAAATTTAAAATAATAAAAAATATAAATAATGAAAATTTATTCACCCAACACAAATAAACAAAAAATTTTTGTTATCCAATTTTAGGAAATTCCACTAGTTTAACCCTAATAGCTTGGAATTTTGCAAGAAAGAGATTTCATCCACACATGTTTTAAAAATGGATATGCATGTTAGAAACATGTTAAAGATGCAAATGAGCTATGGATGCAAAGCTTTTAACGAGAATAACAAATGCTCATTAAATTCTCAAGTGAACTTGCGGTGAGATATTTTCCCGAGTCAAACAAGCCATTATTTTGCCCATTTGCAAAAAGCTGACATAATTAATCATAGATGACTGTAATATGATTTATCTTGCGTAACGGGATATATTTTTGTATGAAATGACTTATGGATTGCAATTCAACACTCAGTTAAAAATCCTCCGCAACCCATTTTTACCTACGATTGCAAAACCTGAGATATAAAAATGAAAAGGTGATTACAATCCCTAAAAATTACAGACACTCTTTGCAATTATCTCTCTCTACATATGTGCATTGTGCATTTCCGTTTTAGATGTACACAATTTTCTTAAATCAAAACTTTGACTTTTTCGCTCTCCCTTCATCCTGTAAACAAAACAGGCAAATAGATCACAGCAAAATGAAAATTTCATAGTTGATGTACGGAAAAAGTTTAAAAAAATAAAAAAATTAAATGAAGAAAATTTATTCACACACCACAAATGAACACAAAAGTTTTGTTATCCTAGTTTGGGAAATTCGACTAGTCCAAAACTACTATCTTGGAATTTTACATGAAGGAGATTTTTTCTACACATGTTTTAAAAATGGATATGCTTGGCAGAAACATGTTAAAGATTCAAATGACCTATGGATCCGAAGCTTTTAAAGAGAATAATAAACGCTCATTAAATTCTCAAGTGAACGTGCGATGGGATATTTGCGCGAGTCAAACAAGCCATTATTTTGCCCATATTCAAAACGTTCAGCTAACAATCATAGATGATTGTAAAGTGATTTGTCATGCATAACGGGCTACATTTTTGTAACAAATGACTTATGGATTTGAAGTCAACACTCAGTTAAAAATCGCCCGCCTCTCCCGTTTCCCGACGATTGCAAAACCTTAGATATAAAAATGAAAAAAGTGCATACGATCCCTAAAACATACAAACACTCTTTGGAAATATCTCTCTCTACATTTGTGCATTGTGCATTTTCATTTTAGATGTACACTTTTTTCCTAAAACAGAACTATGAGTTTTTGCTCCCCCTTCATCCCTTAAACAAAAAAGGCGAAAAAGTTCACAACAAAATAAAAATTTTATAGTTGTTGTGTGGAAAATATTTAAAATAATAACTAATGTAAATAAAAAATATCTATTCACACACCACAAATGAACACAAAAGTTTTGTTATCCAAGTTTGGGAAATTCCATTAGTCCAACCCTATTAAGCATGGAATTTTACATGAAGGAGATTTTTTCTACACATGTTTTAAAAATGGATATGCATGTGTGAAACATGTTAAAGATGCAAATGGGCTATGGATGCAAAGCTTTTAAAGAGAATAACAAACGCTCATTAAATTCACAAGTGCACTTGCGGTGGGATATTTACCTAAGTCAAACATGCCATTATTTTTCCCATTTGCAAAAAACTGACATAATTAATCATAAATGATTGTAATGTGATTTATCATGCGTAACGGGCTATATTTTTGTATGAAATGACTTATGGATTTCAATTCAACACTCAGTTAAAAATCCTCCACAACCCATTTTTCCCTACGATTGCAAAACCTAAGATATAAAAACGAAAAGGTGCTTACAATCCCAAAAAATTACAGACACTCTTTGGAATTATCTCTCTCTATATGTGCATTGTGCATTTCCGTTTTAGATGTACACATTTTTCTTAAATCAAAACTTCGAGTTTTTCGTTCTCCTTTCATCTCGTAAAAAAACAGGCAAATAGATCACAGCAAAATGAAAATTTCATAGTTGATGTACGGAAAAAAGTTAAAACAATAAAAAAGTAAATGAAGAAAATTTATTCACACACCACAAATGAACACAAAAGTTTTGTTATCCATGTTTGGGAAATTCCACTTGTCCAAAACTAATATCTTGGAATTTTACATGAAGGACATTTTTTCTACACATGTTTGAAAAATAGATATGCATGCCAGAAACATGTTAAAGATTCAAATGACCTATGGATCCGAAGCTTTTAAAGAGAATAACAGACGCTCATTAAATTCTCAAGTGAACGTGCGGTGGGATATTTGCCCGAGTCAAACAAGCCATTATTTTGCCCATATTCAAAACATTGAGCTAACAATCATAGATGATTGTAAAGTGATTTGTCATGCGTAACGGGCTATATTTTTGTAAGAAATGACTTATGGACTTGAAGTCAACACTGAGTTAAAAATTGCCCGCCTCCCCCGTTTCCCGACGATTGCAAAACCTTAGATATAAAAACGAAAAAAGTGCATATGATGCCTAAAACATATAGACACTCTTTGGAAATATCTCTCTCTACATTTATGCATTGTGTATTTCTATTTTAGATGTACACTTTTTTCTTAAATCAGAACATTGAGTTTTCGCTCCCCCTTCATCCCGTAAACAAAAAAGGCAAAAAAGATCACAACAAAATAAAAATTTTATAGTTGATGTGTGGAAAATATTTAAAATAATAACTAATATAAATAAAAAATACCTATTCACACACCACAAATGAACACAAAAGTTTTGTTATCCAAGTTTGGGAAATTTCATTAGTCCAACCATATTAAGCTTGGAATTTTACATGAAGGAGATTTTTTCTACACATTTTTTAAAAATGGATATGCATGCTTGAAACATGTTAAAGATTCAAATGACCTATGCATCCAAAGCTTTTAATGAGAATATAAAACGCTCATTAAATTCTCAAGTGAACGTGCAATGGGATATTTACTCGAGTCTAGCAAGTCATTATTTTGCCCATTTTCAAAAATTTGATCTAACAATCATAGACGATTGTAATGTGATTTATCATGCGTAACGGGCTATATTTTTGTATGAAATGACTTATGGATTGCAATTCAACACTCAGTTAAAAATCCTCCACAACCCATTTTTCCCGACGAATGCAAAACAAGAGATATAAAAATGAAAAGGTGCTTACAATCCCTAAAAATTATAGACACTCTTTGGAATTATCTCTCTCTACATATGTGCATTGTGCAATTCCATTTTTGATGTACACATTTTTCTTAAATCAAAACTTCGAGTTTTTCACTCTCCCTTCATCCCGTAAACAAAAAAGGCAAATAGATCACAGCAAAATGAAAATTTCATAGTTGATGTACGGAAAAAGTTTAAAACAATAAAAAAAGTAAATAAGGACAATTTATTCACACACCACAAATGAACACAAAAGTTTTGTTATCCAAGTTTGGGAAATTCCACTAGTCCAAAACTAATATCTTGGAATTTTACTTGAAGGAGACTTTTTTTACACATGTTTTAAAAATGGATATGCATGCCAGAAACATATTAAAGATTGAAATGACCTATGGATCCAAAGCTTTTAAAGAAAATAACAAAGGCTCATTAAATTCTGAAATAAATGTGCAGTGGGATATTTGTCCGAGTCAAACAAGCCAATATTTTCCCATATTCAAAAAGTTGAGCTAACAATCATAGGTGATTGTAATGTGATTTGTCATGCGTAACGGGCTATATTTTTGTAAGATATGACTTATGGATTTGAAGTAAACACTCAGTTTAAAATCGCCCGCCTCCTCTGTTTCCCGACGATTGCAAAACCTTAGATATAAAAACGAAAAAGTGCATTCGATCCCTAAAACATACACACACTCTTTGGAAATATCTCTACCTACATTTGTGCATTGTGCATTTCCATTTTAGATGTACACTTTTTTCTTAAATCTGAACTTTGAGTTTTCACTTCCCCTTCATCCCGTAAAAAAAAAAGGCAAAAAAAATCACAACAAAATAAAAATTTTATAGTTGATGTGTGCAAAATATTTAAAATAACAACTAATGTAAATAAAAAATATCCATTCACACACCACAAATGAACACAAAAGTTTTATTATCCAAGTTTGGGAAATTCCATTAGTCCAACCCTATTAAGCTTGGAATTTCACATGAAGGAGATTTTTTCTACACATGTTTTAAAAATGGATATGCATGCTTGAAACATGTTAAAGTTTCAAATTACCTATGGATCCAAAGCTTTTAAAGAGAATAACAAACGCTCATTAAATTCCCAAGTGAACATGCGGTGGGATATTTACCCGAGTCAAACAAGTCATTATTTTGCTCATTTTCAAAAATTTGATCTAACAATCATAGATGATTGTAAAATAATTTATCACGCATAATGGGCTATATTTTTGTATGAAATGACTTATGGATTGCAATTCAACACACGGTTAAAAATCCTCTACCACCAATTTTTCCCAACGATTGCAAAACCTGAGATATAAAAACGAAAAAGAACTTACAATCCCTACAAATTACAGACACTCTTTGGAATTATCTCTCCCTACAATTGTGCATTGGGCTTTTCCATTTTAGATGTACACTTTTTTCTTAAATCAAAACTTGGACTTTTCGCTCTACCTTCATCCCGAAAACAAACAAGGCAAAGAGCTTACAACAAAATGAAAATTTTATAGTTGATGTATGGAAAAAATTTAAAGCAATAACAAATATAAAGAAAGAAAATTTATTCACCCAACACAAATGAACACAAAAATTTTTTTATCCAATTTTGGGAAATTCCACTAGTTTAACCCTAATAGCATGGAATTTTGCAAGAAAGATATTTCATCCACACATGTTTTAAAAATGGTTAGGCATGTTTGAAACATGTTAAAGATGCAAATGAGCTATGGATGCAAAACTTTTAAAGAGAATAACAAACTCTCATTAAATTCTCAAGTGAACTTGCGGTGTGATTTTTACCCGAGTCAAACATACCATTATTTTGCCCATTTGCAAAAAACTTACATAATTAATCATAGATGATTGTAATGTGATTTATCATGCATAACAAGCTCTATTTTTGTATGAAATGACTTATGGATTGCAATTCAACAATCAGTTAAAAATCCTCCGCAACCCATTTTTCCCAACAATCGCAAAACCTGAGATTTTAAAATGAAAAGCTGCTTACAATCCCTAAAAATTACAGACACACTTTTGAATTATCTCTCTGTACATATGTGCATTGTGCATTCCGATTTTAGATGTACACATTTTTCTTAAATCAAAACTTCGAGTTTTTCGCTCTTCCTTCATCCCGTACACAAAAGTTTTGTTATCCAAGTTCTGGAAATTCCACTAGTCCAAAACTACTATCTTGGAATTTTACAAGAAGAGATTTTTTCTACACATGTTTTAAAAATGGATATGCATGCCAGAAACATATTAAGGATTCAAATGACCTATAGATCCAAAGCTTTTAAAGAAAATAACAAACGCTCATTAAATTCTCAAGTGAACGTGCGGTGGGATATTTGCCCGAGTCAAACAAGCCATTATTTAGCCCATATTGAAAAAGCTGAACAAACAATCATAGGTGATTGTAAAGTTATTTGTCATGCGTAACGGGCTATATTTTTATAAGAATTGACTTACGGATTTGAACTCAACACTCAGTTAAAAATCGCCCGCCTCCCCCGTTTCCCGATGATTGCAAAACCTTAGATACAAAAACGAAAGAGTGCATCCGATCCCTAAAACATATAGACACTCTTCGGAAATATCTCTCTAAGGATTTGTGCAGTGTGCATTTCCATTTTAGATGTACACTTTTTTCTTAAATCAGAACTTTGAGTTTTCGCTCCCCCCTTCATCCCGTAAACAAAAAAGGCAAAAAAGATCACAACAAAATAAAAACTTTATAGTTGATGGGTGGAAAAGATTTAAAATAATAACTAATGTAAATAAAAAATATCTATTCACATACCACAAATGAACACAAAAGTTTTTTTATCCAAGTTTGGGAAATTCCATTACTCCAACCCTATTAAGCTTGGAATTTTACATCAAGGAGATTTTTTCTACACATGTTTTAAATACGAATATGCATGCTTGAAACATGTTAAAGATTCAAATGACCTATTGATCCAAAACTTTTAAAGAGAATAACAAATGCTCATTAAATTCTTAAGTGAACGTGCGGTGGGATATTTACCCGAGTCTAACAAGTCATTATTTTGCCCATTTTCAAAAATTTGATCTAACAAACGTAGATGATTGTAAAGTGATTTATCATGCGTAACGGCTATATTTTGGTAAGAAATGACTTGTCGATTGCAATTCAACACTCAGTTAAAAATCCTCAGCCACAAATTTTTTTCGACGATTGCAAAACCTGAGATATAAAAACTAAAAAGAGCTTACAATCCCTAAAAATTATAGACACTCTTTGGAATTATCTCCCCCTACAATTGTGCATTGTGCTTTTCCATTTTAGATGTACACTTTTTTCTTAAATCAAAACTTTAACTTTTCGCGCCCTCGTCATCCTGTAAACAAAAAAGGCAAAAAAGATCACAACAAAATAAAAATTTTATAGTTGATGTGTGGAAAATATTTAAAATAATAACTAATTTAAATAAAAAATATCCATTCACACACCACAAATGAACACAAAAGTTTTGTTATCCAAATTTGCGAAATTCCATTAGTCCAACCCAAATAAGCTTGGAATTTTACATGGAGGAGATTTTTTCTACACACGTTTTAAAAATGGATATGCATGCTTGAAACATGTTAAAGATTCAAATGACCTATGGATCCAAAGCTTTTAAAGAGAATAACAAACACTCATTAAATTCTCAAGTGAACTTGCGGTGGCATATTTACCCGAGTCAAACATGCCATTATTTTGCCCATTTGCAAAAAGCTGACATAATTAATCATAGATGATTGTAATGTGATTTATCATGCGAAACGGGCTATATTTTTGTATGAAATTACTTATGGATTGCAATTCAACACTCAATTAAAAATCCTCCGCAACCCATTATTCCCGACGATTGTAAAACCTGAGATATAAAAACAAAAATGTGCTTACAATCCCTAAAAATTACAGACACTCTTTGGAATTATCTCTCTCTACATATGTGCATTGTGCATTTTCGTTTTAGATGTACACATTTTTCTTAAACCAAAACTTCGAGTTTTACGCTCTCCCTTCATCCCATAAACAAAAAAGGCAAATAGATCACAGCAAAATGAAAATTTCATAGTTGATGTACGGAGAAATTTTAAAACAGTAAAAAAAGTAAATGAAGAAAATTTATTCACACACCACAAATGAACACAAAAGTTTTGTTATCCAAGTTTGGGAAATTCCACTAGTCCAAACTAATATCTTGGAATTTTACAAGAAGGAGATTTTTCTACACATGTTTTAAAAATGAATATGCATGCCAGAAATGTGTTAAAGATTGAAATGACCTATGGATCCAAAGCTTTTAAAGAGAATAACAAACGCTCATTAAATTCTCAAGTAAACGTGCGGTGGGATATTTGCCCGAGTCAAACAAGCCATTATTTTTCCCATATTCAAAATGTTGAGCTAACAATCATAGATGATTGTAAAGTGATTTGTCATACGTAACGGGCTATATTTTTTTAAGAAATGACTTATGGATTTGAAGTCAACACTCAGTTAAAAATTGCCTGCCTCCCCCGTTTTCCGACGATTGAGAAACCTTAGATATAAAAATGAAAGAGTGCATACGATCCCTAAAACATACAAACACTCTTTGGAAATATCTCTCTCTACATTTGTGCATTGTGCATTTCCCCTTTAGATGTACACTTTCTTCTTAAACCAGAACTTTGAGTTTTCGCTCCCCCTTCATCCCGTAAACAAAAAATGCAAAAAAGATCACAACAAAATAAAACTTTTATAGTTGATGTGTGGAAAATATTTAAAATAATTACTAATGTAAATAAAAAATATCTATTCACACACCACAAATGAACAACAAAGTTTTGTTATCCAAGTTTGAGAAATTCCATTAGTCCAACCCTATTAAGCTTGGAATTTTACATGAAGGAGATTTTTTCTACACATGTTTTAAAAAGGGATATGCATGCTTGAAACATGTTAAAGATTCAAATGACCTATGGATCCCTAGCTTTTAAAGAGAATAACAAATACTCATTAAATTCTCAAGTGAACGTGCGGTGAGATATTTACCCAAGTCTAACAAGTCATTATTTTACCCATTTTATAAAATTAGATCTAACAATCATAGAAGATTTTAAAGTGATTTATCATGCGTAATAGGCTATATTTTTGTATGAAATGACTTATGGATTGGAATTCAACACTCAGTTAAAAATCCTCTGCCACCAATTTTTCCCGACGATTGCAAAACCTGAGCTATAAAAACTAAAAAGAGCTTACAGTCCCTAAAAATTACAGACACTCTTTGGAATTATCTCTCCCTACAATTGTGCATTGAGCTTTTCCATTTTAGATGTACACTTTTTTCTTAAATCAAAACTTTGACTTTTCACTCTCCCTTCTTCCCGAAAACAAACATGGCAAAAAGCTTACAACAAAATGAAAATTTTAAAGTTGATGTATGGAAAAAATTTAAAACAATAACAAATATAAATAATGAAAATTATTCACCCAACACAAATGAACACAAAAGTTTTGTTACCCAATTTTGGGAAATTCCTCTAGTTTAACCCTAATAGCTTGGAATTTTGCAAGAAAGAGATTTCATCCACACATGTTTTAAAAATGGATATGCATGTTTGAAACAAGTTAAAGATGCAAATGAGATATGGATGCAATGATTTTAAAGAGAATAACAAACGCTCATTAAATTCTCATGTGAACTTGCGGTGGGATATTTACCCGAGTCAAACATGCCATTATTTTGCCCATTTGCAAAAATCTGACATAATTAATCATAGATGATTGTAATGTGATTTATCATGCGTAATGGGCTATATTTTTTTATGAAATGACTTATGGATTGCAATTCAACACTCAGTTAAAAATCCTCCGCAACCCATTTTTCCCGACGATTGCAAAACCTGAGATATAAAAACGAAAAGGTGCTTACAATCCCTAAAAATTACAGACACTCTTTGGAATTATATCTCTCTACATATGTGCATTGTGCATTTCTGTTTTAGATGTACACATTTTTCTTAAATCAAAACTTCGAGTTTTTCGCTCTCCTTTCATCCCGTAAACAAAAAAGGCAAAGAGATCACAACAAAATGAAAATTTCATAGTTGATGTACGGAAAAAGTTTAAAACAATTAAAAAAGTAAATGAAGAAAAATTTATTCACACACCACAAATGAACACAAAAGTTTTGTTATCCAAGTTTGGGAAACTAATATCTTGGAATTTTACTTGAAGGAGATTTTTTCAACACATGTTTTAAGAATGGATATGCATACCAAAAACATGTTAAAGATTCAAAAGACCTATGGATCCAAAGCTTTTAAAGAGAATGCAAACGCTCATTAAATCCTCAAGTGAACGTACGGTGGGATATTTGCCCGAGTCAAACAAGCCATTATTTTGCCCATATTCAAAAAGTTGAGCTAAAATTCATAGATGATTGTAAAGTGATTTGTAATGCGTAATGGGCTATATTTTTTTAAGAAATGATTTAGGGATTTGAAGTCAACACTCAGTTAGAAATCGCCCGCCTCCCCCGTTTCCTGACGATTGTAAAACCTTAGATATAAAAACGAAAGAGTGCATATGATCCCTAATACATACGGACACTCTTTGGAAATATCTCTCTCTACATTTGTGCATTGTGCATTTCCATTTTTGATGTACAGTTTTTTCTTAGATCAGAACTTTGAGTTTTCGCTCCTCCTTCATTCCGTAAACAAAAAAGGCAAAAAAGATCACAAGAAAATAAAAAATTTATAGTTGATGTGTGGAAATATTTAAAATAATAACTAATATAAATAAAAAATATCTATTCACACACCACAAATGAACACAAAAGTTTTGTTATCCAAGTTAGGGAAATTTCATTAGTCCAACCCTATTAAGCTTGGAATTTTACATGAAGGAGATTTTTTCTACACATGTTTTAAAAATGGATATGCACGCTAGAAACATGTTAAAGATTCAAATGACCTATGGATCCAAAGCTTTCAAAGAGAATAACAAACGCTCATTAAATTCTCAAGTGAACGTGCAGTGGGATATTTACCCGAGTCTAACAAGTCTTTATTTTGCCCATTTTCAAAAATTTGATCTAACAATCATAGATGATTGTAAAGTGATTTATCAAGCGTAATGGGCTATATTTTTGTATGAAATGACTTATGGATTGCAATTTAACACATTGTTAAAAATCCTCTGCCACCAATTTTTTCGACTATTGCAAAACCTGAGATATAAAAACTAAAAAGAGCTTACAATCCCTAAAAATTACAGACAATCTTATGAATTATCTCTCCCTAAAATTGTGCATTGTGCTTTTCCATTTTAGATGTACACTTTTTTCTTAAATCAAAACTTTGACTTTTCGCTCTCCCTTCATCCCGAAAACAAACAAGGCAAAAAGGTTACAACAAAATGAAAATTTTATCATTGATGTATGGAAAAACTTTAAAACAATAACAAATATAAATAAAGAAAATTTGTTTACCCAACACAACTGAACACAAAAGTTTTGTTATCCAATTTTGGGTAATTCCACAAGTTTAACACTAATAGCTTGGAATTTTGCAAGAAAGAGATTTCATCCACACTTGTTTTAAAAATGGATATGCATGTTTGAAACATTTAAAGATGCAAATGAGCTATGGATGCAAAGTTTTTAAAGAGAATAAGTAACGCTCAATAAATTCTCAAGTGAACTTGCGGTGGGATATTTACCCGAGTAAAAAATGCAATTATTTTGCCCATTTGCAAAAAGCTGACATAATTAATCATAGATGATTGTAATGTGATTTATCATGCATAACGGGCTATATTTTTGTATGAAATGACTTATGGATTGCAATTCAACACTCAGTTAAAAATCCTCCGCAACCCATTTTTCCTAACGATTGCAAAACCTGAGATATAAAAATGAAAAGACGCTTACAATCCCTAAAAATTACAGACACTCTTTTGAATTATCACTCTCTCCATATGTGCATTGTGCATTTCCATTTTAGATGTACACATTTTTCTTATATCAAAAGTTCGAGTTTTTCGATCTCCCTTCATTCCGTAAAAAAAAAATGTAAATATATCATAGCAAAATGAAAATTTCATAGTTGATGTACGGAAAAAGTTTAAAACAATAAAAAAAGTAAATCAAGAAAATTTATTCACACACCACAAATGAACAAAAAGTTTTGTTATGCAAGTTTGGGAAATTCCACTAGTCCAAAACTAATATCTGGGCATTTTACATGAAGGAGATTTTTTCTACACATGTTTTAAAAATGGATATGCATGCCAGAAACATGTTCAAGATTCAAATGACTTATGGATCCAAAGATTTTAAAGAGAATAACAAACGCTCATTAAATTCTAAAGTGAACGTGCAGTGGGATAATTGCCCGAGTCAAACAAGCCATTATTTTGCCTATATTCAAAAAGTTTAGCTAAAAATCATAGATGATTGTAAAGTGATTTGTCATGCGTAACGGGCTATATTTTTGTAAGAAATGACTTATGGATTGGAAGTCAACACTCAGTTAAAAATTGCCCGCCTCCCCCGTTTCCCGACGATTGCAAAACCTTAGATATAAAAACGAAAGAGTGCATACGATCCCTAAAACATACGGACACTCTTTGGAAATATCTCTCTCTACATTTGTGCATTGTGCATTTCCATTTTAGATGTACACTTTTTTCTTAAATCAGAACTTTGAGTTTTCGCTCCCCCTTCTTCCTGAAAACAAAAAAGGCAAAAAAGATCACAACAAAATAAAATTTTTATAGTTGATGTGAGGCAAATATTTAAAATAATAACTAATGTTAATAAAAAATATCTAATCACACACCAAAAATGAACACAAAAGTTTTGTTATCCAAGTTTGGGAAATTCCATTAGTCCAACCCTATTAAGCTTGGAATTTTACATGAAGGAGATTTTTACTACACATGTTTTAAAAATGGATATGCATGCTTGAAACATGTTAAGGATTCAAATGACCTATGGATCCAAAGCTTTCAAAGACAATGACAAACGCTCATTAAATTTTCAAGTGAATGTGCTCTGGGATATTTACCCGAGTCTAACAAGTCATAATTTTGCCCATTTTCATAAATTTGATCTTACAATTATAGATGATTGTAATGTGATTTATCATGCATAATGGGCTATATTTTTGTATGAAATGTCTTATGGATTGCAGTTTAACACTTAGTTAAAATCCTCTGCCACCAATTTTACCCAACGATTGCAAAACCTGAGATATAAAAACTAAAAAGAGCTTATAATCACTAAAAATTACAGACACTCTTTGGAATTATCTCTCCCTACAATTGCGCATTGTGCTTTACCATTTTAGATCTACACTTTTTTCTTAAATAGAAACTTCGACTTTTCGCTCTCCCTTCATCCCGAAAACAGACAAGGCAAAAAGCTTACAACAAAATGAAAATTTTATAGTTGATGTATGGAAAAAATTTAAAACAATAACAAATATAAATAAATAGAATTTATTCACCCAACACAAATGAACACAAAAGTTTTGTTATCATATTTTGGGAAATTCCACTAGTTTAAGCCTAATAGCTTGGAATTTTGCAAGACAGAGATTTCATCCACACATGTTTTAAAAATTGATATGCATGTTTGAAACATGTTAAAGATGCAAATCCACTATGGACGCAAAGCTTTTAAAGTGAATAACAAAACGCTCATTAAATTCTCAAGTGAACTTGCGGTGGGATATTTACCCGAGTCAAACATGCCATTATTTTCCCCATTTGCAAAAAGCTGACATAATTAATCATAAATGATTGTAATGTGATTTATCATGCGTAACGGGCTATAATTTTGTATGAAATGACTTATGGATTGCCATTCAACACTCAGTTAAAAATCCTCTGCAACCCACTTTTCTCGACAATTGCAAAACCTAAGAAATAAAAATGAAAAGGTGCTTACAATCCCTAAATATTACAGACACTCTTTGGAATTATCTCTCTCCACATATGTGCATTGTCCATTTCCGTTTTAGATGTACACATTTATCTTAAATCCAAACTTTGAGTTTTTCGCTGTCCCTTCATCCCGTAAACAAAAAAGGCAAATAGATCACAGCAAAATGAAAATTTCATAGTTGATGTACGGAAAAAGTTTTAAAACAATAAAAAAAGTAAATGAAGAAAATTTATTCACACACCACAAATGAACACAAAAGTTTTGTTATCCAAGTTTGGGAAATTCCACTAAGCCAAAACTAATATCTACGAATTTTACATGAAGGAGATTTTTTCTACACATGTTTTAAAAATGGATATGCATGCCAGAAACATGTTAAAGATTCAAATGACCTATGGATCCAAAGCTTTTAAAGAGAATAACAAACGCTCATTAAATTCTCAAGTGAACGTGCGGTGGGATATTTGCCCGAGTCAAACAAGCCATTATTTTGCCCATATTCAAAAAGTTGAGCTAACAATCATAGATGATTGTAAAGTGATTTGTCATGCATAACGGGCCATATTTTTTTAAGAAATGACTTATGGATTTGAAGTCAACACTCAGTTAAAAATCGCCCGCCTCCCCCGTTTCCTTACGATTGCAAAACCTTAGATATAAAAATGAATGAGTGCATACGATCCCTAAAACATATAGACACTCTTTGGAAATATCCCTCTCTACATTTGTTCATTGTGCATGTCCATTTTAGATGTACACTTTTTTCTTAAATCATAACTTTGAGTTTTCCCTCCCCCTTCATCCCGTTAACAAAAATGGCAAAAAAGATCACAACAAAATAAAAATTTTATAGTTGATGTGTGGAAAATATTTAAAATAATAACTAATGTAAATAAAAAATATCTATTCACACACCACAAATGAACACAAAAGTTTTATTATCCAAGTTTGGGAAATTCCATTAGTCCAACCCTATTAAGCTTGGAATTTTACATGAAGGAGATTTTTTCTACACGTGTTTAAAAAATGGATATGCATGCTTGAAACATGTTAAAGATTCAAATGACCTATGGATCCAAAGCTTTTAAACAGAATAACAAACGCTCATGAAATTCTCAAGTGAACGTGCGGTGGGATATTTACCCGAGTCTAACAAGTCATTGTTTTGCCCATTTTCAAAAATATGATCTAAAAATCATAGATGATTGTAAAGTGATTTATCATGCGTAACGAGTTATATTTTTTTAAGAAATGACTTATCGATTGCAATTCAAGACTCAGTTAAAAATCCTTTGCCAGCAATTTTTTCCCGACAATTGTAAAACCTGAGATATGAAAACTAAAAAGAGCTTAAAATCCCTAAAAATGACAGACACACTTTGGAATTATCTCTCCCTACAATTTTACATTTTTCTTTTCCAGTTTACATATACACTTTTTTCTTAAATCAAAACTTTGACTTTTCCCACTCCCTTCATCCAGAAAACAAACAAGGCAAAAAGTTTACAACAAAATGAAAATTTTATAGTTGATGTATGTTAAAAATTTAAAAATATAACAAATATAAACAAAGAAAATTTATTCACCCAAAACAAATGAACACAAAAATTTTGTTATCCAATTTTGGGAAATTCCACTAGTTTAACCCTAATTGCTTGGAATTTTGCAGGAAAGAGATTTCATCCACACATGTTTTAAAAATGGATATGCATGTTTGAAACATGTTAAATATGCAAATGAGCTATGGATGCAGAGCTTTTAAAGAGAATAACAAACGCTCATTAAATTCTCAAGTGAACTTTCAGTGGGATATTTACCCGAGTCAAACATGCCATTATTTTGCCCATTTGCAAAAAGCTGACATAATTAATCATAGATGATTGTAATATGATTGATCATGCGTAACGGGCTATATTTTTGTATGAAATGACTAATGGATTGCAATTCAACACTCAGTTAAAAATCTTCTGCAACCCATTTTTCTCGACGATTGCAAAACCTGAGATATTAAAACGAAAAGGTGCTTACAATCCCTAAAAATTACAGACACTCTTTGGAATTATCTCTCTCTACATATGTGCATTGTGCATTTCCGTTTTAGATGTAAAGTGATTTGTCATGCATAACGGGCTATATTTTTGTAAGAAATGACTTATGGATTTGAATTCAACCCTCAGTTAAAAATCACCCGCCTCCCCCATTTCCCGACGATTTCAAAACCTTAGATATAAAAACAAAAGAGTGCATACGATCCCTAAAACATACAGACACTCTTGGGAAATATCTCTCTCTACATTTGTGCATTGTGCATTTGCATTTTAGATGTACACTTTTTTCTAAATCCGAACTTTGAGTTTTTGCTCCCCCTTCATCCCGTAAACAAAAAAGGCAAAATAGATCACAACAAAATAAAAATATTATAGTCTTTGTGTGGAAAATATTTAAAATAATACTAATGTAAATAAAAAATATCTATTCACACACCACAAAAGAACAAAAAAGTTTTTTTATCCAAGTTTGGGAATTTCCATTAGTCCAACCCTATTAAACTTGGAATTTTACATGAAGGAGAATTTTTTTACACATGTTTTAGAAACGGATATGCATGCTTGAAACATGTGAAAGATTCAACTGACCTATCGATCCAAAACTTTTAAAGAGAATAACAAACGCTCATCAAATTCTCAAGTGAACGTGCGGTGGGATATTTACCCGAGTCTAACAAGTAATTATTTTGCCCATTTTAAAAAATTTGATCCAACAATCATAGATGATTGTAAAGTGATTTATCATGCGTAACAGGCTATATTTTTGTATAAAATGACTTATGGATTGCAATTCAACACTCAGTTAAAAATCCTCTGCCACCAATTTTTCCCCACGATTGCAAAACCTGAGATACAAAAACTAAAAAGAGCTTACAATCCCTAAAAATTATAGGCACTCTTTGGAATTATCTCTCCCTACAATTGTGCATTGTGCTTTTCCATTTTAGATGTACACTTTTTTCTTAAATCAAAACTTTGACTTTTCGCTCTCCCTTTGTCACGAAAACAAACAAGGCAAAAAGCTTACAACAAAGTGAAAATTTTATCATTGATGTATGGAAAAAATTTAAAACAATAACAAATATAAATAAAGAAAATTTATTCACCCAACACAAATGAACACAAAAGTTTTGTTATCCAATTTTGGGAAATTCCACTAGTTTAACCCTATTAGATTGAAATTTTGCAAGAAAGAGATTTCATCCACACATGTTTTAAAAATGGATATGCATGTTTGAAACATGTTAAAGATGCAAAGGAGCTATGGATGCAAAGCTTTTAAAGAGAATAAAAAACGCTCATTAAATTCTCAAGTGAACTTGCGGTGGGATATTTACCCGAGTCAAACATGCCATTATTCTGCCCATTTGCAAAAAGCTGACATAATTAATCATAGATGATTTTAATGTGATTTATCATGCGTAACGGGCTATATTTTTGTATGAAATGACTTACGGATTACAATTCAACACTCAGTTAAACATCCTCCGCAACCCATTTTTCCCGATGATTGTAAAACCTGAGATATAAAAACGAAAAGGTGCTTACAATCCCTAAAAATTACAGACACTCTTTGGAATTATCTCTCTCTACATATGTGCATTGTGCATTTCCGTTTTAGATGTACACATTTTTCTTTAATCAAAACTTCGAGTTTTTCGTTCTCCCTTCATCCCGTAAAAAAAAAGGCAAATAGATCTCAGCAAAATGAAAATTTCATAGTTGATGTATGGAAAAATTTTAAATTAATAAAAAATTAAATGAAAAAAACTTATTTACACACCACAAATGAACACAAATGTTTTTTTATCCAAGTTTTGGAAATTCCACTAGTCCAAAACTAATATCTTGGAATTTTACATGAAGGAGATTTTTGCTACACATGTTTTAAAAATGGATATGCATGCCAGAAACATGTTAAAGATTCAAATGACCTATGGATCCAAAGCTTTTAAAGAGAATAACAAACGCTCATTAAATTCTCAAGTGAACGTGCGGTGGGATATTTGCCCGATTCAAACAAGCCATTATTTTGCCCATATTCAAAAAGTTGAGCTAACAATCATAAATGATTGTAAAGTGATTTATCATGCGTAACGGGCTATATTTTTGTATGAAATGACTTATGGATTTCAATTCAACACTCAGTTAAAAATACTTTGCCACCAATTTTTCGCGACGATTGCAAAACCTGAGATATAAAAACTAAAAAGAGCATACAATCCCTAATAATTACAGACACTCTTTGGAATTATCTCTCCCTACAATTGTGCATTGTGCTTTTCCATTTTAGATGTACACTTTTTTCTTAAATCAAAACTTTGAATTTTCGCTCTCCCTTCATCTCGAAAACAAACAAGGCAAAAAGCTAACAACAAAGTGAAAATTTTATCGTTGATGCATGGAAAAACTTTAAAACAATAAAAAATATAAATAAATAAAATTTATTCATCAAACACAAATGAACACAAAAGTTTTGTTATCCAATTTTGGGAAATTTCACTATTTTAACCTAATAGCTTGGAATTTTTGAAGAAAGAGATTTCATCCACACATGTTTTAAAAATGGATATGCATGTTTGAAACATGTTAAAGATGAAAATGAGCTATGGATGCAAAGATTTTAAAGAGAATAAAAAACGCTCATTAAATTCTCAAGTGAACTTGCGGTGGGATATTTACCCGAGTCAAACATGCCATTATTTGCCCATTTGCAAAAAGCTGACATAATTAATCACAGATGATTGTAATATGATTTATCATGCGTAACGGGCTATATTTTTATATGAAATGACTTATGTATTGCAATTCAACACTCAGTTAAAAATCCTCCACAACCTATTTTTTCTGACAATTGCAAAACCTGAGATATAAAAATGAAAAGGTGCTTACAATCCCAAAAAATTATAGACACTCGTTGGAATTATCTCTCTCGACATATGTGCATTGTGCATTTCCGCTTCAGATGTACACATTTTTTTTAAATCAAAACTTCGAGTTTTTCGCTCTTCCTTCATCCCGTAAACAGAAAAGGCAAATAGATCACAGCAAAATGAAAATTTCATAGTTGATGTACGGAAAAAGTTTAAAACAATAAAAAAAGTAAATGAAGAAAATTTATTCACACACCACAAATGAACACAAATGTTTTGTTATCCAAGTTTGGGAAATTCCACTAGTCCAAAACAAATATCTTGGAATTTTACATGATGGTGATTTTCTCTACACATGTTTTAAAAATGGATATGCATGCCAGAAACATGTTAAAGATTCAAATGACCTATGGATCCAAAGCTTTTAAAGAGAATAACAAAAACACATTAAATTCTCAAGTGAACGTGCGGTGGGATATTTGCCCGAGTCAAACAAGCCATTATTTTTCCCATATTCAAAAATTTGAGCTAACAATCATAGATGATTGTAAAGTGATTTGTCATGCGTAAGGAGCTATATTTTTTTTAAGAAATGACTTATGGATTTGAAGTCAACACTCAGTTAAAAATCGTCGCCTCCCCCGTTTCCCGACGATTGCAAAACCTTAGATATAAAAATGAAAGAGTGCGTACGATCCCTAAAACATACAGACACTCTTTGGACATATCTCTCTCCACATTTGTGCATTGTGCATTTCCATTTTAGAACTACACTTTTTTCTTAAATCAAAACTTTGAGTTTTCGCTCCCCCTTCATCCCGTAAACAAAAAAGGCAAAAAAGATCACAACAAAATAAAAATTTTATAGTTGATGTGTGGAAAATATTTAAAATAATAACTAATGTAAATAAAAAATATCTATTCACACACCACAAATGAACTCAATTTTGTTATCCAAGTTTGGGAAATTCCATTAGTCCAACCCTATTAAGCTTGGAATTTTACATGAAGGAGATTTTTTCTACTCATGTTTTAAAATTGGATATGCATGCTTGAAACATGTTAAAGATTCAAATGACCTATGGATCCAAAGCTTTTAAAGAGAATAACAAACGCTCATTAAATTCTCAAGTGAACATGCGGTGGGACATTTACCCGAGTCTAACAAGTCATTATTTTGCCAATTTTCAAAAATTTGATCTAAAAATCATCGATGATTTTAAAGTGATTTATCATGCGTAACGGGCTATATTTTTGTATGAAATGACTTATGGATAGATTTTCAACACTCGGTTAAAAATTCTCCGCCTCCAATTTTTCCCGACTATTGCAAAAGCTGAGATATAAAAACTAAAAAGAGCTTACAATCCCTAAGAATTACAGACACTCTTTGGAATTATCTCTCCCTACAATTGTGCATTGTGATTTTGCATTTTAGATGTATACTTTTTTCTTAAATCAAAACTTTGACTTTTCACTCTCCCTTCATCCCGAAAACAAACAAGGCAAAAAGCTTACAACAAAATCAAAATTTTATTGTTCATGTATGGAAAAAATTTAAAACAATAAGAAATATAAATAAATAAAATTTATTCACCAAACACAAATGAACACAAAAGTTTTGTTAACCAATTTTGGGAAACTCCACTAGTTTAACCCTAATAGCTTGGAATTTAGCAAGAAAGAGATTTCATCCACACATGTTTTAAAAATGGGTATGCATGTTTGAAACATGTTAAAGATGCAAATGAGCTATGGATGCTAAGCTTTTAAAGAGAATAACAAACGCTGATTAAATTCTCAAGTGAACTTCCGGTGGGATATTTACCCGAGTCAAACATTCCATTATTTTGCCCATTTGAAAAAAGCTGACATAACTAATCATAGATGATTGTAATGTGATTTATCATGCGAAACGGGCTATATTTTGGTATGAAATGACTTATGGATTGCAATTCAACACTCAGTTAAAAATCCTCCGCAACCCATTTTTCCCGACGATTGCAAAACCTGAGATATAAAAACAAAAAGGTGCTTACAATCCCTAAAAGTTATAGACACTCTTTGGAATTATCTCTCTCTACATATGTGCATTGTGCATTTCCGTTTCAAATGTGCATATTTTTCTTAAATCAAAACTTCGAGTTTTTCGCTCTCCCTTCATCCCGTAAACAAAAAAGGCAAATAGATCACAGCAAAATGAAAATTTCATAGTTGATGTATGGAAAGAGTTTAAAATAATAAAAAAAGTAAATGAAGAAAATTTATTCACACCCCAAAAATGAACATAAAATTTTTGTTATCCAAGTTTGGGAAATTCCACTAGTCCAAAACTAATATTTTTGAATTTTACATGAAGGAGAATTTTCCTACACATGTTTTAAAAATGGATATGCATGCCAGAAACATGTTAAAGATTCAAATGACCTATGGATCCAAAGCTTTTAAAGTGAATAACAAAAACTCATTAAATTTTAAAGTGAACAGGCGGTGGGATATTTGCCCGAGTCAAACAAGCCATTATTTTGCCCATGTTAAAATAGTTGAGCTAACAATCATAGATGATTGTAAAGTGATTTGTTATGCGTAACGGGCTTTATTTTTGTAAGAAATGACTTATGGATTTGAAGTCAACACTTAGTTAAAAATCGCCCACCTCCCCCGTTTCCCGACGATTGCAAAACCTTAGATATAAAAATGAAAGAGTACATACGATCCCTAAAACATACAGACACTCTTTGGAAATATCTCTCTCTACATTTGTGCATTGTGCATTTCCATTTTAGATGTACACTTTTTTCTTAAATCAGAACTTTTTCGCTCCCCCTTCATCCCGTAAACAAAAAAGGCAAAAAAGATCACAACAAAATAAAAATTTTATAGTTGATGTGAGGAAAATATTTAAAATAATAACTAATGTAAATAAAAAATATCTATTCACACACCACAAATGAACACAAAATTTTTGTTATCCAAGTTTGGGAAATTCCATTAGTCCAACCCTATTAAGCTTGGAATTTTACATGAAGGAGATTATTTCAACACATGTTTTAAAAATCGATATGCGTGCTTGAAACATGTTAAAGATTCAAATGACCTATGGATCCAAAGCTTTTAAAGAGAATAACAAACGCTCATTAAATTCTCAAGTGAACGTGTAGTGGGATATTTACCCGAGTCTAAGAAGTCATTATTTTGTCCATTTTCAAAAATTTGATCTAACAATAATAGATGATTGTAAAGTGATTTACCATGCGTAATGGGCTATATTTTTGTATGAAATGACTTATAGATTGCAATTCAACACTCAGTTAAAAATCCTCTTCCACCAATTCTTCCCGACGATTGCAAAACCTGAGATATAAAAACTAAAGAGAGCTTACAATCCCTAAAAATTACAGACACTCTTCGGAATTATCTCGCCCTACAATTGTGCATTGTGCTTTTCCATTTTACATGTGCACTTTTTTCTTAAATCAAAACTTTGACTTTTCGTTGTCCCTTCATCCCGAAAACAAACAAGGCAAAAAGCTTACAATAAAATGAAAATTTTATTGTTCATGTATGGAAAAAATTTAAAACAATAACAAATATAAATAAAGAAAATATATTCACCCAACACAAATGAACACAAAAGTTTTGTTATCCAATTATGGGAAATTCCACTAGTTTAACCTTAATAGCTCGGAATTTTGCAAGAAAGAGATTTCATCCACACATGTTTTAAAAATGGATATGCATGTTTGAAACATGTTAAAGATGAAAATGAGCTATGGATGCAAAGCTTTTAAAGAGAATAAAAAATGCTCATTAAATTTTCAAGTGAACTTGCGGTGGGATATTTACCCGAGTCAAACATGCCATTATTTTGCCCATTTGCAAAAAGCTAACATAACTAATCATAGATGATTGTAATGTGATTTTTCATGCGTAACGGGCTATATTTTTGTATGAAATGACTTATGGATTGCAATTCAACACTCAGTTAAAAATCTTCCGCGACCCATTTTTCCCAACGATTGCAAAACCTGAGATATAAAAACGAAAAGGTGCTTACAATCCCTAAAAATTAAAGTCACTCTTTGGAGTTATCTCTGTCTACATCTGTGCATTGTGCATTTCCATTTTAGATGTACACATTTTTGCTAAATCAAAACTTCGAGTTTTCGCCCTCCCTTCATCCCGTAAGCAAAAAAGGCAAATAGATCACAGCAAAATGAAAATTTCATAGTTGATGTACGGAAAAAGTTTAAAACAATAAAAAAAGTAAATGGAGAAAATTAATTCACACACCACAAATGAACACAAAAGTTTTGTTATCCAAGTTTGGGAAATTCCACTAGTCCAAAACTAATATCTTGGAATTTTACATGAAGGAGAATTTTCCTACACATGTTTTAAAAATGGATATGCATGCCAGAAACATGTTAATGATGCAAATGACCTATTGATCCAAAGCTTTTAAAGAGACTAACAAACGCTCATTAAATTCTCAAGTGAACGTGCGGTGGGATATTTACACGAGTCTAACAAGTCATTATTTTGCCCATTTTCAAAAATTTGATCTAAAAATCATAGATGATTGTAAAGTGATTTATCATGCGTAACGGGCTATATTTTTGTATGAAATGACTTATGGATAGCAATTCAACACTCAGTTAAAAATTATTTGCCTCCCATTTTTCCCGACGATTGCAAAAGCTGAGAGATAAAAACTAAAAAGATCTTACAATCCCTAAAAATTACAGAGACTATTTGGAATTATCTCTCCCTACAATTGTGCATTGTGCTTTTCCATTTTAGATGTACACTTTTTTCTTAAATCAAAACTTTGACTTTTCGCTCTCCCTTCATTCCGAAAACAAACTAGGCAAAAAGCTTACAACAAAATGACAATTTTATAGTTCATGTATGGAAAAAATTTAAAACAATAACAAATATAAATAAATAAATTTTATTCACCCAACACAAATCAAAAGTTTTGTTATCCAATTTTGGGAAATTCCACTAGTTTAACCCTAATAGCTTGGAATTTTGCAAGAAAGAGATTTCATCCACACATGTTTTAAAAATGGATTTGCATGTTTGAAACATGTTAAAGATGCAAATGAGGTATGGATGAAAAGCTTTTAAAGAGAATAACAATCGCTCATTAAATTCTCAAGTGAACTTGCGGTGGGATATTTACCAGAGTCAAACATACCATTATTTTGCCCATTTTCAAAAAGCTGACATAATTAATCATAGATGATTGTAATGTGATTTATCATGCGTAACGGGCTATATTTTTGTATGAAATGACTTATGGATTGCAATTCAACACTCAGTTAAAAATCCTCCGCCACCCATTTTTCCCGACGATTGCAATACCTGAGATATAAAAACGAAAAGGTGCTTACAATCCCTAAAAATTACAGGCACTCTTTGGAATTATCTCTCTCTACATATGTGCATTGTGCATTTCCGTTTTAGATGTACACATTTTTCATAAATCAAAACTTCGTGTTTTTCGCTCTCCCTTCATCCCGTAAATAAAAAAGGCGAATATATCACAGCAAAATGAAAATTTCATAGTTGAAGTACGGAAAAGTTTAAAAAAATAAAAAAGTAAATGAAGAAAATTTATTCACATACCACAAATGAACACAAAAGTTTTGTTATCCCAGTTTCGGAAATTCCACTAGTCCAAAACTACTATCTTGGACTTTTACGAGCAGGAGATTTTTTCTACATATGTTTTAAATATGGATATGCATGCCAAAAACATGTTAAAGATTCAAACGACCTAAGGATCCAAAGCCTTTAAAGAGAATAACAAACGCTCATTAAATTCTCAAGTGAAAGTGTGGTGGGATATTTGCTCGTGTCAAACAAGCCAATATTTTGCCCATATTCAAAAAGTTGAGCTAACAATCATAGATGATTCTAAAGTGATTTGTCATGTAACGGGGTATATTTTTTTAAGAAATGACTTATGGATTTGAAGTCACCACTCAGTTAAATATCGCCCGCCTCCCCCGTTTCCCGACGATTGCAAAACCTTAGATATAAAAATGAAAGAGTGCATACGATCCCTAAAACATACAGACACTCTTTGGAAATATCTCTCTCTACATTTGTGCATTGTGCATTTCCATTATAGATGTACACTTTTTTTTAAATCAGAACTTTGAGTTTTCGCTCCCCCTTCATCCCGTAAACAAAAAAAGCAAAAAAGATCACAACAAAATAAAACTTTTATAGTTGATGTGTGGAAAATATTTTAAAAAATAACTATTGTAAATAAAAAATATCTATTCACACACCACAAATGAACAAAAAAGTTTTGTTATCCAAGTTTGGGAAATTCCATTAGTCCAACCCTATTAAGCTTGGAATTTTACATGAAGGAGATTTTTTCTACACATGTTTTAAAAATGGATATGCATGTTTGAAACATGTTAAAGATTCAAATGACCTATGGATCTAAAGTTTTTAAAGAGAATAACAAACGCTCTTCAAATTCTCAAGTGAACGTGCGGTGGGATATTTACCCGAGTCTAACAAGTCATTATTTTGCCCATTTTCAAAAATTTGATCTAACAAACACAGAAGATTGTAAAGTGATTTATCATGCGTAACGGGCTATATTTTTGTATGAAATGACTTGTGGATTGCAATTCCACACTTAGTTAAAAATCCTCTGCCACCAATTTTTTCGACGATTACAAAACCTGAGATATAAAAACTAAAAAGAGCTTACAATCCCTAAAAATTACAGACACTCTTATGAATTATCTCTCCCTACAATTGTGCATTGTGCTTTTCTATTTTAGATGTACACTTTTTTCTTAAATCAAAACTTTGACATTTCGCTCTCCCTTCATCCCGAAAACAAACAAGGCAAAAAGCTTACAACAAAATGAAAATTTTATCGTTGATGTATGGACAAAATTTAAAACAATAACAAATATAAATAAAGAAAATTTGTTCACCCAACACAAATGAACACAAAATTTTTGTCATCCAATATTTGGAAATTCCGCTAGTTTAACCCTAATAGCTTGGAATTTTGCAAGAAAGAGATTTCATCCACACATGTTTTAAAAATGGATATGCATGTTTGAAACATGTTAAAGATGCAATTGAGCTATGGATGCAAAGCTTTTAAACAGAATAACTAACGCTCATTAAATTCTAAAGTGCACTTGCGGTGCAATATTTGCCCGAGTCAAACATGCCATTATTTTGCCCATTTGCAAAAAGCTGACATAATTAATCATAGATGATTGTAATGTGATTTATCATGCGTAACGGGTTATATTTTTGTATGAAATGACTTATGGATTGTAATTCAATACTCAGTTAAAAATCCTCCGCAACCCATTTTTCCTGACGATTGGAGAACTTGAGATATAAAAACGAAAAGGTGCTTACAATCCCTAAAAATTAAAGACACTCTTTGGAATTATCTCTCTCTACATATGTGCAATGTGCATTTCCCATGTTAGATGTACACATTTTTCTTAAATCAAAACTTCAAGTTTTTCGCTCTCTCTTCATCCCGTAAAGAAAAAAGGCAAATAGACCAAAGCAAAATGAAAATTTCAAAGTTGATGTACGGGAAAAGTTTAAAACAATAACAAAAGTAAATGAAAAATATTTTTTTCACGCACCACAAATGAACACCAAAGTTTTGTTAACCAAGTTTGGGAAATTCCACTAATCTAAAACTAATATCTTGGAATTTTACATGAAGGAGAATTTTTCTACATTTTTTAAAAATGGATATCCATGCCAGAAACATGTTAAAGATACAAATGACCTATGCATCCAAAGCTTTTAAAGAGAATAACAAACGCTCAAAAAATTATCAAGTGAACGTGCGGTTGGATATTTGCCCGAGTCAAACAAGCCATTATTTTGCCCATATTCAAAAAGTTGAGCTAACAATCATAGATGATTGTAATGTGATTTGTCATGCATAACGGTCAATATTTTTTTAAGAAATGACTTATGGATTTGAAGTCAACACTCAGTTAAAAATCGCCCGCCTCCCCCGTTGCCCGACGATTGTAAACCTTAGATATAAAAACGAAAGAGTGCATACGATCCCTAAAACATGCAGACACTCTTTGGAAATATCTCTCTCTGCATTTGTGCATTGTGCATTTCCATTTTAGATGTACACTTTTTTCTTAAATCAGAACTTTGAGTTTTCACTCCCCCTTCATCCCGTAAAAAAAGATCAGAACAAAAATTTTTTTTTATAGTTGATGTGTGGAAAATATTTAAAATAATAACTAATGTAAATAAACAATATCTATTCACACACCCCAAATGAACACAAAAGTTTTGTTATCCAAGTTTGGGAAATTCCATTAGTCCAACCCTATTAAGCTTGGAATTTTACATGAAGGAGATTTTTTCTACACATGTTTTAAGAATGGATATGCATGCTTGAAACATGTTAAAGATTCAAATGAGCTATGGATCAAAAGCTTTTAAAGAGAACAACAAACGCTCATTGAATTCACAAGTGAATGTGTGGTGGGATATTTACCTGAGTCTAACAAGTCATTATTTTGCCCATTTTCAAAAATTTGATCTAACAATCATTGAGGATTGTAAAGTGATTTATCATGAGTAACGGGCTATATTTTTGTATGAAATGACTTATAGATTGCAATTCAACACTCAGTTAAAAATCCTCTGCCACCAATTTTTCCCGACGATTGCAAAACGTGAGATATAAAAACTAAAAAGAGCTTACAATCCCTAAAAATTACAGACAGTCTTTGGAATTATCTCTCCCTACAATTTTGCATTGTGCTTTTCCATTTTAGATGTACACTTTTTTCTTAAATCAAAACTTTGACTTTTCGCTCTCCCTTCATCCCGAAATCAAACAAGGCCTAATGCTAACACAAAAGTAAAAATTTAATCGTTGATGTATGGATAAAATTTAAAACAATAACAAATATAAATAAAGAAAATTTATTCACCCAACACAAATGAACACAAAAGTTTTGTTATCCAATTTTGGGAAATTCCACTAGTTTAACCCTAACTGCTTTGGAATTTTGCGAGAAAGAGATTTCATCCACACATGTTTTAAAAATGGATATGCATGTTTGAAACATGTTCAAGATGCAAATGAGGTATGGATGCAAAGCTTTATAGAGAATAACAAACGCTCATTAAATTCTCAAGTGAACTTGCGTTAGGTTATTTACCCGAGTCAAACATGCCATTATTTTGCCCATTTGCACAAAGCTGACATAATTAATCATAAATGATTGTAATGTGATTTATCATGCGTAACGGCCTAAATTTTTGTATGAAATGACTTATGGAATGCAAGTCAACACTCAGTTAAACATCCTCCGCAACCTATTTTTCCCGACGATTGTAAAACCTGAGAAATAAAAACGAAAAGGTGCTTACAAACCCTAAAAATTACAGACACTCTTTGGAATTATCTCTCTCTACATATGTGCATTGTGCATTTCCATTTTAGCTGTACACTTTTTTCTTTAATCAAAACTTCGAGTTTTTCGCTCTCCCTTCATCCCGTAAAAAAAAGGGCAAATAGATCACAGCAAAATGAAAATTTCATAGTTGATGTATGGAAAAAGTTTAAAATAATAAAAAAGGTAAATGAAAAACATTTATTCACACACCACAAATGAACACAAAGGTTTTGTTATCCAAGTTTGGGAAATTCCACAAGTCCAAAACTAATATCTTGAAATTTTACATGAAGGAGATTTTTTCTACACATGTTTTAAAAATGGATATGCAAGCCAGAAACAAGTTAAAGATTCAAATGACCTAGGGATCCAAAGCTTTTAAAGAGAATAACAAACGCTCATTAAATTCTCAAGTGAACGTGCGGTGGGATATTTGCCGGAGTCAAACAAGCCATTATTTTGCCCATATTCAAAAATTTGAGCTAACAATCTTAGATGATTGTAAAGTGATTTGTCAAGCGTAACGGGCTATATTTTTGTAAGAAATGACTTACGGATTTGAAGTCAATACTCAGTTAAAAATTGCCCGCCTCCCCCGTTTCCCGACGATTGCAATACCTTAGATATAAAAACGAAAGAGTTCATACGATCCCTAAAACAAACAGACACTCTTTGGAAATAACTCTCTCTACATTTGTGCATTGTGCATTTCCATTTTAGATGTACACTTTTTTCTTAAATCAGAACTTTGAGTTTTCGCTCCCCCTTCATTCCGTAAACAAAAAAGGCAAAAAAGATCACAACAAAATAAAAAATTTATAGTTGATGTGTGGAAAATATTTAAAACAATAACTAATGTAAATAAAAAATATCTATTCACACACCACAAATGAACACAAAAGTTTTGTTATCCATGTTTGGGAAATTCCATTAGTCCAACCCTATTAAGCTTGGAATTTTACATGAAGGAGATTTTTTCTACACATGTTTTAAAAATGGATATGCATGCTTGAAACATGTTAAAGATTCAAATGACCTATGGATCCAATGATTTTAAAGAGAACAACAAACGCTCATTGAATTCTCAAGTGAACGTGTGGTGGGATATTTACCCGAGTCTAACAAGTCATTATTTTGCCCATTTTCAAAAATTTGATCTAACAATCATAGATGATTGTAAAGTGATTTATAATGTGTAACGGGCTATATTTTTGTATGAAATGACTTATGGATTGCAATTCAACACTCAGTTAAAAATCCTCTGCCACCAATTTTTCCCGACGATTGCAAAACCTGAGATATAAAAACTAAAAAGAGCTTACAATCCCTAAAAATTACAGACACTCATTGGAACTATCTCTCTCTACAATTGTGCATTGTGCTTTTCCATTTTAGATGTACACTTTTTTCTTAAATCAAAGCTTCGAATTTTCGCTCTCCCTTCATCCCGAAAACAAACAAGGCAAAAAGCTAAGAACAAAGTGAAAATTTTATCGTTGATGTATGGAAAAACTTTAAAACAATAACAAATATAAATAAATAAAACTTATTCACCCAACACAAATGAACACAAAAGTTTTGTTATCCAATTTTGGGAAATTCCACTATTTTAACCCTAATAGCTTGGAATTTTGCAAGAAAGAGATTTCATCCACACATGTTTTAAAAATGGATATGCATGTTTGAAACATGTTAAAGATTAAAATGAGCTCTGGATGCAAGGCTTTTAAAGATAATAAAAAACGCTCATTAAATTCTCAAGTGAACTTGCGGTGGGATATTTACCCGAGTCAAACATGCCATTATTTTGTCCATTTGCAAAAAGCTGACATACTTAATCATAGATTATTGTAATGTAATTTATCATGCGTAACGGGCTATATTTTTGTATGAAATGGCTTATGGATTGCAATTCAACACTCAGTTAAAAATCCTCCACAACCTATTTTTCCCGGCGATTGCAAAACCTGAGATATAAAAATGAAAAGGTGCTTACAATCCCTAAAAATTACAGACACTCTTTGGAATTATCTCTCTCTACATATGTGCATTGTGCATTTCCGTTTTAGATGTACACTTTTTTCTTTAATCAAAACTTCGAGTTTTTCGATCTCCCTTCATCTCGTAAAAAAAAAAGGCAAATAGATCACAGCAACATGAAAATTTCATAGTTGATGTATGGAAAAAGATTAAAATAATAAAAAAAGTAAATGAAAAAAATTTATTCACACACCACAAATGAACACAAATGTTTTGTTATCCAAGTTTGGGAAATTCCACTAGTCCAAAACTAATATCTTGGAATTTTACTTGAAGGAGATTTTTTCAACACATGTTTTAAAAATGGAAATGCATGCCAGAAACATGTTAAAGATTCAAATGACCTATGGATCCAAAGCTTTTAAAGAAAATAACAAACACTCATTAAATTCTCAAGTGAACGTGCGGTGGGATATTTGCCCGAGTCAAACAAGCCATTATTTTGCCCATATTCAAAAAGTTGAGCTAACAATCATAGATGATTGTAAAGTGATTTGTCATGCGTAACGGGCTATATTTTTTTAAGAAATGACTTATGGATTTGAAGTCAACACTTAGTTAAAAATCGCCCGCCTCCCCCGTTTCCCGACGATTGCAAAACCGTATATATAAAAACGAAAGAGTGCATACGATCCCTAAAACATACAGACAGTCTTTGGAAATATCTCTCTCTACATTTGTGCATTGTGCATTTCCATTTAAGATGTACACTTTTTTCTTAAACAAGAACTTTGAGTTTTCGCTCCCCCTTCATCCCGTAAACAAAAAAGGCAAAAAAGATCACAACAAAATAAAAAATTTATAGTTGATGTGCGGAAAATATTTAAAATAATAACTAATGTAAATAAAAAATATGTATTCAGACACCACAAATGAACACAAAAGTTTTGTTATCCAAGTTTGGGAAATTCCATTAGTCCAACCCTATTAAGCTTGGAATTTTTCATGAAGGAGATTTTTTCTACACATGTTTTAAAAATGGATATGCATGCTTGAAACATGTTAAAGATTCAAATGACCTATGGAACCAAAGCTTTTAAAGAGAACAACAAACGCTCATATAATTTTCAAGTGAACGTGTGGTGGGATATTTACCCGAGTCTAACAAGTCATTATTTTGCCCATTTTAAAAAATTTGATCTAAAAATCATAGATGATTGTAAAGTGATTTATCATGTGTAACGGGCTATATTTTTGTATGAAATGACTTATGGATTCCAATTCAACACTCTGTTAAAAACCCTCTACCACCAATTTTTCCCGACGATTTCAAAACCTGAGATATAAAAACTAAAAAGAGCTTACAATCCCGAAAAATTACAGACACTCTTTGGAATTATCTCTCCCTACAATTGTGCATTGTGCTTTTCCATTTTGGATGTACACTTTTTTCTTAAATCAAAACTTTGAATTTTCGCTCTCCCTTCATCCCGAAAACAAACAAGGCAAAAAGCTTACAACAAAAAGGAAATTTTATAGTTGATGTATGGAAAAAATTTAAAACAATAACAAATATAAATAAAGAAAATTTATTCATCCAACACAAATGAACACAAAAGTTTTGTTATCCAATTTTGGGAAATTCCACTAGTTTAACCCTACTTGCTTGGAATTTTGAAAGAAAGAGATTTCATCCACACATGTTTTAAAAATGGATAAGCATGTTTGAAACATGTTAAAGATGCAAATGAGCTATGGATGCAATTCTTTTAAAGAGAATAACTAACGCTCATTAAATTCTCAAGTGAACTTGCGGTGGGATATTTACCCGAGTCAAACATGCCATTATTTTTCCCATTTGCAAAAAGCTGACATAATTAATCATAGATGATTGTAATGTGATTTATCATGCGTAACGGGCTATATTTTTGTATGAAATGACTTATGGATTGCAATTCAACATTCAGTTAAAAATCCTCCGCAACCCATTTTTCCCGACGATTGCAAAACCTGAGATATAAAAACGAAAAGGTGCTTACAATCCCTAAAAATTAAAGGCACTCTTTGGAATTATCACTCTCTACATATGTGCATTGTGCATTTCCTTTTTAGATGTACACTTTTTTCTTAAATCAAAACTTCGAGTTTTTCACTCTCCCTTCATCCCGTAAACAAAAAAGGCAAATAGATCACAACAAAATGAAAATTTCGTAGTTGATGTACGGAAAAAGTTTAAAACAATAAAAAAAGTAAATGAAGAAAATTTATTCACACACCACAAATGAACACAATAGTTTTGTTATCCAAGTTTGGAAAATTTCACTAGTCCAAAACTAATATCTTGAAATTTTACATGAAGGAGATTTTTTCTGCACATGTTTTAAAAATGGATATGCATGCCACAAACATGTTAAATATTCAAATGACCAATGGATCAAAAGCTTTTAAACAGACTAACAAACGCTCATTAAATTCTCAAGTGAACGTGCGGTGGGATATTTGCCCGAGTCAAACAAGCCAATATTTTGCCCATTTTCAAAAAGTTGAGCTAACAATCATAGATGATTGTAAAGTGATTTGTCATGCGTAACGGGCTATATTTTTGTAAGAAATGATTTATGGATTTGAAGTCAACACTCAGTTAAAAATCATCCTCCACCCCTGTTTCCCGACGATTGCAAAACCTTAGATATAAAAACGAAAGAGTGCATACGATCCCTAAAACATATAGACAGTCTTTGGAAATATCTCTCTCTACATTTGTGCATTGTGCATTTCTATTTTAGATGTACACTTTTTTCTTAAATCAGAACTTTGAGTTTTCGCTCCCCCTTCATCCCGTAAACAAAAGAGGCAAAAAAGAACACAACAAAATGAAAATTTTATAGTTGATGTGTGGAAAATATTTAAAATAATAACTAATGTAAATTAAAAATATCTATTCACACACCACAAATGAACACAAAAGTTTTGTTATCCAAGTTTGGGAAATTCCAGTAGTCCAACCATATTAAGCTTGGAATTTTACATTAAGGAGATTTTTTCTACACATGTTTTAAAAATGGATATGCATGCTTCAAACATGTTAAAGATTCAAATGACCTATGGATCCAAAGCTTTTAAAGAGAATAACAAACGCTCATGAAATTGTCAAGTGAACGTGCAGTGGGATATTTACTCGAGTCTAACAAGTCATTATTTTGCCCATTTTCAAAAATTTGATCTAACAATCATAGATGATTGTAAAGTGATTGATCACGCGTAACGGGCTATATTTTGGTATGAAATGACTTATAGATTGCAATTCAACACTCAGTTAAAAATCCTCTGCCACCAATTTTTCCCGACGACTGCAAAACCTGAGATATAAAAACTAAAAAGAGTTTACAATCCCTAAAAATTACAGACACTCTTTGGAATTATCTCTCCCTAAAATTGTGCATTGTGCTTTTCCATTTTAGATGTACACTTTTTTCTTAAATCAAAACTTTGACTTTTCGCTCTCCCTTCATCCTGAAAACAAACAAGGCAAAAAGCTTACAAGAAAATGAGAATTTTATTGTTGATGTATTGAAAAATTTTAAAACAATAACAAATATAAATAAATAAAATTTATTCACCCAACACAAATGAACACAAAAGTTTTGTTATCCAATTTTGGGAAATTCCACTAGTTTAACCCTAATAGCTTGGAATTTTTCAAGAAAGAGATTTCATCCACTTATGTTTTAAAAATGGATATGCGTGTTTGAAACATGTTAAAGATGGAAATGTGCTATGGATGCAAAGATTTTAAAGAGAATAACAAACGCTCATTAAATTCTCAAGTGAACTTGCGGTGGCATATTTACCCGAGTCAAACACGACATTATTTTGCCTATTTACAAAAGCTGACATAATTAATCATAGATGATTTTAATGTGATTTATCATGCGTTACGGGCTATATTTTTGTATGAAATGACTTATGGATTGCAATTCAACACTCAGTAAAAAATCCACCGCGACCCATTTTTCCCGACGATTGCAAAACCTGAGATATAAAAACGAAAAGGTGCTTACAATCCCTAAAAATTATACACACTCTTTGGAATTATCTCTCTCTACATATGAGCATTGTGCATTTCCATTTTAGATGTACACATTTTTCTTAAATCAAAACCTCGAGTTTTTCGCTCTCCCTTCATCCCGTAAACAAAAAAAGGCAAATAGATCACAGCAAAATGAAAATTTCATCGTTGATGTACGGAAAAATTTTAAAACAATAAAAAAATTAAATGAAGAAAATTTATTCACACACCACAAATGAATGCAAAAGTTTTGTTATCCAAGTTTGGGAAATTCTAGTAGTCCAAAACTAATATCTTGGAATTTTACATGAAGGAGATTTTTCCTACACATGTTTTAAAAATGGATATGCATGCAAGAAGCATGTTAAAGATGCAAATGAGCTATGGATGCAAAGCTTTTAAAGAGAATAACAAATGCTCATTAAATTCTCAAGTGAACGTGCGGTGGGATATTTGCCCGAGTCAAACAAGCCATTATTTTGCCCATATTCAAAAAGTTGAGCTAACAATCATAGATGATTGTAAAGTTATTTGTCATTTGTACCGGGCTATATTTTTGTTGGAAATGACTTATAGATTTGAAGTCAACACTCAGTTAAAAATCGCCCACCTCCCCCATTTCCCGACAATTGCAAAACCTTAGATATAAAAACGAAAAAGTGCATACGATCCCTCAACCATACAGACACTCTTGGGAAATATCTCTCTCTACATTTGTGCATTGTGCATTTCCATTTTAGATGTAGACTTTTTTCTTAAATCTGAACTTTGAGTTTTCGCTCGCCCTGTGTGCCGTAAAAAAAAAAGGCAGAAAAGATCACTACAAAATGAAAATTTTATAGTTAATGTGTGGAAAATATTTAAAATAATAACTAATGTAAATAAAAAATATCTATTCACACACCACAAATGAACACAAAAGTTTTGTTATCCGAGTTTTGGAAATTCCATTAGTCCAACCCTATTAAGCTTGGAATTTTACATGAAGGAAATTTTTTCTTCACATGTTTTAAAAATGGATATGCATACTTGAAACATGTTAAAGATTCAAATGACATATGGATCCAAAGCTTTTAAAGAGAATAACAAACGCTCATTAAATTCTCAAGTGAACGTGCGCTAGGATATTTACCCGAGTCTAACAAGTCATTATTTTGCCCATTTTCAAAAATTTGATCTAAAAATCATAGATGATTGTAAAGTGATTTATCATGCGTAACTGGTTATATTTTTGTTTGAAATGACTTATGGATTGCAATTCAACACTTAGTTAAAAATCCTCTGCCACCAATTTTTCCCGACGATTGCAAAACCAGAGATATAAAAACTAAAAAGAGCTTACAATCCCTAAAAATTACAGACACTCTTTGGAATTATCTCTCCTACAATTGTGCATTGTGCTTTTCCATTTTAGATGTACACTTTTTTCTTAAATCAAAACTTTGCCTTTTCGCTCTCCCTTCATCCCGAAAACCAACAAGGGAAAAAGCTTACAACAAAATGAAAATTTTATAGTTGATGTATGGAAAAAATTTAAACCAATAAATAATATAAATAAAGAAAATTTATTCACCCAACACAAATGAAGACAAATGTTTTGTTATCCAATTTTGGGAAATTCCACTAGTTTTACCCGAATAGCTTGGAATTTTGAAAGAAAGAGATTTCATCCACACATGTTTTAAAAATGGATATGCGTGTTCGAAACATGTTAAAGATGCAAATGAGCTATGGACGCAAAACTTTTAAAAAACGCACATTAAATTCTCAAGTGAACTTGCGGTGGGATATTTACCCGAGTCAAACATGCCATTATTTTGCCCATTTGCAACAAGTTGACGTAATTAATCATAGATGATTGTAATGTGATTTATCATGCGTAACGGGCTAAATTTTTGTATGAAATGACTTATGGATTGCAATTCAACACTCAGTTAAAAATCCTCCACAACCTATTTTTCCCGACGATTGCAAAACCTAAGATATAAAAACGGAAAGGTGCTTAAAATACCTAAAACTTACAGGCACTCTTTGGAATTATCTCTCTTTTCATATGTGCATTGTGGATTTCCGTTTTAGATGTACACATTTTTCTTAAATCAAAACTTCGAGTTTTTCGCTCTCCCTTCATCCCGTAAACAAAGAAGGCAACAAGATCACAGCAAAATGAAAATTTCATAGTTGATGTACGAAAAAATTTTAAAACAAAAAAAAAGTAAATGATGAAAATTTATTTACACACCACAAAGGAACACAAAATTTTTGTTATCCAAGTTTGGGAAATTCCACTAGTCCAAAACTACTATCTTGGAATTTTACATGAAGGAGATTTTTTCTACACATGTTTTAAAAATGGATATGCAAGCCAGAAACATGTTAAATATTCAAATGACCTATGGATCCAAAGCTTTTAAAGAGAATAACAAACGCTCATTAAATTCTCAAGTGAACATGCGGTGGGATATTTGCCCGAGTCAAACAAGCCATTATTTTGCCCATTTTCAAAAAGTTGAGCTAACAATCATAGATGATTGTAAAGTGATTTATCATATGTAACGGGCTATATTTTGGTAAGAAATGACTTATGGATTTGAAGTCAACACTCAGTTAAAAATCGCCCGCCCCGTTTCCCGACGATTCCAAAACCTTAGATATAAAAACGAAAGAGTGCATACGATCCTTAAAACATACAGACACTCTTTGAAAATATCTCTCTCTATATTTGTGCATTGTGCATTTCCATTTTAAATGTACACTTTTTTCTTAAATCAGAACTTTGAGTTTTCGCTCCCCCTTCATCCTGTAAACAAAAGAGGCAGAAAAGGTCACAACAAAATTAAAATTTTATAGTTGATGTGTGGAAAATATTTAAAATAATAGCTAATGTAAATAAAAAATATCTATTCACACACCACAAATGAACACAAAAGTTTTGTTATCCAAGTTTGGGAAATTCCAGTAGTCCAACCCTATTAAGCTTGGAATTTTTCATGAAGGAGATTTTTTCTACACATGTTTTAAAAATGGATATGCATGCTTGAAACATGTTAAAGATTCAAATGACCTATGGATCCAAAGCTTTTAAAGAGAATAACAAACGCTCATTAAATTGTCAAGCGAACGTGCGGTGGGATATTTACCTGAGTCTAACAAGTCATTATTTTGCCCATTTTCAAAAATTTGATCTAACAATCATACATGATTGTAGAGTGATTTATCATGCGTAACAGGCTATATTTTTGTATGAAATGACTTATGGATTGCAATTCAACACTGAGTTAAAAATCTTCGGCCACCAATTTTTGCCGACGATTGCAAAACCTGAGATATAAAAACTGAAGAGAGCTTACAATCCCTAAAAATTACAAACACTCATTGGAATTATCTCTCCCTACAATTGTGCATTGTGCTTTTCCATTTTATATGTACCCTTTTTTCTTAAATCAAAACTTTGACTTTTCGCTCTCCCTTCATCCCGAAAACAAAAAAGACAAAACGTTTACAAGAAAATGAAAATTTTATAGTTGACGTATGGAAAAAATTAAAAACAATAACAAATATAAATAAAGAAAATTTATTCACCCAACACAATTGAACACAAAAGTTTTGTTGTACAATTTTGGGAAATTCCACTAGCTTAACCCTAATAGCTTGGAATTTCGCAAGAAAGAGATTTCATCCACACATGTTTTAAAAATGGATATGCCTGTTTGAAACATGTTAAAGATGCAAATGAGCAATGGATGCAAAGCTTTTAAAGAGAATAACAAACGCTCATTAAATTGTCAAGTGAACTTGCGGTGGGATATTTACCCGAGTCAAACATGCCATTATTTTTCCCATTTGCAAAAAGCTGACATAATTAATCATAGATGATTGTAATGTGATTTATCATGCGTAACGGGCTATATGTTTTTATGAAATGACTTATGGATTGCAATTCAACACTCAAGTAAAAATCCTCCGCAACCCATTTTTCCCGACGATTGCAAAACCTGAGATATAAAAACGAAAAGGTGCTTACAATCCCTAAAAATTACAGACACTCTTTGGAATTATCTCTCTCTACATATGTGCATTGTGCATTTCCTTTTTAGATGTATACATTTTTCTTAAATCAAAACATCGAGTTTTTTCTCTCCCTTCATCCCGTAAACAAAAAAGGCAAATAGATCACAACAAAATGAAAATTACATAGTTGATGTACGGTAAAAGTTTAAAACAACAAAAAAAGTAAATGAAGAAACTTTATTGACACACCACAAATGAACACAAAAGTTTTGTTATCCAAGTTTTGGAAATTCCACTAGTCCAAAACTAATATCTTGGAATTTTACATGCAGGAGATTTTTTCTACTCATGTTTTAAAAATTGATATGCATGCAAGAAACATGTTAAAGATTCCAATGACCTATGGAACCAAAGCTTTTAAAGAAAATAACAAACGCTCATTAAATTCTCAAGTGAACGTGCGGTGGGATATTTGCCAGAGTCAAAGAAGCTATTATTTTGCCCACATTCAAAAAGTTGAGCTAACAATCATAGATGATTGTAAAGTGATTTTTCATGCGTAACGGGCTATATTTTTGTAAGAAATGACTTATGGATTTGAAGTCAACACTCAGTTAAAAATCGCATGCCTCCCTCGTTTCCCGACGATTGCAAAACCTTAGATATAAAAATGAAAGAGTGAATACGATCCCCAAAGCATACAGACACTGTTTGGAAATATCTCTCTCCACATTTTGCATTGTGCATTTCCATTTTAGATGTACACTTTTTTCTTCAATCAGAACTTTGAGTTTTCGCTCCCCCTTCCTCCCGTAAACAAAAAAGGCTAAAAAGATCACAACAAAATAAAAATTTTATAGTTGATGTGTGGAAAATATTTAAAATAATAACTAATGTAAATAAAGAATATCTATTCACACACCAAAAATGAACACAAAATTTTTGTTATCCAAGTTTGGGAAATTCCATTAGTCCAACCCTATTAAGCTTGGAATTTTACATGAGAGAGATTTTTTCTACACATGTTTTAAAAATGGATATGCATGCTTGAAAATGTTAAAGATTCAAATGACCTATGGATCCAAAGCTTTTAAAGAGAATAACAAACGCTCATTAAATTCTCAAGTGAAATTGCGGTGGGATATTTACCCGAGTCTAACAAGTCATTATTTTGCCCATTTTCAAAAATTTGATCTAACAATCATACATGAATGTAAAGTGATTTATCATGCGTAATGGGCTATATTTTTGTATGAAAAGACTTATGGATTGCAATTCAACTCTTAGTTAAAAATCCTATGGCACCAATTTTTCCTGACGATTGCAAAACCAGAGAAATAAAAACTAAAAAGAGCTTACAATCCCTAAAAATGACAGACACACTTTGGAATTATCTCTCCCTACAATTGTGCATTGTGCTTTTCCATTTTAGATGTACACTTTTTTCTTAACTCAAAACTTTGACTTTTCGCTCTCCCTTCATCCCGAAAACAAACAAGGCAAAAATCTTACAACGAAATGAAAACTTTATAGTTGATGTATGGAAAAAATTTAAAACAATAAAAAATATAAATAAAGAAAATTTATTCACTCAACACAAATGAACACAAAAGTTTTGTTATCCAATTTTTGGAAATTCCACTAGTTTAACCTTCAGAGCTTGGAATTTTGCAAGAAAGAGATTTCATCCACACATGTTTTAAAAATGGATGTGCATGTTTGAAACAAGTTAAAGATGCAAATGAGCTATGGATGCAAAGCTTTTAAAGAGAATAACAAACGCTCATTAAATTCTCAAGTGAACTTGCGGTGGGATATTTACCCGAGTCAAACATGCCATTATTTTGCCCATTTGCAAAAAGCTGGCATAATTAATCATAGATGATTGTAATGTGATTTATCATGCGTAACGGGCTATATTTTTGTATAAAATGTCTTACGGATTGCAATTCAACACTCAGTTAAAAATCCTCCGCAACCCATTTTTCCCGACGATTGCAGAACCTGAGATATAAAAACGAAAAGGTACTTACAATCCCTAAAAATTATAGACACTCTTTGGAATTATCTATCTCTACATATGTGCATTGTGCATTTCCGTTTTAGATGCACACATTTTTCTTAAATCAAAACTTATAGTTTTTCGCTCTCCCTGCATCCCATAAACAAAAAAGGCAAATAGATCACCGCAAAATAAAAATTTCATAGTTGATGTAAGAAAATAGTTTAAAACAATAAAAAAAGTAAATGAAGAAAATTTATTCACACACCACAAATGAACACAAAAGTTTTGTTATCCAACTTTGGGAAATTCCACTAGTCCAAAACTAATATCTTGGAATTTTACTTGAAGGAGATTTTTTCTACACTTGTTTTAAAAATGGATATGCATGCTTGAAACATGTTAAATATTCAAATGACCTATGGATCCAAATCTTTTAAAGAGAATAACAAACGCTCATTAAATTCTCAAGTGAATGTGCAGTGGGATATTTACCTGAGTCTAACAAGTCATTATTTTAGCCATTTTCAAAAATTTGATCTTATAATCATAGATGATTGTAAAGTGATTTATCATGCGAAACGGGCTATATTTTTGTATGAAATGACTTATGGATTGCAATTCAACACTCAGTTAAAAATCCTCTGCCACCAATTTTTCCCAACGATTGAAGACCTGAGATATAAAAACTAAAAAGAGTTTACAATCCCTAAAAATTACAGACACTCTTTGGAATTATCTCTCCCTACAATTGTGCATTGTGCTTTTCCATTTTAGATGTACACTTTTTTCTTAAATCAAAACTTTGACTTTTTGCTCTCCCTTCATCCTAAAAAAAACAAGGCAAAAAGCTCACAACAAAATGAAAATTTTACAGTTGATGTATGGAAAAAATTTAAAACAATAACAAAAATAAATAAATAAAATTTATTCACCCAACACAAATGAACACAAAAGTTTTGTTATCCAATTTTTGGAAATTCCACTAGTTTAACCTAATAGCTCGGAATTTTCAAGAGAGTGATTTTATGCACACATGTTTTAAAAATGGATATGCCTGTTTGAAACATGTTAAAAATGCAAATGAGCTATTCGTGCAAAGCTTTTAAAGAGAATAACAAACGCTCATTAAATTCTCAAGTGAACTTGCGGTGGGATATTTACCCGAGTCAAACATGCCATTATTTTGCCCATTTGCAAAAAGCTGACATAATTAATCATAGATGATTGTAATGTGATTTATCATGCATAACGGGCTATATTTTTGTATGAAATGACTTATGGATTGCAATTCAACACTCAGTAAAAAATCCTCCGCAACCCATTTTTCCCGACGATTGCAAGACATAAGATATAAAAACGAAAGGGTACTTACAATCCCTAAAAATTACAGATACTCTTTGGAATTATCTGTCTCTACATATGTGCATTGTGCATTTCCATTTTAGATGTACATATTTTTCTTAAAACAAAACTTCGAGTTTTTCGCTGTCCCTTCACACCGTAAACAAAAAAGGCAAATAGATCATAGCAAAATGAAAATTTCATAGTGTATGTACGGAAAAAGTTTAAAATAATAAAAAAACTAAATGAAGAAAATTTATTCACACACCACAAATGAACACAAAATTTTTGTTTTCCAAGTTTGGGAAATTCCACTAGTCCAAAACTAATATCTTGGAATTTTACTTGAAGGAGATTTTTTCTACACATGTTTTAAAAGTGGATATGCATGCCAGAAACATGTTAAAATTCAAATGACCTATGGATCCAAAGCTTTTAAAGAGAATAACAAACGCTCATTAAATTCTCGAGAGAGCGTGCAGAGGGATATTTGCCCGAGTCAAACAAGCCATTATTTTGCTCATATTCAAAAAGTTGAGCTAACAATCATAGATGATTGTAAAGTGATTTTTCATGCGTAACGGCCTATATTTTTGTAAGAAATGACTTATGGATTTGAAGTCAACACTCCGTTAAAAATCGCCCGCCTCCCCCTTTTCCCGATGATTGCAAAACATTAGATAAAAAAATGAAAGTGGGCATACGATCCCTAAAACATACAGACACTCTTTGGAAAGATCTCTATCTACATTTGTTCATTGTGCATTTCCATTTTAGATGTACACTTTTTTCTTAAATCAGAACTTTGAGTTTTGGCTCCCCCTTCATCTAGTAAACAAAAAAGGCAAAAATGATCACAACAAAATAAAAATTTTATTGTTGATGTGTGGAAAATATTTAAAATAATAACTAATGTAAATAAAAAATATCTATTCCCACACCACAAAAGCACACAAAAGTTTTGTTATCCAACTTTGGGAAATTCCATTACTCCAACCCAATTAAGCTTGGAATTTTACATGAAGGCGATTTTTTCTACACATGTTTTAAAAATGGATATGCATGCTTGAAACATGTTAAAGATTCAAATGACCTATGGATCCAAAGCTTTTAAAGAGAATAACAAACGCTCATTAAATTCTCAAGTGAACGTGCGGTGGGATATTTGCCAAAGTCATACAAGCCATTATTTTGCCCATATTCAAAAAGTTGAGCTAACAATCATAGATGATTGTAATGTGATTTGTCATGCGTAACGGGCTATATTTTTGTAAGAAATGACTTACGGATTTGTAATCAACACTCAGTTAAAAATCGCCCGCCTCCCCTATTTTCCGACGATTGCAAAGCCTTAGATATAAAAACGAAAGAGTGCATTCGATCCCTAAAACATACAGACACTCTTTGGAAATATCTTTCTCTACATTTGTGCATTGCGCATTTCCATTTTAGATGTACACTTTTTTCTTACCCCTTCATCCCGTAAACAAAAAAGGCAAAAAAGATCACAACAAAATAAAAATTTCATAGTTGATGTGTGGAAAATATTTAAAATAATAACTAATGTAAATAAAAAATATCTATTCACACACCACAAATGAACACCAAAGTTTTGTTATCCAAGTTTGGGAAATTCAACTAGACCAACCTATTAAGCTTGGAATTTTACATGAAGGAGATTTTTTCTCCACATGTTTTAAAAATGCATATGCATGCTTGAAACATGTTAAAGATTCAAATGACCTATGCATCCAAAGCTTTTAAAGAGAATAACAAACGCTCATTAAATTCTCAAGTGAACGTGCTATGGGATATTTTCCCGAGTCTAACAAGTCATTAGTTTGCCCATTTTCAAAAATTTGTTCTAACAATCATAGATGATTGTAAAGTTATTTATCATGCGTAATGGGATATATTTTTGTATGAAATGACTTATGGATTGCAATTCAACACTCAGTTAAAACACCTCTGCCACCAATTTTTCCCGACGATTGCAAAACCTGAGATATAAAAACTAAAAAGTGCTTACAATCCCTAAAAATTACAGACACTCTTTGGAATTATCTCTCCCTACAATTGTGCATTGTCCTTTTCCATTTTAGATGTACACTTTTTTCTTCAATCAAAACTTTGACTTTTCGCACTCCCTTCATCCCGAAAACAAACAAGGCAAAAAGCTTACAACAAAATGAAAATTTTATTGTAGATGTATGGAAAAAATTTAAAACAATAACAAATATAAATAAAGAAAATTTATTCACCCAACAGAAATGAACACAAAAGTTTTGCGATCCAATTTTGGGAAATTCCAGTAGTTTAACCCTAATAGCTTGGAATTTTGCAAGAAAGAGATTTCATCCACACATGTTTTAAAAATGGATATGCGTGTTTGAAACATGTTTAAGAGGCAAATGAGCTATGGATGCAAAGCTTTTAAAGAGAATAAAAAACACTCATTAAATTCTCAAGTGAACTTGCGGTGGGATATTTACCGGAGTCAAACATGCCATTATTTTGCCCACTTGCAAAAAGTTGACATAATTTATCATAGATGATTGTAATGTGATTTATCATGCGTAACGGGCAATATTTTTGTATGAAATGACTTATGGATTGCAATTCAACACTCAGTTAAAAATCCTCCGCAACCCATTTTTCCCGACGATTGCAAAACCTGAGATATAAAAATGAAAACGTGCTTACTATCCCTAAAAATTACAGGCACTCTTTGGAACTATCTCTCTTTATATATGTGCATTGTGCAATTCTGTTTTAGATGTGCACATTTTTCTTAAATCAAAACGTCGAGTTTTTCGCTCTCCCTTCCTCCCTTAAACAAAAAAGGCAAATAGATCATAGCAAAATGAAAATTTCAAAGTTGATGTACGGAAAAATTTTAAAACAATAAAAAAATTAAATGAAAAAAATTTATGCACGCACCACAAACGAACACAAAAGTTTTGTTATCCATGTTTGGGAAATTCCACTAGTCCAAAACTAATATCTTGGAATTTTACATGAAGGAGATTTTTTCTACATATGTTTTAAAAATGGATTTGTAAGCCAGAAACATGTTAAAGATTCAAATGACCTATGGATCCAATGCTTTTAAAGAGAATAACAAACGCTCATTAAATTCTCAAGTGAACATGCGCTGGGATATTTGCCCGAGTCAAACAAGCCATTATTTTGCCCATATTCAAAAAGTTGAGCTAACAATCATAGATGATTGTAAAGTGATTTCTCATGCGTAACGGGCTCTATTTTTGTAAGAAATGACTTATGGATTTGAAGTCAACACTCAGTTAAAAATCACCCGCCACCCCCGTTTCCCGACGATTGCAAAACCTTAGATATAAAAACGAAAAAGTGCATCCGATCCCTAAAACATACAGACACTCTTTGGAAATATCTCTCTCTACATTTGTGCATTGTGCATTTCCATTTTAGATGTACACTTTTTTCTTAAATCAGAACTTTGATTTTTCGCTCCCCCTTCATCCCGTAAACAAAAAAGGCAGAAAAGATCACAACAAAATGAAAATTTTATAGTTGATGTGTGGAAAATATTTAAAATAATAACGAATTTAAATAAATAATATCTATTCACACACCACAAATGAACACAAAAGTTTTGTTATCCAAATTTGGGAAATTCCATTAGTCCAACCTTATTAAGCTTGGAATTTTACATGAATCAGATTTTTTCTACACATGTTTTAAAAATGGATATGCATGCTTGAAACATGTTAAAAATTCAAAGGACCTATGGATCCAAAGTTTTTAAAGAGAATAACAAACGCTCATTAAATTCTCAAGTGAACGTGCGGTGGGACATTTACACGAGTCTAACAAGTCATTATTTTGCCCATTTTCAAAAATTTGATCTAAAAATCATAGACGATTGTAAAGTTATTTATCATGCATAACGGCCTATATTTTTGTATGAAATGACTTATGGATTGCAATTCAACACAGTTAAAAATCCCCTGCCACCAATTTTTCCCGACGATTGCAAAACCAGAGATATAAAAACTAAAAACAGCATACAATCTGTAAAAATTACATAAACTCTTTGGAATTATCTCTCCCTATAATTTCGCATTGTGCTTTTCCATTTTAGATGTACACTTTTTTCTTAAATCAAAACTTTGACTTTTCCCTCTCCCTTCATCCCGAAAACAAACAAGGCAAAAAGCTTACAACAAAATGACAATTTTATAGTTGATATATGGAAAAAATTTAAAACAATAACAAATATATATAAAGAAAATTTATTCACCCAACACAAATGAACACAAAATTTTTGTTATCCAATTTTGGGAAATTCCACTAGTTTAACCCTAATAGCTTGGAATTTTGCAAAAAAGAGATTTCATCCACACATGTTTTAAAAATGGATATGCATGTTTGAAACATTTTAAATATGCAAATGAGCTATGGATGCAAAGCTTTTAAAGAGAATAACAAACGGTCATTAAATTCTCAAGTGAACTTGCGGTGGGATATTTACCCGACTCAAACATGCCATTATTTTGCCCATTTGCAAAAAGCTCACATAATTAATCATAGATGATTGTAATGTGATTTATCATGCGTAACGGGCTATAATTTTGTATCAAATGACTTATAGATTGTAATTTAACACTCAATTAAAAATCCTCCGCAACCCATTTTTCCCGACGATTGCAAAAACTGAGATATTAAAATAAAAAGGTGCTTACAATCCCTAAAAATTACAGACACTCTTTGGAATTATCTCTCTCTACATATGTGCATTGTGCATTTCCGTTTTAGATGTAAACATTTTTCTTAAATCAAAACTTCGAGTTTTTCGCTCTCCCTTCATCCCGTAAACCAAAAAGGCAAATAGATCACAGCAAAAAGAAAATTTCATAGTTGATGTAAGGAAAAAGTTTTAAACAATAAAAAAAGTAAATGAAGAAAATTTATTCACACAGCACAAATCAACACAAAAGTTTTGTTATCCAAGTTTGGCAAATTCCACTGGTCCAAAACTAATATCTTGGAATTTTACATGAAGGAGATTTTTTCCACACATGTTTTAAAAATGGATATGCCTGCCAGAAACATGTTAAAGATTCAAATGACATATGGATCCAAAGCTTTTAAAGAGAATAACAAACGCTCATTAAATTCTCAAGTGAACGTGCGATGGGATATTTGCCCGAGTCAAACAAGCCATTATTTTGCCCATATTCAAAAAGTTGAGCTAACAATCATAGATGATTGTAAAGTGATTTGTCATTCGTAACGGGCGATATTTTTGTAAGAAATGACTTATGGATTTGAAGTCAACACTCAGTTAAAAATCACCCGCCTCCCCCGTTTCCCGACGATTGTAAAACCTTAGATATAAAAACGAAAAAGTGCATGCGATCCCTAAAAGATACAAACACTCTTTGGAAATATCTCTCTCTACATTTGTGCATTGTGCATTTCCATTTTAGACGTACACTTTTTTCTTAAATCAGAACTTTGAGTTTTTGCTCCCCGCTCATCCCATAAAAAAAAAGGCAAAAAAGAACACAACAAAATAAAAATTTTATAGTGGATGTGTGGAAAATATTTAAAATAATATCTAGTGTAAATAAAAAATATCTATTCACACACCACAAATGAACACAAAAGTTTTGTTATCCAAGTTTGGCAAATTCCACTAGTCCAAAACTAATATCTTGGAATTTTACATGAAGGAGATTTTTTCTACACATGTTTTAAAAATGGATATGCATGCCAGAAACATGTTAAAGATTCAAATGACCTATGAATCCAAAGCTTTTAAAGAGAATAACAAACGCTCATTATATGCTCAAGTGAACGTGCGGTGGGATATTTACTCGAGTCTAACAAGTCATTCTACCCATTTTTGAAAATTTGATCTAACAATTGTAGGTGATTGTAAAGTGATTTATCATGCGCAATGGGCTATATTTTTGTATGAAATGACTTATGGATTGCAATTCAACACTCAGTTAAAAATCCTGTGCCACCAATTTTTCCCTACAATTCCATAACCTGAGATATAAAAACTAAAAAGAGCTTACAATCCCTAAAAATTACAGACGCTCTTTGGAATTATCTCTCCCTACAATTGTGCATTGTGCTTTTCCATTTTAGATGTACTCTTTTTTCTTAAATCAAAACTTTGAACTTTCGCTCTCCCTTCATCCCGAAAACAAACAAGGCAAAAGCTTACAACAAAATGAAAATTTTATAGTTGATGTATGGAAAAAATTTAAAACAATAACAAATATAAATAAAGAAAATTTATTCACCCAACACAAATCAACACAAAAGTTTTGTTATCCAATTTTGGGAAATTCCACTATAGCTTGGAATTTTGCACGAAAGAGATTTCATCCACACATGTTTTAAAAATGGATATGCATGTTTGCAACATGTTAAAGATGCAAATGAGCTATGGATGCAAAGATTTTAAAGAGAATAACAAACGGTCATTAAATTCTCAAGTGAACTTGCGGTGGGATATTTACCCGAGTCAAACATGCCATTATTTTGCCCATTTGCAAAAAGCTGGCATAATTAATCATAGATGATTGTAATGTGATTTATCATGCGTAACGGGCTATATTTTTGTATGAAATGACTTATGGACTGCAATTCAACACTCAGTTAAAAATCCTCCTCAACCCATTTTTCCCGACTATTGCAAAACCTGAGATATAAAAACGAAAAGGTGCTTAAAATCCCTAAAAATTATAGGAACTCTTGGGAATTATCTCTCTCTACATATGTGCGTTGTGCATTTCCATTTTAGATGTACACATTTTTCTTAAATCAAAACGTCGAGTTTTGATCTCTCCCTTCATCCCGTAAACAAAATCGGCAAATAGATCACAGCAAAATGAAAATTTCATAGTTGATGTACGGAAAAAGTTTGAAACAATAAAGAAAGTAAATGAAGAAAATTTATTCACACACCAAAAATGAACACAAAAGTTTTGTTATCCAAGTTTCGGAAATTCCACTAGTCCAAAACTAATATCTTGGAATTTTACATGAAGGAGATTTTTTCTACACATGTTTAAAAAATGGATATGCATGCCAGAAACATGTGTTAAAGATTCAAATGACCTATGGATCCAAAGCTTTTAAAGAGAATAACAAACGCTCATTAAATTCTCAAGTGAACGTGCGGTGGGATATTTGCCAGAGTCAAACAAGCCATTATTTTGCCCATGTTCAAAAAGTTGAGCTAACAATCATAGATGATTGTAAAGTGATTTGTCATGCATAACGGGCTATATTTTTTTAAGAAATGACTCATGGATTTGAAGTCAACACTCAGTTCAAAATTGCCCGCCTCCCCCGTTTTCCGACGAATGCAAAACCTTAGATATAAAAACGAAAAAGTGCATACGATCCCTAAAACATATAGGCACTCTTTGGAAATATCTCTCTCTACATTTGAGCATTGTGCATTTCCATTTTAGGTGTACACTTTTTTCTTAAATCAGAACTTTGAGTTTTCATTCCCCCTTCATCCGATAAATAAAAAAGGCAAAAAAGATCACAACAAAATAAAAATTTTATAGTTTATGTGTGGAAAATATTTAAAATAATAACTAATGTATATAAAAAATATCTATTCACACACCACAAATGAACACAAAAGTTTTGTTATCCAAGTTTCCGAAATTCCATTAGTCCAACCGTATTAAGCTTGGAATTTTACAAGAAGGAGATTTTTTCTTCACATGTTTTTAAAATGGATATGCATGCTTGAAACATGTTAAAGATTCAAATGACCTATGGATCCAAAGCTTTTAAAGAGAATAACAAACGCTCATTAAATTCTCAAGTGAACATGCGGTGGGATATTTACCCGAGTCTAACAAGTAATTATTTTGCCCATTTTAAAAAAAAAAATTTTAACAATCATAGATGATTGTAAAGTGATTTGTCATGCGTAACGGGCTTTATTTTTTTATGAAATGACTTATGGATTGCAATTCAACACTCAGTTCAAAATCCTCTGCCACCAACTTTTCCCGACGATTGGAAAACCTGAGATATAAAAACTAAAAAGAGCTTAAAATCCCTAAAAATTACAGACACTCTTTGGAATGATCTCTCCCTACAATTGGGCATTGTGCTTTACCATTTTAGATGTACACTTTTTTCTCAAATCAAAACTTTGACTTTTCGCTCTCCCTTCATCCCGAAAACAAACAAGCCAAAAACCTTACAACAAAATGAAAATTTTATAGTTGATGTATGGAAAAAATTTAAATCAATATCAAATATAAATAAAAAAAATTTATTCACCCAACACAAATGAACACAAAAGTTTTGTTATCCAAGTTTGGGAAATTCCACTAGTTTAACCCTAATAGCTTGGAATTTCTCAAGAAAGTGATTTCATCCACACATGTTTTAAAAATGGATATGCATGTTTGAAACATGTTAAAGATTAGAATGAGCTATGGATGCAAAGCTTTTAAAGAGAATAACAAACGCTCATTCGACTCTGAAGTGAACTTGCGGTGGGATATTTACCCGAGTCAAACATGCCATTATTTTTTCCATTTGCAAAAAGCTGAAAGAATAATCATAGATGATTGTAATGTGATTTAACTTACGTAACGGGCTATATTTTTGTATGAAATGACTTATGGATTGGAATTCAACACTCAGTTAAAAATCCTCCGCAACCCATTTTTCCCGACGATTGCAAAACTAGAGATATAAAAACGAAAAAGTGCTTACAATCCTTAAAAATTACAGACACTCTTTGGAATTATCTCTCTCTACATATGTGCATTGTGCATTTCCATTTTAGATGTACACATTTTTCTTAAATCAAAACTTTGAGTTTTTTGCTCTACCTTCATCCCGTAAACAAAAAAGGCAAATAGATTAGAGCAAAATGAAAATTTCATAGTTGATGTACGGAAAAAGTTTAAAACAATAAAAAAAGTAAACGAAGAAAATTTATTCACACACCACAAATGAACACAAAAGTTTTGTTATCCAAGTTTGGGAAATTCCACTAGTCCAAAAGTTTTTTCTACACATGTTTTAAAAATGGATATGCATGACAGAAACATGTTAAAGATTCAAATGACCCATGGATCCAAAGCTTTTAAAGAGAATAACAAACGCTCATTAAATTCTCAAGTGAACGTGCGGTGGGATATTTGCCCGAGTCAAACAAGCCATTATTTTGCCCATATTTAAAAGGTTGAGCTAACAATCATAGATGATTGTAAAGTGAATTGTCATGTGTAATGGGCTATATTTTTGTAAGAAATGACTTATGGATTTGAAGTCAACACTCAGTTAAAAATCGCCCGCCTCCCCGATTTCCCGACGATTGCAAAACCTTAGATATAAAAACGAAAAAGTGCATACGATCCCTAAAACATACAAACACTCTTTGAAAATATCTCTCTCTACATTATTGCATTGTGCATTTCTATTTTAGATGTACACTGTTTTCTTAAATCAGAACTTTGAGTTTTCGCTCCTCCTTCATCCCGTAAACAAAAAAGGCAGAAAAGTTCACCAAAAAATAAAATTGTTATAGTTGATGTGTGGAAAATATTTAAAATAATAACTAATGTAAATAAAAAATATCTATGCACACACCGCAAATGAACACAAAAGTTTTGTTATCCAAGTTTGGGAAATTCCATTAGTCCAACCCTATTAAGCTTGGAATTTTACATGAAGGAGATTTTTTCTAAACATGTTTTAAAATGCTTGAAACATGTTAAAGATTCAAATGACCTATGGATCCAAAGCTTTTAAAGAGAATAACAAACGCTCATTAAATTCTCAAGTGAACGTTTGGTGGGATATTTGCCCGAGTCAAGCAATCCATTATTTTGCCTATATTCAAAAAGTTGAGCTAACAATCATAGATGATTGTAAAGTGAATTTTCATGCCTAATGGGCTATATTTTTGTAAGAAATGACTTATGGATTTGAAGTCAACACTCAGTTAAAAATCACCCGCCTCCCCCGTTTCCCGACGATTGCAAAACCTGAGATATAAAAACTAAAAAGAGCTTACATTCCCTAAAAATTACAGACACTCTTTGGAATTACCTCTCCCTACAATTGTGCATTGTGCTTTTCCATTTTAGATGTACACTTTTTTCTTCAATCAAAACTCTGACTTTTCGCTTTCCCTTCATCCCAAAAACAAACAAGCCAAAAAGCTTACAACAAAATGAAAATTTAATAGTTGATGTATGGAAAAAATTTAAAACAATAACAAATATAAATAAATAAAATTTATTCACCCAACACAAATAAACACAAAAGTTTTGTTATCCAATTTTGGGAAATTCCACTAGTTTAACCCTAATAGCTTGGAATTTTGCTAGAAAGAGATTTCATCCACACATGTTTTAAAAATGGATATGCACGTTTGAAACATGTTAAAGATGCAAATGAGCTATGGATGCTAAGCATTTAAAGCGAATAACAAACACTCATTAAATTCTCAAGTGAACTTGCGGTGGGATATTTGCCGGAGTCAAACAAGCCATTATTTTGCCCATATTCAAAAAGTTGAGCTAACAATCATAGATGATTTTAAAGTTATTTCTCATGCATAATGGGCTATATTTTTTGTAAGAAATGACTTATGGATTTGAAGTCAACACTCAGTTAAAAATCGCCCGCCTCCCCGATTTCCCGACGATTGCAAAACCTTAGATATAAAAACGAAAAAGTGCATACGATCCCTAAAACATACAGACACTCTTTGGAAATATCTCTCTCTACATTATTGCATTGCGCATTTCTATTTTAGATGTACACTATTTTCTTAAATCAGAACTTTGAGTTTCCGCTCCTCCTTCATCCCGTAAACAAAAAAGGCAGAAAAGATCACCAAAAAATAAAATTGTTATAGTTGATGTGTGGAAAATATTTAAAATAATAACTAATGTAAATAAAAAATATCTATGCACACACCGCAAATGAATACAAAACTTTTGTTATCCAAGTTTGGGAAATTCCATTTGTCCAACCCTATTAAGCTTGGAATTTTACATGAAGGAGATTTTTTCTAAACATGTTTCAAAAATGGATATGCATGCTTGAAACATGTTAAAGATTCAAATGACCTATGGATCCAAAGCTTTTAAAGAGAATAACAAACGCTCATTAAATTCTCAAGTGAACGTTTGGTGGTATATTTGCCCGAGTCAAGCAATCCATTATTTTGCCTATATTCAAAAAGTTGAGCTAACAATCATAGATGATTGTAAAGTGAATTGTCATGCCTAACGGGCTATATTTTTTTAAGAAATGACTTATGGATTTGAAGTCAACACTCAGTTAAAAATCACCCGCCTCCCCCGTTTCCCGACGATTGCAAAACCTGAGATATAAAAACTAAAAAGAGCTTACATTCCCTAAAAATTACAGACACTCTTTGGAATTACCTCTCCCTACAATTGTGCATTGTGCTTTTCCATTTTAGATGTACACTTTTTTCTTCAATCAAAACTCTAACTTTTCGCTTTCCCTTCATCCCAAAAACAAAAGAGCCAAAAAGCTTACAACAAAATGAAAATTTAATAGTTGATGTATGGAAAAAATTTAAAATAATAACAAATATAAATAACGAAAATTTATTCACCCAACACAAATAAACACAAAAGTTTTGTTATCCAATTTTTGGAAATTCCACTAGTTTAACCCTAATAGCTTGGAATTTTGCTAGAAAGAGATTTCATCCACACATGTTTTAAAAATGGATATGCACGTTTGAAACATGTTAAAGATGCAAATGAGCTATGGATGCTAAGCATTTAAAACGAATAACAAACACTCATTAAATTCTCAAGTGAACTTGCGGTGGGATATTTGCCCGAGTCAAACAAGCCATTATTTTGCCCATATTCAAAAAGTTGAGCTAACAATCATAGATGATTTTAAAGTTATTTCTCATGCGTAATGGGCTATATTTTTTGTAAGAAATGACTTATGGATTTGAAGTCAACACTCAGTTAAAAATCGCACGCCTCCCCGATTTCCCGACGATTGCAAAACCTTAGATAAAAAAACGAAAAAGTGCATACGATCCCTAAAACATACAGACACTCTTTGGAAATATCTCTCTCTACATTATTGCATTGTGCATTTCTATTTTAGATGTACACTGTTTTCTTAAATCAGAACTTTGAGTTTCTGCTCCTCCTTCATCCCGTAAACAAAAAAGGCAGAAAAGATCACCAAAAAATAAAATTGTTATAGTTGATGTGTGGAAAATATTTAAAATAATAACTAATGTAAATAAAAAATATCTATGCACACACCGCAAATGAACACAAAAGTTTTGTTATCCAAGTTTGGGAAATTCCATTAGTCCAACCCTAATAAGCTTGGAATTTTACATGAAGGAGATTTTTTCTAAACATGTTTTAAAAATGGATATGCATGCTTGAAACATGTTAAAGATTCAAATGACCTATGGATCCAAAGCTTTTAAAGAGAATAACAAACGCTCATTAAATTCTCAAGTGAACGTGCGGTGGGATATTTGCCCGAGTCAAGCAATCCATTATTTTGCCTATATTCAAAAAGTTGAGCTAACAATCATAGATGATTGTAAAGTGAATTGTCATGCCTAACGGGCTATATTTTTGTAAGAAATGACTTATGGATTTGAAGTCAACACTCAGTTAAAAATCACCCGCCTCCCCCATTTCCCGACGATTGCAAAACCTGAGATATAAAAACTAAAAAGAGCTTACATTCCCTAAAAATTACAGACACTCTTTGGAATTACCTCTCCCTACAATTGTGCATTGTGCTTTTCCATTTTAGATGTACACTTTTTTCTTCAATCAAAACTCTGACTTTTCGTTTTCCCTTCATCCCAAAAACAAACAAGCCAAAAAGCTTACAACAAAATGAAAATTTAATAGTTGAAGTATGGAAAAAATTTAAAACAATAACAAATATAAATAAAGAAAATTTATTCACCCAACACAAATGAACACAAAAGTTTTGTTATCCAATTTTGGGAAATTCCACTAGTTTAACCCTAATAGCTTGGAATTTTGCTAGAAAGAGATTTTATCCACACATGTTTTAAAAATGGATATGCATGTTTGAAACATGTTAAAGATGCAAATGAGCTATGGATGCCAAGCATTTAAAGCGAATAACAAACACTCATTAAATTCTCAAGTGAACTTGCGGTGGGATATTTGCCCGAGTCAAACAAGCCATTATTTTGCCCATATTCAAAAAGTTGAGCTAACAATCATAGATATTTTCAAGTTATTTCTCATACGTAATGGGCTATATTTTTTGTAAGAAATGACTTATGGATTTGAAGTCAACACTCAGTTAAAAATCGCCCGCCTCCCCGATTTCCCGACTATTGCAAAACCTTTGATATAAAAACGAAAAAGTGCATACGATCCCTAAAACATATAGACACTCTTTGGAAATATCTCTCTCTACATTATTGCATTGTGCATTTTTATTTTAGATGTACACTATTTTCTTAAATCAGAACTTTGAGTTTTCGCTCCTCCATCCCGTAAACAAAAAAGGCAGAAAAGATCACCAAAAAATAAAATTGTTATAGTTGATGTGTGGAAAATATTTAAAATAATAACTAATGTAAATAAAAAATATCTATGCACACACCGCAAATGAACACAAAAGTTTTGTTATCCAAGTTTGGGAAATTCCATTAGTCCAACCCTATTAAGCTTGGAATTTTACATGAAAGAGATTTTTTCTCAACATGTTTTAAAAATGGATATGCATACTTGAAACATGTTAAAGATTCAAATGACCTATGGATCCAAAGCTTTTAAAGAGAATAACAAACGCTCATTAAATTCTCAAGTGAACGTTTGGTGGTATATTTGCCCGAGTCAAGCAATCCATTATTTTGCCTATATTCAAAAAGTTGAGCTAACAATCATAGATGATTGTAAAGTGAATTGTCATGCCTAATGGGCTATATTTTTGTAAGAAATGACTTATGGATTTGAAGTCAACAGTCAGTTAAAAATCACCCGCCTCCCCCGTTTCCCAACGATTGCAAAACCTGAGATATAAAAACTAAAAAGAGCTTACATTCCCTAAAAATTACAGACACTCTTTGGAATTAGCTCTCCCTACAATTGTGCATTGTGCTTTTCCATTTTAGATGTACACTTTTTTCTTCAATCAAAACTCTGACTTTTCGCTTTCCCTTCATCCCAAAAACAAACAAGCCAAAAAGCTTACAACAAAATGAAAATTTAATAGTTGATGTATGGAAAAAATTTAAAACAATAACAAATATAAATAAAGAAAATTTATTCACCCAACACAAATGAACACAAAAGTTTTGTTATCCAATTTTGGGAAATTCCACTAGTTTAACCCTAATAGCTTAGAATTTTGCTAGAAAGAGATTTCATCCAAACATGTTTTAAAAATGGATATGCATGTTTGAAACATGTTAAAGATGCAAATGAGCTATGGATGCTAAGCATTTAAAGCGAATAACAAACACTCATTAAATTCTCAAGTGAACTTGCGGTGGGATATTTACCCGAGTCAAACATGCCATTATTTTGCCCATTTGCAAAAAGCTGACATAATTAATCATAGATGATTGTAATGTGATTTATCATGCGTAACGGGCTATATTTTTGTATGAAATGACTTATGGATTGCAATTCAACACTCAGTTAAAAATCCTCCGCAACCCATTTTTCCCAACGATTGCAAAACCTGAGATATAAAAATGAAAAGGTGCTTACAATCCCGAAAAATTACAGACACTCTTTCTTTGCAATTATCTCTCTCTACATATGTTCATTGTGCATTTCCGTTTTAGATGTACTCATTTTTCTTAAGTCAAAACTTCGAGTTTTTCGCTCTCCCTTCATCCCGTAAACCAAAAAGGCAAATAGATCACAGCAAAATGAAAATTTCATAGTTGATGTACGGGAAAAGTTTAAAACAATAAAAAAAGTAAATGAAGAAAATTTATTCACTCACCACAAATGAACACAAAAGTTTTGTTATCCAAGTTTGGGAAATTCTACTAGTCCAAAACTAATATCTTGGAATTTTACATGAAGGAGATTTTTTCTACACATGTTTTAAAAATGGATATGCATGCTTGAAACATGTCAAAGATTCAAATGACCTATGGATCCAAAGCTTTTAAAGAGAATAACAAACGCTCATTAAATTCTCAAGTGAACGTGCGGTGGGATATTTGCCCGAGTCAAACAACCCATTATTTTTGCCATATTAAAAAAGTTGAGCTAACAATCATAAGTAATTGTAAAGTGATTTGTCATGCGTAACGGGCACTATTTTTTGTAAGATATGACTTATGGATTTGAAGTCAACACTCAGTTAAAAATTACCCGCCTCCCCCGTTTCCCGACGATTGCAAAACCTTAGATATAAAAACGAAAGAGTGCATATGGTCCCTAAAACATACAGCCACTCTTTGGAAATATCTCTCTCTACATTTTTGTATTGAGCATTTCCATTTTAGATGTACACTTTTTTTTTAAATCAGAACTTTCAGTTTTCGCTCACCCCTTCATCCCATAAACAAAAAAGGCAAAAACGATCACTACAAAATAAAAAATTTTACAGTTGATGTGTGGAAAATATTTAAAATAATAACTAATGTAAATAAAAAATATCTATTCACACACCACAAATGAATAGAAAAGTTTTGTTATCCAAGTTTGGGAAATTCCATTAGTCCAACCCTATTAAGCTTGGAATTTTACATGAAGGAGATTTTTTCTACACATGTTTTAAAAATGGATATGCATGCTTGAAAATGTTAAAGATTCAAATATCCTATGGATCCAAAGCTTTTAAAGAGAATAACAAACGCTAATTAAATTCTCAAGTGAACGTGCGGTGGGATATTTACCCGAGTCAAACAAGTCATTATTTTGCCCATTTTCAAAAATTTGATCTAACAATCATAGATAATGGTAAAGTGATTTATCATGCGTAACAGGCTATATTTTTGTACGAAATGACTTATGGATTGCAATTCAACACTCAATTAAAAATCCTCTGCCTCCAATTCTTCCCGACGATTGCAAAATTTGAGATATAAAAACTAAAAACATCCTTCAATCCCTAAAAATTACAAACACATTTTGGAATTATCTCTCCCTACAATTGTGCATTTTGCTTTTCCATTTTAGATGTACACTTTTTTCTTAAATCAAAACTTTGACTTTTCACTCTCCCTTCATCCCAAAAACAAACAAGGCAAAAAGCTTACAACAAAATGAAAATTTTATGGTAAATGTATGAAAAAAATTTAAAACAATAACAAATATAAATAAAGAAAATTTATTCACCCAACACAAATGAACACAAAAGTTTTGTTATCCAATTTTGGGAAATTCCAAAAATTTAACCCTACTAGCTTCGAATTTTTCAAGAAAGATATTTCATCCACATATGTTTTAAAAATGGATATGCATGTTTGAAACATGTTAAAGATGCAAATGAGCTATGGATGCAAAGCTTTTAAAGAGAATAACAAACGCTCATTAAATTCTCAAGTGAACTTGCGGTAGGATATTTACCCGAGTCTAACATGCCATTATTTTGCCATTTGCAAAAAGCTGACATAATTAATCATAGATGATTGTAATGTGATTTATCATGCGTAACGGGCTATATTTTTGTATGAAATGCCTTATGGATTTCAATTCAACACTCAGTTAACAATCCTCCGCAACCCATTTTTCCCGACGATTGCAAAACCTAAGATATAAAAACGAAAAGGTGCTTACAATCCCTAAAAATTACAGACACTCTTTGGAACTATCTCTCTCTACATATGTGCATTGTGCATTTACGTTTTAGATGTACACATTTTTCTTAAATCAAAACTTCGAGTTTTTCGCTCTCCCTTCATTCCATAAACAAAAAAGGCAAATAGATCACAGCAAAATGAAAATTTCATAGTTGATGTACGGAAAAAGTTTAAAACAATAAAAAAAGTAAAATGAAATAAATTTATTGACACACCACAAATTAACACAAAGGTTTTGTTATCCATGTTTGGGAAATTCCACTAGTCCAAAACTAATATCTTGGGATTTTACATGAAGGAAATTTTTCCTACACATGTTTTAAAAATGGATATGCATGCGAAAAACATGTTAAAGATTCAAATGATCTATGGATCCAATGCTTTTAAAGAGAATAACATAACCTCATTAAATTCTCAAGTGAACGTGCGGTGGGATATTTGCCCGAGTCAAACACGCCATTATTTTGCCCATATTCAAAAAGTTGAGCTAACAATCATAGATGATTGTAAAGTGATTTGTCATGCGTAACGGGCTATATTTTAGTAAGAAATGACTTATGGATTTGAAGTCAACACTCAGTTAAAAATCGCCTGCCTCTCCCGTTTCCCGACGATTGCAAAACCTTAGATATAAAAACGAAAGAGTGCATACGATCCTTAAAACATACAGACACTCTTTGGAAATATCTCTCTCTACATTTGTGCATTGTGCATTTCCATTTTAGATGTATACTTTTTTCTTAAATCAGAACTTTGAGTTTTCGATCCCCCTTCATCCCGTAAACAAAAAAGGCAAAAAAGATCACATGAAAATAAAAATTTTATAGTTGATGTGTGGAAAATATTTTAAATAATAACTAATGTAAATAAAAAATATCTATTCACACACCACAAATGAACACAAAAGTTTTGTCATCCAAGTTTGGGAAATTCCCTTAGTCCAACCCTATTAAGCTTGGAATTTTACATGAAGAATATTTTTTCTACACATGTTTTAAAAATGGATATGCATGCTTTAAACATGTTAAAGATTCAAATGACCTATGGATCCAAAGCTTTTAAAGAGAATAACAAACGCTCATTGAATTCTCAAGTGACCGTGCAGTGGGATATTTACCCGAGTCTAACAAGTCTTTATTTTGCCCATTTTCAAAAATTTGATCTAACAATCATAGATGATTGTAAAGTGATTTATCATGCGTAAAAGGCTATATTTTTGTACGAAATGACTTATGGATTGCAATTCAACACTCAGCTAAAAATCCTCTGCCACCAATTTTTCCCGACGATTGCAAAACGTGAGATATAAAAACTAAAAAGAGCTTACAATCCCTAAAAATTACAGACACTCTTTGGAATTATCTCTCCCTACAATTGTGCATTGTGCTTTTCCATTTTAGATGTACAGTTTTTTCTTAAATCAAAACTTTGACTTTTCGCTCTCCCTTCATCCCGAAAACAAACAAGGCAAAAAGCTTACAACAAAATGAAAATTTTGTGGTTGATGTATGGAAAAAATTTAAAAAAATAACAAATATAAATAAAGAAAATTTATTCACCCGACACAAATGAACACAAAAGTTTTGTTATCCAATTTTGGGAAATTCCACAAGTGTAGCCCTAATAGCTTGGAATTTTGCAACAAAGAGATTTCATCCATACATGTTTTAAAAAGGGATATGCATGTTTGAAACATGTTGAAGATGCAAATGAACTATGGATGGAAAGCTTTTAAAGAGAATAACAAATGCTCATTAAATTCTCATGTGAACTTGTGGTGGGATATTTACCCGAGTCAAACATGCCATTATTTTGCCCATATGCAAAAAGCTGACATAATTAATCATAAATGATTGTAATGTGATTTATCATGCGTAACGGGCTATAGTTTTGTATGAAATGACTTATGGATTGCAATTCAACACTCAATTAAAAATCCTCTACCACCAATTTTTCCAGACGATTGCAAAACCTGAGATATAAAAACTAATAAGAGCTTACAATCCCTAAAAATTACAGGAACTCTTTGGAATTATCTCTCCCTACAATTGTGCAATGTGTTTTTCAATTTTAGATGTACATTTTTATGTTAAATCAAAACTTTGACTTTTCGCTCTCCCTTCATCCCGAAAACAACCAAGGCAAAAAAACTTACAACAAAATAAAAATTTTATAGTTGATATATGGAAAAAATTTAAAACAATAACAAACATAAATAAAGGAAATTTATTCACCCAACACAAATGAACCCAAAAGTTTTGTTATCCAATTTTGGGAAATTCCACTAGTTTAACCCTAATAGCTTGGAATTTTGCACTTGGAATTTTGCAAGAAATAGATTTCATTCACACATGTTTTAAAAATGGATGTGCATGTTTGAAACATGTTAAAGATGCAAATGATCTATGGATGCAAAGCTTTTAAAGAGAATAACAAACGCTCATTAAATTCACAAGTGAACTTGCGGTGGGATATTTACCCGAGTCAAACATGCCATTATTTTGCCCATTTGTAAAAAGCTGACATAATTAATCATAAATGATTGTAATTTGATTTATCATGCGTAACGGGCTATATTTTTGTATGAAATGACTTAAGGATTGCAATTCAACACTCAGTTAAAAATCCTCCGCCACCCATTTTTTCCGACGATTGCAAAACCTGAGATATAAAAACGAAAAGGTGCTTACAATCCCTAAAAGTTACATGCACTCTTTGGAATTATCTCTCTCTACATATGTGCATTGTGCATCTCCGGTTTAGATGTACACATTTTTCTTAAATCAAAACTTCGAGTTTTTCGCTCTCCCTTCATCCTGTAAACAAAAAAGGCAAATAGATCACAGCAAAATGAAAATTTCATAGTTTATGTACAGAAAAAGTTTAAAACAATAAAAAAAGTTAATGAAGATAATTTATTCACACACCACAAATGAACACAAAAGTTTTGTTATCCAAGTTTGGGAAATTCCACTAGTCCAAAACTAATATCTTGGAATTTTACATGAAGGAGATTTTTCTTACACATGTTTTAAAAATGGATATGCATGCCAGAAACAGGTTCAAGATTCAAATGACCTATGGATCCAATGCTTTTAAAGAGAATAATAAACGCTCATTAAATTCTCAAGTGAACGTGTGGTGGGATATTTGCCCAAGTGAAAGAAGCCATTATTTTGCCAATATTCAAAAAGTTGAGCTAACAATCATAGATGATTGTTAAGTGATTTGTCTTGCGTAACGGGCTTTATTTTTGTAAGAAATGACTTATGGATTTGAAGTCAACACACAGTTAAAAATCGCCCGCCTCCCCCGTTTCCCAACGATTGCAAAACCTTAGATATAAAAACGAAAGAGTGCATACGATCCTTGAAACATACAGACACTCTTTGGAAATATCTCTCTCTACATTTGTCCATTGTGCATTTCCATTTTACATGTACACTTTTTTCTTAAATCAGAACTTTGAGTTTTCGCTCCCCCTTCATCCCGTAAACAAAAAAGGCAGAAAAGCTCACAATAAAATAAAAATTTTATAGTTGATGTGTGGTAAATATTTCAAAAAATAACTAATGTAAATATAAATTATCTATTCACACACCACAAATGAACACAAAAGTTTTGTTATCCAAGTTTGGGAAATTCCATTAGTCCAACCCTGTGAAGCCTGGAATTTTACATGAAGGAGATTTTTTCTACACATGTTTTAAAAATGGATATGCATGCTTGAAACAGGTTAAAGATTCAAATGACTTATCGATCCAAAGCTTTTAAAGAGAATAACAAACGATCATTAAATTCTCAAGTGAACGTGCGGTGGGATATTTACCCGAGTCTAACAAGTCATTATTTTGCCCATTTTCAAAAATTTGATCTAAAAATCATAGATGATTGTAAAGTGATTTATCATGCATAACGAGCTATATTTTTGTATGCAATGACTTATGGATTGCAATTCAACGCTCAGTTAAAAATCCTCTGCCACCAATTTTTCCCGATGATTGCAGAACGTGAGATATAAAAACTAAAAAGAGCTTAGAATCCCTAAAAATTAGAGACACTCTTTGGAATTATCTCTCCCTACAATTGTGCATTGTGCTTTTCCATTTTAGATGTACACTTTTTTGTTAAATAAAAACTTTGACTTTTCGCTCTCCCTTCATCCCGAAAACAACCAAAGCAAAAAAGCTTACAACAAGATGAAAATTTTATAGTTGATGTATGGAAAAAATTTAAAACAATAACAAATATAAATAAAGAAAATTTATTCACCCAACACAAATGAACCCAAAATTTTTGTTATCGAATTTTGGGAAATTCCACTAGTTTAACCCTAATAGCCTGGAATTTTGCAAGAAAGAGATTCAATCCACATATGTTTTAAAAATGGATATACATGTTTGAAACATGTTAAAGATGCAAATGAGCTATGGCTGAAAAGCTTTTAAAGAGAATAACAAACGCTCATTAAATTCTCAAGTGAACTTGCGGTGGGATATTTACCCGAGTCAAACATGCCATTATTTTGCCCATTTGCAAAATGCTGACATAATTAATCATAGATCATTGTAATGGGATTTATCATGCGTAACGGGCTATATTTTTGTATGAAATGACTTATGGATTGGAATTCAACACTCAGTTAAAAATCCTCCGCAACCCATTTTTCCGGACGATAGCAAAACTTGAGATATAAAAATGAAAAAGTGCTTACAATCCCTCAAAATTACAGACACTCTTTGGAATTATCTCTCTCTACATATGTGCATTGTGCATTTCTGTTTTAGATATATCTTGGAATTCCACGAGTCGAAAACTAATATCTTGGAATTTTACATGAAGGAGATTTTTTGTACACATGTTTTAAAAATGGATATGCATGCCAGAAACATGTGTTAAAGATTCAAATGACCTATGGATCCAAAGCTTTTAAAGAGAATAACAAACGCTCATTAAATTCTCAAGTGAACGTGCGGTGGGATATTTTCCCGAGTCAAACAAGCCATTATTTTGCCCATATTTAAAAAGTTGAGCTAACAATCATAGATGATTGTAAAGAGATTTTTCATGAGTAACAGGCTATATTTTTGTAAGAAATGACTTATGGATTTGAAGTCAACACTCCGTTAAAAATCACCCCGTTTCCCGACAATTGCAAAACCTAAGAAATAAAAACGAAAAAGTGCATACGATCCCTAAAACATACAGACACTCATCTGAAATATCTCTCTCTACATTTGTGCATTGTCCATTTCGATTTTAGAAGTACACTTTTTTCTTAAATCAGAACTTTGAGTTTTCACTCCCCCTTCATCCCGTAAATAAAAAAGGCAGAAAAGATCACAACAAAATAAAAATTTTATAGTTGATGTGTGGAAAATATTTAAAATAATAACTAATGTAAATAAAAAATATCTATTCACACACCACAAATGAACACAAAGTTTATTTATCCAAGTTTGGGAAATTCCATTAGTCCAACGCTATTAAGCTTGGAATTTTACTTGAAGGAGATTTTTTCTACACATGTTTTAAAAATGGATATGCATGCTTGAAACATGTTAAAGATTACAATGACCTATGGATCCAAAGCTTTTAAAGAGAGTAACAAACGATCATTAAATTCTCAAGTGAACGTGCGGTGGGATATTTACCCGAGTCTAAAGAGTCATTATTTTGCCCATTTTCAAAAATTTGATCTAACAATCATTGATGATTGTAAAGTGATTTATCACGCGTAACGGGCTATATTTTTGTATGAAATGACTTATGGATTGCAATTCAACACTCAGTTAAAAATCCTCTGCCACCAATGTTTCCCGACAATTGCAAAACCTGAGATATAAAAACTAATAAGAGCTTACAATCCCTAAAAATTACAGACACTCTTTGGAATTATCTCTCTCTACAATTGTGCATTGTGCTTTTCCATTTTAGATGTACACTTTTATGTTATATAAAAACTTTGACTTTTCGCTCTCCCTTCATCCCGAAAACAAAAAGGCAAAAAAGCTTACAACAAAATGAAAATTTTATAGTTGATGTATGGAAAAAATTTAAAAAAATAACAAACATAAATAAAGAAAATTTATTCACCCAACACAAATCAACACAAAATTTTTGTTATCCAATTTTGGGAAATTCCACTAGTTTAACCCTAATAGCTTGGAATAATGCAAGAAAGAGATTTCATCCACACATGTTTTAAAAATGGATATGCATGTTTGTAACATGTTAAAGATGCAAATGAGCTATGGATGCAAAACTTTTAAAGAGAATAACAAACGCTCATCAAATTCTCAAGTGAACTTGCGGTGGTATATTTACCCGAGTCAAACATGCCATTATTTTGCCCATTTGCAAAAAACTGACATAATTAATCATAGATGATTGTAATGTGATTTATCTTGCGTAATGGGCTATATTTTTGTATGAAATGACTTATGGATTGCAATTCAACACTCAGTTAAAAATTCCCCGCAACCCATTTTTCCCGACGATTGCAAAACTTGAGATATAAAAAGGAAAAGGTGCTTACAATCCCTAAAAATTACAGGCATTCTTTGGAATTATCTCTCTCTAAATATGTGCAAATTGCATTTCCGTTTTAGATATACACTTTTTTCTTAAGTAAAAACTTCGAGTTTTTCACGCTTTCTTCATCCCGTAAACAAAAAAGTCAAATAGATCACAGCAAAATGAAAATTTCATAGTTGACGTACGAAAAAAGTTTAAAAAAATTAAAAAAGTAAATGAAGAAAATTTATTCACACACCACAAATGAACACAATAGTTTTGTTATCCAAGTTTTGGAAATTCCACTAGTCCAAAACTAATATCTTGGAATTTTACAAGAAGGAGATTTTTTCTACACATGTTTTAAAAATGGATATGCATGCCAGAAACATGTTAAAGATTCAAATGACCTATGGATCCAAAGTTTTTAAAGAGAATAACAAACGCTCATTAAATTCTCAACTGAACGTGCGGTGCGATATTTGCCCGAGGCAAACAAGTCATTATTTTCCCATATTCAAAAAGTTGGGCTAACTTTCATAGATGATTGTAAAGTGATTTGTCATGCGTAACGGGCCATATTTTTGTAAGAAATGACTTATGGATTTGAACTCAACACTCAGTTAAAAATCGCCCGCCTCCCCCGTTTCCCGACGATTGCAAAACCTTAGATATAAAAATGAAAAAGTGCATACGATCCCTAAACCATACAGACACTCTTTGGAAATATCTCTCTCTACATTTGTGCATTGTGCATTTCCATTTTAGATGTACACTTTTTTCTTAAATCAGAACTTTGAGTTTTCGCTCCCCTTCATCCCTTAAACAAAAAAGGCAAAAAAGATCACAAAAAAAAAAAATTTATAGTTGATGTGTGGAAAATATTTAAAATAATAACTAATGTAAATTAAAAATATCTATTCACACACCACAAATGAACACAAAAGTTTTGTTATCCAAGTTTTGGAAATTCCATTAGTCCAACCCAATTAAGCTTGGAATTTTACATGAAGGAGATTTTTTCTACACATGTTTTAAAAATGGAAATGCATGCTTGAAACATGTTAAAGATTACAATGACCTATGGATCCAAAGCTTTTAAAGAGAATAACAAACGCTCATTAAATTTTCAAGTGAACATGCGGTGGGATATTTACCCGAGTCTAACAAGTCATTATTTTCCTCATTTTCAAAAATTTGATCTAACAATCATAGATGATTGTAAAGTGATTTATCATGCGTAACAGGCTATATTTTTGTATGAAAAGACTTATGGATTGCAATTCAACACTCAGTTAAAAAGCCTCTGCCACCAATTTTTCCTGACCATTGCAAAGCCTGAGATATAAAAACTAAAAAGAGCTTACAATCCCTAAAAATTACAGACACTCTTTGGAATTATCTTTCTCTATAATTGTGCATTTTGCTTTTCCATTTTGGATGTACACTTTTTTCTTAAATCAAAACTTTGACTCTTCGCTCTCCCTTCATCCCGAAAACAAACAATGCAAAAAAGCTTACAACAAAATGAAAAGTTTATAGTTGATGTATGGAAAAAATTTAAAACAATAACAAATATAAATAAAGAAAATTTATTCACCCAACACAAATGAACACAAAAGTTTTGTTCTCCAATTTTGGGAAATTCCTCTAGTTTAACCCTAATAGCTTGGAATTTTGCAACAAAGAGATTTCATCCTCACATGTTTTAAAAATGGATATGCATGTTTGAAACATGTTAAAGATGCAATTGACCTACGGATGCAAAGCTTTTAAAGAGAATAACAAACGCTCTTTAAATTCTCAAGTGAACTTGCCGTGGGATAATTACCCGAGTCAAACATGCCATTATTTTGCCCATTTGCAAAAAGCTGACATAATTAATCATAGATAATTGTAATGTGATTTATCATGCATAACGGGCTATATTTTTGTATGAAATGACTTATGGATTGCAATTCAACACTCAGTTAAAAATCCTCCGCAACCCATTTTTCCCAACGATTGCAAAACCTGAGATATAAAAACGAAAAGGTGCTTACAATCCGTAAAAATTACAGGCACACTTTGGAATTATCTCTCTCTACATATGTGCATTGTCCATTTCCGTTTTAGATGTACACATTTTCTTAAATCCAACCTTCGAGTTTTTCGCTCCCCCTTCATCCCGTAAACAAAAAAGGCAAATAGATCACAGCAAAATGAAAATTTCATAGTTGATGTACAGAAAAAGTTTAAAACAATAAAAAAATTAAATGAAGAAAATTTATTCACACACCACAAATGAACACAAAAGTTTTGTTATCCAAGTTTGGGAAAATCCACTAGTCCAAGACTAATATGTTGTAATTTTACATGAAGGAGATTTTTTCTACACATGTATTAAAAATGGATATGCATGCCAGAAACGTGTTAAAGATTCAAATGACCTATGGATCCAAAGCTTTTAAAGAGAATAACAAACGCTCATTAAATTCTCAAGTGAACGTTTGGTGGGATATTTTCCCGAGTCAAATAAGCCATTATTTTTCCCATATTCAAAAAGTTGAGCCAACAATCATAGATGATTGTAAAGTGATTTGTCATGCGTAACGGGCTATATTTTTGTAAGAAATGACTTATGGATTTGAACTCAACACTCAGTTAAAAATCGCCCGCCTCCCCCGTTTCCCGACGATTGCAAAACCTTAGATATAAAAACGAAAAAGTGCATACGATCCCTAAAACATACTGACACTCTTTGGAAATGTCTCTCTCTACATTTGTGCATTGTGCATTTCCATTTTAGATGTACACTTTTTTCTTAAATCAGAACTTTTAGTTTTCGGTCCCCCTTCATCCCTTAAACAAAAAATACAGAAAAGATCACAACAATATAAAAATTTTATAGTTGATGTGTGGAAAATATTTAAAATAATAACTAATGTAAATAAAAAAATCTATTCACACACCACAAATGAACACAAATTTTTTTTTCTCCAAGTTTGGGAAATTCCATTAGTTCAACCCTATTAAGCTTGGAATTTTACATGAAGGAGATTTTTTCTACACATGTTAAAGATACCAATGAGCTGTGGATGCAAAGCTTTTAAAGAGAATAACAAACGCTCATTAAATTCTCAAGTGAACTTGCGGTGGGATATTTACCCGAGTCAAACATGCCATTATGTTGCCCATTTGCAAAAAGCTGACATAATTAATCATAGATGATTGTAATGTGATTTATCATGCGTAACGGGCTGTATTTTTGTATGAAATGACTTGTGGATTGCAATTCAACACTCAGTTAAAAATCCTCCACAACCCATTTTTCCCGGCGATTGTAAAACCTGAGATATAAAAACGAAAAGGTGCTTACAATCCCTAAAAATTACGGGCACACTTTGGAATTATCTCTCTCCACATTTGTGCATTGTGCATTTCTGTTTTAGATGTACACATTTTTCTTAAATCAAAACTTCGAGTTTTTCGTTCTCCCTTCTTCCCGTAAACAAAAAAGGCAAATAGATCACGGCAAAATGAAAATTTCATAGTTGATGTACGGAAAAAGTTTAAACCAATAAAAAAAGTAAATGAAGAAAATTTATTCACACACCACAAATGAACACAAAAGTTTTGTTATCCAAGTTTGGGAAATTCCACTAGTCTAAAACTAATATCATGGAATTTTACATGAAGGAGATTTTTTCTACACATGTTTTAAAAATGGATATGCATGCAGAAACATGTTAAAGATTCAAATGACGTATGGATCCAAAGCTTTTAAAGAAAATAACAAACGCTCAATAAATTCTCAAGTGGATGTAAGGTGGGATATTTGCCCGAGTCAAACAATCCATTATTTTTCCCTTATTCAAAAAGTTGAGCTAAAAATCATAGATGATTGTAAAGTGATTTGTCATGCGTAACGGGCTATATTTTTTTAAGAAATGACTTATGGATTTGAACTCAACACTCAGTTGAAAATCACCCGCCTCCCCTGTTTCCCGATGATTGCAAAACCTTAGATTTAAAAATGAAAAAGTGCATACGATCTCTAAAACATACAGACACTCTTTGGAAATATCTCTCTCTACATTTGTGCATTATGCATTTCCATTTTAGATGTACACTTTTGTCTTAAATCAGAACTTGGAGTTTTCGTTCCCCCTTCATCCCGTAAACAAAAAACGCAAAAAAGATCACAACAAAATAAAAATTTTATAGCTGATGTGTGGAAAATATTTAAAATAATAACTAATGTAAATAAAAAATATCTATTCACACACCACAAATGTACTCAAAAGTTTTGTTATCCAAGTTTGGGAAATTCCTTTAGTCCAACCCTATTAAGCTTGGAATTTTAAATGAAGGAGATTTTTTCTACACATGTTTTAAAAATGGATATGCATTCTTGAACCATGTTAAAGATTCAAATGACCTACGGATCCAAAGCTTTTAGAGAGAATAACAAACGCTCTTTAAATTCTCAAGTGAACGTGCTGTGGGATATTTACCCGAGTCTAACAAGTAATTATTTTGCCCATTTTCAAAAATTTGATCTAACAGTCATTGATGATTGTAAAATTATTTATCATGCATAATGGGCTATATTTTTGTATGAAATGACTTATGGGTTGCAATTCAATACTCAATTAACAATCCTCCGCAACCCATTTTTCCCGACGATTGCAAAACCTGAGATATTAAAACAAAAAAGTGCTTACAATCCCTAAAAATTACAGACACTCTTTGTAATTATCTCTCTCTACATATGTGCATTGTGCATTTCCGTTTTAGATGTACACATTTTTCTTAAATCAAAACTTTGAGTTTTTTCGCTCTCCCTTCATCCCGTAAACAAAAAAGCCAAATAGTTCATAGCAAAATGAAAATTTCATAGTAGATGTACGAAAAATTTTAAAACAATAAAAAAAAGTAAATGAAGAAAATTTATTCACAAACCACAAATGAACAAAAAAGTTTTGTTATCCAAGTTTGGGAAATTCCACTAGTCCAAAACTAATATCTTGGAATTTTACATGAAGGAGATTTTTTCTACACATGTTTTAAAAATGGATATGCATGCCAGAAACATGTTAAAGATTCAAATGACCTAAGGATCCAAACCTTTTAAAGAGAATAACAAACGCTCATTAAATTCTCAAGTGAACGTGCGGTGGGATATTTTCCCGAGTCAAACAAACCATTATTTTGCCCATATTCAGAAAGTTGAGCTAACAATCATAGATGATTTGTATAGTGATTTGTCATGCGTAACGGGCTATATTTTTGTAAGAAATGACTGATGGATTTGAAGTCAACACTCAGTTTAAAATCGCCCGCCTCCCCCGTTTCCCGACGATTGCAAAACCTTAGATATAAAAATGAAAAAGTGCATACGATCCCTAAAACATACAGACACTCTTTGGAAATATATCTCTCTACATTTGTGCATTGTGCATTTCCATTTTAGATGTACACTTTTTTCTTAAATCAGAACTTTGAGGTTTTGCTCCCCCTTCATCCCGTAAACAAAAAAGGCAAAAAAGATCACAACAAAATAAAAATTTTATAGTTGATGTGTGGAAAATCTCTAAAATAATAACGAATGTAAAGAAAACATATCTATTCACACACCACAAATGAACACAAAAGTTTTGTTATCCAAGTTTGGGAAATTCCATTAATCCAACCCTATTAAGCTTGGAATTTTACATGAAGGAGATTTTTTCTACACATGTTTTAAAAATGGATATGCATGCTTGAAACATGTTAAAGATTCAAATGACCTATGGATCCAAATATTTTAAAGAGAATAACAAACGCTCATTAAATTCTCAAGTGAACGTGTGGTGGGATATTTACCCGAGTCTAACAAGTCATTATTTTGCCCATTTTCTAAAATTTGATCTAACAATCATAGATGATTGTAAAGTGATTTATCGCGCATAACGGGCTATATTTTTGTCTGAAATGACTTATGGATTGCAATTCAACACTCAGTTAAAAATCCTCTACCACCAATTTTTCCCGACGATTGCAAAACCTGAGATATAAAAACTAAAAAGAGCTTAGAATACCTAAAAATTACAGACACTCTTTGGAATTATCTCTCCCTACATTTGTGCATTGTGCTTTTCCATTTTAGATGTACACTTTTTTCTTAAATCAAAACTTTTACTTTTCGCTCTCCCTTCATCCCGAAAACAAACAAGGCAAAAAGCTTACAACAAAATGAAAATTTTATAGTTGATGTATGGAAAAATTTAAAACAATAACAAATATAAATAAAAAAAATTTATTCACCCAACACAAATGAACACAAAAGTTTTGTTATCCAATTTCGGGAAATTCCACAAGATTAATCCTAATTGCTTGGAATTTTGCAAGAAAGAGATTTCATCCACACATGTTTTAAAAATGGATATGCATGTTTGAAACATGTTAAAGATGCAAATGAGCTATGGATGCAAAGCATTTAAAGAAAATTACAAACGCTCATTAAATTCTCAAGTGAACTTGCGGTGGGATATTTAGCCGAGTCAAACATGCATTATTTTGCCCATTTGCAAAAAGCTGACATAATAATCATAGATGATTGTGATGTGATTTATCACGCGTAACGGGCTATATTTTTGTATGAAATGACTTATGCGTTGTAATTCAACACTCAGTTAAAAATCCTCCGCAACCCATTTTTCACGACGAATGTAAAACCTAAGATATAAAAACGAAAAAATGCTTACAGTCCCTAAAAATTACAGACACTCTTTGGAATTATCTCTCTCAACATATGTGCATTGTGCATTTCCATTTTAGATCTACACATTTTTCTTCAATCAAAACTTCGAGTTTTTTCGCTCTCCCTTTCTCCCGTAAAAAAAAGGCAAATAGATCACAACAAATGAAAATTTCACAGTTGATGTACGGAAAAAGTTTAAAACAATAAAAAAAGTAAATGAAGAAAATTTATTCACACACAACAAATGAACACAAAAGTTTTATTATCCAAGTTTGAGAAATTCCACTAGTCCAAAACTAATATCTTGGAATTTTACAAGAAGGATATTTTTTCTACACATGCTAAAGATGCAAATGAGCTATGGATGCAAAGCTTTTAATGAAAATAAAAAATGCTAATGAAATTCTCAAGTGAACTTGCGGTGGGATATTTACCCGAGTCAAACATGCCATTATTTTGCCCATTTGCAAAAAGCTAACATAATTAATCATAGATGATTGTAATGTGATTTATCATGCGTAACGGGCTATAGTTTTGTATGAAATGACTTATGGATTGCAATTCAACACTCAGTTAAAATTCCTCCCCAACCCATTTTTTCCGACGATTGAAAAACCTGAGATATAAGAACGAAAAGGTGCTTACAATCCCTAAAAATTACAGACACTCTTTGGAATTATCTCTCTCTACATATGTGCGTTGTGCATTTCCATTTTAGATGTACAGATTTTTCTTAAATCAAAACTTCGAGCTTTTCGCTCTCCCTTCATCCCGTAAACAAAAAAGGCAAATAGATCACAGCAAAATGAAAATTTCATAGTTGATGTACGGAAAAAGTTTAAAACAACAAAAAAAGTAAAGGAAGAAAATTTATTCACGCACCACAAATGAACACAAAAGTTTTGTTATCCAAGTTTGGGAAATTCCACTAGTCCAAAACTAATATCTTGGAATTTTACATGAAGGAGATTCTTTCTACACATGTTTTAAAAATGGATATGCATGCCAGAAACATGTTAAAGATTCAAATGACCTATGGATCCAAAGCTTTTAAAGAGAATAACAAACGCTCATTAAATTCTCAAGTGAACGTGCGTTGGGATATTTGCCCGAGTCAAACAAGCCATTATTTTGCCCATATTTAAAAAGTTGAAGTAACAATCATAGATGATTGTAAAGTGATTTGTCATGCGTAACGGGCTATATTTTTGTAAGAAATGACTTATGGATTTGAAGTCAACACTCAGTTAAAAATCGCCCGCCTCCCCCGTTTCCCGACGATTGTAAAACCTTAGATATAAAAACAAAAAAGTGCATACGATCCCTAAAACATACAGACACTCTTTGTAAATATCTCGCTCTACATTTGTGCATTATGCATTTCCATTTTAGATGTACACTTTTTTCTTAAATCAGAACTTTGAGTTTTCGCTCCCCCTTCATTCCGTAAACAAAAAAGGCAGAAAAGATCGCAACAAAATAAAAATATTATAGTTGATGTGTATAAAATATTTAAAATAATAACTAAAGTAAATAAAAAATATCTATTCACACACCACAAATGAACACAAAAGTTTTGTTATCCAAGTTTGGGAAATTCCATTAGTCCAACCCTATTAAGCTTGAAATTTTACATGAATGAGATTTTTTCTACACATGTTTTAAAAATGGATATGCATGCTTGAAACATGTTAAAGATTCAAATGACCTATGGATCCAAAGCTTTTAAAGAGAATAATAAACACTCATTAAATTCTCAAGTGAACGTGCGGTGGGATATTAACCCGAGTCTAACAAGTCAATATTTTGCATATTTTCAAAAATTTGTTCTAACAATCATAGATGATTGTAAAGTGATTTATCATGCGTAATGGGCTATATTTTTGTATGAAATGACTTATGGATTGCAATTCAACACTCAGTTAAAAATCCTCTGCCACCAATTTTTCCTGACGATTTCAGAACCTAAGATATAAAAACTAAAAAGAGCTTACAATCCCTATAAATTACAGACACTCTTTGGAATTATCTCTCCCTACAATTTTGCATTGTGTTTTTCCTTTTTGAATGTACAATTTTTTCTTAAATCAATACGTTGACTTTTCGCTCTCCCTTCATCCCGAAAACAAACAAGGCAAAAAGCTTACAACAAAAAAAAAATTTTTATAGTTGATGTATGGAAAAAATTTAAAACAATAACAAATATAAATAAATAAAATTAATTCACCCAACACAAATGAACACAAAAGTCTTGTTATCCAATTTTTGGAAATTCCAGTAGTTTAACCCTAATAGCTTGGAATTTTGAAAGAAAGAGATTTCATCCACACATGTTTTAAAAATGGATATGCATGTTTGAGACATGTTAAAGATGGAAATGGGCTATGGATGCAATGCTTTTAAACAGAATAACAAACGCTCATTAAATTCTCAAGTGAACTTGTGGTGGGATATTTACTCGAGTCAAACATGTTATTATTTTGCCCATTTGCAGAAAGCTGACATAATTAATCATAGATGATTGTAATGTGATTTATCATGCGTAATGGCTATATTTTTGTATGAAATGGTTTATGGATTGCTATTCAACACTCAGTTAAAAATCCTCCGCAACCCATTTTTCCCGACGATTGCAAAACCTGAGATATAAAAACGAAAAGGTGCTTACAATCCCTAAAAATTACAGGCACTCTTTGGAATTATCTCTCTCTACATATGTGCATTGTCCATTTCCGTTTTAGATGTACACATGTTTCTTAAATCAAAACTTCGAGTTTTTCACTCCCCCTTCATCCCGTAAACAAAAAAGGCAAATAGATCACAACAAAATGAAAATTTCATAGTTGATGTACGGAAAAAGTTTAAAACAATAAAAAAATTAAATGAAGAAAATTTATTCACACACCACAAATGAACACAAAAGTTTTGTTATCCAAGATTGCAAAAATCCACTAGTCCAAGACTAATATCTTGGAATTTTACATGAAGGACATTTTTTCTACACATGTTTTAAAAATGGATAGGGCTGCCAGAAACGTGTTAAAGATTCAAATGACCTATGGATCCAAAGCTTTTAAAGAGAATAACAAACGCTCATTAAATTCTCAAGTGAACGTGCGGTGGGATATTTGCCCGAGTCAAACAAGCCATTATTTTGCCCATATTAAAAAATTTGAGCTAACAATCATAGATGATTGTAAAGTGATTTGTCATGCGTAACGGGCTATATTTTTGTAAGAAATGACTTATGGATTTGAAGTCAACACTCAGTTAAAAATCGCCCGCCTCCCCCGTTTCCCGACGATTGCAAAACCTTAGATATAAAAATGAAAAAGTGCATACGATCCCTAAAACATACAGACACTCTTTGGAAATATGTCTCTCTACATTTGTGCATTGTGCATTTCCATTTTATATATACACTTTTTTCTTAAATCAGAACTTTGAGTTTTCGGTCCCCCTTCATCCCTTAAACAAAAAATGCAGAAAAGATCACAACAAAATAAAAATTTTATAGTTGATGTGTGGAAAACATTTAAAATAATAACTAATGTAAATAAAAAATATTTATTCACACACCACAAATGAACACAAAAGTTTTGTTATCCAAGTTTGGGAAATTCCATTAGTCCAACCCTTTTAAGCTTGGAATTTTACATGAAGGATGCAAAGCTTTTAAAGGGAATAACAAACGCTCATTAAATTCTCAAGTGAACTTGCGGTGGGATATTTACCCGAGTCAAACATGCCATTATTTTACCCATTTGCCAAACGCTGACATAATTAATCATAGATGATTGTAATGTGATCTATCATGTTTAACGAGCTATATTTTGTTATGAAATGACTTAAGGATTGCAATTCAACACTCAGTTAAAAATCCTCCGCAACCCATTTTTCCTGGCGATTGTAAAACCTGAGATATAAAAACGAAAAGGTGCTTACAATCCCTAAAAATTACAGGCACTCTTTGGAATTATCTCTCTCTACATATGTGCATTGTGCTTTTCCGTTTTAGATGTACACATTTTTCTTAAATCAAAACTTCGAGTTTTTCGCTCTCCCTTCATCCCGTAAACAAAAAAGGCAAATAGATCACAGTAAAATGAAAATTTCATAGTTGATGTACAGAAAAAGTTTAAAACAATAAAAAAAATAAATGATGAAAATTTATTCACACACCACAAATGAGCACAAAAGTTTTGTTATCCAAGTTTGGAAAATTCCACTAGTCCAAAACTAATATCTTGGAATTTTACATGAAGGAGATTTTTTCTACACATGTTTTAAAAATGGATATGCATGCAGAAACATGTTAAAGATTCAAATGACCTATGGATCCAAAGCCTTTAAAGAGAATAAGAAATGCTCATTAAATTCTCAAGTGGACGTGCGGTGGGATATTTGCCCGAGTCAAACAAGCCATTATTTTGCCCATATTCCAAAAGTTGAGCTAACAATCATAGATGATTTTTTAAGTGATTTTTCATGCGTTACGGGCTATGTTTTTTTAAGAAATGACTTATGGATTTGAATTCAACACTTAGTTAAAAATCGCCCACCTCCCCCGTTTCCAGACGATTGCAAAACCTTAGATATAAAAATGATAAAGTGCATACGATCCCTAAAACATATTGACACTCTTTGGAAATATCTCTTTCTAGATTTGTGCATTATGCATTTCCATTTTAGATGTACACTTTTTTCTTAAATCAGAACTTTGAGTTTTCGCTCCCCCTTCATCCCGTAAACAAAAACGGCAAAAAAGATCGCAACAAAATAAAAATTTTATACTTGATGTGTGGAAAATATTTAAAATAATAACTAAAGTAAATAAAAAATATCTATTCACACACCACAAATGAACACAAATGTTTTGTTATCCAAGTTAGGGAAATTCCATTAGTCCAACCCTATTAAGCCTGGAATTTTACATGAAGGAGATTTTTTCTACACATGTTTTAAAAATGGATATACATGCTTGATACATGTTAAACATTCAAATGACCTACGGATCCAAAGCTTTTAAAGAGAATAACAAACGCTCATTAAATTCTCAAGTGAACGTGCGGTGGGATATTTACCTGAGTCTAACAAGTCATTATTTTGCCCATTTTCAAAAATTTGATCTAACAATCATAGATGATTGTAAAGTGATTTATCACGTGTAACGAGCTATATTTTTGTATGAAATGACTTATGGATTGCAATTCAACACTCAGTTAAAAATCCTTTGCCACCAATTTTTCCTAACGATTGCAAAATCTGAGATATAAAAACTAAAAAGAGCCTACAATCCCTAAAAATTACTGACACTCTTTGGAATTATTTAACCCTACAATTGTGCATTGTGCTTTTCCATTTTAGATGTACACTTTTTTCTTAAATAAAAATTTTGACTTTTCGTTCTCCGTTCATCCCGAAAACAAACAAGGCAAAAAGCTAACAACAATATGAAAATTTTATAGTTGTTGTATGGAAAAAATTTAAAACAATAACAAATATAAATAAAGAGAATTTATTCACCCAACACAAATGAACACAAAAGTTTTGTTATCCAATTTTGGGAAATTCCACAAGTTTAACCCTAATAGCTAGGAATTTTGCAAGAAAGAGATTTCATCCACACGTGTTTTAAAAATGGATATGCATGTTTGAAACATGTTAAAGATGCAAATGAGCTATGGATGCAAAGCTGTTAAAGAGAATAACAAAGGCTCATTAAATTCTCAAGTGAACGTGCGGTGGGATATTTACCCGAGTCTAACAAGTCATTATTTTGCCCATTTTCAAAAATTTGATCTAACAATCATAGATGATTGTAAAGTGATTTATCATGCGTAACGGGCTATATTTTTGTATGAAATGACTTATGGATTGCAATTCAACACTCAGTTAAAAATCCTCTGCCACCAATTTTTCCCGACGATTGCAATACCTGAGATATAAAAACTAAAAAGAGCTTACAATCCCTAAAACTTACAGACACTTTTTGGAATTATCTCTCCCTACAATTGTGCATTTTGCTTTTCCATTCAAGATGCACACTTTTTTCTTAAATCAAAACTTTGACTTTTCGCTCTCCCTTCATCCCGAAAACAAACAAGGCAAAAAGCTTACAACAAAATGAAAATTTTATAGTTGATGTATGGAAAAATTTTAAAACAATAAAAAATATAAATAAATAAAATTTATTCACCTAACACAAATGAACACAAAAGTTTTGTTATCCATTTTGGGAAATTCCACTAGTTTAACCCAAATAGCTTGAAATTTATCAAGAAAGAGATTTCATCCATATATGTTTTAAAAATGGATATGCATGTTTGAAACATGTTAAAGAGGCAAATGAGCTCTGGATGCAAAACTTTTAAAGAGAATAACAAACGCTCATTAAATTCTAAAGTGAACTTCCGGTGGGATATTTACCCGAGTCAAACATGCCATTATTTTGCCCATTTGAAAAAAGCTGGCATAATAATCATAGATGATTGTAATGTGATTTATCATGTGTAACGGGCAATATTTTTGTATGAAATGACTTTTGGTTTGCAATTCAACACTCAGTTAAAAATCCTTCGCAACCCATTTTTTTCGACGATTCCAAAACCTGAGATATAAAAAAGAAAAAATGCTTACAATCCCTAAAAATTACAGACACTCTTTGGAATTATCTCTCTCTACATATGTGCATTGTGCATTTCCGTTTTAGATGTACACATTTTTCTTAAATCAAAACTTCAAGTTTTTCGCTCTCTTCATCCCATAAACAAAAAAGGCAAATAGATCACAGAAAAATGAAAATTTCATCGTTGATGTACGGAAAAAGTTTAAAACAATAAAAAAAATTAAATAAATAAAATTTATTCACACACCACAAATGAACACAAAAGTTTTGTTATCCAAGTTTTTGAAATTCCACTAGTCCAAAACTAATATCTTGGAATTTTCTACACATATTTTAAAAATGGATATGCTTGCCAAAAACATGTTAAAGATTCAAATGACCTATGGATCCAAAGCTTTTAAAGAGAATAACAAACGCTCATTAAATTCTCAAGTGAACGTGCGGTGGGATATTTGCCCGAGTCAAACAAACCTTTGTTTTACCCATATTCAAAAAGTTGAGCTAACAATCATAGATGATTGTAAGGTGATTTTTCATGCATAACGGGCTATATTTTTGTAAGAAATGACTTATGTATTTGAAGCCAACACTCAGTTAAAAATCGCCCACCTCCCCCATTTCCCGACGATTGAAAAACCTTAGATATAAAAATGAAAAAGTGCATACGATCCCTAAAACATACAGACACTCTATGGAAATATCTCTCTCTACATTTGTGCATTGTGCATTTCCATTTTACATGTACAATTTTTTCTTAAATCAGAACTTTGAGTTTCCGCACCCCCTTCATCCCGTAAAAAAAAGGCAAAAAAGATCACAACAAAATAAAAACTTTATAGTTGATGTGTGGAAAATAATTAAAATAATAACTAATGTATATAAAAAATATCTATTCACACACCACAAATGAACACAAAAGTTTTGTTATCCAAGTTTGGGAAACAACTCTATTAAGCTTGAAATTTTACATGAAGGAGATTTTTTTTACACATTTTTTAAAAATGGATATGCATGCTTGAAACATGTTAAACATTCAAATGACCTATGGATCCAAAGCTTTTAAAGAGACTAACAAACGCTCATTAAATTCTCAAGTGAACGTGCGGTGGGATATTTACCCGAGTCCAACAAGTCATTATTTTGCCCATTTTCAAAAAAATTGATCTAACAATCATAGATGATTGTAAAGTGATTTATCATGCGTAACGGGCTATATTTTTTTAAGAAATGACTTATGGATTGCAATTCAACACTCAGTTAAAAATCCTCTGCCACCAATTTTTCCCAACAATTGCAAAACATGAGATATAAAAACTAAAAAGAGCTTACAATCCCTAAAAATTACAGACACTCTTTGTAATTATCTCTCTCTACATATGTGCATTGTGCATTTCCGTTTTAGATGTACACATTTTTATTAAATCAAAACTTCGAGTTTTTCGCTCTCCCTTCATCCCGTAAACAAAAAAGGCAAATAGATCACAGCAAAATGTAAATTTCATAGTTGATGTACGGAAAAAGTTTAAAACAATAAAAAAAGTAAATGAAGAAAATTTATTCACACACCACAAATGAACACAAAAGTTTTGTTATCCAAGTTTGGGAAATTCGACTAGTCCAAAACTAATATCTTGGAATTTTACATGAAGGTGATTTTTTCTACACTTGTTTTAAAAATGGATATGCATGCCAGACACATGTTAAAGATTTAAATGACCTATGGATCCAAAGGTTTTAAAGTGAATAACAAACGCTCATTAAATTCTCAAGTGAACATGCGGTGGGATATTTGCCCGAGTCAAACAAGCCATTATTTTGCCCATGTTCAAAAAGTTGAGCTAACAATCATAGATGATTGTAAAGTGATTTTTCATGCGTAACGGGCTATATTTCTGTAAGAAATGACTTATGGATTTGAAGTCAACACTCAGTTAAAAATCGCTCGCCTCCTCCATTTCCCGACGATTGCAAAACCTTAGATATAAAAACAAAAAAGTGCATACGATCCTTAAAACATACAGACACTCTTTGGAAATATCTCTCTCTACATTTGTACATTGTGCATTTCCATCTTAGATTTACACTTTTTTCTTAAATCAGAACTTTGAGTTTTCGCTGCCCCTTCATCCCGTAAACAAAAAAGGCAAAAAAAGATCACAACAAAATAAAAATTTTATAGTTGATGTGTGGAAATTATTTAAAATAATAACTAATGTAAATAAAAAATATCTATTCACACACCACAAATGAACACAAAAGTTTTGTTATCCAAGTTTGGGAAACAACCCTATTAAGCTTGGAATTTTACATGAAGGAGATTTTTTCTTTAAAAATGGAAATGCATGGTTGAAACATGTTAAAGATTCAAATGACCTATGGATCCAAAGCTTTTAAAGAGAATAACAAACGCTCATTAAATTCTCAAGTGAACGTGCGGTGGGATATTTACCCGAGTCTAACAAGTCATTATTTTGCTCATTTCAAAAAATTTGATCTAACAATCATAGATGATTTTAAAGTGATTTATCATGCGTAACGGGCTATATTTTTGTATAAAATGACTTATGGATTGCAATTCAACACTCTGTTAAAACCTCTGCCACCAATTTTTCCCGACGATTGCAAAACCTGAGATAAAAAAACTAAAAAGAGCTTACAATCCTTAAAAATTACAGAGACTCTTTGGAATTTTCTCTCCCTACAATTTTGCATTGTGCTTTTCCATTTTAGATGTACACTTTTTTCTTAAATCAAAACTTTTACTTTTCGCTCACCGTTCATCCCGAAAACAAACAAGGCAAAAAACTTACAACAAAATGAAAATTTTATAGTTGATGTATGGAAAAAATTTAAAACAATAAAAAATATAAATGAAGAAAATTTATTCACCATACACAAATGAACACAAAATTTTTATTATCCAATTTTGGGAAATTCCACTAGTTTAACCCTAATAGCTTGAAATTTTGCAAGAAAGAGATTTCATCCACACATGTTTAAAAATGGATATGCATGTTTGAAACATGTTAAAGATGCAAATGAGCTATGGATGCAAAGATTTTAAAGAGAATAACAAACACTCATTAAATTCTCAAGTGAACTTGCGGTGGGATATTTACCCGAGTCAAACATGCCATTATTTTGCCCATTTGCAAAAAGCTGACACAATAATCATAGATGATTGTAATAAGATTTATCATGCGTAACAGACTATATTTTTGTATGAAATGACTTATGGATTGCAATTCAACACTCAGTTAAAAATCCTCCGCAACCCATTTTTCCCGACGATTGCAAAACCTGAGATATAAAAACGAAAAAATGTTTACAATCCCTAAAAATTACAGACACTCTTTGGAATTATCTCTCTCTACATATGTGCATTGTGCATTTCCATTTTAGATGTACACATTTTTCTTAAATCAAAACATCGAGTTTTTCGCTCTCCCTTCATCCCGTAAACAAAAAAGGCAAATAGATCACAGCAAAATGAAAATTTCATAGTTGATGTACGAAAAAAATTTAAAAAAAAAAAAGTAAATGAAGAAAATTTATTCACACACCACAAATGAACACAAAAGTTTTGTTATCCAAGTTTGGGAAATTCCACTAGTCCAAAACAAATATCTTGGAATTTTACGTGAAGAAGATTTTTTCTACACATGTTTTAAAAATCGATAAGCATGCCAGAAACATGTTAAAGTTTCAAATAACCTATGGATCCAAAGCTTTTAAATAGAATGACAAACGCTCATTAAATTCTCAAGTGAACGTGCGGTGGGATATTTGCCCGAGTCAAACAAGCCATTATTTTGCCCATATTCAAAAAGTTGAGCTAACAATCATAGATGATTGTAAAGTGATTTGTTAGGCGTAACGGGATATATTTTTGTAAGAAATGACTTATGGATTTGAAGTCAACACTTAGTTAAATATCGCCTGGCTCCCCCGTTTCCCGACGATTGCAAAACCTGAGATATAAAAACAAAAAAGTGCATACGATCCCTAAAACATACAGACACTCTTTGGAAATATCTCTCTCTACATTTGTGCATTGTGCATTTCCATATTAGATATACACTATTTTGTTAAATCAAAACTTTGAGTATTCGCTCCCCCTTCATCCCGAAAAGAAAAAAGGCAAAATAGATCACAACAAAATAAAAATCTTATAGTTGATGGGTGGAAAATATTTAAAATAACTACTAATGTAAATAAAAAATATTTATTCACACAGTAAAAACGAATACAACAGTTTTCTTATCCAAGTTCGCGAAATTCCATTAGTCCAACCCTATTAAGCTTGGAATTTTACATGAAGGAGATTTTTTCTACACATGTTTTAAAAATGGATATGCATGCTTGAAACATGTAAAAGATTCAAACGACCTTCGGATCCAAAGCTTTCAACGAGAATAACAAACGCTCATTAAATTCTCAAGTGAACGTGCGGTGGGATATTTACCCGAATCTAACAAGTCATTATTTTGCCCATTTTCAAAAAATTTGATCGAACAATCATAGATGATTGTAAAGTGATTTATCAAGCGTAACGGGCTATATTTTTGTATGAAAAGACTTATGGATTGCAATTCAACACTCAGTTAAAAATCCTCTGCCACCAATTTTTCCCAACGATTGCAAAACCTGAGATATAGAAACTAAAAAGATCTTACAATCCCTTAAAATTACAGACACTCTTTGGAATTATCTCTCCCAAAAATTGTGCATTGTTCTTTTCAATTTTAGATGTACACTTTTCTTAAATTAAAACTTTGACTTTTCGCTCTCCCTTCATCCCGAAACCAAAAGTGGCAAAAAGCTTACAAAAAAATTAAAATTTTATAGTTGATGTATAGAAAAAATTTAAAACAATAACAAATATAAATAAAGAGTATATATTCACACACCACAAGTGAACACAAAAGTTTTGTTATCCAAGTTTGGGAAATTTCACTAGTCCAAAACTAATATCTTGGAATTTTACGTTAAGGAGATTTTTTCTAAACATGTTTTAAAAATGGATTTGCATGCCAGAAACATGTTAAAGTTTCAAATGACCTATGGATCCAAAGCTTTTAAATAGAATGACAAATGCTCATTAAATTTTCAAGTGAACGTGCGGTGGGATATTTGCCCGAGTCAAACAAGCCATTATTTTGCCCATATTCAAAAAGTTGAGCTAACAATCATGCGTAACGGGATATATTTTTGTAAGAAATGACTTATGGATTTGAAGTCAACACTCAGTTAAAAATCGCCCGCCTCCCCCTTTTCCCGATGATTGCAAAACATGAGATATAAAAATGAAAAAGTGCATACGATCCCTAAAACATACAGACACTCTTGGGAAATATCTCTCTCTACATTTGTGCATTGTGCATTTCCATATTAGATGTACACTTTTTTCTTCAATCAAAATTTTGAGTATTCGCTCCCCCTTCATCCCGTAAAGAAAAAAGGCAAAAAAGATTACAACAAAATAAAAATTTTATAGTTGATGTGTGGAAAATATTTAAAATAATTACTAATGTAAATAAAATATAACTATTCACACAGCAAAAATGAACACAAAAGTTTTCTTATCCAAGTTTGCGAAATTCCATTAGTCCAACCCTATTAAGCTTGAAATTTTACATGAAGGAGATTTTTTCTACACATGTTTTAAAAATGGATATGCATGCTTGAAACATGTTAAAGATTCAAATGCCTTTGGACCCAATGCTTTCAACGAGAATAACAAACGCTCATTAAATTCTCAAGTGAACGTGCGGTGGGATATTTACCCGAGTCTAACAAGTCATTATTTTGCCCATTTTCAAAAAATTTGATTTAACAATCACATATGATTGTAAAGTGATTTATCATGCGTAATGGGCTATATTTTTGTATGAAATGACTTATGGATTGCAATTCAACACTCAGTTAAAATCCTCTGCCACCAATTTTTCCCGATGATTGCAAAACCTGAGATATAAAAACTAAAAAGAACTTACAATCCCTAAAAATTACCGACACACTTTGGAATTATGTCTCCCTGCAATTGTGCATTGTGCTTTTCCATTTTAGTTGTACACTTTTTTCTTAAATCAAAACTTTTACTTTTCGCTCTCCCTTCATCCCGAAAACAAAAGAGGCAAAAAGCTTACAACAAAATGAAAATTTTATAGTTGATGTATGGAAAAAATTTAAAATAGTAACAAATATAAATAAAAAAAATTTATTCACCCAACAAAAATGAACACAAAAATTTTGTCATCCAATTTTGGGAAATTCCACTAGTTTAACCCTTATAGCTTGGAATTTTGCAAGAAAGAGATTTCAGCCACACATATTTTAAAAATGGATATGCATGTTTGAAACATGTTAAAGATGAAAATGAGCTATGGATGCAAAGCTTTTAAAGAGAATAACAAACACTCATTAAATTCTCAAGTGAACTTCGGTGGGATATTTACCCGAGTCAAACATGCCATTATTTTGCCCATTTGCAAAAAGCTGACACAATAATCATAGATGATTGTAATATTATTTATCATGCGTAACGGACTATATTTTTGTATGAAATGACTTATGGATTGCAATTCAACACTTAGTGAAAAATCCTCCGCAACCCACTTTTCCTGACGATTGCAAAACCTGAGACATAAAAACGAAAAAGTGCTTACAATCCCTAAAAATTACAGACACTCTTTGGAATTAGCTCTCTCTACATATGTGCATTGTGCATTTCCGTTTTAGATGTACACATTTTTCTTAAATCAAAACTTCGAGTTTTTGGCTCTCCCTTCATCCCGTAAACAAAAAAGGCAAATTGATCACAACAAAATGAAAATTTCATAGTTGATGTACGGAAAAAGTTTAAAATAATAAAAAAAACTAAATGAAGAAAATTTATTCACACACCACAAATGAACACAAAAGTTTTGTTATCCAAGTTTGGGCAATTCCTCTAGTCCAAAACTAATATGTTGGAATCTTACGTGAAGGTGATTTTTTCTACACATGTTTTAAAAATGGATATGCATGCCAGAAACATGTTAAAGATTCAAATGACCTATGGATCCGAAGCTTTTAAATAGAATGACAAACGCTCAATAAATTCTCAAGTGAACGTGCGGTGGGATATTTGCCCGAGTCAAACAAGCCATTATTGTGCCCATATTCAAAAAGTTGAGCTAACAATAATAGATGATTGTAAAGTGATTTCTCATGCGTAACGGGCTACATTTTTGTAAGAAATGACTTATGGATTTGAAGTTAACACTCAGTTAAAAATCACCCTCCTCCCCCGTGTCCCGACGATTGCAAAACCTTAGATATAAAAACGAAAAAGTGCATACGATCCCTCAAACATACAGACACACTTTGGAAATATCTCTCTCTACATTTGTGCATTGTGAATTTCCATTTTAGATGTACTCTTTTTTCTTAAATCCGAACTTTTAGTTTTCGCTCCCCCTTCATCCCGTAAAGTAAAAAGGCAAAAAAGATCACAACAAAATAAAAATTTTATAGTTGATGTGTGGAAAATATTTAAAATAATAACTAATGAAAATAAAAAATATCTATTCACACACCACAAATGAACACAAAAGTTTTGTTATCCGAGTTTGGGAAATTCCATTAGTCCAACCCTATTATGCTTGGAATTTTACATGAAGGAGATTTTTTCTACACATGTTTTAAAAATGGATATGCATGCTTGAAACATGTTAAAGATTCAAATGACCTATGGATCCAAAGCTTTTAAAGAGAATAACAAACACTCATTAAATTCTCAAGTGAACGTGCGGTGGGATATTTACCCGAGTCTAACAAATCATTATTTTGCCCATTTTAAAAAATTTGATCTAACAATCATAGATGATTGTAAAGTGATTTATCATGCGTAACGGGCTATATTTTTGTATGAAATGATTTATGGATTGCAATTCAACAGTCAGTTAAAAATCCTCCGCAACCCATTTTTCCCGAGGATTGCAAAACCTGCGATATAAAAACAAAAAGGTGCTTACAATCCCTAAAAATTACAGACATTTTAGGAATTATTTCTCTCTACATATGTGCATTGTGCATTTCCATTTTAGATGTACACATTTTTCTTAAATCAAAACTTCGAGTTTTTCGCTTTCCCTTCATCCCGTAAACAAAAAAGGCAAATAGATCACGGCAAAATGAAAATTTCATAGTTGATGTACGGAAAAAGTTTAAAAAAATAAAAAAAGTAAATGAAGAAAATTTATTCACACACCACAAATGAAAACAAAAGTTTTGTTATCCAAGTTTGGGAAATTCCACTTGTCCAAAACTAATATCTTGGAATTTTAAATGAAGGAGATTTTTTCTACACATGTTTTAAAAATGAATATGCATTCCAGACACATGTTCATGATTCAAATTACCTATGGATCCAAAGCTTTTAAAGAGAATAACAAACCCTCATTAAATTCTCAAGTGACGTGCGGTGGGATATTTGCCCGAGTCAAACAAGCCATTATTTTGCCCATATTCAAAAAGTTGAGCTAACAATCATCGGTGATTTTAAAGCGATTTGTCATGCGTAACGGGCTATATTTTTGTAAGAAATGACCTATGGATTTTAATTCAACACTCAGTTAAAAATTGCCCGCCTCCCCCGTTTCCCGACGATTGCAAAACCTTAGATATAAAAACGAAAGAGTGCACACGATCCCTAAAACATACAGACAATCTTTGGAAATATCTCTCTCTACATTTGTGTATTGTGCATTTCCATTTTAGATGTACACTTTTTTCTTAAATCAGAACTTTGAGTTTTCGCTCCCCCTTTATCCCATAAAGTAAAAAGGTAAAACAGTTCACAACAAAATAAAAATTTTATAGTTGATGTGTGGAAAATATTTAAAATAATAACTAATGTAAATAAAAAATATCTATTATCACACCACAAATGAACACAAAAGTTTGGTTATCCATGTTTGGGAAATTCCATTACTCCAACCCTATTAAGCTTGGAATTTTACAAGAAGGAGATTTTTTCTACACATGTTTTAAAAATGGATATGCATGCTTGAAACATGTTAAAGATTCAAATGACCTACGGATCCAAAGCTTTTAAAGAGAATAACAATCGCTCGTTAAATTCTCAAGTAAATGTGCGGTGGGATATTTACCCGAGTCTAACAAGTCAGTATTTTGCCCATTTTCAAAAATTTGATCTAACAATCATAGATGATTGTAAAGTGATTTATCATGTGTAACGGGCTTTGTTTTTGTATGAAATGACTTATGGATTGCAATTCAACACTCAGTTAAATATCCTCTGCCACCAATTTTTCACGACGATTGCGAAACCTAGGATATAAAAACTAAAAAGAGCTTACAATCCCTAAAAATTACAGACACTCTTTGGAATTATCTCTCCCTACAATTGTGCATTGTGCTTTTCCATTTTACATGTACACTTTTTTCTTAAATCAAAACTTTGACTTTTCGCTCTCCCTTCTTCCCGAAAACAAACAAGGCAAAAAGCTTACAACAAAATGAAAATTTTATAGTTGATGTATGGAAAAAATTTAAAAAAATAACAAATATAAATAAAGAAAATTTATTCACCCAACACAAATGAACACAAACGTTTTGTTATCCAATTTTGGGAAATTCCACTAGTTTAACCCTAATACCTTGGAATTTTGCAAGAAAGAGATTTCATCCACACTTGTTTTAAAAATGGATATGCATGTTTGAAACATGTTAAAGATGCAAATGAGCTATGGATGCAAAGCTTTTAAAAAGAATAACAAACGCTCATTAAATTCTCAAGTGAAATTGCGGTGGGATATTTACGGGAGTCAAACATGCCATTATTTTGCCCATTTGCAAAAAGCTGACATAATTAATCATAGGTGATTGTAATGTGATTTATCATGCGTAACGGGCTATATTTTTGTATGGAATGACTTATGGATTTCAATTCAACACTCAGTTAAAAATCCTCCGCTACCCATTTTTCCCGACGATTGCAAAACCTAAAATATAAAAACGAAAAGGTGCTTACAATCCCTAAAAATTACACACGCTCTTTGGAATTATCTCTCTCTACATATGTGCATTGTGCATTTCCATTTTAGATGTTCACATTTTTCTTAAATCAAAACTTCGAGTTTTTTGCTATCCCTTCATCCCGTAAACAAAAAAGGCAAATAGATCACGGCAAAATGAAAATTTCATAGTTGATGTACGGAAAAAGTTTAAAACAATAAAAAAAAGTAAATGAAGAAAATTTATTCGTACACCACAAATGAACACAAAATTTTTGTTATCCAAGTTTGGGAAATTCCACTAGTCCATAACTAATATCTTGGAATTTTACATGAAGGACATTTTTTCTACACATGTTTTAAAAATGGATATGCATGCTAGACACATGTTCATGATTCAAATGACCTAGGATCCAAAGCTTTTAAAGAGAATAACAAACGCTCATTAAATTCTCAAGTGAACGTGCGGTGGGATATTTGCCCGAGTCAAACAAGCCATTATTTTGCCCATATTCAAAAAGTTGAGCTAGCAATCATAGGTGATTTTAACGCGATTTGTCATGCGTAACGGGCTATATTTTTGTAAGAAATGACTTATGGATTTGAAGTCAACACTCAGTTAAAAATCGCCCGCCTCCCCCGTTTCCCAACGATTGAAAAACTTTAGATATAAAAACGAAAGAGTGCACACGATCCCTAAAACATACAGACACTCTTTGGAAATATCACTCTCTACATTTGTGCATTGTGCATTTCCATTTTAGATGTACACTTTTTTCTTAAATCAGAACTTTGAGTTTTCGCTCCCCCTTTATCCCGTAAAGTAAAAAGGCAAAAGAGATCACAACAAAATAAAAATTTTATAGTTGATGTGTGGAAAATATTTAAAATAATAACTAATGTAAATAAAAAATATCTATTCACACACCACAAATGAACACAAAAGTTTGGTTATCCAAGTTTGGGAAATTCCATTAGTCCAACCCTATTAAGCTTGGAATTTTACATGAAGGTGATTTTTTCTACACATGTTTTAAAAATGGATATGCAAGTTTGAAACATATTAAAGATTCATATGACCTACGGATCCAAAGCATTTAAAGAGAATAATAATTGCTCGTTAAATTCTCAAGTGAATGTGTGGTGGGATATTTACGCGAGTCTAACAAGTCATTATTTTGCCCATTTTGAAAAATTTGATCTAACAATCATAGATGATTGTAAAGTGATTTATCATGTGTAACGGGCTATAGTTTTGTATGAAATGACTTAAGGATTGCAATTCAACACACAATTAAATATCTTCTGCCACCAATTTTTCCCGACGATTGGAAAACCTGAGATATAAAAACTAAAAAGACCTTACAATCCCTAAAAATTACTGACACTCTTTGGAATTATCTCTCCCTACAATTGTGCATTGTGCTTTTCCATTTTGGATGTACACTTTTTTCTTAAATCAAAACTTTGACTTTTCGCTCTCCCTTGATCTCAAAAACAAACAAGGCAAAAAGATTACAACAAAATGAAAATTTTATAGTTGATGTATGGAAAAAATTTAAAACAATATCAAATATAAATAAAGAAAATTTATTCACCCAACACATATGAACACAAAAGTTTTGTTATCCAAATTTGGGAAATTCCACTAGTTTAACCCTAATAGCTTGGAATTTTGCAAGAAAGTGATTTCATCCACACATGTTCTAAAAATGGATATGCATGTTTGAAACATGTTAAAGATGCAAATGAGCTATGGATGCAAAGCTTATAAAGAGAATAACAAACGCTCATTAAATTCTCAAGTGAATTTGCGGTGGGATATTTACCCGAGTCAAACATGCCATTATTTTGCCCATTTGCAAAAAGCTGACATTATTAATCATAGATGATTGTAATGTGATTTATCATGCGTAACGGGCTATATTTTTTTATGAAATGACTTATAGATTGCAATACAACAGTCAGTTAAAAATCCTCCACAACCCATATTTCCCGACGATTGCAAAACCTGAGATATAAAAACGAAAAGGTGCTTACAATCCCTAAAAATTACAGACACTTTTGGAATTATGTCTCTCTACATATGTGCATTGTGCATTTCCGTTTTAGATGTCAACATTTTTCTTAAATCAAAACTTTGAGTTTTTCGCTTTCCCTTTATCCCGTAAACAAAAAATGCAAATAGATCACAGCAAAATGAAAATTTCATAGTTGATGTACGGAAAAAGTTTAAAACAATAAAAAAAGTAATTGAAGAAAATTTATTCACACAGCACAAATGAACACAAAAGTTTTGTTATCCAAGTTTGGGAAATTCCACTAGTCCAAAAATAATATCTTGGAATTTTACATGAAGGAGATTTTTTCTACACATGTTTTAAAAATGGATATGCTTGCCAGACACATGTTAATGATTCAAATGACCTATGGATCCAAAGCTTTTAAAGAGAATAACAAACGCTCATTAAATTCTCAAGTGAACGTGCGGTGGGATATTTGCCCGAGTCAAACTAGCCATTATTTTGCCCATATTCAAAAGGTTGAGCTAACAATCATAGGTGATTGTAAAGTGATTTGTCATGCGTAACGGGCTATATTTTTGTAAGAAATGACTTATGGATTACAAGTCAACACTTAGTTAAAAATCGCCCGCCTCCCCCATTTTCCAACGATTGCAAAACCTGAGATATAAAAACGAAAGAGTGCACACGATCCCTAAAACATACAGACACTCTTTGGAAATATCTCTCTCTACATTTGTGCATTGTGCATTTCCATTTTAGATGTACGCTCCCCCTTTATCCCGTAAAATAAAAAGGCAAAAGAGATCATAACAAAATAAAAATTTTATAGTTGATGTGTGGAAAATATTTAAAATAATAACTAAAGTAAATAAAAAATATCTATTCACACACCACAAATGAACACAAAAGTTTGGTTATCCAAATTTGGGAAATTCCATTAGTCCAACCCTATTAAGCTTGGAATTTTACATGAAGGAGATTCTTTCTACACATGTTTTAAAAATGGATATGCATGCTTGAAACATGTTAAAGATTCAAATGACCTACGGATCCAAAGCTTTTAAAGAGAATAACAATCATTCGTTAAATTCTCAAGTGAATGTGCGGTGGGATATTTACCTGAGTCTAACAAGTCATTATTTTGCCCATTTTGAAAAATTTGATCTAACAATCTTAAATGATTGTAAAGTGATTTATCATGTGTAACGGGCTATATTTTTTGTATGAAATGACTTATGGATTGCAATTCAACACTTAGTTAAATATCCTCTGCCACCAATTTTTCCTGACGATTGCGAAACCTGAGATATAAAAACTAGAAAGAGCTTACAACCCCAAAAAATTATAGACACTCTTTGGAATTATCTCTCCCTACAATTGTGCATTGTGCTTTTCCATTTTAGATGTACACTTTTTTTTAAATCAAAACTTTGACCTTTTCCTCTCCCTTCATCCCGAAAACAAACAAGGCAAAAAGCTTACAACAAAATGAAAATTTTATAGTTGATATATGGAAAAAATTTAAAACAATATCAAATATAAATAAAGAAAATTTATTCACCCAACACAAATGAACACAAAAGTTTTGTTATCCAAATTTTGGAAATTCCACTAGTTTAACCCTAATAGCTTGGAATTTTGCAAGAAAGAGATTTCATCCACACATATTTTAAAAATGGATATGCATGTTTGAAACATGTTAAAGATGCAAATGAGCTATGGATGCAAAGCTTTCAAAGAGAATAACAAACGCTCATTAAATTCTCAAGTGAATTTGCGGTGGGATATTTACCCGAGTAAAACATGCCATTATTTTGCCCATTTGCAAAAAGCTGACATTATTAATCATAGATGATTGTAATGTGATTTATCATGCGTAACGGGCTATATTTTTTTATGAAATGACATATAGATTGCTATTCAACAGTCAGTTAAAAATCCTCCACAACCCATTTTTCCCGACGATTGCAAAACCTGAGATATAAAAACGAAAAGGTGCTTACAATCCCTAAAAATTACAGACACTTTTGGAATTATCTCTCTCTACATATGTACATTGTGCATTTCCGTTTTAGATGTACACATTTTTCTTAAATCAAAACTTCGAGATGTTCGCTTTCCCTTCATCCCGTAAACAAAAAAGGCAAATAGATCACAGCAAAATGAAAATTTCATAGTTGATGTAGGGAAAAAGTTTAAACAACAAAAAAAGTAAATGAAGAAAATTTATTCACACAGCACAAATGAACACAAAAGTTTTGTTATCCAAGTTTGGGAAATTCCACTAGTCCAAAACTAATATCTTGGAATTTTACATGAAGGAGAATTTTTCTACACATCTTTTAAAAATGGATATGCATGCCAGACACATGTTAATGATTCAAATGACCTATGGATCCAAAGCTTTTAAAGAGAATTACAAACGCTCATTAAATTCTCAAGTGAACGTGAGGTGGGATATTTGCCCGAGTCAAACAAGCCATTATTTTGCCCATATTCAAAAAGTTGAGCTAATAATCATAGGTGATTGTAAAGTGATTTTTCTTGCGTAACGGGCTATATTTTTGTAAGAAATGACTTATGGATTTGAAGTCAACACTTAGTTAAAAATCGCCCGCCTCCCCCGTTTCCCGACGATTGCAAAACCTTAGATATAAAAAGGAAAGAGTGCATACGATCACTAAAACATACAGATACTCTTTGGAAATATCTCTCTCTATATTTGTGCATTATGCCTTTCCATTTTAGATGTACACCTTTTTTCTTAAATCAGAACTTTGAGTTTTCGCTCCCCCTTCATCCCGTAAAGTAAAAATGTAAAAGAGATCACAACAAAATAAAAATTTTATAGTTGATGTGTGGAAAATATTTAAAATAATAACGAATGTAAATAAAAAATATCTATTAACACACCACAAATGAACACAAAAGTTTGGTTATCCAAGTTTTGGAAATTCCATTAGTCCAACCCTATTAAGCTTAGAATTTTACATGAAGGAGATATTTTCAACACATGTTTTAAAAATGGATATGCATGTTTGAAACATATTAAAGATTCAAATGACCTATGGATCCAAAGGTTCTAAAGAGAATAACAAACGCTCATTAAATTCTCAAGTGAACGTGCGGTGGGATATTTACCCGAGTCTAACAAGTCATTATTTTGCCCATTTACAAAAATTTTATCTAACAATCATAGATGATTGTAAAGTGATTTATCATGCGTAACGGGCTATATTTTTGTTTGAAATGACTTATGGATTGCAATTCATCACTCAGTTAAAAATCCTCTGCCTCCAATTTTATCCGACGATTGCAAAACCTGGGATATAAAAACTAAAAAGAGCTTCCAATCCCTAAAAATTACAGACACTCTTTGGAATTATCTCTCCCTACAATTGTGCATTGTGCTTTTCCATTTTAGATGTACACTTTTTTCTTAATTCAAAACTTTGACTTTTCGCTCTCCCTTCATCCCGAAAACAAACAAGGCAAAAAGCTTACAACAAAATGAAAATTTTATAGTTGATGTATGGAAATTTTTTTTAAAAATAACAAATATAAATAAAGAAAATTTATTCACCCAACACAAATGAACACAAACGTTTTGTTATCCAATTTTGGGAAATTCCACTAGTTTAACCCTAATAGCTTGGAATTTTGCAAGAAAGAGATTTCATCCACACATGTTTTAAAAATGGATATGCATATTTGAAACATGTTAAACAAGCAAATGAGCTATAGATTCAAAGCTTTTAAAGAGAATAACAAACGTTCATTAAATTCTCAAGTGAACTTGCGGTGGGATATTTACCCGAGTCAAACATGCCATTATTTTGCCAATTTGCAAAAAGCTGACATAATTAATCATAGGTGATTGTAATGTGATTTATCATGCGTAACGGGCTATATTTTTGTATGGAATGACTTATGGATTGAAATTCAACACTCAGTTAAAAATCCTCCGCAACCCATTTTTCCCGACGATTGCAAAACATAAGATATAAAAACGAAAAGGTGATTACAATCCCTAAAATTACACACACTCTTTGGAGTTATCTCTCTCTACATATGTGCATTGTGCATTTCCGTTTTAGATGTACACATTTTTCTTAAATCAAAACTTCGAGTTTTTGGCTCTCCCTTCATCCCGTAAACAAAAAAGGCAAATAGATCACAGCAAAATGAAAATTTCATAGTTGATGTACGGAAAAAGTTCAAAAGAATAAAAAAATTAAATGAAGAAAATTTATTCACACACCACAAATGAACACAAAAGTTTTGTTATCCAAGTTTGAGAAATTCCATTAGTCCAAAACTAATATCTTGGAATTGTACATGAAGGAGATTTTTTCTACAGATGTTTTAAAAATGGATATGCATGCCAGAAACATGTTAAAGATTCAAATGACCTATGGATCCAAAGCTTTTAAAGAGAATAACAAACGCTCATTAAATTCTCAAGTGAACGTGCGGTGGGATATTTGCCTAAGTCAAACAAGCCATTATTTTACCCATATTAAAAAAGTTGAGCTAACAATCATAGGTGATTGTAAAGTGATTTGTCATGCGTAATGGACTATATTTTTGTAAGAAATGACTTATGGATTTGAAGTCAACACTCAGTTAAGAATCACCCGCCTCCCCCGATTCCCGACGATTGCAAAACCATAGATATAAAAATGAAAGAGTGCATACGATCCCTAAAACATACAGACACTCTGTGGAAATATCTCTCTCTACATTTGTGCATTGTGCATTTCCATTTTAGATGTACACTTTTTTCTTAAATCAGAACTTTGAGTTTTCGCTCCCCCTTCATCCCGTAAACAAAAAAGGCAAAAAAGATCACAACAAAATAAAAATTTTATAGTTGATGTGTGGAAAATATTTAAAATAATAACTAATGTAAATAAAAAATATCTATTCACACACCACAAATGAACACAAAAGTTTTGTTATGCAAGATTGGGAAATTCCATTAGTCCAACCCTATTAAGTTTGGAATTTTACATGAAGGAGATATTTTCAACACATGTTTTAAAAATGGATATGCATGTTTGAAACATGTTAAAGATTCAGATGACCTATGGATCCAAAGGTTTTAAAGAGAATACAAACGCGCATTAAGTTCTCAAGTGAACGTGCGGTGGGTTATTTACCCGAGTCTAACAAGTCATTATTTTGCCCATTTTCAAAAATTTTATCGAACAATCATAGATGATTTTAAAGTGATTTATCATGCGTAACGGGCTATATTTTTGTATGAAATGACTTATGGATTGCAATTCAACACTCAGTTAAAAATCCTCTGCCACCAATTTTTCCCGACGATTGCAAAACCTGAGATATAAAAACTAAAAAGAACTTACAATCCCTAAAAATTACAGACACTCTTTGGAATTATCTCTCCCTATAATCGAGCATTGTGCTTTTCCATTTTAGATGTACACTTTTTTTGTTAAATCAAAACTTTGACTTTTCGCTCTCCCTTCCTCCCGAAAACAAACAAGGCAAAAAGCTTACAACAAAATGAAAATTTTACAGTTGATGTATGGAAAAAATTTAAAAAAATAACAAATATAAATAAAAAAAATTTATTCACCCAACACAAATGAACACAAACGTTTTGTTATCCAATTTTGGGAAATTCCACTAGTTTAACCCTAATAGCTTGGAATTTTGCAAGAAAGAGATTTCATCCACACATGTTTTAAAAATGGATATGCATGTTTGAAACATGTTAAAGATGAAAATGAGCTATGGATTCAAAGATTATAAAGAGAATAACAAACGCTCATTAAATTCTCAAGTGAACTTGCGGTGGGATATTTACCGGAGTCAAACATGCCATTATTTTGCCCATTTGAGAAAAGCTGACATAATTAATCATAGGTGATTGTAATGTGATTTATCTTGCGTAACGGGCTATATTTTTGTATGGAATGACTTATGGATTGCAATTCAACATTCAGTTAAAAATCCTCCGCAATCCATTTTTCCCGACGATTGCAAAACCTGAGATATAAAAACGAAAAGGTGCTTATAATCCCTAAAAATTACAGACACACTTTGGAATTATCTCTCTCTACATATGTGCACTGTGCATTTCCGTTTTAGATCTACACATTTTTCTTAAATCAAAACTTCGAGTTTTTCGCTTTCCCTTCATCCTGTAAACAAAAAAGGCAAATAGATCATAGCAAAATGAAAATTTCATAGTTGATGTACGGAAAAAGTTTAAAACAATAAAAAAAGTAAATGAAGAAAATTTATTCACACACCACAAATGAACACAAAAGTTTTGTTATCCAAGTTTATGAAATTCCACGAGTCCAAAACTAATATCTTGGAATTTTACATGAAGGAGATTTTTTCTACACATGTTTTAAAAATGGATATGCATGCCAGACACATGTTAATGATTCAAATGACCTATGGATCTAAAGCTTTTAAAAAGAATAACAAACGCTCATTGAATTCTCAAGTGAATGTGCGGTGGGATATTTGCCCGAGTCAAACAAGCCATTATTTTGCCCATATTCAAAAAGTCGAGCTAACAAACATAGGTGATTGTAAAGTGATTTGTCATGCGTAACGGGCTATAGTTTTGTGAGAAATGACTTATGGATTTGAAGTCAACACTCAGTTAAAAATCGCCCGCCTCCCCCGTTTCCTGACGATTGCAAAACCTTAGATATAAAAACGAAAGAGTGCAGACGATCCCTAAAACATACAGACACTCTTTGGAAATATCTCTCTCTACATTTGTGCATTGTGCATTTCCATTTTAGATGTACACTTTTTTCTTAAATCAGAACTTTGAGTTTTCGCTGCCCCTTCATCCCGTAAACAAAAAAGGCTAAAAAGATCACAACAAAATAAAAATTTTATAGTTGATGTGTGGAAAATATTTAAAATAATAAAAAATTTAAAAAAAAAATATCTATTCACGCACCACAAATGAACACAATTGTTATCCAAGTTTGGGAAATTCCATTAGTCCAACCCTATTAAACTTGGAATTTTACATGAAGGAGATTTTTTGTACACATGTTTTAAAAATGGATATGCATGCTTGAAACATGTTAAAGATTCAAATGACCTATGGATCCAAAGCTTTTAAAGAGAATAACGAACGCTCATTAAATTCTCAAGTGAACGTGCGGTGGGATATTTACCCGTGTCTAACAAGTCATTGTTTTGCCCATTTTCAAAAATTTGATCTATCAATCATAGATGATTGTAAAGTGATTTATCATGCGTAACGGGCTATATTTTTGTATGAAATGACTTATGGATTGCGATTCAACACTCAGTTAAAAATACTCTGCCACCAATTTTTCCCGATGATTGCAAAACCTGAGATAAAAAAACTAAAAAGAGCTTACAATCCCTAAAAATTACAGACACTCTTTGGAATTATCTTTCCCTACAATTGTGCATTGTGCTTTTCCATTTTAGATGTACACTTTTTTCTTAAATCAAAACTTTGACTTTTCGCTCTCCCTTCATCCCCAAAAAAAACAAGGCAAAAAGCTTACAACAAAATGAAAATTTTATAGTTGATGTATGGAAAAAATTTAAAACAATAACAAATATAAATAAAGAAAATTTATTCACCCAACACAAATGAACACAAAAATTTTGTTATCCAATTTTGGGAATTTCCACTAGTTTAACCCTAATCGCTTGGAATTTTGCAAGAAAGAGATTTCGTCCACACATTTTTTAAAAATGGATATGCATGTTTGAAACATGTTAAAGATGGAAATGAGCTATGATGCAAAGCTTTTAATGAGAATAACAAACGCTCATTAAATTCTCAAGTGAACTTGCGGTGGGATATTTACCCGAGTCAAACATGCCATTATTTTGCCCATTTGCAAAAAGCTGACATAATTAATCATAGGTGATTGTAATGTGATTTATCATGCGTAACGGGCTATATTTTTGTATGAAATGACTTATGGATTGCAATTCAACACTCAGTTAAAAATCCTCCGCCACCCATTTTTCCCGACGATTGCAAAACATGAGATATAAAAACGAAAAGGTGCTTACAATCCTTAATAATTACAGGCTCTCTTTGGAATTATCTCTCTACATATGTGCATTGTGCATTTCCGTTTTAGATGTACACATTTTTGTTAAATCAAAACATCTAGTTTTTCGCTCTCCCTTGATCCCGTAAACAAAAAAGGCAAATAGATCATAGCAAAATGAAAATTTCATAGTTGATGTACGGAAAAAGTTTAAAACAATAAAAAAAGTAAATGAAGAAAATTTATTCACACACCACAAATGAACACAAAAGATTTGTTATCCAAGTTTGGGAAATTCCACGAGTCTAAAACTAATATCTTGGAATTTTACATGAAGGGGAGTTTTTCTACACATGTTTTAAAAATAGATATGCATGCCAGAAACATGTTAAAGATTCAAATGACCTATGGATCCAAAGCTTTTAAAGAGAATAACAAACGCTCATTAAATTCTCAAGTGAACGTGCGGTGGGATATTTACCCGAGTCTAACAAGTCATTATTTTGCCCATTTTCAAAAATTTGATCTTACAATCATAGATGATTGTAAAATGATTTATCATGCGTAACGTGCTATATTTTTTTATGAAATGACTTATGGATTGCAAATCAACCCTCAGTTAAAAATCCTCTACCACCAATTTTTCCTGACGATTGCAAAACTTGAGATATAAAAACTAAAAAGAGCTTACAGACACTCTTTGGAATTATCTCTCCCTACAATTGTGCATTGTGCTTTTCCATTTTAGATGTACACTTTTTTCTTAAATCAAAACTTTGACTTTTCGCTCTCCCTTCATCCCGAAAACAAACAAGGCAAAAAACTTACAACAAAATGAAAATTTTATAGTTGATGTATTGACAAAATTTATAACAATAACAAATTTAAATAAAAAAAATTTATTCACCCAACACAAATGAACACAAAAGTTTTGTTATCCAATTTCGGGAAATTCCACTAGTTTACTCCTAATAGCTTGGAATTTTGCAAGAAAAAGATTTCGTCCACACATGTTTTAAAAATGGATATGCATGTTTGAAAAATGTTAATGATTCAAATGAGCTATGGATGCAAAGCTTTTAAAGAGAATAACAAACGCTCTTTAAATTCTCAAGTGAACTTGCGGTGGGATATTTACCGGAGTCAAACATGACATTATTTTGCCCATTTGCAAACAGCTAACATAATTAATCATAGGTGATTGTAATGTGATTTATCATACGTAACGGGCTATATTTTTGTATGAAATGACTTATGGATTGCAATTCAACACACAGTTAAAAATCCTCGGTAACCCATTTTTCCCGACAATTGCAAAACTTGAGATATAAAAATGAAAAGGTGCTTACAATCCCTAAAAATTACAGACACTCTTTGGAATTATCTCTCTCTACATATGTGCATTGTGCATTTCCATTTTAGATATACACATTTTTCTTAAATCAAAACTTCGAGTTTTTCGCTCTTCCATCATCCCGTAAACAAAAAAGGCAAATAGATTACAGCAAAACGAAAATTTCATAGTTGATGTTCGGAAAAAGTTTAAAACTATAAAAAAAGTAAATGAAGAAAATTTATTCACACACCACAAATGAACACAAAAGTTTTGTTATCCAAGTTTGGGAAATTCCACTATTCCAAAACTAATATCTTGAAATTTTACATGAAGGGGAGTTTTTCTACACATTTTTAAAAATGGATATGCATGCTTGAAACATGTTAAAGATTCAAATGACCTATGGTTCCAAAGCTTTTAAAGAGAATAACAAACTCTCATTAAATTCTCAAGTGAACGTGCGGTGGGATATTTTCCCGAGTCAAACAAGCCATTATTTTGCCCATATTCAAAAATATGAGCTAACAATCATAGATTATTGTAAAGTGATTTGTCATGCGTAACGGGCTATATTTTTTTAAGAAATGACTCAAGGATTTGAAGTCAACTCTCAGTTAAAAATCGCCCGCCTCCCCCGTTTCCCGACGATTGCAAAATCTTAGATATAAAAACGAAAGAATGCATACGATTCCTAAAACATACAAACACTCTTTGGAAATATCTCTTTGTACATTTGTACATTGTGCACTTCCAGTTTAGATGTACACTTTTTTCTTAAATCAGAACATTGAGTTTTCGCTCCCCCTTCATCCTGTAAACAAAAAAGGCAAAAAATATCACAACAAAATAAAAATTTTATAGTTGATGTGTGGAAAATAATTAAAATAATAACTAATGTAAAAAAAAAAAATCTATTCACACACCACAAATGAACACAAAAGTTTTGTTATCCAAGTTTGGGAAATTCCATTACTCCAACCCTATTAAGCTTGGAATTTTACATGAAGGAGATTTTGTCTACACATGTTTTAAAAATGGATATGCATGTTTGAAACATGTTAAAGATTCAAATGACCTATGGATCCAAAGCTTTTAAAGAGAATAACAAACGCTCATTAAATTCTCAAGTGAACATGCGGTGGGATATTTACCCGAGTCTAACAAGTCATTATTTTGCCCATTTTCAAAAATTTGATCTAACAATCATAGATGATTGTAAAGTGATTTATCATGCGTAACGTGCTATATTTTTGTATGAAATGACTTATGGATTGCAATTCAACCCTCAGTTAAAAATCCTCTACCACCAATTTTTCCCAACGATTGCAAAACCAGAGATACAAAAATTAAAAAGAGCTTACAATCCCTAAAAATTACAGACACTCTTTGGAATTATCTCTCCCTATAATTCTGCATTGTGCTTTTCCATTTTAGATGTACACTTTTTTTTTAAATCAAAACTTTGACTTTTCGCTATCCTTTCACCCCGTAAACAAACAAGGCAAAAAGCTTACAACAAAATGAAAATTTTATAGTTGATGTATGGAAAAAATTTAAAACAATAACAAATATAAATAAAGAAAATTTATTTGCCCAATAGAAATGAACACAAAATTTTTGATATCCAATTTTGGAAAATTCCACTAGTTTACCCCTAATAGCATGGAATTTTGCTAGAAAGAGATTTCGTCCACACATGTTTTAAAAATGGATACGCATGTTTGAAACATGTTAAAGATGCAAATGAGCTGTGGATGTAAAGCTTTAAATGAGAATAACAAACGCTCATGAAATTCTCAAGTGAACTTGTGGTGGGATATTTACCCGAGTCAAACATGCCATTATTTTGCCCATTTGCAAAAAGCTGACATAATTAATCATAGAAGATTGTAATGTGATTTATCAAGCGTAACGGGCTATATTTTTGTATGAGATGACTTATGGATTGCAATTCAACACTCAGTTAAAAATCCTGCGCAACCCATTTTTCCCCATGATTGCAAAACCTGAGATATAAAAACGAAAAGGTGCTTACAATCCTAAAAATTACAGACACTCTTTGGAATTATCTCTTTCTACATATGTGCATTGTGCATTTCCGTTTTAGATGTACACATTTTTCTTAAATCAAAACTTTGAGTTTTTCGCTCTCCCTTCATCCCGTAAACAAAGAAGGCAAAAAAGGATCACAACAAAATAAAAATTTTATAGTTGATGTGTGGAAAATATTTAAAATAATAACTAATGTAAATAAAAAATATCTATTCACCCACCACAAATGAACACAAAAGTTTTGTTATCCAAGTTTGGGAAATTCCATTAGTCCAACCCTATTAAGGTTGGAACTTTACATGAAGGAGATTTTTTCTACAGATGTTTTAATAATGGATATGCATGCTTGAAACATGTTATAGATTCAAATGACCTATGGATCCAAAGCTTTTAAAGAGAATAACAAACGCTCATTAAATTCTCAAGTGAACGTGCGGTGGGATATTTACCCGAGTCTAACAAGTCATTATTTTGCCCATTTTCAAAAATTTGATCTAACAATCATAGATGATTGTAAAGTGATTTATCATGCATAACGTGCTATATTTTTGTATGAAATGACTTATGGATTGCAATTCAACCCTATGTTAAAATTCCTTTACCACCAATTTTTCCCGACAATTGCAAAACATGAGATATAAAAACTAAAAAGAGCTTACAATCCCTAAAAATAATAGAGACACTTTGGAATTATCTCTCCCTAAAATTGTGTATTGTGCTTTTCCATTTTAGATGTACACTTTTTTCTTAAATCAAAACTTTGACTTTTCGCTCTCCCTTCATCCCGAAAACAAACAAGGCAAAAAGCTTACAACAAAATGAAAATTTTATAGTTGATGTATGGAAAAAATTTAAAACAATAACAAATATAAATAAAGAAAATTTATTCACCCAACACAAAGGAACACAAAAGTTTTGTTATCCAATTTTGGGAAATTCCACTAGTTTAACCCCAACAACTTGGAATTTTGCAAGAAAGAGATTTCGTCCACACATGTTTTAAAAATGGATTTGCATGTTTGAAAAATGTTAAAGATGCAAATGAGCTATGGATGCAAAGCTTTTAATGAGAATAACAAACTCTCATTAAATTCTCAAGTGAACTTGCAATAAGATATTTACCCGAGTCATACATGCCATTATTTTGCCCTTTTGCAAAAAGCTGACATAATTAATCATAGATGATTGTAATGTGATTTATCATGTGTAACAGGCTATATTTTTGTATGAAATGACTTATGGATTGCAATTCAACACTCAATGAAAAATCCTCCGCAACCCATTGTTCTCGACGATTGCAAAACCTGAGATATAAAAACGAAAAGGCGCTTACAATCCCTAAAAATTACAGACACTCTTTGGAATTATCTCTCTCTACATATGTGCATTGTGCATTTCCGTTTTAGATGTACACATTTTTCTTAAAACAAAACTTTGAGTTTTTCGCTCTCCCTTCATCCCGTCAACAAAAAAGGCAAAAAGGATCACAACAAAATAAAAATTTTATAATTGATGTGTCAAAAATATTTAAAATAATAACTAATGTAAATAAAAAATATCTATTCACACACCACAAATGAACACAAAAGTTTTGTTATCCAAGTTTGGGAAATTCCATTAGTCCAACCCTATTAAGCTTGGAATTTTACATGATCGAGATTTTTTCTACAAATGTTTTAAAAATGGATATGCATGCCTGAAACATGTAAAAGATTCAAATGACCTATGGATCCAAAGCATTTAAAGAGAATAACAAATGCTCATTAAATTCTCAAGTGAACGTGCGGTGGGATATTTACCCGAGTCTAACAAGTCATTATTTTGCCCATTTTCAAAAATTTGATCCAGCAATCATAGATGATTGAAAAGTGATTTATCATGCGTAACGTGCTATATTTTTGTATGAAATGACTTATGGATTGCAATTCAACCCTCAGTTAAAATTCCTCTACCACCAATTTTTCCCGACGATTACAAAAACTGAGATATAAAAACTAAAAAGAGCTTACAATCCCTAAAAATTACAGACACACTTTGGAATTATCTCTCCCTAAAATTTTGCATTGTGCTTTTCCATTTTAGATGTACACTTTTTTCTTAAATCAAAACTTTGACTTTTCGCTCTCCCTTCATCCCGAAAACAAACAAGGCAAAAAGCTTACAACAAAATGAAAATTTTATAGTTGATGTATGGAAAAAATTTAAAAAAATAACAAATATAAATAAAGAAAATTTATTCACCCAACACAAATGAACACAAAAGTTTTGTTATCCAATTTTGGGAAATTCCACTAGTCTAACTCCAACAGCTTGGAATTTTGCAAGAAAGAGATCTCGTCCACACATGTTTTAAAAATGGATATGCATGTTTGAAACATGTTAAAGATGCAAATGAGCTATGGATCCAAAGCTTTTAATGAGAATAACAAACGCTCATTAAATTCTCAAGTGAACTTGCGGTGGGATATTTACCTGAGTCAAACATGCCATTATTTTGCCCATTTGCAAAAAGCTGACATAATTAATCATAGGTCATTGTAATGTGATTTATCATGCGTAACGGGCAATATTTTTGTATGAAATGACTTATGGGTTGCAATTCAACAATCAATTAAAAAACCTCCACAACCCATTTTTCCCGACGATTGCAAAACCTGAGATATAAAAACGAAAAGGTGCTTACAATCCCTAATAATTACAGGCTCTCTTTGGAATTATCTCTCTCTACATATGTGCATTGTGCATTTCTGTTTTAGATGTACACATTTTTCTTAAATCAAAACTTCGAGTTTTTCGCTCTCCCTTCATCCCGTAAAATAAAAAGGCAAATAGATCACAGCAAAATGAAAATTTCATATTTGATGTACTGAAAAAGTTTAAAACAATAAAAAAAGTAAATGAAGAAAATTTATTCACACACCACAAATGAACACAAAAGTTTTGTTATCCAAGTTTGGGAAATTCCACAAGTCTAAAACTAATATCTTGGAATTTTACATGAAGGGGAGTTTTTCTATACATGTTTTAAAAATGGATATGCATGCCAGAAACATGTTAAAGATTCAAATGACCTATGGATCCAAAGCTTTTAAAGAGAATAACAAACGCTCATTAAATTCTCAAGTGAACGTGCGGTGGGATATTTACCCGAGTCTAACATGTCATTATTATGCCCATTATCAAAAATTTGATCTTACAATCATAGATGATTGTAAAGTGATTTATCATGCGTAACGTGCTATATTTTTGTATGAAATGGCTTATGGATTGCAAATCAACCCTCAGTTAAAAATCTTCTACCACCATTTTCTTCCGACAATTGCAAAACCTGAGATATAAACACTAAAAAGAGCTTAGAATCCCTAAAAATTACAGACACTCTTTGGAATTATCTCTCCCTACAATTGTGCATTGTGCTTTTCCATTTTAGATGTACACTTTTTTCTTAAATCAAAACTTTGACTTTTCGCTCTCCCTTCGTCCCAAAAACAAACAAGGCAAAAAGCTTACAACAAAATGAAAATTTTATAGTTGATGTATGGACAAAATTTATAACAATAAAAAATATAAATAAAGAAAATTTATTCTCCCAACACAAATGAACACAAAAGTTTTGTTATCCAATTTTGGGAAATTCCACTAGTTTAGTCCTAATAGCTTGGAATTTTGCAAGAAAGAGATTTCGTCCACACATGTTTTAAAAATGGATATGCATGTTTGAAACATGTTAAAGATGCAAATGAGCTATGGATTCAAAGATTTTAATGAGAATAACAAACGCTCATTAAATTCTCAAGTGAACTTGCGGTGGGATATTTACCCGAGTCTAACAAGTCATTATTTTGCCCATTTTCAAAAATTTGATCTTACAATCATAGATGATAGTAAAGTGATTTATCATGTGTAACGTGCTATATTTTTGTATGAAATGACTTATGGATTGCAATTCAGTTAAAATTCCTCTACGACCAATTTTTCTAGATGATTGCAAAAACTGAGATATAAAAACTAAAAAGAGCTTACCATCCCTAAAAATTACAGACACACTTTGGAATTATCTCTCCCTACAATTTTGCATTGTGCTTTTCCATTTTAGAAGTACACTTTTTTCTTAAATCAAAACTTTGACTTTTTGCTCTCCCTTCATCCCGAAAACAAACAAGGCAAAAAGCTTACAACAAAATGAAAATTTTATAGTTGATGTATGGAAAAAATTTAAAACAATAAAAAATATAAATAAAGAAAATTTATTCACCCAACACAAATGAACACAAAAGTTTTGTTATCCAATTTTGGGAAATTCCACTAGTTTAACTCCAACAGCTTGGAATTTTGCAAGAAAGAGATCTCGTCCACACATGTTTTAAAAATGGATATCATGTTTGAAACATGTTAAATATGCAAATGAGCTATGGATGCAAAGCTTTTAATGAGAATAACAAACTCTCATTCAATTCTCAAGTGAACTTGCGATGGGATATTTACCCGAGTCAAACATGCCATTATTTTGCCCTTTTGCAAAAAAGCTGACATAATTAATCATACATGATTGTAATGTGATTTATCATGCGTAACGGGCTATATTTTTGTATGAAATGACTTATGGATTGCAATTCAACACTCAATGAAAAATCCTTCGCAACCCATTTTTCCCGACGATTGCAAAATATGAGATATAAAAATGAAAAGGTGCTTACAATCCCTAAAACATATAGACACTCTTTGGAAATATCTCTCCCTACATTTGTGCATTGTGCATTTCCATTTATGATGTACACTTTTTTCTTAAATCAGAACATTGAGTTTTCGCTCCCCCTTCATCTAGTAAACAAAAAAGGCAAAAAGGATCACAACAAAATAAAATTTTTAAAGTTGATGTGTGGAAAATATTTAAAATAATAACCAATGTAAATAAAAAATATCTATTCACACACCACAAATGAACACAAAAGTTTTTTTATCCAAGTTTGGGAAATTCCATTAGTCTAACCCTTTTAAGCTAGGAATTTTACATGAAGGAGATTTTTTCTACACATGTTTTAAAAATGGATATGCATGTTTGAAACATGTTAAATATTCAAATGACCTATGGATCCAATGCTTTTAAAGAGAATAACAAACGCTCATTAAATTCTCAAGTGAACGTGCGGTGGGATATTTACCCGAGTATAACAAGTCATTATTTTGCCCATTTTCAAAAATTTGATCTATCAATCATAGATGAATGTAAAGTGATTTATCATGCGTAACGGGCTATATTTATGTATGAAGTGACTTATGGATTGCAATTCAACACTCAGTTAAAAATCCTCTGCCACCAATTTTTCCCTACGATTGCAAAACCTGAGATATAAAAACTAAAAAGAGCTTACAATCCCTAAAAATTATAGACACTCTTTGGAATTATCTCTCCCTACAATTGTGCATTTTGCTTTTCCATTTTAGATGTACACTTTTTTCTTAAATCAAAAGTTTGACTTTTCGCACCCCCTTCATCCCGAAAACAAACAAGGCAAAAAGCCTACACCAAAATGAAAATTTTAAAGTTCATGTATGGAAAAAATTTAAAACAAAAATCAAATATAAATAAAGAAAATTTATTCACCTAACACAAATGAACACAAAAGTTTTGTTATCCTTTTTGGGAAATTCCACTAGTTTAACCCTAATAGCTTGGAATTTTGCAAGAAAGAGATTTCGTCCACACATGTTTTAAAAATGGATAGCATGTTTGAAACATGTTAAAGATGCAAATGAGCTATGGATGCAAAACTTTTAAAGAGAATAACAAACGCTCATTAAATTCTCAAGTGAACTTGCGGTGGGATATTTACCCGAGTCAAACATGCCATTATTTTACCCATTTGCAAAAAGCTAACATAATTAATCATAGATGATTGTAATGTGATTTATCATGCGTAACGGGCTACATTTTTGTATGAAATGTTTTATGGATTGCAATCCAACACTCAGTTAAAAATCCTCTGCAACCCATTTTTCCCGACTATTGCAAAACCTGAGATATAAAAACGAAAAGGTGCTTACAATCCCTAAAAATTACAGACACTCTTTGGAATTATCTCTCTCTACATATGTGCATTGTGCATTTTCGTTTTAGATGTACACATTTTTCTTAAATCAAAACTTCGAGTTTTTCGCTCTCCCTTAATCCCGTAAACAAAAAAGGCAAATAGATCACAGCAAAATGAAAATTTCATAGTTGATGTACGGAAAAAGTTTAAAACAATAAAAAAAGTAAATGAAAAAAATTTATTCACACACCACAAATGAACACAAAAGTTTTGTTATACAAGTTTGGGAAATTCCACTAGTCCAAAACTAATATCTTGGAATTTTACATGAAGGGGATTTTTTCTACACATGTTTTAAAAATGGATATGCATGCCAGAAACATGTTAAAGATTCAAATGACCTATGGATCCAAAGCTTTTAAAGAGAATAACAAACGCTAATTAAATTCTCAAGTGAACGTGCGGTGGGATATTTGCCCGAGTCAAACAAGCCATTATTTTGCCCATATTCAAAAAGTTGAGCTAACAATCATAGATGATTGTAAAGTGATTTATCATGCGTAACGGGCTATATTTTTGTAAGAAATGACTTATGGATTTGATGTCAACACTCAGTTAAAAATTGCCCGCCTCCCCCATTTCCCGAAGATTGCAAAACCTTAGATATAAAAATGAAAAAGTGCATATGATCCCTAAACATACAGACACTCTTTGGAAATATCTCTCCCTACATTTGTGCATTGTGCATTTCCATTTTATATGTATACTTTTTTCTTAAAACAGAACATTGAGTTTTCGCTCCCCCTTCTTCCCGTAAACAAAAAAGGCAAAAACGATCACAACAAAATAAAATTTTTAAAGTTGATGTGTGAAAAATATTTAAAATAATAACCAATGTAAATAAAAAATATCTATTCACACCCCACAAATGAACACAAAAGTTTTTTTTATCCAAGTTTGGGAAATTCCATTAGTCCAACCCTATTAAGCTTGGAATTTTACATGAAGGAGATTTTTTTTACACATGTTTTAAAAATGGATATGCATGCTTGAAACATGTTAATGATTCAAATGACCTATGGATCCAAAGCTTTTAAAGAGAATAACAAATGCTCATTAAATTCTCAAGTGAACGTGCGGTGGGATATTTACCCGAGTATAACAAGTCATTATTTTGCCCATTTTCAAAAATTTGATCTAACAATCATAGATGATTGTAAAGTGGTTTATCATGCGTAACGGGCTATATTTTTGTATGAAATGACTTATGGATTGCAATTCAACACTCAGTTAAAAATCCTCCACAACCCATTTTTCCCGACGATTGCAAAACCTGAGATATAAAAACGAAAAGGTGCTTACAATCCCTAAAAATTAAAGACACTCTTTGGAATTATCTCTCTCTACATATGTGCATTGTGCATTTCCGTTTTAGATGTACACATTTTTCTTAATTCAAAACATCGAGTTTTTTGCTCTCCCTTCATCCCGCAAACAAAAAAGCAAATAGATCACAGCAAAATGAAAATTTCAGAGTTGATGTACGAAAAAATTTAAAACAATAAAACAAGTAAATGAAGAAAATTTATTCACACACCAAAAATGAACACAAAAGTTTTGTTATCCATGTTTGGGAAATTCCACTAGTCCAAAACTAATATCTAGGAATTTTACATGAAGGGGATTTTTTCTACACATGTTTTAAAAATGGATATGCATGCCAGAAACATGTTAAAGATTCTAATGACCTTAGGATCCAAAGATTTTAAAGAGAATAACAAACGCTCATTAAATTCTCCAATTAACGTGCGGTGGGATATTTGCCCGAGTCAAACAAGCCATTATTTTGCCCATATTCAAAAAGTTGAGCTAACAATCATAGATGATTATAAAGTGATTTGTCATGCGTAACGAGCTATATTTTTGTAAGAAATGACTTATGGATTTGAAGTCAACACTCAGTTAAAAATCGCCCGCCTCCCCCGTTTCGCGACGATTGCAAAACCTTAGATATAAAAACGAAAAAGTGCATACGATCCCTAAAACATACAGACAGTCTTTGGAAATATATCTCTCTGAATTTGTGCATTGTGCATTTCCATTTCAGATGTACAGTTTTTTCTTAAAACAGAACTTTGAGTTTTCGCTCCCCCTTCATCCCGTAAACAAAAAAGGCAAAAAGGATCACAACAAAATAAAAATTTTATAGTTGATGTGTGGAAAATATTTAAAATAATAACCAATGTAAATAAAAAATATCTATTCACACACCACAAATGAACACAAAAGTTTTGTTATCCAAGGTTGGGAAATTCCACTAGTCCAACCCTATTAAGCTTGGAATTTTACATGAAGGAGATTTTTTCTACACATGTTTTAAAAATGGATATGCATGCTTGAAACATGTTAAAGATTCAAATGACCTATGGATCCAAAGCTTTTAAAGAGAATAACAAACGCTCTTTAAATTCTCAAGTGAACGTGCGGTGGGATATTTACCCGAGTCTAACAAGTCATTATTTTGCCCATTTTCAAAAATTTTATCTAACAATCATAGATGATTGTAAAGTGATTTATCATGCGTAACGGGCTATATTTTTGTATGAAATGACTTTTGGATTGCAATTCAACACTCAGTTAAAAATCCTCTGCCACCAATTTTTCCCTATGATTGCAAAACCTGAGATATAAAAACTAAAAAGACCTTACAATCCCCAAAAATTAGAGACACTCTTTGGAATTATCTCTCCCTACAATTGTGCATTGTGCTTTTCCATTTTAGATGTACACTTTTTTCTTAAATCAAAACTTTGACTTTTCGATCTCCCTTCATCCCGAAAACAACCAAGGCAAAAAGATTACAACCAAATTAAAATTTTATAGTTGATGTATGGAAAAAATTTAAAACAATAAAAAATATAAATAAAGAAACTTTATTCACCCAACACAAATGAAAACAAAAGTTTTGTCATCCAAATTTTGGAAATTCCACTAGTTTAACTCAAATAGCTTGGAATTTTGCAAGAAAGAGATTTCGTCCACACATGTTTTAAAAATGGATATGCATGTTTGAAACATTTTAAAGATGCAAATGAGCTATGGATGCAAAGCTTTTTAAGAGAATAACAAACGCTCATTAAATTCTCAAGTGAACTTGCGGTGGGATATTTACCCGAGTCAAACATGCCATTATTTTGCCCATTTGCAATAAGCTGACATAATTAATCATAGATGATTGTGAAATGATTTATCATGCGTAACGGGATATATTTTTGTATGAAATGACTTATGGATTGAAATTCAACACTCAGTTAAAAATCCTCTATAACCCATTTTTCCTGACGATTGCAAAACCTGAGCTATAAAAACGAAAAGGTGCTTACAATCCCTAAAAATTACAGACACTCTTTGGAATTATCTCTCTCTACATATGTGCATTGTGCATTTCTATTTTAGATGTACACATTTTTCTTAAATAAAAACTTCGAGTTTTTCGCTCTCCCTTCATCACATAAAACAAGAAGGCAAAAAGATCACAGAAAAGTGAAAATTTCATAGTTGATGTATGGAAAAAGTTAAAAACAATAAAAATAGTAAATGAAGAAAATTTATTCTCACACCACAAATGAACACAAAAGTTTTGTTATCCAAGTTTGGGAAATTCCACTAGTCCAAAACTAATATCTTGGAATTTTTCATGAAGGTGATTTTTTTTACACATGTTTTAAAATTGGATATGCATGCGAGAAACATGTTAAAGATTCAAATGACCTACGGATCCAAAGCTTTTAAAGTGAATAACAAACGCTCATTAAATTCTCAAGTGAACATGCGGTGGGATATTTGCCCTAGTCAAACAAGCCATTATTTTGCCCATATTCAAAAAGTTGAGCTAACAATTATAGATGATTGTAAAGTGATTTGTCATGCGTAATGGGCTATATTTTTGTAATAAATGGCTTATGGATATGAAGTCAACACTCAGTTAAAAATTGCCTGCCTCCCCCGTTTCCAGACGATTGCAAAACCATAGATATAAAAACAAAAAAGTGCATACGATCCCAAAAACATACAAACACTCTTTTGAAATATCTCTCTCTACATTTGTGCATTGTGTATTTCCATTTTACATGTACACTTTTTTCTTAAAAAGAAACTTTGAGTTTTCACTCCCCCTTCATCCCATGAACAAAAAAGGCCAAAAAGATCACAACCAAATAAAAATTTTATAGTTGCAGTGTGGAAAATATTTAAAATAATAACTAATGTAAATAAAAAATATCTATTCACACACCACCAATGAACACAAAAGTTTTGTTCTCCAAGTTTGGGAAATTCCATTAGTCCAACCCTATTAAGCTTGGAATTTTACATGAAGGAGATTTTTTCTACACATGTTTTAAAAATAGATATGCATGCTTGAAATATGTTAAAGATTCAAATGACCTATGGATCCAAAGATTTTAAAGAGAATAACAAACGCTCATTAAATTCTCAAGTGAACTGCGGTGGGTTATTTACCCGAGTCTAACAAGTCATTATTTTAACCATTTTCAAAAAATTTATCTAACAATCATAGATGATTGTAAAGTGATTTTTTATGCGTAATGGGCTATATTTTTGTAAGAAATGACTTATGGATTTGAAGTCAACACTCAGTTAAAAATCGCACGCCTCCCCCGTTTCCCAACGATTGCAAAACCTTAGATATAAAAACGAAAAAGTGCATACGATCCCTAAAACATACAGATACTCTTTGGAAATATCTCTCTCTACATTTGTGCATTGTCCATTTCCATTTTAGATGTACACTTTTTTCTTAAATTTGAACTTTGAGTTTTCGCTCCCCCTTCATCCCGTAAACAAAAAAGGCAAAAAAGATCACAACAAAATAAAAATTTTATTGTTGATGTGTGGAAAATATTTAAAATAATAATTAATGTAAATAAAAAATATCTATTCACACACTACAAATGAAAACAAAAGTTTTGTTATCCAAGTTTGAGAAATTCCATTAGTCCAACCCTATTAAGCTTGGAATTTTACATGAAGGAGATTTTTTCTACACATGTTTTAAAAATGGATATGCATGCTTGAAACATGTTAAAGATTCAAATCACCTATGGATCCAAAGATTTTAAAGAGAATAACAAACACTCATTAAATTCTCAAGCGAACGTGCGGTGGGATATTTACCCGAGTCTAACAAGTCATTATTTTGCCCATTTTCAAAAATTTGATATAACACTCATAGATGATTGTAAAGTGATTTATCATGTGTAATGTGCTATATTTTTGTATGAAATGACTTATGGATTGCAATTCAACACTCTGTTAAAAATCCTCTGCCACCAATTTTTCCCAACGATTGCAAAACCTGAGATATAAAAACTAAAAAAGAGCTTACAATCCCTAAAAATTACAGACACACTTTGGAATTATCTCTCCCTACAATTGTGCATTTTTATTTTCCATTTTAGATGTACACTTTTTTCTTAAATCAAAACTTTGACTTTTCGCTCTCCCTTCATCCAGAAAACAAACAAGGCAAAATGCTTACAAAAAAATTAAAATTTTATAGTTCATGTATGGAAAAAATTTAAAACAATAAAAAATATAAATAAAGAAACTTTCTTCACCCAACACAAATGAACACCAAAGTTTTGTTATCCAATTTTTGGAAATTCCACTAGTTTCACCCTAAGAGCTTGGAATTTTGCAAGAAAGAGATTTCGTCCACACATGTTTTAAAAATGGATATGCATGTTTGAAACATGTTAAAGATGCAAATGAGGTATGGATGGAAAGCTTTTAAAAAGAATAACAAATGCTCATTAAATTCTCAAGTGAACTTGCGGTGGGATATTTACCCGAGTCAACATGGCATTATTTTGCCCATTCACAAAAAGCTGACATAATTAACCATAGATGATTGTAATGTGATTTATCATGTGTAACGGGCTATATTTATTTTGAAATGACTTATGGATTGCAATCCAACACTCAGTTAAAAATCCTCCGCAACCCATTTTTCCCGACGATTGCAAAACCCCAAATATAAAAACGAAAAGGTGCTTAAAATCCCTAAAAATTACAGATACTCTTGGGAATTATCACTCTCTACATATGTGCATTGTACATTTCCGTTTTTGATGTACACATTTTTTACATTTCCATTTTAGATGTACACATTTTTCTTAAATCAAAACTTCGAGTTTTTCGCTCCCATTCATCCGTAAACAAAAAAGGCAAATAGATCACAGCAAAATGAAAATTTCATAGTTGATGTACGGAAAAAGTTTAAAACAATAAAAAAAGTAAATGAAGAAAATTTATTCACACACCACAAATGATCACAAAAGTTTTGTTATCCAACTTTGGGAAATTCCACTTGTCCAAAACCAATATCTTGGAATTTTACATGAAGGCGATTTTTTCGACACATGTTTTAAAAATGGATATGCAGGCCAGAAACATGTTAAAGATTCAAATGACCTATGGATTCAAAGCTTTTAAAGAGAATAACAAACACTCATTAAATTCTCAAGTGAATGTGCGGTGGGATATTTACCCGAGTCAAACATGCCATTATTTTGCCCATTTGCAAAAAGCTGACATAATTAATCATAGATGATTGTAATGTGATTTATCATGCGTAACGGGCTATATTTTTGTATGAAATGACATATGGATTGTAATTCAACACTCAGTTAAAAATCCTCCACAACCCATTTTTCCCGACGATTGCAAAACCTGATATATAAAAACAAAAAGGTGGTTACAATCCCTAAAAATTATAGACACTCTTCAAAATTATCTCTCTCTACATATGTGCATTGTGCATTTCCGTTTTAGATGTATATATTTTTCTTAAATCAAAACTTCGAGTTTTTCGCTCTCCCTTCATCCCGTAAACAAAAAAGGCAAATAGATCACAACAAAATGGAAATTTCATAGTTGATGTACGGAAAAAGTTTAAAACAACAAAAAAATTAAATGAAGACAATTTATTCACACACCACAAATGAAAACAAATGTTTTGTTATCCAAGTTTGGGAAATTTCATTAGTCCAACCCTATTATGCTTGGAGTTTTACATGAAGGAGATTTTTTCTACACATCTTTTAAAAATAGATATGCATCCCAGAAACATGTTAAAGATTCAAATGACCTATGGATCCAAAGCTTTTAAAGAGAATAACAAACGCTCATTAAATTCTCAAGTGAACGTGCGGTGGGATATTTGCCCGAGTCAAACAAGCCATTATTTTGCCCATATTCAAAAAGTATAGCTAACAATCATAGATGATTGTAAAGTGATTTTTCATGCGTAACGGGCTATCTTTTTGTAACAAATGACTTATGGATTTGAAGTCAACACTCAGTTAAAAATCGCCTGCCTCCCCCATTTCCCGACGATTGCAAAACGTTAGATATAAAAACGAAAAAGTGCATACGATCCCTACAACATACAGACACTCTTTGGAAAAATCTCTCTCTACATTTGTGCATTGTGCATTTCCATTTTAGATGTACACTTTTTTCTTAAATCTGAACTTTGAGTTTTCGCTCCTCCTTCATCTCGTAAACAAAATAGGCAAAAATATCACAACAAAATAAAAATTTTATAGTTAATGTGTGGAAAATATCTAAAATAATAACTAATGTAAATAAAAAATATCTATTCACACACCACAATGAACACCAAAGTTTTGTTATCCAAGTTTGGGAAATTCCATAAGTCCAACCCTACTAAGCTTGGAATTTTACATGAAGGAGATTTTTTCTACACATGTTTTAAAAATGGATATGCATGCTTGAAACATGTTAAGGATTCAAATGACCTATGGATCCAAAGCTTTTAAAGAGAATAACAAACGCTCATTAAATTCTCAAGTGAACGTGCTGTTACCCGAGTCTAACAAGTCATTATTTTGCCCATTTTCAAAAATTTGATCTAACAATCATAGATAGATTGTAAAGTGATTTATCATGCGTAACGGGCTATATTTTTGAATGAAATGAATTATGGATTGCAATTCAACACTCAGTTAAAAATCCTTTGCCTCCAATTTTTCCCGACGATTGCAAAACCTGAGATATAAAAACTAAAAAAAACTTACAATCCCTAAAAATTATAGACACTCTTTGGAATTATCTCTCCCTACAATTGTGCATTGTGCTTTTCCATTTTAGATGTTCACTTTTTTCTTAAATCAAAACTTTGACATATCGCTCTCACTTCATCCCAAAAACAAACAAGGCAAAAAGCTTACAACAAAATGAAAATTTTATAGTTGATGTATAGAAAAAATTTAAAACAATAACAAATATAAATAAAGAAAATTTATTCACCCAACACAAATGAACACAAAATTTTTGTTATCCAATTTTTGGAAATTCCACTAGTTTAACCTTAATAGCTTGGAATTTTGCAAGAAAGAGATTTCCTCCACACATGTTTTAAAAATGGATATGCTTGTTTGAAACATGTTAAAGATGCAAATGAGCTATGGCTGCAAAGCTTTTAAAGAGAATAACAAACGCTCATTAAATTTTCAAGTGAACGTGCGGTGGGATATTTGCCCGAGTCAAACAAGCCATTATTTTGCCCATATTCAAAAAGTTGAGCTAAAAATCATAGATGATTGTAAAGTGATTTGTCATGCGTAACGGGCTATATTTTTGTAAGAAATGACTAATGGATTTGAAGTCAACACTCATTGAAAAATCGCCCGCCTCCCCCGTTTCCAGATGAGTGCAAAACCTTAGATATAAAAACAAAAAAGTGCATACGATCCCTAAAACATATAGACACTCATTGGAAATATCTCTCTCTACATTTGTGCATTGTACATTTCCACTTTAGATGTACACTTTTTTCTTAAATCAGAACTTTGAGTTTTTGTTCCCCCTTCATCCCGTAAACAAAAAAGGCAAAAAAGATCACAAAAAAATAAAATTTTTATTGTTGATGAGTGGAAAATATTTAAAATAATAACTAATGCAAATAAAAAATATCTATTCACACACCACAATTGAACACAAAAGTTTTGTTATCCAAGTTTGGGAAATTCCATTAGTCCAACCCTATTAAGCTTGGAATTTTACATGAAGGAGATTTTTTCTACACATGTTTTAAAAATGGATATGCATGCCAGAAACATGTTAAAGATTCAAATGACCTATGGATCCAAAGCTTTTAAAGAGAATAACAAACGCTCATTAAATTCTCAAGTGAACGTGCGGTGGGATATTTGCCCGAGTCAAACAAGCCATTATTTTTCCCATATTCAAAAAGTTGAGCTAACAATCATAGATGATTGTAAAGTGATTTTTCATGCGTAACGGGCTATATATTTGTAAGAAAAGACTTATGGATTTGAAGTCAACACTCAGTTAAAAATCACCCGCCTCCCCCATTTCCCGACGATAGCAAAACCTTAGATATAAAAACGAAAAAGTGCATACGATCCCTAAAACATACAGACACTCTTTGGAAATATCTCTCTCTACTTTTGTGCATTGTGCATTTCCATTTTAGATGTATACTTTTTTCTTAAATCAGAACTTTGAGTTTTCGCTCCCCCTTCATCCTGTAAACAAAAAAGGCAAAAAAGATCACAAAAAAATAAAAATTTTATTGTTGATGTGTGGAAAATATTTAAAATAATAACTAATGTAAATAAAAAATATCTATTCACATACCACAATTCAACACAAAAGTTTTGTTATCCAAGTTTGGGAAATTCCATTAGTCCAACCCTAATAAGCTTAGAATTTTACATGAAGGAGATTTTTTCTACACAACTTTTAAAAATGGATATGCATGCCAGAAAAATCTTAAAGATTAAAATGACCTATGGATCCATAGCTTTTAAAGAGAATAACAAACGCTCATTAAATTCTCAAGTGAACGTGCGGTGGGATATTTGCCAGAGTCAATCAAGTAATTATTTTGTCCATATTCAAAAAGTTCAGCTAACAATCATAGATAATTGTAAAGTGATTTTTCATGCGTAACGAGCTATATTTTTGTAAGAAATGACTTATGGATTTGAAGTCAACAGTCAGTTAAAAATCGCTCGCCGCCCCCATTCCCCAACGATTGCAAAACCTTAGATATAAAAATGAAAAAGTATATACGATCCCTAAAACATACAGACACTCTTTGGAAATATCTCTCTCTACTTTTGTGCATTGTCCATTTCCATTTTAGATGTACACTTCTTTCTTAAATCAGAACTTTGAGTTTTCGCTCCCCTTTCATCTCGTAAACAAAAAAGGCAAAAATATCACAACAAAGTAAAAATTTTATAGTTGATGTGTGGAAAATATTTAAAATAATAACTAATGTAAATAAAAAATATCTATTCACACACCACAAATGAACACAAAAGTTTTGTTATCCAAGTTTGGGAAATTCCATTAGTCCAACCCAATTAAGCTTGGAATTTTACATGAAGGAGATTTTTTCTACACATGTTTTAAAAATGGATATGCATGCTTGAAACATGTTAAAGATTCAAATGACCTGTGGATCCAAAGCTTTTAAAGAGAATAACAAACGCTCATTAAATTCTCAAGTGAACGTGCGGTTACCCGAGTCTAACAAGTCATTATTTTGCCCATTTTCAAAAATTTGATCTAACAATCATAGAATATTGTAAAGTGATTTATCATGCATAACGGCCTATATTTTTGTATGAAATGACTTATGGATTGCAATTCAACACTCAGTTAAAAATCTTCTGCCACCAATTTTTCCCGACGATTGAAAAACCTGAGATATAAAAACTAAAAAGCGCTTACAATCCCTAAAAATTACAGACACTCTTTGGAATTATCTCTCCCTAAAATTGTGCATTGTGCTTTTCCATTTTAGATGTTCACTTTTTTCTTAAATCAAAACTTTGACATATCGCTCTCCCTTCAGCTCGAAAACAAACAGAGCAAAAAGCTTACAACGAAATGAAAATTTTATAGTTGATGTAAGGAAAAAATTTAAAACAACAACATATAAAAATAAAGAAAATTTATTCACCCAACACAAATGAACACAAAAGTTTTGTTATCCAATTTTGGGAAATTCCACTAGTTTAATCCAAATAGCTTGGAATTTTGCAAGAAAGAGATTTCCTCCACACATGTTTTAAAAATGGATATGCATGTTTGAAACATGTTAAAGATGCAAATGAGCTATGGATGCAAAGCTTTTAAAGAGAATAACAAATGCTCATTAAATTCTCTAGTGAACTTGCGGTGGGATATTTACCCGAGTCAAACATGCCATTATTTTTCCCATTTGCAAAAAGCTGACATAATTAATCATAGATGATTGTAATGTGATTTATCATGCGTAACGGGCTATATTTTTGTATGAAATGACATATGGATTGCAATTCAACACTTAGTTAAAAATCCTCTGCAACCCATTTTTCCCGACGATTGCAAAACCTGAGATATAAAAACGAAAAGGTGCTTACAATCCCTAAAAATTACCGACACTCTTAGGAATTATCTTTCTCTACATATGTGCATTGTGCATTTCCATTTTAGATGTACACATTTTTCTTAAATCAAAACTTTGAGTTTTTCGCTCTCCCTTCATCTTGTAAACAAAAAAGGCAAATAGATCACAGCAAAATGAAAATTTCATAGTTGATGTACTAAAAAAGTTTAAAACAATAAAAAAAGTAAATGAAGAAAATTTATTCACACACCACAAATGAACACAAAAGTTTTGTTATCCAACTTTGGGAAATTCCACCAGTCCAAAACTAATATCTTGGAATTTTACATGAAGGAGATTTTTTCTACACATGTTTTAAAAATGGATATGCATGCCAAAAACATGTTAAAGATTCAAATGACCTATGGATCCATAGCTTTAAAAGAGAATAAAAAACGCTCATTAAATTCTCAAGTGAACGTGCGGTGGGTTATTTGCCCGAGACAAACAAGCCATTATTTTGCCCATATTCAAAAAGTTGAGCTAACAATCATAGATGATTGTAAAGTTATTTGTCATGCATAACGGGCTATATTTTTGAAAGAAATGACTTATGGATTTGAAGTCAACACTCAGCTAAAAATCGCCAGCCTCCCCCGTTTCCCGACGATTGCAAAACCATAGATATAAAGCCAAAAAAGTGTATACGATCCCTAAAACATACAAACTCTCTTCGGAAATATCTCTCTCCACATTTGTGCATTGGGCATTTCCATTTTAGATGTACACTTTTTTCTTAAAGCAGAACTTTGAGTTTTCGCTCCCCCTTCATCACGTGAACAAAAAAGGCAAAAAAGATCACAACAAAATAAAAATTTTATAGTTGATGTGTGGAAAATATTTAAAATAATAACTAATGTAAATAAAAAATATCTATTCACACACCACAAATGAACACAAAAGTTTTGTTAGCCAAGTTTGGGAAATTCCATTAGTCCAACCCTATTAAGCTTGGAATTATACATGAAGGAGATTTTTTCTACACATGTTTTAAAAATGGATATGCATGCTTGAAACATGTTAAAGATTCAAATGACCTATGGATCCAAATCTTTTAACGAGAATAACAAACGCTCATTAAATTCTCAAGTGAACGTGCGGTGGGATATTTACCCGAGTCTAACAAGTCATTATTTTACCCATTTTCAAAAATTTGATCTAACAATCATAGATGATTGCAAAGTGATTTATCATGCGTAACGGGCTATATTTTTGTATGAAATGACTTATGGATTGCAATTCAACACTCAGTTAAAAATCCTCTGCCACCAATTTTTCTCCACGATTGCAAAACCTGAGATATATAAAATAAAAAAGAGCTTATAATCCCTACAAATTACAGACACTGTTTGGAATTATCTCTCCCTACAATTGTGAATTGTGCTTTTCCATTTTAGATGTACACTTTTTTCTTAAATCAAAACTTTGACTTTTCGCTCTCCCTTCATCCCGAAAACAAACAAGGCAAAAAGCTTACAACAAAATGAAAATTTTATAGTTCATGTATGGAAAAAATTTAAAACAATAACAAATATAAATAAATAAAATTTATTCACCCAACAAAAATGAACACAAAGGTTTTGTTATCATATTTTGGGAAATTCCACTAGTTAAACCCTAATAGCTTGGAATTTTGCAAGAAAGAGATTTCGTCCACACATGATTTAAAAATGGATATGCATGCTTGAAACATGTTAAAGATGCAAATGAGCTATGGATGCAAAGCTTTTAAAGAGAATAACAAACGCTCATTAAATTCTCAAGTCAACGTGCGGTGGGATATTTGCCCGAGTCAAACAAGCCATTATTTTGCCCAAATTCAAAAAGTTGAGCTAACAATCATAGATGATTGTAAAGTGATTTGTCATGCGTAACGGGCCATATTTTTGTAAAAAATTACTTGTGGATTTGAACTCAACACTTAGTTAAAAATCGTCTGCCTCCCCCGTTTCCCGACGATTGCAAAACCTTAGATATAAAAACAAAAAAGTGCATACGATCCCTAAACCATACAGACCCTCTTTGGAAATATCTCTCTCTACATTTGGGCATTGTGCATTTCCATTTTAGATGTACACTTTTTTCTTAAATCATAACTTCGAGTTTTCGCTCCCCCGTCATCCCGTAAACAAAAAAGGCAGAAAAGATCACAACAAAATAAAAATTTTATAGTTGATGTGTCAAAAAAATTTAAAATAATAACTAATGTAAATAAAAAATATCTATTCACACACCACAAATGAACACAAAAGTTTTGTTATCAGAGTTTGGGAAATTCTATTAGTCCAACCCTATTAAGCTTGGAATTTTACATGAAGGAGATTTTTTCTACACATATTTTAAAAATGGATATGCATGCTTGAAACAAGTTAAAGATTCAAATGACCTATGGATCCAAAGCTTTTAAAGACAATAACAAACGCTCATTAAATTCTCAAGTGAACGTGCTGTGGGATATTTACCCGAGTCTAACAAGTCATTATTTTGCCCATTTCCAAAAATTTGATCTATCAATCATAGATGATTGTAATGTGATTTATCATGCGTAACGGGCTATATTTTTGAATGAAATGACTTATGGATTGCAATTCAACACTCAATTAAAAATCCTCTGCCACCAATTTTTCCCGACGATTGCAAAACCTTAGATATAAAAACTAAAAAGAGCTTACAATGCTTAAAAATTACGGACACTATTTGGAATTATCTCTCCCTACAATTGTGCATTGTGCTTTTCCATTTTAGATGTACACTTTTTTCTTAAATCAAAACTTTGACTTTTCGCTCTCCCTTCATCCCGAAAACAAACAGAGCAAAAAGCTTACAACAAAATGAAAAATTTTATAGTTGATGTATGGAAAAAATTTAAAACAATAACAAATATAAATAAATAAAATATATTCACCCAACACAAATGAACACAAAAGTTTTGTTAGTCAATTTTTGGAAATTCCACTAGTTTAACCCTAATAGCTTGAAATTTTGCAAGAAAGAGATTTCGTCCACACATGTTTTAAAAATGGATATGCAGGTTTGAAACATGTTAAAGATGCAAATGAGCTATGGATGCAAAGCTTTTAAAGAGAATAACAAACACTCATTAAATTCTCAAGTGAATTTGCGGTGGGATATTTACCCGAGTCAAACATGCCATTATTTTGCCCATTTGCAAAAAGCTGACATAATTAATCATAGATGATTGAAATGTGATTTATCATGCGTAACGGGCTATATTTTTGTATGAAATGACTTATGGGTTGCAATTCAATACTCAGTTAAAAATCCTCCGGAACCCATTTTTCCCGACGATTGCAAAACCTGAGAGATAAAAACTAAAAAGAGCTTACAATCCCTAAAAATTATAGACATTCTTTGGAATTATCTCTCCCTACAATTGTGCCTTGTGCTTTTCCATTTTAGATGTACACTTTTTTCTTAAATCAAAACTTTGACTTTTCCCTCTTCCTTCATCCCGACAACAAACAAGGCAAAAAGCTTACAACAAAATGAAATTTTTATAGTTGATGTATGGAAAAAGTTTAAAACAATAAAAAAATTAAGTGAAAAAATTTATTCACACACTACAAATGAACACAAAAGTTTTGTTATCCAAGTTTGGGAAATTCCACTAGTCCAAAACTAATATCTTGGAATTTTACATGAAGGATATTTTTTCTACACATGCTAAAGATGCAAATGAGCTATTGATGTAAACCTTTTAAAAAGAATAACAAATGCTCATTAAATTCTCAAGTGAACTTGCGGTGGGATATTTACCCGAGTCAAACATTCCATTATTTTTCCCATTTGCAAAAAGCTGACATAATTAATCATAGATGATTGTAATTTCATTTATCATGCATAACGGGCTATATTTTTGTATGAAATGACTTATGGATTGCAATTCAACACTCAGTTAAAAATGCTCCGCAACCCATTTTTCCCCGCGATTGTAAAACCTGAGATATAAAAACGAAAAGGTGCTTACAATCCATAAAAATTACAGACACTCTTTGGAATTATCTCATTCTACAAATGTGCATTGTGCATTTCCGTTTTAGATGTACACATTTTTCTTAAATCAAAACTTCGAGTTTTTCTTTCTCCCTTCATCCCGTAAACAAAAAAGGCAAATAGATCACAGCAAAATGAAAATTTCATAGTTGATGTACGGAAAATTTTTAAAACAATAAAAAAAGTAAATGAAGAAAATTTATTCACACACCACAAATTAAAACAAAAGTTTTGTTCTCCAAGTTTGGAAAATTCCACTAGTCCAAACTAATATCTTGGAATTTTACTTGAAGGATATTTTTTCTACACATGTTTTAAAAATGGATATGCATGCAGAAACATGTTAAAGATTCAAATGATCTATGGATCAAAAGCTTTTAAAGAGAATAACAAACGCTCATTAAATTCTCAAGTGGACGTGCGGTGGGTGGGATATTTGCCCGAGTCAAACAAACCAGTATTTTGCCCATATTCAAAAAGTTGAGCTAACAATCATAGATGATTTTTAAAGTGATTTGTCATGTGTAACGGGCTATATTTTTTTAAGAAATGACTTATGGATTTGAAGTCAACACTCAGTTAAAAATCGCTCGCCTCCCCCGTTTCCCGACAATTGCAAAACATTGGATATAAAAACGAAAAAGTGCATACGACCCCTAAAACATATGGACACTCTTTGGAAATATCTCTCTCTATATTTGTGCCTTATGCATTTCCATTTTAGATGTACACTTTTTTCTTAAATCAGAACTTTGAGTTTTCGCTCCCCCTTCATCCCGTAAACAAAAAAGGCAAAAAAGATACAAACAAAATAAAAATTTTATAGTTGATGTGTGGAAAATATTTAAAATAATAACAACTGTAAATAAAAAATATCTATTCACACACCACAAATGAACACAAACGTTTTGTTATCCAAGTTTGGGAAATTCCATTAGTCCAACCCTATTAAGCTTGGAATTTTACATGGAGGAGATTTTTTCTACACATATTTTAAAAATGGATGTGCATGCTTGAAACATGTTAAAGATTCAAATGACCTACGGATCCAAAGTTTTTAAAGAGAATAACAAACGCTCATTAAATTCTCATTAAATTCTCTAGTGAAGGTGCGGTGGGATATTTACCCGAGTCTGACAAGTCATTATTTTGCCCATTTTTAAAAATTTGATTGAAAAATCATAGATGATTGTAAAGTGATTTATCATGCATAAGGTGCCATATTATTGTATGAAATGATTTATGGATTGCAATTCAACACTTAGTTAAAAATCCTCTGCCACCAATTTTTCCCGATGATTGCAAAACCTGAGATATAAACACTAAAAAGAGCTTACAATCCCTTAAAATTACGGACACTCTTTGGAATTATCTCTCCATACAATTGTGCATTGTGCTTTTCCCTTTTAGATGTTCACTTTTTTCTTAATTCAAAACTTTGACTTTTCGCTCTCCCTTCATCCCGAAAACAAACATGGCAAAAAGCCTACAACAAAATAAAAATTTTATAGTTGATGTATGGAAAAATTTCAAACAATAACAAATATAAATAAAGAAAATTTATTCACCCAACACAAATGAACCCAAAAGTTTTGTTATCCAATTTTGGGAAATTCCACTAGTTTAACCCTAATAGCTTGGAATTTTGCAAGAAAGAGATTTCATCCACACATGTTTTAAAAATGGATATGCCTGTTTGAAACATGTTAAAGATGAAAATGAGCTGTCGATGCAAAGCATTTAAAGAGGATAGAAAATGCTCATTAAATTCTCAAGTGCACTTGCGATGGGATATTTACCCAAATCAAACATGCACTATTTTGCCCTTTTGCAAAAAGGTGACATAATAATCATAGATGATTGTAATGAGATTTATCACGCGTAATGGGCTATATTTTTGTATGAAATGACTTATGGGTTGCAATTCAACACTATGTTAAAAATCCCCCGCAACCCATTTTTCCCGACGATTGCAAAACCTGAGATATAAAAACTAAAAAGTACTTACAATCCCTAAAAATTACAGACACTCTTAGGAATTATCTCTCTCTACATATGTGCATTGTGCATTTCCGTTTTAGATGTACACATTTTTCTTAAATCAATATTTTGAGGTTTTTTGCTCTCCCTTCATCCCGTAAAGAAAAAGGCAAATAGATCATAGCAAAATGAAAATTTCATAGTTGATGTACGGAAAAAGTTTAAAACAATAAAAAAAGTAAATGAAGAAAATTTATTCATACACCACAAATGAACACAAAAGTTTTTTTATCCAAGTTTGGGAAATTCCACTCGTCCAAAACTAATATCTTGGAATTTTACATGAAGGAGATTTTTTCTACACATGTTTTAAAAATGGATATGCGAAGCAGAAATATGTTATAGATTCAAAGGATCTATGGCTCCAAAGCTTTTAAAGAGAATAACAAACGCTCATTAAATTCCCAAGTGAACGTGCGGTGGGATATTTGCCCGAGTCAAACAAGCCATTATTTTGCCCATATTCAAAAAGTTGCCCTAACAATCATAGATGATTTGTAAAGTGATTTGTCATGCGTAACGGGCTATATATTTGTAAGAAATGACTTATGGGTTGAAGTCAACACTCAGTTAAAAATCGCCCGCCTCCCCCGTTTCCCAACGATTGCAAAACCTTAGATATAAAAATGAAAAAGTGCATACGATCCCTAAAACATACAAACACTCTTTGGAAATATCTCTCTCTACATTTGTGCATTGTGGAATTTCATTTTAGATGTACACTTTTTTCTTAAATTAGAAATTTAAGTTTTCGCTCCCCCTTCATCCTGTAAACAAAAAAGGCAAAAAATATCACAACAAAATAAAAATTTTATAGTTGACATGTGGAAAATATTTAAAATAATAACTAATGTAAATAAAAAATATCTATTCACACACCACAAATGAACACAAAAGTTTTGCTATCCAAGTTTTGGAAATTCCATTAGTCCAACCCTATTAAGCTTGGAATTTTACATGAAGGAGATTTTTTCTACACATGTTTTAAAAATGGATATGCAAGTTTGAAACATGTTAAAGATGCAAATGAGCTATGGATGCAGAGCTTTTAAAGAGAATAACAAACGCTCATTAAATTCTCAAGTGAACTTGCGGTGGGATATCTACCGGAGTCAAACAAGCCATTATTTTGCCCATTTGCAAAAAGTTGACATAATTAATCATAGGTGATTGTAATGTGATTTATCATGCGTAACGGGCTTTATTTTTGTATGAAATGACTTATGGATTGCAATTCAACACTCAGTTAAAAATCCTCCGCAACCAATTTTTTCCTAAGATTGCAAAACCTGAGATATAAAAACAAAAAGATGCTTACAATCCCTAATAATTACACACACTCTTTGGAATTATCTCTCTCTACATATGAGCATTGTGCATTTCCATTTTAGATGTACACATTTTTCTTCAATCAATATTTTGAGGTTTTTTGCTCTCCCTTCATCCCGTAAACAAAAAAGGCAAATCGATCACAGCAAAATGAAAATTTCATAGTTGATGTACGGAAAAAGTTTAAAACAATAAAAAAAGTAAGTGAAGAAAATTTATTCACACACCACAAATGAACACAAAAGTTTCGTTATCCAAGTCTGGGAAATTCCACTAGTCAAAAACTAATATCTTGGAATTTTACATGAAGGAGATTTTTTCTACACAAGTTTTAAAAATGGATATGCATGCCAGAAACATGTTAAACATTCAAATGACCTATGGATCCAAAGCTTTTAAATACAATAACAAACGCTCATTAAATTCTCAAGTGAACGTGCGGTGGGATATTTGCCCGAGTCAAACAAGCCATTATTTTGCCCATATACAAAAAGTTGGGCTAACAATCATAGGTGATTGTAAAGTGATTTGTCATGCGCAACGGCCTATATTTTTGTAAGAAATGACTTATGGATTTGAAGCCAACACTCAGTTAAAAATCGCCAGCCTTCCCCGTTTCCCGACCATTGCAAAACCTTATATATAAAAACGAAAGAGTGCATACGATCCCTAAAACATACAGAAACTCTTTGGAAATATCTCTCTCTACATCTGTGCATTGTGTATTTCCATTTTAGATGTACACTTTTTTCTTAAATCAGAACTTTGAGTTTTCGCTCCCCCTTCATCCCGTAAACAAAAAAGGAAAAAAAGATCACAACAAAATAAAAATTTTATAGTTGATGTGTGGAAAATATTTAAAATAATAACTAATGTAAATAAAAAATATCTATTCACACACCACAAATGAACATAAAAGTTTTGTTATCCAAACTTGGGAAATTCCATTAGTCCAACCCTATTAACCTTGGAATTTTACATGAAGGAGATTTTTTCTACACATGTTTTAAAAATGGATATGCATGCTTGAAACATGTTAAAGATTCAAATGACCTATGGATCCAAAGCTTTTAAAGAGAATAACAAACGCTCATTAAATTCTCAAGTGAACGTGCGGTGGGATATTTACCTGAGTCTAACAAGTCATTATTTTGCCCATTTTCTAAAATTTGATCTAACAATGATAGATGATTGTAAAGTGATTTATTATGCGTAGCGGGCTATATTTTTGTATGAAATGACTTATGGATTGCAATTCAACACTCAGTTAAAAATCCTCTGCCACCAATTTTTCCCGACGATTGCAAAACCTGATATATAAAAAGTAAAAAGATCGTAAAATCCCTAAAAATTACAGACACTCTTTGGAATTATCTCTCCCTACAATTGTTCATTGTGCTTTTCCATTTTAGATGTACACTTTTTTCTTAAATCAAAACTTTGACTTTTCGCTCTACCTTCATCCCGAAAACAAACAAGGCAAAAACCTTACAACAAAACGAAAATTTTATAGTAGACGTATGGAAAAAATTTAAAACAATAAAAATTATAAATAAAAAAAAATTATTCACCCAACAGAAATGAACACAAACATTTTGTTATCCAATTTTGGGAAATTCCACTAGTTTAACCCTAATAGCTTGGAATTTTTTCAAGAAAGAGATTTCATCCACACATGTTTTAAAAATGGATATGCGTGTTTGAAACATGTTAAAGATGCAAATGAGCTATGGATGCAAAGCTTTTAAAGAGAATAACAAACGCTCATTCAATTCTCAAGCGAACTTGCGGTGGGATGTTTACCGGAGTCAAACATGTCATTATTTTGCCCATTTGCAAAAAGCTCCCATAATTAATCATAGGTGATTGTAATGTGATTTATCATGTGTAACGGGCAATATTTTTTAATGAAATGACTTATGGATTGCAATTCAACACTCAGTTAAAAATCCTCCGCAACCCACTTTTCCCGACGATTGCAAAACCTGAGATATAAAAACGAAAAGCGCTTACAATCCCCAAAAATTACAGACACTCTTTGAAATTATCTCTCTCTACATATGTGCATTGTGCATTTCCCTTTTAGATGTACACATTTTTCTTAAATCAAAACTTCGAGTTTTTCTCTCTCCCATCATCCCGTAAACAAAAAAGGCAAATAGATCACAGCAAAATAAAAATTTCATAGTTGATGTACAGAAAAATTTTAAAACAATAAAAAAAGTAAATGAAGAAAATTTATTCACACACCAGATATGAACACAAAAGTTTTGTTATCCAAGTTTGGGAAATTCCACTAGTCCAAAACTAATATCTTGGAATTTTACATGAAGGAGATTTTTTCTACACATGTTTTAAAAATGGATATGTATGCCAGACACATGTTAAAGATTAAAATGACCTATGGATCCAAAGCTTTTAAAGAGAATAACAAACACTCATTAAATTCTCAAGTGAACGTGCGGTGGGATATTTGCCCGAGTCAAACAAGCCATTATTTTGCCCATATTCAAAAAGTTGAGCTAACAATCATAGTTGATTGGAAATTGATTTGTCATGCGTAACGGGCTATATTTTTGTAAGAAATGACTTATGGATTTGAAGTCAACACTCAGTTAAAAATCGCCCTCCTCCACCGTTGCCCGACGATTGCAAAACCTTGGATATAAAAACGAAAGAGTGCATACGATCCCTAAAACATACAGACACTCTTTGGAAATATGTCTCTCTACATTTTTGCATTGTGCATTTCCATTTTAGATATACACTTTTTTCTTAAATCTGAACTTTGAGCTTTCGATCCCCCTTCATCCCGTAAACAACAAAGGCAAAGAAGATCACAACAAAATAAAAATTTTATAGTTGATGTGTGGAAAATATTTAAAATAATAACTAGTGTGAATAAAAAAAATCTATTCACACACCACAAATGAACACAAAAGTTTTGTTATCCAAGTTTGGGAAATTCTATTAGTCCAACCCTATTAAGCTTGGAATTTTACATGAAGGAGATTTTTTCTACACATGTTTTAAAAATGGATATGCATGCTTGAAACATGTTAAAGATTCAAATGACCTATGGATCCAAAGCTTTTAAAGAGAATAACAAACGCTCATTAAATTCTCAAGTGAACGTGCGATGGGATATTTACCCAAGTCTAACAAGTCATTATTTTTCCCATTTTCTAAAATTTGATCTAACAATCATAGATGATTGTAAAGTGATTTATCATGCGTAATGGGCTATATTTTTGTATGAAATGACTTATGGATTGCAATTCAACACTCAGTTAAAAATCCTCTGCCACCAATTTTTCCCGACGATTGCAAAACCTGAGATATAAAAACTAAAAATAGCTTACAATCCCTAAAAATTAAAGACACTCTTTGGAATTATCTCTCCCTACAATTGTGCATTGTGCATTTCCATTTTAGATGTACACTTTTTTTTTAAATCAAAACTTTGACTTTTCCCTCTCCCTTCATCCCGAAAACAAACAAGGCAAAAAGCTTACAACAAAATAAAATTTTTATAGTTGATGTATGGAAAAAATTTAAAACAATAACAAATATAAATAAAGAAAATTTATTCACCCAACACAAATGAACACAAACGTTTTGTTATCCAATTTTTTATAAATTCCACTAGTTTAACCCTAATAGCTTGAAATTTTTGCAAGAAAGAGATTTCATCCACACATGTTTTAAAAATGGATATGCGTGTTTGAAACATGTTAAAGAAGCGAATGAGCTATGGATGCAAAGCTTTTAAAGAGAATAACAAACGCTCATTAAATTCTCAAGTGAACTTGCGGTGGGATGTTTACCGGAGTCAAACATGCCATTAGTTTGCCCATTTGCAAAACGCTGACATAATTAATCATAGGTGATTGTAATGTGATTTATCATGCGTAATGGGCTATATTTTTTAAAGAAATGATTTATGGATTGCAATTCAACACTCAGTTAAAAATCCTCTGCAACCCACTTTTCCCGACGATTGCAAAACCTGAGATATAAAAACGAAAAGGTGCTTACAACCCTAAAAATTACAGACACTCTTTTGAATTATCTCTCTCTACATATGTGCATTGCGCATTTCGGTTTTAGATGTACACATTTTTCTTAAATCAAAACTTCGAGCTTTTCGTTCTCCCTTCATCCCGTAAACAAAAAAGGCAAATAGATCACAGCAAAATAAAAATTTCATAGTTGATGTACGGAAAAAGTTTAAAACAATAAAAAAAGTAAATGAAGAAAATTTATTCACACACCACAAATGAACACAAAAGTTTTGTTAGCCAAGTTTGGGAAATTCCACTAGTCCAAAACTAATATTTTGGAATTTTACATGAAGGAGATTTTTTCTACACCTGTTTTAAAAATGGATATGCATGCTAGAAATATCTTAAAGATTCAAATGACCTATTGATCCAAAGCTTTCAAAGAGAATAACAAACGCTCAATCAATTCTCAAGTGATCGTGCGGTGGGATATTTACCCGAGTCAAACAAGCCATTATTTTGCCCATTTTCAAAAAGTTGAGCTAACAATCATAGGTGATTGTAAAGTGATTCACCATACGTAACGGGCTATATTTTTTTAACAAATGACTTATGGATTTGTAGACAACACTCAGTTAAAAATCGCTCGCCTCCCCCGTTTCCCGACGATTGCAAAACCTTAGATATAAAAACGAAAGAGTGCATACGATCCCTAAAACATACAGACACTCTTAGGAAATATCTCTCTCTACATTTGTGCATTGTGCATTTCCATTTTAGATGCACACTTTTTTCTTAAATCAGAACTTTCAGTTTTCGTTCCCCCTTCATCCCGTTAACAAAAAAGGCAAAAAAGATCACAACAAAATAAAAAATTTATAGTTGATGTGAGGAAAATATTTAAAATAATAACTAATGTAAATAAAAAATATCTATTCACACACCACAAATGAACACAAAAGTTTTGTTATCCAAGTTTGGGAAATTCCATTCGTCCAACCCTATTAAGCTTGGAATTTTACATGAAGGAGATTTTTTCTACACATGTTTTAAAAATGGATATGCATGCTTGAAACATGTTAACGATTCAAATGACCTATGGATCCAAAGTTTTTAAAGAGAATAACAAACGCTCATTAAATTCTCAAGTGAACGTGCGGTGAGATATTTACCTGAGTCTAACAAGTCATTATTTTGCCCATTTTCTAAAATTTGATCTAACAATGATAGATGATTGTAAAGTGATTTATTATGCGTAACGGGCTATATTTTTGTATGAAATGACTTATGGATTGCAATTCAACACTCACTTAAAAATACTCTGCCACCAATTTTTCCCGACGATTGCAAAACCTGAGATATAAAAACTAAAAAGAGCTTACAATCCCTAAAAATTATAGACACTCTTTGGAATTATCTCTCCCTACAATTGTGCATTGTGCTTTTCCATTTTAGATGTACACGTTTTTCTTAAATCAAAACTTTGAGTTTTCGCTCTCCCTTCATCCCGAAAACAAAGAAGGCAAAAAGCTTACAACAAAATGAAAATTTTATAGTTGAAGTATGGAAAAAATTTAAAACAATAACAAATATAAATAAAGAAAATTTATTCACCCAACACAAATGAACACAAAAGTTATGTTATCGAATTTTTGGAAATTCCACTAGTTTAACCCTAATAGCTTGGAATTTTGCAAGAAAGAGATTTCAGCTACACATGTTTTAAACATGGATATGCATGTTTGAAACATGTTAAAGATGCAAATGAGCTATGGATGCAAAGCTTTTAAAGAGAATTACAAACGCTCATTAAATTCTCAAGTGAACTTGCGTTGGGATATTTACCTGAGTCAAACAAGCCATTATTTTGCCCATTTGCAAAAAGCTGACATAATTAATCACAGATGATTGTAATGTGATTTATCATGCGTAATGGGCTATATTTTTGTATGAAATGACTTATGGATTGCAATTCAACACTCAGTTAAAAATCCTCCACAACCCATTTTTCCTGACGATTGCAAAACCAAAGATATAAAAACGAAAAGGTGCTTACAATCCATAAAAATTACAGACACTCTTTGGAATTATCTCTCTCTACATATGTGCATTGTGCATTTCCGTTTTAGATGTACACATTTTTCTTAAATCAAAACATGAGTTTTTTGCTCTCCCTTCATCCCGTAAACAAAAAAGGCAAATAGATCACAGCAAAATGAAAATTTCATTGTTGATGTACGGAAAAAGTTTGAAACAATAAAAGAAGTAAATGAAGAAAATTTATTCACATGCCACAAATGAACATAAAAGTTTTGTTATCCAAGTTTGGGAAATTCCACTAGTCCAAAATTAATATCTTGGAATTTTACATGAAGGGGATTTTTTCTACACATATTTTAAAAATGGATATGCATGCCAGAAACATGTTAAAGATTCAAATGACCTTTGGATCCAAAGTTTTTAAAGAGAATAACAAACGCTCATTAAATTCTCAAGTGAACGTGCGGTGGGATATTTACCCGAGTCTAACAACTCATTATTTTGCCACTTTTCAAAAATTTGATATAACAATCAAAGATAATTGTAAAGTGATTTATCATGCGTAACAAGCTATATTTTTGTATGAAATGACTTATGGATTGCAATTCAACACTCAGTTAAAAATCGCCCACCTCCCCCGTTTCCCGACGATTGTAAAACCTTAGATATAAAAAAGAACAAGTGCATACGATCCCTAAAACATACAGACACTCTTAGGAAATATCTCTCTCTACATTTTTGCATTGTGCATTTCCATTTTAGATGTACACTTTTTTCTTGAATTAGAACTTTGAGTTTTCGCTCCCCCTTTATCCCGTAAATAAAAAAGGCAAAAAAGATCACAACAAAATAAAAATTTTATAGTTGATGTGTGGAAAATACTTAAAATAATAACTAATGTAAATAAACAATATCTATTCACACGCCACAAAAAATTTTTGTTATCCAGGTTTGGGAAATTCCATTAGTCCACCTCTATTAAGCTTGGAATTTTACTTGAAGGAGATTTTTTCTACACATGTTTTAAAAATGGATATGCATGTTTGAAACATGTTAAATATTTAAATGACCTATGGATCCAAAGCTTTTAAAGACAATAAAAAACGCTCATTAAATTCTCAAGTGAACGTGCGGTGGGATATTTACCCGAGTCTAACAAGTCATTATTTTGCCCATCTTCAAAAATTTGATCTAAGAATCATAGATGATTGTAAAGTGATTTATCATGCGTAACGTGCTATATTTTTTTATGAAATGACTTATGGATTGCAATTCAACCCTAAGTTAAAAATCCTCTGCCACCAATTTTTCCCGACGAGTGCAAAACCTCAAATATAAAAACTAAAAAGAGCTTTCAATCCCTAAAAATTACAGACACTCTTTTGAATTATCTCTCCCAACAATTGTGCATTGTGCTTTTCCATTTTAAATGTACACTTTTTTCTAAAATAAAAACTTTGACTTTTCGCTCTCCTTTCATCCCGAAAACAATCAAGGCAAAAAGCTTACAACAAAATGAAAATTTTATAGTTGATGTATGGAAAAAAATGTAAAACAATAACAAATATAAAGAAATAAAATTTATTCACCCAACGCAAATGAACACAAAAGTTTTGTTATCCAATTTTTGGAAATTCCACTAGTCCAAAACTAATATCTTGGAATTTAACATGAAGGGGATTTTTTCTACACAAGTTTAAAAAATGGATATGCATGCCAGGAACATGTTAAAGATTCAAATGACCTATGGATCCAAAGTTTTTGAAGAGAATAACAAACGCTCATTAAATTCTAAAGTGAACGTGCGGTGGGATATTTACTCGAGTCAAACAAATCATTATTTTGCCACTTTTCAAAAATTTGATATATCAATCATAGGTGATTGTAAAGTGATTTGTCATGCGTAACGGGCTATATTTTTGTAAGCAATGACTAATGGATTTGAAGTCAACACTTAGTTAAAAATCGCCTGCCTCCCCCGTTTCCTGACGATTGCAAAACCATAGATATAAAAACGAAAAAGTGCATACGATCCTTTAAACATACAGACACTCTTTGGAAATATCTCTCTCTACATTTGTGCATTGTGCATTTCCATTTTTGATGTACATTTTTTTCTTAAATCAGAACTTTGAGTTTTCGCTCCCCCTTCATCCCGTAAAAAAAAAAAAGGCAAAAAAGATCACAACAAAATAAAATTTTTATAGTTGATGTGTGGAAAATATTTAAAATAATAACTAATGTAAACAAAAAATTTCTATTCACACACCACAAATGAACACAAAAGTTTTGTTATCCAATTTTGGGAAATTCCATTAGTCCAACCCTATTAAGCTTGGAATTTTACATGAAAGAGATTTTTTCTACACATGTTTTAAAAATAGATAGGCATGCTTGAAACATGTTAAAGATTCAAATGACCTATGGATCCAAAGCTTTTAAAGAGAATAAAAAACGTTCATTAAATTCTCAAGTGAACTTGCGGTGGGATATTTACCCAAGTCAAACATGCCATTATTTTGCCCATTTGCAAAAAGCTGACATAATTAATCATAGATGATTGTAATGTGATTTATCATGCGTAACGGGCTCTATTTTTGTATGAAATGACTTATGGATTGCAATTCAACACTCAGTTAAAAATCCTCCACAACCCATTTTTCCCGACGATTGCAAAACCTGAGATATAAAAACGAAAAGGTGCTTACAATCCCTAAAAATTACAGACACTCTTTGGAATTATCTCTCTCTACATATGTACATTGTGCATTTCCCTTTTAGATGTACACATTTTTCTTAAATCAAAACTTCGATTTTTTCGCTCTCCCTTCATCCCGTAAAAAAAAAAGGCAAATAGATTACAGCAAAATGAAAATTTCATAGTTGATGTACAGAAAATGTTTAAAACAATAAAAAAAGTAAATGAAGAAAATTTATTCACACACCACAAATGAACACAAAAGTTTTGTTATCCAAGTTTGGGAAATTCCACTAGTCCAAAACTAATATCTTGGAATTTTACATGAAGGAGATTTTTTCTACACATGTTTTACAAATGGATATGCATGCCAGAAACATGTTAAAGATTCAAATGACCTATGGATCCAAATCATTTAAAGAGAATAACTAACTGTCATTAAATTCTCAAGTGAACGTGCGGTGGGATATTTGCCCGAGTCAAACATGCCATTATTTTGCCCATATTCAAAAATTTGAGCTAACAATCATATATGATTGTAAAGTGATTTGTCATGCGTAACGGGCTTTATTTTTGTAAGAAATGATTTATGGATTTGAAGTCAACACTCAGTTAAAAATCGCCCGCCTCCCCCATTTCCCGACGATTGTAAAACCTTATATATAAAAACGAAAAAGTGCAAACAATCCCTAAAACATACAGACACTCTTTGGAAATATCTCTCTCTACATTTGTGCATTGTGCATTTCCATTTTAGATGTACACTTTTTTCTTAAATCAGAACTTTGAGTTTTCGCTCCCCCTTCATCCCGTAAACAAAAAAGGCAAAAAAGATCACAACAAAATAAAATTTTTATAGTTGATGTGTGGAAAATATTTAAAATAATAACTAATGTAAATAAAAAATTTCTATTCACACACCACAAATGAACACAAAAGTTTTGTTATCCAATTTTGGGAAATTCCATTAGTCCAACCCTATTAAGCTTGGAATTTTACATGAAAGAGATTTTTTCTACACATGTTTTAAAAATAGATAGGCATGCTTGAAACATGTTAAAGATTCAAATGACCGATGGATCCAAAGCTTTTAAAGAGAATAAAAAACGCTCATTAAATTCTCAAGTGAACTTGCGGTGGGATATTTACCAAAGTCAAACATGCCATTATTTTGCCCATTTGCAAAAAGCTGACATAATTAATCATAGATGATTGTAATGTGATTTATCATGTGTAACAGGCTATCTTTTTGTATGAAATGACTTATGGATTGCAATTTAACACTCAGTTAAAAATCCTCCGCAACCCATTTTCCCGACGATTGCAAAACCTGAGATAAAAAAATGAAAAGGTGCTTACAATCCCTAAAAATTATAGACACTCTTTGGAATTATCTCTCTCTACATATGTGCATTGTGCATTTCCGTTTTAGATGTACACATTTTTCTTAAATGAAAAACTTCGAGTTTTTCGCTCTCCCTTCATCCCGTGAACAAAAAAGGCAAATAGATCACAGCAAAATGAAAATTTCATAGTTGATGTACGGAAAAAGTTTAAAACAATAAAAAAAGTAAATGAAGAAAATTTATTCACACACCACAAATGAACACAAAAGTTTTGTTATCCAAGTTTGGGAAATTCCACTAGTCCAAAACTAATATCTTGGAATTTTACATGAAGGGGATTTTTTCTACACATGTTTTAAAAATGGATATGCATGCCAGAAACATGTTAAAAATTCAAATGACCTATGGATCCAAAGCTTTTAAAGAGAATAACAAACGCTCATTAAATTCTCAAGTGAACGTGCGGTGGGATATTTGCCCGAGTCAAACAAGCCACTATTTTGCCCATATTCAAAAATTGAGCTAACAATCATAGATGATTGTAAAGTGATTTGTCATGCGTAACGGGATATAGTTTTGTAAGAAATGACTTATGGATTTGAAGTCAACACAGTTAAAAATCGCCCGCCTCCCCCGTTTCCCGACGTTTGCAAACTCTTAGATATAAAAATGAAAAAGTGCATACGATCCCTAAAACATACAGACACTCTTTAGAAATATCTCTCTCTACATTTGTGCATTGTTCATTTCCATTTTAGATGTACACTTTTTTCTTAAATCAGAACTTTGAGTTTTCGCTCCCCCTTCATCCCGAAAACTAAAAAGGCAAAAAGGATCACAACAAAATAACAATTTTATAGTTGATCTGTGGAAAATATTTAAAATAATAACTAATGTAAATACAAAATACCTATTCCCACACCACAAGTGAACACAAAATTTTTGTTATCCAAGTTTGGGAAATTCCATTAGTCCAACCATTTGAAGATTGGAATTTTACCTAAAGGAGATTTTTTCTACACATGTTTTAAAAATGGATATGCATGCTTGAAACATGTTAAAGATTCAAATGACCTATGGATCCAAAGCTTTTAAAGAGAATAACAAACGCTTGTTAAATTCTCAAGTGAACATGCGGTGGGATATACCCGAGTCTAACAAGTCATTATTTTGCCCATTTTCAAAAATTTGATCTAGCAATCATAGATGATTGTAAAGTGATTTATCATGCGTAATGGGCTATATTTTTTTTTTGAAATGACGTATGGATTGTAATTCAACACTCAGTTAAAAATCCACAGCCACCATTTTTCCCGACGATTGAAAAACCTGAGATATAAAAACTAAAAAAGAGATTACAATCCCTAAAAATTACAGACACTCTTTGGAATTATCTCTCACTACAATTGTGCATTGTGCTTTTCCATTTTAGATGTACACTTTTTTCTTAAATCAAAACTTTGACTTTTCGCTCTCCCTTCATCCCGAAAACAAACAAGGCAAAAAGCTTACAAAAAAATGAAAATTTTATAGTTGATGGATAGAAAAAATTTAAAATTATAAAAAATATAAATAAAGAAAATTTATTCACCCAACACAAATGAACACAAAAGTTTTGTTATCCAATTTTGGGAAATTCCACTAGTTTAACCCTAATAGCATGGAATTTTGCAAGAAAGAGATTTCGTCCACACATGTTTTAAAAATGGATATGCATGTTTGAAACATGTTAAAGATGCAAATGAGCTATGGATGAAAAACTTTTAAAGAGAATAACAAACGCTCATTAAATTCTCAAGTGAACTTGCGGTGGGATATTTACCCGAGTCAAACATGCCATTATTTTGCCCATTTGCAAAAAGCTGACATAATTAATCATAGATGATTGTAATGTGATTTATCATGTGTAACGGGCTATATTTTTATATGAAATGATTTATGGATTGCAATTCAACACTTAGTTAAAAATCTTCCGCAACCCATTTTTCCCGACGATTGCAAAACCTGAGATATAAAAACAGAAAAGTGCTTACAATCCCTAAAAATTACAGACACTCTTTGGAATTATCTTTCTCTACATATGTGCATTGTGCATTTCCGTTTTAGATGTACACATTTTTCTTAAATCAAAACTTCGAGTTTTTCGCTCTCCCTTCATCCCGTAAACAAAAAAGGCAAATAGATCACAGCAAAATGAAAATTTCATAGTTGATGTACGGAAAAAGTTAAAATCAATAAAAAAAAATAAATGAAGAAAATTTATTCACACACCACAAATGAACACAAAAGTTTTGTTATCCAATTTTGGGAAATTCCACTAGTCCAAAACTAATATCTTGGAATTTAACATGAAGGGTATTTTTTCTACACATGTTTTAAAAATGGATATGCATGCCAGAAACATGTTAAAGATTCAAATGACCTAGGGATCCAAAGCTTTTAAAGAGAATCACAAACGCTCATTAAATTCTCAAGTGAACGTGCGGTGGGATATTTGCCCTAGTCAAACAAGCCCTTATTTTGCCCATTTTCAAAAAGTTGAGCTAACAATCGTAGATGATTGTAAAGTGATTTGTTATGTGTAACGGGCTATATTTATGTAATAAATGGCTTCTGGATTTGAAGTCAACACTCAGTTAAAAATCGCCCGCCTCCCCCGCTTCCTGACCATTGCAAAACCTTAGATATAAAAACGAAAAAGTGTATACGATCCCTAAAACATACAGGCACTCTTTGGAAATATCTCTCTCTACATTTGTGCATTGTGCATTTCCGTTTTAGATGTACACTTTGTTCTTAAATCAGAACTTTGAGTTTTCGCTCCCCCTTCATCCCGTGAAGAAAAAAGGTAAAAAAGATCACAAGAAAATAAAAATTTTATAGTTGATGTGTGGAAAATATTTAAAATAATAACTAATGTAAATAAAAAATATATATTCACGCACCACAAATGAACACAAAATTTTTGTTATCCAAGTTTGGGAAATTTCATTAGTCCAACCCAATTAAGCTTGGAATTTTACATGAAGGAGATTTTTTCTACACATGTTTTAAAAATGGATATGCATGCTTGAAACATATTAAAGATTCAAATGACATATGGATCTAAAGATTTTAAAGAGAATAACAAACGTTCATTAAATTCTCAAGTGAACGTGCGGTGGGATATTTACCCGAGTCCAACAAGTCATTATTTTGCCCATATTCAAAAAGTTGAGCTGACAATCATAGATGATTGTAAAGTGATTTGTCATGCGTAACGGGCTATATTTTTGTAAGAAATGACTTATGGATTAGAAGTCAACACTCAGTTAAAAATCGCCCACCTCCCCCGTTTCCCGACAATTGCAAATCCTTAGATATAAAAACAAAAGAGTGCATACGATCCCTAAAACATACAGACACTCTTTCGAAATATCTCTCTCTACATTTGTGCATTGTGCATTTCCATTTTAGATCTACACTTTTTTCTTAAATCAGAACTTTTAGTTTTCGCTCCCCCTTCATCTCGTAAACAAAAAAGGCAAAAAAGATCGCAACAAAATAAAAATTTTATAGTTTATGTGTGGAAAATATTTAAAATAATAACTAATGTAAATAAAAAATATCTATTCACACACCTCAAATGAACACAAAAGTTTTGTTATCCAAGTTTGGGAAATTCCATTACTCCAACCCTATTAAGCTTGGAATTTTACATGAAGAAGATTTTTTCTACACATGTGTTGAAAATGGATATGCATGCTTGAAACATGTTAAAGATTCAAATGACCTATGGATCCAAGGCTTTTAAAGAGAATAACAAACGCTCATTAAATTCTCAAGTGAACGTGCGGTTACCTGAGTCTAACAAGTCATTATTTTGCCCATTTTGAAAAATTTGATCTCACAATCATAGATGATTGTAAAGTGATTTATCATGCGTAACGGGCTATATTTTTGTATGAAATGACTTATGGATTGCAATTCAACACAGTTAAAAATCCTCTGCCACCAATTTTTCTAGACGATTGCAAAACCTGAGATATAAAAACTAAAAAGAGCTGACAATCCCTAAAAATTACAGACACTCTTTGGAATTATCTCTCCCTACAATTGTGCATTGTGCTTTTTCATTTTAGATGTACACTTTTTTCTTCAATCAAAACTCTGACATTTCGCTCTCCCTTCATCCCGAAAACAAACAGGGCAAAAAGCTTACAACAAAATGAAAATTTTATAGTTAATTTATGGAAAAAAATTAAAACAATAACAAATATAAATAAAGAAAATTTATTCACCCAACACAAATGAACACAAAATTTTTGTTATCCAATTTTGGGAAATTCCACTAGTTTAACCCTAATAGGTTGGAATTTTGCAAGAAAGAGATTTTGTTCACACATTTTTTAAAAATGGTTATGCATTTTTCAAACATGTTAAAGTTTCAAATGAGCTATGGATGCGAAGCTTTTAAAGAGAATAACAAACGCTCATTAAATTCTCAAGTGAACTTGCGGTGGGATATTTACCCGAGTCAAACATGCCATTATTTTGCCCATTTGCAAAAAGCTAACATAATTAATCATAGACGATTGTAATGTGGTTTATCATGCGTTACGGGCTATATTTTGTATGAAATGACTTCTGGATTGCAATTCAACACTCAGTTAAAAATCTTCCGCAACCCATTTTTCCTGACAATTGCAAAACCTGAGATATAAAAATGAAAAGGTGCTTAGAATTCCTAAAAATTACAGACACTCTTTGGAATTATCTCTCTCTACATATGTGCATTGTGCATTTCCGTTTTAGATGTACACATTTTTCTTAAATGAAAACTTCGAGTTTTTTGCTCTCCCTTCACCCCGTAAACAAAAAAGGCAAATAGATCGAAGCAAAATGAAAATTTCATATTTGATGTACGGAAAAAGTTTAAAACAATAAAAAAAGTAAATGAAGAAAATTTATTCACACACCACAAATGAACACAAAAGTTTTGTTATCCAAGTTTGGGAAATTCCACTAGTCCAAAACTAATATCTTGGAATTTTACATGAAGGAGATTTTTTCTACACATGTTTCAAAAATGGATATGCATTCCAGAAACATGTTAAAGATTCAAATGACCTATGGATCCAAAGCTTTTTAAGAGAATAACAAACGCTCATTAAATTCTCAAGTGAACATGCGGTGGGATATTTGCACGAGTCAAACAAGCCATTATTTTGCCCATATTCAAAAAGTTGAGCTAACAATCATAGGTGATTGTAAAGTGATTTGTCATGCGTAACGAGCTATATTTTTGTAAGAAATGACTTATGGATTTGAATTCAACCCTCAGTTGAAAATCGCCCGCCTCCCCCATTTCCCGACGATTACAAAACCTTAGGTACAAAAACGAAAAAGTGCATACGATCCCTAAAAGATACAGACACACTTTTGAAATATCTCTCTACATTTGTGCATTGTGCATTTCCATTTTACATGTACACTTTTTTCTTAAATCAGAACTTTGAGTTTTCGCTCCCCCTTCATCCCGTAAACAAAAAAGGCCAAAAAGATCACAACAAAATAAAAATTTTATAGTTGATGTGTGGAAAATATTTAAAATAATAACTAATGTAAATAAAAAATATCTATTCACACACCACAAATGAACACAAAAGTTTTGTTATCCAAGTTTGGGAAATTCCATTAGTCCAACCCTATTAAGCTTGGAATTTTACATGAAGGAGATTTTTTCTACACATGTTTTAAAAATGGATATGCATGCTTGAAACATGTTAAAGATTCAAATGACCTATGGATCCAAAGCTTTTTAAGAGAATAACAAACGCTCTTTAAATTCTCAAGTGAACGTGCGGTGGGATAGTTACCTGAGCCTAACAAGTCATTATTTTGCCCATTTTGAAAAATTTGATCTAACAATCATAGATGATTGTAAAGTGATTTACCATGCGTAACAGGCTATATTTTTGTATGAAATGACTTATGGATTGCAATTCAACACTTAGTTAAAAATCTTCTGCCACCATTTCTTCCCGACGATTGCAAAACCTGAGATATAAAAACTAAAAAGAGCTTACAATCCCTAAAAATTACAGACACTCTTTGGAATTATCTCTCCCAACAATTGTGCATTGTGCTTTTCCATTTTAGATGTACACTTTTTTCTTAAATCAAAACTTTGACTTTTCGCTCTCCCTTCATCCAAAAAACAAACAAGGCAAAAAGCTTACAACAAAATGAAAATTTTCTAGTTGATGCATGGAAAAAATTAAAAAGAATAAAAAATATAAATTAAGAAAATTGATTCACCCAACACAAATGAACACACAAGTTTTTTTATCAAATTTTTGGAAATTCCACTCGTTTAACCCTAATAACTTGGAAATTTGCAAGAAAAAAGATTTCGTCCACACATGTTTTAAAAATGGATATGCATGTTTGAAACATGTTAAAGATGCAAATGAGCTGTGGAAGCGATGCTTTTAAAGAGAATAACAAACGCTCATTAAATTCTCAAGTGAACTTGCGGTGGGATAATTACCTGAGTCAACCATGCCATTATTTTGCCCATTTGCAAAAAGCTGACATAATTAATCATAGATGATTGTAATGTGATTTATCATGTGTAACAAGCTATATTTTTGCATGAAATGACTTATGGATTGCAATTCAACACTCAGTTAAAAATCCTTCGCAACCCATTTTTCCCGGCGATTGCAAAACCTGAGATATAAAAAGGAAAAGCTGCTTGCAATCCCTAAAAATTACAAACACTCTTTGGAATTATCTCTCTCTACATATGTGCATTGTAAATTTCCGTTTTAGATGTACACATTTTTCTTCAATCAAAACTTCGAGTTTTTCGCTCTCCCTTCATCCCGCAAACAAAAAATTCAAATGGATCACAGCAAAATGAAAATTTCATAGTTGATGTACGGAAAAAGTTTAAAACAATCAAAAAAGTAAATGCAGAAAATTTATTCACACACCACAAATGAACACAAAATTTTTGTTATCCAAGTTTGGGAAATTCCACTTGTCCAAGACTAATATCTTGGAATTTTATATGAAGGAGATTTTTTCTACACATGTTTTAAAAATGGATATGCATGCCAGAAACATGTTAAAGATTCAAATGACCTATTGATCCGAAGCTTTTAAAGAGAATAACAAATGCTCATTAAATTCTCAAGTGAACGTGCTGTGGGATATTTGCCCGAGTCAAATAAGCCATTATTTTGCCCATATTCAAAAAGTTGAGCTAACAATCATAAATGATTGTAAAGTGATTTGTCATGTGTAACGGGCTATATTTTTGTAAGAAATGACTTATGGATTTGAAGCCAACACCCAGTTAAAAATCGCTCTTCTCCCCCGTTTCCCGACGATTGCAAAACCTTAGATATAAAATCGAAAAAGTGCATACGATCCCTAAAACATACAGACACTCTTTGGAAATATCTCTCTCCACATTTGTGCATTGTGCCTTTCCATTTTAGATGTACACTTTTTCTTAAATCAGAACTTTGAGTTTTCGCTGCACCTTCATCACGTAAACAAAAAAGGCAAAAAGGATAACAACAAAATAAAAATTTTACAGTTGATGTGTGGAAAATATTTAAAATAATAAATAATGTAAATGAAAAATATCTATTCACACACCATAAATGAACACAAAATTTTTGTTATCCAAGTTTGGGAAATTCCATTAGTCCAACCCTATTATGCTTGGAATTTTACATGAAGGAGATTTTTTCTACACATGTTTTAAAAATGGATATGCATGCTTGAAACATGTTAAAGATTCAAATGACCTATGGATCTAAAGCTTTTAAAGAGAATAACAAACGTTCATTAAATTCTCAAGTGAACGTGCGGTGGGATATTTATCCGAGTCTAACAAGTCATTCTTTTGCCCATTTTCAAAAATTTGATCTAACAATCATTGATGATTGTAAAGTGATTTATCATGCGTAACGGGCTATATTTTTGTATGAAATGACTTATGGATTGCAATTCAACACTCAGTTAAACATCCTCTGCCACCAATTTTTCCCGACGATTGCAAAACCTGAGATATAAAAACTAAAAAGAGCTTACAATCCCTAAAAATTACAGACATTCTTGGAAATTATCTCTCCCTACAATTGTGCATTGTGCCTTTCCATTTAAGATGAACAATTTTTTCTTAAATCAAAACTTTGCCTTTTTCGCTCTCCCTTCGTCCTGAAAACAAACAAGGCAAAAAGCATACTACAAAATGAAAATGTTATAGTTGATGTATCGAAAAAATTTAAGACAACAAAAAATATAAATAAAGAAAATTTATTCACCCAACACAAATGAACACAAAAGTTTTGTTATCCAATTTTGGGAAATTCCACTAGTTTAACCCTAATAGCTTGGAATTTTGCAAGAAAGAGATTTCGTCCACACATGTATTAAAAATGGATATGCATGTTTGAAACATGGTAAAGATGCAAATGAGCTATGGATGCAAAGCTTTTAAAGAGAATAACAAACTCTCATTAAATTCTCAAGTGAACTTGCGGTGGGATATTTACCCAAGTCAAATATCCCATTATTTTGCCCATTTGCAGAAAGCTGACATAATTAATCATAGATGATTGTAATGTGATTTATCATGTGTAACGGGCTATATTTTTGTATGAAATGACTTATGCATTGCAATTCAACACTCAGTTTAAAATCCTCCGCAATCCATTTTTCCCGACGATTGCAAAACCTTAGATATAAAAACGAAAAGGTGCTTACAATCCCTAAAAATTACAGACACTCTTTGAAATTATCTCTCTCTACATATGTACATTGTGCATTTCCATTTTAGATGTACACATTTTTCTTAAATCAAAACTTTGAGTTTTTCGCTCTCCCTTCATCCCGTAAACAAAAAAGGCCAATATATCACAGCAAAATCAAAATTTCATAGATGATGTACGGAAAATTTTTAAAACTATAAAAAAATTAAATGAAGAAAATATATTCACACACCACAAATGAACACAAAAGCTTTGTTATCCAAGTTTGGGAAATTCCACTAGTCCAAAACTAATATCTTGGAATTTTATATGAAGGGGATTTTTTCTACACATGTTTTAAAAATGGACATGCAAGCCAGAAACATGTTAAAGATTCTAATGACCTATGGATCCAAAGCTTTTAAAGAGAATAACAAACGCTCATTAAATTCTCAAATGAACGTGCGGTGGGATATTTGCCCGAGTCAAACAAGCCATTATTTTGCCCATATTCAAAAAGATGAGCTAAAAATCATAGATGATTGTAAACTGATTTTTCATGCGTAACGGGCTATATTTTTGTAAGAAATGACTTATGGATTATAAGTCAACACTCAGTTGAAAATCGCCCGCCTCCCTCGTTTCCCGACAATTGCAAAACCTTAGATATAAAAACGAAAAAGTGCATACGATCCCTAAAACATACAGACACTCTGTGGAAATATCTCTCTCCACATTTGTGCATTGTGCATTTCCATTTTGGATGTACACACTTTTCTTAAATCAGAACTTTGAGTTTTCGCTCCGCCTTCATCCCATAAACAAAAAAGGCAAAAAACATCACAACAAAATAAAAATTTTATTTTTGATGTGTGGAAAATATTTAAAATAATAACTAATGTAAATAAAAAATATCTATTCACACACCACAAATGAACACAAAAGTTTTGTCATCCATGTTTGGGAAATTCCATTAGTCCAACCCTATTAAGTTTGGAATTTTACATGAAGGAGATTTTTTCTACACATGTTTTAAAAATGGATATGCATGCTTGAAACATGTTAACGATTCAAATGACCTATGGGTCCAAAGCTTTTAAAGATAATAACAAACGCTCATTAAATTCTCAAGTGAACGTGCGGTGGGATATTTACCCGAGTCTAACAAGTCATTATTTTGCCCATTTTCAAAAATTTGATCTAACAATCATAGATGATTGTAAAGTGATTTATCATGCGTAACGGGCTATATTTTTGTCTGAAATGACTTATGGATTGCAATTCAACACTCAGTTAAAAATCCTCTGCCACCAATTTTTCCCAACGATTGCAAAACCTGAGATTTAAAAACTAAAAAGAGCTTACAATACCTAAAAATTACAGACACTCTTTGGAATTATCTCTCCCTACAATTGTGCATTGTGCTTTTCCATTTTACATGTACACTTTTTTATTAAATCAAAACTTTGACTTTTCGCTCTCCCTTCATCCCGAAAACGAACAAGGCAAAAAGCTTACAACAAAATGAAAATTTTATAGTTGATGGATGGAAAAAATTTCAAACAATAAAAAATATAAATAAAGAAAATTTATTCAGCCAACACAAATGAACATAAAAGTTTTGTTATCCAATTTTGGGAAATTCCACTAGTTTAACCCTAATAGCTTGGAATTTTGCAAGAAAGAGATTTCGTCCACACATGTTTTAAAAATGGATTTGCATGTTTGAAACATGTTAAAGATGCAAATGAGCTATGGATGCAATGCTTTTAAAGAGAATAACAAGCGCTCATTAAATTCTCAAGTGAACTTGCGGTGGTATATTTACCCGAGTCAAACATGCCATTATTTTGCCCATTTGCAGAAAGCTGACATAATTAATCATAGATGATTGTAATGTGATTTATCATGTGTAACGGGCTATATTTTTGTATGAAATGACTTATGGATTGCAATTCAACACTCAGTTTAAAATCCTCCGCAACCCATTTTTCCCGACGATTGCAAAACCTCAGATATAATAACGAAAAGGTGCTTACAATCCCTAAAAATTACTGACACTCTTTGGAATTATCTCTCTCTACATATGTGCATTGTGCATTTCCGTTTTAGATGTACACATTTTTCTTAAATCAAAACTTCGAGTTTTTCGCTCTCCCTTCATCCCGTAAAAAAAAAAGGCAAATAGATCACAGCAAAATGAAAATTTCATAGTTGATGTACGAAAAAAGTTAAAATCAATAAAAAAAAAGTAAATGAAGAAAATTTATTCGCACACTACAAATGGACACAAAAGTTTTGTTATCCAAGTTTGGGAAATTCCACTAGTCCAAAACTAATATCTTGGAATTTTACATGAAGGAGAATTTTTCTACACATGTTTTAAAAATGGTTATGCATGCCAGAAATATGTTAAAGATTCAAATGACCTATGGATCCAAAGCTTTTAAAGAGAATAACAAACGCTCATTAAATTCTCAAGTGAACGTGCGGTGGGATATTTGCCCGATCAAACAAGCCATTATTTTGCCCATATTCAAAAAGTTGAGCTAACAAACATAGATGATTGTAAAGTGATTTGTCATGCGTAATGGGCAATATTTTTGTAATAAATGGCTTATGGATTTGAAGTCAACAGTCAATTAAAAATTGCTCACCTCTCTCGTTTCCCGACGATTGCAAAACCTTAGATATAAAAATCAAAGAGTGCATACGATCCCTAAAACATACAGACACTCTTTGGAAATATCTCTCTCTACATTTGTGCATTGTGCATTTCCATTTTTGATGTACACTTTTTTCTTAAATCAGAACTTTGAGTTTTCGCTCCCCCTTCATCTCGTAAACAAAAAAGGCAAAAAAGATCACAACAAAATAAAAATTTTATAGTTGATGTGTGGAAAATATTTAAAATAATAACTAATGTAAATAAAAAATATCTATTCACACATCACAAATGAACACAAAACTTTTGTTATCCAAGTTTGGGAAATTCCATTAGTCCAACCCTATTAAGCTTGGAATTTTACATGAAGGAGATTTTTCTACACATGTGTTAAAAATGGATATGCATGCTTGAAACATGTTAAAGATTCAAATGACCTATGGATCCAAAGCTTTTAAAGAGAATAACAAACGCTCATTAAATTCTCAAGTGAACGTGCGGTTACCCAAGTCTAACAAGTCATTATTTTGCCCATTTTCAAAAATTTGATCTAACAATCATAGATGATTGTAAAGTAATTTATCATAAGTAACGGCCTATTTTTTTGTATGAAATGACTTATGGAGTGCAATTCAACACTCAGTTAAAAATCCTCTGCCACCAATTTTTCCCGACGATTGCAAAACCTGAGATATAAAAACTAAAAAGAGCTTACAATCCCTAAAAATTACAGACACTCTTTGGAATTATCTCTCCCTACAATTGTGCATTGTGCTTTTCCATTTTAGATGTACACTTTTTTCTTAAATCAAAACTCTGACATTTCGCTTTCCCTTCATCCCGAAAACAAACAGGGCAAAAAGTTTACAACAAAATGAAAATTTTATAGTTAATGTATGGAAAAAATTTAAAACAATAACAAATATAAATAAAGAAAATTTATTCACCCAATACAAATGAACACAAAAGTTTTGTTATCCAATTTTGGGAAATTCCACTAGTTTAACCCTAATAGCTTGGAATTTTGCAAGAAAGCGATTTCGTCCACACATGTTTTAAAAAAGGTTATGCATTTTTGAAACATGTTAAAGATGCAAATGAGCTATGGACGCAAAGCTTTTAAAGAGAATAACAAACGCTCATTAAATTCTCAAGTGAACTTGTGTTGGGAAATTTACGCGAGTCAAACATGCCATTATTTTGCCCATTTGTAAAAGGCTGACATAATTAATCATAGACGATTGTAATGTGGTTTATCATGCGTTACGGGCTATATTTTTATATGAAATGACTTATGGATTGCAATTCAACACTTAGTTAAAAATCCTCCGCAACCCATTTTTCCCGACAATTGCAAAACCTGAGATATAAAAACGAAGAGGAACTTACAATCCCTAAAAATTATAGACACTCTTCGGAATTATCTCTCTCTACATATGTGCATTGTGCATTTCCGTTTTAGATGTACACATTTTTCTTAAATCGAAACTTCGAGTTTTTCGCTCTCCCTTCATCCCGTAAACAAAAAAAGGCAAATAGATCACAGCAAAATGAAAATTTCATAGTTGATGTACGGAAAAAGCTTAAAACAATAAAAAAAAGTAAATGAAGAAAATTTATTCACACACCACAAATGAACACAAAAGTTCTGTTATCCAAGTTTGGGAAATTCTACTAGTCCAAAACTAATATCTTGGAATTTTACATGAAGGAGATTTTTTCTAAACATGTTTTAAAAATGGATATGCATTGCAGAAACATGTTAAAGATTCAAATGACCTAGGGATCTAAAGCTTTTTAAGAGAATAACAAACGCTCATTAAATTCTCAAGTGAACATGCGGTGGGATATTTGCCCGAGTCAAACAAGCCATTATTTTGCCCATATTCAAAAAGTTGAGCTAACAATCATAGGTGATTGTAAAGTGATTTGTCATGCGTAACGGGCTATATTTTTGTAAGAAATGACTTATGGATTTGAAGTGAACACTCAGTTAAAAATCGCCCGCCTCCCCCATTTCCCGACGATTACAAAACCTTAGATACAAAAACGAAAAAGTGCATACGATCCCTAAAACAAACAGACACACTTTGGAAATATCTCTCTCTACATTTGTGCATTGTGCATTTCACTTTAGATGTACACTTTTTTCTTAAATCAGAACTTTGAGTTTTCGCTCCCCCTTCATCCCGTAAACAAAAAAGGCAAAAAAGATCACAACAAAGTAAAAATTTTATAGTTGAGGTGTGGAAAATATTTAAAATAATAACTAATGTAAATAAAAAATATCTATACACACACCACAAATGAACACAATGTTTTGTTATCCAAGTTTGGGAAAATCCATTAGTCCAATCCTATTAAGCTTGGAATTTTACATGAAGGAGATTTTTTCTACACATGTTTTAAAAATGGATATGCATGCTTGAAACATGTTAAAGATTCAAATGACCTATGGATCCAAAGCATTTAAAGAGAATAACAAACACTCATTAAATTCTCAAGTGAACGTGCGGTGGGAGATTTACCCTAGCCTATCAAGTCATTATTTTGCGCATTTTCAAAAATTTGATCTAACAATCATAGATGATTGTAAAGTGATTTACCGTGTGTAACAGGCTATATTTTTGTATGAAATGACTTATGGATTGCAATTCAACACATAGTTAAAAATCTTCTGCCACCATTTCTTCCCGACGATTGCGAAACCTGAAATATAAAAACTAAAAAGAGCTTACAATCCCTAAAAATTACAAACACTCTTTGGAATTATCTCTCCCTACAATTGTGCAATGTGCTTTTCCATTTTAGATGTAGACTTTTTTCTTAAATCAAAACTTTGACTTTTCGTTCTCCCTTCATCCCAAAAACAAACAAGGCAAAAAGCTTACAACAAAATGAAAATTTTATAGTCGATGTATGGAAAAAATTTAAAACAATAACAAATATAAATTAAGAAAATTTATTCACCCAACCCAAATGAACACAAAAGTTTTGTTATCCAATTTTGGGAAATTCCACTAGTTTAACCCTAATAACTTGGAATTTTGCAAGAAAAAGATTTTGTCCACACATGTTTTAAAAATGGATATGCATGTTTGAAACATGTTAAAGATGCAAATGAGCTATGGATGAAAAGCTTTTAAAGAGAATAACAAACGCTCATTAAATTCTCAAGTGAACTTGCGGTGGGATAATTACTCGAGTCAAACATGCCATTATTTTGCCCATTTGCAAAAAGCTGACATAATTAATCATAGATGATTGTAATGTAATTTATCATGCGTAACGGGCTATATTTTTGTATGAAATGACTTACGGATTGCAATTCAACACTCAGTTAAAAATCCTCCGCAACCCATTTTTCCCAACGATTGCAAAACCTGAGATATAAAAACGAAAAGGTCCGTACAATCCCTAAAAATTACAGACGCTCTTTGGAATTATCTCTCTCTACATATGTGCATTGTACATTTCCGTTTTAGATGTACACATTTTTCTTAAATCAAAACTTCGAGTTTTTCGCTCTCCCTTCATCCCGTAAACCAAAAAAGCCATATAGATAACAGCAAAATGAAAATTTCATAGTCGATGTACGGAAAAGGTTTAAAACAATAAAAAAATTAAATGAAGAAAATTTGTTCACACACCACAAATGAACACAAAAGTTTTGTTATCCAAGTTTGGGAAATTCCGCTTGTCCAAAACTAATATCTTGGAATTTTACATGAAAGAGATTTTTTCTACAAATGTTTTGAAAATGGATATGCATGCCAGAAATATGTTAAAGATTCAAATGACCTATGGATCCAAAGCTTTTAAGGAGAATAACAAACGCTCATTAAATTCTCAAGTGAACGTGCGGTAGGATATTTGCCTGAGTCAAACAAGCCATTATTTTGCCCATACTGAAAAAGTTGAGCTAACAATCATAGGTGATTGTAAAGTGATTTGTCATGCGTAACGGGCTATATTTTTGTAAGAAATGACTTATGGATTTGAAGTCAACACTCAGGTAAAAATGGCCCGCCTCCCCCGTTTCCCGACGATTGCAAAACCTTAGATATAAAAATGAAAAAGTGCATACGATCCCTAAAACATACAGACACTCTTTGGAAATATCTCTCTCTACATTTGTGCATTGTGCATTTCCATTTTAGATGTACACTTTTTTCTTAAATCAAAACTTTGAGTTTTCGCTCCCCCTTCTTCCCGTAAACAAAAAAGGCAAAAAAGATCACAACAAAATAAAAATTTTATAGTTGATGTGTGGAAAATATTTAAAATAATAACTAATGTAAATAAAAAATATCTATTCACACACCACAAATGAACACAAATGTTTTGTTATCCAAGTTTGGGAAATTCCACTAGTCCAAAACTAATATCTTGGAATTTTACATGAAGGAGATTTTTTCTACACATGTTTTAAAAATGGATATGCATGCCAGAAACAAGTTAAAGATTCAAATGACCTATGGATCCAAAGCTTTTAAAGAGAATAACAAACGCTCATTAAATTCTCAAGTGAACGTGCAATGGGATATTTGCCCGAGTCAAACAAGCCATTATTTTGCCCATATTGAAAAAGTTGAGCTAACAATCATAGGTGATTGTAAAGTGATTTTTCATGCATAACGGGCTATATTTTGGTAAGAAATGACTTATGGATTTGAAGTCAACACTCAGTTAAAAATCGCACGCCTCCCTCGTCTCCCGACGATTGCAAAACCTTAGATGTAAAAAAGAAAAAGTGCATACGATCCCTAAATCATACAGACACTCTTTGGAAATCTCTCTCTCCACATTTGTGCCTTGTGCCTTTCCATTTTAGATGTAGACTTTTTTCTTAAATCAGAAATTTGAGTTTTCGCTCCCCCTTCATCCCGTAAACAAAAAAGGCAAAAAAAAATCACTACAAAATGAAAATTTTATAGTTGATGTATGGAAAAACTTTAAAACAATAACAAATATAAATAAAGAAAATTTATTCACCCAACACAAATGAACACAAAAGTTTTGTTATCAATTTTGGGAAATTCCACTAGTTTAACCCTAATAGCTTGGAATTTTGCAAGAAAGAGATTTCGCCCACACATGTTTTAAAAATGGATATGAATGTTTGAAACATGTTAAAGACGCAAATGAGCTATGGATGCAATGCTTTTAAAGAGAATAACAAACGCTCTTTAAATTCTCAAGTGAACTTGCGGTGGGATATTTACCCCTGTCAAACAAGCCATTATTTTGCCCATTTGCAAAAAGCTAACATAATTAATCAAAGATGATTGTAATGTGATTTATCATGCGTAACGGGCTATATTTTTGTATGAAATGAGTTATGGATTGCAATTTAACACTCAGTTTAAAATCCTCCGCAACCCATTTTTCCCGACGATTGCAAAACCTGAGATATAAAAACGAAAAGGTGCTTACAATCCCTTAAAATTACAGACACTCTTTGGAATTATCTCTCTCTACATATGTTCATTGTGCATTTCCGTTTTAGATGTACACATTTTTCTTAAATCAAAACTTCGAGTTTTTCGCTCTCCCTTCATCCCGTAAACAAAAAAGGCCAATAGATCACAGCAAAATGAAAATTTCATAGTTGATGTACGGAAAAAGTGAAAATCAATAAAAAAAGTAAATGAAGAAAATATTTTCACACACCACAAATGAACACAAAAGTTTTGTTATCCAAGTTTGGGAAATTCCACTAGTCCAAAACTAATATCATGGAATTTTACATGAAGGAGATTTTTTCTACACATGTTTTAAAAATGGATATGCATGCTAGAAACATCTTAAAGATTCAAAAGACGTATGGATCCGAAGCTTTTAAAGAGAATAACAAACGCTCAATAAATTCTCAAGTGAACGTGCGGTGGGATATTTGCCCTAGTCAAAAGAGCCATTATTTTGCCCATATTCAAAAAGTTGAGCTAACAATCATAGATGATTGTAAAGTGATTTATCATGCATAACGGGCTATATTTTTGTAATAAATGGCTGATGGATTTAAAGTCAATACTCAGTTAAAAATCGCCCGCCTCCCTCGTCTCCCTACGATTCCAAAACCTTAGATATAAAAACGAAAAAGTGCATACGATCCCTAAAACAAACAGACACACTTGCAAAATATCTCTCTCTACATTTGTGCATTGTGCCTTTCCATTTTAGATGTACACTCTTTTCTTAAATCAAAACTTTGACTTTTCGCTCTCCCTTCATCCCGTAAACAAAAAAGGCAAATAGATCACAGCAAAAAGAAAATTTCATAGTTGATGTACGGAAAAAGTTAAAATCAATAAAAAAAGTAAATGAAGAAAATTTTTTCACACACCACAAATGAACACGAAAGTTTTGTTATCCAAGTTTGGGAAATTCCACTAGTCCAAAACTAATATCTTGGAATTTTACATGAAAGAGATTTTTTCTACACATGTTTTAAAAATGGATATGCATGCCAGAAACATGTTAAAGATTCAAATGACCTATGGATCCAAAGCTTTTAAAGAGAATAACAAACGCTCAATAAATTCTCAAGTGAACGTGCGGTGGGATATTTGCCCTAGTCAAACAAGCCATTATTTTGCCCATATTCAAAAAGTTGAGCTAACAATCATAGATGATTGTAAAGTGATTTGTCATGCGTAACGGGCTATATTTTTGTAATAAATGGCTGATGGATTTGAAGTCAACACTCAGTTAAAAATCGCCCGCCTCCCCCGTTTCCCAACGATTGCAAAACCTTAGATATAAAAATGAAAAAGTGCTTACGATCCCTAAAACATACAGACACTCTTTGGAAATATCTCTCTCAACATTTGTGCATTGTGCATTTCCATTTTAGATGTACACTTTGTTCTTAAATCAGAACTTTGAGTTTTCGCTCCCCCTTCATCCCGTGAAAAAAAAAGGCAAAAAAGATCACAAAAAAATAAAAAATTTATAGTGGATGTGTGGAAAATATTTAAAAGAATAACTAATGTAAATAAAAAATATATATTCACACACCACAAATGAACACAAAAGTTTTGTTATCCAAGTTTGGGAAATTCCATTAGTCCAACCCTATTAAGCTTGGAATTTTACATGAAGGAGATTTTTTCTACACATGTTTTAAAAATGGATATGCATGCTTGAAACATGTTAATGATTCAAATGACCTATGGATCTAAAGCTTTTAAAGAGAATGACAAACGCTCATTAAATTCTCAAGTGAACGTGCGGTGGGATATTTACCCGAGTCCAACAAGTCATTATTTTGCCCATATTCAAAAAGTTGAGCTAACAATCATAGAAGATTGTAAACTGATTTGTCATGTGTAACGGGCTATATTTTTGTAAGAAATGACTTATGGATTTGAAGCCAACACTCAGTTAAAAATCGCCCACCTCCCCCGTTTCCCGACGATTGCAAAACCTTAGATATAAAAACGAAAAAGTGCATACGATCCCTAAAACATACAGACACTCTTTGGAAATATCTCTCTCTACATTTGTGCATTGTGCATTTCAGTTTTAGATGTACACTTTTTTCTTAAATCAGAACTTTGATTTTTCCCTCCCCCTTCATCCCGTAAACAAAAAAGGCAAAAAAGATCACAAAAAAATAAAAATTTTATAGTTGATGTGTGGAAAATATTTAAAATAATATCTAATGTAAATAAAAAATATCTATTCACACACCACAAATGAACACAAAAGTTTTGTTATCCAAGTTTGGGTAATTCCATTAGTCCAGCCCTTTTAATCTTGGAATTTTACATGAAGGAGATTTTTTGTACACATGTTTTAAAAATGGATATGCATGCTTGAAACATGTTAAAGATTCAAATGACCTATGGATCCAAAGCTTTTAAAGAGAATAACAAACGCTCATTAAATTCTCAAGTGAACGTGCGGATATTTATCCGAGCCTAACAAGTCATTATTTTGCCCATTTTATAAAATTTGATCTAACAATCATAGATGATTGTAAAGTGATTTATCGTGCATAACGGGCTATATTTTTGTATGAAATGACTTATGGATTGCAATTCAACACTCAGTTAAAAATCTTCTGCCACCATTTCTTCCCGACGATTGCAAAACCTGAGATATAAAAACTAAAAAGAGCTTACAATCCCTTAAAATTACAAACACTCTTTGGAATTATCTCTCCCTACAATTGTGCATTGTGCTTTTCCATTTTAGATGTACACTTTTTTCTTAAATCAAAACTCTGACTTTTCGCTCTCCCTTCATCCCAAAAACAAACAAGGCAAAAAGCTTACAACAAAATGAAAATTTTATAGTTGATGTATGGAAAAAATTTAAAACTATAACAAATATAAATTAAGAAAATTGATTCACCCAACACAAATGAACACAAAAGTTTTGTTATCCAATTTTGGGAAATTCCACTAGTTTAACCCTAATAACTTGGAATTTTGCAAGAAAAAGATTTTGTCCACACATGTTTTAAAAATGGATATGCATGTTTGAAACATGTTAAAGATGCAAATGAGCTATGGATGCAAAGCTTTTAAAGAGAATAACAAACGCTCATTAAATTCTAAAGTGAACTTGCGGTGGGATAATTACCCGAGTCAAACATGCCATTATTTTGCCCATTTTCAAAAAGTTGACATAATTAATCATAGATGATTGTAATGTGGTTTATCATGCGTAACGGGCTATATTTTTGTATGAAATGACTTATGGATTGCAATTCAACACTCAGTTAAAAATCCTCCGCAACCCATTTCTCCCGACGATTGCAAAACCTGAGATATAAAAACGAAAAGGTGCTTACAATCCCTAAAAATTACAGACACTCTTTGGAATTATCTCTCTCTACATATGTGCATTATACATTTTCATTTTAGATGTACACATTTTTCTTAAATCAAAGCTTCGAGTTTTTCGCTCTCCCTTCATCCCGTAAACAAAAAAGGCAAATAGATCACAGCAAAATGAAAATTTCATAGTTGAAGTACGGAAAAAGTTTAAAACAATAAAAAAATTAAATGAAGAAAATTTATTCACACACCACAAATGAACACAAAAGTTTTGTTATCCACATTTGGGAGATTCCACTTGTCCAAAACTAATATCTTGGAATTTTACTTGAAGGAGATTTTTTCTACACATGTTTTAAAAATGGATATGCATGCCAGAAACATGTTAAAGATTCAAATGACCTATGGATCCAAAGCTTTTAAAGAGAATAGCAAACGCTCATTAAATTCTCAAGTGAACGTGCGGTGGGATATTTGCCCGAGTCAAACAAGCCATTATTTTGCCCATACTCAAAAAGTTGAGGTAACAATCATAGGTGATTGTAAAGCGATTTGTCATGCGTAACGGGCTATATTTTGTAATAAATGACTTATGGATTTGAAGTCAACGCTCAGTTAAAAATCGCCCGCCTCCCCCGTTTCCCGACGATTGCAAAACCTATCCGAGTCTAACAAGTCATTATTTTGACGATTTTCAAAAATTTGATCTAACAATCATAGATGATTGTAAAGTGATTTATCACGCGTAACGGGCTATTTTTTTGTAAGAAATGACTTATGGATTGCAATTCAACACTCAGTTAAAAATCCTCTGCCACCAATTTTTCCCTACGATTGCAAAACCTAAGATATAAAAACTAAAAAGAGCTTACAATACCTGAAAATTAAAGACACTCATTGGAATTATCTCTCCCCTCAATTGTGCATTCTGCTTTTCCATTTTACATGTACACTTTTTTCTTAAATCAAAACTTGGACTTTTTGCTCTCCCATCATCCCGAAAACAAACAAGGAAAACTGCTTACAACAAAGTAAAAATTTTATAGTTGATGTATGGAAAAAATTTAAAACAATAACAAATATAAATAAATAAAATTTATTCACCCAACACAAATGAACACAAAAGTTTTGTTAACCAATTTTGGGAAATTCCACTAGTTTAACCGTAATACCTTGGAATTTAGCAAGAAAGAGATTTCATCCACACATGTTTTAAAAATGGATTTGCATGTTTGAAACATGTTAAAGATGCAAATGAGCTATGGATGCAAAACTTTTAAAGAGAATAACAAACTCTCATTAAATTCTCAAGTGAACTTGCGGTGGAATTTTACCCAAGTCAAACATGCCATTATTTTGCCCATTTGCAAAAAGCTGACATAATTAAGCATAGATGATTGTAATGTGATTTATCATGCGTAACAGGCTATATTTTTGTATGAAATGACTTATGGATTGCAATTCAACACTCAGTTAAAAATCCTCCGCAACCCATTTTTCCTGACGATTGCAAAACCTGAGATATAAAAACGAAAAGGTGCTTACAATCCCTAAAAATTAAAGACACTCTTTTGAATTATCTCTCTCTACATATGTGCATTGTGCATTTCCGTTTTAGATGTACACATTTTTCTTAAATCAAAACTTCGAGTTTTTCGCTCTCCCTTCATCCCGTAAACAAAAAAGGCAAATAGATCTTAGCAAAATGAAAATTTTATAGTTGTTGTACGGAAAAAGTTTAAAACAATAAGAAAAGTAATTATAGCACCACAAATGAACACAAAAGTTTTGTTATCCAAGTTTGGGAAATTCCACTAGTCCAAAACTATTATCTTGGAATTTTACATGAAGGAGATTTTTTCTACACATGTTTTAAAAATGGATATGCATGCCAGACACATGTTAAAGATTCAAATGACCTATAGATCCAAAGCTTTTAAAGAAAATAACAAACGCTCATTAAATTCTCAAGTGAACGTGCGGTGGGATATTTGTCCTAGTCAAAGAAGCCATTATTTTGCCCATATTCAAAAAGTTGAGCTAACAATCATAGGTGATTATAAAGTGATTTGTCATGCATAACGGGCTATATTTTCCTTAGAAATGACTTATGGATTTGAAGTCAACACTTAGATAAAAATCGCCCGCCTCCCCCGTTTCCCGATGATTACAAAACCTTAGATATAAAAACGAAAAAGTGCATACGATCCCTAAAACATACAGACACTCTTTGGAAATATCTCTCTCTACATTTGTGCATTGTGCATTCCCATTTTAGATGTACACTTTTTTCTTAAATCGGAACTTTGTGTTTTGGCTCCCGCTTCATCCCGTAAACAAAAAAGGCAAAAAAAATCACAACAAAATAAAAACTTTATAGTTGATGTGTGGAAAATATTTAAAATAATAACTACTGTAAATAAAAAATATCTATTCACACACCACAAATGAACACAAAAGTTTTGTTATCCAAGTTTGGGAAATTCCAATAGTCAAACCCTATTAAGCTTGGAATTTTACAAGAAGGACATTTTTTCTGCACATGTTTTAAAAATGGATATGTATGGTTGAAACATGTTAAAGATTCAAATGACCTATGGATCCAAAGCTTTTAAAGAGAATAACAAACGCTCATAAAAATCTGAAGTGAACGTGTTGTGGGATATTTACCCGAGTCAAACATGCCATTATTTTGCCCATTTTCAAAAATTTGACATAATTAATCATAGATGATTGTAATGTGATTTATCATGCGTAATGGGCTATATTTTTTTATGAAATGACTTATGGCTTGCAATTCAACACTCAGTTAAAAATGCTCCGCAACCCATTTTTCCCGACGATTGCAAAACCTGAGATATAAAAACGAAAAGGTGCTTACAATCCCTAAAACTTACAGGCACTCTTTGGAATTATCTCTCTCTACATATGTACATTGTGCATTTCGATTTTAGATCTACACATTTTTCTTAAAAATAAACTTCGAGTTTTTCGCTCTCCCTTCATCTTGTAAACAAAAAAGGAAAATAGATCATAGCAAAATGAAAATTTCATAGTTGTTGTACGGAAAAAGTTTAAAACAATAAAAAAAGTAAATGAAGAAAATTTTTTCACACACCACAAATGAAGACAAAAGTTTTGTTATCCAAGTTTGGGAAATTCCACTAGTCCAAAACTAATATCTTGGAATTTTACTTCAAGGAGATTTTTTCTACACATGTTTTAAAAATGGATATGCATGCCAGAAACATGTTAAAGATTCAAATGACCTATGGATCCAAATCTTTTAAAGAGAAAAACAACCGCTCATTAAATTCTCAAGTGAACGTGCGGTGGGATATTTGCCCGAGTCAAACAAGCCATTATTTTGCCCATATTCAAAAAGTTGAGCTAACAATCATAGATGATTGTAAAGTGATTTGTCATGCGTAACGGGCTATATTTTTGTAAGAAATGACTTATGGATTTGAAGTCAACACTCAGTTAAAAATCGCCCGCCTCCCCCGTTTCTCGACGATTGCTAAACCTTAGATATAAAAATGAAAGAGTGCATACAATCCCTAAAACATACAGACACTCTTTGGAAATATCTCTCTCCACATTTGTGCATTATGCATTTCCATTTTAGATGTACACTTTTTTCTTAAATCAGAACTTTGAGTTTTCGCTCCCCCCTTCATCCCGTAAACAAAAAAGGCAAAAAAGATCACAACAAAATAAAAATTTTATAGTTGATGTGTGAGAAATATTTAAAATAATAACTAATGTAAATAAAAAATATCTATTCATACACCAAAAATGAACACAAGAGTTATTTATCCAAGTTTGGGAAATTCCATTAGTCCAACCCTATTAAGCTTGGAATTTTATATGAAGGAGATTTTTTCTACACATGTTTTAAAAATGGATATGCATGCTTGAAACACGTTAAAGATTCAAATGACCTATGGATCCAAAGCTTTTAAAGAGAATAACAAACGCTCATTAAATTCCCAAGTGAACGTGCGGTGGGATATTTACCCGAGTCTAACAAGTCATTATTTTGCCCATTTTCAAAAATTTGATCTTACAATCAGAGATGATTGTAAAGTGATTTATCATGCGTAACGGGCAATATTTTTGTATGAAATTACTTGTGGATTGCAATTCAACAATCAGTTAAAAATCCTCTGCCAGCAATTTTTCCTGACGATTGCAAAACCTAAGATATAAAAACTAAAGAGTGCTTACAATCCCTAAAAATTACAGACACTCTTTGGAATTATCTCCCTCTACAATTTTGCATTGTGGTTTTCCATTTTAGATGTACTCTTTTTTCTTAAATCAAAACATTAACTTTTTTCTCTCCCTCATCCCGAAAACAAACAAGGCAAAAGCTTACAATAAAATGAAATTTTTATAGTTGATGTATGGAAAAAATTTAAAACAATAACAAATATAAATAAAGAAAATTTATTCACCCAACACAAATGAACACAAAAGTTTTGTTATCCAATTTTGGGAAATTCCACTAGTTTAACCCTAATAGCTTGGAATTTTTCAAGAAAGAGATTTCATCCACACATGTTTTAAAAATGGATATGCATGTTTGAAACATGTTAAAAATGCAAATGAGCTATGGATCCAAAGCTTTTAAAGAGAATAACAAACGCTCATTAAATTCTCAAGTGAACGTACAGTGGGATATTTACCCGAGTCTAACAAGTCATTATTTTGCCTAATTTCAAAAATTTGATCTATCAATCATAGATGATTGTAAAGTGATTTATCATGCGTAACGGGCTATATTTTTGTATGAAATGACTTATGGATTGCAATTCAACACTCAGTTAAAAATCCTCTGCCACCCATTTTTCCCGATGATTGCAAAACCTGAGATATAAAAACTAAAAAGAGCTTACAATCCCTAAAAATTACAGACATTCTTTGGAATTATCTCTCCCTACAATTTTGCATTGTGCTTTTCCATTTTAGATGTACACTTTTTTCTTAAATATAAACTTTGACATTTCGCTCTCACTTCATCCCGAAAACAAACAAGGCAAAAAGCTTACAACAAAATGAAAATTTTATAATTGATGTATGGAAAAAAATTTAAACAATAACAAATATAAATAAAGAAAATTTATTCACCCAACACAAATGAACACAAAAGTTTTGTTATCCAATTTTGGGAAATTCCACTAGTTTAACCCTAATTGCTTGGAATTTTGCAAGAAAGAGATTTCATCTACACATGTTTTAAAAATGGATACGCATGTTTGAAACATGTTAAAGATGCAAATAAACTATGGATGGAAAGCTTTTGAAGAGAATAACAAAAGCTCATTAAATTCTCAAGTGAACTTGGCGTGGGATATTTACCCGAGTCAAACATGCCATTAGTTTGCCCATTTGCAAAAAGCTGACATAATTAATCATAGATGATTGTAATGTGATTTATCATGCGTAATGGGCTATATTTTTGTATGAAATGACTTATGGATTGCAATTCAACACTCAGTTAAAAATCCTCTGCAACCCATTTTTCCCAACAATTGCAGAACCTGAGATATAAAAACGAAAAGGTGCTTACTATCCCTAAAAATTATAGACACTCTTTGGAATTATCTCTCTCTACATATGTGCATTGTGCATTTCCGTTTTAGATGCACACATTTTTCTTAAATCAAAACTTCGAGTTTTTCGCTCTCTCTTCATCCTCGTAAACAAAAAAGGCAAATAGATCACAACAAAATGAAAATTTCATAGTTGATGTATGGAAAAAGTTTAAAACAATAAAAAAAGTAAAATAAGAAAATCTATTCACACACCACAAATGAACACAAAAGGATTTTTATCCAAGTTTGGGAAATTCCACTAGTCCAAAACTAATATCTTGGAATTTTACATGAAGGTGATTTTTTCTGCACATGTTTTAAAAATGGATATGCATGCATGAAACGTGTTAAAGATTCAAATGACCTATGGATCCAAAACTTTCAAAGAGAATAACAAACGCTCAATAAATTCTCAAGTGAACGTGCGGTGGGATATTTGCCCTAGTCAAACAAGCCATTATTTTGCCCATATTCAAAAAGTTGAGCTAACAATCATAGATGATTGTAAAGTGATTTGTCATGCGTAACAGGCTATATTTTTGTAATAAATGACTTATGGATTTGAAGTCAAACACTGAGTTAAAAATAGCCCGCCTCCCCCGTTTCCCGACGATTGCAAAACCTTAGATATAAAAATGAAACAGTGCATACGATCCCTAAAACATAAACACACTCTTTGGAAATATCTCTGTCTACATTTGTGCATTGTGCATTTCCATTTTAGATGTACACTTTTTTCTTAAACCAGAACTTTGAGTTTTCGCTCCCCTTTCATCCCGTAAAAAAAAAGGCAAAAAAGATCACAACAAAATAAAAATTTTATAGTTGATGTGTGGAAAATACTTAAGATAGTAACTAATGTAAATAAAAAATATATATTCACACACCATAACTGAACACAAAAGTTTTTTATCCAAGTTTGGGAAATTCCATTAGTCCAACCCTATTAAGCTTGGAATTTTACATGAACGAGGTTTTTTCCACATATGTTTTAAAAATGGACATGCATGCTTGAAACATGTTAAAGATTTAAATGACCGATGGATCCAAAGCTTTTAAAGAGAATAAGAAACGCTCATTAATTTCTCAAGTGAACGTGCGGTGGGATATTTACCCCAGTCTAACAAGTCATTATTTTGCCCATTTTCAAAAATTTGATCTAACAATCATAGATAATTGTAAAGTGATTTTAAAACAATAAAAAAAGTAAATGAAGAAAACTTATTCACACACCACAAATGAACATAAAAGTTTTGTTATCCAAGTTTGAGAAATTCCACGTGTCCAAAACTAATATCTTGGAATTTACATGAAGGAGATTTTTTCTACACATGTTTTAAAAATGGATATGCATGCCAGAAACGTGTTAAAGATTCAAATGACGTATGGATCCAAAGCTTTTAATGAAAATAACAAACGCTCATTAAATTCTCAAGTGAACGTGCGGTGGGATATTTGCCCGAGTCAAACAAGCCATTATTTTGCCTATATTCAAAAAGTTGAGCTAATAATCCTAGATGATTGTAAAGTGATTTGTCATGCGTAACGGGAGACATTTTTGTAAGAAATGACTTATGGATTTGAAGTCAACACTCAGTTAAAAATTGCCCGCTTCCCCCGTTTCCCGACGATTGCAAAACCTTACATATGAAAACGAAAAAAGTGCATACGATCCCTAAAACATTTAAACACTCTTTGGAAATATCTCTCTCTACATTTGTGCATTGTGCATTTCCATTTTAGATGTACACTTGTTTCTTAAATCAGAACTTTGAGTTTTCGCTCCCCCTTGATCCCGTAAACAAAAAAGGCAAAAAGGATCACAACAAAATAAAAATTTTATAGTTTATTTGTTGAAAATACTTAAAATAATAACTAATGTAATTAAAAAATATCTATTCACACACCACAAATGAACACAAAAGTTTTGTTATCCAAGTTTGGGCAATTCCATTAGTCCAACCCTATTAAGCTTGGAATTTTACATGAAGGAGATTTTTACTACACGTTTTAAAAATGGATATGCATGCTTGAGGCATGTTAAAGATTCAAATGACCAATGGATCCATAGCTTTTAAAGAGAATAACAAATGCTCATTAAATTCTCAAGTGAACGTGCGGTGGGATATTTACCTGAGTCTAACAAGTCATTATTTTTCCCATTTTCAAAAATTTGATCTAACAATCATAGATGATTTTAAAGTGATTTGAGTAACGAGCTATATTTTTGTATGAAATGACTTATGGATTGCAATTCAACACTCAGTTAAAAATCCTCTGCCACCAATTTTTCCCGAGGATTGCAAAACCTGAGATATAAAAACTAAAAAGAGCTTACAATCCGTAAAAATTATAGATACTCTTTGGAATTATCTCTCCCTACAACTGTGCATTGTGCTTTTCCATTTTAGATGTACACTTTTTTCTTAAATCAAAACTTGGACTCTTCGCTCCCCCTTCATCCCGAAAACAAACATGGCAAAAAGCTTACAACAAAATGAAAATTTTATAGTTGATGTATGGAAAAAATTTAAAACAATAAAAAATATAAATAAAGAAAATTTATTCACCCAACACAAATGAACACAAAAGTTTTGTTATCCAATTTTGGGAAATTCCACTACTTTAACCCTTATAGCTTGGAATTTTGCAAGAAAGAGATTTCGTCCACACATGTTTTTAAAATGGATATGCATCTTTGAAACATGTTAAAGACGCAAATGAGCTATGGACGCAAAGCTTTTAAAGAGAATAACAAACGCTCATTAAATTCTCAAGTGAACTTGCGGTGGGTTATTTACCCGAGTCAAACATGCCAGTATTTTGCCCATTTATGAAAAGTTGACATAATTAATCATAGATGATTGTAATGTGATTTATCATGCGTAACGGGCTATATTTTTGTATGAAATGACTTTTGGATTGCAATTCAACACTCAGTTAAAAATCCTACGCAACCCATTTTTCCCGATGATTGCAAAACTTGAGATATAAAAACTAAAAGGTGTTTACAATCCCTAAAAATTACAGGCACTCTTTGGAATTATCTCTCTCTACATATGTGCATTGTGCATTTCCGTTTTAGATGTACACATTTTTCATAAATCAAAACTTCGAGTTTTTTGCTCTCCCTTCATCCCGTAAACAAAAAAGGCAAATAGATCACAGCAAAATGAAAATTTCATAGTTGATGTGCGGAAAAAGTTTAAAACAATAAAAAAAGTAAATGAAGAAAATTTATTCACACACCACAAATGAACACAAAAGTTTTGTTATCCAAGTTTGGGAAATTCCACTAGTCCAAAACTAATATCTTGGAATTTTGCATGAAGGACATTCTTTCTACACATGTTTTAAAAATGGATATGCATGCTTGAAACATGTTAAAGATTCAAATGACCTATGGATCCAAAGTTTTTAAAGAGAATAACAAACGCTCATTAAATTCTCAAGTGAACGTGCGGTGGGATATTTGCCCGAGTAAAACAAGCCATTATTTTGCCCATATTCAAAATGTTGAGCTAACAATCATAGATGAGTAAAGTGATTTGTCATGCGTAACGGGCTATATTTTGGTAAGAAATGACTTATGGATTTGAAGTCAACAATCAGTTAAAAATCGCCTGCCTCCCCCGTTTCCCGACGATTGCAAAACCTTAGATATAAAAACGAAAAATGTGCATTCGATCCCTAAAACATACAGACACTCTTTGGAAATATCTCTCTCTAAATTTTTGCATTGAGCATTTCCATTTTAGATGTGCACTCTTTTCTTAAATCAGAACTTTGAGTTTTCGCGCCCCCTTGATCCCGTAAACAAAAAAGGCAAAAAAGATCACAACAAAATAAAAATTTTATAGTTTATGTGTGGAAAATACTTAAAATAATAACTAATGTGAATAAAAAATATCTATTCACACACCAAAAATGAACCCAAAAGTTTTGTTATCCAAGTTTGGGAAATTCCATTAGTCCAACCCTATTAAGCTTGGAATTTTACATGAAGGAGATTTTTTCTACACATGTTTTAAAAATGGATATGCATGCTTGAGACATGTTAAACATTCAAAAGACCAATGGATCCATAACTTTTAAAGAGAATAACAAACGCTCATTAAATTCTCAAGTGAACGTGCGGTGGGATATTTACCCGAGTCTAACAAGTCAATATTTTTCCCATTTTCAAAAATTTGATCTAACAATCATAGATGATTGTAAAGTGATTTATCAAGCGTAACGGGCTATATTTTTGTATGAAATGACTTATGGATTGCAATTCAACACTCAGTTAAAAATCCTCCGCGACCCATTTTTCTCGATGATTGCAAAACCTTAGAAATAAAAACTAAAAAGAGCTTACAATCCCTAAAAATTACAGACACTCTAGGGAATTATCTCTCCCTACAACTGTGCATTGTGCTTTTCCATTTTAGATGTACACTTTTTTTTAAATCAAAACTTGGACTCTTCGCTCTCCCTTCATCCCGAAAACAAACAAGGCCAAAAGCTTACAACAAAATGAAAATTTTATAGTTGATGTATGGAAAAAATTTAAAACAATAACAAATATAAATAAATAAAATTTATTCACCCAACACAAATGAACACTAAAGTTTTGTTATCCAAGTTTGGGAAATTCCACTAGTCCAAAACTAATATCTTGGAATTTTACATGAAGGAGATTCTTTCTACACATGTTTTAAGAATGGCTATGCATGCCAGAAATATGTTCAAGATTCAAATGACCTATGGATCCAAAGCTTTTAAAGAGAATAACAAAAGCTCATTAAATTCTCAAGTGAACGTGTGGTGGGATATTTGCCCGAGTAACACAAGCCATTATTTTTCCCATATTAAAAAAGTTGAGCTAACAATCATAGATGTCTGTAAAGTGATTTGTCATGCGTAACGGGCTATATTTTTGTGAGAAATGACTTATGGATTTGAAGTCAACACTCAGTTAAAAAGCTCCCGCCTCCCCCGTTTCCTGATGATGCAAAACCCTAGATATAAAAACGAAAAAAGTGCATACGATCCCTAAAAGATACAGACACTCTTTTGAAATATCTCTCTCTACATTTGTGCATTGTGCATTTCCATTTTAGATGTACACTTGTTTCTTAAATCAGAACTTTGATTTTTCGCTCCCCCTTGATCTCGAAAACAAAAAAGGCAAAAAAGATCACAACAAAATAAAAATTTTATAGTTTATGTGTGGAAAATACTCAAAATAATAACTAATGTAAATAAAAAATACCTATTCACACACCACAAATGAACACAAAAGTTTTGTAATCCAAGTTTGGGAAATTCCATTAGCCCAACCCTATTAAGCTTGGAATTTTACATGAAGGAGATTTTTTCTACACATTTTTTAAAAATGGATATGCATGCTTGAGACATGTTAAAGATTCAAATGACCTATGGATCCAAAGCTTTTAAAGAGAATAACAAACACTCATTAAATTCTCAAGTGAACGTGCGGTGGGATATTTACCCGAGTCTAACAAGTCATTATTTTGCCCATTTTCAAAAATTTGATCTAACAATCATAGATGATTGTAAAGTGATTTATCATGCATAACGGGCTATATTTTTGTATGAAATGACTTATGGATTGCAATTCAACACTCAGTTAAAAATCCTCTGCCACAAATTTTTCCCGACGATTGCAAAACCTGAGATATAAAAACTAAAAAGAGCTTACAATCCCTAAAAATTAAAGATACTCTTTGGAATTATCTCTCCCTACAATTGTGCATTGTGCTTTTCCATTTTAGATGTACACTTTTTTCTTAAATCCAAACTTTGACTTTTCGCTCTCCCTTCATCCCGAAAACAAACAAGGCAAAAAGCTTACAACAAAATGAAAATTTTATAGTTGATGTATGGAAAAAATTGAAAACAATAACAAATATAAATAGTGAAAATTTATTCACCCAACACAAATGAAAACAAAAGTTTTGTTACCCAATTTTGGCAAATTCCAGTAGTTTAACCCTAATAGCTTGGAATTTTGCAAGAAAGAGATTTCCTCCACACTTGTTTTGAAAATGGATATGCATGTTTGAAACTTGTTAAAGACGCAAATGAGCTATGGATGCAAAAATTTTAAAGAGAATAACAAACGCTCATTAAATTCTCAAGTGAACTTGCGGTGGGATATTGACCCGAGTCAAACATTCCATTTTTTTTGCCCATTTGCAAAAAAATGACATAATTAATCATAGATGATTGTAATGTGATTTCTCATGCGTAACGGGCTATATTTTTGTATGAAATGACTTATAGATTGCAATTCAACACTCAGTTACAAATCCTCCGCAACCCATTTTTCCCGACGATTGCAAAACCTGAGATATAAAAAAGAAAAGGTGCTTACAATCCCTAAAAATTACAGACACTCTTTGGAATGATCTCTCTCTACATATGTGCATTGTGCATTTCCATTTTAGATGTACACATTTTTTATAAATCAAAACTTTGAGTTTTTCTCTCTCCCTTCATCCCTGTAAACAAAAAAGGCAAATAGATCACAGCAAAATGAAAATTTCATAGTTGATGTACAGAAAAATTTTAAAACAATAAAAAAAGTAAATGAAGAAAATTTATTCACACACCACAAATGAACACAAAAGTTTTGTAATCCAAGTTTGGGAAATTCCACTAGTCCAAAACAAATATCTTGGAATTTTACTTGAAGGAGATTTTTTCTACACATGTTTTAAAAATGGATATACAAGCCAGAAACATGTTAAAGATTCAAATGACCTATGGATCCAAAGTTTTTAAAGAGAATAACAAACGCTCATTAAATTCTCAAGTGAACGTGCGGTGGGATATTTGGCCGAGTCAAACAAGCCATTATTTTGCCCATATTCAAAAAGTTGAGCTAACAATCATAGATTGTAAAGTGATTTGTCATGCGTAACGGGCTATATTTTTGTAAGAAATGACTTATGGATTTGAAATCATCACTCTGTTAAAATTCGCCCGCCTCCCCCGTGTCCCGACGATTGCAAAACCTTAGATATAAAAAAGAAAAAAGTGCAAACGATCCCTAAAACATACAGACACTCTTTGGAAAAATCTCTCTCTACATTTGTGCATTGTGCATTTTCATTTTAGATGTACAGTTTTTTCTTAAATTAGAACTTTGAGTTTTCGCTCCCCCTTCATCCCGTAAAACAAAAAGGCAAAAAAGTTCACAACAAAATAAAATTTTTATTGTTGATGTGTGGAAAATATTTAAAATAATAACTAATGTAAATAAAAAAATCTATTCACACACCACAAATGAACACAAAATTTTTGTTATCCAAGTTTGGGAAATTCCATTAGTCTCACCCTATTAAGTTTGGAATTTTACATGAAGGAGATTTTTTCTACACATGTTTTAAAAATGGATACACATGCTTGAAACATTTAAATATTCAAATGACCTATGGATCCAAAGCTTTTAAAGAGAATAACAAACCCTCATTAAATTCTCAAGCGAACGTGCGGTGGGATATTTACCCGAGTCTAACAAGTCATTATTTTGCCCATTTTCAAAAATTTGATGTAACAATAGTAGATGATTGTAAAGTGATTTATCATGCGTAACGGGCTATATTTTTGTATGAAATGACTTATGGATTGCAATTCAACACTCAGTTAAAAATCCTCCGCAACCCATTTTTCCTGACTGTTGCAAAACCTGACATATAAAAAAGAAAAGGTGCTTACAATCCCTAAAAATTACAGACACTTCGAGTTTTTTTCTCTCTCTTCATCCCGTAAACAAAAAAGGCAAATAGATCACAGCAAAATGAAAATTTCACAGTTGATGTACTGAAAAAGTTTAAAACCATAAAAGAAGTAAATGAAGAAAATTTATTCACACACCACAAATGAACACTAGTCCAACACTAATATCTTGGAATTTTACATGAAGGAGATTTTTTCTACATATGTTTTAAAAATGGATTTGCATGCTTGTAAAATGTTAAAGATTCAAATGACTTATGGATCCAAAGCTTTTAAAGAGAATAACAAACGCTCATTAAAACTCAAGTGAACGTGCGGTGGGATGTTTGCCCAAGTCAAACAAGCCATTATTTTGCCCATTTTCAAAAAGTTGACCTAACACTCATAGATAATAATAATGTCATTTGTCATGCGGAACGGGCTTTATTTTTGTAAGAAATGACTTATGGATTGGAAGTCAACACTCAGTTAAAATTTGCCCGCCTCCCTCTTTTCGATTGCAAAAACTTAGATATAAAAACGAAAAAGTGCTTACGATCCCTAAAAATTACAGACACTCTACGGAATTATCTCTCTCTACATTTGTGCATTGTGCATTTCCATTTTAGATGTACACTTTTTTCTTTAATCAGAACTTTGAGTTTTCGCTCTCCCTTCATCCCGTAAACAGAAAAGGCAAATAGATCACAACAAAATAATAATTTTATAGTTGATGTGTGGAAAAAATTTAAAACAATAACTAATGTAAATAAAAAATATTTATTCACACACCACAAATGAACACAAAAGTTTTGTTATCCAAGTTTGGGAAATTCCATTAGTCCAGCCCTAATAGCTTGGAATTTTACATGAAGGAGATTTTTTTTACACATGTTTTAAAAATGGATATGCATGTTTGAAAAATGTTAAAGATTCAAATGACCTATGTATCCAAAGCTTTTAAAGAGAGTAATAAACGCTCCTTAAATTCTCAAGTGAACGTGCGGTGGGGTATTTGCCCGAGTCAAACAAGCCATTATTTTGCCAATTTTCAAAAAGTTGACCTAACAATCATGGATGAATGTAAAGTGATTTGTCATGCGTAACGGGCTATATTTTTGTAAGAAATGATTTAGGGATTGGAAGTCAACACTTAGTTAAAAATCGCCCGCCTCCCATTTTTCACGACGATTGCAAAACCTTAACTATAAAAATGAAAAAGTGCGTACGATCCCTAAAAATTACAGACACTCTTTGGAATTATCTCTCTCTACATTTTCACAATGTGCATTTCCATTTTAGAAGTACACATTTTTCTTTTATCAGAACTTTGAGTTTTCGCTCTCCCTTCATCCCGTAAACAGAAAAGGCAAATAGATCACAACAAAATAAAATTTTCATAGTTGATGTGTGGAAAAAATTTAAAACAATAACTAATGTAAATAGAAAATATATATTCACACACCACAAATGAACACAAAAGTTTTGTTATCCAATTTTAGGAAATTCCATTAGTCCAGCCATAATAGCTTGGAATTTTACATGAAGGAGATTTTTTCTACACATGTTTTAAAAATGGATATGCATGTTTGAAACATGTTAATGATTCAAATGACATATGGATCCAAAACTTTTAAAGAGAGTAACAAACGCTCATTAAATTCTCAAGTGAACGTGCGGTGGGATATTTGCCCGAGGCAAACAAGCCAATATTTTGCCCATTTTCAAAAAGTTGTCTTAACAATCATATATGATTTTAAAGTGATTTGTCATAAGTAACGGGCTATATTTTTTTAAGAAAGTACTTATGGATTGGAAGTCAACACCCAATTAAAAATCGCTGCCTCCCCCTTTTCCCGACGATTGCAAAACCTTATATTTAAAAATGAAAAAGTGCTTACGGTCCCTAAAAAATACAGACACACTTTGGAATTATCTCTCTCTACATTTATGCATTGTGCATTTCCATTTTAGATGTGCACTTTTTTCTTAAATCAGAACTTTGATTTTTCACTTTCCCATCATCCCGTAAACAGAAAAGGCAAATAGATCAAAACAAAATAAAATTTTATAGTTGATGTGCGGAAAAAATTTAAAAAAATAACTAATGAAAATATAAAATATTTATTCACACACCTCAAATGAACACAAAAGTTTTGTTATCCAACTTTGGGAAATTCCATTTGTCCAACCCTAATATCTTGGAATTTTACATGAAGGAGATTTTTTCCACACATGTTTTTAAAATGGATATGCATGCTTGAAACATGTTAAAAATTCAAATGACCTATGGATCCAAAGCTTTTAAAGAGAATAACAAATGCTCATTAAATTCTCAAGTGAACGTGCGGTGGGATATTTACCCGAATCTAACAAGTCATTATTTTGCCCATTTTCAAAAAATTGACCTAACAATCATAGATGATTGTAAAGTGATTTATCAAGTGTAACGGGCTATATTTTTGTATGAAATGACTTCTGGATTGCAATTCAACACTCAGTCAAAAATCCTCCGCCACCCATTTTTTCCGACGATTGGAAAACCTGAGATATAAAAACCAAAAAGATCTTACAATCCCTAAAAATTACAGACACTCTTCAGAATAATCTCTTTCTACATTTGTGTATTGTGCTTTTCCATTTTAGATGTACACTTTTTTCTTAAATCAAAACTTTTAGTTTTTGCTCTCCCTTTATCCCGAAAATAAAAAAGGCAAAAAGCTCAAAACAAAACAAAACTTTTATTGTTGATGTATGGAAAAAATTTAAAACAATAACAAATGTAAATAAAGAAAATTTATTCACACAACACAAAACAAAAGTTTTGTTATCCAAGTTTGTGAAATTCCACTAGTTTTAACCCTAATTGCTTGGAATTTTACAAGATAGAGATTTCTTCTACACATGTTTTAAAAATGGATATGCATGTTTGGAACATGTTAAAGATGCAAATGAGCTATAGATGCAAAGCTTTTAAAAAGAATAACAAACGCTCATTAAATTCTCAAGTGAACTTGCGGTGGGATATTTTCCCGAGTCAAACATGCCATTATTTTGCCCATTTGCAAAAAGCTGACGTAATAATCAGAGATGATTGTAAAGTGATTTATCATGCGTAACAGGATATATTATTGTAAGAAATGACTTTTGGATTGGGAGTCAACACTCAGTTAAAAATCCCCCGCCTCCCCCTTTTCCCGACGATTGCAAAATCTGAGATATAAAAACGAAAAAGTGCCTACAATCCCTAAAAATTACAGACACTCTTTGGAATTATTTCTCTCTACATTTGTGCATTGTACATTTCCGTTTTAGATGTACACATTTTTCTTAAATCAAAACTTCGAGTTTTTCGCTCTCCCTTCATCCTGTAAAAAAAAAAAAAGGCAAATAGATCACAGCAAAATGAAAATTTTAAAGTTGATGTACGAAAAAAATTTAAAACAATAAAAAATTAAATAAAGTAAATTTATTCACACACGACAATGAACACAATAGTTTTGTTATCCAAGTTTGGAAAATTCCACTAGTCCAACACTAATATCTTGGAATTTTACATGAAGGAGATTTTTTCTACATCAGTTTTTAAAATGGATTTGCATGCTAGAAACATGTTAAAGATTCAAATGACCTATGGATCCAAAGCTATTAAAGAGAATAACAAATGCTCATTAAATACTCAAGTGAACGTGCGATGGGATATATGCCAGAGTCAAACAAGCAATTATTTTGCCCATTTTCAAAAAGTTGACCTAACAATCATAGATGATAGTAAAGTCATTTGTCATGCGTAACGGGCTATATTTTTGTGAGAAATGACTTATGGATTGGAAGTCAACACTCAGTTAAAAATCGCCCGCCTCCCCCTTTCGATTGCAAAACCTTAGATATAAAAATGAAAAAGTGCTTACGATTCCTAAAAATTAAAGACACTCTTCGGAATTATCTCTCTCTACATTTGTGCATTGTGCATTTCCATTTTAGATGTACACATTTTTCTTAAAAACGAACTTTGAGTTTTCGTTCTCCCTTCATCCCGTAAACAGAAAAGGCAAATAGATCACAACAATATAAAAAATTTAAAGTTGATGTGTGAAAAAAATTTAAAACAATAACTAATGTAAATCAAAAATATTTATTCACACACCACAAATGAACACAAATGTTTTGTTTTCCAACTTTGAGGAATTCCATTAGTCCAGCCCTAATAGCTTGGAATTTTATATGAAGGAGATTTTTTTTACACATGTTTTAAAAATGGTATGCATGTTTGAAACATGTTAAAGATTTAAATGACCTATGCATCCAAAGATTTTAAAGAGAGTAACAAACACTCATTAAATTCTCAAGTGAACGTGCGGTGGGATATTTGCCCGAGTCAAACAAGCCATTATTTTGCCAATTTTTGAAAAGTTGACCTAACAATCATAGATGATTGTAAAGTGATTTGTCATGCGTAACGGGCTATATTTTTTTAAGAAATGACTTATGGATTGGAAGTCAACACTCAGTTAAAAATCGCCCGCCTCCCCCTTTTCCCGACGATTGCAAAACCTTAGATATATAAACGAAAAAGTGCTTACGATCCCTAAAAATTACAGACAATCTTTGGAATTATCTCTCTCTATATTTGTGCATTGTACATTTCCATTTTAGATGTACACTTTTTTCTTAAATCAGAACATTGAGTTTTCGCTCTCCCTTCATCCCGTAAACAGAAAAGCACATAGTTCACAACAAAATAAAAATTTTATAGTTGATGTTTGGAAAAAAATTTAAAAAATAACTAATGTATATAAAAAATATTTATTCACACTCCACAAATGAACACAAAAGTTTTGTTATCCTAGTTTGGGAAATTCCATTTGTCCAACCCTAATAGCTTGGAATTTTACATGAAGGAGATTTTTTCCACACATGTTTTAAAAATGGATATGCATTCTTGAAAAATGTTAAAGATTCAATTGACCTATGGATGCAAAGCTTTTAAAGAGAATAACAAACGCTCAATAAATTCTCAAGTGAACTTGCGGTGGGATATTTTCCTGAGTCAAACATGCCATTATTTTCCCCATTAGCAAAAAGCTCACATAATAATCATAGATGATTATAAAGTGATTTATCATGCGTAACATGTTATATTTTTGTAAGAAATGACTTTTGGATTGGGAGCCAACACTTTGTTAAAAATCCCCCGCCTCCCCCTTTTCCCGACGATTGGAAAATCTGAGATATAAAAACGAAAAAGTGCCTACAATCCCTAAAAATTACAGACACTCTTTGGAATTATTTCACTCAACATTTGTGCATTGTGCATTTCTGTTTTAGATGTACACATTTTTCTTAAATCAAAACTTTGATTTTTTTGCTCTCCTTTCATCCCGTAAACAAAAAAAGGCAAATTGATCTCAAAAAAATGAAAATTTTATAGTTGATGTACCAAAAAAATTTAAAACAATAAAAAAGTAAATAAAGAAAATTTATTCACACACAACAAATGAACACAAAAGTTTTGTTATCCAAGTTTGGGAAATTCCATTAGTCCAACACTAATATCTTGGAATTTTACATGAAAGAGATTTTTTCTACACGTGTTTTAAAAATGGATTTGCATGCTTGAAACATGTTAAAGATTCAAATGACCAATGGATCCAAAGCTTTTACAGAGAATAACAAACGTTCCTTAAATTCTCAAGTGAACGTGCGGTGGGATATTTGCCCGAGTCAAACAAGCCATTATTTTGCCCATTTTCAGAAAGTTGACATAACAATCATAGATGATTGTAAAGTGATTTGTCATGCGTAACGGGCTATATTATTGTAAGAAAAGACTTATGGATTGGAAGTCAACACTCAGTTAAAAATTGCCCGCCTCCCCCTTTTCCCGACGATTGCAAAACCTTAGATATAAAAACGAAAAAGTGCTTACAATCCCCAAAAATTATAGACACTCTTTGGAATTATCTCTTTCTACATTCGTGCATTGTGTATTTCCATTTTAGAAGTACACATTTTTCTTATATCAGAACTTTGAGTTTTCGCCCTCCCTTCATCCCGTAAACAGAAAAGGCAAATAGATCACAACAAAATAAAAATTTTATAGTTGATGTGTGGCAAAAATTTAAAAAAATAACTAAAGTTAATAAAAAATATTTATTCACACACCACAAATGAACACAAAAGTTTTGTTATCCAAGTTTGGGAAATTCCATTAGTCCAGCCATAATAGCTTGGAATTTTACATGAAGAAGATTTTTTCTATACATGTTTTAAAAATGGATATGCATGCTTGAAACATGTTAAAGATTCAAATGACATATGGATCCAAAGATTTTAAAGAGAGTAACAAACGCTCATTAAATTTTCAAGTGAACGTGCGGAGGAATATTTGCCTGAGTCAAACATTCCAATATTTTGCCCATTTTCAAAAAGTTGACCTAACAATCATAGATGATTGAAAAGTAATTTGTCATGCGTAACGGGCTATATTTGTGTAAGAAATGACTTATGGATTGGAAGTCAACACTCATTTAAAAATCGCCCGCCTCCCCCTTTTCTCGACGATTGCAAAACCTTAGATATAAAAACAAAAAAGTGCTTACAATCCCTAAAAATTATAGACACTCTTTGGAATTATCTCTTTCTACATTTGTGCATTGTGCATTTCCATTTTAGAAGTACACATTTTTCTTATATCAGAACTTTGAGTTTTCGCTCTCCCTTCATCCTGTAAACAGAAAAGGCAAATAGATCACAACAAAACAAAAATTTGATAGTTGATGTGTGGCAAAAATTTAAAACAATAACTAATGTAAATAAAAAATATTTATTCACACACCAGAAATGAACACAAAAGTTTTGTTATCCAAGTTTGGGAAATTCTATTAGTCCAGCCATAATTGCTTAGAATTTAACATGAAGGAGATTTTTTCTACACATGTATTAAAAATGGATATGCATGCTTGAAACATGTTAAAGATTCAAATGACATATGGATCCAAAGCTTTTAAATAGAGTAATGAACGCTCATTAAATTCTCAAGTGAACGTGCGGAGGGATATTTGCCCGAGTCAAACAAAACAATATTTTGCCCATTTTCAAAAAGTTGACCTAACGATCATAGATGATTATAAAGTGATTTGTCATGTGTAACGGGCTATAATTTTGTAAGAAATTACTTATGGATTGAAAGTCAACACTCAGTTAAAAATCGCCCGCCTCCCCCTTTTCCTGACGATTGTAAAACCATATATATATAAATGAAAAGTGCTTACGATACCTAAAAAATACAGACACTCTTTGGAATTATCTCTCTCTACATTTGTGCATTGTGCATTTCCATTTTAGATGAACACTTTTTTCTTAAATCAAAACTTTGAGTTTTCGCTCTCCCATCATCACGTAAACAGAAAAGGCAAATAGATCAAAACAAAATAAAATTTTTTGAGTTGATGTGATGGAACAAATTTAAAAAAATAACTAATGAAAAAAAAATATTTATTGACACACCTCAAATGAACACAAAAATTTTGTTATCCAAGTTTGGGAAATTTCATTTGTCCAACCCTAATATCTTGGAATTTTACATGAAGGAGATTTTTTCCACACATGTTTTTAAAATGGTCATGCATGCTTGAAACATGTTAAAGATTCAAATGACATATGGATCCAAAGCTTTTAAAGAGAGTAACGAACGCTGATTAAATTCTCAAGTGAACGTGCGGTGGGATATTTGCCCGAATCTAACAAGTAATTATTTTGCCCATTTTTAAAAATTTCACCTAACAATCATAGATGATTGTAAAGTGATTTATCAAGCGTAACGGGCTATATTTTTTTAGGAAATGATTTCTGGATTGCAATTCAACACTCAGTCAAAAATCCTCCACCACCCATTTTTCCCGACGATTGCAAAACCTGAGATATAAAAACCAAAAAGAGCTTACAATCCCTAAAAATTACAGACACTCTTCTGAATTATCTCTCTCTACATTTGTGTTTTGTCCTTTTCCATTTTAGATGTACACTTTTTTCTTAAATCAAAACTTTTAGTTTTCGCTCTCCCTTTATCCCGAAAATAAAAAAGGTAAAAAGCTCACAACAAAACAAAAATTTTATAGTTGATGTATGGAAAAAATGTAAAACAATAACAAATGTAAATAAAGAAAATTTATTCACACAACACAAATGAACACAAAAGTTTTGTTATCCAACTTTGGGAATTCCACTAGTTTAACCCTAATAGCTTGGAATTTTACAAGAAAGAGATTTCTTCTACACATGCTTTAAAAATGGATATGCATTTTTGGAACATGTTAAAGATGCAAATGAGCTATGGATGCAAAGCTTTTAAAAAGAATAACAAACGCTCATTAAATTCTCAAGTGAACTTGCGGTGGGATATTTTCCCGAGTCAAACATACCATTATTTTGCCCATTTGAAAAAAGCTGACATAATAATCATAGATGATTGTAAAGTGATTTATCATGCATAACGGGCTATATTTTTTGTAAGAAATGACTTTTGGATTGGGAGTCAACACTCAGTTAAAAATCCCCCGCCACCCACTTTTCCCGACGATTGCAAAATCTGAGATATAAAAACGAAAAAGTGCCTACAATCCCTTAAATTCTCTCAACATTTGTGCATTGTACATTTCCGTTTTTGATGTACACATTTTTCTTAAATCAAAACTTTGAGTTTTTCACTCTCCTTTCATCCCGTAAAATAAAAAGGGTAATAGATCACAGCAAAGTTAAAATTTTATAGTTGATGTACGAAAAAAATTTAAAACAATAAAAGAGTAAATAAAGTAAATTTATTCACACACAACAATGAACGCAATAGTTTTTTTATCCAAGTTTGGGAAATTCCACTAGTCCAACACTAATATCTTGGAATTTTACATGAAGGTGATTTTTTCAACATCAGTTTTAAAAATGGATTTGCATGCTAGAAACATGTTAAAGATTCAAATCACCTATGGATCCAAAGCTTTTAAAGAGAATAACAAACGCTCATTAAATACTAAAGTGAATGTGCAGTGGGATATTTGCCAGAGTCAAACAAGCAATTATTTTGCCCATTTCAAAAAGTTGACCTAACAATCATAGATGATAGTAAAGTCATTTGTCATGCGTAACAGGCTATATTTTTGTGAGAAATTACTTATGGATTGGAAGTCAACACTCAGTTAAAAATCGCCCGCCTCCCCCTTTTCGATTGCAAAACTTTAGATATAAAAAAAAAAAGTGCTTACGATCCCTAAAAATTACAGACACTCTTCGGAATTATCTCTCTCTACATTCGTGCATTGTGCATTTCCATTTTAGATGTACACATTTTTCTTAAATTAGAACTTTGAGTTTTCCCTCTCCCTTCATCCCGTAAAAAAGAAAAGGCAAATAGATCACAATAATATAAAAATTTTATAGTTGATGTGTGACAAAAATTTAAAACAATAACTAATGTAAATCAAAAATATTTATTCACACACCACAAATGAACACAAATGTTTTGTTTTCTAAGTTTGGGAAATTCCATTAGTCCAGCCCTAATAGCATGGAATTTTACATGAAGGAGACTTTTTTTACACATGCTTTAAAAATGGATATACATGTTTGAAACATGTTAAATATTCATATGACCTATGGATCCAAAGCTTTTAAAGAGACTAACAAACGCACATTAAATTCTGAAGTGAACGTGCGGTGGGATATTTGCCTGAGTCAAACAAGCCATTATTTTACCAATTTTCAAAAAGTTGTCCTAACAATCATAAATGATTGTAAAGTGATTTGTCCGGAGTAACGGGCTATATTTTTGTAAGCAATGACTTATGGATTGGAAGTCAACACTTAGTTAAAAATCTCATGCCTCCCCCTTTTCCCGACGATTGCAAAACCTTAGATATATAAACGAAAAAGTGCTTACGATCCCTAAAAATTACAGACACTCTTTGGAATTATCTCTCTCTACATTTGTGCAATGTGCATTTCCATTTTAGATGTACACTTTTTTCTTAATTCAGAACATTGAGTTTTCGCTCTCCCTTCATCCCGTAAACAGAAAAAGCAAATAGTTCACAACAAAATAAAAATTTTATAGTTGATGTGTGGAAAAAAATTAAAATAATAACTAATGTAAATAAAAAATATTTATTCACACTCCACAAATGAACACAAAAGTTTTGTTATCCAAGTTTGGGAAATTCCATTTGTCCAACCCTAATAGCTTGGAATTTTACATGAAGGAGATTTTTTCTACACATGTTTTAAAAATGGGTATGCATGCTTGAAACATGTTAAAGATTCAAATGACCTATGGATCAGAAGCTTTTAAAGAGAATAACAAATGCTTATTAAATTCTCAAGTGAACGTGCGGTGAGATATTTTTCCGCGTCAAACATGTCATTATTTTGCCCATTAGCAAAATGCTGACATAATAATCATAGATGATTGTAAAGTGATTTATCACGCATAACGGGCTATATTTTTGTAAGAAATTACTTTTGGATTGGGAGTAACACTTTGTTAAAAATCCCCTGCCTCCCCCTTTTCCCGACAATTGCAAAATCTGAGATATCAAAACGAAAAAGTGCCTACAATCCCTAAAAATTACAGACACTCTTTGGAATTATTTCACTCAACATTTGTGCATTGTGCATTTCCGTTTTAGAAGTACACATTTTTCTTAAATCAAAACTTCGATTTTTTCGCTCTACCTTCATCCCGTAAACAAAAAAAGGCAAATAGATCTCAACAAAATGAAACTTTTATAGTTGATGTACCAAAAGAATTTATAACAATAAAAAAGTAAATAAAGAAAATTTATTCACACACAACAAATGAACACAAAAGTTTTGTTATCCATGTTTGGGAAATTCACTAGTCCAACACTAATATCTTGGAATTTTACATGAAGGAGATTTTTTCTACACATGTTTTAAAAATGGATTTGCATGCTAGAAACATGTTAAAGATTCAAATGACCTATGGATCCAAAGCTTTTAAAGAGCAAAACAAAAGCTCCTTAAATTCTCTAGTGAACGTGCGGTGGGATATTCGCCCGAGTGAAACAAGCCATTATCTTGCCCATTTTCAAAAAGTTGACCTAACAATCATAGATGATTGTAAAGTGATTTGTCATGCGTAACGGGCTATATTTTTGTAAGAAATGACTTATGGATTGGAATTCAACACTCAGTTAAAAATCGCGCTCCTCCCCCTTTTCCCGACGATTGCAAAACCTTAGATATAAAAACGAAAAAGTGCTTACAATCCCCAAAAATTATAGACACTCTTTGGAATTATCTCTTTCTGCATTTGTGCATTGTGCATTTCCATTTTAGAAGTACACATTTTTCTTATATCAGAACTTTGAGTTTTCGCTCACCCTTCATCCCGTAAACAGAAAAGGCAAATAGATCACAACAAAATAAAAATTTTATAGTTGATGTGTGGCAAAAATTTAAAACAATAACTAATGTAAAAAAATTATTTATTCACACACCACAAATGAACACAAAATTTTTGCTATCCAAGTTAGGGAAATTCCATTAGTCCAGCCATAATAGCTTCGAATTTTACATGAAGGAGATTTTTTCTACACATGTTTTAAAAATGGATATGCATGCTTGAAACATGTTAAATATTCAAATGACATATGGATCCAAAGCTTTTAAAGAGAGTAACAAACGCTCATTCAATTCTCAAGTGAACGTGCAGAGGGATATTTGCCCGAGTCAAACACGCCAATATTTTGCCCATTTTCAAAAAGTTGACCTAGCAATCATAGATGATTGCAAAGTGATTTGTCATCCGTAACGGGCTATATTTTTGAAAAAAATTACTTATGGATTGGAAGTCAACACTCAGTTAAAAATCGCCTGCCTCCCCCTTTTCCCGACGATTGCAAAACCTTATATATAAAAACGAAAAAATGCTTACGATCCCTAAAAAATACAGACACTCTGTTAAATTATCTCTCTCTACATTTGTGTATTGTGCATTTCCATTTTAGATGTACACTTTTTTGTTTAATCAAAACTTTGAGTTTTCACTCTCCCATCATCCCGTAAACAGAAAAGGCTAATAGATCAAAACAAAATAAATTTTTTATAGTTGATGTGTGGAAAAAATTTAAAACAATAACTAATGAAAATAAAAAATATTTATTCACTCACCTCAAATGAACTCAAAAGTTTTGTTATCCAAGTTTGGGAAATTCCATTTGTCCAACCCTAATAGCTTGGAATTTTACATCAAGGAGATTTTTTCCACACATGTTTTTAAAATGGATATGCATACTTGAAACATGTTAAAGATTCAAATGACCTATGGGTCCAATGCTTTTAAAGAGAATAAAAAATGCTCATTAAATTCTCAAGTGATCGTGCGGTGGGATATTTACCTGAATCTAACAAGTCATTATTTTTCCCATTTTCAAAAATTTGACCTAACAATCATAGATGATTGTAAAGTGATTTATCAAGCGTAACTGGCTATATTTTTGTATGAAATGACTTATGGATTGCAATTCAACACTCAGTTAAAAATCCTCCGCCACCCATTTTTCCCAACGATTGAAAAACCTGAGATATAAAAGCAAAAAAGAGTGTACAATCCCTAAAAATTACAGACATTCTTCAGAATTATCTCTCTCTACATTTGTGCATTGTGCTTTTTCATTTTAGATGTACTCTTTTTTCTTTAATCAAAACTAATAGTTTTCGCTCTCCCATTATCCCGAAAATAAAAAAGCCAAAAAGCTGACAACAAACAAAAATTTTAAAGTTAATGTATGCAAAAAAAATTTAAAAATTTAAAACAATAAAAAATGTAAATAAATAAAATTTATTTACACAACACAAATGAACACAAAATCCAAGTTTGTGAAATTCCACTAGTTTAACCCTAATAGCTTGGAATTTTACAAGAAAGAGATTTCTTCTACACATGTTTTAAAAATGGATATGCATGTTTGAAACATGTTAAAGATGCAAATGAGCTATGGATGCAAAGCTTTTAAAAAGAATAACAAATGCTCATTAAATTCTCAAGTGAACTTGCGGTGGGATATTTTCCCGAGTCAAACATGTCATTATTTTGCCCATTTGCAAAAAGTTGACATAATAATTATAGATGATTGTAAAGTGATTTATCATGCGTAACGGGCTATATTTGTGTAAGAAATGACTTTTGGATTGGGAGACAACACTCAGGTAAAAATCCCCCGCCTCCCCCTTTCCCGATGATTGCAAAATCAAAGATATAAAAACGAAAAAAGTGCTTACATTCCCTAAAAATTACAGACACTCTTTGGAATTATTTCTATCTACATTTGTGCATTGTGCATTTCCGTTTTATATGTACACATTTTTCTTCAATCAAAACTTCGATTTTTTCGCTCTCCCTTCATCGCATTAAGCCAAAAAGGCAAATAGATCACAACAAAATGAAAATTTTATAGTTGATGTTCAAAAAAATTTAAAACAATAAAAAATTAAATAAAGAAAATTTATTCACACACAACAAATGAACACAAAAGTTTTGTTATCCAAGTTTGGGAAATTCCACTAGTCCAACACTAATATCTTTGAATTTTACATGAAGGAGATTTTTTTTACACATGTTTTAAAAATTGATTTGATTGCTAGAAACATGTTAAAGATTCAAATGACCTATGGATCCAAAGTTTTAAAGAGAATAACAATTGCTCATTAAATTTTCAAGTGAACGTGCGGTGGCATATTTACCTGAATCTAACAAGTCATTATCTTGCCCATTTTCAAAAATTTGACTTAACAATCATAGATGATTGTAAAGTGATTTATCAAGCGTAACGGGCTATATTTTTGTATGAAATGTCTTATGGATTGCAATTCAACACTGAGTTAAAAATCCTCCGCCACCCATTTTTCCCGACGATTGCAAAACCTGATATGTAAAAACCAAAAAGAGATTACAATCCCTAAAAATTACAGACACTCTTCAAAATATCTCTCTCTACATTTGTGCATTGTGCTTTTCCATTTTAGATGTACACTTTTTTCTTAAATCAAAACTTTTAGTATTCGCTCTCCCTTTACCCCGAAAATAAAAAAGGCAAAAAGCTCACAACAAAACAAAAATTTTATAGTTGATGTATGGAAAAAATTTAAAGCAATAACAAATGTAAATAAAGAAAATTATTCACACAACACAAATGAACACAAAAGTTTTGTTATCCAAGTTTGTGAAATTCCACTAGTTTAACACTAATAGCTTGGAATTTTACAAGAAAGTGATTTCTTCTACACATGTTTTAAAAATGGATATGCATGTTTGAAACATCTGAAAGATGCAAATAAGCTATGGATGCAAAGCTTTTAAAAAGAATAACAAATGCTCATTAAATTCTCAAGTGAACTTGCAGTGGGATATTTTCCCGAGTCAAACATACCATTATTTTGCCCTTTTGCAAAAAGTTGACATAATAATCATAGATGATTGTAAAGTGATTTATCATGCGTAATGGGCTATATTTTTTTAAGAAATGACTTTTGGATTGGGAGTCAACACTTAGATAAAAATCCCTCGCCTCCCCCTTTTCCCGACAATTGCAAAATCTGAGATATAAACACGAAAAAGTGCTTACAATCCCTAAAAATTACAGACACTCTTTAGAATTATTTCTGTCTACATTTGTGTATTGTGCATTTTCATTTTAGATAAACACATTTTTCTTAAATCAAAACTTCGAGTTTTTCGCTCTCCCTTCATCCCGTAAACAAAAAAGGCAAATAGATCACAACAAAATGAAAATTTTATAGTTGATGAACGAAAAAAATTTAAAACAGTAATAAATTAAATAAAGAAAATTTATTCACACACAACAAATGAACACAAAAGTTTTGTTATGCAAGTTTGGAAAATTCCACTAGTCCAACACTAATATCTTGGAATTTTACATGAAGGAGATTTTTTGTGCACATGTTTTAAAAATTGATTTTCTGGCTAGAAACATGTTAAAGATTCAAATGTCCTATGGATCCAAATCTTTTAAAGAGAATAACAAACGCTCATTAAATTTTCAAGTAACGTGCGGTGGGATATTTGCCCGAGTCAAAAAGGCCATTATTTTGCCCATTTTCAAAAAGTTGACCTATCAATCATAGAATTGTAAAGTGATTTTTCATGCATAACGGGTTATTTTTTTGTAAAAAATGACTTATGGATTGGAAGTCAACACTCAGTTAAAAATCGCCCGCCTCCCCCTTTTCCCGACGATTGCAAAACCTTATATAAAAAAACAAAAAAATGCTTACGATCCCTAAAAATTACAGACACTCTTTGGAATTATCTCTCTCTACATTTGTGCATTGTGCATTTCCATTTTAGATATACACTTTTGTCTTAAATCAGAACTTTGAGTGTTCGCTCTCCCTTCATCCAGTAAACAATAAAGGCAAATAGATCACAACAAGATAAAAATTTTATAGTTGATATGGGGAAAAAATTTAAAACAATAACTAATGTAAATAAAAAATATTTATTCACACACCACAAATGAACACAAAAGTTTTGTTATCCAAGTTTGGGAAATTCAATTTTTGTCCAACCCTAATAGCTTGGAATTTTACAAGCAGGAGATTTTTTCCACACATGTTTTAGAAATGGATATGCATGCTTGAAACATGTTAAAGATTCAAATGACCTATGGATCCAAATCTTTTAAAGAGAATAAACGCTCATTAAATTCTCAGGTGAACGAGCGGTGGGATATTTACCCGAATCTAACAAGTCATTATTTTGCCCATTTTCAAAAATTTGACCTAACAATCATAGATGATTGTAAAGTGATTTCTCATGAGTTATAGGGTATATTCTTGTAAGAAATGACTTATGGATTGCAATTCAACACTCAGTTAAAAATCCTCCGCCACCCATTTTTCCCGACGATTGCAAAACCTGAGATATAAAAACTAAAAAGAGCTTAAAATCCCTAAATATTACAGACACTCTTCAAAATTATTTCTCTCTACATTTGTGCATTGTGGTTTTATATTTTAGAAGTACACTTTTTCTTAAATAAGAAGTTTTGAGTTTTCGCTCTCCCTTCATCCTGTAAGTAGAAAAGGCAAATCGATCACAACAAAATGAAATTTTATAGTTGATGTACGAAAAAAAATTAAAAAATAAAAAAGTAAATAAAGAAAATTTATTCACACACAACAAACGAATACAAAAGTTTTTTTATCCAAGTTTTGGAAATTCCACTAGTCCAACACTAATATCTTGGAATTTTACATGAAGGAGATTTTTTCTACACATGTTTTAAAAATGGATTTGCATGCTAGAAACATGTTAAAGATTCAAATGACCTATGGATCCAAAGCTTTTAAAGACAATAACAAACGCTCATTAAATTCTCAAGTGAACGGGCGGTGGGATATTTGCCCGAGTCAAACAAGCCAATATTTTGCCCATTTTCAAAAACTTGACTTAACAATCATAGATGATTGTAAAGTGATTTATCATGCGTAATGGGCTATATTTTTGTATGAAATGACTTATGGATTGCAACTCAACATTCAAGATAAAAATCCTCCGCAACCCATTTTTCCCGACGATTGCAAAACCTGATATATTAAAACCAAAAAGTGCTTTCAATCCCTAAAAATTAGAGACACTCTTCAGAATTATCTCTCTCTACATTTGTGCATTGTTCATTTCCATTTTAGATGTACACTTCTTTCTTAAATCAAAAATTTTAGTTTTCGCTCTCCCTTTATCCCGAAAATAAAAAAGGCAAAAAGCTCACAACAAAACAAAACTCTTATAGTTGATGTACGGAAAAAAATTAAATAAAAATCAAATGTAAATAAAAAAAATTTATTCACACAACACAAATGAACAGAAAAGTTTTGTTATCCAAGTTTGTGAAATTCCACTAGTTTTTTATATCTCAGGTTTTGCAATCGTCGGGAAAAATGGGTGGCGGAGGATTTTTAACTAAGTGTTGAATTGCAGTCCATAAGTCATTTCTTAAAAGAATATACCCCGTTACGCATGATAAATCACTTTACAATCATCTATGATTGTTAGGTCAAATTTTTGAAAATGGGCAAAATAATGACATGTTAGATTCGGGTAAATATCCCACCGCACGTTCACTTGAAAATTTAATGAGCATTTATTCTCTTTAAAAGCTTTGGATCCATAGGTCATTTGAATCTTTAACATTTTTCAAACATGCCTATCCATTTTTAAAACATGTGTAGAAAAAATCTCCTTCTTGTAAAATTCCAAGCTATTAGGGTTGGACTAATGGAATTTCCCAAACTTGGATAACAAAACTTTTGTGTTCATTTGTGGTGTGTGAATAAATATTTTTTATTTAAATTATTTAGTATTTTAAATTTTTTCCACATATCAACTTTAAAATCATTATTTTGTAGTGATCTATTTGCCTTTTTTTTGTTTACGGAATGAAGGGAGAGCGAAAAACTCGAAGTTTAGATTTAAGAAAAATGTGTACATCTAAAATGGAAATGCACAATGCACAAATGTAGAGAGAGATAATTCCAAAGAGTGTCTGTAATTTTTAGGGATTGTAAGCACTTTTTCGTTTTTATATCTCAGGTTTTGCAAACGTCGGGAAAAGGGGGAGGAGGGGGATTTTTAACTGAGTGTTGACTCCCAATCCAAAAGTCATTTCTTACAAAAATATAGCCCGTTACGTATGATAAATCACTTTACAATCATCTATGATTATTATGTCAGCTTTTTGCAAACAGGCAAAATAATGGCATCTTTGACTCAGGAAAATATCCCACCACCGCAGGTTCACTTGAGAATTTAATGAACGTTTGTTATTCTCTTTAAAAGCTTTGCGTCCATAGCTCATTTGCATCTTTAACATGTTTCAAACATGCATATCCATTTTCAAAACATGTGTAGAAGAAACCTGTTTCTTGTAAAATTCCAAGCGATTAGGGTTAAACTAGTGGAATTTCGCAAACTTGGATAACAAAAATTTTGTGTTCATTTGAGTTGTGTGAATAAATTTTTTTATTTCCATTTGTTATTGTTTTAAATTTTTTTCATACATCAACTATAAAATTTTTATTTCGTTGTGAGTATTTTGCATTTTTTGTTTTCGGAATCAAGGGAGAGCGAAAACTCAAAGTTTTGATTTAAGAAAAAAGTGTACATCTAAAATGGAAAAGTAAAATGCAGAAATGTAGAGAGAGATAATTCCGAAGAGTGTCTGTAATTTTTAGGGATTGTAAGCTCTTTTTAGTTTTTATATCTCAGGTTTAGAAATCGTCGGGAAAAATGGGTGGCGGAGGATTTTTAACTGAGTGTTGAATTGCAATCCATAAGTCATTTCTTACAAGAATATACCCTGTAACGCATGAGAAATCACTTTACAATCATCTATGATTGTTAAGTCAAATTTTTGAAAATGGGCAAAATAATGACTTGTTAGATTCAGGTAAATATCCCACCGCACGTTCACTTGAGAATTTAATGAGCGTTTATTCTCTTTAAAAGCTTTGGATCCATAGGTCATTTGAATCTTTAACATGTTTCAAGCATGCAAATCCATTTTTAAAAAATCTCCATCATGTAAAATTCCAAGCTATTAGGGTTGGACTAATGGAATTTCCCAAACTTGGATAACAAAACTTTTGTGTTCATTTGTGGTGTGTGAATAAATATTTTTTATTTACATTAGTTATTGTTTTAAATTTTTTCCCCACATCAACTATAAAATTATTATTTTGTGCTCATCTATTTGCCTTTTTTTTTTGTTTACGAAATGAAGGGAGAGCGAAAAACTCAAAGTTTTGATTTAAGAAAAATGTGTACATCTAAAACGGAAATGCACAATGCACAAATGTAGAGAGAGATAATTCCAAAGAGTGTCTGTAATTTTTAGGGATAAGCAGTTTTTCATTTTTATATCTCAGGTTTTGCAAACGTCGGGAAAAGGGGGAGGCAGGGGATTTTTAATTGAGTGTTGACTCCCAATCCAAAAGTCATTTCTTACAAAAATAAAACCCATTACGCATGATAAATCACTTTACAGTCATCTATGATTATTATGTCAGCTTTTTGCAAACGGACAAAATAAAAGCATGTTTGACTCGGGAAAATATGCCACCGCAGGTTCACTTGAGAATTTAATGAACGTTTGTTAGTCTCTTTAAAAGCTTTGTGTACATAGCTCATTTGTATCTTTAACATGTTTCAAATATGCATATTCCTTTTTAAAACATGTGTAGAAGAAATCTCTTTCTTGTAAAATTTCAAGCGATTAGGCTTAAACTAGTGGAATTTCCCAAACTTTGATAACAAAATTTTTGTGTTCATTTATGTTGTGTGAATAAATTTTATTTATTTACATTTGTTATTGTTTTAAATTTTTTTCATACATCAATTGTAAAATTTTTATTTTGTTGTGTGTCTTTTGCATTTTTTGTTTCCGGGATGAAGGGAGAGCGAAAACTCAAAGTTTTGATTTAGGAAAAAAGTGTACATCTAAAATGGAAAAGTACAATGCAGAAATGTAGAGAAAGATAATTCTGAAGTGTGTCTGTAATTTTTAGGAATTGTAAGCTCTTTTTATTTTTTATATCTCAAGTTTTGCAATCGTCAGGAAAAATGGGTTGCGGAGGATTTTTAACTGAGTGTTGAATTGCAATCCATAAGTCATTTCACACAAAAATATAGCCCGTTACGCATAATAAGTCACTTTACAATCATCTATGATTGTTAGGTGAAAATTTTGAAAGTGGGCAAAATAATGACTTGTTAGACTTAGGTAAATATCCCACCGCACGTTCACTTGAGAATTTAATGAGGGTTTATTCTCTTTAAAAGATTTGGATCCATAGATCCTTTGAATCTTTAACATGTATCAAGTATGCATATCCATTTTTAAAACATGTGTAGAAAAATCTCCTTCAAGTAAAATTCCAAGCTATTAGGGTTGGACTAATGGAATTTTCAACACTTGGATAACAAAACTTTTGTGTTAATTTGTGGTGTGTGAATAAATATTTTTTATTTACATTAGTTATTGTTTTAAATTTTTTCCTCACATCAACTAAAAAATTTTCATTTTGTTGTGATCTATTTGCCTTTTTTTGTTTACGGAATGAAGGGAGAGTGAAAAACTCGAAGTTTTGATTTAAGAAAAATGTGTACATCTAAAACGGAAATGCACAATGCACAAATGTAGAGAGAGATAATTCCAAAGAGTGTCTGTAATTTTTAGGGATTTTAAGCACTTTTTCATTTTTATATTTCAAATTTTGCAAACGTCGGGAAAAGGGGGAGGCGGGGATTTTTAACTGAGTGTTGATAGCCCGTTACGCATGATAAATCACTTTACAATCATCTATGATTATTATGTATGCTTTTTGCAAACGGGCAAAATAATGGCATGTTTGACTCGCATAAATATCCCACCACAGGTTCACTTGAGAATTTAATGAACGTTTGTTATTCTCTTTAAAAGCTTTGCGTCCATAGCTCATTTTCATCATTAACATGTTTCAAACATGCATATCCATTTTTAAAACATGAGTAGAAGAAACCGCTTTCCGATTAAGGTTAAACTAGTGGAATTTCCCGCACTTGGATAAAAAAAATTTTGTGTTCATTTGTGTTGTGTGAATAATTTTTTTATTTACATTTATTATTGTTATAAATTTTTATCATACATCAACTATAAAAATTTTATTTTGTTGTGAGTTTTTTGCATTTTTTGTTTTTGGAATCAAGGGAGGGTGAAAACTGATAGTTTTGATTTAATAAAAAAGTGTACATCTAAAATGGAAAAGTACAATGCAGAAATGTAGAAAGAGATAATTCTGAAGAGTGTCTATAATTTTTAGGGATTGTAAGCTCTTTTTAGTTTTTATATCTCAGGTTTTGCAATCGTCAGGAAAAATGGGTGGCGGAGGATTTTTAATTGAGTGTTGAATTGCAATCCATAAGTCATTTCTTACAAGAATATACCCTATAACGCAAGAGAAATCACTTTACAATCATCTATGATTGTTTGGTCAAATTTTTGAAAATGGAAAAAATAATGACTTAATAGATTCGGGTAAATATCCCACCGCACGTTCACTTGAGAATTTAATGAGCGTTTATTCTCTTTAAAAGCTTTGGATCCATAGGTCATTTGAATTTTTAACATGCTTCAAGCATGCAAATACATTTTTAAAACATGTGTAGAAAAAATCTCCTTCATGTAAAATTCAAAGCTATTAGGGTTGGACTAATGGAATTTCCCAAACTTGGATAACAAAAATTTTGTGTTCATTTGTGGTGTGTGAATAAATATTTTTTATTTACATTAGTTATTGTTTTAAATTTTTTCCCCACATCACCTATAAAATTATTAATTTTTTTTATCTATTTGCCTTTTTTTTGTTTACAGAATGAAGGGAGAGCGAAACACTCGAAGTTTTGATTTAAGAAAATGTGTACATCTAAAACGGAAATGCACAATGCACAAATGTAGAGAAAGATATTTCCAAAGAGTGTCTATAATTTTTAGGGATTGTAAGCAGTTTTTCATTTTTATATCTCAGGTTTTGCAAACGTCCGGAAAAGGGGGAGGCGGTGCATTTTTAACTGAGTGTTGACTCCCAATCCAAAAGTCATTTCTTACAACAATATAACCCGTTACGCATGATAAATCATTTTACAATCATCTATGATTATTATGTCAGCTTTTTGCAAACGGGTAAAATAATGGCATGTTGGACTCAGGAAAATATCCCACCGCAGGTTCACTTGAGAATTTAATGAACGTTTGTTATTCTCTTTAAAAGCTTTGCGTCCATAGCTCATTTGCATCTTTAACATGTTTCTAATATGCATATCCATTTTTAAAACATGTGTAGAAAAAATCTCTTTCTTGTAAAATTTCAAGCGATTAGGCTTAAACTAGTGGAATTTCCCAAACTTTGATAACAAAATTTTTGTGTTCATTTGTGTTGTGTGATTAAATTTTATTTATTTACATTTTTTATTGTTTTAAATTTTTTTCATACATCAACTGTAAAAATTTTATTTCGTTGTGTGTTTTTTGCATTTTTTGTTTTCGGGATAAAGGGAGAGCGAAAACTCAAAGTTTTGATTTAAGAAAAAATTGTACATCTAAAATGGAAAAGTACAATGCAGAAATGTAGAGAGAGAAAATTCCGAAGAGTGTCTGTAATTTTTAGGGATTGTAAGCTCTTTTTAGTTTTTATATCTCAGGTTTTGCAATCGTCGGGAAAAATGGCTTGCGGAGGATTTTTAACTTAGTGTTGAATGGCAATCCATAAGTCATTTCTTACAAGAACATAGCCCGTTACGCATAATAAATCACTTTACAATCATCTATGAATGTTAGGTCAAATTTTTGAAAGTGGGCAAAATAATGACTTGTTAGACTTGGGTAAATATCCCACTGCACGTTCACTTGAGAATTTAATGAGGGTTTATTCTCTTTAAAAGATTTGGATCCATAGGTCCTTTGAATCTTTAACATGTTTCAAGTATGCATATCCATTTTTAAAACATGTGCAGAAAAATCTCCTTCAATTAAAATTCCAAGCTATTAGGGTTGGACTAATGGAATTTTCAACACTAGGATAACAAAACTTTTGTGTTCATTTGTGGTGTGTGAATAAATATTTTTTATTTACATTAGATATTGTTTTAAATTTTTCCACACATCAACTATAAAATTTTCATTTTGTTGTGATCTATTTGCCTTTTTTTTTGTTTACGGAATGAAGGGAGAGCGAAAAACTCGAAGTTTTGATTTAAGAAAAATGTGTACATCTAAAACGGAAATGCACAATGCACAAATGCAGAGAGAGTTAATTCAAAAGAGTGTCTGTAATTTTTAGGGATTGTAAGCACTTTTTTGTTTTTATATTTCAGATTTTGCAAACATCGGGAAGAAGGGGAGGCGGGGGATTTTTAACTGAGTATTGATAGCCCGTTACGCATGATAAATCACTTTACAATCATCAATGATTATTATGTCAGCTTTTTGCAAACGGGCAAAATAATGGCATGTTTGACTCGCGTAAATATCCCACCGCAGGTTCACTTGAGAATTTAATGAACGTTTGTTATTCTCTTTAAAAGCTTTTCGTCCATAGCTCATTTGCATCTTTAACATGTTTCAAACATGCATATCCATTTTTAAAACATGTGTAGAAGAAACCTCTTTCTTGTAAAATTCCAATCGATTAGGGTTAAACTAGTGGAATTTCCCAAACTTGGATAACAAAAAATTTGTGTTCGTTTGTGTTGTATGAATAAATTTTTTTATTTACATTTGTTATTGTTTTAAATTTTTTTCATACATCAACTTGAAATTTTTTATTTTGTTGTGAGTTTTTTGCTTTTTTTTTTTCGGAATCAAGGGAGAGCGAAAACTCTAAGTTTTGATTTAAGAAAAAAGTGTACATCTAAAATGGAAAAGTACAATGCAGAAATGTGGAGAGAGATAATTCCAAAGAGTTTCTGTAATTTTTAGGGATTGTAAGCTCTTTTTAGTTTTTATATCTCAGGTTTTGCAATCATCGGGAAAAATGGGTGGCGGAGGATTTTTAACTGAGTGTTGAATTGCAATCCATAAGTCATTTCTTATAAGAATATACCCCGTTACGCATGATAAATCACTTTACAATCATCAATGATTGTTAGGTCAAATTTTTGAAAATGGGCAAAATAATGACTTGTTAGGTTCGGGTAAATATCCCACCGCACGTTCACTTGAGAATTTAATGAGCGTTTATTCTCTTTAAAAGCTTTGGATCCATAGGTCATTTGAATCTTTAACATGTTTCATGCATGCATATCCATTTTTAAAGCATGTGTAGAAAAAATCTCCTTCATGTAAAATTTCAAACTATTAGGGTTGGACTAATGGAATTACCCAAACTTGGATAACAAAACTTTTGTGTTCATTTGTGGTGTGTGAATATATATTTTTTATTTACATTAGTTATTGTTTTAATTTTTTTCCCCACATCAACTATAAAATTATTATTTTGTTGTGATCTATTTGCCTTTTTTTTTTGTTTACGGAATGGAGGGAGAGCGAAAAACTCGAAGTTTTGATTTAAGAAAAATGTGTACATCAAAAAAGGAAATGCACAATGCACAAATCTAGAGAGAGATAATTCCAAAGAGTGTCTGTAATTTTTAGGGATTGTAAGCACTTTTTCATTTTTATATCTCAGGTTTTGCAAACATCGAGAAAAGGGGGAGGCGGGGGATTTTTAACTGAGTGTTAACTCCATATCCAAAAGTCATTTCTTACAAAAATATAGCCCGTTACGTATGATAAATCACTTTACAATCATCTAAGATTATTATGTCAACTTTTTGTAAACGGGCAAAATAATGGCATGTTTGACTTGGGAAAATATCCCACCGCAGGTTCACTTGAGAATTTTATGAACGTTGGTTATTCTCTTTAAAAGCTTTGCGTCCATAGCTCATTTGCATCTTTAACATGATTCAAACATGCATATCCATTTTTAAAACATGTGTAGAAGAAATCTCTTTCTTGTAAAATTTCAAGCGATTACGGTTAAACTAGTGGAATTTCCCAAACTTTGATAACAAAATTTTTGTGTTCATTTGTGCTGTGTGAATAAATTTTATATATTTACATTTTTTAATTTTTTAAATTTTTTTCATACATCAACTATAAAATTTTTATTTTGTTGTGTGTTTTTGCATTTTTTGTTTTCGTGATGAAGGGAGAGCGAAAACTCAAAGTTTTGATTTAAGAAAAAAGTGTACATCTAAAATGGAAAAAGCACTAGGCACAAATGTAGAGAGTGATAATTCCGAAAAGTGTCTGTAATTTTTAGGGATTCGAAGCTCTTTTTAGTTTTTATATATTAGGTTTTGCAATCGTCGGGAAAAATGGGTGGCGGGGGATTTTTAACTGAGTGTTGAATTGCAATCCATAAGTCATTTCTTACAAGAATATACCCTGTTACGCATGATAAATCACTTTACAATCATCTATGATTGTTAGGTCAAATTTTTGAAAATGGGCAAAATAATGACTTGTTAGATTCGGGTAAATATCCCACCGCACGTTCACTTGCGAAATTAATGAGGGTTTATTCTCTTTAAAAGCTTTGGATCCATAGGTCATTTGAATCTTTAACATGTTTCAAGCATGCATATCCATTTTTAAAACATGTGTAGAAAAACACTCCTTCATGTAAAATTCCAAGCTATTAGGTTTGGACTAATGGAATTTCCCAAACCTAGATAACAAAACTTTTGTGTTCATTTGTGGTGTGTGAATAAATATTTTTTATTTACATTAGTTATTGTTTTAAATTTTTTCCACATATCAACTATAAAATTTTTATTTTATTGTGATCTATTTGCCTTTTCTCTTTACGGGATGAAGGGACAGCGGAAACTCAAAGTTCTGATTTACAAAAAAAGTGTACATCTAAAATGGAAATGCACAATGCAATAAAGTAGAGAGAGATAATTCCAAGGAGTGTCTGTAATTTTTAGGGACCTTAAGCATTTTTTCGTTTTTATATCCAATGTTTTGCAATCGTCGGGAAAAGGGGGAGGCAGGCGATTTTTAACTGAGTGTTGACTTCCAATCCATAAGTCATTTCTTACAAAAATATAGCCCGTTACGCATGACAAATCACTTTACAATCATCTATGATTGTTAGGTCAACTTTTTGAATATGGGCAAAATAATGGCTTGTTTGCTTCGGGCAAATATCCCACCGCATGTTTACTTGAGAATTTAATGAGGGTTTGTTATTCTCCTTAAAAACTTTGGATCCATAGGTCATTTGAATCTTTAACATTTTTCTAGCATGCATATCCATTTTTAAAACATGTGTAGAAAAAATCTCCTTCATGTAAAATTCCAAGATATTAGTTTTGGACTAGTGGAATTTCCCAAACTTGGATAAAAAAACTTTTGCGTTCATTTGTGGAGTGTGAAAAAAATTTTTATTTTACTTTTTTTATTGTTTTAAATTTTTTCCATAAATCAACTATAAAATTTTCATTTTGTTGTGATCTATTTGCCTTTTTTTTGTTTACGGAATGAAGGGAGAGCGAAAAACTCGAAGTTTTGATTTAAGAAAAATGTGTACATCTAAAACGGAAATGCACAATGCACAAATGTAGAGAGAGATAATTCCAAAGAGTGTCTGTAATTTTTAGGGATTGTAAGCACTTTTTCGTTTTTATATCTCAGGTTTTGCAATCATCGGGAAAAATGGCTGGCGGAGGATTTTTAATTGAGTGTTGAATTGCAATCCATAAGTCATTTCTTACCAGAATATAGCCCGTTAGGCATGATAAATCACTTTACAATCATCTATGATTGTTTGGCCAAATTTTCGAAAATGGGCAAAATAATGACTTGTTAGACTCAGGTAAATATCCCACCGCACGTTCACTTGACAATTTAATGAGGGTTTATTCTCTTTAAAAGATTTGGATCCATAGGTCATTTGAATCTTTAACATGCTTCAAGCATGCATATCCATTTTTAAAGCATGTGTAGAAAAATCTCCTTCAAGTAAAATTCCAAGCAATTAGGGTTCGACTAATGGAATTTTCAACACTTGGATAACAAAACTTTTGTGTTTATTTGTGGTGTGTGAATAAATATTTTTTATTTACATTTGTTATTGTTTTACATTTTTTCCACACATCAACAATAAAATTTTCATTTTGTTGTGATCTATTTGCCTTTTTTTTGTTTACGGAATGAAGGGAGAGTGAAAAACTCGAAGTTTTGATTTAAGAAAAATGTGTACATCTAAAACGGAAATGCACAATGCACAAATGTAGAGAGAGATAATTCCAAAGAGTGTCTGTAATTTTTAGGGATTGTAAGCACTTTTTTGTTTTTATATTTCAGATATTGCAAACGTCGGGAAAAGGGGGAGGCGGGGGATATTTAACTGAGTGTTGACTCCCAAACCAAAAGTCATTTCTTACAAAAATATAGCCCGTTACGCATGATAAATCACTTTACAAACATCTATGATTATTATGTCGGCTTTTTGCAAACGGGCAAAATAATGGCATGTTTGACTCGCGTAAATATCCCACCGCAGGTTGACTTGAGAATTTAAAGAATGTTTGTTATTCTCTTTAAAAGTTTTGCATCCATAGCTCATTTGCATCTTTAACATGTTCAAACATGCATATCCATTTTTAAAACATGTGTAGAAGAAACCTCTTTCTTGTAAAATTCCAAGCGATTAGGGTTAAACTAGTGGAATTTTCCAAACTTGGATAACAAAAATTTTGTGTTCATTTGTGATGTGTGAATAATTTTTTTTATTTACATTTGTTATTGTTTGAAATTTTTTTCATACATACCCCGTAAAATTTTTATTTTGTTGTGAGTTTTTTCCATTTTTTGTTTTCGGAATCGAGGGAGGGCAAAAACTCAAAGTTTTGATTGAAGAAAAAAGAGTACATCTAAAATGGAAAAGTACAATGCAGAAATGTAGAGAGAGTTAATTCCGAAGAGTGTCTGTAATTTTTAGGGATTGTAAGCTCTTTTTAGTTTTTATATCTCAGGTTTTGCAATCGTCTGGAAAAATGGGTGGCAGAGGATTTTTAACTGAGTGTTGAATTGCAATCCATAAGTCATTTCTTACAAGAATATACCCCGTTACGCATGATAAATCACTTTACAATCATCTATGATTGTTAGGTCAAATTTTTGAAAATGGGCAAAATAATGACTTGTTAGATTCGGGTAAATATCCCACCGCACATTCACTTGAGAATTTAATGACCGTTTATTCTCTTTAAAAGCTTTGGATCCATAGGTCATTTGAATCTTTAACATTTTTCAACCTTGCATATCCATTTTTAAAGCATGTGTAGAAAAAGTCTCCTTCATGTAAAATTCCAAGCTATTTGGGTTGGACTAATGGAATTTCCCAAACTTGGATAACAAAACTTTTGTGTTCATTTGTGGTGTGTGAATAAATATTTTTTATTTACATTAGTTATTGTTTTAGTTTTTTTCCCCACATCAACTATAAATTTTTTATTTTGTTGTGATCTATTTGTCTTTTTTTTGTTTACAGAATGAAGGGAGAGCGAAAAACTCGAAGTTTTGATTTGAGAAAAATGTGTACATCAAAAACAGAAATGCACAATGCACAAATGTAGAGAGAGATAATTCCAAAGAGTGTCTGTAATTTTTAGGGAATCTAAGCACTTTTTCGTTTTTATATCTCAGGTTTTGTAAACGTCAGGAAAAGGGGGAGGCGGGGGATTTTTAACTGACTGTTGACTCCCAATCCAAAAGTAATTTCGTACAAAAATATAGCCCATTACGCATGATAAATCACTTTACAATCATCTATGATTATTATGTCAGTTTTTTGCAAACGGGCAAAATAATGGCATGTTTGACTCGGGAAAATATCCCACCGCAGGTTCACTTGAGAATTTAATGAACGTTTTTTATTCTCTTTAAAAGCTTTGTGTCCATAGCTCATTTTCTTCTTTAACATGTTTCAAACATGCATTTCCATTTTTAAAACATGTGTAGAAGAAATCTCTTTCTTTTAAAATTTCAAGCAATTAGGGTTAAACTAGTGGAATTTCCCAAACTTTGATAACAAATTTTTGTGTTCATTTGTGCTGTGTGAATAAATTTTATTCATTTACATTTTTTATTGTTTTAAATTTTTTCATACATCAACTATAAAATTCTTATTTTGTTGTGTGTTTTTGCTTTTTTTGTTTTCGGGATGAAGGGAGAGCGAAAACTCAAAGTTTTGATTTAAGAAAAAAGTGTACATCTAAAATGGAAAAGTACAATGCAGAAATGTAGAGAGAGATAATTCAGAAGAGTGTCTGTAATTTTTAGGGATTGTAAGCTCTTTTTAGTTTTTATATCTCTGGTTTTGCAATCGTCGGGAAAAATGGCTGGCGGAGGATTTTTAACTGAGTGTTGAATTGCAATCCATAAGTCATTTCTTACAAGAATATAGCCTGTTACGCATAATATATCACTTTACAATCATCTATGATTGTTAGGTCAAATTTTTGAAAATGGGCAAAATAATGACTTGTTACACTTGGGAAAATATCCCACCGCACGTTCACTTGAGAATTTAATGTGCGTTTATTCTCTTTAAAAGATTTGGATCCATAGGTCCTTTGAATCTTTAACATGTTTCAAGCATGCATATCCATTTTTAAAACTTGTGTAGAAAAATCTCCTTCAAGTAAAATTCAGAGCTATTTGGGTTGGACTAATGGAATTTTCCACACTTGGATAACAAAACTTTTGTGTTCATTTGTGGTTTGTGAATAAATATTTTTAATTTACATTAGTTATTGTTTTAAATTTTTTCCACACATCAACTATAAAATTTTCATTTTGTTGTGATCTATTTGCCATTTTTTTGTTTACGGAATGAAGGGAGAGCGAAAAACTCGAAGTTTTGATTTAAGAAAAATGTGTACATCTAAAATGGAAATGCACAATGCACAAATATAGAGAGAGATAATTCCAAAGAGTGTCTGTAATTTTAAGGGATTTTAAGCACTTTTTCGTTTTTATATTTCTGATTTTGCAAAAGTTGGGAAAGGGGGGGGGGGGGGGTGTGGGGATTTTTAACTAAGTGTTGACTCCCAAACCAAAAGTCATTTCTTACAAAAATATAGCCCGTTACGCATGATAAATCACTTTACAATCATCTCTGATTATTACGTCAACTTTTTGCAAACGGGCAAAATAATGGCATGTTTGACTCGTGTAAATATCCCACCGCAGGTTCACTTGAGAATTTAATGAACGTTTGTTATTCTCTTTAAAAGCTTTACGTCCGTAGCTCATTTGCATCTTTAACATGTTTCAAACATGCATATCCATTTTTAAAACATGTGTAGAAGAAACCTCTTTCTTGTAAAATTCCAAGCTATTAGGGTTACACTAGTGGAATTTCCCTAAGTTGGATAACAAAAATTTTGTGTTCATTTGTGTTGTGTGAATAAATTTCTTTATTTACATTTGTTATTGTTTTAATTTTTTTTCATACATCAACTATAAAATTTTTATTTTGTTGTGAGTTTTTTGCATTTTATTTTTTCGGAATCAAGGGACAGCGAAAACTCAAAATTTTGATTTAATAAAAAAGTGTACATCTAAAATGGAAAAGTACAATGCAGAAATGTAGAGAGAGATAATTCCGAAGAGTGTCTGTAATTTTTAGGGATTGTAAGGTCTTTTTAGTTTTTATATCTCAGGTTTTGCAATCGCCGGGAAAAATGGGTGGCGGAGGATTTTTAACTGAGTGTTGAATTGCAATCCATAAGTCATTTCTTACAAAAATATTGCCCATTACGCATGATAAATCACTTTACAATCATCTATGATTGTTAGGTCAACTTTTTGAAAATGGGCAAAATAATGACTTGTTAGACTCGGGTAAATATCCCACCGCACGTTCATTCGAGAATTTAATGAGCGTTTGTTATTCTCTTTAAAAGCTTTGGATCCATAGGTCATTTGAATCTTTAACATGTTTCAAGCATGCATATCCATTTTTAAAACATGTGTAGAACAAATCTCCTTCATGTAAAATTCCAAGCTATTAAGTTTGGACTAATGGAATTTCCCAAACCTGGATAACAAAACTTTTGTGTTCATTTGTGGTGTGTGAATAAATATTTTTTATTTACATTAGTTGTTGTTTTAAATTTTTTCCACACATCAACTATAAAATTTTTATTTTGTTATGATCTTTTTTCCTTTTTTATGTTTACGGAATGAAGGGAGAGCGAAAAACTTGAAGTTTTGATTTAAGAAAAATGTGTACATCTAAAACGGAAATGCACAATGCACAAATGTAGAGGGAGATAATTCCAAAGATTGTCTGTAATTTTAAGGGATTGTAAGCACTATTTCGTTTTTATATCTCAGGTTTTGCAAACGTCGGGAAAAGGGGGAGGCGGGGGATTTTTAACTGAGTGTTGACTCCCAATACCAAAAGTCATTTCTTACAAAAATATAGCCCGTTACGCATGATAAATCACTTTACAATCATCTATGATTATTATACCAGATTTTTGCAAATGGGCAAAATAATGGCATGTTTGACTCAGGTAAATATCCCACCGCAAATTTACTTGAGAATTTAATGAGGTTGTCTTTAAAAGTTTTGCATCCATAGCTCATTTCCATCTTTAACATGTTTCAAACATGCATATCCATTTTTAAAACATGTGTAGAAGAAATCTCTTTCTTGTAAAATTCCAAGCTTTCTTTTAAATGGGTTAAACTAGTGGAATTTCATAAACGTGGATAACAAAAGTTTTGTGTTTCTTTGTGTTGTGTGAATAAATTTTATTTATTTACATTTGTTATTTTTTTAAATTTTTTCCATACATCAACTATAAAATTTTGATTTTTTGTGAAGAGTCTTTGCCTTTTTTGTTTTCTGGATGTAGGGAGAGCGAAAACTTAAAGTTTGGATTTAAGAAAAAAGTGTACATCTAAAATGGAAAAGCACAATGCAAAAATCTAGAGAGAGATGATTCTGAAGAGTGTCTGTAATTTTTAGGGATTGTAAGCTCTTTTTACTTTTTGTCTTAGGTTTTGCAATCGTCGGGAAAAATGGGTGGCGGAGGATTTTTAACTAAGTGTTAAATTGCAATCCGTAAGTCATTTCTTACAAAAATATTGCCCGTTAGGCATGATAAATCACTGTACAATCATCTATGATTGTTAGGTCAACGTTTTGAAAATGGGCAAAATAATGACTTGTTAGACTCGGGTAAATATCCCACCGCACGTTCATTTGAGAATTTAATGAGCGTTTGTTATTCTCTTTAAAAGCTTTGGATCCATAGGTCATTTGAATCATTAACATGTTTCAAGCATGCATATCCATTTTTAAAACATGTGTAAAAAAAATCTCCTTCATGTAAAATTCCAAGCTATTAGGGTTGGACTAAAGAAATTTCCCAAAGTTGGATAACAAAACTTTTGTGTTCATTTGTGGTGTATGAATAAATATTTTTTATTCACATTAGTTATTGTTTTAAATTTTTCCACACATCAACTCTAAAATTTTTATTTTGTTGTGATCTATTTTCCTTTTCTGTTTACGGGATCAAGGGAGAGCGAAAACTCAAAGTTTTGATCTAGGAAAAAAGTGTACATCTAAAATGGAAATGCACAATGCACAAATGTGGAGAGAGATAATTCCAAAGAGTGTCTTCAATTTTTTGGGACAATAAGCACTTTTTCGTTTTTATATATAATGTTTTGCAATCTTCGGGAAAAGGGCGAGGCGGGCGATTTTTAATTGAGTGTTGACTTCCAATCCATAAGTCATTTCTTACAAAGATATATCCCATTACGCATGACAAATCACTTCACAATCATCTATGATTGTTAGGTCAACTTTTTGAAAATGGGCAAAATAATGGCTTGTTTGACTCGGGCAAATATCCCACCGCACGTTCACTTGAGAATTTTATGAGCATTTGTTATTCTCTTTAAAAGGTTTGGATCCATAGGTCATTAGAATCTTTAACATGTTTCTAGCATGCATATCCATTTTTAAAACATGTGTAGAAAAAATCTCTTTCATGTAAAATTCCAAGATATTAGTGTTGGACTAGTGGAATTTCCCAAACATGGATAACAAAACTTTTGTTTTCATTTGTGGTCTGTGAATAAATTTTCTTTATTTAATTTTTTATTGTTTTAAATTTTTTGCATACATCAATTATAAAATTATAATTTTGTTGTCATCTATTTGCGTTTTTTTGTTTACGGGATGAAGGGAGAGCGAAAAACTCGAAGTTTTGATTTAAGAAAAATGTATACATGTAAAACGGAAATGCACAATACACAAATGTAGAGAGAGATAATTCCAAAGAGTGTCTGTAATTTTTAGGGATTGTAAGCACTTTTTCCTTTTTATGTCTCAGGTTTTGCAATCGTCTGGAAAAGGGGGAGGCGGGGGATTTTTAACTGAGTGTTGACTCCCAATCCAAAAGTCATTTCTTACAAAAAAAAATAGCCCATTATGCATGATAAATAACTTTACAATCATCTATGATTATTATGTCAGTTTTTCGCAAATGGGCAAAATAATGGCAAGTTTGACTCAGGTAAATATCCAACCGCAAGTTCACTTGAGAATTCATTGAGCGTTTGTTATTCTATTTAAAAGCTTTGCATCCATAGCTCATTTGCATCTTTAACATCTTTCAAATATGCATATCCATTTTTAAAACATGTGTAGAAGAAATCTCTTTCTTGTAAAATTCCAAGCTATTAGGGTTAAACTAGTGGAATTTTCCAAACTTGGATAAAAAAACTTTTGTGTTCATTTGTGTTGTGTGAATAAATTTTCTTTATTTATATTTGTTATTGTTTTAAATTTTTTCCATACATCCACTATAATTTTTTTATTTTGCTGTGAGCTTTTTGCTGTTTTTTGTTTTCGGGATGAAGGGAGAGCGAAAACTCAAAGTTTTGATCTAAGAAAAAAGTGTACATCTAAAATGGAAAAGCATTATGCACAAATATAGAGAGTGATAATTCCGAAAAGTGACTCTAATTTTTAGGGATTGTAAGCTCTTTTTAGTTTTTATATCTCAGGTTTTGCAATCGTAGGGAAAAATGGGTGGCGAAGGATTTTTAACTGAGTATTGAATTGCAATCCATAAGTCATTTCTTACAAAAATATAGCCCGTTACGGATGATAAATCACGTTACAATCATCTATGATTGTTAGGTCTAATTTTTGAAAATGGGCAAAATAGTGACTTGTTAGACTCGGGTAAATATCCCACCGCACGTTCACTTGAGAATTTAATGAGCGTTTGTTATTCTCTTTAAAAGCTTTGGATCCATAGTTCATTTGTATCTTTAAGATGTTTCAACCATGCATATCCATTTTTAAAACATGTGTAGAAAAAATCTCCTTCATGAAAAATTCCAAGCTATTAGGGTTGGACTAATGAAATTTCCCAAACTTGGATAACAAAACTTTTGTGTTAATTTGTGGTGTGTGAATAAATATTTTTTATTTACCTTAGTTATTTTTTTAAATTTTTTCCACATATCAACTATAAAATTTTTATTTTATTGTGATCTATTTGCCTTTTTTTGTTGACGGGATGAAGGGACAGCGGAAACTCAAAGTTCTGATTTATAAAAAAAGTGTAGATCTAAAATGGAAATTCACAATGCACAAATGTAGAGAGAGATAATTCCAAGGAGTGTCTGTAATTTTTAGGGACCGTAAGCATTTTTTCGTTTTTATATCTAATGTTTTGCAATCATCGGGAAAAGGGGGAGGTAGGCGATTTTTAACTGAGTGTTGACTTCCAATCCTTAAGTCATTTCTTAAAAAAATATAGCCCGTTACGCATGACAAATCACTTTACAATCATCTATGATTGTTAGGTCAACTTTTTGAAAATGGAAAAAATAATGGCTTCTTTGCTTCGGGCAAATATCCCACTGCACGTTCAATTGAGAATTTAATGAGGGTTTGTTATTCTCCTTAAAAGATTTGGATCCATAGGTCATTTGAATCTTTAACATGTTTCTAGCATGCATATCCATTTTTAAAACATGTGTAGAAAAAATCTCCGTCATGTAAAATTCCAAGATATTAGTTTTGGACTAGTGGAATTTCCCAAACTTGGAAAAAAAACTTTTGTGTTCATTTGTGGAGTGTGAAAATTTTGTTTATTTACTTTTTTTATTGTTTTAAATTTTTTCCATGCATCAACTATAAAATTTTCATTTTGTTGTGATCTATTTGCCTTTTTTTTGTTTACAGAATGAAGGGAGAGCGAAAAACTCGAAGTTTTGATTTACGAAAAATGTGTACATCTAAAACAGAAATGCACAATGCACAAATATAGAGAGAGATAATTCCAAAGAGTGTCTGTAATTTTTAGGGATTGTAAGCACCTTTTCGTTTTTATATCTCAGATTTTGCAAACGTTGGGAAAAGGGGGAGGCGAGGGATTTTTAACTGAGTGTTGACTCCCAAACCAAAAGTCATTTCTTATAAAAATATAGCCCGTTATGCATGATAAATCACTTTACAATCATCTATGATTATTATGTCAGCTTTTTACAAACGGGCAAAATAATGGCATTTTTTACTCGCGTAAATATCCCACCGCAGGTTCTCTTGAGAATTTAATGAAAGTTTGTTATTCTTTATAAAAGCTTTGCGTCCATAGCTCATTTGCATCTTTAACATGTTTCTAACATGCATATCCATTTTTAAAACATGTGTAGAAGAAATCTCTTTCTTGTAAAATTCCAAGCTATTAGGGTTAAACTAGAGGAATTTCCCTAACTTGGATAACAAAAATTTTGTGTTCATTTGTGTTGTGTGAATAAATTTTATTAATTTACATTTTTTATTGTTTTAAATTTTTTTGATACATCAACTATAAAATTTTTATTTTGTTGTGAGTTTTTTGCATGTTTTTGTTTTCGGGATAAAGGTAGAGCGAAAACTCAAAATTTTAATTTAAGAAAAAAGTGTACATCTAAAATGGAAAAGTACAATGCAGAAATGTAGAGAGAGATAATTCCGAGGAGTGTTTGTAATTTTTAGGGATTGTAAGCTCTTTTTAGTTTTTATATCTCAGGTTTTGCAATCATTCGGAAAAATGGGTGACGGAGGATTTTTAACTGAGTGTTGAATTGCAATCCATAAGTCATTTCTTACAAGAATATAGCCCGTTACACATGATAAATCACTTTACAATCATCTATGATTGTTAGAACAAATTTTTGAAAATGGGCAAAATAATGACTTGTTAGACTCGAGTAAACATCCCGCCGCATGTTCATTTGAGAAATTAATGAGTGTTTATTCTCTTTAAAAGCTTTGGATCCAAAGATCCTTTGAATCTTTAACATGTTTCAAGCATGCATATCCATTTTTAAAACATGTGTAGAAAAAATCTCCTCCAAGTAAAATTCCAAGCTGTTAGGGTTGGACTAATGGAATTTCCCAAACTTGGATAACAAAACTTTTGTGTTCTTTTGTGGTGTGTGAATAAATATTTTTTAATTACATTAGTTAGTGTTTTAAATTTTTTCCACACATCTACTATAAATTTTTTATTTTGTTGTGATCTATTTGCCTTTTCTGTTTACGGGATGAAGGGAGAGCGAAAACTATAAGTTTTGAATTACGAAAAAAGTGTACATCTAATATGGAAATGCACAACGTACAAATGTAGAGAGAGATAATTCCAAAGAGTGTCTATAATTTTTAGCGACCGTATGCAATTTTTCAGTTTTATATCTAATGTTTTGCAATCGTAGGGAAAAGGGGGAGGCGGGCGATTTTTAACTGAGTGTTGACTTCCAATCCATAAGTCATTTCTTACAAAAATATAGCCCGTTACGCATGACAAATCACTTTACAATCATCTATGATTGTTAGGTCAACTTTTTGAAAATGGGCAAAATAATGGCTTGCTTGACTCGGGCAAATATCCCACCGCACGTTCACTTGAGAATTTAATGAGCGTTTTTTATTCCCTTTAAAAGCTTTGGATCCATAGGTAATTTGAATCTTTAACATGTTTCTAGCATGCATATCCATTTTTAAAACATGTGTGGAAAAAATCTCCTTCATGTAAAATTCCAAGTGTTGGTGTTGGACTAGTGGTATTTTCCAAACTTAGATAACAAAACTTTTGTGTTTATTTGTGGAGTGCGAATAAATTTTAATTATTTACTTTTTTTATTGTTTTAAATTTTTTCCGTACATCAACTATAAAATTTTCATTTTGTTGTGATCTATTTGCCTTTTTTTGTTTACGGGATGAAGGGAGAGCGAAAAACTCGAAGTTTTGATTTAAGAAAAATGTGTACATATAAAAGGGAAATGCACAATGCAAAAATGTAGAGAGAGATAATTCCAAAGAGTGTCTGTAATTTTTAGGGATTGTAAGTACATTTTCGTTTTTATATCTCAGTGCAATCGTCGGGAAAAGGGGGAGGCGGGGGATTTTTAACTGAGTGTTAACTCCCAATCCAAAAGTCATTTCTTACAAAAATATAGCCCGTTACCCATGATAAATCACTTTACAATCATCTATGATTATTATGCCAGATTTTTGCAAATGGGCAAAATAATGGCATGTTTGACTCAGGTAAATATCCCACCGCAAATTTACTTGAGAATTTAATGAGGGTCTCTTTAAAAGTTTTGCATCCATAGCTCATTTGCATCTTTAAGATGTTTCAAACATGCATATCCATTTTTAAAACATGTGTAGAAGAAATCTCTTTCTTGTAAAATTCCAAGCTATTAGGGTTAAACTAGTGGAATTTACCAAACTTGGATCACAAAACTTTTGTGTTCATTTGTGTTGTGTGAATAAATTTCTTTATTTACATTTGTTATTGTTTTAAATTTTTTCCATACATCAACTATAAATTTTTTATTTTGTTGTGACCTTTTTGCCTTTTTTGTTTTCGGGATGAAGGGAGAGCGAAAACTCAAAGTTTTGATTTAAGAAAAAAGTGTACATCTAAAATGGAAAAGCACAATGCACAAATGTAGAGAGTGATAAATCCGAAGAGTGTCTGTAATTTTTAGGGATTGTAAGCTCTTTTTAATTTTTATATCTCAGGTTTTGCAATCGTCCGGAAAAATGGGTAGAGGAGGATTTTTAACTGAGTGTTGAATTGCAATCCATAAGTCATTTCTTACAAAAATATTGCCCGTTACGCATGATAAATCACTTTACAATCATCTATGATTGTTATGTCTAATTTTTGAAAATGGGCAAAATAATGACTTGTTAGACTCGGGTAAATATCCCACCACACGTTTACTTGTGAATTTAATGGAGGTTTGTTACTCTCTTTAAAAGCTTTGGATCCATAGGTCATTTGAATCTTTAACATGTTTCAAGCATGCATATCCATTTTTAAAACATGTGTTGAAAAAATCTCCTTCATGTAAAATTCCAAGCTATTAGGGTTGGACTAATGGAATTTCCCAAACTTGGATAACAAAACTTTTGTGTTCATTTGTGGTGTATGAATAAATATTTTTTATTTCCAATAGTGATTGTTTTAAATTTTTCCACACATCAACTATAGAATTTTTATTTTGTTGTGATCTATTTGCCTTTTTTGTTTACAGGATAAAGGAAGAGCGAAAACTCAAAGTTTGGATCTAGAAAAAAACTGTACATCTAAAATGGAAATGCACAATGCAGAAATGTGGAGAGAGATAATTCTAAAGAGTGTCTGTACTTTTTTGGGACCATAAGCACTTTTTCGTTTTTATATCTAATGTTTTGCAATCGTCGGGAAAAGGGGGAGGCGGGCATTTTTTAACTGAGTGTTGACTTCCAATCCATAAATCATTTCTTACAAAGATATAGCCCGTTACGCATGACAAATCACTTTACAATCATCTATGATTGTTAGGTCAACTTTTTGAAAATGGGCAAATTATTGGCTTGTTTGACTCGGGCAAATATCCCACCGCTCGTTCACTTGAGAATTTAATGAGCGTTTGTTATTCTCTTTAAAAGGTTTGGATCCATAGGTCATTAGAATCTTTACCATGTTTCTAGCATGCATATCCATTTTTAAAACATGTGTAGAAAAAATCTCCTTCATGTAAAGTTCCAAGATATTAGTGTTGGACTAGTGGAATTTCCCAAACATGGATAACAAAACTTTTGAGTTCATTTATGGTGTGTGAATAAATTTTCATTATTTACTTTTTTTATTGTTTTAAAGTTTTTGTGTACATCAATTATAAAATTATCATTTTGTTGTCATCTATTTGCCTTTTTTTTGTTTACGGGATGAAGGGAGAGCGAAAAACTCGAACTTTTGATTGAAGAAAAATGTGTGCATGTAAAACGGAAATGCACAATGCACAAATGTAGAGAGAGATAATTCCAAAGAGTGTCTATAATTTTTAGGGATTGTAAGCACTTTTTCGTTTTTATATCTCAGGTTTTGCGATCGTCGGGAAAAGGGGGAGGCGGGGGATTTTTAACTGAATGTTGACTCAAAATCCAAAAGTCATTTCTTACTAAAATATAGCCCGTTACACATGATAAATCACTTTACAATCATCTATGATTATTATGTCAGCTTTTTGCAAAAGGGAAAAATAATGGCATGTTTGACTCGGATAAATATCCCATGGCAAGTTCACTTGAAATTCGTTGAGCATTTGTTATTCTCTTTAAAAGCTTTGCATCCATAGCTCATTTGCATCTTTAACATATTTCAAACATGCATATCCATTTTTGAAACATGTGTAGAAGAAATCTCTTTCTTCTAAAAATCCAATCTATTAGGGTTAAACTAGTGGAATTTCCCAAACTCGGATAACAAAACTTTTGTCTTCATTTGTGTTGTGTGAATAAATTTTCTTTCTTTACATTTTTTATTGTTTTAAATTTTTTCCATACATCAACTATAAATTTTTTATTTTGTTGTGAGCTTTTTGCCTTTTTAGTTTTCGGGATGAAGGGAGAGCGAAAACTCAAAGTTTTGATTTAAAAAAAAAAGGTACATCTAAAATGGAAAAGCACAATGCACAAATGTAGAGAGTGATAATTCCGAAGAGTGTCGGTAATTTTTAGGGATTGTAAGCTCTTTTTAGTTATTATATCTCAGGTTTTGCAATCGTCCAAAAAAATGAGTAGCGAAGGATTTTTAACTGAGTGTTGAATTGCAATACATAAGTCATTTCTTAAAAAAATATAGCCCGTTACGCACGAAAAATCACTTTACAATCATCTATGATTGTAAGGTCTAATTTTTGAAAACGGGCAAAATAATGACTTGTTAGACTCGGGTAAATATCCCACCGCACGTTCACTTGAGAATTTAATGAGCGTTTGTTATTCTCTTTAAAAGCTTTGGATCCATAGGTCATTTGAATCTTTAACATGTTTCAAGCATGCATATCCATTTTTAAAACATGTGTAGAAAAAATCTCCTTCATGTAAAATTCCAAGCTATTAGTGTTGGACTAGTGGAATTTCCCAAACATGGATAACAAAAATTTTGTGTTCTTCTGTGGTGTGTGAATAAATTTAATTTATTTAATTTTTTTATTGTTTTAAAATTTTTGCGTACATCAATTATAAAATTATCATTTTGTTGTCATCTATTTGCCTTTTTTTTGTTTACGGGATGAAGGGAGAGCGAAAAACTCGAAGTTTTGATTTAAGAAAAATGTATACATCTAAAACGGAAATGCACAATGCACAAATGTAGAGAGAGATAATTACAAAGAGTGTCTATAATTTTTAGGGATTGTAAGCACTTTTTTTTTTCTATATCTCAGGTTTTGCAATCGTCGGGAAAAGGGGGAGGCGTGGGATTTTTAACTGAGCGTTGACTCTCAATCAAAAAGTCATTTCTTACGAAAATATAGCCCGTTACATATGATAAATCACTATACAATCATATATGATTATTATGTCAGCTTTTTGTAAATGGGCAAAATAATGGCATGTTTGACTCGGGTAAATATCCCACCGCAAGTTCACTTGAGAATTCATTGAGCGTTTGTTATTCTCTTTAAAATCTTTGCATCCATAGCTCATTTGAATCTTTAACATGTTTCAAACATGCATATCCATTTTTAAAACATGTGTAGAAGAAATCTCTTTCTTGTAAAATTCCAATCTATTAGGGTTAAACTAGTGGAATTTCCCAAACTTGGATAACAAAAATTTTGTGTTCATTTGTGTTGTGTGAATAAATTTCTTTATGTACATTTTTTATTGTTTAAAATTTTTTCCATACATCAAATATAAATTTTTTATTTTTTTGTGAGCTTTTTGCCTTTTTTATTTTCGGGATGAAGGGAGAGCGAAAACTCAAAGTTTTGATTTAAGAAAAAAGTGTACATCTAAAATGGAAAAGAACAATGCACAAATGTAGAGAGTGATAATTCCGAAGAGTGTCTGTAATTTTTTGGGATTGTAAGCTCTTTTTAGTTTTTATATCTCAGGTTTTGTAATCGTTCGAAAAAATGGGTAGCGAGGATTTTTAACTGAGTGTTGAATTGCAATCCATAAGTCATTTCTTACAAAAATATAGCCCGTTACGCATGATAAATCACTTTACAATCATCTATGATTGTTAGGTCAAATTTTAGAAAATGGGTAAAATAATGACTTGTTAGACTCGGGTAAATATCCTCCGCACGTTCACTTGAGAATTTTTTGTGCGTTTGTTACTCTCTCTAAAAGCTTTGGATCCATAGGTCATTTGAATCTTTAACATGTTTCAAGCATGCATATCCATTTTTAAAACATGTGTAGAAAAAATCTCCTTCATGTAAAATTCCAAGCTATTAGAGTTGGACTAATGGAATTTCCCAAACTTGGATAACAAAACTTATGTGTTCATTTGTGGTGTGTGAATAAATATTTTTTATTTACATTAGTTATTGTTTTAATTTTTTTCCACACATCTACTATAAAAGTTTTATTTTGTTGTGATCTATTTGCCTTTTATGTTTACGGGATGAAGGGAGAGAAAAACTCATAGTTCTGACTTACGGAAAAAGTGTAAATCTAAAATGGAAATGCACAATGCACAAATGTAGAGAGAGATAATTCCAAAGAGTGTCTGTAATTTTTAGGGACCGTAAGCACTTTTTCGTTTTTATATCTAATGTTTTGCAATCGTCGAAAAAAGGGGGAAGCGGGCGATTTTTAAATGAGGACTTCCAATCCATAAGTCATTTCTTACAAAAATATAGCCCGTTGCGCATGACAAATCTTTTTACAATCATCTATGATTGTAAGGTGAACTTTTTGAAAATGGGCAAAATAATGGTTTGTTTGACTCGGGCAAATATCCCACTGCAAGTTCACTTGAGAATTTAATGAGAGTTTGTTATTCTCTTTAAAAGCTTTGGATCCATAGGTCATTTGAATCTTTAACATGTTTCTAGCATGGATATCAATTTTTAAAACATGTGTAGAAAAAATTTCCTTCATGTAAAATTCCAAGATATTAGTGTTGCACTAGTGGAATTTCCCAAACTTGGATAACAAAACTTTTGTGTTCATTTGTGGTGTGTGAATAAATTTTCTTTATTTAATTTTTTTATTGTTTTAAATTTTTCCCATACATCAACTATAAAATTTTGATTTTGTTGTGATATATTTGCCTTTTTTTGTTCACGGGATGAAGGGAGAGCCAAAAACGAAGTTTTGATTTAAGAAAAATGTGTACATCTAAAACGGAAATGCACAATACAAAAATGTAGACAGAGATAATTCCAAAGAGTGTATTTAATTTTTAGGGATTGTAAGCAATTTTTTGTTTTTATATTTCAGGTTTTGCAATTGTCGGGAAAAAGGAGGAGGCGGGGGATTTTTAACTGAGTGTTGACTCCCAATCCAAAAGTCATTTCTTACAAAAATATAGCCCGTTATGCGTGGTAAATCACTTTACAATCATCTATGATTATTATGTTAGCTTTTTACAAATGGGCAAAATAATTGCATGTTTGACTTTGGTAAATATCCCACCTCAAGTTCACTTGAGAATTTAATGAGCATTTGTTATTTTCTTTGAAAGCTTTGCATTCATAGCTCATTTACATCTTTAACATGTTTCAAACATGCATATCTATTTTTAAAACATGTGTAGAAGAAATCTCTTTCTTGTAAAATTCCAAGCTATTAGGGTTAAACTTGTGGAATTTTCCAAACTTGTATAACAAAACTTTTGTGTTCATTTGTGTTGTGTGAATAAATTTTCTTTATTTACATTTGTTATTGTTTATAATTTTTTCCATACATCAATTATAAATTTTTTATTTTGTGGTGAGCTTTTTGCCTTTTTTGTTTTCGGGATGAAGGAAGAGCGAAAACTCAATGTTTTGATTCAAGAAAAAAGTGTACATCTAAAATGGAAAAGCACAATGCACAAATGTGGACAGTGATAATTCCGAAGAGTGTCTGCAATTTTTAGGGATTGTAAGATCTTTTTAGTTTTTATCTCTCAGGTTTTGCAATCGTCGAAAAAAATTGGTGGCAAAGGATTTTTAACTGAGTGTTGAATTGCAATCCATAAGTCATTTCTTAAAAAAATATAGCCCGTTATGCATGATAAATCACTTTACAATCATCTATGATTGTTAGGTCAAATTTTTTTAAAATGGGCAAAATAATGACTTGTTAGACTCGGGTAAATATCCCACCGCACGTTCACTTGAGAATTTAATGAGCGTTTGTTATTCTCTTTAAAATCTTTGGATCCATAGGTCATTTGAATCTTTAATATGTTTCAAGCATGCATATCCATTTTTGAAACATGTGTAGAAAAAATCTCCTTCATGTAAAATTCCTAGCCATTAGGGTTGGACTAATGGAATTTCCCAAACTTGGATAACAAAACTTATGTCTTCATTTGTGGTGTGTGAATAAATATTTTTTATTTACATTAGTTATTGTTTTAAAATTTTTCCACACATCCACTATAAAATTTTTATTTTGTCGTGATCTATTTGCCTTGTTTTGTATACAGGATGATGGGTGAGCGAAACACTCAAAGTTTTGATTTAAGAAAAAATTGTACATTTATAACGGAAATGCACAATGCACAAAAGTAGAGAGAGATAATTCCAAATAGTGTCTGTAATTTTTAGGGATTGTAAGCACTTTTTCGTTTTTATATCTCAGGTTTTGCAATCGTCAGGAAAAGGGGGAGGCGGGGGATTTTTAACTGAGTGTTGACTCCCAATCCAAAAGTCATTTCTTCCAAAAATATAGCCTGTTAGGCATGATAAAGCACTTTACAATCATCTGAGATTATTAAGTCAACTTTTTGCAAATGGGCAAAATAATGGTTTGTTTGACTTGGGTAAATATCCCACCGCAAGTTCACTTGACAATTCAATGAGCGTTTGTTATTCTCTTTAAAAGCTTTGCATCCATAGCTCATTTGCATCTTTAACATCTTTTAAACATGCATATCCATTTTTAAAACATGTGTAGAAGAAATCTCTTTCTTGTAAAATTTCAAGCTATTAGGGTTAAACTAGTGGAATTTCCCAAACTTGGATAACAAAACTTTTGTGTTCATTTGTGTTGTGTGAATAAATTTTATTTATTTACATTTTTTATTTTTTTAATTTTTTTCCAAAGATCAACTATAAAATTTTTATTTTGTTGTGAGTTTTTTGCCTTTTTTTGTTTTCGGGAAGGAGGGAGAGCGAAAACTCAAAGTTTTTATTTAAGAAAGAAGTGTACATCTAAAATGGAAAAGAAAAATGCAGAAATTTAGAGAGAGATAATTCCAAAGAGTGTTTATAATTTTTAGGGCTTGTAAGCTCTTTTTAGTTTTTATATCTCAGGTTTTGCAATCGTCGGGAAAAATGGGTGGCGGAGGATTTTAACTGAGTATTGAATTGCAATCCAAAAGTCATTTCTTAAAAAAAATAGCCTGTTACACATGATAAATCACTTTACAATCATCTATGATTGTTAGGTCAAATTTTTTAAAATGGGCAAAATAATGACTTGTTAGACTCGACTAAACATCCAATCGCACGTTCACTTGAGAATTTAGTGACCGTTTGTTATTCTCTTTAAAAGCTTTGGATCCATAGGTCATTTGAACCTTTAACATGTTTCAAGCATGCATATCCATTTTTAAAACATGTGTAGAAAAAATCACCTTCATGTAAAATTCCAAGCTATTTGGGTTGGACTAATGGAATTTCCCAAACTTGGATAACAAAAATTTTGTGTTCATTTGTGGTGTGTGAATAAATATTTTTTATTTATATTAGTTATTTTTTTAAAATTTTTCCACACATCAACCATAAAATTTTTATTTTGTTGTGATCTATTTGCCTTTTTTGTTTAAGGGATGAAGTGAGAGCCAAAACTCAAAGTCTTGATTTACGAAAAAAGTGTACATCTAAAATCGAAATGCACAATTCACAAATGTAGAGAGAGATAATTCTAAAGAGTGTCTGTAATTTTTAGAGACCGCAAGAACGTTTTCCTTATTATATCTAATGTTTTGTAATCGTCGGGAAAAGGCGGAGGCGGGCGATTTTTAAATGAGTGTTGACTTTCAATCCATAAGTCATTTCTTACAAAAATATAACCCATTACGCACGACAAATCATTTTACTATCATCTATGTTTGTTAGGTCAACTTTTTGAAAATGGGCAAAATAATGGCTTGTTTGACTCGGACAAATATCCCACCGCACGATCACTTGAGAATTTAATGAGCGTTTGTTATTCTCTTTAAAAGGTTTGGATCCATAGGTCATTTGAATCTTTAACATGTTTCTAGCATGCATATCCATTTTTAAAATACGTGTAGAAAAAATCTCCTTCATGTAAAATTCCAAGATATTAGTATTGGACTAGTGGAATTTCTCAAACTTGGATAACAAAACTTTTGTGTTCTTTTGTGGTGAGTGAATAAATTTTCTTTATTTAGTTTTTTTTTTAAATTTTTTCCGTACATCAACAATAAAATTTTCAATTTGTTGTGATCTAGTTGCCTTTTTTTTGTTTACGGGATGAAGGGAGAGCCAAAAACTCAAAGTTCTGATTTAATAAAAATGTGTACATCTAAAACGGAAATACCCAACATACAAATGTAGAGAGAGATAATTCCAAAGTGTGTCTGTAATTTTTAGGGATTGTAAGCGCTTTTTCGTTTTTATATCTCAAGTTTTGTAATCGTCGGGAAAAGGGAGAGGCGGGGGATTTTTAACTGAGTGTTGACTCCCAATCCAAAAGTCATTTCTTACAAAAATATAGCCCGTTACGCATGATAAATCACTTTACAATCATCTATGATTATTACGTCAGTTTTTTGCAAATGGGCAAAATAATAGCATGTTTGACTCGGGTAAATATCCCACCGCACGTTCACTTGAGAATTCAATGAGCGTTTTTTATTCTCTTTAGAAGCTTTGCATCTGTAGCTAATTTGCATCTTTAACATGTTTCAAACATGTATATCCATTTTTAAAACATGTGTAGAAGAAATCTCTTTCTTGTAAAATTCCAAGCTATTAGGGTTAAACTAGTGGAATTTTCCAAACTTGGATAACTAAACTTTTGTGTTCATTTGTGTTGTGTGAATAAATTTTATTTATTTACATTTTTTATTATTTTCAATTTTTTCCATACATCCACTATAAAAATTTTATTTTGATATGAGCTTTCTGCCTTTTTTGTTTTCGGGATGAGGAGAGAGCGAAAACTCAAAGTTTTGATTTAAGAAAAAAGTGTACATCTAAAATGGAAAATCACAATGCACAAATGTAGAGAGAGATAATTCCGAACAGTGTCTGTAATTTTTAGGGATTGTAAGCACTTTTTCGTTTTTATATCTCAAGTTTTACAATTGTCAGGAAAAGGGGGAGGCGGGGGATTTTTAACTGAGTGTTGACTCCCAATCCAAAAGTCATTTCTTACAAAAATATAGCCCGTTATGCAATGTAATTCACTTTACAATCATCTATGATTATTATGTCAGCTTTTTGCAGATGGGCAAAATATTGGCACGTTTGACTAGGACAAATATCCCACCGCATGGTCACTTGAGAATTTAATGAGCGTTTGTTATTCACTTTAAAAGCTTTGGATCCGTAGGTCATTTGAATCTTTAACATGTTTCTAGCATGCATATCCATTTTTAAAACATGTGTAGAAAGAATCTCCTTCATGTAAAATTCCAAGATATTAGTGTTGGACTAGTGGAATTTCCCAAACTTGGATAACAAAACTTTTGTGTTCATTTGTTGTGTGTGAATAAATTTTCTTTATTTACTTTTTTCGTTGTTTTAAATTTTTTCCGTACATCAACAATAAAATTTGCAATTTGTTGTGATCTATTTGCCTTTTTTTTTGTTTACGGGATGATGGGAGAGCGAAAAACTCGACGTTTTGATTTAAGAAAAATGTGAACATCTAAAACGGAAATGCACAATGCACAAATGTAGAGAGAGATAATTCCAAAGAGTGTCTGTGATTTTTAGGGATTGTAAGAACTTTTTTGTTTTTATATCTCAGGTTTTGCAATTGTCGGGAAAAGGGGGAGGCATGCGATTTTCAGGCTATATTTTTGCCTCTTTTGTTTTCGGGATGAAGGGAGAGCGAAAACTCAATGTTTTGATTTAAGAAAAAAGTGTACATCTAAAATGGAAAAGCACAATGCACAAATGTAGACAGAGATAGTTCCGAAGAGTGTCTTTAATTTTTAGGGATTGTAAGGTCTTTTAAGTTTTTATATCTAAGGTTTTGCAATCGTCGGGAAAAATGGGTGGCGGAGCATTTTTAACTGAGTGTTGAATTGCAATCCATAAGTCATTTCTTACAAAAATATAGCCCGTTATGCATGATAAATCACTTTACTATCATCTATAATAGTTTGGTCAAATTTTATTAAATGGGCAAAATAATGACTTGTTCGACTCGGGTAAATGTCCCACTGCACGTTCACTTGAGAATTTAGTGAGCGTTTGTTATTCTCTTTAAAAGCTTTGGATCCAAAGTTCATTCGAATCTTTAACATGTTTAAAGCTTGCATATCTATTTTTAAAACATGTGTAGAAAAAATCTCCTTCATGTAAAATTCCAAGCTATTAGGGTTGGACTAATGGAATTTCCCAAACTTGGATAACAAAACTTTTGAGTTCATTTGTGGAATGTGAATAAATATTTTTTATTTACATTAGTTATTGTTTTAAATTTTTTCCACACATCAACTATAAAATTTTTATTTTGTTGTGATCTATTTGCCTTTTCTGTTTACGGGATGAAGGGAGAGCCAAAACTCAAAGTCTTGATTTACGAAAAAGGTGTACATCTAAAATGGAAATGCACAATGCACAAATATAGAGAGAGATAATTCCTAAGAGTGTCCATAATTTTTAGGGACCGTAAGTACTTTTTCATTTTTATATCTAATGTTTTGGAATCGTCGGGAAAAGGGCGATGTGGGCGATTTTTAACTTAGTGTTCACTTCCAATAAATAAGTCATTTCTTACAAAAATATAGCCCGTTATGAGAGACAAATCACATTACAATCATCAATGATTGTTAGGTCAACTTTTTGCAAATGGGCAAAATAATGGCTTGTTTGACTCGGGAAAATATCCCCCCGCACGTTCACTTGAAAATTTAATGAGCGTTTGTTATTTTCTATAAAAGCTTTGGATCCATAGGTCATTTGAATCTTTAACAAGTTTCTAGCATGCATATCCATTTTTATATCATGTGTAGAAAAAATCTACTTCATGTAAAATTCCAAGATATTAGTGTTTGACTAGTGGAATTTCCCAAACTTGCATAACAAAACTTTTGTGTTCATTTGTGGTGTGTGAATAAATTTTTTTTATTTACTTTTTTTATTGTTTTAAATTTTTTCCACACATCAACTATAAAATTTTTATTTTGTTGTGATCTATTTGGCTTTTTTGTTTACAGGATGAAGGGAGAATGACAACTCAAAGTTCTGATTTTAGAAAAAAGTGTACTTCTAAAATGGAAATGCACAATGCACAAATGTAGAGAGAGATAATTCCAAAGAGTGTTTGTAATATTTAGGTATCGTAAGCACTTTTTCGTTTTTATATCCAAGGTTTTTGCAATCGTCGGGAAAAGGGGAAGGCGGGGTATTTTTAACTGAGTGTTGACTTCCAATCCATAAGTCATTTCTTACAAAAATATAGCCCGTTACGCATGACAAATCACTTTAAATCATCTATGATTGTTAGATCAACTTTTCGAAAATGGGAAAAAAATGGCTTGTTTGACTCTAGCAAATATCCCACCGCACGTTCACTTGAGAATTTAATGAGCATTTGTTATTCTCTTTAAAATCTTTGGATCCATAGGTCATTTGAGTCTTTAACATGTTTCTAGCATGCAAATCCATTTTTAAAACTTGTGTAGAAAAAATCTCCTTCATGTAAAATTCCAAGATATTAGTGTTGGACTAGTGGAATTTCCCAAACATGGATAACAAAAATTTTGTGTTCATTTGTTGCGTGTGAATAAATTTTCTTTATTTAATTTTTTATTGTTGTAAATTTTTTTCGTACATCATCTATAAAATTTTCATTTTGTTGTGATCCATTTGCCTTTTTTGTTTACGAGATGAAGGAAGAGCGAAAAACTCGAAGTTTTGATTTAAGAAAAATGTGTACATCTAAAATGGAAATGCTAAATGCAAAAATGTGGAGAGAAAAATTCCAAAGAGTGTCTGTAATTTTTAGGGATTGTAAGCACTTTTTCGTCTTTATATCTCAGATTTTGCAATCGTCGGGAAAAGTGGGAGGCGGGGGATTTTTAACTAAGTGTTAACTCCCAATCCAAAAGTCATTTCTTAGAAAAATATAGCCCGTTACGCATGATAAATCACTTTACAATCATCTACGATTATTATGTCAGCTTTTTACAAAAGGGCAAACTAATGGCATGTTTGACTCGGGAAAATATCCCACCGCAAGTTCACTTGAGAATTTAATGAGCATTTGTTATTCTTTTTACAATCTTTGCATCCATAGCTCATTTGCATCTTTAACATGTTTCAAACATGCATATCCATTTTTAAAACATGTATAGAAGAAATCTCTTTCTTGTAAAATTCCAAGCTATTAGGGTTAAACAGGTGGAATTTCACAAACTTGGATAACAAAAATTTTGTGTTCATTTGTGTTGTGTTAAAAAATTTTCTCTATTTAAATTTGTTATTGTTTTAAATTTTTTCCATACATCAACTATAAAATTTTTGTTTTGTTGTGAGCTTTTTGCCTTTTTTGGTTTCGGGATGAAGGGAGAGCGAAAACTCAAAGTTTTGATTTAAGAAAAAAGTGTACATCTAAAATGGAAAAGCACAATGCACAAATGTAGATAGAGATAATTTTGAAGAGTGTCTATAATTTTGAGGGATTGTAAGCTCTTTTTAGTTTTTATATCTCAGGTTTTGCAATCGTCGGGAAAAATGGGTGGCGGAGGATTTATAATTGAGTGTTGAATTGCAATACATAAGCCATTTCATAAAAAAATATAGCCCGTTACGCTTGATAAATCACTTTACAATCATCTATGATTGTTTGGTCAAATTTTTGAAAATGGGCAAAATAATGACTTGTTAGATTCGGGTATATATCCCACCGCACGTTCACTTGAGAATTTAATGAGCATTTGTTATTCTCTTTCAAAGCTTTCGATCCATAGGTCATTTGAATCTTTAACATGTTTCAAGCATGCATATGCTTTTTTAAAACATATGTGGAGAAAATCTCCTTTAAGTAAAATTCCAAGTTATTAGGGTTGGACAAATGGAATTTCCCTAACATGGATAACAAAACTTTTGTGTTCATTTGTGGTGTGTGAATGAATATTTTTTATTTACATTAGTTATTCTTTTAAATTTTTTCCACACATCAACTATAAAATTTTTATTTTGTTGTGATCTATTTGCCTTTTCTGTTTACGGGATAAAAGGAGAGCGAAAACTCAAAGTTCTGATTTAAGAAAAAAGTGTACATCTAAAATGAAAATGCACAATGCACGAATTTAGAGAGAGATAATTCCAAATAGTGTCTTTAATTTTTAGGGATCGTAAGCCCTTTTTCGTTTTTATATATAAGGTTTTGCAATCGTCGGGAAAAGGGGGAGGTGGGCGGATTTTAACTGGGTGTTGACTTCCAATCCATAAGTCATTTCTTACTAAAATATAGCCAGTAATGCATGACAAATCACTTTACAATCATCTATGATTGTTAGGTCAGCTTTTTGAAAATGGGCAAAATAATGGCATGTTTGACTCAGGCAAATATCCCACCGCACGTTCATTTGAGAATTTAATGAGCGTTTGTTACTCTCTTTAAAAGCTTTGGATCCATAGGTCATTTGAATATTTAACATGTTTCAAGCATGCGTATCCATTTTTAAAACATGTGTAGAAAAAGTCTCCTTCATATAAAATTCCAAGCAATTAGGGCTGGACTAGTGGAATTTCCCAAACTTGGATAACAAAACTTCTGTGTTCATTTGTGTTGTGTGAATAAATTTTATTTATTTACATTTGTTTTTGTTTTAAATTTTTTCCATACATCAACTATAAAATTTTTGTTTTGTTGTGAGCTTTTTGTCTTTTTTGTTTTTGGGATGAAGGGAGAGCGAATACTCAATGTTTTGATTTAAGAAAAAAGTGTACATCTAAAATGGAAAATCACAATGCAAAAATGTAGAGAGAGATAATTCGGAAGAGTGTCTATATATTTTAGGGATTGTTAGCTCTTTTCAGTTTTGATATCTCAGGTTTTTCAATCGTCGGAAAAAATGGGTGGCAAAGGATTTTTAATTGAGTGTTGAATTGCAATCGATAAGTCAATTCATACAAAATTATAGCCCATTATGCATGATAAATCACTTTACAATCATCTATGATTGTTCGGTCAAAGTTTTAAAAATGGGCAAAATAATGAGTTGTAAGATTCGGGTAAATATCCCACAGCACGTTCACTCGAGAATTTAATGAGCTTTTTTTATTCTATTTAAAAGCTTTGGATCCATAGGTCATTAGAATCTTTAACATGTTTCTAGCATGCATATCCATTTTTAAAACATGTGTGGAAAAAATCTCCTTCATGTAAAATTCCAAGCTATTAGGGTTGGACGATTGGAATTTCCCAAACTGGGATAACAAAACTTTTGTGTTCATTTGTGGTGTGTGAATGAATATTTTTTATTTACATTAGTTATTGTTTTAAATTTCTTTCCACACATCAACTTTAAAATTTTTATTTTGTTGTGATCTACTTGCCTTTTCTGTGTACGGGATGAAGAGAGAGCGAAAACTCAAAGTTCTGATTAAAGAAAAAACTATACATCTAAAATGGAAATGTACAATTCACAAATGTAGAGAGAGATAATTCCAAAGAGTGTCTGTAATTTTTAGGGATTGTAAGCACTTTTTCGTTTTTATATATAAGGTTTTGCAATCGTCGGGAAGAGAGGGAGGCGGGCGATTTTTAACTGAGTGTTGACTTCCAATCCATAAGTCATTTCTTACAAAAATAAAGCCCGTTACGTATGACAAATCACTTTACAATCATCTATGATTGTTAGGTCAACTTTTTGAAAATGGGCAAAATGAAGGCTTGTTTGACTCGGGTAAATATCCCACCGCACATTCACTTGAGAATTTAATGAGCGTTTTTTATTCTCTTTAAAAGCTTTGGATCCATAGGTCATTAGAATCTTTAACTTGTTTATAGCATGCAAATCCATTTTTAAAACATGTGTAGAAAAAATCTCCTTAATGTAAAATTCCAAGATATTAGTGTTGGACTAGTGGAATTTCCCATACTTGGATAACAAAACTTTTGTGTTCATTTGTTGTGTGTGAATAAATTTTCTTAATTTACAATTTTATTGTTGTAATTTTTTTTCGTACATCAACGATAAAAATTTTATTTTGTTGTGATCTATTGGCCTTTTTTGTTTACTGGATGAAGGGAGAGAGAAAAACTTGAAGTTTTGATTTAAGAAAAATGTGTACATCTAAAACGGAAATGCACAATGCACAAATGTAGAGAGAAATAATTCCCAAGAGTGTCTATAATTTTTAGCCATTTTAAGCACATTTTTGTTTTTATATCTCAGATTTTGCAATCGTCGGGAAAAGGGTGAGGCGGGGGATTTTTATCTGAGTGTTGACTCCCAATCCAAAAGTCATTTCTTGCCAAAAATATAGCCCGTTACGCATGATAAATCACTTTAAAATCATCTATGATTATTATGTCAGCTTTTTGCAAATGGGCAAAATAATGGCATGTTTGACTCGGGAAAATATCCCACCGCAAGTTCACTTGAGAATTTAATGAGCTTTTGTTATTCTTTTTAAACGCTTTGCATCCATAGCTCATTTGCATCTTTAAAATGTTTCAAACATGTATAACCATTTTTAAAACATGTGTAGAAGAAATCTCTTTCTTGTAAAATTCCAAGCCATTAGGGTTAAACTAGTGGAATTTCACAAACTTGGATAACGAAACTTTTGTGTTCATTTGTGTTGGTGAATAAATTTTCTTTATTTATATTTGTTATTTTTTTAAAATTTTTCCATACATCAACTATAAAATTTTTGTTCTGTTGTGAGCTTTTTGCCTTTTTTGTCTTCGGGATGAAGGGAGAGCGAATACTCAAAGTTTTGATTCTAGAAAAAAGTGTACATCTAAAATGGAAAAGCACAATGCACAAATGTAGAGAGAGATAATTCTGAAGAGTGCCTGTAATTTTTAGGGATTGTAAGCTCTTTTTAGTTTTTATATCTCAGGTTTTGCAATCGTCGGGAAAAATGGGTGGCGGAGGATTTTTAACTGAGTATTGAATTGCAATCCATAAGTCATTTCATACAAAAGTATAGCCCGTTACGCATGATAAATCACTTTACAATCATCTATGATTGTTAGGTCAAATTTTTGAAAATGGGTAAAATATTGACATGTTAGATCCCACCTCACGTTCACTTGAGAATTTAATGAGCGTTTGTTATTCTCTTGAAAAGCTTTGGATCCATAGGTCATTTGAATCTTCAACATGTTTCAAGCATGCATATCCATTTTAAAAACATGTGTAGAAAACATCTCCATCACGTAAAATTCCAAGCTATTAAGGTTGGACAAATGGAATTTCCCAAACTTGGATAACAAAACTTTTGTGTTCATTTCTGGTGTGTGAATAAATATTTTTTATTTACATTAGTTATTGTTTTAAATTTTTGCCACACATCAACTATAAAATTTTTATTTTGTTGTGATCTATTTCCCTTTTCTGTTTACGGGATGATGGGAAAGCGAAAACTCAAAGTTCTGATATAATAAAAAAGTGTACATCTAAAATGGAAATGCACAATGCACAAATGAAGAGAGATATAATTCCAAATAGTGTCTTTAATTTTTAGGGATCGTAAGCACTTTTTCATTTTTATATATAAGGTTTTGTAATCGTCGGGAAAAGGGGGAGGCGGGCCATTTTTAATTGAGTGTTGACTTCCAATCCACAAGTCATTTCATACAAAAATATAGCCCGTTACTCATGACAAATCACTTTACAATCATCTATGATTGTTTGGTCAACTTTTTGAAAATGGGCAAAATAATGGCTTGTTTGACTCAGGGCAAATATCCCACCGCACGTTCACTTGAGAATTTAATGAGCGTTTGTTACTCTCGTTAAAAGCTTTGGATCCATAGGTCATTTGAATCATTAACATGTTTCAAGCATGTATATCCATTTTTAAAACATGTGTAGAAAAAATCTCCTTGATGTAAAATCCGAGCTATTCGGGCTAGACTAATGGAATTTCCCAAACTTGGATAACAAAACTTTTGTGGTCATTTGTGGTGTGTGAATAAATTTTCTTTATTTACTTTTTTTATTGTTTTAAATTTTTTCTACACATCAACTATAAAAATTTTATTTTGTTGTGATCTATTTGCCTTTTCTGTTTACGGGATGAAGGGAAAGCGAAAACTCAAAGTTCTGATTTAAGAAAAAAGTGTACATCTAAAATGGAAATGCAAAATGCCCAAATGTAGAGAGAGATAATTCTAAAGAGTGTCTGTAAGTTTTAGGGATCATAATCACTTTTTCATTTTTATATATAAGGTTTTGCAATCATGGGGAAAAGGGGCAAGCGGGTGTTTTTTAATTGAATGTTGACTTCCAATCCTTAAGTCATTTCTTACAAAAATATAGCCTGTTATGCATGGCAAATCACTTTAAGATTATCTATGATTGTTAGGTGAGCTTTTTGAAAGTGGGCAAAATAATGGCTTGTTTGACTCGGGCAAATATCCCACTGCATGTTCACTTGCGAATTTAATGAGCGTTCAGTACTTTCTTTAAAAGCTTTGGATCCATAGGTCATTTGAATCTTTAACATGTTTCAAGCATGCATATCCATTTTTAAAACATGTGTAGAAAAAAAAAATTTCATGTAAAATTCCAAGTTATTAGGGCTGGACTAATGGAATTTCCAAAACTTGGATAACGAAACTTTTCTGTTCATTTGTGGTGTGTGAATAAATATTTTTTATTTACATTAGTTATTGTTTTAAATTTTTTCCACTCATCATCTACAAATTTTTTATTTTGTTGTGATATATTTGCCTTTTATGTTTACGGGACGAAGGGAGAGCGAAAACAAAGTTTTGATTTAAGAAAAAAGTGTACATCTAAAATGGAAATGCACAATTCAAAAATGTAGAGAGAGATAATTCCAAAGAGTGTCTGTAATTTTTAGGGATCGTAAGCACTTTTTCGTTTTTATATATAAGGTTTTGCAATCGTTGGGAAAAGAGGGAGGCGGGCGAATTTTAACTGAGTGTTGACTTCCAATCCATAAGTCATTTCTTACAAAAATATAGCCCGTTACGCATGAGAAAACACTTTACAATCATCTATGATTGTTAGGTAAACTTTTTGAAAATAGGCAAAATAATGGCTTGTTTGACTCGGGCAAATATCCCACCGCACGTTCACTTGAGAATTTAATGAGCGTTTCTTACTCTCTTTAAAACCTTTGGATCCGTAGGTCATTTTAATCTTTAACATGTTTCAAGCATGCATATCCATTTTTAAAACATGTGTAGAAAAAATCTTCTTCATGTAAAACTCCAAGAAATTAGGGCTGGACTAATGGAATTTCCCAAACTTGGATAACAAAACTTTTGTGTTCATTTGTGGTGTGTGAATAAATATTTTTTATTTACATTAGTTGTTGTTTTAAATGTTTTCCACAAATCAACTTCAAAATTTTTATTTTGTTGTGGTCTATTTGTCTTTTCTGTTTACGGGATGAAGGGAGAGCGAATACTCAATGTTCTGATTTAAGAAAAAAGTGTACATCTGAAATAGAAATGCACAATGCACAAATGTAGAGAGAGATAATTCCAAAGAGTGTCTGTAATTTTTAGGGATCGTAAGCACTTTTTCGTTTTTATATCTAAGGTTTTGCAATCGTCGGGAAATGCGGGAGGTAGGTGATTTTTAACTGAGTGTTGACTTCCATTCCATAAGTCATTTCTTAAAAAAATATTGCCCGTTACGCAAGACAAATCACTTTACACTCATCTTTGATTGTTAGGTCAACTTTTTGAAAATGGGCAAAATAATGGCTTGTTTGACTCGGTCAAAAATCCCACCGCACGTTCACTTGAGAATTTAATGAGTGTTTGTTACTCTCTTTAAAAGCTTTGAATCCATTGGTCATTTGAATCTTTAACATGTTTCAAGCATGCATATCCATTTTTAAAACATGTGTAGAAAAAATCTCTTTCATTTAAAATTCCAAGCTATTAGGGCTGGACCAATGGAATTTCCCAAACTGGTATAACAAAACTTTTGTGTTCATTTTTGGTGTGTGAATAAATATTTTTTATTTACATTAGTTATTGTTTTAAATTTTTTCCACACATCAATTATAAAATTTTTATTTTGTTATTATCTATTTCCCTTTTCTGTTTACGGGATGAAGGGAGAGTGAAAACTCAAAGTTCTGATTAAAGAAAAAAGTGTACATCTAAAATGGAAATGCACAATGCACAAATGTTGAGAGAGATAATTCCTAAGAGTGTCTGTAATTTTTAGGGATCGTAAGCACTTTTTCATTTTTATATATAAGGTTTTGCAATCGTCGTGAAAAGGGGGAGGCGGGCGAATTTTAACTGAGTGTTGACTTCCAATCCATAAGTCATTTCTTACAAAAAAAAAGCCCGTTACGCATGACAAATCACTTTATAGTCACCTATGATTTTTAGGTCAAATTTTTGAAAATGGGCAAAGTAATGGCTTGTTTGACTCGGGCAAATATCCCACCGCACGTTCACTTGAGAATTTAATGAGCGTTTGTTACTCTTTTTAAAAGCTTTGGATCCGTAGGTCATTTGAATCTTGAACATGTTTCAAGCATGCATATCCATTTTTAAAACATGTGTAGAAAAATCTTCTTCATGTAAAATTCCAAGCAATTAGGGCTGGACTAATGGAGTTTCCCAAACTTGGATAACAAAACTTTTGTGTTCATTTGTCGTGTGTGAATAAATATTTTTTATTTACGTTAGTTATTGTTTTAAATTATTTCCACACACCAATTATAAAACTTTTATTTTGTTGTGATCTATTTGTCTTTTCTGTTTACGAGATGAAGGGAGAGTGAAAACTCAAAGTTCTGATTTAAGAAAAAATTGTACATCTAAAATTGAAATGCACAATGCACAAATGTAGAGAGAGATAATTACAAAGAGTGTCTGTACTTTTTAGGGATTGTAAGCACTTTTTCGTTTTTATATATAAGGTTTTACAATCGTCGAAAAAAGAGGGAGGCGAGCGATTTTTAACTGAGTGTTGACTTCCAATCCATAAGTCATTTCTTAAAAAAATATAGCCCGTTACGCATGATAAATCACTTTACAATCACCTATGATTGTTAGGTCAACTTTTTCAAAATGGGCAAAATAATGGCATGTTTGACTCGGGCAAATATCCCACCGCATGTTCACTTGAGAATTTAATGAGCGTTTTTTACTCTCTTTAAAACCTTTGGATCCATAGGTCATTTGAATCTTTAACATGTTTCAAGCATGCATATCCATTTTTAAAACAAGTGTAGGGCTGGACTAATGGACTTTCCGAAACTTGGATAACAAAACTTTTGTGTTCATCTGTCGTGTGTGAATAAAAATTTTTTATCTACATTAGTTATTGTTTTAAATTTTTTCCACACATCAACTATAAAATTTTTGTTTTGTTGTGATCTATTTGCCTTTTCTGTTTACGGGATGAAGGGAGAGCGAAAACTCAAAGTTCTGTTTTAAGAAAAAAATTTACATCTAAAATGGAAATACACAATGCACAAATGTAGAGAGAGATAATTCCAAAGAGTGTCTGTAATTTTTAGGGATCGTAAGCAATTTTTCGTTTTTATATCTAAGGTTTTACAATTGTCGGGAAAAGGGGGAGGCGGGCGATTTTTAACTGAGTTTTGACTTCCAATCCATAAGTAATTTCTTACAAAAATATAGCCTGTTACGCATGACAAATCACTTTACAATCATCTATGATTGTTAGGTCAACTTTTTTAAAATGGGAAAAATGAAGGCTTGTTTGACTCGAGCAAATATCCCACCGCACGTTCACTTGAGAATTTAATGAGTGTTTGTTATTCTCTTTAAAATATTTGAATCCATAGGTCATTTGAATCCTTAACATGTTTCTAGCATGCAAATCCATTTTTAAAACATGTGTAGAAAAAATGTCCTTCATGTAAAATTCCAATATATTAGTGTTGGACTAGTGGAGTTTCCCAAACTTTGATAACAAAACTTTTGTGTTCATTTGTTGTGTGTGAATAAATTTTCTTTATTTACTTTTTTATTTTTTTTAATTTTTTTCGTACATCAACTATAAAATTTTCATTTTGTTGTGATCTATTTGGCTTTTTTGTTTACAGGATGAAGGGACAGCAAAAAACTCAAAGTTTTGATTTAAGAAAAATGTGTACATCTTAAACGGAAATGCACAATGCACAAATGTAGAGAGAAATAATTCCAAAGAGTGTCTGTAATTTTTAGGCATTGTAAGCACTTTTTCGTGTTTATATCTCAGATTTTGCAATCGTTGGGAAAAGGGGGAGGCGGGGAATTTTTAACTGAGTGTTGACTCCCAATACAAAAGTCGTTTCTTGCAAAAAATATTGCCCGTTATGCATGATAAATCACTTTACAATCATCTATGATTATTATGTCCACATTTTGCAAATGGGCAAAATAATGGCATGTTTTACTCGGGAAAATATCCCACTGCAAGTTCACTTGAGAATTTAATGAGGGTTTGATATTCTTTTTAAAAGCTTTGCATCCATAGCTCATTTGCATCTCTAACATGTTTCAAACATGCATATCCATTTTTAAAACATGTGTCGAAGAAATCTCTTTCTTGTAAAATTCCAAGCTATTAGGGTTAAACTAGTGGAATTTCACAAACTTGGATAACAAAACTTTTGTGTTCATTTGTGTTGTGAGAATAAATTTTCTTTATTTACATTTGTTATTGTTTTAAATTTTTTCCATACATCAACTATAAATTTTTTTTTTTGAAGTGAGCTTTTTGCCTTTTTTGTTTTCGGGATGAATGGAGAGCGAAAATTGAAAGTTTTGATTTAAGAAAAAAGTGTACATCTAAAATGGAAAAACACAATGCACAAATGTTGAGAGAGATAATTCTGAAGAGTGTCTGTAATTTTTAGGGATTGTAACCTCTTTTGAGTTTTATATTTCAGGTTTTGCAATCGTAGGGAAAAATGGGTGGCGGTGGATTTTTAACTGAGTGTTGAATTGCAATCCATAAGTCATTTCATACAAAAATATAGCCCGTTATGCATGATAAATCAATTTACAATCATCTATGATTGTTAGGTCAAATTTTTGAAAATGGGCAAAATAATGACTTGTAAGATTCGGGTAAATATCCCACCGCACGTTCACTTGAGAATTTAATGAGAGTTTGTTACTCTCTTTAAAAGCTTTGGATCCATAGGTCATTTCAATCTTTAACATGTTTCAAGCATGCATATCCATTTTTAAAACATCAGTAGAAAAAATCTCCTTCATGTAAAATTCCAAGCTATTAGGGCTGGACTAATGGAATTTCCCAAACTTGGATAACAAAACTTTTGTGTTCATTTGTGGCGTGTGAATAAATATTTTTTATTTACATTAGTTATAGTTTTAAGTTTTTTCCACACATCAACTATAAAATTTTTATTTTGTTGTGATCTATTTGCCTTTTCTATTTACGGGATGAAGGGAAAGCGAAAACTCAAAGTTCTGATTTAAGAAAAAAGTGTACATCTAAAATGGAAATGCACAATGCCCAAATGTAGAGAGAGATAATTCTAAAGAGTGTTTGTAAATTTTAGGGATCGTAACCACTTTTTTGTTTTTATATAAAAGGTTTTGCAATCATCGGGAAAAGGGGGAAGCGGGTGTTTTTTGATTGAGTGTTGACTTCCAATCCATAAGTCATTTCTTACAAAAACATAGCCCGTTACGCATGGCAAATCACTTTACGATCATCTATGATTGTTAGGTCAACTTTTCTAAACTGGGCAAAAGAATAGCTTGTTTGACTCGGGCAAATATCCCACTACACGTTCACTTGCGAATTTAATGAGCGTTCTGTACTCTCTTTAAAAGCTTTGGATCCATAGGTCATTTGAATCTTTAACATGTTTCAAGCATGCATATCCATTTTTAAAACATGTGTAGAAAAAATCTCCTTCATGTAAAATTCCAAGCTATTAGGGCTGGACTAATGGAATTTCCAAAACTTGGATAACAAAACTTTTGTGTTCATTTGTGGTGTGTGAATAAATATTTTTTATTTATATTAGGTATTGTTTAAATTTTTTCCACACATCATCTACAAAATTTTTATTTTGTTGTGATATATTTGCCTTTTCTGTTTACGAAATGAAGGAAGAGCGAAAACTCAAAGTTTTGATTTAAGAAAAAAGTGTACATCTAAAATGGAAATGCACAACGCACAAATGTAGAGAGAGATAATTCCTAAGAGTGTCTGTAATTTTTAGGGATCGTAAGAACTTTTTTATTTTTATATATAAGGTTTTGCAATCGTTGGGAAAAGGGGGAAGCGGGCGATTTTTAACTAAGTGTTGACTTCCAATCCATAAGTCATTTCTTACAAAAATATAGCCCGTTACGCATGAAAAATCACTCTACAATCATCTATGATTGTTAGGTCAACTTTTTGAAAATGGGAAAAATAATGGCTTGTTTGACTCGGGCAAATATCCCACCGCACGTTCACTTGAGAATTTAATGAGCGTTTGTTACTCTCTTTAAATTCTTTGGATCCATAGGTCATTTGAATCTTTAACATTTTTCAAGCATGCATATCAGTTTTTAAAACATGTGTAGAAAAAATCTCCTTCATGTAAAATTCCAAGCTATTAGGGCTGGACTAATGGAATTTCCCAAACTGGGATAACAAAACTTTTGTGTTCATTTGTGGTATGTGAATAAATATTTTTTATTTACATTAGTTTTTGTTTTAAATTTTTTCCACACATCAACTATAAAATTTTTATTTTGTTGTGATCTATTTGCCTTTTCTGTTTACGGGATGAAGGGAGAGCGAAAACTCAAAGTTATGATTTAAGAAAAAAGTGTACATCTAAAATGGAAATGCACAATGCACAAATGTAGAGAGAGATAATTCCAAAGAGTGTCTGTACTTTTTAGGGATCGTAAGCACTTTTTCGTTTTTATATATAAAGTTTTGCAATCGTCGAGAAAAGAGGGAGGTAGGCGAATTTTAACTGAGTGTTGACTTCCAATCCATAAGTCATTTCTTACAAAAATATAGCCCGTTACGCATGGCAAATCACTTTACGATCATCTATGATTGTTAGGTCAACTTTTCTAAACTGGGCAAAAGAATAGCTTGTTTGACTCGGGCAAATATCCCACTACACGTTCACTTGCGAATTTAATGAGCGTTCTGTACTCTCTTTAAAAGCTTTGGATCCATAGGTCATTTGAATCTTTAACATGTTTCAAGCATGCATATCCATTTTTAAAACATGTGTAGAAAAAATCTCCTTCATGTAAAATTCCAAGCTATTAGGGCTGGACTAATGGAATTTCCAAAACTTGGATAACAAAACTTTTGTGTTCATTTGTGGTGTGTGAATAAATATTTTTTATTTATATTAGGTATTGTTTAAATTTTTTCCACACATCATCTACAAAATTTTTATTTTGTTGTGATATATTTGCCTTTTCTGTTTACGAAATGAAGGAAGAGCGAAAACTCAAAGTTTTGATTTAAGAAAAAAGTGTACATCTAAAATGGAAATGCACAACGCACAAATGTAGAGAGAGATAATTCCTAAGAGTGTCTGTAATTTTTAGGGATCGTAAGAACTTTTTTATTTTTATATATAAGGTTTTGCAATCGTTGGGAAAAGGGGGAAGCGGGCGATTTTTAACTAAGTGTTGACTTCCAATCCATAAGTCATTTCTTACAAAAATATAGCCCGTTACGCATGAAAAATCACTCTACAATCATCTATGATTGTTAGGTCAACTTTTTGAAAATGGGAAAAATAATGGCTTGTTTGACTCGGGCAAATATCCCACCGCACGTTCACTTGAGAATTTAATGAGCGTTTGTTACTCTCTTTAAATTCTTTGGATCCATAGGTCATTTGAATCTTTAACATTTTTCAAGCATGCATATCAGTTTTTAAAACATGTGTAGAAAAAATCTCCTTCATGTAAAATTCCAAGCTATTAGGGCTGGACTAATGGAATTTCCCAAACTGGGATAACAAAACTTTTGTGTTCATTTGTGGTATGTGAATAAATATTTTTTATTTACATTAGTTTTTGTTTTAAATTTTTTCCACACATCAACTATAAAATTTTTATTTTGTTGTGATCTATTTGCCTTTTCTGTTTACGGGATGAAGGGAGAGCGAAAACTCAAAGTTATGATTTAAGAAAAAAGTGTACATCTAAAATGGAAATGCACAATGCACAAATGTAGAGAGAGATAATTCCAAAGAGTGTCTGTACTTTTTAGGGATCGTAAGCACTTTTTCGTTTTTATATATAAAGTTTTGCAATCGTCGAGAAAAGAGGGAGGTAGGCGAATTTTAACTGAGTGTTGACTTCCAATCCATAAGTCATTTCTTGCAAAAATATAGCCCGTTACGCATGACAAATCACTTTACAATCATCTATGATCGTTAGGTCAACTTTTTGAAAATGGGCAAAATAATGGCTTGTTTGACTCGGGCAAATATCCCACTGCATGTTCACTTGAGAATTTAATGAGCGCTTGTTACCCTCTTTAAAAGCTTTGGATCCATAGGTCATTTGAATCTTTACCATGTTTCAAGCATGCATATCCATTTTTCAAACATGTGTATAAAAAATCTTCTTCATGTAAAATTCCAAGCTATTAGGGCTGGACTAATGGAATTTCCCAAACTTGGATAACAAAATTTTTGTGTTCATTTGTGGTGTGTGAATAAATATTTTTTATTTACATTAGTTATTGTTTTAAATTTATTCCACACATCAACTATAAACTTTTTATTTTGTCGTGATCTATTTGCGTTTTCTGTTTATGGGATGAAGGGAGAACGAAAACTCAAAGTTCTGATTTAAGAAAAAAGTGTACATCTAAAATGGAAATGCACAATGCACAATTGTAGAGAGAGATAATTTCAAAGAGTGTCTGTATTTTTTAGGGATCATAAGCACTTTTTCGTTTTTATATATAAGGTTTTGCAATCGTCGGGAAAAAGGGGAGGCGGGCGATTTTTAACTGAGTCTTGACTTCCAATCCATAAGTCATTTTTTACAAAAATATAGCCCGTTACGCATGACAAATCACTTTACAATCATCTATGATTGTTTGGTCAACTTTTTAAAATGGGCAAAATAAAGGCTTGTTTGACTCGGGCAAATATCCCACTACACGTTCACTTGAGATTTTTTGAGCGTTTTTTAATCTCTTTAAAAGCTTTGAATCCATAGGTCATTTGAATATTTAACATGTTTCAAGCATGCATATCTATTTTTAAAACAAGTGTAGAAAAAATCTCCTTCATGTAAAATTCCAAGCTATTAGGCTTGGACTAATGGAATTTTCCAAACTTGGATAACAAAACTTTTGTGTTCATTAGTGGTGTGTGAATAAATATTTTTTATTTACATTATTTATTGTTTTAAAATTTTTCCACACATCAACATCAAAATTTTTATTTTGTTGTGATCTATTTGCCTTTTCTGTTTACTGGATGAAGGGAGAGCGAAAACTCAAAGTTCTGATTTAAGAAAAAAGTGTGCAACTAAAATAGAAATGCACAATGCACAAATGTAGAGAGAGATAATTCCAAAGAGTGTCTGTAATTTAAAGGGATTGTAAGCCTTTTTTCGTTTTTATATCTTAGGTTTTGCAATCGTCGGGAAAAGGGGGAGGCAGGCGATTTTTAACTGAGTGTTGACTTCCAATCCATAAGTCATTTCTTAAAAAAATATAGCCCATTACGCATGATAAATCACTTTACAATCATCTATGATTATTATGTCAACTTTTTGCAAATGGGCAAAATAATGGCATGTGTAACTCGGGAAAATATCCCACCAAAAGTTCACTTGAGAATTTATTGAGCGTTTGTTATTCTTTTTAAAAGATTTGAATCCGTAGCTCATTTTCTTCTTTCACATGTTTCAAACATGCATATTCATTTTTAAAACATGTGTAGAAGAAATCTCTTTCTTGAAAAATTCCAAGCTATTAGGGTTAAACTAGTGGAATTTCACAAACTTGGATAACAAAACTTTTTAGTTCATTTGTGTTGTGTGAAAAAAATTTCTTTATATACATTTGTTATTGTTTTAAATTTTTTCCATACATCAACTATAAAATTTTTGTTTTGTTGTGTGCTTTTTGCCTTTTTTGTTTTCGGAATGAAGGGAGAGCGAAAACTCAAAGTTTTGATTTCAGAAAAAAGTGTGCATCTAAAATGGAAAAGCACAATGCACAAATGTAGAGAGAGATAATTCTGAAGAGTGTTCGTAATTTTTTGGGATTGTAAGCTCTTTTTACATTTTATATCTCAGGTTTTGCCATCGTCGGGAAATTTGGGTGGCGGAGGATTTTTAACAGAGTGTTGAATTGCAATCCATAAGTCATTTCATCCAAAAATATAGCCCGTTACGCATGATAAATAACTTTACAATCAACTAGGATTGTTAGGTCAAATTTTTGAAAATGGGCAAAATAATGACTTGTTAGATTCGGGTAAATATCCCAACGCACGTTCACTTGAGAATTTATTGAGCGTTTGTTATTCTCTTTAAAATCTTTGGATCCATAGGTCATTTGAATCTTTAACATCTTTCAAGGATGCATATCCATTTTTAAAACATGTGTGAAAAAATCTCCTTCATGTAAAATTCCAAGCTATTAGGGTTGGACAAATAGAATTTCCCAAACTTGGATAACAAAACTTTTGTGTTCATTTGTGGTGTGTGAATAAATATTTTTTATTTACATTAATTATTGTTTTAAATTTTTTCCACACATCAACTATAAAAATTTTATTTTGTGGTGATTTATTTACCTTTTCGATTTACGGGATGAAGGGAGAGCGAAAACTCAAAATTCTGATTTAAGAAAAAAGTGTACATCTAAAATGGAAATGCACATTGCACAAATTTAGAGAGAGATAATTCCAAAGAGTGTCTGTAATTTTTAGGGAACGTAAGAACTTTTTCCTTTTTATATATAAGGTTCGTCGGGAAAAAGGGGAGGCGGGCGATTTTTAACCGAATGTTGAGTTCCAATCCATAAGTCATTTCTTACAAAAATATTGCCCGTTACGCATGACATATCACTTTACAATCATCTATGATTGTTAGATCAACTTTTTGAAAATGGGCAAAATAATGGCTTGTTTGACTTGGGCAATTATCCTACCGCACGTTCACTTGAGAATTTAATGAGCATTTGTTATTCTCTTTAAAAGCTTTGGATCCATAGGTCATTTGAATCTTTATAATATTTCTAGCCAGCAACTCCTTTTTTAAAACATGTGTAGAAAAAATCTCCTTCATGTAAAATTCAAAGATATTAGTGTTGGACTAGTGGAATTTCCCAAACTTGGAGAACAAAACTTTTGTGTTCATTTGTTGTATGTGAATAAATTTTCTTATGTTAATTTTTTATTGTTTTAAATTTTTTTCGTATATCAACTATAAAATTTCATTTTGTTGTGATCTATTCGCCTTTTTTGTTTACGTGATGAAGCGAGTGCAAAAAAATCGAAGTTTTGATTTAAGAAAAATGTGTACATCTAAAAAGGAAATGGACAATGCACAAATGTATAGAGAAATAATTCCAAAGAGTGTCTGTATTTTTTAGGGATTGTAAGCACTTTTTCGTTTTTGTTTCTCCGATTTTGCAATCGTCGGGAAAAGGGGGAGGCGTGCAATTTTTTACTGAGTGTTGACTTCCAATTCATAAGTCATTTCATACAAAAATATTGCCCGTTACGTATGATAAATCACTTTACAATCATCTATGATTGTTAGGTCAAATTTTTGAAAATGGGAAAAATAATGACTTTTTAGATTCGGGTAAATATCCCACCGCACGTTCACTTGAGAATTTAATGAGCGTTTTTTATTCCCTTTAAAAGCTTTGGATCCATAGGTCATTTGAATATTTAACATGTTTCAAGCATGCATATCCATGTTTAAAACATGTGTGGAAAAAGTCTCCTTCATGTCAAATTCCACGATATTAGTGTTGGACAATGGGAATTTCCCAAACTTGATAACAAAACTTTTGTGTTCATTTGTTGTGTGAATAAATTTTCTTTATTTACTTTTTAATTTTTAAAATATTTTTTCGTACATCAACTCTAAAATTTTTATTTTGTTGTGATCTGTTTGCCTTTTTTTTTTTACAGGATGAAGGAAGAGGGAAAAACTCAAAGTTTTGATTTAAGAAAAATGTGTAGATATAAAACGGAAATGCACAATGAAAAAATGTACAGAGAAATAATTTTGAAGAGTGTTTGTAATTATTAGGGATTGTAAGCACTTTTTCATTTTTATAACTCAGATTTTGCAATCGTCAGGAAAAGGGGTGGCGGGGGATTTTTGACTTAGTGTCGACTCCCAATCCAAAAGTCATTTCTTACAAAAATTTAGCCCGTTACGCATGATAAATCACTTTGCAATCATGTATGACTATTATGTCAGCTTTTTGCGAATGGGAAAAATAAAGGCATGTTTGACTCGGGAAAATATCTCACCGCAAGTTCACTTGAGAATTTAATGTGCATTTGTTATTCTTTTTAAAAGCTTTGCATCCATAGCTCTTTTGAATGTTTAACATGTTTCAAACATGCTTATCCATTTTTAAAACATGTGTAGAAGAAATCTTTTACTTGTAAAATTCCATGCTATTAGGGTTAAACTAGTGGAATTTCACAAACTTGGATAACAAAACTTTTGAGTTCATTTGTGTTGTGTGAATAAATTTTATTTATTTACATTTTTTATTGTTTTAAATTTTTTCCATACATCAACTATAAAATTTTTGTTTTGTTGTAAGCTTTTTGCCTTTTTTGTTTTCGGGATGAAGGGAGAGCGAAAACTCAAAGTTTTATTTAATAAAAAAGTGTACATCTAAAATGGAAAATCAAAATGGACAAATGTAGAGAGAAATAATTCTGAAGAGTGTCTATAATTTTAATGGATTGTAAGCTCTTTTTAGTTTTTATATCTCATGGTTTTGCAATCGTCGGGAAAAATGGGTGGTGGAGGATTTTAAACTGAGAGTTGAATTGCAATCCATATGTCATTTCATACAAAAATATAGCTCATTACACAAGATAAATCACTTTACAATCATCTATGATTGTTAGGTCAAATTTTTGAAAATGGGCAAAATAATGACTTGTTAGATTCGGGTAAATATCCCACCACACGTTCACTTGAGAATTTAATGAGCGTTTGTTACTCTCTTTAAAAGCTTTGGATCCGTAGGTCATTTGAATCTTTAACATGTTCCAAGCATGCATATCCATTTTTAAAACATGTGTGGAAAAACTCTCCTTCATGTAAAATTCCTAGCTATTAGGGTTGGACAAATGGAATTTCCCAAACGTGGATAATTAAACATTTGTGTTCATTTGTGGTGTGTGAATAAATATTTTTTATTTACATTAGTTATTTTTTTAAAATTTTTTTCACACATCAAATATAAAATTTTTATTTTGTTGTAATCTATTTGCCTTTTTCTTTTTACGGGACGAAGGGAGTGCGAAAACTCAAAGTTCTGATTTAAGAAAAAAGTGTACATCTATAGTGGAAATACATAACGTACAAATCTAGAGAGAGATAATTCCAAAAAGTGTCTGTAATTTTTAGGGATTGTAAGCAGTTTTTCGTTTTTATATCTATGGTTTTGCAATCGTCGGGAAAAGGGGGAGGCAGGCGATTTTTAACTAAGTGTTGACTTCCAATCCATAAGTCATTTCTTACAAAAATATAGCCCGTTACTCATGACAAATCACTTTACAATAATCTATGATTGTTAGGTCAACTTTTTGAAAATGGGCAAATATCCCACCGCACGCTCACTTGAGAATTTAATGAGCGTTTGTTATTCTCTTTAAAAGCTTTGGATCCATAGGTCATTTGAATCTTTAACATGTTTCTGGCATGCAAATCCATTTTTAAAACATGTGTAGAAAAAATGTCCTTCATGTAAAATTCCAAGATATTAGTGTTGGACTAGTGGAATTTCCGAAACTTGGATAACAAAACTTTTGTGTTCATTTGGTGGGTGTGAAAAAAGTTTCTTTATTTACTTTTTTATTGTTTTAATTTTTTTTCGTGCATCAACTATAAATTTTTCATTCTGTTGTGATCTATTTGCCTTTTTTGTTTACGGGATGAAGGGAGAGCGAAAAAATCGAAGTTTTGATTTAAGAAAAATGTGTACATCTAAAACGGAAATGCACAATGCAAAAATGTAGAGAGAAATAATTCCAAAGAGTGTTTGTAATTTTTAGGGATTGTAACCCTAATAGCTTGGAATTTTACATGAAGGAGATTTTTTCTAAACATGTTTTAAAAATGGATATGCATGCTTGAAACATGTTAAAGATTCAAATGAACTATGGATCCATAGATTTTCAAGAGAATAACAAACGCTCATTAAATTCTCAAGTGAACGTGCGGTGGGATATTTACCCGAGTCTAACATGTCATTATTTTGCCCATTTTCATAAATTTGAGCTAACAGTCATAGATGATTGTAAAGTGATTTATCATACGTAACGGGCTATATTTTTGTAAGAAATGATTTTTTGATTGGGAGTCAACACTCAAGTAAAAATCCCCCGCCTCCCTCTTTTCCCGAATATTGTAACACCTAATATGTAAAAACTAAAAAGAGTTTACAATCCCTAAAAATTACAGACACTCTTCGGAATTATCTCTCTCTACATTTGTGCATTGTGCTTTTTCATTTTAGATGTACACTTTTTTCTTAAATCAAAACTTTGACTTTTCACTCTCCCTTCCTCCCGAAAACAAAAAAGGCAAAGAGCTCACAACCAAATAAAAAATTTATAGTTGATGTATGGAAAAAATTTAAAACAATAACAAATGTAAATAAAGAAAATTTATTCACACAACACAAATGAACACAAAATTTTTGTTATCCAAGTTTGGGAAATTCCACTAGTTTAACCCTAATAGCTTGGAATTTTTCAAGAAAGAGATTTCTTCTACACATGTTTTAAAAAAGGATACGCATGTTTGAAACATGTTAAAGATGCAAATGAGCTATGGATGCAAAGCTTTTAAAGAGAATAACAAACGCTCATAAAATTCTCATGTGAACTTGCAGTGGGATATTTAACCGAGTCAAACATGCCATTATTTTGCCCATTTGCAAAAAGCCGACATAATAATCATAGACGACTGTAAAGTGATTTATCATGCGTAACGGGCTATATTTTTTTAAGAAATGACTTTTGGATTGGGAATCAACACTCACTTAAAAATTCCCCGCCTCCCCCTTTTCTAGACGATTGCAAAACCTGAGATATAAAAATGAAAAAGTTCTTAAAATCCCTAAAAATTACAGACACTCTTTGGAATTATCTCTCTCTACATTTATACATTGTGCATTTCCGTTTTAGATGTACACATTTTTCTTAAATCAAAACTTCGATTTTTTCGCTCTCCCTTCATCCCGTAAACAAAAAAGGCAAATAGATCACAACAGAATGAAAAATTTATAGTTGATGCACGAAAAAAAATTAAAACAATAAAAAAGTAAATAAAGAAACTTTTTTCACACCCACCAAATGAACACAAAAGTTTTGTTATCCAAGTTTCGGAAATTCCACTAGTCCAACACTAATATCTTGGAATTTTACATGAAGGACATTTTTTCTACACATGTTTTAAAAATGGATTTGCATGCCAGAAACATGTTAAAGATTCAAATGACCTATGGATCCAAAGCTTTTAAAGAGAATAACAAACGCTCACTAAATTCTCAAGTGAACGTGCGGTGGAATATTTGCCCGGGTCAAAATAGCCATTATTTTGCCCATTTTCAAAAAGTCGACCTAACAATCATTGATGATTGTAAAGTGATTTTTCATGAGTAACGGGCTATATTTTTCTAAGAAATGACTTATGGATTGGAAGTCAACACTCAGTTAAAAATCGCCCGCCTCCCCCTTTTCCCGACGATTGCAAAACATTAGATATAAAAACGAAAACGTGCTTACGCTCCCTAAAAATTATAGACACTCTTTGGAATTTTCTCTCTCTACTTTTGTGCATTGTGCATTTCCATTTTAGATGTACATTTTTTTCGTAAATCAGAACTTTGGGTTTTCGCTCACCCTTCATCCCGTAAACAGAAAAGGCAAATAGATCACAATAAAATAAAAAATTTATAGTTGATGTGTGGAAAAAATTAAAACAATAACTAATCTAAATAAAAATATTTATTCACACACCCCAATTGAACACAAAAGTTTTGTTATCCAAGTTTGGGAAATTCCATTAGTCCAACCCTAATAGCTTGGAATTTTACATGGAGGAGCTTTTTTCTACTCATGTTTTAAAAATGGATAAGCATGCTTGAAACTTGTGAAAGATTCAGATGACCTATGGATCCAAAGCTTTTAAAGAGAATAACAAACGTTCATTAAATTCTCAAGTGAACGTGCGGTGGGATATTTACCCGAGTCTAACAAGTCATTATTTTGCCCATTTTCATAAATTTGACCTAACAATCATAGATGATTGTAAAGTGATTTATCATGAGTAATGGGATATATTTTTTGTAAGAAATGACTTTTGGATTGAAAGTCAACACTCAAGTAAAAATCCCCCTCCTCCCCCTTTTCCCGACGATATCAAAAATTGAGATATAAAAACTAGAAAGAGGTTACAATCCGTAAAAATTACAAACACTCTTCAGAATTATCTCTCTCTTCATTTGTGCATTGTGCTTTTGCATTTTAGATGTACACTTTTTTCTTAAATCAAAACTTTGACTTTTCACTCTCCCCTCCTCCCGAAAACAGGAAATGCAAAAAGCTCACAACAAAATAAATATTTTATAGTTGATGTTTGGAAAAAATTAAAAACAATAACAAATGTAAATAAAGAAAATTATTTAACACAACACAAATGAACACAAAATTTTTGTTATCGAAGTTTGGGAAATTCCATTAGTTTAACCCTAATAGCTTGGAATTTTTCAAGAAAAAGATGTCATTTACACATGTTTTAGAAATGGATACGCATGTTTGAAACATGTTAAAGATGCAAATGAGCTATGGATGCAAAGCTTTTAAAGTAAATAGCAAACGCTCATTAAATTCTCAAGTGAACTTGTGGTGGGATATTTACCCGAGTCAAACATGTCATTATTTTGCCCATTTGCAAAAAGCCGACATAATAATCATAGATGATTGTAAAGTGATTTATCATGCGTAACAGGCTATATTTTTGTAAGAAATGACTTTTGGATTGGGAGTCAACACTCGGGTAAAAATCCCCCCCTCCCCCTTTTTCTCGACGATTGCAAAACCTGAGATATAAAAACGAAAGAGTGCTTACAATCCCTAAAAATTACAGACACTCTTTGGAGTTATCTCTCTCTACATTTGTGCATTGTGCATTTCCATTTTAGATATACACATTTTTCTTAAATCAAAAGTTCGAGTTTTTGGCTCTCCCTTCATCCAATAAACAAAAAAAAGGCAAATACATCACAATAAAATGAAAATTTTATAGTTGATGTACGGAAAAAATTAAAAACAATAAAAAATTAAATATTGAAAATTTATTCACACACCACAAATGAATACAAAAGTTTTGTTATCCAAGTTTGGGAAACTCCACTAGTCCAAAACTAATATCTTGGAATTTTACATGAGGGAGATTTTTTCTACACAAGTTTTAAAAATGGAAATGCATGCTAGAAACATGTTAAAGATTCAAATGATCTATGGATCCAAAGCTTTTAAAGAGGATAAAAAACGCTCATTAAATTCTCAAGGGAACGTGCAGTGGGATATTTGCCCGAGTCAAACAAGCCATTATTTTGCCCATTTTCGAAAAGTTTACCTAACAATCATAGATGATTGTAAAATGATTTGTAATGCGTAACGGGCTATATTTTTGTAAGAAATGACTTATGGATTGGAAGTCAACAATCAGTTAAAATTCGCCCGCCTGCCCCTTTTCCAGACGATTGCTAAACATTAGATATAAAAACGAAAATGAGCTTACGGTCCCTAAAAATTACAGACACTCTTTGGAATTATCACTCTCTACATTTGTGCATTGTGCATTTCCATTTTAGATGTACACCTTTTTCGTAAAGCAGAACTTATAGTTTTCGCTCTCCCTTCATCCCGTAAACATAAAAGGCAAATAGATCACAATAAAATAAAAATGTTACAGTTGATGTGTGGAAAAAATTTAAAACAATAACTAATGTAAATAAAAAATATTTTTTCGCACACCCCAAATGAACACAAGTTTTGTTATCCATGTTTTGGAAATTCCATAAGTCCAACCCTAATAGCTTGGAATTTTACATAAGGAGATTTTTTCTACACATGTTTTAAAAATGGATATGCATGCTTGAAACATGTTAAAGATTCAAATGACCTCTGGATCCAAAGCTTTTAAAGAGAATAACAAACGCTCAATAAATTCTCAATTGAACGTGCGGTGGGATATTTACCCGAGTCTAACAAGTCATTATTTTTCCCATTTTCATAAATTTGACATAACAATCATAGATGATTGTAAAGCAATTTATCATGCGTAACGGGCTATATTTTTTTAAAAAATGACTTTTAGATTGGGAGTTAACACTCAAATAAAATTCCCCCGCCTTTCCTTTTTCCCACGGATTGAAAAACCTAAGACATAAAAACTAAAAAGAGCTTACAATCTTTAAAAATTACAGACACTCTTCGGAATTATCTCTCTCTACATTTGTGAATTGTGCTTTTCCATTTTTGGTGTACACTTTTTTCTTAAATCAAAACTTTGACTTTTTGCTCTCCCTTCATCCCGAAAACCAAAAAGGCAAAAAACTCACAACAAAATAAAAATTTTATAGTTGATGTATGGAAAAAAATTAAAACAATAACTAATGTAAATAAAAAAATTTATTCACACAACACAAATGAACACAAAATTTTTTTTATCCCAGTTTCGGAAATTCCACTAGTTTATCTCTAATAGCTTGGAATTTTTCAAGAAAGAGATTTCTTCTACACATTTTTTAAAAATGGATACGCATGTTTGAAACATGTTAAAGATGCAAATGAGCTATGGATGCAAAGCTTTGAAAGCGAATAACAAACGCTCATTAAATTCTCAAGTGAACTTGTGGTGGGATATTTACCCGAGTCAAACATGATATTATTTTGCCCATTTGCAAAAAGCCGACATAATAATCATAGATGATTGTAAAGTGATTTATCATGCGTAATAGGCTATATTTTTGTAACAAATGACTTTTGGATGAGGAGTCAACACTCAGTTAAAAATCCCCCGCCTCCCCCTTTTCTCGACGATTGCAAAACCTGAGATATAAAAACGAAAAAGTGGTTTCAATCCCTAAAAATTAAAAACACTCTTTGGAATTATCTCTCTCTACATTTGTGCATTGTGCATTTCCATTTTGGATATACACATTTTTTTAAATCAAAAGTTCGAGTTTTTGGCTCTCCCTTCATCCTATAAACTAAAAAAGGCAAATAGATCACAACATAATGAAAATTTTGTAGTTGATGTACGGAAAAAATTAAAAACAATAAAAAAATTAAATATAGAAAATTTATTCACACACCACAATTGAACACAAAAGTTTTGTTATCCAAGTTTGGGAAACTCCACTAGTCCAAAACAAATATCTTGAAATTTTACAAGAAGGAGATTTTTTCTACACTTGTTTTTAAAATGGATATGCATGCTTGAAACATGTTAAAGATTCAAATGACCTATGGATCCAAAGTTTTTAAAGAGAGTAACAAACACTCATTAAATTCTTAAGTGAACATGCGGTGGGATATTTGCCCGAGTCAAACAACCCATTATTTTGCCCATTTTCAAAAAGTTGACCTAACAATCATACATGATTGTAAAGTTATTTGTCATGGCTAACGGGCTATATTTTTGTAAGAAATGACTTATGGATTGGAAGTCAACACTCAGTTAAAAATCGCCCACCTCCCCCTTTTCCCAACGATTGCAAAAAATTAGATATAAAAAAGAAAACGTGCTTACGGTCCCTAAAAATTATTGACACTCTTTGGAATTATCTCTCTCTACATTTGTGCATTGTGCATTTCCATTTTAGATGTACACTTTTTTCGTAAATCAGAACTTTGGGTTTTCGCTCTCCCTTCATCCCGTAAACCGAAAGGCAAATAGATCACAATAAAATAAAAATTATATAGTGTATGTGTGGAAAAAATTTAAAACAATAACTAATGTAAATAAAAAATATTTATTCACACACCCCAAATGAACACAAAAGTTTTGTTATCCAAGTTTGGAAAATTCCATTTGTCCAACCCTAATAGCTTGGAGTTTTACATGAAGGAGATTTCTTCTACACATGTTTTAAAATTGGATATGCATGCTTGAAACATGTTAAAGATTCAAATGACCTATGGATCCAAAGCTTTTAAAGAGAATAACAAACGCTCATTAAATTCTCAAGTGAACGTGCGGTGGGATATTTACCCGAGTCTAACAAGTCATTAGTTTGCCAATCATCAATGATTGTAAAGTGATTAATAATGAGTAATGGGCTATATTTTTGTAAGAAATCACTTTTGGATTGGGAGTCAACACTCAGTTAAAAATCCTCCGCCTCCCCCTTTTCCCAACGATTGCAAAACATGAGGTAAAAACTAAAAAGAGCTTAAAATCCCTAAAAATTACAGACACTCTTCGGATTTATCTCTCTCAACATTTGTGCATTGTGATTTTCCATTTTAGATGTACACTTTTTTCTTCAATCAAAACTTTGAGTTTTCGCTCTCCCTTCATCCCGAAAAAAAAAAAGGCAAAAAGCTCACAACAAAATAAAATTTTTATAGTTGATGTATGGAAAAAATTTAAAACAATAAAAAATGTCAATAAATAAACTTTATTCACCCAACACAAATGAACACAAAATTATTTTTATCCAAGTTTGGGAAATTCCACTAGTTTAACCCTAATAGCTTGGAATATTTCAAGAAGGAGATTTCTTCTACACATGTTTTAAAAATTGATACGCATGTTTGAAACATGTTAAAGATGCAAATGAGCTATGGATGCAAAGCTTTTAAAGAGAATAACAAACACTCATTATATTTTCAAGTGAACTTGCGGTGGGATATTTATGCGAGTCAAATTTGCCATTATTTTACCCATTTGCAAAAAACCGACATAATAATCATAGATGATTGTAAAGTGATTTATCATGTGTAACGGACTATATTTTTGTAAGGAATGACTTTTGGATTGGGAGTCAACACTTGGTTAAAAATCCTCCGCCTCCCCCTTTTCCCGACGATTGCAAAACCTGAGATACAAAAACTAAAAAGAGCTTACAATCCCTAAAAGTTACAGACACTTTTCAGAATTATCTCTCTCTACATTTGTGCATTGTGTTTTTCCATTTTAGATGTACACCTTTTTCTTAAATCAAAACATTGGGTTTTCACTCTCCCTTCATCCCGAAAACAAAAAAGGCAAAAAGCTCATAACAAAATAAAAATTTTACAGTTGATGTATGGAAAAAATTTAAAACAATAACACATGTAAATAAAGAAACTTTACTCACACAACACAAATGAACACAAAAGTTTTGTTATCCAAGTTTGGGTAATTCCATTAGTCCAACCCTAATAGCTTGGAATTTTACATGCAGAAGATTTTTTCTACACATGTTTTAAAAATGGATATGCATGCTTGAAACATGTTAAAGATTCAAATGACCTATGGATCCAAAGCTTTTAAAGAGAATAACAAATGCTCATTAAATTCTCAAGTAAACGTGCGGTGGGATATTTACCCGAGTCTGACAAGTCATTATTTTGCCCATTTTCAAAAATTTGACCTAACAATTATAGATGATTGTAAAGTGATTTATCATGCGTAACGGGCTATATTTTTGTAAGAAATCACTTTTGGATTGGGAGTCAACACTCAGTTAAAAATCCTCCGCCTACCCCTTTTCCCGACAATTGCAAAACCTAAGATATCAAAACTAAAAAGAGCTTACAATCCCTAAAAATTATAGACACTCTTCAGAATTATCTCTCTCTACATTTGTGCATTGTGCTTTTCCATTTTAGATGTACACTTTTTTCTTAAACCAAAACTTTGAGGTTTCGCTCTCTCTTCATCCCGAAAACAAAAAAGGCAAAAAGCTCACAACAAAATAAAAATTCTATAGTTGATGTATGGAAAAAATTTAAAACAATAACAAATGTAAATAAAGAAACTTTGTTCACACAACACAAATGAACACAAAAGTTTTGTTATCCAAGTTTGGGAAATTCCTCTAGTTTAACCCTAATAGCTTGGAATATTTCAAGAAAGAGATTTCTTCTACACATGTTTTAAAAATGGATATGCATGTTTGAAACATGTTAAAGATACAAATGAGCTATGGATGCAAAGCTTTTAAAGAGAATAACAAACGCTCATTATATTCTCAAGTGAACTTGCGGTGGGATATTTTCCCGAGTCAAACATGCCATTATTTTTCCCATTTGCAAAAAAATGACATAATAATCATAGATGATTGTAAAGTGATTTATCATGCGTAACGGGCTATATTTTTGTAAGAAATGACTTTTGGATTGGGAGTCAACACTCGGGTAAAAATCCCACCCCCCCCCCCCTCTCCCCCTTTTTCTCGACGATTGCAAAACCTGAGATATAAAAACGAAAAAGTGCTTGCAATCCCTAAAAATTACAGACACTCTTTGGAATTATCTCTCTCTACATTTGTGCATTGTGCATTTCCATTTTAGATGTACCCATTTTTATTAAATCAAAACTTCGAGTTTTTCGCTCTCCCTTCAGCCCGTAAACAAAAAAAGGCAAATAGATCACAACAAAATGAAAATTTTAAAGTTGATGTACGGAAAAAATTTAAAACAAAAAAAAATTAAATAAAGAAAATTTATTCGCACACCACAAATGAACACAAAAGTTTTGTTATCCAAGTTTGGGAAACTCGACTAGTCCAACACTAATATCTTGGAATTTTACATGAAGGAGATTTTTTCTACACATGTTTTAAAAATGGAAATGCATGCTAGAAACATGTTAAAGATTCAAATGACCTATGGATCCAAAGCTTTTAAAGAGAATAACAAACGCTCATTAAATTCTCAAGTGAACGTGCGGTGGGATATTTGCCCGAGTCATGCAAGCCATTATTTTGCCCATTTTCAAAAAGTTGACCTAACAATCATAGATGATTGTAAAGTGATTTGTCATGCGTAACGAGCTATATTTTTTTAAGAAATGACTTATGGATTGGAAGTCAACACTCAGTTAAAAATCCCCCGCCTCCCCCTTTTCACGACGATTGCAAAACACTAGATATAAAAACGAAAACGTGCTTACGGTCCCTAAAAATTACAGACACTCTTTGGAATTATCTATCTCTACATTTGTTCATTGTGCATTTCCATTTTAGATGTACAATTTTTTGGTAAATTAGAACTTTGGGTTTTCGCTCTCCCTTCATCCCATAAACAGAAAAGGGAAATAGATCACAATAAAATAAAAATTTTATAGTTGATGTGTGGAAAAAATTTAAAACAATAATTAATGTAATTAAAAATTATTTATTCACACACCCCAAATGAACAGAAAAGTTTTGTTATCCAAGTTTGGGTAATTCCATTAGTCCAACCCTAATAGCTTGGAATTTTACATGAAGGAGATTTTTTCTACACATGTTTTAAAGATGGATATGCATGCTTGAAACATGTTAAAGATTCAAATGACCTATGGATCCAAAGCTTTTAAGTAGAATAACAAATGCTCAATAAATTCTCAAGTAAACGTGCGGTGGGATATTTACCCGACTCTAACATGTCATTATTTTGCCCATTTTCAAAAATTTGACCTAACAATCATAGATGAATGTAAAGTGATTTATCATGCGTAACGGGCTATATTTTTGGAAGAAATCACTTTTGGATTGGAAGTCAACACTCAATTAAAAATCCTCCGCCTCCCCCTTTTCCCGACAATTGCAAAACCTGAGATATAAAAACTAAAAGGAGCTTACAATCCCTGAAAATTACAGACACCCTTCGGAATTATGACTGTCTACATTTGTGCATTGTGCTTTTCCATTTTAGATGTACACTTTTTTCTTAAATCAAAACTTTGAGTTTTCGCTCTCCCTTCATCCCGAAAACATAAAAGGCAAAAAGCTCACAACAAAATAAAAATTTTATAGTTGATGTATGGAAAAAATTTAAAACAATAACAAATGTAAATTTAGAAAATTTATTCACACAACACAAATGAACACAAAAGTTTTGTTATCCAAGTTTGGGAAATTCCTCTAGTTTAACCCTAATAGCTTGGAATATTTCAAGAAGGAGATTTCTTCTACACATGTTTTAAAAATGGATACGCATGTTTGAAACATGTTAAAGATGCAAATGTGCTATGGATCTAAAGCTTTTAAAGAGAATAACAGACGTTGATTATATTCTCAAGTGAACTTGTGGTGGGATATTTACCCGAGTCAAACATGCCATTATTTTGCCCATTTGCAAAAAACTGACATAATAATCATAGATGATTGTAAAGTGATTTATCATGCGTAACGGGCTATATTTTTGTAAGAAATGACTTTTGGTTTGGGAGTCAACCCTCAGTTAAAAATCCCCCGCCTCCCACTTTTCCCGACGATTGCAAAACCTTAGATATAAAAATGAAAAAGTACTTACAATCCTCAAAAATTATAGACACTCTTTGGAATTATCTCTCTCTACATTTGTGCATTGTGCAATTCCGTTTTAGATGTACACATTTTTCTTAAATCAAAACTTCGAGTTTTTCGCTCTCCCTTCATCCCGTAAACAAAAAAGGCAAATAGATAACAACAAAATGAAAATTTTATAGTTGATGTACGGAAAAAATTTAAAACATTAAAAAGAGTAAATAAAGAAAATTTATTCACACACCACAAATGAACACAAAATTTTTGTTTTCCAAGTTTGGGAAACTCCATTAGTCCAACACTAATATCTTGGAATTTTGCATGAAGGATATTTTTTCTACACATGTTTTAAAAATGGATATGCATGCTTGAAACATGTTAAAGATTCAAATGACCTATGGATCCAAATCTTTTAAAGAGAATAACAAACGCTCATTAAATTCTCAAGTGAACGTGTGGTGGGATATTTACCCGAGTCTAACAAGTCATTATTTGGCCCATTTTCAAAAATTTGACCTAACAATTATTGATGATTGTAAAGTGATTTATCATGCGTAATGGGCTATATTTTTGTAAGAAATCACTTTTGGATTGGGAGTCAACACTTAGTTAAAAATCCTCCGCCTCCCTCTTTCCCGACGATTGCTAAACCTGAGATCTAAAAACTAAAAAGAGCTTACAATCCCAAAAAATTACAAACACTCTTCGGAATTATCTCTCTCTACATTTGTGCATTGTGCTTTTCCATTTTAGATGTACACATTTTTCTTAAATGAAAACTTTGAGTTTTCGCTCTCCATTCATCTCGAAAACAAAAAAGGCAAAAAGCTCACAACAAAATAAAAATTTTATAGTTGATGTATGAAAATTTTTAAAACAATAACAAATTTAAATAAAGAAAATTTATTCACACAACACAACTGAACACAAAAGTTTTGTTATCCAAGTTTGGGAAATTCCACCAGTCTAACTCTAATAGCTTGGAATTTTACATGAAAGAGATTTCTTCGACACAGGTTTTAAAAATGGATATGCATGTTTGAAACATGTTAAAGATGCAAATGAGCCATGGATGCAAAGCATTTAAGGAGAATAACAAACGCTCATTAAATTCTCAAGTGAACTTGCGGTGGAATATTTACCCGAGACAAACATGCCATTATTTTGCCCATTTGCAAATAGCGGACATAATAATCATACATGATTGTAAAGTGATTTATCATGCGTAACGGGCTTTATTTTTTTAAGAAATGTCTTTTGGATTGGGAATCAACACTCAGTTAAAAATCCCCCACCTCCCCCTTTTCCCGACGATTGCAAAACCTGAGATATAAAAATGAAAAAGTGCTTACAACCCCTAAAAATTACAGACACTCTTTGGAATTATCTCTCTCTCTACATTTGTGCATTGTGCATTTCCGTTTTAGATGCACACATTTTTCTTAAATCAAAACTTCGAGTTTTTCGCTCTCCCTTCATCCCCTAATCAAAAAAAGGCAAATAGATCACAACAAAATGAAAATTTTATAGTTGATGTACGAAAATATTTAAAAAAATAAAAAAAGTAAATAAAGAAAATTTATTCGCACACCACAAATGAACACAAAATTTTTGTTATCCAAGTTTGGGAAACTCCACTAGTCCAACACTAATATCTTGGAATTTTACATGAAGGAGATTTTTTCTACACATGTTTTAAAAATGGATATGCATGCTAGGAAAATGTTGAAGATTAAAATGACCTATGGATCCAAAGCTTTTAAAGAGAATAACAAACGCTCATTAAATTCTCAAGTGAACGTGCGGTGGGATATGTCCACGTGTCAAACAAGCCATTATTTTGACCATTTTCAAAAAGTTGACCTAACAATCATAGATGATTGTAAAGTGATTTGTCATGCGTAACGGGCTATATTTTTGTAAGAAATTACTTATGGATTGGAAGACAACACTTAGTTAAAAATGGCCCCCCCCCCCCCCCCCCCCCCCCCCCCTTTTCCCGGCGATTGCTAAACATTAGATATAAAAAGGAAAACGTGCTTACGGTCCCACAAAATTACAAACACTCTTATGAATTATCTCTCTCTAAATTTTTCCATTGTGCATTTCCATTTTAGATGTACACTTTTTTCGTAAATCAGAACTTTAAGTTTTCGCTCTCCCTTCATCTCGTAAACAGAAAAGGCAAATAGATCACAACAAAATAAAATATTTAAAGTTGATGTGTGGAAAAAATTTAAAACAATAACTAAGGTAAATAAAAAATATTTATTTACACACCACAAATGAACACAAAAGTTTTGTTATCCAAGTTTGGGAAATTCCTTTAATCCAACCCTAATAACTAGGAATTTTACATGGAGGAGATTTTTTCTACACATGTTTTAAAAAAGGATATGCATGCTTGAAACATGTAAAAAGATTTAGATGACCTATGGATCCAAAGATTTTAAAGAGAATAACAAACCCTCATTAAATTCTCAAGTCAACGTGCGGGGGGATATTTACCCGAGACTAACAAGTCATTATTTTGCCCATTTTCAAAAATTGGACCTAACAATCATAGATGATTGTATAGTGATTTATCATGCGTAACGGACTCTATTTTTGTAAGAATTGACTTTTGGATTGGGAGTCAACACACAGTTAAAAATCCCCCGCCTCCCCCTTTTCCCGATGATTGCAAAACATTAAATATAAAAACGAAAAAGTGCTTACGGTCCCTAAAAATTACAGACACTCATTCGAATTATCTCTCTCTACATTTGTGCATTGTGCATTTCCATTTTAGATGTACACTATTTTCGTAAATCAGAACTTTGAGTTTTCCTTCTCCCTTCATCCCGTAAACAGAAAAAGGCTAATAGATCACAACAAAATAAAAATTTTATAGTTGATGTGTGGAAAAATTTAAAACAATAACAAATTTAAATAAAGAAAATTTATTCACACAACACACGTGAACACAAAATTTTTGTTATCCAAGTTTGGGAAATTCTACCATTCTAACTCTAATAGCTTGGAATTTTACAAGAAAGAGATTTCTTCTACACATGTTTTAAAAATGGATATGCATGTCTGACACCTGTTAAAGATGCAAATGAGCTATGGATGCAAAGCTTTTAAAGAGAATAACTAACGCTCATTAAATTCTCAAGTGAACTTGCGGTGGGATATTTACCCGAGTCAAACATGCCATTATTTTGCCCATTTGCAAATAGCGGACCTAATAATCATACATGATTGTAAAGTGATTTATCATGCGTAACGGGCTTTATTTTTGTAAGAAATGACTTTTGGATTGGGAGTCAACACTCAGTTAAAAATCCCCCGCCTCCCCCTTTTCCCGAGATTGCAAAACCTGAGATATAAAAAAGAAAAAGTGCTTACAATCCCTAAAAATTACAGACACTCTTTGGAATTATCTCTCTCTACATTTTTGCATTGTGCATTTCCGTTTTAGATGCACACATTTTTCTTAAATTAAAACTTCGAGTTTTTCGTTCTCCCTTCATGTCGTAATAAAAAAAGGCAAATAGATCACAACAAAATGAAAATTTTATAGTTGATGTACGAAAATATTTAAAAATAAAAAAAGTAAATAAAGAAAATTTATTCGCACACCACAAATGAACACAAAAGTTTTGTTATCCAAGTTTGGGAAACTCCACTAGTCCAACACTAATATCTTGGAATTTTAGATGAAGGAGATTTTTTCTACACATGTTTTAAAAATGGATATGCATGCTTGAAATATGTTAAAGATTCAAATGACCTATGGATCCAAAGCTTTTAAAAAGAATAACAAACGCTCATTAAATTCTCAAGTGAACGTGCGGTGGGATCTTTACCCGAGTCTAACAAGTCATTATTTTGCCCATTTTCAAAAATTTGACCTAACAATCATAGGTGATTGTAAAGTGATTTATCATGCTTAACGGGCTATATATTTGTAAGAAATGACTTATGGGTTGCAATTCAACACTCAGCTAAAAATCCTCCGCCACCCATTTTTTCCAACGGTTACAAAACCTGATATAGGAAAACTAAAAGGAGCTTACAATCCCTAAAAATTACAGACACTCTTTGGAATTATCTCTCTCTACATTTGTGCATTGTGCTTTTCCATTTTAGATGTATACTTTTTTCGTAAATCAGAACTTTGAGTTTTCGCTCTACCTTCATCCCGTAAACAAAAAAGGCAAATAGATCACAACAAAATAAAAATTTTATAGTTGATGTGTGGAAAAAATTTAAAACAATAACTAATGTAAATAAAAAAAATTTATTCACACAACACACGTGAACACAAAATTTTTGTTATCCAAGTTTGGGAAATTCTACCATTCTAACTCTAATAGCTTGGAATTTTACAAGAAAGAGATTTCTTCTACACATGTTTTAAAAATGGATATGCATGTCTGACACATGTTAAATATGCAAATGAGCTATGGATGCAAAGCTTTTAAAGAGAATAACTAACGCTCATTAAATTCTCAAGTGAACTTGCGGTGGGATATTTACCCGAGTCAAACATGCCATTATTTTGCCCATTTGCAAATAGCGGACCTAATAATCATACATGATTGTAAAGTGATTTATCATGCGTAACGGGCTTTATTTTTGTAAGAAATGACTTTTGGATTGGGAGTCAACACTCAGTTAAAAATCCCCCGCCTCCCCCTTTTCCCGACGATTGCAAAACCTGAGATATAAAAAAGAAAAAGTGCTTACAATCCCTAAAAATTACAGACACTCTTTGGAATTATCTCTCTCTACATTTTTGCATTGTGCATTTCCGTTTTAGATGCACACATTTTTCTTAAATTAAAACTTCGATTTTTTCGTTCTCCCTTCATGTCGTAATAAAAAAAGGCAAATAGATCACAACAAAATGAAAATTTTATAGTTGATGTACGAAAATATTTAAAAAATAAAAAAAGTAAATAAAGAAAATTTATTCGCACACCACAAATGAACACAAAAGTTTTGTTATCCAAGTTTGGGAAACTCCACTAGTCCAACACTAATATCTTGGAATTTTACATGAAGGAGATTTTTTCTACACATGTTTTAAAAATGGATATGCATGCTTGAAATATGTTAAAGATTCAAATGATCTATGGATCCAAAGCTTTTAAAAAGAATAACAAACGCTCATTAAATTCTCAAGTGAACGTGCGGTGGGATCTTTACCCGAGTCTAACAAGTCATTATTTTGCCCATTTTCAAAAATTTGACCTAACAATCATAGATGATTGTAAAGTGATTTATCATGCTTAACGGGCTATATATTTGTAAGAAATGACTTATGGGTTGCAATTCAACACTCAGCTAAAAATCCTCCGCCACCCATTTTTTCCAAGGATTGCAAAACCTGATATATAAAAACTAAAAAGAGCTTACAATCCCTAAAAATTATAGACACTCTTTGGAATTATCTCTCTCTGCATTTTTGCATTGTGCTTTTCCATTTTACATGTACACTTTTTTCGTAAATCAGAACTTTGAGTTTTCGCTCTCCCTTCATCCCGTAAACAGAAAAGGCAAATAGATCACAACTAAATAAAAATTTTATAGTTGATGTGTGGAAAAAATTTAAAAACTAACTAATGTAAATCAAAAATATTTATTCACACACCCCAAATGAACACAAAAGTTTTGTTATCCAAGTTTGGGAAATTCCAATAGTCCAACCCTAATTGCTTGACATTTTACAAGAAGGAGATTTTTTCTACACATGTTTTAAAAATGGCTATGCATGCATGAAACATGTTAAAGATTAAAATGACCTATGGATCCAAAGCTTTTAAAGAGAATAACAAATGCTCATTAAATTCTCAAGTGAACGTGCGGTGGGATATTTACCCGAGTCTAAAAAGTCATTATTTTGCCCATTTTCAAAAATTTGAGCTAACAATCATTGATGATTGTAAAGTGATTTATCATGCGTAACGGGCTATATTTTTGTAAGAAATGATTTATGGATTGCAAATTCAACACTCAGTTAAAAATCCTCGACCACCTCTTTTTCCCAACGATTGCAAAACCTGAGATATAAAAACTAAAAAGAGCTTACAATCCCTAAATATTACAGATACTCTTCGGAATTATCTCTCTCTACATTTGTGCATTGTGCTTTTCCGGTTTAGATGTACACTTTTTTCTTAAATCAAAAATTTGAGTTTTCACTCTCCCTTCCTCCCGTAAATAGAAATGGCAAATAGCTCACAACAAAATAAAATTTTTATAGTTGATGTATCAAAAAATTTAGAACAATAACAAATATAAATAAAGAAAATGTATTCACACAACACAAATGAACACAAAAGTTTTGTTATCCAAGTTTGGGAAATTCCACTCGTTTAACCCTAATAGGTTGGAATTTTACAAGAAAGAGATTTCTTCTACACATGTTTTAAAAATGGATATGCATGTTTGAAACATGTTAAAGATGCAAATGAGCTATGGATGCAAAACTTTTAAAGAGAAAAACAAACGCTCATTAAATTCTCAAGTGAACTTGCGGTGGGATATTTACCCGAGTGTAACAAGTCATTATTTTGCCCATTTTTAAAAATTTGACCTAACAATCATAGATGATTGTAAAGTGATTTATCATACGTAACGGACTATATTTTTGTAAGAAATGACTTTTGGATTGGGAGTCAATACTCAGTTAAAAATCCCCCGCCTCCCCCTTTTCCCGACAATTTTAAAACCTGAGATATAAAAATGAAAAAGTTCTTACAATCCCTAAAATTTACAGACACTCTTTGGAATTATCTCTCTCTACATTTCTGCATTGTGCATTGCCATTTTAGATGTGCACTTTTTTCGTAAATCAGAACTTTGATTTTTTGCTCTCCCTTCATCCCGTAAACAGGAAAAGGCAAATAGATCACAATAAAATAAAAATTTTATAGTTGATGTATGAAAAAAATTTAAAACAATAAGTAATGTAAATAAATAAAATGCATTCACACAACACAAATGAACAAAAAAGTTTTGTTATCCAACTCTGGGAAATTCCACTAGTTTAACCCTAATACCTTGGAATTTTATAAGAAAGAGATTTCTTCTACACATGTTTTAAAAATGGATATGCCTGTTTGAAACATGTTAAAGATGCAACTGAGCTATGGATGCAAATATTTTAAAAAGAATAACAAACGCTCATTAAATTCTCAAGTGAACGTGCGGGGGGATCTTTACCCGAGTCTAACAAGCCATTATTTTGCCCATTTTCAAAAAATTGACCTAACCATCATAGATGATTGTAAAGTGATTTGTCTTGCGTAACGGCCTATATTTTTATAAGAAATGACTTATGGAATGGAAGTCAACTCTCAGTTAAAAATCGCCCGCCTCTCCCTTTTCCCAACGATTGCAAAACCTGAGATATAAAAGCGATAAAGTGCTAACGGTCCCTAAAAATTACAGATACTCTTTGGATTTATCTCTCTCTACATTTGTGCATTGTGCATTTCCATTTTAGATGTGCACTTTTTTCGTAAATCAGAACTTTGATTTTTTGCTCTCCCTTCATCCCGTAAACAGGAAAAGGCAAATAGATCACAACAAAATAAAAATTTTATAGTTGATGTATGAAAAAATTTTAAAACAATAAGTAATGTAAATAAAGAAAATGTATTCACACAACACAAATGAAAAAAAAAGTTTTGTTATCCAACTCTGGGAAATTCCACTAGTTTAACCCTAATACCTTGGAATTTTACAAGAAAAAGATTTCTTCTACACATGTTTTAAAAATGGATATGCATGTTTGAAACATGTTAAAGATGCAACTGAGCTATGGATGCAAATATTTTAAGAAGAATAACAAACGCTCATTAAATTCTCAAGTGAACGTGCGGGGGGATCTTTACCCGAGTCTAACAAGTCATTATTTTGCCCATTTGCAAAAATTTGACCTAACAATCATAGATGATTGTAAAGTGATTTATCATGCATAACGGGCAATATTTTTGTAAAAAATGACTTCTGGATTGCAATTCAACACTCAGTTAAAAATCCTCCGCCACACATTTTTTCCAACGATTGCAAAACCTGAGATATAAAAACTAAAAAGAGGTTACAATCCCTAAAAATTATTGACACTCTTCGGAATTATCTCTCTCTAGATTTGTGCATTGTACTTTTGCATTTTAGATGTACACTTTTTTCGTAAATCAGAACTTTGAGTTTTTTGCTCTCCCTTCATCCTGTAAACAAAAAAGCCAAATAGATCACAACAAAATAAAAATTTTATAGTTGATGTGTGGAAAAAATTTAAAACAATAACTAATGTAAATTAAAAATATTTATTCACACACCACAAATGAACACAAAAGTTTTGTTATCCCAGTTTGGGAAATTCCATTAGACCAACCCTAATAGCTTGGAATTTTACATGAAGGAGATTTTTTCTACACATGTTTTAAAAATGGATATGCATGCTTGAACATGTTAAACATTCAAATGACCTATGGATCCAAAGCTTTTAAAGAGAATAACAAATGCTCATTAAATTCTCAAGTGAACATGCGGTGGGATATTTGCCTGAGTCAAACAAGCCATTATTTTGCCCATTTTCAAAGAGTTGACCTAACAATCATAGACGATTGTAAAGTGATTTGTCATGCATAATGGGCTATATTTTTGTAAGAAATGACTTATGGATTGGATGTCAACACTCAGTTAAAGATCGCCCGCCTCCCCCTTTTCTCGACGATTGCAAAATATTAGATATAAAAACGAAAAAGTGCTTATGGTCCCTAAAAATTATAGACACTCTTTGGAATTATCACTTTCTACATTTGTGCATTGCGCATTTCCATTTTAGATGTACACTTTTTTCTTAAATCGGAACTTTGAGTTTTCGCGCTTCCTTCATCCTGTAGACAGAAAAGGCAAATAGATCACAACAAAATAAAATTTTTATAGTTGATGTGAAGAAAAAATTTAAAACAATAACTAATGTAAATAAAAAATATTTATTCACACACCACAAATGAACACAAAAGTTTTGTTATCCAAGTTTGGGAAATTCCATTAGTCCAACCCAAATAGCTTGGAATTTTACAAGAAGGAGATTTTTTCTACACATGTTTTAAAAATGGATATGCATGCTTGAAACATGTTGAAGATTCAAATGACCTATGGATCCGAAGCTTTTAAAGAGAATAACAAACGCTCATTAAATTCTCAAGTGAACGTGCGGTGGGATATTTATCCGAGTCTAACAAGTCATTATTTTGCCCATTTTCAAAAATTTGAGCTAACAATCATTGATGATTGTAAAGTGATTTATCATGTGTAACGGGCTATATTTTTGTAAGAAATGACTTATGGATTGCAATTCAACACTCAGTTAAAAATCCTCCACCACCCCTTTTTCCCGACGATTGCAAAACCTGAGATATAAAAACTAAAAAGATCTTGCAATCCCTAAATATTACAGATACTCTTCGGAATTATCTCTCTCTACATTTGTGCATGGTGCTTTTCCATTTTAGATGTACACTTTTTCCTTAAATCAAAACTTTGAGTTTTCACTCTCCCTTCCTCCCGTAAACAGAAAAGGCATATATATCACACCAAAATGAAAATTTTATAGTTGATGTATGGAAAAAATTTTAAACAATAAAAAAAGTAAATAAAGTAAATTTATTCACACACCACAAATGAACACAAAAGTTTTGCTATCCAAGTTTGGGCAATTCCACTAGTCCAACATTAACATCTTGGAATTTTCATGAAGGAGATTTTTTCTACACATGTTTTAAAAATGGATATGCATGCTAGAAACATGTTAAAGATTCAAATGACCTATGGATCCAAAACTTTTGAAGAGAATAAGAAACGCTCATTAAATTGTCAAGTGAACGTGAGGTGGGATAGTTGCCCGAGTCAAAGAAGCCATTATTTTGCCCATTTTCAAGGAGTTGACCTAACCATCATGGAGGATTGTAAAGTGATTTGTCATGCGTAATGGGCTGTATTTTTGTAAGAAATGACTTATGGATTTCAATTCAACACTCAGTTAAAAATCCTCTTCCACCCATTTTTCTTGACGATTGCAAAACCTGAGATATAAAAACTAAAAAGAGATTACAATCCCTAAAAATTACAGACTCTTCGTAACTATCTGTCTCTACATTTGTGCAATGTGGTTTTCCATTTTAGATGTACACTTTTTTCTTCAATCAAAACTTTGTGTTTTTGTTCTCCCTTCATCCCGTAAACAAGAAAAGTAAAAACCTCACAACAAAGTAAAAATTTTATAGTTGATGTATGGAAAAAATTTAAAACAATAACAAATCTAAATAAAGAAAATCTATTCACACAACTCAAATGAACACAAAAGTTTTGTTCTCCAAGTTAGGGAAATTCCACTAGTTTAACCGTAATAGCTTGGAATTTTACAAGAAAGAGATTTCTTCTACACAAGTTTTAAAAATGGATATGCATGTTTGAAACATGTTAAAGATGAAGATGAAAATGAGCAATGGATGCAAAGTTTTTAAAGAGAATAACAAATGCTCAATAAATTCTCAAGTGAACTTGCGGTGGGATATTTACCCGAGTAAAACATGCCATTATTTTGCCTATTTGCAAAAACCCGACATAATAATCATAGATGATTGTAAAGTGATTTATCATGCGTAACGGGCTATATTTTTGTAAGAAATGACTTTTGGATTGGGAGTCAATACTCAGTTATAAATCCCCCGCCTCCCCATTTTCCTCACAATTTTAAAACCTGAGATATAAAAACGAAAAAGTGCTTGCAATCCCTAAAAATTACAGACACTCTTTGGAATTATCTCTCTCTACATTTGTGCATTATGCATTTCCGTTTTAGATGTACACATTTTTTCTAAAATCAAAATTTTGAGTTTTTTTCTCTCCCATTATCCCGTAAAAAAAAAAGGCAAATAGATCACAACAAAATGAAAAATTTATAGTTGATGTACGGAAAAAATTTAAAACAATAAAAAAAGTAAATAAATAAAATTTATTCACACAACGCAAATGAACACAAAAGTTTTGTTATCCAAGTTCTGGAAACTCCACTAGTCCAACACTAATATCTTGGAATTTTACATGAAGGAGATTTTGTCTACACATGTTTTAAAAATGGATATGCCTTCTAGAAACATGTTAAAGATTCAAATGACCTATGGATCCAAAGCTTTTAAAGAGAATAACAAATGCTCATTAAATTCTCAAGTGAACGTGTGATGGGATATTTACCCGAGTCAAAAGAGCCATTATTTTGCCCATTTTCAAAAAGTTGACCTAACAATCATAGATGATTGTAAAGTGATTTGTCATGTATAACGGGCCATATTTTTGTAAGAAATGACTTATGGATTGGACGTTAACACTCAGTTTAAAATCGCCCGCCTCCCTCTTTTCCCGACGATTGCAAAACCTGAGATATAAAATCGAAAAAGTGCTTACGGTCCCTAAAATTTATAGACACTCTTTGGAATTATCTCTCTCTACATTTTTGCATTTTGCATTTCCTTTTTAGATGTACACTTTATTTGTAAATCAGAACTTTGAGTTTTCGCTCTCCCTTCATCCCGTAAACAGAAAAGGCAAATAGATCACAACAAAATAAAAATTTTATAGTTGATGTGTGGAAAAAATTTAAAACAATAACTAATGTAAATAAAAAATATTTATTCACACACCACAAATGGTCACAAAAGTTTTATTATCCAAGTTTGGGAAATTCCATTAGTCCAACCCTAATAGCTTGGAATTTTACATGAAGGAGATTTTTTCTACACATGTTTTAAAAATGGATATGCCTTCTTCAAACATGTTAAAGATTCAAATGACCTATGCATCCAAAACTTTTAAAGAGAATAACAAACGCTCATTAAATTCTCAAGTGAACGTACGGTGGGATATTTACTCGAGTCTAACAAGTAATTTTGCCCATTTTCAAAAATTTGACCAAACAATCATAAATGATTTTAAATTAATTTATCATGTGTAACGGGCTTTATTTTTGTAAGAAATGACTTATGGATTGCAATTCAACAATCAGTTAAAAATCCTCCGCCACCCACTTTTCCCGATGATTGCAAAACCTGAGATATAAAAACTAAAAAGAGCTTACAATCCCTAAAAATTACAGACACTCTACGGAATTATCTCTCTCTACATTTGTGCATTTTTCTTTTCCATTTTAGATGTACACTCTTTTCTAAAATCAAAACTTTGAGTTTTCGCTCTCCCTTCATCCCGTAAACAGAATAGGCCGAAAGCTCGCAACAAAATAAAAATTTTATAGTTGATGTATGGAGAAAATTTAAAACAATAAAAAATGTAAATAAAGAAAATTTATTCACACAGCAGAAATGAACACAAAAGTTTTGTTATCCAAGTTTGGGAAATTCCACTAGTTTAACCCCAATTGCTTGGAATTTTACTAGAAAGAGATTTCTTCTACACATGTTTTAAAAATGGATGTGCATGTTTGAAGCATGTTAAAGATGCAAATGAGCAATGGATGCAAAGCTTTTAAAAAGAATAACAAACTCTCATTAAATTCTCAAGTGAACTTGCGGTGGGATATTTACCCGAGTCAAAAATGCCATTATTTTGCCCATTTGCAAAAATCCGACATAATAATCATAGATGATTGTAATGTGATGTATCATGCATAACGGGCTATATTTTTGTAAGAAATGACTTTTGGATTGGGAGTCAACACTCAGTTAAAAATCCCCCACCCCCCCTTTTTTCGACGATTACAAAACCTGATATATAAAAATGAAAAAGTGCTTACAATCCCAAAAAATTACAGACACACTTTGGAATTATCTCTCTCAACATTTGTGCATTGTGCATTTTGGTTTTAGATGTACACATTTTTCTTAAATCAAAACTTCGAGTTTTTTTCTCTCCCTTCATCCCGTAAACAAAAAAGGCAAATAGATCACAACAAAATGAAATTTTTATAGTTGATGTACAGGAAAAATTTAAAACAATAAAAAAAGTAAATAACGAAAATTTATTCACTCCCCACAAATGAACACAAAATTTTTGTTAACCAAGTTTGGGAAACTCCACTAGTCCAACACTAATATCTTGGAATTTTACATGAAGGAGATTTTTTCTACACATATTTTAAAAATTGATATGCATGCTAGAAACATGTTAAAGATTCAAATTATCTATGGATCCAATGCTTTTAAAGAGAATAAAAAACGCTCAATAAATTCTCAAGTGAACGTGCGGTGGGATATTTGCCCGAGTCAAACAAGCCATTATTCTGCCCATTTTAAAAAAGTCGACCTAACAATCATTGATGATTGTAATGTGATTTGTCATGCGTAACGGGCTATATTTTTGTAAGAAATGACTTATGGATTGGAAGTCAACACTCAGTTAAAAATCGCCCGCCTCCCCCTTTTCACGATGATTGCAAAACCTGGGATATAAAAATGAAAAGGTGCTTACGATCTCTAAAAATTACAGACACTCTTTGGAATTATCTCTCTCTATAATTCTGCACTGTGGATTTCCATTTTAGATGTACTCTTTTTTCTTAAATGAGAACTTTGAGTTTTCGCTCTCCCATAATCCCCTAAACAGAACGGCAAATAGATCACAACAAAATAAAATTTTTGTAGTTGATGTGTGGAAAAAATTTAAAACAATAACTAATGTAAATAAAAAATATTTATTCACACACCACAAATGAACACAAAAGTTTTGTTATCCAAGTTTGGGAAATTCCATTAGTCCAACCCAAATAGCTTGGAATTTTACATGGAGGAGATTTTTTCTACACATGTTTTAAAAATGGATATGCATGCTTGAAACATGTTAAAGATTCAAATGACCTATGGATCCAAGGATTTTAAAAAGAATTACAATCGCTCATTAAATTTTCAAGTGAACGTGCGGTACGATATTTAACCGAGACTAACAAGTCATTATTTTGCCCATTTTCAAAAATTTGACCTAACAATCACAGATGATTGTAAATTGATTAATCATGTGAAACGGGCTATATTTTTGTAAGAAATGACTTATGGATTGTAATTCAACACTCAGTTAAAATTCCTCCGCCACCCATTTTTCCCGACAATTGCAAAACCTGAGATATAAAAACGAAAAAGAGCTTACAATCCCTAAAAATTACAGACACTGTTCGGAATTATCTCTCTCTACATTTGTGCATTGTGCTTTTCCATTTTTGAAGTACACTTTTTTCTTAAATCAAAACTTTAAGTTTTCGCTCTCCATTCATCCCGGAAACAAAAAAGGCAAAAAGCTCATAACAAAAGAAAATTTTTATAGTTGATGTATGGAAAAAATTTAAAACTATAAAAAATGTAAATAAAGAAAATTTATTCACACAACACAAATGAACACAAAAGTTTTGTTATTCAAGTTTGGGAAATTCTACTAGTTTAACCCTAATCACTTTGAATTTTACAAGAAAGAGATTTCTTCTACACATGTTTTAAAAATGGATATGCATATTTGAAACATGTTAAAGACGCAAATGAGCTATGGGTGAAAAGCTTTTAAAGAGAATAACAAACGCTCATTAAATTCTCAAGTGAACTTGCGGTGGGATATTTACCCGAGTCAAACATGCCATTATTTTGCCCATTTGCAAACTGCCGCATAATAATCATAGATGATTGTAAAGTGATTTATCATGCGTAACGGGCTATATTTTTGTAAGAAATGACTTTTGGATTGGGAATCAGCACTCAGTTAAAAATCCCTCGCCTCCCCCTTTTCCCGACGATTGCAAAACCTGAGATATAGAAATGTAAAAGTGCTTACAATCCCTAAAAATTACAGATACTCTTTGGAATTATCTCTCTCTACATTTGTGCATTGTGCATTTCCTTTTTAGAAGTACACATTTTTCTTAAATCAAAACTACGAGTTTTTTGCTCTCCCTTCATCCCGTAAACAAAAAAGGCATATAGATCACAACAAAATGAAAATTTTATAGTTGATGTATGGAAAAAATATAAAACAATAAAAAAATTAAATAAAGTAAATTTATTCACACACCACAAATTAACACAAAAGTTTTGTTATCCAAGTTTGGGCAATTCCACTAGTCGAACATTAATATCTTGGAATTTTCATGAAGGAGATTTTTTCTACACATGTTTTAAAAATGGATATGCATGCTAGAAACATGTTAAAGATTCAAATGACCTATAGATCCAAAATCTTTTAAAGAGATTAACAAACGCTCATTAAATTCTCAAGTGAACGTGCGTTGGGATAGTTGCCCGAGTCAAACAAGCCATTATTTTGCCCATTTTCAAAGAGTTGACCTAACAATCATAGATGATTGTAAAGTGATTTGTCATGCGTAACAGGCTATATTTTTTGTAAGAAATGGCTTATAGTTATGAAGTCAACACTAAGTTAAAAATCGCCCCCCTCCCCCTTTTCCAGACGATTGCACAACCTGAGATATAAAAATGAAAATGTGCTTATGATCGCTAAAAATTATAGACACTCTTTGGAATTATCTCTCTCTACATTTGTGCACTGTGCATTTCCATTTTAGATGTACACTTTTTTCTTAAATCAGAACTTTGAGTTTTCGCTCTCCCTTCATTCCCTAAACAGAAAAGGCAAATAGATCACAACAAAATAAAATTTTTATAGTTGATGTGTGGAAAAAATTTAAAACAATAACTAATGTAAATAAAAAATATTTATTCACAAACCACAAATGAACACAAAAGTTTTGTTATCCAAGTTTGGGAAATTTCATTAGTCCAACCCTAATAGCTTGGAATTTTACATGAAGGAGATTTTTTCTACACATGTTTTAAAAATGGATATGCATGCTTGAAACACTTTAAAGATTCAAATGACCTATGGATCCAAAGATTTTAAAGAGAATTACAAACTCTCATTAAATTCTCAAGTGAACGTGGGGTGGGATATTTAACCGAGAATAAAAAGTCATTATTTTGCCCATTTTCAAAAATTTGACCTAACAATAACAGATGATTGTAAAGTGACTAATCATGCGTAACGGGCTATATTTTTGTAAGAAATGACTTATGGATTGCAATTCAACACTCAGTTAAAAATCCTCCGCCACTCATTTTTCCTGACGATTGCAAAACCTGAGATATAAAAACTAAAAAGAGCTTACAATCCCTAAAAATTACAGACACTCTTCGGAATTATCACTCTCTACATTTGTGCATTGTGCTTTTCCAATTTTGATGTACACTTTTTTCTTAAATCAATACTTTGAGTTTTCCCTCTCCCTTCATCCCGAAAACAAAAAAGGCAAAAAGCTCACAACAAAAGAAAATTTTTATAGTTGATGTATGGAAAAAATTTAAAACTATAAAAAATGTAAATAAAGAAAATTTATTCACACAACACAAATGAACACAAAAGTTTTGTTATCCAAGTTTGGCAAATTCCACTAGTTTAACCCTAATAACTTTGAATTGTACAAGAAAGAGATTTCTTCTACACATATTTTAAAAAATGGATATGCATGTTTGAAACATGTTAAAGATGCAAATGAGCTATGGGTGCAAAGCTTTTAAAGAGAATAACAAATGCTTGTTAAAATCTCAAGTGAATTTGCGGTGGGATATTTACCCGAGTCAAACATGCCATTATTTTGCCCATTTGCAAAAAGCCGCATAATAATCAGAGATGATTGTAAAGTGATTTATCATGCGTAATGGGCTATATTTTTGTAAGAAATGACTTTTGGATTGGGGCTTGCATTGACCGTACCAGATGAAGTTGATCTAGTAGTTTTGCTCTACTGTTCATTTTATAGAGCTAAAAGGTTTAGCTTTCTTTTGATTTTCTTGATCTTGCATCTAAGGTTGTAGATGCGATCAGAATATCTTTCCCAAAAATAGTAAGGGAGTCAATATTCAGTTAAAAATCCCTCGCCTCCCCCTTTTCCAGATGATTGTAAAACCTGAGATATAAAAACAAAAAAGTGCTTACAATCCCTAAAACGTACAGACACTCTTTGGAATTATCTCTCTCTACATTAGTGCATTGTGCATTTCCGTTTTAGATGTACATATTTTTCTTAAATAAAAACTTCTAATTTTTCGCTCTCCCTTCATCCCGTAAACAAAAAAAGGCATATAGATGACAACAAAATGAAAATTTTATAGTTGATGTACGGAAAAAATTTAAAACAATAAAAAAAGTAAATATCAAAAATTTATTCACACACCACAAATTAACACAAAAATTTTGTTATCCAAGTTTGGGGAATTCCACTAGTCCAACACTAATTTCTTGGAATTTTACAAGAAGGAGATTTTTTCTACACATGTTTTAAAAATGGATATGCATTCTAGAAACATCTTAAAGATTCAAATGACCTATGGATCCAAAGCTTTTGAAGAGAATAACAAACGCTCATTAAATTCTCAAATGAATGTGCGGTGGGATATTTGCCCGTGTCCAACAAGCCATTATTTTGCCCATTTTCAAAGTGTTGACCTAACAATCATAGATGATTGTAAAGTGATTTTTCATGCGTAACGGGTTATATTTTTGTAAGAAATGACTTATGGATAGGAAGGAAGTCAACACTTATTTAAAAATCGCCCGCCTCCCCCTTTTCCCGACGATTGCAAAATATTAGATATAAAACGAAAAAGTGCTTACGGTCCCTAAAAATTAAAGACACTATTTGGAATTATCTCTCTCTACATTTGTGCATTGTGCATTTCAATTTTAGATGTACACTTTTTTCGTAAATCAGAACATTGAGTTTTCGCTCTCCCTTCATCCCCGTAAACAGAAAAAGCAAATAGATCACAACAAAATAAAAATTTTATAGTTGATATGTGGAAAAAATTTAAAACAATAACTAATGTAAATAAAAAATATTTATTCACACACCACAATGAATCTTTTAAAGACAATAATAAACGCTCATTAAATTCTCAAGTGAACGTGCAGTGGGATATTTACCCGAGTCTAACAAGTAATCATTTTGCCCATTTTCAAAAATTTGACCTAACAATTATAGATGATTGTAAAGTGATTTATCATGCGTAACGGGCTATATTTTTGTAAGAAATGACTTATGGATTGCAATTCAAAACTCAATTAAAAATCCTCCGCCACCCATTTTTCCCGACGATTGCAAAACCTGAGATATAAAAACTAAAAAGAGCTTACAAAACCAAAAAATTACAGACACTCTTTGGAATTTTCTCTCTCTACATTTGTGCATTGTGCATTTCCGTTTTAGATGTACACATTTTTCTTAAATCAAAACTTCGAGTTTTTCGCTCTCCCTTCATCCCGTAAACAAAAAAAGGCATATATATCACAACAAAATGAAAATTTTATAGTTGATGTATGGAAAAAATTTAAAACAATAAAAAAATTAAATAAAGTAAATTTATTCACACACCACAAATGAACACAAAAGTTTTGTTATCCAAGTTTTGGCAATTCCATTAGTCCAACCCTAATATCTTGGAATTTTACATGAAGGATATTTTTTCTACACATGTTTTAAAAATAGATATGCATGCTTGAAATATGTTAAAGATTCAAATGACCTATGGATCCAAAGCTTTTAAAGAGAATAACAAACGCTCATTAAATTCTCTAGTGAACGTGTGGTGGAATATTTACCGGAGTCTAACAAGTCATTATTTTGCCCATTTTCAAAAATTTGACCTAACAATCATAAATGATTGTAAAGTGATTTATAATGTGTAACGGGCTATATTTTTGTAAAAAGTGACTTATGGATTGCAATTCAACACTCAGTTAAAAAACCTCTACCACCCATTTTTCCCGATGATTGCAAAACCTGAGATATAAAAACTTAAAAGAGATTACAATCCCTAAAAATTACAGACACTCTTCGGAATTATCTCTCTCTACATTTGTGCAATGTGGTTTTCCATTTTAGATGTACACTTTGTTCTTCAATCAAAACTTTGAGTTTTTGCTCTCCCTTCATCCCGTAAACAAAAAAAGCAAAAAGCTCACAACAAAGTAAAAATTTTATAGTTGATGTATGGAAAAAATTTAAAACGATAACAAATGTAAATAAAGGAAATTTTTTCACACAACTCAAATGAACACAAAATTTTTGTCATCCAAGTTTGGGAAATTCCACTAGTTTAACCGTAATAGCTTGGAATTTTACAAAAAAGAGATTTATTCTACACATGTTTTAAAAATGGATATGCTTGTTCGAAACATGTTAAAGATGCAAATGAGCTATGGATGCAAAGCTTTTAAAGAGAATAACAAACGCTCATTAAATTCTCAAGTGAACTTGCAGTGGGATATTTACCCGAGTCAAACATGCCATTATTTTGCCCATTTGCAAAAACCCGACATAATAATCATAGATGATTGTAAAGTGATTTATCATGCGTAACGGGCTATATTTTTGTAAGAAATCACTTTTGGATTGGGAGTTAATACTCAGTTAAAAATCCCTCGCCTCTCCCTTTTCCCGATGATTGCAAAACCTGAGATATAAAAACCAAAAAGTGCTTACAATCCCTAAAAATTACAGACACTCTTTGCATTTATATCTCACTACATTTGTGCATTGTGCATTTCCATTTTACATGTACACATTTTTCTTAAATCAAAACTTCGAGTTTTTCGCACTCCCTTCATCCCGTAAACAAAAAAAAAGGCATATAGATCACAACAAAAGGAAAATCATATAGTTGATGTATGGAAAAAATTTAAAACAATAAAAAAACGTAAATAAAGTAAATTTATTCACATGCTTTAAAAATGGATATGCATGCTTGAAACATGTTAAAGATTCAAATGACCTATGGATCCAAAGATTTTAAAAAGAATTACAAACGCTTATTAAATTCTCAAGTGAACATGCGGTGGGATGTTTAACAAAGACTAACAAGTCATTATTTGGCCCATTTTCAAATATTTGACCTAACAATCACAGATGATTGTAAAGTGATTAATCATGCGTAACGGGCTATATTTTTGAAAGAAATGACTTATGGATTGCAATTCAACACTCAGTTAAAAATCCTCCGCCACCCATTTTTCCCGACGATTGCAAAACCTGAGATATAAAAACTAAAAAGAGCTTACAATACCAAAAAATTATAGACACTCTACGGAATTATCTCTCTCTACATTTGTGCATTGTGCTTTTCCATTTTTGTTGTACACTTTTTTCTTAAATCAAAACTTTGAGTTTTCGCTCTCCCTTCATTCCGGAAACAAAAAGGCAAAAAGCTCACAACAAATGAAAAATTTTATAGTTGATGTATGGAAAAAATTTAAAACTATAACAAATGTAAATAAATAAAATTTATTCACACAACACAAATGAACACAAAAATTTTGTTATCCAAGTTTGGGCAATTCCACTAGTTTAACCCTAATAACTTAGAATTTTACATGAAAGAGATTTTTCTACACATGTTTTAAAAATGGATATGCATGTTTGAAACATGTTAAAGATGCAAATGAGCTATGGATGCAAAGCTTTTACAGAGAGTAACAAACGCTCATTAAATTCTCAAGTGAACTTGTGGTGGGATATTTACCCGTGTCAAACATGTCATTATTTTGCCCATTTCCAAAAAGCCAACATAATAATCATAGATGATTGTAAAGTGATTTACCATACGTAACGGGCTATATTTTTATAAGAAATGACTTTTGGATTGGGAGTCAACACTCGGTTAAAAATCCCCCGCCTCGCCCTTTTCCCGACGATTGCCAAACCTGAGATATAAAAACGAAAAAGTTCTTACAATCCCTAAAAATTACAGACACTCTTTGGAATTATCTCTCTCTACATTTGTGCATTGTGCATTTCCGTTTTAGATGTACACATTTTTCTTAAATCAAAACTTCGAGTTTTTTGCTCTCCCTTCATCCCGTAAACAAAAAAAGGCATATAGATCACAACAAAATGAAAATTTTATAGTTGAAGTATGGAAAAAATTTAAAAAAATAAAAAAATTAAATCAAGTAAATTTATTCACACACCACAAATGAACACAAAAGTTTTGTTATCCAAGTTTTGGCAATTCCACTAGTCCAACATTAACATCTTGGAATTTTCATGAAGGAGATTCTTTCTACACATGTTTTAAAATTGGATATGCATGCTAGAAACATGTTAAAGATTCAAATGACCTATGGATCCAAAGCTTTTAAAGAGAATAACAAATGCTCATTAAATTCTCAAGTGAATGTGCGGTGGGATAGTTGCCCGAGTCAAACAAGCCATTATTTTGCCCATTTTCAAAGAGTTGACCTAACAATCATAGATGATTGTAAAGTGATTTGTCATGTGTAACGGGCTATATTTTTGTAAGAAATGACTTATGGATTGGAAGTCAACACTCAGTTAAAAATCGCCCGCCTCCCCCTTTTCCCGATGATTGCAAAACCTTAGATATAAAAATGAAAAAGTGCTTACGATCCCTAAAAATTACAGACACTCTTCGGAATTATCTCTCTCTACATTTGTGCATTGTGCATTTCCATTTTAGATGTACACTTTTTCCTTAAATAAGAACTTTGAGTTTTCGCTCTCCCTTCATCCCGTAAATAGAAAATGCAAATAGATCACAACAAAATAAATATTTAAAAAATTAAGTAATGTAAATATAAAATATTTATTCACACACCACAAATGAACACAAAAGTTTTGTTATCCAAGTTTGGGAAATTCCATTAGTCCAACCCTAATAGCTTGGAATTTTACATGAAGGATATTTTTTCTACCAATATTTTTAAAATAATATGCATGCTTGAAGCATGTTAAAAATTCAAATGACCCATGGATCCAAAGCTTTTAAAGAGAATAACAAACGCTCATTAAATTCTCTTGTGAACGTGTGGTGGAATATTTACCGGAGTCTAACAAGTCATTATTTTGCCCATTTTCAAAAATTTGACGTAACAATCATAGATGATTGTATAGTGATTTATAATGCGTAACAGGCTGTATTTTTGTAAGAAATGACTTATGGATTGCAATTCAACACTCAGTTAAAATTCACCCGCCTCCCCCTTTTCCCGACGATTGTAAAACCTGAGATATAAAAACTAAAAAGAGCTTACAATCCCTAAAAATTATAGACTCTTCGTAATTATCTCTCTCTACATTTGTGCAATGTGGTTTTCCATTTTGGATGTTCAATTTTTTCTTCAATCAAAACTTTGAGTTTTCGCTCTCCCTTCATCCCGGAAACAAAAAAAGCAAAAAGCTCACAACAAAGTAAAAATTTTATAGTTGATGTATGGAAAAAATTTAAAACAATAACATATGTAAATAAAGAAAATTTATTCACACAACTCAAATGAACACAAAAGTTTTGTTATCCAAGTTTGGGAAATTCCACTAGTTTAACCCTTATAGCTTGGAATTTTACAAGAAAGATATTTCTTCTACACATGTTTTAAAAATGGATATGCATGTTTGAAACATGTTAAAGATGGAAATGAGCTATGGATGCAAAGCCTTTAAAGAGAATAAAAAATGCTCATTAAATTCTAAAGTGAACATGTGGTGGGATATTTACCCGAGTCAAACATGCCATTATTTTGCCCATTTGCAAAAAGCCGACATAATAATCATAGATGATTGTAATGTGATTTGTCATGTGTTACGGGCAAAATTTTTGTAAGAAATGAGTTATGGATTGGAAGTCAACACTAATTTAAAAATCTCCCGCCTCCTCCTTTTCCCGACATTTGCAAAATATTAGATATAAAAATGAAAAAGTGCTTACGGTCCCTACAAATTACAGACACTCTTTGGAATTATCTCTCTCTACAATTGTGCATTGTGCATTTCCAATTTAGATGGGCACTTTTTTCTTAAATCACAACATTTAGTTTTCGCTCTCCCTTCATCTCGTAAACAGAAAAGGCAAATAGATCACAACAAAATAAAAATTTTATAGTTTATGTGTGGAAAAAATTTAAAACAATAACTAAAGTAAATAAAAAATATTTATTCACACACCACAAATGAACACAAAAGTTTTGTTATCCAAGTTTGGGAAATTCCATTAGTCCAACGCTAATAGCTTGGAATTTTACATGAAGGAGATTTTTTCTACACATATTTTAAAAAAGGATATGCATGCTTGAAACATGTTAAAGATTCAAATGACCTATGGATCCAAAGCTTTTAAAAAGAATAACAAACGCTCATTAAATTCTCAAGTGAACGTGCAGTGGGATATTTACCAGAGTCTAACAAGTCATTATTTTGCCCATTTTCAAAAATTTGACCTAACAATCATAGATGATTGTAAAGTGATTTATCATGTGTAACGGGCTATATTTTTGTAAGAAATGACTTATGGATTGCAATTCAACACTCATTTAAAAATCCTCCGCCACCCATTTTTCTCGACGATTGGAAAACCTAAGATATAAAAACTAAAAAAAGCTTAAAATCCCTAAAAATTACAGACACTCTTCGGAATTATCTCTCTCTACATTTGTGCAATGTGGTTTTCCATTTTAGATGTACACATTTTTCTTAAATCAAAACTTTAAGTTTTCGCTCTCCCTTCATCCTGGAAAATAGAAAGGCAAAAAGATCACAACAAAGTAAAAATTTAATAGTTGATGTATGGAAAAAATTTAAAACAATAACAAATGTAAATAAAGAAAATGTATTCACACACCACAAATGAACACAAAAGTTTTGTTATCCAAGTTTGGGAAATTCCACTAGTTTAACCCTAATAGCTTTGAATTTTACAGGAAAGACATTTCTTCTACACATGTTTCAAAAATGGATATGCGTGTTTGAAACATGTTAAAGATGAAAATTAGCTATGGATGCAAAGCTTTTAAAGAGAATAACAAACGCTCATTAAATTCTCAAGTGAACTTGCGGTGGGATATTTACCCGAGTCAAACATGCCATTATTTTGCCCATTTGTAAAAAGCCGACATAGTACTCATAGATGATTGTAAAGTGATTTATCATGCGTAACGGGCTATATTTTTGCTAGAAATGACTCTTAGATTGGGAGTCAACACTCAGTTAAAAATCCCCCACCTCCCCCTTTTCCAGACGATTGCAAAACCTGTGATATAAAAATGAAAAAGTGCTTACATTCTCTAAAAATTCCCGACACTCTTTGGAATTATCTCTCTCTACATTTGTGCAATGTGCATTACCGTTTCAGATGTACACATTTTTATTAAATCAAAATTTTGAGTGTTGCGCTCTCCTTTCATCCTGTTAACAAAAAAGGCAAATAGATCACAACAAAATGAAAATTTTATAGTTGATGTATGGAAAAAATTTAAAACAAAAAAAAAGTAAATAAAGAAAATTTATTCACACACCACAAATGAACACAAAAATTTTGTTATCCAAGTTTGGGAAACTCCACTAGTCCAACACTAGTATCTTGGAATTTTACATGAAGGAGATTCTTTCTACACATGTTTTAAAAATGGATGTGCATGCTAGAAACATGTTAAAGATTCAAATGACCTATAGATCCAAAACTTTTAAAGAGAATAACAAATGCTCATTAAATTCTCAAGTGAACGTGCGGTGGGATATTTGCCCAAGTCAAACAAGCCATTATTTTGGCCATTTTCAAAAAGTTGACCTAACAATCATAGATGATTGTAAAGTGATTTGTCATGCGTAACGGGCTATATTTTTGTAAGAAATGACTTATGGATTGGAAGTCAACACTCAGTTAAAAATCGCCCGCTTCCCCCTTTTCCCGCCGATTGCAAGACCTTAGATATAAAAACGAAAAAGTGCTTACGATCCCTAAAAATTATAGACACTCTTTGGAATTATCTCTCTCTACATTTGTGCATTGTGCATTTCCATTTTAGATCTACACTTTTTTCTTAAATCAGAACTTTGAGTTTTCTCTCTCCCTTGATCCCGTAAACAGAAAAGGCAAATAGATCACAACAAAATAAAAATTTTATAGTTGATGTGTGGAAAAAAATTAAAACAAAAACTAATGTAAATAAAAAATATTTATTCACACAACAGAAATGAACACAAAAGTTTTGTTATCCATGTTTGGGAAATTCCATTAGTCCAACCCTAATAGCTTGGAATTTTACTTGAAGGAGATTTTTTCTACACATGTTTTAAAAATGGATATGCATGCTTGAAACATGTTAAAGATTCAAATGACAAATGGATCCTAAGTTTTTAAATAGAATAACAAACGCTCATTAAATTCACAAGTGAACGTGCTGTGGGATATTTACCCGAGTCCAAATAGTCATTATTTTGCCCATTTTCAAAAATTTGACCTAACAATCATACATGATTGTAAAGTTATTTATCATGTGTAACGGGCTATATTTTTGTAAGAAATGACTTATGGATTGCAATTCAACACTGAGTTAAAAATCCGTCGCAACCATTTTTTTCGACAATTGCAAAACCTGAGATATAAAAACTCAAATGAGCTTATAATCCCTAAAAATTACAGACACTCTTCGGAATTATCTCACTCAACATTTGTGCATTGTGATTTTACATTTAAGATGTACACTTTTTTCTTAAATCAAAACTTTGAGTTTTGGGTCTCCCTTCATCCCGAACACAAAAAAAGGCAAAAAGCTCAATACAAAATAAAAAATTTATAGTTGATGTATGGAAAAAATTTAAAACAATAACAATTGTAAATAAAGAAAATTATTCACACAACACAAATGAACACAAAATTTTTGTTATCCAAGTTTGGAAAATTCCACTAGTTTAACCCTAATAGCTTGGAATTTTACAAGAAAGAGATTTCTTCTACACATGTTCTAAAAAGGGATATGCATCTTTGAAACATGTTAAAGATGCAAATGAGCTATGGATGCAAAGCTTTTCCCGAGTAAAAAATGCCATTATTTTGCCCATTTGAAAAAAGCGACATAATAATCATAGATGATTGTAAAGTGATTTATCATGCATAACGGGTTATATTTTTGTAAGAAATGACTCTTAGATTGGGAGTCAACACTCAGTTAAAAATCCCCCACCTCCCCCTTTTCCAGACGATTGCAAAACCTGAGATATAAAAACGAAAAAGTGCTTACATTCTCTAAAAATTCCAGACACTCTTTGGAATTATCTCTCTCTACATTTGTGCAATGTGCATTTCGTTTCAGATGTACACATTTTTCTTAAATCAAAACTTCGAGTGTTTCGGTCTCCCTTCATCCCGTAAACAAAAAAGGCAAATAGATCACAACAAAATGAAAATTTTATAGTTGATCTACGTAAAAAATTTAAAACAATAAAAAAGTAAATAAAGAAAATTATTCACACACCACAAATGAACACAAAAGTTTTGTTATCCAAGTTTGGGAAACTCCACTAGTCCAACACTAATATCTTGGAACTTTACATGAAGGAGTTTTTTTGTACACATATTTTAAAAATGGATATGCATGCAAGAAACTTGTTAAAGATTCAAATGACCTATGGATCCAAAACTTTTAAAGAGAATAACAAAAGCTCATTAAATTCTCAAGTGAACATGCGGTGGGATATTTGTCCGAGTCAAACAAGCCATTATTTTGCCTATTTTCAAAACAGTTGACCTAACAATCATAGATGATTGTGAAGTGATTTGTCATGCGTAACGGGCTATATTTTTGTAAAAAATGACTTTTGGATTGGAATTCAACACTCAGTTAAAAATCGCCCGCCTCCCCCTTTTCCCGATGATTGCTACTAAACCTTAGTTATAAAAATAAAAAAGTGCTTACGATCCCTAAAAATTGTAGACACTCTTTGTAATTATCTCTCTCTACATTTGTGCATTGTGCATTTCCATTTTAGATGTACACTTTTTTCTTAAATCAGAACATTGTGTTTTCTCTCTCCCTTCATCCCGTAAACAGAAAAGGCAAATAGATCACAACAAAATAAAATTTTATAGTTGATGTGTGGAAAAAATTTAAAACAATAACTAATGTAAATAAAAAATATTTATTCACACACCACAAATGAACACAAAAGTTTTGTTATCCAAGTTTGGGAAATTCCATTAGTCCAACCCTAATAGCTTGAAATTTTACATGAAGGAGATTTTTTCTACACATGTTTTAAAAATGGATATGCATGCTTGAAACATGTTAAAGATTCAAATGACCTGTGGATCCAAATCTTTCAAAGAGAGTAACAAACGCTCATTAAATTCTCAAGTGAACTTGTGGTGGGATATTTACCCGAGTCGAACAAGTCATTATTTTGCCCATTTTCAAAAGTTTGACCTAACAATCATAGATGATTGTAAAGTGATTTATCATGCGTAATGGGCTATATTTTTGTGAGAAATGACTTATGGATTGCAATTGAACACTCAGTTAAAAATCCTCCACCACCAATTTTTCCCAACGATCGCAAAACCTGAGATATAAAAACTAAAAAGAGCTTACAATCCCTAAAAATTATACACACTCTTCGGAATTTTCTCTCTCTACATTTGTGCATTGTGCTGTACCATTTTAGATGTACACTTTTTTCTTAAATCAAAATTTGAGTTTTTGCTCTCCCTTCATCCCTTAAACAGAAAAGTCAAATAGATCACAACAAAATAAAAATTTTATAGTTGAAGTGTGGAAAAATTTTAAAACAATAACTAATGTAAATAAAAAATATTTATTCACACACCATAAATGAACACGAAATTTTGTTATCCAAGTTTGGGAAATTCCAATAGTGCAACCGTAATAGCTTGGAATTTTACATGAAGGAGATTTTTCCTACCCATGTATTAAAAATGGATATGCATGCTTGAATCATGTTTAAGATTCAAATGACCTATGGGTCCAAAGCTTTTAAAGAGAATAACTAGCCAATATTTTGCCCATTTTTAAAAAGTTGACCTAACTATCATAGTTGATTGCAAAGTGATTTGTCATGCGTAACAGGCTATATTTTTGTAAGAAATTACTTATGCATCGGAAGTCAACACTCAGTTAAAAATCGTTCGCTTCCCCCTTTTGCCGACGATTGCAAATCCTTAGATATAAAAATGAAAAACTGCTGACGATCCCTAAAAATTAAAGACAGTCTTTGGAATTTATCTTTCTCTATATTTGTGCATTGTGCATTTCCATTTTAGATGTACACATTTTTCTTAAATCAAAGCTTTGAGTTTTTCACTCTCCCTTCATCCCGTAAACAAAAAAAGCAAATAGATCACAACAAAATGAAAATTTTATAGTTGATGTACGAAAAAAATTTAAAAAAATAAAAAAGTAAATAAAGAAAATTTATTGACACACCACAAATGAAAACAAAAGTTTTGTTATCCAAGTTTGGGAAACTCCACTAGTCCAAGACTAATATCTTTGAATTTTACATGAAGGAGATTTTTTCTACACCTGTTTTAAAAATGGATATGCATGCTAGAAACATGTTAAAGATTCAAAGGACCTATGGATCCAAAGCTTTTAAATAGAATAACAAACGCTCATTAAATTCTCAAGTGAACGTGCGGTGGGATATTTACCCGAGTCTAACGAGTCATTATTTTGCCAATTTTAAAAAATTTGACCTAACAATCACAGATGATTGTAAAGTGATTTATCATGCGTAACGGGCTATATTTTTGTAAGAAATGACTTATGGATTGCAATTCAACACTCAGTTAAAATTTCTCCGCCACCCATTTTTTCCGACGATTGATAAACCTGTGATATAAAAACTAAAAAGAGCTTGCATTCCCTAAAAATTACAGACACTCTTCAGAATTATCTCTCTCTACATTTGTGCATTGTGCTTTTCCATTTCAGATGTACACATTTTTCTTAAATCAAAACTTTGAGTTTTTTGCTCTCCCTTCATCCCGTAAACAAAAAAGGCAAATAGATCACAACAAAATGAAAATTTTATAGTTCATGTATGAAAATAATTTTAAACAATCAAAAAATTAAATAAAGAAAATTTATTCACACACTACAAATGAACACAAAATTTTTGTTATCCAAGTTAGGGAAACTCCACTAGTCCAACACTAATATCAGTGAATTTTACATGAAGGAGATTTTTTCTACACATGTTTTAAAAATGGATATGCATGCTAGAAACATGTTAAATATTCAAATGACCTATGGATCCAAAGCTTTTAAATAGAATAACAAACGCACATCAAATTCTTAAGTGAACGTGCAGTAGGATATTTACTCGAGTCTAACAAGTCATTATTTTTCCGATTTTAAAAAATTCGACCTAACAATCACAGATGATTGTAAAGTGATTTATCATGCGTAACGGGCTATATTTTTGTAAGAAATGTCTTATGGATTGCAATTCAACACTTAGTTAAAAATTCTCTGCCACCCATTTTTTTCGACGATTGATAAACCTGAGATATAAAAACTAAAAAGACCTTCCAATCCCTAAAAATTACAGACACTCTTCAGAATTATCTCTCTCTACATTTGTGCATTGTGCTTTTCCATTTAAGATGTACACATTTTTCTTAAATCAAAACTTTGAGTTTTTTGCTCTCCTTTCATCCCGTAAACAAAAAAGGCAAATAGATCACAACAAAATGAAAATTTTATAGTTGATGTATGAAAATAATTTAAAACAATCAAAAAATTAAATAAAGAAAATTCATTCACACACAACAAATGAACACAAAATTTTTTTTATCCAAGTTAGGGAAACTCCACTAATCCAACACTAATATCTGTGAATTTTACATGAAGGAGATTTTTTCTACACATGTTTTAAAAATGGATATGCATGCTAGAAACATGTTAAATATTCAAATGACCTATGGATCCAAAGCTTTTAAAGAGAATAACAAACGCACTTCAAATTCTTAAGTGAACGTGTAGTGGGATATTTACCCGAGTCTAACAAGTCATTATTTTGCCAATTTTAAAAAATTTGACCTAACAATCATATATGATTGTAAAGTGATTTATCATGCGTAACGGGCTATATTTTTGTAAGAAATGACTTATGGATTGCAATTCAACACTCAGTCAAAAATCCTCCGCCACTCATTTTTTTCGACGATTGTAAAACCTGTGACATAAAAACTAAAAAGAGCTTACAATCCCTAAAAATTATAGACACTCTCTGGAATTATCTCTCTCTACATTTGTACGTTGCGCTTTTCCATTTAAGATGTACACTTTTTTCTTAAATCAAAATTTTGATTTTTTGCTCTCCCTTCATCCCAAAAACAAAAAAGGCAAAAAGCTCACAACAAAATAAAAATTTTATAGTTGATGTATCGAAAAAATTTAAAACAATAACATATGTAAATAAAGAAAATTTATTCACACAACACAAATGAACACAAAAGTTTTGTTATCCATGTTTGGGAAATTCCACTAGTTTAACCATAATAGCTTGGAATTTTACAAGAAAGAGATTTCTTCTACACATGTTTTCTAAATTGATAAGCATGTTTGAAACATGTTAACTATGTGAATGAGCTATGGATGCAAAGCTTTTAAAGAGAATAACCAACGCTCATTAAATTCTCAAGTGAACTTGCGGTGGGATATTTACCCGAGTCAAACATCCCATTATTTTGCCCATTTGCAGAAAGCCGACATAATAATCATAGATGATTGTAAAGTGATTTATCATGCATAACGGGCTATATTTTTGTAAGAAATGACTTTTGGAATGAGAGTCAAGACTCAGTTAAAAATCCCCACCTCCCCCTTTTCCCTACGATTGCAAAACCTGAGAAATAATAACGAAAAAGTGCTTACAATCCCTAAACATTAAAAACAGTCTTTGGAATTATCTCTCCCTACATTTGCGCATTGTGCATTTTCGTTTTACATGTACACATTTTTCTTAAATCAAAGCTTTGAGTTTTTTGCTCTCCCTTCATCCCGTAAACAAAAAAGGCAAATAGATCACAATAAAATGAAAATTTTATAGTTGATGTACGGAAAAAATTTAAAACAATAAAAAAAGTAAATAAAGAAATTTTATTGACACACCACAAATGAGCACAAAAGTTTTGTTATCCAAGTTTGGGAAACTCCACTAGTCCAAGACTAATATCTTGGAATTTTACATAAAGGAGATTTTTTCTACACATGTTTTAAAAATGGATATGCATGCTAGAAATATGTTAAAGATTCAAATGACCTATGGATCCAAAGCTTTTAAAGAGAATAACAAACGCTCATTAAATTCTCAAGTGAACGTGCGGTGGGATATTTACCCGAGTCTAACAAGTCATTATTTTTTCAATTTTAAAAAATTCGACCTAACAATCACAAATGATTGTAAAGTGATATATCATGCGTAACGGGCTATATTTTTGTAAGAAATGACTTATGGATTGCAATTCAACACTCAGTTAAAAATTCTCCGCCACCCATTTTTTTCGACGATTGATCAACCTGAGATATAAAAACTAAAAATACCTTCCAATCCCTAAAAATTAGAGACACTCTTCAGAATTATCTCTCTCTACATTTGTGCGTTGTGCTTTTCCATTTAAGATGTACACATTTGTCTTAAATCAAAACTTTGAGTTTTTTGCTCTCCCTTCATCCCGTAAACAAAAAAGGCAAATAGATCACAACAAAATGAAAATTTTATAGTTGATGTATGAAAATAATTTAAAACAATTAAAAAATTAAATAAAGAAAATTCATTTACACACCACAAATGAACACAAAATTTTAGTTATCCAAGTTAGGGAAACTCCACTAGTCCAACACTAATATCTGTGAATTTTACATGAAGGAGATTTTTTCTACACATGTTTTAAAAATGGATATGCATGCTAGAAACATGTTCAATATTCAAATGACCTATGGATCCAAAGCTTTTAAAGAGAATAACAAACGCACTTCAAATTCTTAAGTGAACGTGTAGTGGGATATTTACCCGAGTCTAACAAGTCATTATTTTGCCAATTTTAAAAAATTTGACCTAACAATCATATATGATTGTAAAGTGATTTATCATGCGTAACGGACTATATTTTTGTAAGAAATGACTTATGGATTGCAATTCAACACTCAGTCAAAAATCCTCCGCCACTCATTTTTTTCGACGATTGCAAAACCTGTGACATAAAATCCAAAAAGAGCTTACAATCCCTAAAAATTATAGACACTCTTTGGAATTATCTCTCTCTACATTTGTGCGTTGTGCTTTTCCATTTTAGATGTACACTTTTTTTCTTAAATCAAAATTTTGATTTTTCGCCCTCCCTTCATCCCGAAAACAAAAAAGGCAAAAAACTCACAACAAAATAAAAATTTTATAGTTGATGTATCGAAAAAATTTAAAACAATAACAAATGTAAATAAAGAAAATTTATTCAACAACACAAATGAACACAATAGTTTTTTTATCCAAGTTTGGAAATTCCACTAATTTAACCCTAATAGCTTGGAATTTTACAAGAAAGAGATTTCTTCTACACATGTTTTAAAAATGGATATGCATGTTTGAATCATGTTAAAGATGCAAATGAGCTATGGATGCAAAGCTTTTAAAGAGAATAAGAAACGCTCATTAAATTCTCAAGTGAACTTGCGGTGGGATATTTACCCGAGTCAAACATGCCATTATTTTGCCCATTTGAAAAAAGACGACATAATAATCATAGATGATTGTAAAGTGATTTATCTTGCATAACGGGCAATATTTTTTAAAGAAATAACTTTTGGAATGGGATTCAACACTCAGTTAAAAATCACCCGCCTCCCCCTGTTCCCGACGATTGCAAAACCTGAGATATAAAAACGAAAAAGTGCTTGCAATCCCTAAAAATTACAGACACTCTTTGGAATTATCTCTCTCTACATTTGTGCATTGTGCATTTCCATTTTAGATGTACACATTTTTCTTAAATCAAAACTTGGAGTTTTTCGTTCTCCCTTCATCCCGTAAACAAAGAACTCAAATAGATCACAATAAAATGAAAATTTTATAGTTGATGTACGGAAAAAATTTAAAACAATAAAAAAATTAAATAAAGAAAATTTATTCACACACCACAAATGAACATAAAAGTTTTGTTATCAGAGTTTGGGAAAGTCCACTAGTCCAACACTATTACCTTGGAATTTTACATGAAGGAGATTGTTTCTACACATGTTTTAAAAATGGATATGCATGCTAGAAACATGTTAAAGATTCAAATGACCTATGGATCCAAAGCTTTTTAAGAGAATAACAAACGCTCATTAAATTCGTAAATGAACGTGCAGTGGGATATTAACCCGAGTCTAACAAGTCATTATTTTGCCCATTTTAAAAAATTTGACCTAACAATCATATATGATTGTAAAGTGATTTATCATGCGCAACGGGCTATATTTTTATAAGAAATGACTTATGGATTGCAATTCAACACTCAGTCAAAAATCCTCTGCCACTCATTTTTTTCGACGATTGCAAAACCTGTGACATTAAAACTAAAAAGAGCTAACAATCCCTAAAAATTATAGACACTCTTCAAAATTATATCTCTCTACATTTGTGCGTTGTGCTTTTCCATTTTAGATGTACACTTTTTTCTTAAATCAAAACTTTGATTTTTCTCTCTCCCTTCATCCCGAAAAAAAAAAAAGGCAAAAAGCTCACAAAAAAATAAAAATTTTATAGTTGATGTATCGAAAAAAATTAAAACAATAAAAAATGTAAATAAAGAAAATTTATTCAACAACACAAATGAACACAATAGTTTTTTTATCCAAGTTTGGAAATTCCACTAATTTAACCCTAATAGCGTGGAATTTTACAAGAAAGAGATTTCTTCTACACATGTTTTAAAAATGGATATGCATGTTTGAAGCATGTTAAAGATGCAAATGAGAAATGGATGCAAAGCTTTTAAAGAGAATAACAAATGCTCATTAAATTCTCAAGTGAACTTGAGGTGGGATATTTACCCGAGTCAAACATGCCATTATTTTGCCCATTTGCAAAAAGCCGACATAATAATCATAGATGATTGTAAAGTGATTTATCTTGCATAACGGGCAATATTTTTTAAAGAAATAACTTTTGGAATGGGATTCAACACTCAGTTAAAAATCACCCACCTCCCCCTTTTCCGGACGATTGCAAAACCTGAGATATAAAAACAAAAAAGTGCTTACAATCCCTAAAAATTACAGACACTCTTTGGAATTATCTCTCTCTACATTTGTGCATTGTGCATTTCCATTTTAGATGTACACATTTTTCTTAAATCAAAACTTCGAGTTTTTCATTCTCCCTTTATCCCGTAAACAAAAAACCCAAATAGATCACAATAAAATGAAAATTTTATAGTTGATGTACGGAAAAAATTTAAAACAATAAAAAAAGTAAATAAAGAAAATTTATTCACACACCACAAATGAACAGAAAAGTTTTGTTATCAGAGTTTGGGAAACTCCACTAGTCCAACACTAATAGCTAGGAATTTTACATGAAGGAGATTTTTTCTACACATGTTTTAAAAATGGATATGTATGCTAGAAACATGTTAAAGATTCAAATGACCTATGGATCCAAAGCTTTTAAAGAGAATAACAAACGCTCATTAAATTCTTATGTGAACGTGCAGTGGGATATTTACCCGAGTCTAACAAGTCATTATTTTGCCCATTTTAAAAAATTTGACCTAACAATCATATATGATTGTAAAGTGATTTATCATGCGTAACAGGCTATATTTTTGTAAGAAATGACTTATGGATTGCAATTCAACACTCAGTCAAAAATCCTCTGCCACTCATTTTTTTCGACGATTGCAAAACCTGTGACATAGAAACTAAAATGAGCTTACAATCCCTAAAAATTATAGACACTCTTCGGAATTATCTCTCTCTACATTTGTGCATTGTGCTTTTCCATTTTAGATTTACACTTTTTTCTTAAATCAAAAGTTTGATTTTTCCCTCTCCCTTCATCCCAAAAACAAAAAAGGCAAAAAGTTTACAACAAAATAAAAATTTTATGGTTGATGTATCGAAAAAATTTAAAACAATAACAAATGTAAATAAAAAAAATTTAATCAACAACACAAATGAACACAATAGTTTTTTTATCCAAGTTTGGAAATTCCACTAATTTAACCCTAATAGCTTGGAATTTTACAAGAAAGAGATTTCTTCTACACATGTTTTAAAAATGGATATGCATGTTTGAAACATGTTAAAGATGCAAATGAGCTATGGATGCAAAGCTTTTAAAGAGAATAACAAACGCTCATTAAAATCTCAAGTGAACTTGCGGTAGGATATTTACCCGAGTCATACATCCCATTATTTTGCCCATTTGAAAAAAACCAACATAATAATCATAGATGATTGTAAAGTGATTTATCTTGCATAACGGGCAATATTTTATAAAGAAATAACTTTTGGAATGGGATTCAACACTCAGTTAAAATTCACCCGCCTCCCCCTTTTCCCGACGATTGCAAAACCTGAGATATAAAAACGAAAAAGTGCTTACAATCCCTAAAAATTATAGATACTCTTTGGAATTATCTCTCTCTACATTTGTGCATTGTGCATTTCCATTTTAGATGTACACATTTTTCTTAAATCAAAACTTCGAGTTTTTCGCTCTCCATTCATCCCGTAAACAGAAAAGGCAAAAAGATCACAATAAAATGTAAATTTTATAGTTGATGTACGGAAAAAATTTAAAACAATAAAAAAATTAAATAAAGAAAATTTATTCACACACCACAGATGAGCACAAAAGTTTTGTTATCCAAGTTTGGGAAACACCACTAGTCCAACACTTATATCTTGGAATTTTACATGACGGTGATTTTTTCTACTCATGTTTTAAAAATAGATATGCATGCTAGAAACATGTTAAAGATTCAAATGACCTATGGATCCAAAGCTTTTAAAGAGAATAACAAACGCTCATTAAATTCTTAAGTGAACGTGCAGTGGGATATTTGCCCTAGTCAAACAAGCCATTATTTAGCCCATTTTCAAAAAGCTGACCTAACAATCATAGATGATCGTAAAGTGATTTGTCATGTGTAATGGGCTATATTTTTGTAAGAAATGACTTATGGATTGCAATTCAACACTCACTTAAAAATCCTCCGCCACCCATTTTTCCCGACGATTGCAAAACCTGAGATATAAAAACAAAAAAGAGCTTACAATCCCTAAAAATTACAGACACTCTTCGGAATTATCTCTCTCTACATTTGTGCATTGTGCTTTTCAATTTTAGATGTACACTTTTTTCTTAAATCAAAACATTGAGTTTTCACTCTCCCTTAATCCCGAAAACAAAAAAGGCAAGAGGTCACAACAAAATAAAAATTTTATAGCTGATGTACGGAAAAAATTTAAAACAATAACAAATGTGAAGAAATAAAATTTATTCACACAACACAAACGAACACAAAAGTTTTGTTATCCAAGTTTGGGAAATTCCACTAGTTTAACCCTAATAGCTTTGAATTTTACAAGAAAGTGATTTATTCTACACATGTTTTAAAAATGGATACGCATATTTGAAACAAGTTAAAGATGCAAATGAGCTATGGATGCAAAGCTTTTAAAGAGAATAAGAAACGCTCATTAAATTCACAAGTGAACTTGCGGTGGGATATTTACCCGAGTCAAACATGCCATTATTTTGCCCATTTGCAAAAATCCGACATAATAATCATTGATGATTGTAACGTGATTTATCATGGGTAACGGGCTATATTTTTGTAAGAAATGACTTTTGGATTGGGAGTCAACACTCATTTAAAAATCCCACGCCTCCTCCTTTTCCCGACGATTGCAAAACCCGAGATATAAAAATGAAAAAGTGCTCACAATCCCTAAAAATTATAGACACTCTTTGGAATTATAATTCTCTACATTTGTGCAATGTGCATTTCCGTTTAAGATGTACACATTTTTCTTAAATCAAAACTTCGAGTTTTTCTCGCTCCCTTCATCCCGTAAACAAAACAGGAAAATAGATCACAACAAAATGAAAATTTTATAGTTGATGTACAGAAAGAATTTAAAACAATAAAAAAAGTATATAAAGAAAATTTATTCACACGCCACAAATGAACACAAAAGATTTATTATCCAAGTTTGGGAAACTCCACTAGTCCAACACTAATATCTTGGAATTTTACATGAAGGAGATTTTTTCTTCACATGTTTTAAAAATGGATATGCATGCTAGAAACATGTTAAAGATTCAACTGACCTATGGATCCAAAGCTTTTAAAGAGAATAACAAACACTCATTAAAATCTCAAGTGAACGTGTGGTGGGATATTTTCCCAAGTCAAACAAGCCATAATTTTGCCCATTTTAAAAAAGTTGACCTAACAATAAGAGATGATTGTAAAGTGAAATGTCATGCGTAACGAGCTATATATTTTTTAGAAATGACTTATGGATTGGAAGTCAACACTCAGTTAAAAATCGCCCGCCTCCCCTTTTTCCCGGCGATTGCAAAACCTTAGATATGAAAACGAAAAAGTGCTTACGATCCCTCAATATTACAGACACTCTTTGGAATTATCTCTCTCTACATTTTTGCATTGTGCATTTCCATTTTAGATGTACACTTTTTTCTTAAATCAGAACTTCGAGTTTTCGCTCTCCCTTCATCCCATAAACAGAAAAGGCAAATAGATCACAACAAAAGAAAAATTTTATTATTGATGAGTGGAAAAAATTTAAAACAATAACTAATGTAAATAAAAAATATTTATTCACACACCACAAATGAACACAAAAGTTTTGTTATCCAAGTTTGGGAAATTCCATTAGTCCTACCCTAATAGCTTGGAATTTTACATGAATGAGATTTTTCTACACATGTTTGAAAAATGGATATGCATGCTTGAAACATGTTAAAGATTCAAATGACCTATGGATCCAAAGCTTTTAAAGAGATTAACAAACGCTCATTAAATTCTCAAGTGAACGTGTGGTGGAATATTTACCCGAGTCTAACAAGTCATTATTTTGCCAGTTTTCAAAAAGTTGACCTAACAATCATAGATGATTTTAAAGTGATTTATCATGCGTAACGGGCTATATTTTTGTAAGAAATGACTTATAGATTGCAATTCAACACTCAGTTAAATATCCTTCGCCACCCATTTTTCCCGACAATTGCAAAACCTGAGATATAAAAACTAAAAAGAGCTTACAATCCCTAAAAATTACAGACACTCTCGGAATTATCTCTCTCTTCATTTGTGCATTGTGCTTTTCCATTTTAGATGTACACTTTTTTCTTAAATCAAAACTTCGAGTTTTTCGCTCTCCCTTCATCTCGAAAAAAAAAGGCAAAGAGATCACAACAAAATCAAAATTTTATAGTTGATGTACGGAAAAAATTTAAAACAATAAAAAAAGTAAATAAAGAAAATTTATTCACACAACACAAATGAACAAAAAAATTTTGTTGTCCATGTTTGGGAAACTCCACTAGTCCAACACTAATATCTTGGAATTTTACATGAAGGAGATTTTTTCTACACATGTTTTAAAAATGGATATGCATGCTCGAAACATGTTATAGATTATAATGACCTATGGATCCAAAGCTTTTAAAGAGAATTACAAACGCTCATTAAATTCTCAAGTGAACGTGCGGTGGGATATTTGCACGAGTCAAACAAACCATTATTTTGCCCACTTTCAAAACGTTGACCTAGCAATCATATATGATTGTAAAGTTATTTATCATGCGTAACGGGCTATATTTTTTTAAGAAATGACTTTTGTATTGAGAGTCAACACTCAGTTAAAAATCGCCCGCTTCCCCCTTTTCCCAACAATTGCAAAACCTTAGATATAAAAACGCAAAAGTGCCTACGATCCCTAAATATTACAGACACTCTTTGAAATTATCTCTCTCTACATTTGTGCATTGTGCATTTCCATTTTAGATCTACACTTTTTTCCTAAATCAGAACTTTAAGATTTCGCTCTCCCTTCATCCTGAAAACAGAAAAGGCAAATAGATAACAACAAAATAAAAATTTCATAGTTGATGTGTGGAAAAAATTTAAAACAATAACTAATGTAAATAAAAAATATTTATTCACACACCACTAATGAACACAAAACTTTTGTTATCCAAGTTTGGGAAATTCCATTAGTCCAACCCTAATAGTTTGGAATTTTACATGACGGAGATTTTTTCTACACATGTTTTAAAAATGGATAAGCATGCTTGAAACATGTTAAAGATCCAAATGACCTATGGATCCAAAGCTTTTAAAGAGAATAACACACACTCATTAAATTCTTAAGTGAACGTGCGGTGGAATATTTACCCGAGTCTAACAAGTCATTACTTTTCCCATTTCCACAAAGTTGACCTAACAATCATAGATGATTGTAGAGTGATTTATCATGCACAACGGGCTATATTTTTGTATGAAATGACTTATGGATTGCAATTCAACAAAGTTAAAAATCCTTCGCCACCCATTTTTCCCGACGATTGCAAAACCGTAGATATAAAAACTAAAAAGAGCTTACAATCCCTAAAAATTATAGACACTCTTCTGAATTATCTCTCTCTACATTTGTGCATTGTGCTTTTCCATTTTAGATGTACACTTTTTTCTTAAATGAAAACTTTGAGTTTTCGCTCTCCCTTCATCCCGAAAACAAAAAACTCAAAAAGCTCACAACAAAATAAAAATTTTATAGTTGATGTATGGAAAAAATTTAAAACAATAACAAATGTAAATAAAGAAAATTTATTCACACAACACAAATGAACACAAAAGTTTTGTTATCCAAATTTGGGAAATTCCACTAGATTAACCCTAATAGCTTGGAATTTTACAAGAAAGAGATTTCTTCTACACATGTTTTAAAAATGGATATGCATGTTTGAAACATGTTAAAGATGCAAATGAGCTATGGATGCAAAGCTTTTAAAGAGAATAACAAACACTCATTAAATTATCAAGTGAACTTGCGGTGGGATATTTACCCGAGTCAAACATGCCATTATTTGCCCATTTCCAAAAAGCCGACATAATAATCCTAGATGATTGCAAAATGATTTATCACGCTTAACGGGCTATATTTTTGTAAGAAATGACTTTTGGATTGGGAGTCAACACTCAATTAAAAATCCCCCGCCTCCCCCTTTCTCCTGACGATTACAAAACCTGAGATATAAAAACGAAAAAGTGCTTACAATTCCTAAAAATTACAGACACTCTTTGGAATTATCTCTCTCTACATAGTTTATTGTGGATTGTCGTTTTAGATGTACACATTTTTCATAAATCAAAACTTTGAGTTTTTCGCTCTCCCTTCATCCTATAAAAAAAAAGGCAAAGATATCACAACAAAATGAAAATTATATAGTTGATGGACGGAAAAAATTTAAAACAATAAAAAAAGTAAATGAAGAAAATTTATTCACACACCACAAATGAACACAAAAGTTTTGTTATCCAAGTTCGGGAAATTCCATTAGTCCAACCCTAATAGCTTGGAATTTTACATGAAGGAGATTTTTTCTACACATATTTTTAAAATGGATATGCATGCTAGATACATGTTATAGATTCAAATGACCTATGGATCCAAAGCTCTTAAAGAGAATAACAAACGCTCATTAAATTCTCAAGTGAACGTGTGAACGGATATTTGCCTGAGTCAAACAACCCATTATTTTGCCCACTTTCAAAAAGTTGACCTAACAATCATAGATGATTGTAAAGTGATGTTTCATGCGTAACGGGCTATATTTTTGTAAGAAATAACTTGTGGATTGGAAGTCAACACTCAGTTAAAAATCTCCCGCCTCCCCCTTCTCACGACGATTGAAAAACCTTAGATATAAAAACAAAAAAGTGCTTACGATCCCTAAAAATTACCGACACCCTTTGGAATTATCTCTCTCTACATTTGTGAATTGTGCATTTCCATTTTAGATGTACACTTTTTTCTTAAATCAGAACTTTGAGTTTTTGCTCTCCCTTCATCCCGTAAACAGAAAAGGGAAATAGATCACATCAAAATAAAAAATTTATAGTTGATGTGTGGAAACAAATTAAAACAATAACTAATGTAAATAAAAAATATTTATTCACACACCACAAATTAACACAAAATTTTTGTTATCCAAGTTTTGGAAATTCCATTAGTCCAACCCTAATAGCTTGGAATTTTACATGAAGGAGATTTTTTCTACACATGTTGTAATAATGGATATGCATTCTTGAAACATGTTGAAGATTCAAATCACCAATGGATCTAAAGCTTTTAAAGAGAATAACAAACGCTCAATAAATTCTCAAGTGAACGTGCGGTGGGATATTTCCCTGAGTCTAACAAGTCATTATTTTGCCCATTTCCAAAAATTTGACCTAACAATCATAGATGATTGTAAAGTGATTTATCATGCGTAACGGGCTATAATTTTTTAAGAAATGACTTTTGGATTGGGAGTCAACACTCAGATAAAAATCCCCCGCCTCCCCCTTTTCCCGACGATTGCAAAACCTGAGATATAAAAACGAAAAAGTGCTTACAATCCCTAAAAATTACAGACAATCTTTGGAATTATCTCTCTCTACATTTGTGCATTGTGCATTTCCATTTTAGATGTACACTTTTTTCTTAACTCAGAAGTTTGAGTTTTTCGCTCTCCCTTCATGCCGTAAAAAAAAAAGGCAAAGAGATCACAACAAAATGACAATTTTATAGTTGATGTACAGAAAAAATTTAAAGGTTGAAAAAAGTAAATAAAGGAAATTTATTCACACCGCAAATGAACACAAAAGTTTTGTTATCCAAGTTTGGGAAACTCCACTAGTCCAGCACTAATATCTTGGAATTTTACATGAAGGAGATTTTTTCTACACATGTTTTAAAAATGGATATGCATGCTAGAAACGTGTTATAGATTCAAATGACCTATGGATCTAAAGCTTTTAAAGAGAATAACAGACGCTCATTAAAATCACAAGTGAACGTGCGGTGGGATATTTACCCGAGTCTAGCAAGTCATTATTTTGCCCATTTTCAAAAATTTGACCTAACAATCAAAGTTGATTCTAAAGTGATTTATCATGTGTAGCGGGCTATATTTTTGTAAGAAAAGACTTATGGATTGCAATTCAACGCTCAGTTAAAAATCCTCTGCGACCTATTTTTCCTAACGATTGCGAAACCTGAGATATAAAAACTAAAAAGAGCTTACAATCCCTAAATATTACAGACACTCTTCAGAATTCTCTCTCTCTCTACATTTGTGAATTGTACTTTTCTATTTTAGATGTACACTTTTTTCTTAAATCAAAACTTTGAGTTTTCGCTCTCCCTTCATCCTGAAAACAATAAAGGCAAAAAGCTCACAACGAATAAAAATTTTATAGTTGATGTATGGAAAAAATTTAAAACAATAACATATGTAAATAAAGAATTTTTTTTAACAACAACACAAATGAACACAAAAGTTTTGTTATCCAAGTTTGGGAAATTTCACAAGTTTAACCCTAATAGCTTGGAATTTAACAAGAAAGAAATTTCATCTACACATGTTTTAAAAATGGATATGCATGTTTGAAACATGTTAAATATGCAATTGAGCTATGGATTCAAAGCTTTTAAAGAGAATAACAAACGCTCATTAAATTCTCAAGTGAACTTGCGGTGGGATATTTACCCGAGTCAAACATGCCATTAATTTACCCATTTGCAAAAAGCCGACATAATAATCTTAGATGATTGTAAAGTGATTCATCATGTGTAACGGGCTATATTTTTGTATGAAATGACTTTTAGATTGGGAGTCAACACTTAGTTAAAAATCCCCCGCCTCCCCCTTTTCCCGACGATTGCAAAGCCTGAGATATAAAAACGAAAAAGTGCTTACAATCCCAAAAAATTACCGACACACTTTGGAATTATCTCTCTCTACATTTGTGCATTGTGCATTTCTGTTTTAGATGTATACATTTTTCTTAAATCAAAACTTCGAGTTTTTCGCTCTCCCTTCATCCTGTAAACAAAAAAGGCAAATAGATCACAACAAAATGAATTTTTTATGGTTGATGTATGGAAAAAATTTAAAACAATAAAAAAAGTAAATATAGAAAATTTATTCACACACCACAAATGAACACAAAAGTTTTGTTATCCAAGTTTGGGAAACTCCACTAGTCCAACACTAATAATATCTTGGCATTTTACATGAAGCAGATTTTTTCTACACATGTTTTAAAAATGGATATGCATGCTAGAAACATGTTATAGATTCAAATGACCTATGGATCCAAAGCTATTAAAGAGAATAACAAACTCTTGTTAAATTCTCAAGTGAACGTGCGGTGGGATATTTTCCCGAGTCTAACAAGTCATTATTTTGCCCATTTTCAAAAATTGTACCTAACAATCATAGATGATTGTAAAGTGATTTATCTTGCGTAACGTGCTATATTTTTGTAAGAAATGACTTTTGGATTGGGAGTCAACACTCAGTTAAAAATGCCCCGCCTCCCCCTTTTCCCGACGATTGCAAAACCTAAGAGATAAAAATGAAAAAGTGCTTACAATCCCTAAAAATTACAGAAACTCTTTGGAATTATCTCTCTCTACATTTGTGCATTGTGCATTTCCGTTTTAGATTACACATTTTTCTTAAATCAAAACTTTGAGTTTTTCTCTCTCCCTTCATCATGTAAACAAAAAAGGCGAATAGATCACAACAAAATGAAAATTTTATAGTTGATGTACGGAAAAAATTTAAAACAACAAAAAAAGTAAATAAAAAAAATTTTGTTCTCACACCACAAATGAACATAAAAGTTTTGTTATCCAAGTTTGGGAAACGCCACTAGTGCAACACTAATATTTTACATGAAGGAGATTTTTTCTACACATGTTTTAAAAATGGATATGCATGCTAGAAACATGTTAAAGATTCAAATGACCTATGGATCCAAAGTTTTTAAAGAGAATAACAAACGCTCATTAAATTCTCAAGTGAACGTGCGGTGGGGTATTTGCCCAAGTCAAAAAGCCATTATTTTGCCCACTTTCAAAAAGTTGACCTAACAATCATAGATGATTGGAGAGAGATTTGTCATGCGTAACGGGCTATATTTTTTTAAGAAATGACTTATGGATTTGAAGTCAACACTTACTTAAAAATCGCCGCCTCCCCCTTTTCCCGACGATTGCAGAACCTTAGATATAAAAACGAACAAGTGCATACGATCCCTAAAAATTACAGACAATCTTTCGAATTATCTCTCCCTACATTTGTGCATTGTGCATTTCAGTTTTAGATGTACACTTTTTTCTTCAATCAGAACTTTGAGTTTTCGCTCTCCCTTTATCACGTAAGCAGAAAAGGCAAATAGATGACAAAAAAATAAAAATTTTGTAGTTGATGTGTGGAAAAAATTTAAAACAATAACTAATGTAAATAAAAAATATTTATTCACACTCCACAAATGAACACAAAAGTTTTGATATCCAAGTTTTGGAATTTCCATTAGTCCAACCCTAAAAGCTTGGAATTTTACATGAAGGAGATTTTTTCTACACATGTTTTAAAAATGGATATGCATGCTTGAAACATGTTAAAGATTCAAATGACCTATGGATCCAAAGCTCTTAAAGAGCATAACAAACGGTCATTAAATTCTCAAGTGAACGTGCGGTGGGATATTTACCCGAGTCTAACAAGTAATTATCATGCGTAATGGGCTATATTTTTGAAATAAATGACTTATGGATTGCAATTCAACGCTCAGTTAAAAATCCTCCGCCACCCATTTTTCCCGACGATTGCGAAACCTGAGATATAAAAACTAAAAAGAGCTTACAATCCCTAAATATTATAGACACTCTTCGGAATTCTCTCTCTCTACATTTGTGCATTGTGCTTTTCCATTTTAGATGTACACTTTTTTCTTAAATCAAAACTTTGAGTTTTCGCTCTCCCATCATCCTAAAAACGAAAAAGGCAAAAAGCTCACAACGAATAAAAATTTTATAGTTGATGTATGGAAAAAATTTAAAACAATCACAAATGTAAATAAAGAAATTTTTTTTACAACAACACAAATGAACACAAAAGTTTTGGTATCCAAGTTTGGGAAATTCCACAAGTTTAACCCTAATAGCTTGGAATTTAACAAGAAAGAGATTTCATCTACACATGTTTTAAAAATGGATATGCATGTTTGAAACATGTTAAAGATGCATATGAGCTATGGATTCAAAGCTTTTAAAGAGAATAACAAACGCTCATTAAATTCTCAAGTGAACTTGCGGAGGGATATTTACTCGAGTCAAACATGCCTTTATTTTGCCTATTTGCAAAAATCCGTATAATAATCGTAGATGATTGTAAAGCGATTCATCATGCGTAATGGGCTATATTTTTGTAAGAAATTAGTTTTAGATTGGGAGTCAACATTCAGTTGAAAATCCCCCGCCTCCCCCTTTTCCCGACGATTCAAAGCCTGAGATATAAAAACGAAAAAGTGCTTACAATCCCTAAAAATTACAGACACACTTTGGCATTATCTCTCTCTACATTTGTGCGTTGTGCATTTCCGTTTTAGATGTACACATTTTTTTTAAATCAAAACTATGAGTTTTTCGCTCTCCCTTCATCATGTAAAGAAAAAAGGCAAATAAGTCACAACAAAATGAAAATTTTATAGTTGATGTACAGAAAAAATTTAAAACAATAAAAAATATAAATAAAGAAAATTTATTCACACACCACAAATGAACACAAAGGTTTTGTTATCCAAGTGTGGGAAACTCCACTAGTCCAACACTAATATTTTACATGAAGGAGATTTTCTCTACACATGTTTTAAAAATGAATATGCTTGCTAGAAACATGTTAAAGATTCAAATGACCTATGGATCCAAAGCTTTTAAAGAGAATAACAAACGCTCATTAAATTCTGAAGTGAACGTGCGATGGGGTATTTGGCCAAGTCAAACAAGCCATTATTTTGCCCATTTGCAAAAAGTTGACCTAACAATCATAGATGATTGTAAAGTGATTTGTCATGCGTAACGTGCCACATTTTTTTATGAAATGACTTGTGGATTTGAAGTCAACACTTAGTTAAAAATCGCCTGCCTCCCCCTTTTCTCGACGATTGTAAAACCTTAGATATAAAAACGAGCAAGTGCTTACGATCCCTAAAAATTACAGACAATCTTTGGAATTATCTCTCTCTACATTTTTGCATTGTGCATTTCAATTTTAGATGTACCCTTATTTCTTCAATCAGAAATTTGAGTTTTCGCTCGCCCTTCATCACGTAAACAGAAAAGGCAAATAGATCACAACAAAATAAAAAATTTATAGTTGATGTGTGGAAAAAATTTTAAACAATAACCATTTTAAATAAAAAATATTTATTCACCCACCACAAATGAACACAAAAGTTTTGTTATCAGAGTTTGGGAAATTCCATTAGTCCAACCCTAAAAGCTTGGAATTTTACATGAAAGAGATTTTTTCTACACATGTCTTAAAAATTGATATGCATGTTTGAAACATGTTAATGATTCAAATGACCTATGGATCCAAAGCTTTTAAAGAGAATAACAAACGCTCATTAAATTCTCAAGTGAACGTGCGGTGGGATATTTACCCGAGTCTAACAAATCATTATTTTGCCCATTTTAAAAAATTTGACCTAACAATCATAGATGATTGTAAAGTGATTTATCATGCGTAACGGGCTATATTTTTGTAAGAAATGACTTATGGATTGCAATTCAACACTCAGTTAAAAATCCTCCGCCTCCCATTTTTCCCGACGATTGCAAAACCTGAGATATAAAAACTATAAAGAGCTTACAATCCCTAAAAATTACAGACACTCTTCAGAAATATCTCTTTCTATATTTGTGCATTGTGCTTTTCCATTTTAGATGTACTCTTTTTTCTTAAATCAAAACGTTGAGTTTTCGCTCTCCCTTCATCCCGAAAATAAAAAAGGCAAAAAGCTCACAACAAAATAAAAATTTTATGGTTGATATATAGAAAAAATTTCAGACAAAAACAAATGTAAATAAAGAATTTTTTTTCACAATACACAAATGAACACAAAAGTTTTGTTATCAAAGTTTGGGAAATTCCAAAAGTTTAACCCTAATAGCTTGGAATTTAACAAGAAAGAGATTTCATCTACACATGTTTTAAAAATAGATATGCATGTTTGAAACATGTTAAAAATTCAAATGAGCTATGGATTCAAGCTTTTAAAGAGAATAACAAACGCTCATTAAATTCTCAAGTGAACTTGCGGTGCGATATTTACCCGAGTCAAACATGCCATTATTTTGCCCATTTTCAAAAAGCCTACATAATAATCATAGATGATTTTAAAGTGTTTTATTATGCGTAACGGGCTATATTTTTGAAAGAAATGACTTTTGGATTGGGGGTCAACACTCAGTTAAAAATCTCCGGCCTCCCCCTTTTCTCGACGATTGCAAAACCTGAGATATAAAAACGAAAAAGTGCTTACAATCCCTAAAAATTACAGACACACTTTTGAATTATCTCTCTCTACATTTGTGCAATGTGAATTTCCGTTTTAGATGTACACATTTTTATTAAATTAAAACGTCGAGTTTTTTGCTCTCCCTTCATCCCGTAAACAAAAAAGGCAAATAGATGTACGGAAAAAAATTTAAACAATAAAAAAAGTAAATAAAGAAAATTTATTCACACGCCACAAAGGAACACAAAAGTTTTGTTATCCAATTTTTGGAAACTCCACTAGTCCAACTCTAATATCTTGGAATTTTACATGAAGGAGATTTTTTCTACACATGTTTTAAAAATGGATATGCATGCTAGAAACATGTTAAAGATTCAAATGACCTATAGATCCAAAGCTTTTAAAGAGAATAACAAACACACATTAAATTCTCAAGTGAACGTGCCGTGGGATGTTTGCCCGAGTCAAACAAGCCATTATTTTGCCCACTTTCAAAAAGTTGACCTAACAATCATAGATTGTTGTAAAGTGATTTGTCATGCGTAACGGGCTATATTTTTTTAAGTAATGACTTAAGGATTGGAAGTCAACACTCAGTTAAAAATCGCCCGCCTCCCTTTTCCCGATGAATGCAAAACCTTAGATATAAAAAAGAACAAGTGCTTACGATCCCTTGAAATTACAGACACTCTTTGTAAATATCTCTCTCTACATTGTGCATTTCCATTTTAGATGTACACTTTTTTCTTAAATTAGAACTGTGAGTTTTCGCTCTCCCTTCATCCCGTAAATAACAACGGCAAATAGATCACAACAAAATAAAATTTTTATAGTTGATGTGTGGAAAAAATTTAAAACAATAACTAATGTAAATTAAACATTTTTATTCACACACCACAAATGAACACAAAAGTTTTGTTATACAAGTTTGGGAAATTCCATTAGTCCAACCCTAATAGCTTGGAATTTTACATGAAGGAAATTTTATCTACACATGTTTTAAAAATGGATATGCATGCTTGAAACATGTTAAAGATTCAAATGACCTATAGATCCAAAGCTTTTAAAGCGATTAACAAACGCTCATTAAATTCTCAAGTGAACGTGCGGTGGGATATTTACCCGAGTCAAACAAGTCATTATTTTGCCCATTTTCAAAAATTTCACCTAACAATCATAGATGATTGTAAAGTGATTTATCAAGCGTAACGGGCTATATTTTTGTAAGAAATGACTTATGGATTGCAATTCAATACTCAGTTAAAAATCCTCTGCCACCCATTTTTCCCGACGATTGCAAAACCTGAGATATAAAAATTAAAAAGAGCTTACAATCCCTAAAAATTACAGACACTCTTTGGAATAATCTTTCTCAACATTTTTGTATTGTCCTTTTCCATTTTAGCTGTACACTTTTTTATTAAATAAAAACTTTGAGTTTTCGCTCTCCCTTCATCCCGAAAACAAAAAAGGCAAAAAGCTCACAACAAAATAAAAATTTTATAGTTGATGTATGGAAAAAATTAAAAACAATAACAAATTTAAATAAATAAAATTTATTCACCTAACACAAATGAACACAAAAGTTTTGTTATCCAAGTTTGGGAAATTCCACTAGTTTAACCCTAATAGCTTGGAATTTTACAAGAAAGAGATTTCGTCTACACATGTTTTAAAAATGGATATGCATGTTTGAAACATGTTAAAGATGCAAATGAGCTATGGATTCAAAGCTTTTCTAGAGAATAACAAACGCTCATTAAATTCTCAAGTGAACTTCTGGTGGGATTTTTACCCGAGTCAAACATGCCAATATTTTGCCCATTTGCAAAAAGCCAACATAATAATCATAGAGGATTTTAAAGTGATTTATGATGCGTAACGGGTTATATTTTTGTAAGAAATAACTTTTGGATTGGGAGTCAACACTCAGTTAAAAATCCCCCGCCTCCCCCTTTTCCCGACAATTGCAAAACCTGAGATATAAAAACAAAAAACTGCTTACAATCCGTAAAAATTACAGACACTCTTTGGAATTATCTCTCTCTACATTTGTGCATTGTGCATATCCGTTTTAGATGTACAAATTTTTCTTAAATCAAGACTTCGAGTTTTTCCCTCACCCTTCATCCCGTAAACAAAAAAGGCAAATAGATCACAACAAAATAAAAATTTTATAGTTGATGTACGGAAATAATTTAAAACAATAAAAAAAGTAAATAAATAAAATTTATTCACACACCACAAATGAACACAAAAGTTTTGTTGTCAAAGTTTGGGAAACTCCACTAGTCCAACACTAATATCTTGGAATTTTACATGAAGGGGATTTTTTCTACACATGTTTTAAAAATGGATATGCATGCTAGAAACAAGTTACAGATTCAAATGACCTATGGATCCAAAGCTTTTAATGCGAATAAAAAATGCTCATTAAATTCTCAAGTGAACGTGCGGTGGGATATTTGCCCGAGTCAAACAAGCCATTATTTTGCCCATTTTCAAAAAGTTGACCTAACAATCATAGACGAGTGAAAAGTGATTTTTCATGCGTAATGGGCTATATTTTTATAAGAAATGACTTATGGATTGGATGTCGACACTCTGTTAGAAATCGCCCGTCACCCCCTTTTCCTGACGATTACTAAACCTTAGATATAAAAAAGAAAAACTTCTTACGATCCGTAAAAAATACGGACACTCTTTGGAATTATCTCTCAATACATTTGTGCAGTGTGCATTTCGCTTTTAGATATACACTTTTTTCTTAAATCAGAACTTTGAGTTTTCGTTCTCCCTTTATCCCGTAAATAGAAAAGGCAAATAAATCACAATAAAATAAAAATTTTATAGTTGATGAGTGGAAAAAATTTAAAACAATAACTAATGTAAATAAAAAATATTTATTCACACACCGCAAATGAACACAAAATTTTTGTTATCCAAGTTTTGGAAATTCCATTAATCTAATCCTAATAGCTTGGATTTTTACATGAAGGAGATTTTTTCTACACATGTTTTAAAAATGAATATGCATGCTTGAAAAATTTTAAAGATTCAAATGACCTATGGATCCAAAGCTTTTAAAGAGAATAACAAATGCGCATTAAATTCTCAAGTGAACGTGCGGTGGGAAATTTACCCGAGTCTAACAAGTACTTATTTTGCCCATTTTCAAAAATTTGACTTAATAATCATAGTTGATTCTAAAGTGATTTATCATGCATAACGGGCTATATTTTTTTAAGAAATGACGTATGGATTGCAATTCAACACTCAGTTAAAAATCCTCCGACACCCATTTTTTCCTACGATTACAAAACCTGAGATATAAAAACTAAAAAAAGCTTACAATCCCTAAAAATTACAGACACTCTTCAGAAATATCTCTCACTACATTTGTGCATTGTGCTTTTCCATTTTAGATCTACACATTTTTCTTCATTCAAAATTTTGAGTTTTCGCTCTCCCTTCATCCCAAAAACAAAAAATGCAAAAAGCTCACAACAAAATAAAAAATTTATAGTTGATGTATGGAAAAAATTTAAATCAATAACAAATTTAAATAAAAAAATTATTCACACAACACACTTGAACACAAAATTTTTGTTATCCAAGTTTGGGAAATTCCACTAGTTTATTCCTGATAGCTTGGAATTTTAAAAGAAAGATATTTCTTCTACACATATTTTAAAAATGGATATTCAAGTTTGAAACATGTTAAAGATGCAAATGTGCTATGGATGCAAAGCTTTTTATGAGAATAACTAATGCTCACTAAATTCTAGAGTGAACTTGTAGTGGGATATTTACCCGAGTCAAACATGCCATTAATTTGCCCATTTGCAAAAAGCCGACATAATAATCACAGTTGATTGTAAAGTAATTTATCATGCGTAATGGGCTATATTTTTGTAAGAAATGACTTTTGGATTGGGAGTCAACACTCTGTTAAAAATTCTTTTGGAATTTTAAAAGAAAGATATTTCTTCTCCACATGTTTTAAAAATGGATATTCATGTTTGAAACATGTTAAAGATGCAAATGAGCTATGGATGCAAAGCTTTTTAAGAGAATAACTAATTCTCACTAAATTCTCAAGTGAACTTGCGGTGGGATATTTACCCGAGTCAAACATGCCATTAATTTGCCCTTTTGCAAAAAGCCGACATAATAATCATAGATGATTGTAAGGTAATTTATCATGCGTAATGGGCTATATTTTTGTAAGAAATGACTTTTGGATTGGGAGTCAACACTCGGTTAAAAATTCCCCGCCTCCCCCTTTTCCCGACGATTGCAAAACCTGAGATATAAAAACGAAAAAGTGCTTACAATCCCTAAAAATTACAGACACCCTTTGGAATTATCTGGCTCTACATTTGTGCATCGTGCATTTTCCTTTTAGATGTACACATTTTTATTAAATCAAAACTTCGAGTTTTTCGCTCTCCCTTCATCCTGTAAACATAAAAGGCAAATAGATCACAACAAAATGAAAATTTTATAGTTGATATACGGAAAAAATTTAAAACAATAAAAAAAGTAAATAAATAAAATTTATTCACACACCACAAATGAACACAAAAGTTTTGTTATCCAAGTTTGGGTAACTCGACTAATCCAACACTAATATCTTGGAATTTTACATGAAGGAGATTTTTTCTACACATGTTTTAAAATGGATATGCATGCTAGAAACATGTTAAAGATTCAAATGACCTATGGATCCAAAGCTTTTAAAGAGAATAACAAATGCTCATTAAATTCTCAATTGAACGTGTTGTGGGATGTTTGCCCGAGTCAAACAAGCCATTTTTTTGCCCACTTTCAAAAAGTTATCCTAACAATCATAGATGATTGTAAAGTGATTTGTCATGCGTAACGGGCTATATTTTTGTAAGTAATGACTTACGGATTGGAAGTCAACACTCAGTTAAAAATCGCCCGCGTCCCCCTTTTCCCGACGATTGCTAAACCTTCGATATAAAAACGAACAAGTGCTTACGATCCCTTAAAATTACAGACACTCTTTGTAAATATCACTCTCTACATTTGTTCATTGTGCATTTCCATTTTAGATGTACACTTTTTTCTTAAATCAGAACTTTGAGTTTTTGCTCTCCCTTCATCCCGTAAATAAAAACGGCAAATAGATCACAACAAAATAAAAATTTATAGTTGATGTGTGAAAAATTTTAAAACAATAACTAATGTAAATTAAAAAATTTTATTCACACACCACAAATGAACACAAAAGTTTTATTATCCAAGTTTGGGAAATTCCATTAGTCCAAATCTAATAGCTTGGAATTTTACATGAAGGAGATTTTTTCTACACATGTTTTAAAAATGGATATGCATGCTATAAACATGTTAAAGATTCAAATGACCTATGGATCCAAAGCTTTTAAAGAGAATAACAAACGCTCATTAAATTCTCAAGTGAACGTGCGGTGGGATATTTACCCGAGTCAAACAAGCCATTATTTTGCCCACTTTCAAAAAGTTGACCTCACAATCTTAGATGATTGTAAAGTGATTTGTCATGTGTAACGGGCTATATTTTTGTAAGCAATGACTTATGGATTGGAAGCAAACACTCAGTTAAAAATCGCCCGCCTCCCCCTTTTCCCGACGATTGCAAAACCTTATATATAAAAACGAACAAGTGCTTACGATCCCTTAAAATTACAGACACTCTTTGTAAATATCTCTCTCTACATTTGTGCATTGTGCATTTCCATTTTAGATGTACACTTTTTTCTTAAATCAGAACTTTGAGTTTTCGCTCTCCCTTCATCCTGTAAATAGAAACAGCAAATAGATCACAACAAAATAAAAATTTTATAGTTCATGTGTGGAAAAAATTTTAAAAAATAAATAATGTAAATTAAAAAGTTTTATTCACACACCACAAATGAACACAAAAGTTTTGTTATCCAAGTTTGGGAAATTCCATTAGTCCAACCCTAATAGCTTGGAATTTTACAAGAAGGAGAGTTTTTCTACACATATTTTAAAAATGGATATGCATGCTTGAAACATGTTAAAGATTCAAATGTCCTATAGATCCAAAGCTATTAAAGCGATTAAGAAACGCTCATTAAATTCTAAAGTAAACGTGCGGTGGGATATTTACCCGAGTCTAACAAGTCATTATTTTACCCATTTTCAAAAATTTGACCTCACAATCATAGATGATTGTAAAGTGATTTATCAAGCGTAATGGGCTATATTTTTGTAAGAAATGACTTACGGATTGCAATTCAACACTCAGTTAAAAATCCTCCGCCACCCATTTTTCCCGACGATTGCAAAACCTGAGATATTAAAACTAAAAAGAGCTTACAATCCCTAAAATTTACAGACACTGTTCGGAATTATCTCTCACTACATTTTTGCATTGTGCTTTTCTTTTTTAGATGCACACTTTTTTCTTAAATAAAAACTTTGAGTTTTCGCTCACCCTTCATCCCGAAAAAAAAAAAGGCAAAAACCTCACAACAAAATAAAAATTTTATATTTGATGTATGGAAAAAATTTAAAACAATAAAAAATGTAAATAAAGAAAATTTATTCACACAACAGAAATGAACACAAAAGATTTGTTATCCAAGTTTGGGAAAATCCACTACTTTAACCCTAATAGCTTGGAATTTTACAAGAAAGAGATTTCGTCTACACATGTTTTAAAAATGGATATTCTTGTTTGAAACATGTTAAAGATGCAAATGAGCTATGGATGCAAAGCTTTTAAAGAGAATAACAAACGCTCATTAAATTCTCAAGAAAACTTCCGGTGGGATATTTAAACGAGTCAACCATGCCATTAATTTGCCCATTTGCAAAAAGCCGACATAATAATCATAGATGATTGTCAAGTGATTTATCATGCGTAATGAGCTATATTTTTGTAAGAAATGACATTTGGATTGGGAGTCAACACTCAGTTAAAAATCCCCCGCCTCCCCCTTTTCCCGACGATTGCAAAACCTGAGATATAAAAACGAAAAAGTGCTTACAATCCCTAAAAATTACAGACACTCTTTGGAATTATCTCTGTCTACATTTCTGCGTTGTGCATATCCGTTTTAGATGAACACATTTTTCTTAAGTCAAAATTTCGATTTTTTCGCTCTGCCTTCATCCCGTAAACAAAAAAGGAAAATAGATCACAACAAAAAGAAAATTTTATAGTTGATGTACGGAAAAAATTTAACACAATATAAAAATTAAATAAAGAAAATATATTCACACACCACAAATGAACACAAAAGTTTTGTTATCCAAGTTTGGGTAACTCCACTAGTCCAACACTAATATCTTGGAATTTTACATGAAGGAGATTTTTTCTACCCATGTTTTAAAAATGGATATGCATGCTAGAAACATGTTAAAGATTCAAATGACCTATGGTTCCATGCCTTTTAAAGAGAATAACAAAAGCTTAATAAATTCTCAAGTGAACGTGCGGTGGGATATTTGCCCGAGTCAAACAAGCCCTTATTTTGCCCATTTTATAAAATTGAACTAACAATCATAGACGATTGTAAAGTGATTTGTCATGCATAACGGGCTATATTTTTGTAAGAAATGACTTATGGATTGGAAGTCCCCCTTTTCCCGACGATTGCAAAAGCTTAGATATAAAAACGAAAAAGTTCTTATGATCCATAAAAATTACGGACACTCTTTGGAATTATCTCTCTCTACATTTGTGCATTGTGCATTGTGCATTTCACTTTTAGATGTACACTTTTTTCTTAAATCAGAACTTTGAGTTTTCGCTCTCCCTTCATCCCATAAACAGAAACGGCAAATAAATCACAACAAAATAAAAATTTTATAGTTGATGTGTGGAAAAAATTTAAAACAATAACTAATGTAAATAAAAAATATTTATTCACACACCAGAAATGAACACAAAACTTTTGTTATCCAAGTTTGGGAAATTCCATTAATCTAACCCTAATAGCTTGGAATTTTACAAGAAGTTGATTTTTTCTACACATGTTTTAAAAATGGATATGCATGCTTGAAACATGTTAAAGATTCAAATGACCTATGGATCCAAAGCTTTTAAAGGGAGTAGCAAACGCTCATTAAATTCTCAAGTGAACGTGCGGTGGGATATTTACCCGAGTCTAACAAGGAATTATTTGCCCATTTTCAAAAAATTTTACATTACAATCATAGTTGATTCTAAAGTGATTTATCATGCATAACGGGCTATATTTTTGTAAGAAATGACTTATGGATTCCAATTCAACACTCAGTTAAAAATCCTCCGCCACCCATTTTTCACGACAATTGCAAAGCCTCAGATATAAAAACTAAAAAGAGCTTACAATCCCTAAAAATTACAGACACTCTTCGGAATTATGTCTCTCTACATTTGTGCATTGTGCTTTTTTATTTTAGATGTACCATTTTTTCTTAAATCAAAACTTTGAGTTTTCGCTCTCCCTTCATCCTGAAAACAAAAAAGGCAAAAAGCTCACAACAAAATAAAAATTTTATAGTTGATGTATGGAAAAATTTTAAATCAATAAAAAATGTAAATAAAGAAATTTTTTTCACACAACACATGAACACAAAAGTTTTGTTATCCAAGTCTTTTTTTACAGGAAAGATAGTTCTTCTACACATGTTTTAAAAATGGATATGCATGTTTGAAACATGTTTAAGATGCAAATGAGCTATGGATGCAGAGCTTTTAAAGAGAATAACAAACGCTCATTAAATTATCAAGTGAAGTTGCGGTGGGATTTTTGCCCGAGTCAAACATGCCATTAATTTGCCCACTTGGAAAAACCCGACAAAATATCATAGATGATTGTAAAGTGATTTATCAGGTGTAACGGGCTATATTTTATTAAGAAATGACTTTTGGATTGGGAGTCAAAACTCAGTTAAAAATCCCCTGCCTCCTACTTTTCCCGACGATTGCAAAACCTGAGATATAAAAATGAAAAAGTGCTTACGATCCCTAAAAATTACAGACACTCTTTGGAATTATCTCTCCCTACATTTGTTCATTGTTCATTTCTGTTTTAGATGTACACATTTTTCTTAAATCAAAACTTCAAGTTTTTCGTTCTCCCTTCATCCCGTAAACAAAAATGGCAAATAGATCACAACAAAATAAAAATTTTATAGTTGATGTATGGACAAAATTTAAAAAAATAAAAAAAGTAAATAAAGAAAATTTATTCACACACCACAAATGAACACAAAAGTTTTGTTATCCAAGTTTGGGAAATTCCGTTAGTCCAACCCTAATAGCTTGGAATTTTACATGAAGGAGATTTTTTCTACAAATGTTTTAAAAATGGATATACATGTTTGAAACATGTTAAAGATTCAAATGACCTATGGATCCAAAGCTTTTAAACAGAATAAAAAACGCTCATTAAATTCTCAAGTGAACGTGCGATTATTTTGCCCATTTTCAAAAATTTGACGTAACAATCATAGATGATTGTAAAGTGATTTATCATGCGTAACAGGCTATATTTTTGTAAGAAATTACTTATGGATTGCAATTCAACAGTCAGCTAAAAATCCTCCGCCACCCATTTTTCCTGACGATTGCAAAACCAGAGATATAAAAACTAAAAAGAGCTTGCAATCGCTAAAATTTACTGACACTGTTCGGAATTATCTCTCTCTACATTTTTGCATTGTGCTTTTCTTTTTTAGATGCACACTTTTTTCTTAAATAAAAACTTTGAGTTTTCGCTCTCCCTTCATCCCGAAAACAAAAAAGGCAAAAAGCTCACAACAAAATAAAAATTTTAAAGTTGATGTATGGAAAAAATTTAAAGCAATAAAAAATGTAAAGAAATAAAATTTATTCACACAACACAGATGAACACAAAAGTTTTGTTATCAGAGTTTGGGAAATTCCACTAGTGTAACTTTAATAGCTTGGAATTTTACAACAAAGAGATTTCTTCTACACATGTTTTAAAAATGGATACACATATTTGAAACATGTTAAAGATGCAAATGAGCTATGGATGCAAAGCTTTTAAAGAGAATAACAAATGCTCATTAAATTCTCAAGTGAACTTGCGGTGGGATATTTACCCGAGTCAAACATGCCATTATTTTGCCCATTTGCAAAAATCCGACATAATAATCATTGATGATTGTAAAGTAATTTATCATGGGTAACGGGCTACATTTTTGTAAGAAATGACTTTTGGATTGGGAGTCAACACTCAGTTAAAAATCCCACGCCTCCCCCTTTTCCCGACGATTGCAAAACCTGAGATATAAAAACGAAAAAGTGCTCACAATCCCTAAAAATTACAGACACTCTTTGGAATTATCTTTCTCTACATTTGTGCAATTTGCATTTTCGGGTTAGATGTACACATTTTTCTTAAATCAAAACTTTGAGTTTTTCGCTCTCCCTTCATGCCGTAAACAAAAAAAGGCAAATAGATCACAACAAAATGAAAATTTTATAGTTGATGTACGGAAAAAATTTAAAGCAATAAAAAAAGTAAATAAAGAAAATTTATTCACACGCCACAAATGAACACAAAAGATTTGTTATCCAAGTTTGGGAAACTCCATTAGTCCAATACTAATATTTAACATGAAGGAGATTTTTTCTTCACATGTTTTTAAAATGGATATGCATGCTAGAAACATGTTAAAGATTCAAATGAGCTATGGATCTAAAGCTTTTAAAGAGAATAAAAAACAGACATTAAAATCTCAAGTGAACGTGCGGTGGGATATTTTCCCGAGTCAAACAAGCCATTATTTTGCCCACTTTAAAAAATTGACCTAACAATCATAGATGATTTTAAAGTGATTTGTCATGTGTAACGGGCTATATTTTTGTTATAAATGACTGATGGATTAGAAGTCAACACTCAGTTAAAAATCGTTCGCGTCCCCTTTTTCCCGACGATTGCAAAACCTTAGACATAAAAACGAAAAAGTGCTTACGATCTCTCAAAATTACAGACACTTTTGGAATTATCTCTCCCTACATTTGTTCATTGTGCATTTCCATTTTAGATGTACACTTTTTTCTTAAATCAGAACTTCGAGTTTTCGCTCTCCCTTCATCCCATAAACAGAAAAGGCAAATAGATCACAACTAAAGAAAAATTTTATAGTTGATGTGTGGAAAAAAATTAAAACAATAACTAATATAATTAAAAAATATTTATTCACACACCACAAATGAACACAAAAGTTTTGTTATCCAAGTTTGGGAAATTCCATTAGTCCTACCGTAATAGCTTGGAATCTTACATGAAGGAGAATTTTTCTACACATGTTTTAAAAATGGATATGCCTGTTTGAAACATGTTAAGGATTCAAATGACCTATGGATCCAAAGCTTTTAAAGAGATTAACAAACGCTCATTAAATTCTCAAGTGAACATGTGGTGGAATATTTACCCGAGTCTAACAAGTCATTATTTTGCCCGTTTTCAAAAAGTTGACCTAACAATCATAGATGATTGCAAAGTGATTTATCATGTGTAATGGGCTATATGTTTGTAAGAAATGACTTATGGATTGCAATTCAACAGTCAGTTAAATATCCTCCGCCACCCATTTTTCCCGACGATTGCAAAACTTCAGATATAAAAACTAAAAAGAGCTTACAATCCCTAAAAATTACAGTCACTCTTCGGAATTATCTCTCTCTACATTTGTGCATTGTGCTTTTCCATTTTAGATGTACACTTTTTTATTAAATGAGAATTTTCAGTTTTCGTTCTCCCTTCATCCCGTAAACAGAAAATGCAAATAGATCACAAAAAAAAAAAAAATTTATAGTTGATGCGTGGAAAAAATTTAAAACAATAACTAATGTAAATAAAAAATATTTATTCACACACCACAAATGAACACAAAATTTTTGTTATCCAAGTTTGGGAAATTTCATTAGTCCAACCCTAATAGCTTGGAATTTTAGATGCAGGAAATTTTTTCTACACATGTTTTAAAAATGGATATGCATGCTGTAAACATGTCAAAGATTCAAATGAGCCATGGATCCAAAGCTTTTAAAGAGAATAACAAACGCTCATTAAATTCTGAAGTGAACGTGCGGTGGGATATTTACCCGAGTCTAACTAGTCATTATTTTGCCCATTTTCAAAAATTTGACGTAACAATCACAGATGATTGTAAAGTGATTTATCATGCGTAACGGGCTATATTTTTGTAAGAATTCACTTATGGATTGCAATTCAACACTCAGTAAAAAGTCCTCCGCCACCCATTATTCCCGACTATTGCAAACCCTGATATATAAAAACTAAAAAGAGCTTACAATCCCTAAAAATTACAGATACTCTTCGGAATTTTCTCTCTCTAGATTTGTGCATTGTGCTTTTCCATTTTAGATGTACACTTTTTTCTTAAATTAAAACTTTGAGTTTTTGCTCTCCCTTCATCCCGAAAACAAAAAAGCCAAAAAGCTCACAAAAAAATAAAAAATTTATAGTTGATGTATGGAAAAAATTTAAAACAATAAAAAATGTAAATAAAGAAAATTTATTCACACAACACAAATGAACACAAAAGTTTTGTTATCCAAGTTTGGGAAATTCCACTAGTTTAACCGTAATAGCTTGGAATTTTACAAGAAAGAGATTTCTTCTACACGTTTTAAAAATGGATAAGCATGTTTGAAACATGTTAAAGATGCGAATGAGCTATGGACGCAAAGCTTTTAAAGAGAATAACCAACACTCATTAAATTCTCGAGAGAACTTGCGGTGGGATATTTACCCGAGTCAAACATCCCATTATTTTGCCCATTTGCAAAAAGCCGACATAATAATCATAGATGATTGTAAAGTGATTTATCATGCATAACGGGCTATATTTTTGTAAGAAATGACTTATGGATTGGAAATCAACACTCAGTTAAAAATCGCCCGCCTCCCTCTTTTCCCGACGATTGCAAAACCTTAGATATGAAAATGAAAAAGTGCTTACGATCCCTAAAAATTATAGACACTCTCTGGAATTTAGCTCTCTCTACATTTGTGCATTGTGCATTTCCATTTTAGATGTACACTTTTTTCTTAAATGAGAACTTTGAGCTTTCGCTCTCCCTTCATCCCGTAAAAAGAAAAGGCAAATAGATCACAAAAAAATAAAAATTTTATAGTTGATGTGTGGAAAAAATTTAAAACAATAACTAATCTAAATAAAAAATATTTATTCACTCACCGCAATTGAACACAAAAGTTTTGTTATCCAAGTTGGGGAAATTCCATTAGTCCAAACCTATTAGCTTGGAATTTTACAAGAAGGAGATTTTTTCGACACATGTTTTAAAAATGGACATGCATGCTAGAAACATGTTAAAGATTCAAATGACCTATGAATCCAAAGATTTTAAAGAGAATAACAAACGCTCATTAAATTCTCAAGTGAACGTGCGCTGGGATATTTACCCGAGTCTAACAAATCATTATTTTGCCCATTTTCAAAAATTTGACCTAACAATCATAGATGATTGTAAAGTGATTTATCATGCATAACGGGCTATACTTTTGTAAGAAATGACTTATGCATTGCAATTCAACACTCAGTTAAAAATCCCCCGCCACCCCCTTTTCCCGACGACTAGAAAACCTGAGATATAAAAACCAAAAACAGCTTAGAATCCCTAAAAATTATAGATACTCTTCGGAATTATCTCTCTCTACATTTGTGCATTGTGCTTTTCCATTTTAGTTGTACACTTTTTTCTTAAATAAAAACTTTGAATTTTCGCTCTCCCTTCATACCGAAAACAAAAAAGGCAAAAAGCTCACAACAAAATAAAAATTTCATAGTTGATGTATGGAAAAAATTTAAAACAATAACATATGTAAATAAAGAAAATTTATTCACACAACACAAATGAACACAAAAGTTTTGTTATCCAAGTTTGGGAAATTCCACTAGTTTAACCCTAATATCTTGGAATTTTACAAGAAAGAGATTTCTTCTACACATGTTTTAAAAATGGATAAGCATGTTTGAAACATGTTAAAGATGCGAATGAGCTATGGATGCAAAGCTTTTAAAGAGAATAACCAACGCTCATTAAATTCTCGAGTGAACTTGCAGTGGGATATTTACCCGAGTCAAACATGCCATTATTTTGGCCATTTGTAAAAAGCCGACATAATAATCATAGATGATTGTAAAGTGATTTATCATGCATAACGGGCTATATTTTTTTTAGAAATGAATTTTGGATTTAGAGTCAACAATCAGTTAAAAATCCCCACCTCTCCCTTTTCCCTACGATTGCAAAACCTGAGAAATAAAAACGAAAAAGTGCTTACAATCTCAAAATATTACAGACAGTCTTTGGAATTATCTCACTCTAAATTTGCGCATTGTTCATTTCCGTTTTAGATGTACACATTTTTCTTAAATCAAAGATTTGAGTTTTTCGCTCTCCCTTCATCCCGTAAACAAAAAAGGCAAATAGATCACAACAAAATGAAAATTTTATAGTTGATGTATGGAAAAAATTTAAAACAATAAAAAAAGTAAATGAAGAAAATTTATTGACACACCACAAATGAACACAAAAGCTTTGTTATCCAAGTTTAGGAAACTCCACTAGTCCAAGACTAATATCTTGGAAATTTACATGAAGGAGATTTTTTCTACACATGTTTTAAAAATGGATATGCATGCTAGAAACATGTTAAAGATTCAAATGACCTATGGATCCAAAGCTTTTAAAGAGAATAAAAAACGCTCATTAAATTCTCAAGTGAACGTACGGTGGGATGTTTGCCCTAGTCAAACAAGGCATTATTTTGCCCATTTTCAAAAAGTTGGCCTAACAATCACAGATGATTGTAAAGTGATTTATCATGCGTAACGGGCTATATTTTTGTAAGAAATGACATATGAATTGCAATTCAACACTCAGTTAAAAATTCTCCGCCACCCACTTTTTCGACGATTGAGAAACCGGAGATATAAAAACTAAAAAGAGCTTCCAATCCCTAAAAATTACAGACACTCTTTAGAATTATCTCTCTCTACATTTGTGCATTGTGCTTTTCCATTTTAGATGTACACATTTTTCTTAAATCAAAACTTCAAATTTTTCGCTCTCCTTTCATCCCGTAAACAAAAAAGGCAAATAGATCACAACAAAATGAAAATTTTATAGTTGATGTATAGAAAAAATTTAAAACAATAAAAAAAGCAAATAAAGAAAATTTATTCACACACCACAAATGAACACAAAAGTTTTGTTATCAGAGTTTGGGAAACTCCACTAGTCCAACACTAATATCTTGGAATTTTACATGAAGGAGATTTTTTCTACACTTGTTTTAAAAATGGATATGCATGCTAGAAATGTTAAAGATTCAAATGACCTATGGATCCAAAGCTTTTAAAGAGAATAACAAACTCTCATTAAATTTTAAAGTGAACGTGCGGTGGGATATTTGCACGAGTCAAACAAGCTTTTATTTTTCCCATTTTAAAAAATTTGACCTAACAATAATAGATGATGGTAAAGTGATTTAATATGCGTAACGGGCTATATTTTTGGAAGAAATGACTTATGGATTGCAATTCAACACTCAGTTTAAAATCCTCCGCCACCCATTTTTCCCAACGATTGCAAAACCTGAGATATTAAAACTAAAAAGAGCTTACAATCTCTAAAAATTACAGATACTCTTCGGAATTATCCCTCTCTACATTTGTGCATTGTACTTTTCCATTTTAGATGTACAATTTTTTCTTAATTTAAAACTTTGAGTTTTCGCTCTCCCTTCGTCCCGAAAAAAAAAAGGCAAAAAGCTCCCAACAAATTTAAAATTTTATAGTTGATGTATGGAAAAAATTTAAAACAATAAAAAATTTAAATAAAGAAAATTTATTCACACAAAACAAACGAACACAAAAGTTTTGTTGTCCAAGTTTGGGAAATTCCACTTGTTTAACCCTACTAGCTTGGATTTTTACAAGAAGGAGATTTCTTCTACACATGTTTTAAAATGCATATGCATGTATGAAACAAGTTAATGATGCAAATGAGCTATGGATGCATTGCTTTTAAAGAGAATAAAAAACGCTCATTAAATTCTCAAGTGAACTTGCGGTGTGATATTTACCCGAGTCAAACATGTCATTATTTTGCCCATTTGCAAAAACCCGACATAATAATCATAGATGATTGTAAAGTGATTTATCATGCGTAAGGGGCTATATTATTTTAAGAAATGACTTTTGGATTGGGAGTCAACTCTTAGTTAAAAATCCCTCGCCTCCCCCTTTTCCCGATGATTGCAAAACCAGAGATATAAAAACAAAAAGGTGCTTACAATCTCTAAAAATTACAAACACTCTTTGGAATTATCTCTCTCTACATTTGTGCATTGTGCATTTCCATTTTAGATGTACACATTTTTCTTAAATCTAAACTTCGAGTTTTTCGCTCTCCCATCATCCCGTAAACAAAAAAGGCAAAAAGATCACAACAAAATGAAAATTTTATAGTTGATATAAGAAAAAAATTTAAAACAATAAAAAAGTAAATAAAGAAAATTTATTCACACACCACAGATGAACTCAAAAGTTTTGTTATCCAAGTTTGGGAAACACCACTAGTCTAACACTTACATCTTGGAATTTTACATGAAAGTGATTTTTTTTACACATGTTTTAAAAATAGATATGCATGCTAGAAACATGTTAAAGATTCAAATGACCTATGGATGCAAAGCTTTTAAAGATAATAACAAACTCTCATTAAATTCTCAAGTGAACGTGCGGTGGGATATTTGCCCTAGTCAAACAAGCCAGTATTTTGCCCATTTTCAAAAAGTTGGCCTACCAATCATTGATGATTGTAAAGTGATTTGTCATGCATAACTGGCTATATTTTTGTTAGAATGGACTTATGGATTGGAAGTCAACACTCAGTTAAAAATTGCCTGCCTCCCCTTTTTCCCGACGATTGCAAAACCTTAGATATAAAAACGAAAAAGTGCTTACGATCCCTCAAAATTACAGACACTCTTTGGAATTATCTCTCTCTACATTTGTGCATTGTGCATTTCCATTTTAGATGTACACTTTTTTCTTAAATCAGAACATCGTGTTTTCGCTCTCCCTTCATCCCGTAAACAGAAAAGGCAAATAGATCACAACAAAAGAAAAATTTTATAGTTGATGTGTGGAAAAAATTTAAAACAATAACTAATGTAAATAAAAAATATTTATTCACACACCACAAATGAACACAAAAGTTTTGTTATCCAAGTTTGGGAAATTCCATTAGTCCTACACTAATAGCTTGGAATTTTACATGAAGGAGATATTTTCTACACATGTTTGAAAAATGGATATGCATGCTTGAAACATGTTAAAGATTCAAATGACCTATGGATCCCAAGCTTTTAAAGAGAATAACAAACGGTCATTAAATTCTCAAGTGAACGTGCGGTGGGATATTTACCCGAGTCTAACAAGTCATTATTTCGCCCATTTAGAAAATTTGACCTAACAATCATAGATGATTTTAAAGTGACTTATCATGCGTAACGGGCTATATTTTTGTAAGAAATGACTTATGGTTTGCAATTCAACACTAAGTTAAGAATCCCCTGCCTCCCATTATTCCTGACGATTGCAAAACCTGAGAAATAAAAACTATAAAGAGCTTACAATCCCTAAAAACTACAGACACTCTTCGGAAATATCTCTCTCTACATTTGTGGATTGTGCTTTTCCATTCTAGATGTACTCTTTTTTCTTAAATCAAAACGTTGAGTTTTTGCTCTCTCTTCTTCCCGAAAACAAAAAAGGCAAAAAGCTCACAACAAAATAAAAATTTTAAAATTGATGTATGGAAAAAATTTAAAACAATAAAAAATGTAAATAGAGAAAATTTACTCAGAATACACAAATGAACACAAAAGTTTTGTTATCCAATTTTGGCAAATTCCAAAAGTTTAACCCTAATAGCTTGGAATTTAACAAGAAAGAGATTTCATCTACACATGTTTTAAAAATGGATATGCATGTTTGAAACATGTTAAAGATGCAAATGAGCTATGGATTCAAAGCTTTTTAAGAGAATAACAAACGCTCATTAAATTCTCAAGTGAACTTGCTGTGGGATATTTACCCGAGTCAAACATGCCATTATTTTGCCCATTTGCAAAAAGCTGACATAATAATCATAGATGATTGTAAAGTGATTTATCATGCGTAACAGGCTATATTTTTGTAAGAAATGACTTTTGGATTGGGAGTCAACACACAGTTAAAAATCCCCTACCTCCCCCTTTTACCAACGATTGCAAAACCTGAGATATAAAAACGAAAAAGTGCTTGCAATCCCTAAAAATTACAGAAACTCTTTGGATTTATCTCTCTCTACATTTGTGCATTGTACATTTCCGTTTTAGATGTACACATTTTTCTTAAATCAAAATTTCGAGTTTTTCGCTATCCCTTCATCCCGTAAACAAATAAGGCAAATAGATCACAACAAAATGAAAATTTTATATTCGATGTACGGAAAAAATTTAAAATACTAAAAAAAGTAAATAAAGAAAATTTATTCACACACCACAAAGGAACACAAAATTTTTGTTATGCAAGTTTGGGAAACTCCACCAATCCAACACTAATATTTCACATGAAGGAGATTTTTTCTACACATGTTTTGAAAATGGATATGCATGCTTGAAACATGTTAAAGATTCAAATGACCTATGGATCCAAAGGTTTTAAAGATAATAACAAACGCTCATTAAATTCTCAAGTGAACGTGCGGTGGGATATTTACCCGAGTCAAACAAGTAATTATTTTGCCCATTTTCAAAAATTTGACCCAACTATCATTGATCATTGTAAAATGATTCATCATGCGTAACGGGCTATAATTTTTTAAGAAATGAATTATGGATTGGAAGTCAACACTCAGTTAAAAATCGCCCGCCTCCCCCTTTTCCAGAAGATTGCAAAACCATAGATATAAAAATGAAAAAGTGCTTACAATACCTACAAATTACAGACACACTTTGGAATTATCTCTCTCTACATTTGTGCATTGTGCATTTCCGTTATAGATTTACACATTTTTCTTAAACCACAACTTCGAGTTTTTCGCTCTCCATTCATCCCGTAAACAAAAAAGGCAAATAGATCACAACAAAAAGAAAATTTTACTCTTGATGTACGGAAAAAATTTAAAACATTAAAAAAGGTAAAGAAAGAAAATTTATTCACACACCACAAATGAACACAAAAGTTTTGTTATCCAAGTTTGGGAAACTCCACTAGTCCAACACTAATATCTTGGAATTTTACATGAAGGAGATTTTTTCTACACATGTTTTAAAAATGGATATGCAAGCTAGAAACATGTTAAAGATTCAAATGACCTATGGATCCAAAGCTTTTAAAGAGAATAACAAACGCGCATTAAATTCTCAAGTGAACGTGCGGTGGGATATTTGCCCGAGTCAAACAAGCCCTTATTTTGCCCATTTTCTAAAAGATGACCTAACAATCATAGATGATTGTAAAGTGATTTGTCATGCGTAACGGGCTATATTATTGTTAGAAATGACTTATGGATTCAAAGTCAACACTCAGTTAAAAATCGCCCTCCTCCCCCTTTTCCCCACGATTGCAAAACCTTAGATAAAAAAATGAAAAAATTCTTCCGATGCCTAAAAATTACAGACACTCTTTCGAATTATCTCTCTCAACATTTTTGCTTTGTGCATTTCCATTTTAAATGTACACCTTTTTCTTAAATCAGAACTTTGAGTTTTTGCTCTCCTTCCATCCCGTAAACATAAAAGGCAAATAGATCGCAACAAAATAAAAATTTTATAGTTGAAGTGTGGAAAAAATTTAAAACAATAACTATTGTAAATAAAAAAATATTTATTCATACACCACAAATGAATACAAAAGTTTTGTTATCCAAGTTTGGGAAATTCCATTAGTCCAACCCTAATAGCTTGGAATTTTACATGAAGGAGATTTTTTCTACACATGTTTTAAAAATTGATATGCATGTTAGAAACATGTTAAAGATTCAAATGGCCTATGGATCCAAAGCTTTTAAAGAGAATAACAAACGCTCATTAAATTCTCAAGTGAACGTGCGGTGGGATATTTGCCCGAGTCAAACAAGCAATTATTTTGCCCAATTTCAAAAAGTTAACCTAACAATCATAGATGATTGTAAAGTGATTTGTCATGCGTAACAAGCTATATTTTTGTAAGAAATGACTTATGGATTGGAAGTCAACACTCAGTTAAAAATCACTCGCCTCCCCCTTTTCCCAACGATTGCAAAACCTTCGATATAAAAATGAAAAAGTGCTTACGATCCCTAAAAATTACAAACACTCTTTGGAATTATCTCTCTCTACATTTGTGCATTTTGCATTTCCATTTTAGATGTACACTTTTTTCTTAAATCAGAACTTTGAGTTATCGATCTCCCTTCATCCCGTAAACAGAAAAGGCAAATAGATCACCACAAAATAAAAAATTTAAAACAATAACTAATGTAAATAAAAAATATTTATTTACACACCACAAATGAATACAAAAGTTTTGTTATCCAAGTTTGGGAAATTCCATTAGTCCAACCCTAATAGCTTGGAATTTTACATGAAAGAGATTTTTTCTACAGATGTTTGAAAAATGGATATGCATGCTTGAAACATGTTAAAGATTCAAATGACCTATGGATCCAAAGCTTTTAAAGAGAATAACAAACGCTCATTAAATTCTCAAGTGAACTTGCGATGGGATATTTACCGGAGTCTAACATGCCATTATTTTGCCCATTTTCAAAAAGCCGACATAATAATCATAGATGATTGTAAAGTGATTTATCATGTGTAACGGGCTATATTTTTGTAAGAAATGACTTTTGCTTTGGGAGTCAACACTCAGTTAAAAATCCCTTGCCTCCCCCTTTTCCCAATGATTGTAAAACCTGAGATATAAAAACAAAAAAGTGTTTGCAATCCCTAAAAATTACAGAAACTCTTTGGATTTATCTCTCTCTACTTTTTTGCATTATGCGTTTTCGGTTTTTATGTATACATTTTTCTTAAATCAAAACTTTGAGTTTTTCGCTCTCCCTTCATCATGTAAACAAAAAAGGGAAATACATCACAACAAAAGGAAAATTTTGTAGTTGGTGTACGGAAAAAATTTAAAACAATAAAAAAATTAAATAAAGAAAATTTTTTCACACACCACAAATGAACACAAAAGTTTTGTTATCCAAGTTTGGGAAACTCCACTAGTCCAACACTAATATTTTACATGAAGGAGATTTTTTCTACACATGTTTTAAAAATGGATATGCATGCTAGAAACATGTTAAAGATTCAAATGACCTATGGATCCAAAGCTTTTAAAGAGAATAACAAACGCTCATTAAATTCTCAAGTGAACGTGCGGTGTGGTATTTGCCCAAGTCAAACAAGCCATTATTTTGCCCACTTACAAAAAGTTGACCTAACAATCATAGATGATTGTAAAGTGATTTTTCATGCGTAACCGGCCACTTTTTTTAAGAAATGACTTATGGATTTGAAGTCAACACTTAGTTAAAAATCGCCCGCCTCCCCCTTTCCCGTCGATTGCGAAACCTTAGATATAAAAACGAACATGTGCTTACGATCCCTAAAATTTACTGAAAATCTTTGGAATTATCTCTCTCTTCATTTGTGCATTGTGCATTTCAATTTTAGATGTACACTTTTTTCTTCAATCAGAACTTTGAGTTTTCGCTCTCCCTTCATCAAGTAAACAGAAAAGGCAAATAGATCACAACAAAATAAAAATTTTAAAGTTGATGTGTGGAAAAAATTTAAAAAAATAACTAATGTAAATAAAAAATATTTATTCACACACCACAAATGAACACAAAAGTTTTGTTATCCAAGTTTGGGAAATTCCATTAGTCCAACCCTAAAAGATTGGAATTTTACATGAAGGAGATTTTTTCTACTCAATGTTTTAAAAATGGATATGCATGTTTGAATCATGTTAAAGATTCAAATGACCTATGGATCCAAAGCTTTTAAAGAGAATAACAAACGCTCATTAAATTGTCAAGTGAACGTGCGGTGGGATATTTACCCGAGTCTAACAAGTCATTATTTGGCCCATTTTAAAAATTTGACCTAACAATCATAGATGATTGTAAAGTGATTTATCATGCGTAACGGGCTATATTTTTGTAAGAAATGACTTATGGATTGCAATTCAACACTCAGTTAGAAATCCTCCGCCACCTATTTTTCCCGACGATTGCAAAACCAGAGATATAAAAACTAAAAAGGGCTTACAATCCCTAAAAATTACAGACACTCTTCAGAATTATCTCTCCCTACATTTGTTCATTATGCTTTTCAGTTTTAGATTTACACTTTTTGCTCAAACCAAAACTTCGAGTTTTCACTCTCCCTTCATCCTGAAAACAAAAAAAGCAAAAAGCTCACAACAAAATAATAATTTTATAGTTGATGTAAGGAAAAAATTTAAAACAATAACAAATGTAAAGAAAGAAAATTTATTAACACACCACAAATGAACACAAAAGTTTTGTTATCCAAGTTTGGGGAATTCCATTGGTCCAACCCTAATAGCTAGGAATTTTTCATGAAGGAGATTTTTTCTACACATGTTTTAAAAATGGATATGCATGTTTGAAACATGTTAAAGATTCAAATGACCTATGGATCCAAAGATTTTAAAGATAATAACAAGTGCTCGTTAAATTCTCAAGTGAACGTGTGGTGGGATATTTACCCAAGTCTAACAAGTCATTATTTTGCCCTTTTTAAAAAATTTGACCTACCAATCATAGATGATTGTAAAGTGATTTATCATGAGTAACGGGCTATATTTTTGTAAGAAATGACTTATGGATTGCAATTCAACACTCAGTTAGAAATACTCCGCCTCCCATTTTTCCCGACGATTGCGAAACCAGAGATATAAAAATTAAAACGAGCCTACAATCCCTAAAAATTACAGACACTCTTCATAATTATCTCTCCCTACATTTGTTCATTATGCTTTTCAATTTTAGATCTACACTTTTTTCTCAAACCAAAACTTTGAGTTTTCGCTCTCCCTTCATCCTGAAAACAAAAAAGGCAAAAAGCTCACAACAAAATAAAAATTTTATAGTTGATGTATGGAAAAAATTTAAAATAATAACAAATGTAAATAAAGAAAATTTATTCACACACCACAAATGAACACAAAAGTTTTGTTATCCAAGTTTGGGGAATTCCATTAGTCCAACCCTAATAGCTAGGAAGTTTACATGAAGTAGATTTTTTGTACACATGTTTTAAAAATCGATATACATGCTTGAAACATGTTAAAGATTCAAATGACCTATGGATCTAAAGGTTTTAAAGATAATAACAAACGCTCATTAAATTCTCAAGTGAACGTGTGGTGGGATATTTACCCATGTCTACCAAGTAATTATTTTGCCCATTTTCAAAAATATGACCTAACAATCAAGTCAACTTGCGGTGGGATATTTACCCGTGTCAAACATGCCAATATTTTGCCCATTTGCAAACAGCTGACATAATAATTATACATGATTTTAAAGTGATTTATCATGTGTAACGGGCTATATTTTTGTAAGAAATGACTTTTGGATTGGGAGTCAACAGACAGTTAAAAATCCCCCGCCTCCCCCTTTTCCCGTCGATTGCAAAACCGGGGATGTAAAAACGAAAAAGTGTTTGCAATCCCTAAAAATTACAGACACTCTTTGGAATTATCTCTCTCTACATTTGTGCATTGTCAATTTCCGTTTTAGATGTACACATTTTTCTTAAATCAAAACTTCTAGTTTTCGCTCTCCCTTCATCCCGTAAACAAAAAAGGCATATAGATCACAACAAAATGAAAATTTTATAGTTGATGTACGAAAAAAATTTAAAACAACAAAAAAAGTAAATAAATAAAATTTATTCACATAACACAAATGAACACAAAAGTTTTGTTATCCAAGTTTGGGAAACTCCACTAGTCCAACACTAATATCTTGGAATTTTATATGCAGGAGATTTTTTCTACACATGTTTTAAAAATGGATATGCATGCTAGAAACATGTTAAAGATTCAAATGACCTATGGATCCAAAGCTTTTAAAGAGAATAACAAACGCTCATTAAATTCTCAAGTGAACGTGCGGTGGGATATTTGCCCGAGTCAAACAAGCCATTATTTTAAACAATAACAAATGTAAATATAGAAAATTTATTCACACAACACAAATTAACACAAAAGTTTTGTTATCCAAGTTTGGGAAATTCCACTAGTTTAACCCTAATAGCTTGGAATTTTCCAAGAAAGAAATTTCTTCTACCCATGTTTTAAAAATGGATATGCATGTTTGACACATGTTAAAGATGCAAATGAGCTATGGATGCAAAGCTTTTAAACACAATGACAAACGCTCATTAAATTCTCAAGTGAACTCGCCGTGGGATATTTACCCGAGTCAAACATGCCATTATTTTACCCATTTTCAAAAAGCCGACATAATAATCATAGACGATTGTAAAGTGATTTATCATGCGTAACGGGCTATATTTTTGTAAGAAATGACTTTTGGATTGGGAGTCAACACTCAGTTAAAAATCTCCCGCCTCCCCCTTTTCCCGACGATTACAAAACCTGAGATATAAAACCGAAAAAGGGCTTACAACCCCTAAAAATTAGATACACTCTTTGGAATTATCACTCTCTACATTTGTGCATTGTGCATTTCCGTTTTAGATGTACACATTTATCTAAAATCAAAACTTCGATTTTTTCGCTCTCCCTTCATCCTGTAAACAAAAAATGCAAATAGATCACAACAAAATGAAAGTTTTATAGTTGATGTATGGAAATAATTTAAAATAGTAAAAAAATATATGAAGAAAATTTATTCACACACCACAAATGAGCACAAAAGTTTTGTTATCCAAGATTGGGAAACTCCACTAGTCAAACACTAATATATATGAATTTTACATGATGGAGATTTTTTCTACACATGTTTTAAAAATGGATATGCATGCTAGAAACATGTTAAAGATTCAAATAACCTATGGATCCAAAGTTTTTAAAGAGTAACAAACACTCATTAAATTCTCAAGTGAACGTGCGGTGGGATATTTGCCCAAGTCAAACAAGCCATTATTTTGCCCATTTTCAAAAAGTTGACCTAATAATCATAGATGATTGTAACATGATTTGTCATGCGTAACAGGCTATATATTTTTTTAATAAATGACTTATGGATTGAAAGTCAACACTCAGTTAAAAATCACCCGCCTCCCCCTTTTCCCGACGATTGCAAAACCTGAGATATAAAAACTAAAAAGAGCTTACAATCCCTAAAAATTACAGACACTCTTCGAAATTATCTCTCTCTACATTTGTGCACTGTGCATTTCCATTTTAGATGTACACTTTTTTCTTAAATCAAAACTTTGAGTTTTCGCTCTCCCTTAATCCCGAAAACAAAAAACGCAAACACCTCACAGCAAAATAAAAATTTTATAGTTGATGTGTGGAAAATATTTTAAACAATAACAAATGTAAGTAAAGAAATTTTTTTCACACAACACAAATTAACACAAAAGTTTTGTTATCCAAGTTTGGGAAATTCCACTAGTTTAACCCTAATAGCTTGAAATTTAACAAGAAAGAAATTTCTTCTACCCATGTTTTAAAAATGGATAAGCATGTTCGAAACATGTTAAAGATGCAAATGAGTTATGGATGCAAAGTTTTTAAAGAGAATAACAAACGCTCATTAAATTTTCAAGTGAACTCGCCGTGGGATATTTACCCGAGTCAAACATGCCATTATTTTGCCCATTTTCAAACAGCCGACATAATAATCATAGATGATTGTAAAGTGATTTATCATGCGTAACGGGCTATATTTGTGTGAGAAATGACTTTTGGATTGGGAGTCAACACTCAGTTAAAAATCTCTCGCCTCCCCCTTTTCCCGACGATTGCAAAACCTGAGACATAAAACCGAAAAAGTCCATACAATCCCTAAAAATTACAGACACTCTTTGGAATTATCACTCTCCACATTTGTGCATTGTGCATTTCTGTTTTAGATGTACTCATTTATCTAAAATCAAAACTTTGATTTTTTCGCTCTCCCTTCATCCTGTAAACAAAAAATGCAAATAGATCACAACAAAATGAAAATTTTATAGTTGATGTGCGGAAAAATTTAAAATAGTAAAAAAATTAAATAAAGAAAATTTATTCACACACGACAAATGAACACAAAAGTTTTGTTATCCAAGATTGGGAAACTCCACTAGTCAAACACTAATATCTATGAATTTTAGATGATGGAGATTTTTTCTACACATGTTTTAAAAATGGATAAGCATGCTAGAAATATGTTAAAGATTCAAATAACCTATGGATCCAAAGCTTTTAAAGAGAATAACAAACACTCATTAAATTCTCAAGTGAACGTGCGGTGGGATATTTGCCTGCGTCAAACAAGCCATTATTTTGCCCATTTTCAAAATGTTGACCTAAAAATCATAGATGATTGTAAAGTGATTTGTCATGCGTAACAGGCTATATTTTTTTTAAGAAATGACTTAAGGATTGGAAGTCAACACTCAGTTAAAAATCACCCGCCTCCCCCGTTTCCCGACGATTGCAAAACCTGAGATATAAAAACTAAAAAGAGCTTACAATCCCAAAAAATTACACACACTCTTCGAAATTATCTCTCTCTACATTTTTGCATTGTGCTTTTCCATTTTAGATGTACACTTTTTTCTTAAATCAAAACTTTGAGTTTTCGCTCTCCCTTCATCCCGAAAACAAAAAAGGCAAACAACTCAAAGCAAAATGAAAATTTTATAGTTGATGTGTGGAAAATATTTTAAACACTAACAAATGTAAAGAAAGAAAATTTATTCACACAACACAAATTAATACAAAAGTTTTGTTATCCAAGTTTGGGAAATTCCACTAGTTTAACCCTAATAGCTTGAAATTTTCCAAGAAAGAAATTTCTTCTACCCATGTTTTAAAAATGGATGAGCATGTTTGAAACATGTTAAAGATGCAAATGAACTATGGATGCAAAGATTTTAAAGAGAATAACAAACGCTCATTAAATTCTCAAGTGAACTCGCCGTGGGATATTTACCCGAGTCAAACATGCCATTATATTGCCCATTTTGAAAAAGCCGACATAATAATCATAGATGATTGTAAAGTGATTTATCATGCGTAACGGGCTATATTTTGATAAGAAATGACTTTTGGATTGGGAATCAACACTCAGTTAAAAATCTTCCGCCTCCCCCTTTTCCCGACGATTGCAAAACCTGAGATATAAAACCGAAAAAGTGCTTACAATGCCTAAAAAATTACAGACACTCTTTGGAATTATCTCTCTCTACATTTTTGCATTGTGCATTTCCGTTTTAGATGTACTCATTTATCTAAAATCAATAGTTTGAGTTTTTTGCTCTCCCTTCATCCTGTAAACCAAAAAGGCAAATCGATCACAAAAAAATGAATATTTTATAGGTGATGTACAGAAAAAATTTTAAAAAAAAAATTAATAAAGAAAATTTATTCACACACAACAAATGAACAGAAAAGTTTTGTTATCCAAGATTGGGAAACTCAACTAGTGCAACACTAATATCTTGGAATTTTACATGAAGGAGATTTTTTCTACTCATGTTTTAAAAACGGATATGCATGCTAGAAACATTTTAAAGATTCAAAGGACCTATGGATCCAAAGCTTTTAAAGAGAATAACAAACGCTCATTAAATTCTCAAGTGAACGTACGGTGGGATATTTGCCCGAGTCAAACAAGCCATTATTTTGCCCATTTTCAAAAAGTTGACCTAACAATCATAGATTATTGTAAAGTGAGTTGTCATGCGCAACAGGCTATATTTTTTTTAAGAAATGACTTATGGATTGGAAGTCAACACTCAGTTAAAAATCACCTGCCTCCCCCTTTTTCCCGACGATTGCAAAACCTGAGATATAAAAACTAAAAACAGCTTACAATCCCTAAAAGTTACAAACACTCTTCGAAATTATCTCTCTCTACATTTTTTCATTGTGCTTTTCCTTTTTAGATGTGCACTTTTTTATTAAATCAAAACTTTGACTTTTCGCTCTCCCTTCATCCCGAAAACAAAATAGGCAAACAACTCACAGCATAATAAAAAATTTATAGTTGATGTGTGGAAAATATTTTAAACAATAACAAATGTAAATATAGAAAATTTATTCACACAACACAAATTAACACAAAAGTTTTGTTATCCAAGTTTGGGAAACTCAACTAGTTTAACCCTAATAGCTTGGAATTTTCCAAGAAAGAAATTTCTTCTACCCATGTTTTAAAAATGGATATGCATGTTTGAAACATGTTAAAGATGCAAATGAGCTATGGATGCAAAGCTTTTAAAGACAATAACAAACGCTCATTAAATTCTCAAGTGAACTCGCCGTGGGATATTTACCCGAGTCAAACATGCCATTATTTTGCCCATTTGCAAAAAGTCGACATAATAATCATAGATGATTGTAAAGTGATTTATCATGCGCAACGGGCTATATTTTTGTAAGAAATAACTTTTGGATTGGGAGTCAACACTCAGTTAAAAATCTCCCGCCTCCCCCTTTTCCCGACGATTACAAAACCTGAGATATAAAACCGAAAAAGTTCTTACAATCCCTGAAAATTATAGACACTCTTTGGAATTATCTCTCTCTACATTTGTGCATTGTGCATTTCCGTTTTAGATGTACTCATTGATCTAAAATCAAAACTTTGATTTTTTCGCTCCCCCTTCATCCTGTAAACAAAAAAAACAAATAGATCACAACAAAATGAAAATTTTATAGTTGATGTACGGAAAAAATTTAAAATAGTAAAAAAAGTAAATAAAGAAAATTTATTCACACACCACAAATGAACACAAAAGTTTTGTTGTCCAAGATTCGGAAACTCCACTAGCCAAACACTAATATCTATGAATTTTACATGATGGAGATTTTTTCTACACATGTTTTAAAAATGAATATGCATGCTAGAAACATGTTAAAGATTCAAATAACCTATGGATCCAAAGCTTTTAAAGAGAATAACAAATACTAATTAAATTCTCAAGTGAATGTGAGGTGGGATAATTGCCCGAGTCAAACAAGCCATTATTTTGCCCATTTTCAAAAAGTTGACCTAACAATCATAGATGATTGTAAAGTGATTTGTCATGCGTAACAGGCTATATTTTTTTTAAGAAATGAGTTATGGATTGGAAGTCAACACTCAATTAAAAATCACCCGCCTCCCACTTTTCCCGACGATTGCAAAACCTGAGATATAAAAACTAAAAAGAGCTTACAATCCCTAAAAATTACATACACTCTTCGAAATTATCTCTCTCTACATATTTGCATTGTGTTTTTCCATTTTAGATGTACACTTTTTTCTTAAATCAAAACTTTGAGTTTTCGCTCTGCCTTCATCCCGAAAACAAAAAAGGCAAACAACTCACAGCAAAATAAAAATTTTATAGTCGATGTATGGAAAATATTTTAAAAAATAACAAATGTAAATAAAGAAAATTTATTCACACAACACAAATTAACACAAAAGTTTTGTTATCCAAGTTTGGGAAATTCCACTAGTTTAACCCTAATAGCTTGGAATTTTCCAAGAAAGAAATTTCTTCTACCCATGTTTTAAAAATGGATAAGCATGTTTGAAACATGTTAAAGATGCAAATGAGCTATGGATGCAAAGCTTTTAAAGAGAATAACAAACGCTCAATAAATTCTCAAGTGAACTCGCCGTGGGATATTTACCCGAGTCAAACATGCCATTATTTTTCCCATTTTCAAAAAGCCGACATAATAATCATAGATGATTGTAAAGTGATTTATCATGTGTAACGGGCTATATTTTTGTAAGAAATGACTTTTGGATTGAGAGTTAACACTCAGTTAAAAATCTCCCGCCTCCACCTTTTCCCGATGATTGCAAAACCTGAGATATAAAACCGAAAAAGTGCTTACAATCCCTCTAAATTACAGTCTCTCTTTGGAATTATCTCTCTCTACATTTGTGCATTTTGCATTTCCATTTTAGATGTCCTCATTTATCTAAAATCAAAACTTCGATTATTTCGCTCTCCCTTCATCCTGTAAACAAAAAATGCAAATAGATCACAACAAAATGAAAATTTTATAGTTGATGTATGAAGAAAATTTAAAATAACAGAAAAAGTAAATAAAGAAAATTTATTCACACACCACAAATAAACACAAAAGTTTTGTTATCCAAGATATGGAAACTCTAGTAGTCAAACACTAATATCTATGAATTTTACATGATGGAGATTTTTTCTACACATGTTTTAAAAATGGATATGCATGCTAGAAACATGTTAAAGATTCAAATGACCTATGGATCCAAATCTTTTAAAGAGAATAACAAACTCTCATTAAATTTTCAAGTGAACGTCCGGTGGGATATTTGCCCGAGTCAAACAAGCCATTATTTTGCCCATTTTCAAAAAGTTGACCGAACAATCATAGATGATTTTAAAGTGATTTGTCATGCGTAACAGGCTATATTTTTTTTAAGAAATGACTTATGGATCGGAAGTCAACACTCAATTAAAAATCACCTGCCTCCCACTTTTCCCGACGATTTCAAAACTTGAGATATAAAAACTAGAAAGAGCTTACAATCCCTAAAAAATACAGTAACTCTTCGAAATTGTCTCTCTCTACATATTTGCATTGTGCTTTCCATTTTAGATGTACACTTTTTTCTTAGATCAAAACTTTGAGTTTTTTCTTTCCCTTCATCCTGAAAACAAAAAAGGCAAACAACTCACAGCAAAATAAAAATTTTATAGTTGTTGTGTGGAAAATATTTTAAAAAATAACACATGTAAATAAAGAAAATTTATTCACATAACACAAATTAACACAAAAGTTTTGTTATCCAAGTTTGGGAAATTCCACTAGCTTAACCCTAATAGCTTTGAATTTTCCAAGAAAGAAATTTCTTCTACCCATGTTTTAAAAATGGATATGCATGTTTGAAACATGTTAAAGATGCAAATGAGCTATGGATGCAAAACTTTTAAAGAGAATAACAAACGCTCATTAAATTCTCAAGTGAACTCACCGTGGGATATTTACCCAAGTTAAACATGCCATTATTTTGCCCATTTGCAAAAAGCCAACATAATAATCATAGATGATTGAAAAGTGATTTATCATGCGTAACGGGCTATATTTTTGTAGGAAATGACTTTTGGATTGGGAGTCAACACACAGTTAAAAATCTCCTGCCTCCCCCTTTTCTCGACGATTGCAAAACCTGAGATATAAAACCGAAAAAGTGCTTACAATCCTTAAAAATTACAGACACTCCTTGGAATTATCTCTCTCTACATTTGTGCATTGTGCATTTTCGTTTTAGATGTACTCCTTTTTCTAAAATCAAAACTTCAATTTTTTCGCTCTCCCTTCATCCTGTAAACAAAAAATGCAAATAGATCACAACAAAATGAAAATTTTATAGTTGATGTATGGAAAAAATTTAAAATAATAAAAAAAGTAAATAAAGAAAATTTATTCACACACCACAAATGAACACAAAAGTTTTGTTATCCAAGATTGGGAAACTCCATTAGTCAAACACTAATATCTATGAATTTTTCATGATGGAGATTTTTTCTACACATGTTTTAAAAATGGATATGCATGCTAGAAGCATGTTAAAGATTCAAATGACCTATGGATCTAAAGATTTTAAAGAGAATAACAAACACTCATTAAATTCTCAAGTGAAAGTGCAGTGGGATATTTGCCCGAGTCAAACAAGCCATTATTTTGCCAATTTTCAAAATGCTGATCTAACAATCATCGATGATTGCAAAGTGATTTGTCATCGTAATGGGCTATATTTTTGTAATAAATGACTTATGGATTGGAAGTCAACACTTATGTATTGGAAGTCAACACTCAGTTAAAAATCGCCCGCCTCCCCCTTTTCCCTTCGATTGCAAAACCTTCGATATAAAAATAAAATAGTGCTTACGATCCCTAAAAATTACAGACACTCTTTGCAATTATCTCTCTCTACATTTGTGCATTGTGCATTTCCATTTTAGATCTACACTTTTTTCTTAAATCAGAACTTTGTGTTTTCGCTCTCCCTTCATCCCGTAAATAGAAAAGGCAAATAGATCACAACAAAATAAAAATTTAATAGTTGATGTGTTGAAAAAATTAAAAACAATAACTAATGTAAATAAAAAATATTTATTGACACACAAATGAACATTAAAGTTTTGTTATCGAAGTTTGGGAAATTCCATTAGTCCAACCCTAATAGCTTGGAATTTTACATGAAGGAGATTTTTTCTACACATGTTTTAAAAATGGATATGCATGCTTGAAACATGTTAAAGATTGAAATGACCTATGGGTCCAAAGCTTTTAAAGAGAATAAAAAACACGCATTAAATTCTCAAGTGAACGTGCGGTGGGATATTTACCAGAGCATAAAAATTCATTATTTTGCCCATTTTCAAAAATTTGACCTAACAATCAAAGATGATTGTAAAGTGATTTATCATGCGTCACGGGCTATATTTTTGTAAGAAATGACGTATGGATTGCAATTCAACACTCAGTTAAAAATCCACCGCCGCCAATTTTTTCCCGACGATTGCAAAACCTGAGATATAAAAAGTAAGAAGAGCTTAAAATCGCTAAAAATTATAGACAATCTTCGGAATTATCTCTCTCTACATTTGTGTATTGTGATTTTCCATTTTAGATGTACACTTTTTTCTTAAATCAGAACTTTGAGTTTTCGCTCTCCCTTCATTCCGAAAACAAAAAAGATAAAAAGCGCGCAACAAAATAAAATTTTTATAGTTTATGTATGGAAAGTATTTTAAACAATAATAATTGTAAATAAAGAAAATTTATTCACAAAACACAAATGAACACAAAAGTTTTGATATCCAAGTTTGGGAAATTCCACTAGTTTAACCCTAATAGCTTGGAATTTTACAAGAAATAGATTTCTACTACACATGTTTTAAAAATGGATATGCATGTTTGAAACATGTTAAAGATGCAAATGAGCTATGGATGCAAAACTTTTAAAGTGAATAACAAACGCTCATTAAATTCTAAAGTGAACTTGCGGTGGGATATTTACCTGAGCCAAACATGCCATTATTTTGCCCATTTGCAAAAAGCCAACATATTAATCATAGATGATTGTAAAGTGATTTAACAGTCGTAACGGGTGACATTTTTGTAAGAAATTACTTTTGGATTGGGTGTCAACACTCAGTTAAAAATCCCCCGCCTCCCCCTTTTTCAGACGATTGCAAAACCTGAGATATAAAAACGAAAAAGTGCTTACAATCCCTTAAAATTACAAACACTCTTTGGAATTATCTCTCTCTACATTTGTGCATTGTGCATTTTCGTTTTAGATGTACCCATTTTTCTTAAATCAAAACTTTGAGTTTTTCGCTCTCCCTTCATCCCGTAAACGAAAAAGGCAAATAGATCACAACAAAATGAAAATTTTATAGTTGATGTACGGAAAAAATTTAAAACAATAATAAAAGTAAATAAAAAAAATTTATTCACACACCACAAATGAACACAAAAGTTTTGTTATCCAAGTTTGGGAAATTCCACTACTCCAACACTAATATCTTGGAATTTTACATGATGGAGATTTTTTCTACACATGTTTTAAAAATGGATATGGATGCTCGAAACATGTTAAAGATTCAAATGACCTATGGATCCAAATCTTTTAAAGAGAATAACTAACGCTCATTAAATTCTCAAGTGAACGTGCGGTGGGATATTTTCCCGAGTAAAACAAGCCATTATTTTGCCTATTATGAAAAAGTTGAGCTAACAATCATAGATGATTGTAAAGTTATTTTTCATGCGTAACGGGCTATATTTTTGCAAGAAATGACTTATGGATTGGAAGTCAACACTCAGTTAAAAATCGCCCGCCGCCACCTTTTCCCGATGATTGCAAAACCTTAGATACAAAAACGAAAAAGTGCTTACAATCCCTAAAAATTACAGACACTCTTTGGAATTATCTCTCTCTACATTTGTGCATTGTGCATTTCCATTTTAGATGTACAATTTTTTCTTAAAATAGAACTTTGAGTTTTTGCTCTCCCTTCATCCTGTAAACAGAAAAGGCAAATAGATCACAACAAAATAAAATTTATATAGTTGATGTGTGGAAAAAATTTAAAACAATAACTAATGTAAATGAAAAATATTTATTCACACACAACAAATGAACACAAAAGTTTTGTTATCCAAGTTTCGGAAATTCCATTAGTGCAACCCTAATAGCTTGGAATTTTACATGTAGGGGATTTTTTCTACACATGTTTTAAAAATGGATATGCAAGCTTGAAACATGTTAAAGATTAAAATGACCTATGGAACCAAAGCTTTTAAAGAGAATAACAAACGCTCATTGAATTCTCAAGTGAACGTGCGGTGGGATATTTACCAGAGTCTAACAAGTCATTATTTTGCCCATTTTCAAAAATTTGACCTAACAATCATAGATGATTGTAATGTGATTTATCATCCGTAATGGGCTATATTTTTGTAAGAAATTACGTTTGGATTGGGTGCCAACACTCAGTTAAAAATCCCCCGCCTCCCCTTTTTCCCGACGATTGCAAAACCTAAGATATAAAAACTAAAAAGAGCTTACAATCCCTAAAAATTATAGACACTCTTCGGAATTATCTCTCTCTAAATTTGTACATTGTGCTTTTCCTTTTTAGATGTAAAATTTTTTCTTAAATCAAAACTTTGAGTTTTCACTCTCCCTTCATCCCGAAAACAAAAAAGGCAAAAAGCTGACAACAAAATAAAAATTTTATAGTTGATGTATGGAAAAAATTTGAAACATTAACAAATGTAAATAAAGAAAATTTATTGACACAACACAAATGAACACAAAAGTTTTGTTATCAAAGTTTGGGAAATTCCACTATTTTAACCCTAATAGCTTGGAATTTTACAAGAAAGAGATTTCTACTATACATGTTTTAACAATGGATATGCATGTTTGGAACTTGTTAAAGATGCAAATGAGCTATGGATGCAAATTTTAAAGAGAATAACAAACGCTCATTAAATTCTCGAGTGAACTTGCGGTGGGATATTTACCCGAGTCAAACATGCCACTATTTTGCCCATTTTCAAAAACCTGACATAATAATCATAGATGATTGTCAAGTAATTTATCAGTCATAATGGGCAATATTTTTGTAAGAAATGACTTTTGGATTTGGAGTCAACACTCAATTAAAAATCCCCCGCCTCCCCCTTTTCCCGACGATTGCAAAACCTGGGATATAAAAACGAAAAAGTGCTTACAATCCTCTAAAATTACAGACACTCTTTTGAATTACCTCTCTCTACATTTGTGCATTGTGCATTTCCTTTTTAGATGTACACATTTTACTTAAATCAAAACTTCGAGTTTTGCGTTCTCCCTTCATCTTGTAAACAGAAAAGGCAAATTGATCACAACAAAATAAAAAATTTATAGTTGATGTGTGGAAAAAATTTAAAACAATAACTAATGTAAATAAAAAATATTAATTCACACACCACAAATGAACACAAAAGTTTCGTTATCCAAGTTTGGGTAATTCCATTACTCCAACCCTAGTAGCTATGAATTTTACGTTAAGGAGCTCCTTTCTACACATGTTTTAAAAATGGGTAAGCATGCTTGAAACATGTTAAAGATTCAAATGACCTATGAATCCAAAGCTTTTATAGAGAATAACAACCACTCTTTAAATTCTCAAGTGAACATGCGGTGGGATATTTGCCCGAGTCAAACAACCCATTATTTTGCCCATTTTCAAAAAGTTGACCTAACAATCATAGATGATTGTAAAGTGATTTGTCATGCGTAACGGGCTATATTTTTGTAAGAAATGACTTATGGATTGGAAGTCAACACTCAGTTAAAAACCGCCCGCCTCCCCCTTTTCCCGAAGATTGATAAACCTTAGATATAAAAACGTAAAAGTGCTTATGATCCCTAAAAATTATAGACACTCTTTGGAATTATCTCTCTCTACATTTGTGCATTGTGCATTTCCATTTTAGATGTACACTTTTTTCTTCAATCAGAACTTTGAGTTTTCGCTCTCCCTTCATCCCGTAAACAAAAAAGGCAAACACATCACAACAAAATAAAATTTTTATAGTTGATGTGTGAAAAAAATTTAAAACAATAACCAATGTAAATAAAAAATATTTATTAACACACCACAAATGACCACAAAAGTTTTGTTATCCAAGTTTGGGAAATTCCATTAGTCCAACCCTAATAGCTTGGAATTTTACATGAAGGAGATTTTTTCTACACATGTTTTAAAAATGGATATGCATGCTTCAAACATGTTAAAGATTCAAATGACCTATGGATCCAAAGCTTTTAAAGAGAATAACAAACGCTCAGTAAATTCTCAAGTGAACTTGCGGTGGGATATTTACTCGAGTCAAACATGTCATTATTTTTCCCATTTGCAAAAAGCTGACATATTAATCATTGATGATTGTAAAGTGATTTATAAGTCGTAATGGGCTATATTTTTGCAAGAAATTACTTTTCAATAGGGAATCAACACTCAGTTAAAAATCCCCCGCCTCCCCCTTTTCCCGACGATTACAAAACCTGAGATATAAAAACGAAAAAGTGCTTACAATCCCAAAAAATTACAGACACTCGTTGGAATTATCTCTCTCTACATTTGTGCATTGTGCATTTCCATTTTAGATGTACACATTTTTCTTAAATGAAAACATCGAGTTTTTCACTCTCCCTTCATCCTGTAAAAAAAAAAAGGCAAATAGATCACAACAAAATAAAAAATTTATAGTTTATGTGTGGAAAAAATTAAAAACAATAACTAATGTAAATAAAGAAAATTTATTCACACACCACAAATGAACACAAAATTTTTGTTATCCAAGTTTGGGAAATTTCATTAGTCCAACCCTAATAGCTTGGAATTTTACATTAGGTAATTTTTTTCTACACATGTTTTAAAAATGGATATGCATTCTTGAAATATGTTAAAGATGCAAATGAGCTATGGATACAAAGCTCTTAAAGAGAATAAAAAATGCTCATTAAATTCTCAAGTGAACTTGCAGTGGGATATTTACCCGAGTCAAACATGCCATTATTTTACCCATTTGCAAAAAGCTGACAAAATAATCATAGATGATTGTCAAGTGATTTATCAGTCGTAACAGGCTATATTTTTGTATGAAATGACTTTTTGATTGGGAGTCAACACTCAGTTAAAAATCCCCCGCCTCGCCTTTTCCCCGACGATTGCAAAACCTTAGATATAAAAACGAAAAAGTGCTTACAATCCCTAAAAATTACAGACAATCTTTGGAATTATCTCTCTCTACATTTGTGCATTGTTTATTTCCATTTTAGATGTACACATTTTTCTTAAATCAAAACTTTGAGTTTTCGCTCTCCTTTCATGCCGTAAACAAAAAAGGCAAATAGATCACAACAAAATGAAAATTTTATACTTGATGTGTGGAAAAAATTTCAAAAAAATAACTAATGTAAATAAAAAATATTTATTCACACACGACAAATGAACCCAAAAATTTTGTTATCCAAGTTTGGGAAATTCCATTAGTCCAACACTAATATCTTGGAATTTAAGATGAAGGAGACTTTTTCTACACATGTATTAACATCTTAAATATTCAAATGACCTATGGATCCAAAGCTTTTAAAGAGAATAACAAACGCTCATTAAATTCTCAAGTGAACGTGCGATGGGGTATTTACCCGAGTCTAACAAGTCATTATTTTGCCCATTTTCAATAATTTGACCTAACAATCATAGATGATTGTAAAGTGATTTATCATGCGTAACGGGCTATATTTTTGTAAGAAATGACTTATGGATTGCAATTCAACACTCAATTAAAAATCCTCCGCCACCCATTTTTCCCAACGATTGCAAAACCTGGGATATAAAAACTAAAAAAAGCTTACAATCCCTAAAAATTACAGACACTCTTCGGTATTATCTCTCTATATATTTGTGCATTGTGCTTTTTCATTTTAGATGTACACATTTTTCATCAATAAAAAATTTGAGTTTTCGTTCTCCCTTCATACCGAAAACAAAAAAGGCAAAAAGCTCACAACAAAATAATAATTTTATAGTTGATGTATGGAAAAAATTTAAAACAATAAAAAATGTAACTATATAAAATTTATTCACACAACACAAATGAACAAAATTTTGTTGTCAAAGTTTGGGAAATTCCACTAGTTTAACCCTAATAGCTTGGAATTTTACAAGAAAGAGATTTCTACTACACATGTTTTAGAAATGGATATGCATGTTTGAAACATCTTAAAGATGCAAATGAGCTATGGATGCAAAGCTTTTAAAGAGAATAACAAACACTCATTAAATTCTCAAGTGAACTTGTGGTGGGATATTTACCCGAGTCAAACCCGCCATTATTTTGCCCATTTGAAAAAAGCTGAAATAAAAATCATAGATGATTGTAAAGTGATTTATCAGTCGTAACGGGATATATTATTGTAAGAAATGACTTTTGGATTGAGAGTCAACACTCAGTTAAAAATCCCCCACCTCCCCCTTTTCTCGACGATTGCAAAACCTGAGATATAAAAAGGAAAAGTGCTTACAATCCCTAAAAATTATAGACACTCTTTGGAATTATCTCTCTGTACATTTTTGCATTGTGCATTTCCATTTTAGATGTACACTTTTTTCTTAAATCAGAACTTTGAGTTTTCGCTCTCCCTTCATCCCGTAAACAGAAAAGGCAAATAGATCACAACAAAATAAAAATTTTATAGTTGATGTGTAGAAATTTTTTTTAAAAATAACTAATGTAAATAAAAAATATTTATTCTTACACCACAAATGAACACAAAAGTTTTGTTATCCAAGTTTTGGAAATTCCATTAGTCCAACCCTAATAGCTTGGAATTTTACATCAAGGAGATTTTTTCTACACTGTTTTAAAAATGGTTATGCATGCATGAAACATGTTAAAGATTCAAATGACCTATATATCAAAGCTTTTAAAGAGAATAACAAACGCTCATTAAATTCTCAAGTGAACGTGCGGTGGGATATTTACCCAAGTCTAACAAATCATTATTTTGCCCATTTTCAAAAATTTGACCAATCAATCATAGATGATTGTAAAATGTTTTATCATGCGTAACGGGCTATATTTCTGTAAGAAATAACTTATGGATTGCAATTCAACGCTCAGTTAAAAATCCTCCGCCACCCATTTTTCCCAACGATTGCAAAACCTGAGATATAAAAACTAAAAAGAGCTTACAATCCCTAAAAATTATAGACACTCTTCGGAATTATCTCTCTCCACATTTGTGCATTGTGCTTTTCCATTTTAGATGTACATTTTTTTCCTAAATCAAAACTTTGAGTTTTCGCTCTCCCTTCAACCCGAAAACAAAAAAGGCAAATAGACCGCAACATAAGGAAAATATTATAGTTGATGTACGGAAAAAATTTAAAACAATAAAAAAATAAAATAAAGAAAATTTATTCACACACCACAAATGAACACA